>NC_142837.1:16277500-17527500 GCF_061612785.1 Hesperophylax consimilis | reverse complement strand
GCCTACGAGTTACTAATGCTTTTTAACAATAAAAAACTGGGGTCCGTAAAAACTTAATTGCCAATACCAAATCGTTTTTTTGTATAAGTGGCATACAGAGCTCCGGGCCAAAAAGGCCCCTTTCTCTTTCAACATGAGTTATAAATGGTTGTAGGAGGAAAAATCCCAAATCGTGCAAAAAAATTCATTTATATCCTGCGTAAATAACTCCAACAATGTAGGTGCTGCTCTGCAAACCTATGACTTACTTTAGCGAGCTTTTCTTTTCTGCGCATTGTCTGGTTTCAATGTGCGCTCTTCGGAGGTCAATGTAAGCCTGATGACGTAGTTTATTCAAATCATTCTCCTTATTTGCCTCCATTTCGTTGAAATGTTCTTGAAACCCAGATTTCAAGTTAGGGCCAGTCTATCATTTTGGATGTACATCTATATAAATATCTGCTTATTTACAAAGGTTTTTGTGTGGCTGAATTAATGATATCATTTCACGAAATGTAACACGCATATCAAACCAAAAACTTAATTTATTAGAATGAAAACAGGTTTTCAAGTTGTCGTCACGTGTAAACCGGTCAGGTTATTATATATTATATAGCCAAGTTATTATCCCAGATCAAAAATCTTACAAACATTTCAATTATAAAGTTTTTCTCAGATTATCATTAATTTTATTATAAAATCGAAATATGTGGACTGTGGACCCTCGTAAGGGCCATTTTAAAAAGCATAAATTGCGTTCCAGTGGTGATACAAACTTATCTGATTGTCACTACATTTATCTATTAAAATAACTCATCTGTTTTTCTAAAAAATGATTCAATGCCTATTAAACGTTATCACCGACAATTTAAGAAGTGCTCTTCAAAGCAACCAGCGTAGGAAAAAACCAGTAAGCAATAACATCTGCTGCGAATAGTCAGATAAAACACAAACTAGTATTGGTTTTGAACCACTTTGTTTAACGTTTGCAAAAGACCTGTATCATAAAAAAATGGCGTACACCCTTTTTCTTTGCGTGCAGCGTCAACAGCTGATGTAGCAAAACAAAAAAATATATATATCAGACCTTCCACAATACGCTATTCACGATACATTATCCATTTTGAAAGCCAGGGGACAGATGTACTACACAAAAGTAAGCTTTTGTGTTGCATTATATTCATGCCTATATTACGTAAGACGTATTTTTATGTCGCAAAAATTATCTCTGAACCGTGGGACATTTTAAAGACAGAAAATTTGTCAATGTATTTCAAACAAATAACTTTTTTGTGATGGTAGATTGAATAAAGTGATTCGATCGATTTTCTTGACAGGAAATATTTAGTTTTTAAGAAAAAATGTAAATCGATATTATGATGCTTAAACAAAATGTAAAATTGAATGCTTTTATGTACATACAAAGTAATCAATTAACTACGATTCTCAGGATTGTAATTTTTTTTTAAATTATTCCTGTTATCTAATTTTCAAAATACCAGTTTAAATATGATTTTTTTTGTAAAACCTGTAATTAAAAACTCGGTCATGTTCTGCAAATAAATTGACTAAATATTGGGATTTATACAATTTTCGCTTAGATAAGTTTACAATATAAAGTTCCTCCGGACTTTAAAAAGTTTGATGGTCAGACCAAGGATTATTATAGTAAGCCTATGCATTTGTATATTAACAAACGCAAAATGCATATTTTCGAAGTTTTATTTTTATTATTGGGTATGACGATTTCAGACCACTAAAAATAAAGAATACGAAATTTATTTCTGATGCTGTTCTCAAATTTAGGGATTTTAATTAAATTTAGCTTATTAATGCTTTACTATTGCGGAAAGTTTGGCATTTATAACCTACATAAATATATAATGCGATGTCGGTTGTACAAATGTTTAAAAAAACTTGTTCCTTTTATGTATTGTCTAATGTTTTGTATTAAACAAAAAGGATGGGTTGTTTCACAGAATTTGAACGATTCATCAGTTAATTTTCAAGTTCTATGAAAGTCCCACTCAAGTTCTGTTATTATTCGAGTATTGTGAAACAATTGGCACGTGATGAACTGTTAACATAATTTGAAAAGAACTTTCACTAAGCTCGAATTTTGACTGTTGTACAAATTCTGTGAACAACCCATCCTTGAATAAAGAATTTATTATTATTATTATTATTATTACTAACCCCAATAAGACAAACGTAAATTGAAAGTTATAATTGAAATATTTGATGCGCTTCTACAATATTGACTTTTTGCTTTGGAATTTTCATTGGCAGTAACGAAATTGACACTGAGAGTTCATCAAAAACATGTAAGACTAGCTCTACAAACTGCAGGGCACCTCAAGGTAGTAATAATTTCAATGGACTGCAAATGTAACTATACATAAAAAAAACAAAATTGCTAAATGAATTCAATATCTGAATATTTATTTTTATTACGCAAATTTACAACTTAGGCAAATTAACTCGTTTTAGTTTGTTTTGAAAGAGAAGTTCAATAATATACACATATTCTAACAAAAATTAGCCGTGAACCTATAATATGGAAGCCAGCAAACACATTTAATAATGTTTGGGGTTCTATTTTATCTGTCTACCACTTTTAACACGCAGTGCGATGGTTAGTAAATGCGTAAATTGTCATCAATTTGAGATACCCCAATATTAATCACGATAATTAATAAGAATGATAAGTGATTATCTATGCACCCTATTGTTAGTTTCCACCGTGACATGTGACCATTAGACGGGAATCACGTGTCCTGTGAATGTTCAGTAGGATGGCCTTGAGATATCGGAGGAATATTCTTTGGAAAAATCGTTTTCACAGAGGTCTCAAAAGTTGAGTACAGATTGGCTCCTGTTACTTTGCGGTCAGTGGTGTTGCACTGGTGAAAGACCACTAATATACATCGATACATTGCCTTAGCAGTGTTTGGAGAGCAGATCTCAAGAGTCGGGCACTTCCAACCATCCTCTACCTATCTCGTTCCCTTCCCCACTCTCTTTAGTCTCACCACATAACCCCAATTGGGGATGATTTGCATTAAAAAATAGGTTGCCAATTACAAGTCAACCACGGAATGCATAATTTATTCTTATTATTTTCAAAAAAATATTCTAATTACACATATTAAAGTTAATATAAAAATTATTGTATTAATTGCATACCTTCAGTCTCTATAAAGCATTAGTCTCCATAACGGTGGGAACCTGTTGCATTTGTCAACTCTGCTACTAACTGGTGGCAGCTCGTCCTGATACTGAAATTATTCACAGATTTTCAAAGCTTTGGAAAAGATGCTTCGCGCTTTAATTCCCGTATTCTATATTTCATAAAAAACTAAATGCTTGAAGAAACCCAAATAATTTTAACAGTTGAATGTTTTTGGTTTCTCTTTCGAATAACTTTTTTAATGGGTATATTACTAAATATTTTAAAATTAGATTTAATACTACTTGTGACCCTATACCGGCTTGAATATGGTACAAACGAAATGATGATTTTGCGAAAATATTGCGAATTAATATTTTTCAGTAGACAACTTTCACGTATCAACTGAGCAACACGTAATATTTTCCACACCTCTGCTTAAAATCTCTAATAGTGAGGTATTACTACTTAGGATGGTAATTTTTTGGGTTTGTCGGTATTTGAATGTGAGTGAGATCCGGACTCTAAAGTATCTACCTAAAAAAAATCTAAAAATGTTTTGACGGCCCACCCTAGACTTCCTCGTGCACGTCTTGCTACAATATTGTTATTATGAATTTTGCTAATTTCGGCGATGGCAAACCTTCGGATACGCGAATAATAATTAATACTTGGATAATTTTATGTCGTCATAATGTGGGAAATATCTCCACACGGATGAATATAGATACAAATCAACTTCAAACCATAGTTAAATAACCAAGTACAGAGCCATCCAATATGTTTGCCCCATACCTACATATTATTTTGATTATCCGGACTCTGAACGTGTCTAGAGCTACTGTAGATATACTCCATGCGCCTACACGGGTTTACCGAAACTTTGATTTTCAGCAAATAGTTGGATAAAGATAAAAAGTAACACGCTTATCTGATAAAGGGCATCTTTGTTCTGATTTTTTAAAATGAAATGAAAAAACATCAAAAGGAAATATTTAAAAAAATCGCTCACAAATCAAATAGGTTAAATACATGTATTATACTTCTATATATTTTGATGAATAATTTTGTGAACAGAAATCAAAATTATTCTGGTAAAGGTTTTTATTTTTAAATTTAAAGCAATCATTTGAAAGAAGAAAGTTCGTATTTTATGTATTCTGGCCTAAATACTTAAGTACTAAATACGCGTTGTTTCTTAAACATGGCTATTTTTAAAATGATTTCAGTAGGTTATGAGATGAGCTAAATGCTACTGGGAGCAAACAACTTATTTAGACCCGTCTAAAACACGTGCTTATGAACTTCCACAATCATTATATCAAACACCATTATACTCACCAAGGAAAATTCTTTTTCAATAACCTACCAATAGAAATCAGAAGCATTAAGAACAAAATTCAATTGTTGAACTCCATCAAAAAGTATTTTAGAGAATGTCACACTAAAAATCTTACTTGTTTTTCTTCTTACTGAATACATATATGTTTACATATTTTAGTTAACGGGTCTGATTGCCATGTGTCTATATTACCTACACATACATATATATTGAAATACATGATTATAGTAAATAGTAATTATAATTATATGAAATGTATTAACTGTATTAACTGCATTGTATTAACTGTACACGTGACTTTATTTGTACATAATATGTGAAATGTTAACTCTTCTTCCATCCACAAGCTAAGGCTTTTAATGGAAGACCAGTAAAATTATAATATAAAAAATGTAACTAACTAAAAAAATAATAAAAAAAAAAATAAAAAAAAAATTGTTTGATTGATTGATTTTACTAAAACCATTTTTTAAACTCACGTAAAATTAATGTTCTAATTCATCAAATTAATTCCATTAAATCCATTCATATAAGGCGATTTTACCGTTGTTGTTCAGTCTCTCGACTCTCGATAGTCATAATCTCGTAAATTGAAAATAATTATGAACACGACAAGTTCAGTGCGACTCTGGCATCCCCAATTGGGGTATCTTGTAAGTCTGAAGGTAGTGGGTATGGGAAAGAGAAATGCGAGGAAATAGCTGGATGTTCAGATCTGGTCACCAAACACGGCCAAAACCATTTAAAGCAACGTTTTAATTCTGAACTTACCGTAATTATACCCTCTCTGGAACTTACCGTAATTATAGTATATATTATTTTTAAATTGAGTAATTTATGAAATAACAGAAATTAATCAAATAAACTTTGGTTCTCCAGCTTGTCGAGAACTTCTCTTGTCGAGAGTATTTTCCTCTCTGGAACTTACCGTAATTATAGTATATATTATTTAAAAATTGAGAAATCAAATAAACTTTGGTTCTCCAGCTTGTCGAGAACTTCTCCCTTCGACCACAGAGGACGTCATTTTGCTGATCTGCTGTTTCGAGTTGTATTAAATACATACCTAAATTATAAAATAAACCTTTGATGTATCATACTCATACTAAGAATATTAGTTATAGTATCAAAGTTTGATGTGTTATACTCATAGTAAGTACATTATTTTTATAATTGAATGTTAAATTAGGAATATTTGGTATAAATTACCCATTTCTCCTGCTTATTTATGTACTAAATGTAGCAAAGTTTATATTATTATTTAAATGTTTTTTTTTCTCAACAGCTGTTTCTTCTTATTTTTCTGATGGTCTTTCCTATCGGATGCTGGTCATCATTAGGGCTATCTTCACTCTGCAGACTGCACCCCTGAACTATTTTCGTAGACACCGTTATCAAGTGATTCTAAAACACATGATTTATTTTGTATAAATATGTCACCTGTATTTTTAGAACTTTATTATTTTTTCAACATAATTTAATAATTATGTGATGTCTGTATGTAAGTAAAGATTGAAATAACTTTGTGTGCATTTAGCGGTGGTGTAAGTTTTACCTGCAGTCAGCAATAGTTCTCGTCCGCTGCGGAGCGCGCGCGGTGGTGCGGCGGTGCGGCGTGCGGCGGTAGCGGGTCGGGGAGCGTGGGGGATGCTCGCCTTGTCTGGAGGGTGTCGGGGATGGGGGGCGAGGTGGAGGGGGGACGCGGCGGGTAGCGAGAGCCCCGTGCCCCGACTCAACTCGGGCAGTCGTTCGCGGACAACCGAAAGCGCCGTACATACGCGCGGTAGACGCAGTATACGCTAATAAAAATTCGAATTAATTTAAAATATACACGAAAATTAAAAAAAACCTTGCACCGGTCGCTATTATAAATAAACAGTTACAATACAAAAACGTTTTTATATATATTTTTATACGCGCAGAATAATCGGTATATTACTGTATTAAATAAATGTTTTTCTACGATTGTAGTATAATTATCGCCGCACGTTTAGTTAAAAATTAATTAAAATAAAATAATAATAATTGAAGTTGACTGTCGCGATAGTACACGTATTTTTTTAACAATATATAAATTATTGTTACAATCTGACTCTGTGGACCTATCGAAGAAATACTTGTGGAAGTACTAAGTAAGAACTAATTCAGTGCAAGATAATCGAGATGGTGTACACGGACACGATGCAGTCCAGCCTGTTCTCTGAGGGGGGCACCCTGGTGGAGGAGAGGGCCCTGCAGCTGGCCCTAGAGCTGTCCCTGCTGGGACTGGGGGAGCCCGTGGGAGCCCCGCAGAGCCCCCCGCTCCCCTTCTGCCAGCAGTCGGCCCTGGACGATCGTGCCAAGAAGTCCCAGAACATGACAGAGTGCGTGCCGGTTCCTTCTTCAGAGCATGTAGCTGAGATCGTTGGCAGACAAGGTAAGGGTTTTCTCCTATCTCATCATCTTCCAAGCCATCCCATTTCTAAATGCGGATCTTGGCATAACGTTATTCCTTTACTTTCATTCTATGGGGGCTCTCTATTTATTTTTCCCCTCTTTCATTTCACACAATTCCAAGTCCCGAAAATTCATGATCGTGCCATATCTAAATCATTTTCTAATCATGCTTATTTATTACTATTTTATAGTATTTTTCATTCCTTAAATTTTATAAATTATTTGTATGATGGTAAAGTAAAGGTCCCATTTCTTCGGATTCACTACTCACATCTTCCAATCCTTAAAATTGTTATCCTCTCCTTTTTTTAACTTGTTACCAAAACCTTATAAATTTAATCGTTGATCTTTGAATAATAGCCGGTATATCACATTACTTTAATATACCTCTAAATTGCTATATAATGACAGTAAGGTGCTCAAAATGTCTTCTGGCCAATTTCTCAGCCCTCACATCTCTCTCTCAATCCTAATAAATTATATAATTTCAGCGCCGTTCTCACAAAAAAATGCGTTGTAAAAGTTGTACAATTATTATTATTAATTTTCCTTCCATTTATAAATTGCTATAAAACCATGTTTTTTTAAATTGTGGATCTTTGTGTACCTAGTACATTTTATTTATCACTTATTTTCTATTCCTCAAATTATTTATAATATTTAGTACCTACCTTTTTTACAATTCATAAATTTATAATCGAACCATGCTTCTCGTAATCTCGTAACCTTCCAGAATTCGATCGTTTCGTAAGTTTTCTTGCAACGCAATTTCTGAATATCTCGCTATTTATTGACTTTAGTAAAAAAACTGTCTGTATAACCGTCGTTTCATTATGCACCTGGTCCTTTATCATAACTTATCATTCCAAATATTACGTAAATACAAATCCATTACGTAGATATAAACCGGGACACCGTTTGTATCAATGAAAAATCCCTCGTTAGCTTTTAGAATCCAAAGTAAAAAATTGAAGTAATAACAGTTTTCATTATTATTGAAACTGAAAAATTATCGATGAATTATTCTGAATTTAGCCCTCGTTTAATAAAATTACCTATTCATTTTTTTTATATTCTTTATCCTTTCTTCTAAGAGTATTCCTTAACAATGCATCTTCCCGTTATACCCCGCCATTAGCTACCCTCACTTCCCATTATCCATTGCACTTTTAAAAGTAAAAAAATGTCATCACCGGATCAGAAACTCAGAAGGAATTTGTATTTATCTGAATTTCCTATTCAACTGTAAAAATACGAGATACCAATAAAGTACTACAATATAGTAGAATAAAAACAAGGGTGCCAGGTAAGTACCTACCTGCTTTTAAATTGGTACTTAAACGAATAATTGCTTGCCGGTAAATTTTGTAGTCATAAAAACTACAATATTCAAAAGTAAGATCCTAACCTAATTTATCTTGAAAATGTTTCTAGTTTATTTATGAACTTATGATATTACTCGAATGTAGTGAAAACTTCTGACAACAATCAGATAGGTATTAGCAGTACAAGAATGTATGGTTAACTCTGAAATAACCATGTTTCGGTAACACCTCAGTGTTACCTTTCTCACCGGCGATATAAATTTAGTAAAAGCTAGGTTCTCCAGAGCCATGCTGCGCCGTATCTGTCAACACCCTCATCGTGTTATCTCCCACAATGGAGCAATTGTATTTCGTATCCTATTCTGGCTATCTCCGTGCAACGGTCAGTGTCATAATTTTATTCTACTACGTTTTGTATTGTACGCCGGCCGGGCGAACATAACCTTACTTTTTGACAGGCCGGCGTCCTTGAACAATAAATTGCGACCAACCTAAATTATTATTGTAAATTGACTAACTTCTAAGCCGTGTCCTTGATCCGGCCGGTTTAATAATGAAATCGTCAATGATTAGCATTTTTTACGCATGCCCATGTACGCAGCAATTATTATTATTATTTATTATACTGAATTTATTTTTTCTCAGTGTGCCACTTTGTAATTTTAGGCGATGTTGCCAATATAAAAATAATCTTATTAATATTTGCAGTTGATTTGTATATTACCTATGGAAATGTTATACCAATCTTTTAATAATCAGTAGGAAGCAATCTTTACAAGTTACAACTTCGCAACATTATTCATACTGACCTTATTTTTATTACAATTATTCTTACGTACCTCTCTACGCAGTGTAGTCTTAAAAAAATAAAAATATTCTATGATCCTATCCAAATTGCATGAATCACGAATTGGAATACATATTCATCTATTATAAAAACAAATATTCACGACGTTCCTTACCTTTGTATGTATTATAATTGTTAATAATAAATTAAATATTAAACCTTTTTTTAATATTTGTATATATACATATGTTATTTAGACATCTTTGTTGCTAATTGATTCTATTTTAATATTTAAAACATCATTTTTAACACAATTATTTTTTGTTTATAATAACTTATTTTATTAATTAATCACCGCTTATTGTCATGGGGGATGCTTATTGTAATATTTTGTTGACTATAAGTACTTATTTGTTTATTCTTGTGGGTATGTATTCATTTTTTTACTTTGAATCCTGATGAAGAAACTATTGGCTTCAAACACGTTGATAAATTTTATTAAAATTGGTGTAAAAAAAATGTTATTTTATATAATATAAATTAAAGCAATAATAATCATTTGTCATTTCATTCATTACGTCATTAGTTATGGCCACCTAAATATGAATTTAAATGCAGCTTTTTGCAATATTATTATACTGTACATTATTAGTATTTGGAGGGTAGGTATCAAACCAATTTAAATTTATTCGATACCCCACCCCTAGTTCGTAATGTTGGTACGGGACGGGGTTGTATTAGCAGTAGTCCCAGAAGTTATGTACTTGCCCCGGTTATCTCCAGTTTCCACGGTGTCGGCTTTCGGCGTAGGGATGTTTCGCGGAGGGCGGTTGGTTGGCTGAAAGAGCGGGGCAGCTTCGTTCGGCTTCACGGGGTGGCGACCACGTGTTCGTATTGATTTTCTCCCGCCCGTACGCCCACTTCTATCTAAGTGTCGGCATACAAATTCACATTACTGCCATGCCGATCCACCACTTATTGCTACCTCAAATTTGGGTACTTATTTGCGTTAAAGATAAATTTTATATAGTGATTTAGGTAGGTACCTACGTAATTTAAAAAAAAAAGAATTCTTTAGTTAACCGGGTAGATACCTACCTCATTAGTTGCATAGTGTATTAGTATTATTAAATTTATCCATTTTATGTAGGTACGGTACTGCTACTAAAAACTCTCTTTCTATCACGTTCGTGGGAAAGTGAGAGAGTTTATTTATAAAAATTTCCCAACCAAGACCTGATTTTATACCGAAAAAGTTTGACGCTTACTACTGTTTCTGCGCATGTGCAGGAAGAGAGGATATAACGCCACAAGCACGCAGAGGGCCTCTGTGGTGGAGAGGTAAGGCTCTCGACTAGCAATCCGAAGGTCGCGGGTTCAAATCACGGCGTGCGCAAGTGAATTTTTTTTGTGTTATTTCACAACATATTAATTTAACACAATATATAGTATATTTGCGATAGTTCTAGAATGGAAGATTCTCTCAGTATCGCTCTGGTGTAAAATCACCATTCAGAATTGAAACGTTGCTTAAAATGGCTTTAGCCGTATTCGGTGACCAAATACTCCTCTTCCTCTCATCGTTACCTTCAGCCTAAAAACATACCTCAATTGTGGATGCCATAGTATTACTGGCTCCAGACGGTTGGGAGCAGTTGGGACTCCTGTGCGTTATTCACGTAAAAAAGAGGAAAATGAGTCATATTACTGTCCTGATATTACTACGCACTTTTCGTTTCTTCCACGCCGAAGCCAATGCGATGATCTTATCGCTTTGTAAATTAAAAATGTGTAGTTATTTAGTATGACAAACATACGCAATTAAATAGATATTAATATTGTATCGGTGGGTATGGGTGTATCGTTCACACGTGCGACTGGAGACGACATCCGCTGGAGTAGGTACTTGAGTAAATTCATGCAGACACCATGTGTGTGCTTGCCTTTAGTATTTGAATATTTTTCCTCCATGACGACCTTCGAACGGAGCTTCGTTATTTATAACTTATTTTACAATTCTTCAATCGCCGTTCTGTGCAGCGCCATTGTTTACCGAGGAACAATTCCGGCACTCGTTTCTTTTTCATCTTTCCAGTATTGTAATACTGCTTCGGAATAATTAAACAAAACGTCTCCGATCCTCAATGCTCAGGTCAGTGATGGTTGTCAATTCCGAAGGACGAAACAGTACTGTAATTTAGAAACGCTCTAATCCTTGTATCATATAAAAATAATACGTAAATCATATTTTACATAGGTTCACACTAGCACCCACAAGTAAGTAAAACGAAATTAATGACATAATACGGCACAAGGAATAACCAAGCACCCACATGGAAGCTTTACAAGAAGTTCCAAACCTAACATGAAGGTACATACTCGTACATAGATCCATACGAAAAAAGAAAATAAATTAGTACTTATTGGAAAGTACCTACCATTTATGTATTGTATAGTATAGAGTATAAATATAATAGAACCTACCCATCGTCAGGATTTAGATAGGTACCTACTTCACAATGCGTTTAAAGTCTCTGGCAACTTTCGGATGCTTTGTGGGATATTCGCTTTGTTCCAAAATGCAGGTATATATATTTTTTTTGCCTCTTTTTCACCTCCGGTAAGCACTCAAACACAAACTATTCTTTCTTCCCATCAAGGTATACTTTCACAGACGAGCAGTGTAGCGAATGCTCTGAATTTGGGGCTAAATAGAAAAATTCCGAATTCGTACTGGTTCTTTTTAATGAATGGTGCATTGGTTTTTTCTTTATTTTATTTTTCAACTCCCTATGTCCTTACTACTAAAATTCAATCAATATCCAAATATATTCTTACCAAACCGCTCGTCTAATGTAAGCGGGTAGGATCCTTGATATCAATATCGTTAAATATATTTGGCAACCCTTTCTAACTGTAATTTTTTTCTTGATATTCGTTATAATACGCTGACACCATTAGGGGAATGCTTATTCTTATTATCCCCACATAATACGCTTAAAAATGCTAATTACTATTGTGAATTAATGGAAATAATACATGAATGAGTTCTGCTTTAAAAAAGCCCCTTATAAGCCTTTTCGAAAGACTTTTTTTTTTTATATTCAATAATGTTTTTATTTATACAGAAGATTACCGGCAGGGTCTTATTTTTGTAGCCAAGAAAGACTAGTGCTTGACGCTATGGGTTTTTTCTATGGCAAACTTCGACCGATGTACATTATATTATTTTTTCATACCTGCCTTCGTAAGTAATGTTAATAAGATTTCTAGCGCGCTTTTGACAAGGCCTCGCAGTAGAAATAATGGACAATCATAACTTTGTGCCATTGTAATTAAAATATAACATAGTATGTTCATTCGGTCGGTCTGTAGAGCTGAGCTTTGTGTTTCTTTGGGCCAATCTAAACTCGGAAACAAACGTTTGTTGGGTCGGCGGCCGTCCCTGACAGCGGGCAGCGAAGCGCGGACCCCACGTGTACTAGTCACCACATTTGCCTCTGCGTCGCTGGAGTCAGTTATATTACTAATTATGGCTATTCACAAAAAAACTTTGCTGCCATAGGTAGTAATATAAGTAGGTACCACTCTGGGTAATTTTTTCATAATATTTAATTACGTATTGCCATTCTATAATATTATTTACTATATTTCTAATTCTTCATATTATAGTAATGGAACAATTTTGAATTCGGTGATAACGATTCATTAGTTCCGCATTTGAAATTAAATTTGTATTAAAATTTTATCATTTGGAAGCGAGTAATTAGTAGTATTAGATTTAAATACTATAGATTATTGAGTATTTAGTATCTCATTTTGTTAAGTGAGTTATATGAACTCTATTAGATATCTCACGACGCAGAATTGATATAATGTGGTGGCGATGACCTATCTTTTGTCTTCGTAAGAGTAAATTCAACGCGTGCTAGGCAAAAAAACTTGTCTAATCAACCGCCGATCAAACGTGTTTTTTTGACGAGTACTTATTATCTTCGATGTATCCGCTCCAATAATTATTTTTGTTTTTCAATTGTTGATGTTTTTTTTAAATATTAAAAACCGAGTATCATAAATACACAAAGAGGGGATCATCATATAAGATATGTTCAAGACGTTGCAAAAAAAACAATGGATCTTGTAAAAAAAACTCGCGACTTTGAAATAGATAATTTAAGTATGTGAATAAAGAATTTGTAATATAATTTAAAATGAGTAATTCATTGAATATAATGTTGCATGCATTTATCAATGTCAAATAATACATTTAAAAGTTATTAACGCTGGAATAAATTAAGCGCCAAAATTTTAACCGCGATCGAACCATTTACATTGACCACAGATAAAAATAGGTTAAATCATGCGCCGGCATTCCGGCTAGGTAGGAACTGTAGGAAGGTGAGTTGACCCACGGACCTGTCTGCGTCTATGACTGTGTGTATGACGTTGTCTAGTGCAACAAGTTGGCTAGGTCATGGTAACAACATTCATCGGAGGTAAAACAACGTGGAAGCGAACAGGCTTTTTATGACCGAGCTGATTGCAGTGTGTTCACGAAACGCGGTGCATCTGAAACCCCGTTCAACTCGTGTTGATTGGATACCAACCAATCTATCAATTTGTTTATTTTTTTATTGGTAGTTAGTTTAGGTCTAGATGGATAGGTATTTAGAAAAATCTGCATTTATTGCAATAAAACTACTTTTGATGGATTTTAACCATCCACAAAACTTATCTTTAACGCATCCGCTGTACTTTTAAAAAGTTGAAACAAATTCTCCGGTTATACCAGTCCACTGTATCTGTTAACGCAAGTAGGGTATTTCTCATAATAAACACATATTAATAATGAAGAAATAATAATAATTCACCATTTTGAAAGCTAAGTTGCAAACTATCTTTCTGTCATTCATGGTTGAGATAAAAGATACAACGGAGCTTTCAGCGGTATGCCTACATCAAACAATGCTCACTTCATTCGCGCCTAATAAAAAATGGCGACCGCACAAGATTATAAATAATGAGTACCGGATTGATTGGGTTTCACCGATGAACTAATTGTGTCAATCCCCCAGTCTGTTAGCTGCATCATGTATTGTGATGTATTGCCAACTCTATTTGCGGGGCACCTGTGGTGGCATGTGTCCAGGTGGCAAGCCGGAGCGCCATACTTGAGCAAGCAGTTATTAGCCTGCCCGAGCATAGGCAAGAAAACCAGTCGCATTCTGGACTCCGGCTTGTGTTACTGCCGCGGAAAGCGAAAGTCATTTTGTTTATTCATATTCGATGCGCTTCCGATCGAAATCGAAAGCTCATCGGTGGAACGAGATTGGTTTCTTTGTTTTTGGTCGGTTTCTTGAAATGCTTTTCTTTCTTTGATCGTCTTGTAATAATAAATTATACAAAAGACGCTATATCTATTTTACAAACAAAGAAAAACACAATGTTTAGAAGTTGCTGTTTGACTACCACCGCAGTTAAATAGTAAGATAATTAGAATCCAAAATAATGTTTTTATCACATACATATATATTTTGTCCCGAAACCAGTGAGACTATGGCACCCCCGCTTTGGGTATATTGTAAGACTGAAGGTAGTGGGGAGAGGGAGATGAGAAGAGGACGATTGCAAAGTACCTACCTGGATTTTCCGGTCTTGTTACTTACCAATGCTAAATCTATCGCATTTCAAGCGATTTTCGGATTCTGGGCGGTGTTTTGCCAATTTTAGTCTTCATACAAGAATAGGTAGTTTTAAAGGTGTTGACATCAAATACTTGTAACAGAAATTTGGATGATTTTGTGTTTTGAGGTTCATAAATAGATCGTCAGTTTCAAAAGCAAAAGACGTCTACGTTCTAAGTACCCATTTGATTATAAATGAATAACCTTCAGCAGGTAGAACTTTAATGTTGAGTTCCACTCAACATTTTCCATTCATGCGTTCACCGTCAAACTGAATTGTGAGCTAAAATCTCTACCAACAATAAAGACTTTACTGGATAATGTATTCAATTTCCTGCTCCATTCGACGTTTTCACGCAAATGAATGAACAATTACAATCGGCTCGTAGACTTCCCATTCTCGATGTGTCGTTCATCCTCTCGAAATATTTATCATTCACAACGAGCCGTGCGACATTCTACATTCTCGAGCCAGGTTTACAAGACGCGTGGAAGTAAATAATTGTATTAAAATATTATTTTTGAGGAGCAAGTTGCAATTTGTTCCACGTGTTTTGCAATGACAACTCTTCCTCGTTGTTCTAGAATAAGGTTGGGGTGTTTTAAGAGTCATCAAACGGCCAATCAGCCCCATTTTGTTATTTTGGTCCCCGTCAAACGCCGAATGCATGTCCGTTTGAGCTTTTGAACTATTTTGTGATCTGCAGAAAAGCACAACTTTCGTGTTGTTTAACAAGGACCTTTCAAATGTCAAAAATTCTAAATGGCGCTGATTCATTTGATGACATGGTTGCCTTTGAATTACTATGAAACTCACCAACCTGACAATATTTCGTCGAAGTGTCACATCGGATTTACTAATCACGTCATATTGTTAAGTTTAACTCGATACTGTTGGTTCTAGGTTCGGCATTCCTAACTATTGTACCGCCAGGAAGCAAAACTATGAGGTCTGCAATAAGGCAGACTGACATTCAAGCCACTGCGCCGGTTATGTCGGATGACTGAGCTTTGAAAGTAAAACTCTGTGCGGCTGAATCTTTGAATTAAACGACATTTGCTCGCAGTCCAAAGTAAAATTGAGTCAAATTGTTGTGGTCTGTAGGTGCCTAGTTCATATTCAAAATAATAGCATAGCAACAATACGTCATTTTTGCTCGCGGTCAATTAGGAGTCAGAGTTGTCAAACTGACAAGCTCGCAGTCACCGAGAAGTCACACTTGTTTGAAGGGGTTAAGTTTACATTCAAAATCTAGGATAGCAATCATTTTTGCTTTCCGTGAGGATTCTGGAAGGATTAAGCGTTTATTTAAAATCTACATTAGCAAGCGTGATTAAATTTTCCCGTAGCCAATCAGGAGTCAAATTGCTGTCTAGAGAGGTTAAGCGTTCATTAAAATTCGCGAGAATTGTAAAATAAATAACATTAGAATTGAATGGATACAGTTTTAGCTGTCGTCTCACGCTTGAATTGCCTCTATAATTATTTGTGATCGACACCGTCCGCCCTCGACGACATCGCTCAGCATGCGCGCCACATCGCTTATACTCGGTGTACCTACTGTAGTCTGTGTATGTGAACGAGACTTCCCATCGTTATGTCTGACTGACTTACCCTGCGAGGTAGCCTGCGTCTGCGTGCCCTTGTACTCGTATTCTGTCTGCAAACGCAAACATACGTCAAGGAACAAGCAAACCTTACTCAATGCTTACTCCATCGTAATAAGCCGAAACCTAATAGAGAGTAATCATCAATGGCTGTGCGCGGCCATTCTCAATGGGGTTCACTTAAAGTTAGAGAAGATAAAAAAAATAGTTAAAATATTACTATATTATATATTACATAGGAAAAGTGATAAACATCCAAACATATGTTCTACTGAACGACAAAATGATAAAAACAATTTTGTGCACACAATTTATTTTTTTATTGTGTTTCGCTTTCGTCCGAAGCGCACACAAATGTTACATTATTCGAATCTGACATCTAGCAAATATTATAAAAGCTCGTACTTCCCGTGCACAATGTATGGTAAATGATGGTAGAAGGTGCACTGCGATAAAGTACGAATATTTTTACCCTCGAGGTAGAGAGGTACGCACTTCCCTCTCACTCTACGAGACTATTGTTCGTATGAAATATTTCATAGGAATTGTTTGTCCATATGTGCTTTCTGGATTCCGCTCCTATGAACCGATTTTTAGTACGGAGTTTAAGAGGCGCCTTGTTAAAAATGTAGTAATATTATATTCATGTTTGTCTTTTTCGCTTTTGCTACTGTTTGGGAGTTCACTATGCATACGCTCCTTAGGGTAAACCGCCACTGGTAATAATTTACGGTAACTACCAAACCACCTGATAATTGTGTCGGAACGCCCATTTGATAGGGATGAATTAAAGTGCTTTTATGAACAGATGGTTAACTTATATTTACATATATCCGACGTACATATTACGACGAATCAATGTTCAAGTATTTTCACGAGACGGAAAGGCTGCACGGAAAAAATGATCCTGTCAAAAAAGTGACAGCATGCGAACTTCCTGATAAAATATTAGTCATTCAGAATATATCGAGAACACGTGTTCTTTTCCTAATAGATGAACAATATAAGTATGGATACAGTTTAACCGGTCGGTGGCTGAGTTGAGATCGCGTTTGGGTCCCACCCAGGCGTAGTGTGTTCAATTCTTCGGCTGGCTAAGTCCTCCATCACAACACAAGCAACACCGCTTACTGTGGTGGTAGTAGGAGATTTTCAAATATTGTCAGGTTATTTATAAACCGGGAATGTTTGTCATTCTTTAAAAAAAATGTCAGTGTCAATATTCAATATCAGTATTTGTATGATCACGTGTTCCGCCGTCCTCAGTTTTATGTCCCCGACAATTACACAAGAGCCCGCAGGCACAGACATACAGAGCGGATGAATGGAGAAAGGAGCGTCAGCAGAATATCAGGGATGACCAAGTTAATCACACACGGGTATGAGTGGATTATGTATAAAGTTAACGAAGCTCGGATTGTGTGCCGAGACTTAGTATGGCGCTTACCAGGGAATTGGTCCTTCGACGAGATCAAAGGCGTAAACATAGCAAACTTGACCACAGGTATATCGTTAGTTGTTTCACCTTCGCGAATAAATAAACGTCTTTATCTATAATCACCCAAGAAACTTTGCCTTTTTCCTGTTGTCAGGTCTGATCTGACAGACCCCACAAGTAAATGTTCAACTTAAGTTTTTCTATACAAAAAAGTGACCCGACTCCTTTTTGAATATGGTGATTTAGATTATCGTGTACGATTTCTTTATCCATTTTATTATTTTTTCGGGTCATTTTTTACGCGATATTTATTATGATTTTAATCGGTATTCTTTTATTTATTCACAAATAAAGTCGGCAAAATGACTAACAGCACAAACATAAATATCTATGACTTATATTCTCTATTGTATTTGTTTATTTGCACTTTTCGAACATTATCATCTGACAGAAAAATTACTAACGTGAAATATTGTTAATTTGTTAAGAATCTCTTCAAATTATTCGCAATCCTGTTATGAATTGATAGGTTTTCTAAAGAACTTTTAGTATAATACGAATGTATTATCACGATGTCGGAACATGTGTACATCAAAATTCAAATATTTCCGCATTTCGTCATTGTATATTATCAAGGCGCATGAACGCCTGTTGCGATGTATTAGGAATTTACTAAAAGTGTATCAGGAAATTGCCTGCAATCCCGTTTTTAACCGGATTACCTATAATATGAAGAATTTTTAATAAGTTAGCAATACTCTTTTTTCTCCGTGTGGTTGAAAGCAAAACCACATTACTGGTACGTTCTGTAAATTCTACCTTGATACGCGCCTATCATACTTATCTACAGTATTCTCAGAATCGCCCAGGTTTAAAGACCACCATTCAAAATCAAATGGGAATAGCCGTGTTTAGTAGCCAGTTTTTATTATCCAGTTACTTCCCAACCTTATTCTTTCCCATCTCCTTTCGTTCCCCACTCCCCCGGCCTAAAAACATTCCCCAATTACATAAAACATCATTCGTAATAATGACCAATCTCAGAGCGGTTGCGAGTAGGAAACAAAGAAAGTCGTTAAACAAAAATGATTACTGTTGGTTTCGCTCACCGTTACGCAAATTCATTTTCTTTCAAAAGAGATTCCGCATTGACGAATTTGACCCCTCGAAAAGTGTGTTAAGTGATTCTGCCCCGCGTTGTGTGTTTTTTTTTGCGAAATACAGTTGTATAGCCCCGTCTTCCGTAACCCTAAAAAAGACATTGAAATTGCAGTCACGTGGACTTGGTCAATATTGAATAATAAAAAATAGCGTGTCATTGGTTCGCCGGACACTTGTGGCCAGTCAATGGGCACTTCTCTCCGAGACCCAAATTTCGAGTCAACAGATAAGTCCAACCTTGGCTTTAAGACAATACTCCGGAGACCAGACAGGACTTTTTCACATAATATTTTCGACATCTTTCTACTAATTCCATCACTGACATTGTCGTTGGATTTCATGACCAAACAACACAGTGTCAAAACAGAACATTGAAGGAAAAAACACACACACTTATTATTTAAACGCGTTCTGTACAATTCGGTTACCCTATCGACTAAATTACATTCGTAATAATATAACTACCGCGGCCATAAATAATAGAGCCACGCGAGATGGGCCATAAACCCTTATTAATATGACAAGACAAAAGCGTCGCCAACATCGTTCACCCATACTACTACACATTGCCCCGCCCTTGTTTCTACCTACACACCAAATGCGAAACTTTCATTAGGTAATGAATAAATAATCCGTGCCGTTTGACTGTAGCTCAGCACGCTTCCATGCCATATCTCTATCATTTTTATATCTATTATTATTATCTATATGTATTCTATCTCTCTTTCTGTGTCCACCGACTTCAGCAAAGATTATTATTAACTTTAACATTATTTAGCATTATTAAAAATGGTTTTAAGTTTTTTTTTTTCATTTAATCTAATTAACATTTTATGTGGTGTTTTTATATAATACTAGCTGTACCCCGTCACGCGTTGTGTGGCTCAGTTTGTCTGGGCAGATAGAGAAACAATGGCGCGTTTTGCTTTTAAGTCCAATATATATGGTACTGTTTTAAAAAAATCATGCTTTTACCTGTCACAGGTGACATCTATGTAAGAACACGCGCGTATTCGAATGCAACATTGTGTCAAAATTTGAAAGCAATCTGTGAAGAACTTTCGGAGATTTAAGATTTTAAACAAACGAACATTTTTATTTATATAGATAATGTAACAACAGAAATAGTAAAATACATATATATATATATACATAATAATAATAAGTAAATATACATATACATAGTAAATATAAACCAGGTCCTCAACAAATAAAACACTGAACATTCCGATAACACACACCACACACAGACAAAGACACTTTCAATACTACGCAACCAAACTTTTTAACAGTATGCCCATTACTTTGAAACAATTAATGACTACAAACTTTCTAAAAAAAACATATCGTAGCCTGGATATAAAATCAAGATATTCACTTTATTCAAAAGATTATAATTCCAAACCAAACATAACCAAAATATAATAAGTAAAATTAAATATTATACACCTTCTTCAAGAATTATCCAAAAATACATACCCTCACATATAAATGTGTGTTTTCATGTTTCAATATATGTCTGTGAAAACAAAAAAATAACTTTCCACTACAACACATAAATACCTGTCACACTTAGTCACAAATACGCTAACACCTCAGCACAGGTTCTCCTAGTGAGGTGTTCACGTAACATACAATATCACCCACACACAGTTTTACCTATATCAACCTATGTTCTTTATTTTGTTATACCTTTTTCTGTACTTTTTTCTCTGTACTACAATATAAACCACTGTAATCATTTGTAAAATGTGTATTCAGGAATAGACATAAATAAATAAATATCTTACTGTCCTAATAATAGTAAAAAATTACACGATTTTCTTCATTGCCAAATTATATCATAATAAAACAGGTGATTTCTACTTCAAATATGAAATAAAAATAAAAATTTATAGCAAAAGCTTCAAGCCTCTGCCTTCTCTTCTAGATGGCGCCTTATAGCAAATAACCCATTTCAGAAGATACGTGATAATTATGCAGTCCCTTGTACGCACTTTACATTCAGGATTAGTACTACGAGTACGCATTCACACATTATATTATCTGATTGATTTAATTCATATACACATTTCTAAATTATTATTTAAATTGTCAACCGCTTGATACTCAAAGTGTAGGCATTAGCATAAGGTGTATTCAAAATCAGCACTCAAATGATTAAATTACCCAACGGTTAACCGAGGATACCTGAATGATATTATTTATAGGTCAATTAAAATAATTGAAATCGATTTACTGTAAATTTATCGTAGACACGAACTAAGGTCTGATGAGCTTTTTTAATAATGGCCTATTTCCCATACTGTATTAATTATGTGATTTATAATTAACACACATGTATTGCGCCGATTGCCAGTTTGATTATTGATTTTTGTACAATAATCGTAAAGTTTAGATAATTTTCAATATTGTAAATAAATAAATTCGTTAATTGTGCGTATAATCGTAAATTCACACATTTCAATATACGTATTCGCTTGTCCCAACATATTGATTAAGTTTATTTGTTTTGTCTTAATTGACTTTAGTTTAGTTTGACAAGTCCAAAACTGCCGGACACAAGGCGATTAAAGGCTATCAACATTTAAAACACCTTTGGTAATACTATACATCGGCGCCCATGTCTTATGAACGGATTCAATAACTTGCTGATAATATGCTGTGATGTTGAAGTACTAATTAATAGTTGACTCGGGGAGTTGGTGAAATTAAAGTGGAAAAGTTTACGAATTGCTCAATTTGTTTTGAAAACAGTATGATATCGGGGATCGCATACACTTTACATGGTTATATTGTATAAAGTAACACTAATCTGGAATGTTTATTGATATAGTCTAGACATGATTTCTCCTTTTCGCTTCATGTTTTATTTGATTAAAAACACTTTAATTTTTGTGAAATGTCACCTCAAGGGCGCTTACTAATAAGTTTTTCTTGTAAACATAATCTAAAGTAATTAATTAAGTGTACCATAACAGTCCAGAATTATAAACGTTTGCCATTTATTTAGACAGATAATACGTAGTAATCCGCACTATTCAAAAAAATCAATAAAATCTGTAAAAACAACGTTTATTTTACTATAATACAGTATGTTACTATTTTAGAGTATATTTTAAAATATTTTTTTGTTTTTCTGTTTGAGTATTGAACAAAGATATTAGAAGAACGAGATGTGCTATGAGCAGTTCATACTGTGTGGAATTGTTTTGCCCAGTGTCGCCGGTTTTGTTCCCCAATACTACTGCACACCTTCGCTTACGCTAAGGTATCCGCACTAATACATAGAACAGATTTCTGTGCGTACACGTCCCGATAGTATTCAAAGTACCCTAATTAGGTAGTACTCCGCCTACGGTCCGGCGGCCAACATAGCATATCTCGTTCTTCTAATATCTTTGGTATTGAACCTTCTCACCCAAGAAATGGAGTCGACAACTTTACCAACCTCGCTAAACCTCGCCAAACGCCGATCGGGCAGTACCGACATTAATTCGTATATTAACTGCTGTGATGTTATCCGATTTTAGAGAACTGCAAAAACTTGATAGAATGCATTGTCATCGACAGCGAGTCTATCTGCCGAATTTCGGCTCGATCGGATGTCTGGAAGTGGGTTATTTCCGCTTCCAAGATTTGCATTCATGCATAACCGAAAATAATGTAGAATAGATGTGTTTAAAAGTAGCTTATAGGTACGTGTTTATGTAGGTTTAGGTAGGTATGGCGTTTGTATCTCAATTTACCCTACCAAAATTATCGTGTCATAACCTAATTCCGAACTTCTTTCCGAGTATCTCCATCTCTAAATTAGTTTGTATTAAATATCAATATTACCTGCATACAGTAGGATCTATGTAATACATCTGTCACAGGTCATACCATTAGTATCATCATACCATCTGCTTTTTCGCACAATAAGTCGTAAATGACGCAACAGTAGGTTTGATCTATTTGCTCATTATCTGTAAAGGTATATGTAAAGGTGATTTGTCGTTGGTAGTTTGATTGGCTTAGGTTAGGTCGTGGCTGATTCTGTATTGAGTATTATCTCTTTCAACTGCCTTTTCGCACAAGTCGTAAATGACGCAACAGTAGGTTTGATCTATTTGCTCATTATCTGTAAAGGTATATGTAAAGGTGATTTGTCGTTGGTAGTTTGATTGGCTTAGGTTAGGTCGTGGCTGATTCTGTATTGAGTATTATCTCTTTCAACTGCCTTTTCGCACAAGTCGTAAATGACGCAACAGTAGGTTTGATCTATTTGCTCATTATCTGTAAAGGTATATGTAAAGGTGATTTGTCGTTGGTAGTTTGATTGGCTTAGGTTAGGTCGTGGCTGATTCTGTATTGAGTATTATCTCTTTCAACTGCCTTTTCGCACAAGTCGTAAATGACGCAACAGTAGGTTTGATCTATTTGCTCATTATCTGTAAAGGTATATGTAAAGGTGATTTGTCGTTGGTAGTTTGATTGGCTTAGGTTAGGTCGTGGCTTATTCTGTATTGAGTATTATCTCTTTCAACTGCCTTTTCGCATAAGACGTAGACGAAGTCATAAATTAAACCGCAGTTATAATTGCTCCATTTCGCTCATTACCTCTGACCAGGTGAAGGTAATGTGTCTTTGGTAGTTGGGTAAGGTTAGGTTAGTGTCGATCGCATCTTACCCTTACTTTGTTGCCAGACCTGCATAAAGAAGTATTGATACATCTGTCATAGTTGATTCTGTACTTGTGAGTTTTATTTCTTCTATCAGCTGCGTTTTCGCTCATTACCTCTGACCAGAGACCAGGTAGAGAGAGGTAAGGTAATGTGTCTGTTGTTCGGCTGGTTGATTGGTAGGTTTGTCGGTGCGATGGGGGCCCGGGCCACCTGTCCCCGCCCAGCAGCTGCCGGGCAGGTGGTGGAGCGGGCCAGCGCAGCGGTCTGGGCGCCCGACATGTGCCCAGGCCCCAAATACCGAAACTCACCCAATACCACTATATTTAGAGCGAATTTATCAATGCCGACGCTAAAAAATTAAACTGGTTACCTGAGTTTCTCAAAACTATATTCGAATCGTTGCACCTTTTCAACAATATTTTCTATAACATAAAAATTCAACCGCTTTTAAAAAATCTTTAATTTCTACAATTTTTGTTTTTTCTTCTTTTTATTTATTTTTTGGTCTTCTTTTTTTATTCTTATTCTTTTTTTTATTTATTTTTTGGTCTTCTTTTTTTATTCTTATTCTTTTTTTTATTCTTATTCTTCTTTTTATTCTTATTCTTCTTTTTATTCTTATTCTTCTTTTTATTCTTATTCTTCTTTTTATTCTTATTCTTCTTTTTTCTTCTAATTCTTCTTATTCTTCTTCGCCGTCTTCTTCTTTTTTCTTCTTCATATTCTTCTTCTTTCTTCTTCATCTTCTTCTTCTTCTTTTTCTTCATCATCCTCATCCTCATCTTTCATCTTCTTTTTCTTTCTTCTAATTTTAAAAATTTGATTTAATTTACTATTTTTCTAGTGCCCACTCATTTTGGAGGTTTGTTACCATCAAAGTGGTGTGACTTATAATATTGGCTTCAAAATAATTATACCGTTGTCAGTGTCCATATTCTATAATTAAACTAAAGGCTTTCTATTCAAATAAAAATGAGGTAAACAATAATTTATTGAAAACACTGAAACATACACCTCTACCTCATTTATATTATAAAATTATCTTTACGAAATTGCACGACTTCTTTATAGACAAAGTGGGACAAAATATTTTGTAAATAAGTATTTGTCTACGCTTTTTATTGGTCCTGTCGACTCCTTACTGCCCTTCAAATTCTCCATTTCTCCTGAGACCATCTCCATCTCACTTTGGGAATCGCAGGTCTGTATAGTATCACTAGTAGTATTAATGGGGTGGAATAGTTCGTAACTTGCGAATCAACTATAAAAAACAACGTTAATCCGAACCTAGAAACTGCTTCGTTTGTACAACGGTTAACAACGGCTGTGTGTAGTAGCCATTAAAATGGTGCGTTCGACTTAACCTAAGTCAATGTAATTATCTTTAATTTAACCTCAGAACAAAACACCACAATACCATATACCATAGCGTAGCAATTAAACCGCGCATACATCGTCATTTTTGTCAACGGACTGCGTTGTGTGCACAAAAAGGAACGTGCTCGAATTTGATTACATAATGTGGTTAAAGTTCTTTTTGGAAGCTTTAAATAACTGCCGAAAGTTTTTTTAAATGCGAGTCATGATCATTGTGTTAAATGTATGGGATTGCTTTCGTCACAAAGAACGGGAAGATTGAGAAAGGAAGTGGAATAGGTGCGCGCAATATACCGCACTCGAGGATTCCTTTGTTAACCCGCAGCTGTCGCCTCTGCACGCACCTTTGCATCCCAGCCCGTATTGCATTATTTTCCAGCTAAAAAATAATGCACTTTTTGTTTGATGCATTTTTGGTGCATCGCCTTTTTCTACCTCTCTCCCTCGCTTATTTGAGCCGCCCGATTTTCGCTCTCTCGTATCTAGAGTCTGTTGTTTTGTGTATTTTTTGTTCTGCTTGTGGGATAATGCAGCGATCATTATGTGTGTATGTTGTTGTAGCCGGTGGCGGTAGGACCCTGCTGCAGTTCTGCCGCAGCCTCCGGGATCATGTTCTATCAAAATGCTCCCAGTATGAAGTCATTCACCTGATAAAACCGTCTGCAGAATTTAATATTGTACCTCGCGTGATGGGCACGACGCTTGAAACCAATTATGTGCAGCTTATGCATTTCAAATTTGTGAATAAAACACGCTTCAGCATTTCAAATTTTATGCATAAATATTTACCAATTATTTACTAAAAAATAACCACACGCAAGCTTTAGTTTATTTACAGCGACTTTGTTAACTATTCTAGTGGAGTAATGTTGTTTGTGAAAGCAAATGTCTCGCACTTTCAATGGTGATCCAGCTGTTATCCTTAAATTGCCCGCTAACCCTAATTGAACCCGACTAAACTCCGAGGATTAAGGGACTCGTCAATCGACAGTTGCTGTATACATTATGACTACGACCACGACTAACTGACTGACGATCGATCTTTGGTCATTCTCAAACTGGTATTCGAGATAAATACCAACTTATCATTTTTAAGTCGTTATAATGAGGATTGTGACGGGATTCGAAAATTATTATTCATGGTATCCTTTGTTAGTTGTTTCTTTTCATGAATAAGTAGGCGACGACTGCGACCAGATAACTTGAAATGAATTGAACTAGTTTTTGTTTAACGACAACCCAAGTTCTTCAATGCCTTCTATATCGTACAACATACAAGCAGCTGACTACGGTAAGAAGAAGAAGAAGTCATTATTTTGCTAGTGAGTTGCTTGAACGATTTCCCTTTACGAGCTGATGGGAAAATAATAAATATTCTTGCCAACTTTATTATCACAGTAGTGCGCGAAAGCCCTTGGAAGCGGAGATTGAATACCGCCTTTAGATTTCTTTTTAATGGAATACAAATTAATGGGATTTTGATGCGACAACAAAATCAATGGCATAGATATAGTGATGGAACCCAATTTATTAATTTAACTTATACTGGCACGTTCCAGAGTGGAAGATACTCTCAGTATCGCCCTGGTGAAAGATATAGTGATGGAACCCAATTTATTCATTTAACTTATACTTGCACGTTCCAGAGTGGAAGATACTCTCAGTATCGCCCTGGTGAAAGATATAGTGATGGAACCCAATTTATTAATTTAACTTATACTTGCACGTTCCAGAGTGGAATATACTCTCAGTATCGCCCTGGTGAAAGATATAGTGATGGAACCCAATTTATTAATTTAACTTATACTTGCACGTTCCAGAGTGGAATATACTCTCAGTATCGCCCTGGTGAAAGATATAGTGATGGAACCCAATTTATTAATTTAACTTATACTTGCACGTTCCAGAGTGGAAGATACTCTCAGTATCGCCCTGGTGAAAGACCACCATTCAGAATTGAAACGTTGCTTGACCATATCTGAATAGCTAAGTACTCCCCCTCTTCCTCTAATTCATCTCCTTCCCCTCACCACCACATTTAGCCTCACAACATACCCCAATTGGGGATGCCATAGTCTCACTGGCTCCTGACGGTTAAGAGCAATTGGGACTCTTGCACCTATTGACTAGGTATCCACCCAGTACATGTTACAGAGTCATACTACAAATAGTGTAGTTTGAATATATTATTCATTTAGGAATTCCTACCTGTGTACATAGAGACAGAGCACAGAACCCAGACCTTGCGTCAAACGAATGTCGGTCTATTTGCTAGCTGCTGCCTACCTGGGCCGAAGGAAACAAAACTGGCCCATTGTTACAATACAACTTCCACCTTCTTCCCTACTCGCTTCACCTACCTAACTACCTCCACCACCACCCATCTACCCATCTACTAATCTACCTGCCCAGACGGGGACCTACCACACAGAATGCCTTTGCCAAACTCGAGAACTAAGAACGCATCCACGCACCCGTTTACTAGTCAATTACTCCAATCACATCACCGTTTATTTATCGTAACAATATTACATTCTTGAAGTCAGTATCAAACTTACATAAACTGAAGATATTATGTTAATGAATAAAAAAAATTTAAAGTATTAAAAATGTTTTTTTTTGAATAATGGAAATGACGAAGTGAACTGAATTCAATGGCGTTGACCAAAAAAAACCTCAAACAAACAGAAGAAGCTATGTAAATTTCATGAAGCCAGAGCATACTGTTCGCGAATTATTTAATGTGTATCTACATATTATTAATATTTTATGAAAAATAAGATCAACTTCGTTTTCTAATTTGTTCTTTCAAAGCTCCATAGTTCGTGATGGAAGTCACTAAATGAGCTGAAAACAATCACTTACATTTGAAATTTCAGACAGAAGATACAGTGCAAATTTCATAACGCCAGAGTTCTCCAAAAACAGTTTTTTGCGTTAGATTATTATGCCTGCTGACGACATTATTTACAACATTAAGTTAACAAAGCTTTTCAAAGGTCTTGCTTCTTGCAAAGCCTAGGTCTGCTTGTAACACCTTCGCACAGAAACCTTTGTAATGATTGCCCCGATACCTGAGTTCCTAGTTCTGGGAAGCTTTCTGTCACTCGGCGCTTTGGCTGCAAACAATAAATACTTATTTCTCCTTTCCATTATCTTACCTTCAATTTCAATTGCCATATTCCTTTACAGCGAAGTAAACTCCTAAATTATGGAAATATTCCAGGAAAAAACATAAAGACTTACCTCAGTGAAAACCTTAAACATCTCGTAATTTATACAAGATGATAGTGTGTTTATTTGTCCGTCGTCGTCCGTCCGTCCGTCCGTCCGTCGTCCGTCCGTCGTCCGTCGTCCGTCGTCCGTCGTCCGTCCTTCTTTTACGTCGCAACGGAGCAACCGATCGACGTGATTTTTTGCATATGAATAGTTGGGTTACTGGAAAGTGACATATGCTACCTTTCATCCCGGAAAAACTTTTAATTCCCTTGGGAAAATTCTTTGTACAGTAATTTCTCACTAATTACCCGAGGTAAAATTCAGCCTATAAAAGAAGAGTATCCCGGTGTGGGTTTGTTTTTAGACAAATCTACAGTTTTATTTCGAAATTCATGATATTTTGCACACTTGACCTTAAAAACAGGAGGATGAAAAGAAAGAAAGGAAAAGTTTAATGAGTCCATTTTTTTAGACCTTTAAAAAGGTTTTGTGTTGTCGGATTTCCTACTTGTCGGTTTCCAGTTCAATTTATTGTGTAATACTACGAACTCTAAGATAATACGAACGAATGAAAAACAACACCTATTCGGATTACAGCCCGAGTATGTTATATAGAAAAATTAAATTAAACAAATGTTTGCTTATGAAAATAAAATTAAATGAAACAAATATTTGCTTATGAAAATAAAATTAAATGAAACAAATGTTTGCTTATGAAAATAAAATTAAATGAAACAAATGTTTGCTTATGAAAATAAAATTAAAGGTAACAAATGTTTGCTTATGAAAATAAAATAAAAGAAACAAATGTTTGCTTATGAAAATATAATTAAATGAAACAAATGTTTGCTTATGAAAATAAGAGAAACAAATGTTTGCTTATGAAAATAAAATTAAATGAAACAAATATTTGCTTATGAAAATTAAATTTGATGACTTCTAAATCACAAATTTACTTAGATTTGGCACAAAATTTTTGATTTGACGCTATAAAAATCATCCAAATATTATATCTACGATGGTATTTCGAAAAACAACCCCTCACTTCCAGACCCCAAGATCTAGACGTTTGTGTACCTTGGTTCAACATTAGAAATGTGTGTCCAAACGGATTATTTTTGCAGGACATTTTCAAAGGTAAATAAATGTAAGTCTAATATGTGTGCGCGGAGTAAAATTAAAAAAAAATAATAAAATAACAGTTTTTTAGATACAGATATATTTGGAAGAAGTCTCCATCTTCTATCTTCGTTTCACCGTTCCTGTAGGTACTTCAATTTACTTAACTTTATTTTTGAAATATTTAATTTTTTTGTAATGCCTGCACAAACTGTAAAGCGCCCCTGAGGTGATATCTCACAAAAGCGGCGCTATACAAATTGTCCAATAAATAAAAAAAGAAGTAAATGATGTTGTTATCGTATTTCTTTGATCTCAAATTTCTCACTTTTCATCTGGGTAAGTTACATGATTTTTACGGGTAACAACAACTAGCAACCAATAAAATATCATGCATTATTTAGGTACAAGCTGTGACAGTTGGTTTCGACCCTTTTTATGAGTTATCACCCATCAAAAAATGCCCTACTTTAGCCGGATCGAACAGCTGTCGTTCCTTTGTCATCTATATTCCTTTATTCCCCGCTTTTGTAGTGTTGGTGATCTCCCCAAATGAGAGAAACGTCACATTAAAAGCGTGTGAAAAGTCCTATCTGAAATTCATGCGATAACCCGGTAAATAAAGGCGCCTGAGGATATCCTGTTATTTTTATGGGGTCCTACCCGCTGTATAACAAATACCTGCATCATTTAAGATACATCGTTTAAAAAAACATCAGGTATAAAACTGAGAATAAAATGATTTCGGACCATTTACAAAAGTGGGTCTCTCAGATTCTAAAATACCGTATTAAAAATAACGACACGGTAAAATTCAAATTAAACCACAATATTGTATTAAAATCTCACAAAAATTCAAATGGTCAATCAGCGCCATTTTAGTTTTTTTTACATTTGAAAGGTCTTCGAAACGCTGATTCGTCCGTTTTAAGTCCGTTTTAGTTTTTGAACAATTTGTGATCATCGAAAAAGCACATCTGCCATATCGTTATCCTTGTCAGCTAATCACAGTTTTGATAGAAAACTGAAATGCACCTAGAATCGATATTTAACAGATACCTTTAAAATGAAAAAAAAAACAAAATGGCACTGTTTTGCCATTTGAAAACAATGTCACATTTGAAATTCTGTGAAAACCCCCGAGTTGTTAAAAAAATAGAACAATTCATCAAATTTGAAAGTTGATTTTCAAGTTCTGTGAAGGTTTTATTCAAGTTCTGTTATTATATCATTACGGACCAGTTATTTGACAAAACTGAAATAATAACAGAACTTGAATTAAACCTTCACAAAACTTGAAAATCAACTTTGAAATTTGATGAATTGTTCAAATTCGTTACGCCAAGGAGGAATATTGCTGCGTAATATTTGTTCATAATTTTTTAATTTTTTTTTCTTTCACCAGGTTTACTTGGAATGGCAAAACAGACGATTTTTTTACTATTTGAATCCCAATGCTACGATTTGACCTTGTTACCAAATCCGTCATTCAAATCGCAGACCAGATGTTGTATCTGAGAAATTTAGGCCTGAATGGATTATTCTATCAATGTGATAGTAATAAAAAAGTACTCCGAAATATTAAACACTATTGCTGACTTGCAAGTCAAATTAAGTCATGTAAATTTGACACGTGCACCTTAAGATAATTCAATCGATCTAATAAAAAAATGAAGCTCTTCTTATTATTAAAAAAAAAAAAACTATTATTGTGCAAAGTGGATTTTGTTTTTATTTTCATTCTTTGATTTTGACTGTAGTACGTTCTCACAAGTCTGAATATTTCCATATCTTTTAATGTGTGAATAGTACCTGCTGTCCGTTCCCTGATCTGGTCTCTGCAGGTTTGAAGTCGAGCTCTTTCTTCAACTTCTTTCGTTTTCCAAACCAGGGGGAATTTCGCACAGGAGTTTGTAGTTTAATGAATAAAAAAATTAAGCTCTTCTTATTATTAAAAAAAAACTATTATTGTGCAAAGTGGATTTTGTTTTTATATTCATTCTTTGATTTTGACTGTAGTACGTTCTCACAAGTCTGAATATTTCCATATCTTTTAATGTGTGAATAGTATCTGCTGTCCGTTCCCTGATCTGGTCTCTGCAGGTTTGAAGTCGAGCTCCTTTTTCAACTTCTTTCGTTTTCCAATCCAGGGGGAATTTCGCACAGGAGTTTGTAGTTTAATAAATATACTCAAATAATATTAATTTATTTAAAAATTGCTTAAAGCAGTTCAGATGAACTAGCAAAAAGTAAGATGATGTTAACTGTCTGACTTTTAGATATGGAATGTGAATTTTTAGCAATGAATTGATAACTAATGTTTTTGGGTGAAAACATGAGTTGACACTTTCTCTTTTTAAGCATAGACAATAGAAACAAAGACAATTTTTATGTAGATATTTTAAGGTAAAATGAGACCGGCGTAAAATGTAAGGTGAAAGGGTCTACAGACGGACATTTATCAAAAATGAGTTTAAACATAAAATGACAAGTAAGAAATGAATTGAGTGAAGAAATCAAATTACAGGTAAGAAATCTTGTTTAATTTTATAAATAGGACGACAACACTAAACCCATCAATTTTTACCGCCTGATTTAAGCCTCGTTTAATCAAAGTCAGAAAAGCGCTTTTTAAACTACAATTTTAGCCGCTTTCTAGTGTCGTTTTACACAGAAAAAATACCATGTTTGGTTGAAGCTTCAAAAAACCCTTTCAAATTCTACGATGAATAGGGGTGCCTCAAAGTCTGAATATACATCAGGGTTGTTGGTTTCCACTTACCACCCAGTCGGCGATCAGTACTCGTATTAAAATGGCAGCAAGACAAAGGATAATATATAAGGTGCATGCAGGTTGTCTGCTCATTAGGCAAAGGATGAAAGTTGATAGTAGTTAGTACATGTAGTAAAGTTGTCGCACGGATTGGGTTTTCGTTGGTATCGGGTGTCCCGGGATGGAAACGAAGACCCAACGCGTGCAGTGCACGGTTTTACAACGCTTCGGTTCGGTTCGGTGTTCAGTCATCCCGGGATGCGGGTCCTGGTGCACCCGGTCATCTGATACGTTCATGCGGGTATAGGGCGGTCGCATGCATCGTCGACTGTTCATGTTTCATTATTTTGTTTTTCGTCAGATTGCCTGTTTTTCACCCTTTATTATTATTTTCATAAATTCGCGGATGTAGTAACATGTGTGACGTTTAGATGCTTTGAATGGGGAGAAGAGTGCCAAATATTTTTGCCCATTCTTAATTGTTTACGAGCTAGGTTTTTTGGATTACTCTATTTTTTGATGTGGAGCGAATGAACTGAGAAAGGCGTGCAAGGAGAATACATGGGGCACCCCAGGAAGACATGGTGATATCAAACGTTTTATATTAAATGAATAAATAAATAAAATAACTTATCTGTATGAAAATAATTAACTATTGAACTAGCAAATGTTTGATGTTTGGTTTAAACCTCCTGAAAATGTTATTTTTTGTTTTTATTTCACTCTTTTTTTCTTCTTTAAAACATCATTGTAGAACATAATTTGCCACTAAAAGAAATTCAATTTTGTGTTTAATTCTAAAATCATAGAAATGTGATAAAAATTAATACCCACACAAAAAGGCTTTGCCTTTGTGGGATATTTTTGTATTGTATACTCGTATTGTATAACTGTTCCAATGACATGATTGAGTGGGTTATGCCAATATATCAGGAGTGTGAGTCAATACGGTTGTGTGTGTGGCATTTCATCCTCTCTGCCATTAAACGTGTCTATCTCCATAAAGATACTAGTTACAGGTTGCTGTTGACAACAAGAAAACATCTTTGCTATTATAATGGTTTTTAAACCAGATGTAACATGTAACTTCTGAAGAAATATTAGTTTTTCTTCAACACTTATGGATCAGGCCGATAATAACAATAATAATTGGTGGAGTTGATTCGCCACACGATGTTGTGTATCCAGTTCTTTACTAATTAATGTTGCTCAGTTTAATCGGCACCTTCCGGCGTGACAGGTGAACCGTACTTCTTTACCTACAATACCTCTCCTCAGTACTTGCTTAACACCGAGGTTCTTAAGGTAATGTTGAAAAATTAACATGAACTCACCTTTAATGATCTATTCACACCTGATCGGAGAATCCTCAAATATGTCCCCTAGTGTCATGACGTCGCCCACAAATGTAATTCTTTATTTTTTTCCCACGGAGTTTGTTTCGATGGTGTATATGGTTTGCATAAATTATCAGTTCGTTGTCTTACAAGCAATATTTAGTAAAGTCCTAATGGACGTTCACTACTGCGAACAAGCTCATTCAACTCTGAATAAAATATAATCACCGCGGTGTGAGTTTTCTATAGATGTTGAATCTTCAAGGTTAAATATAAATTATCAGTATGTTGTCTAAAATAGAATGGGTATCGGATTAAAATATGTTTACATGTACAACATGACATGTTTAACTTTACAGGCGAACAAGAGCGGAACTGAAGACTAAATGTTTCCAATTAGTTTTCTCCTTTCTAGTTTGTTTTATAGCGTGGTACAAAGTGTACCAACAAATCTGAATTTTGAAATTTTAGCATTCATCGAATTTGTAAACTTATAAAAGATCCCAATATTTGCAGCATAAGGATGAACAGTCTCCAGTTTAAATTGTATTTACCCATAAAATAATGACCCATGAGTACATTTTACTATTTTTGATTCTAGTACTCTATTTATGTTTTGTATTGAAACAGGTAATAATATATTGTTTTATTTGAATATTCACGTATCAATAATTATTGATTGTTACAAATGAATGCCAACGTACACGAATATATTTGCACTGGTATTCTTGTTAAGCTCCCTTGAAGGGATATTTCACAAGAATGGCGCTGCAAAAATTAGCTAAGTATATATAATTATCACTGGTGATGTCACCGACTGCAAAGTTAACCATATCAATCTAAGTGATCGATTCGGGAATCACTTAATCAAGGTACCAGGATAACAGAAGTTGATAGGAGGTAAATATCATAAAATACACGGCGTTTCGGGATCGTTAGCGACAAAGGGTGAGCGAGTCACAAGCAGCTGGCAGGAAGCGGTACCTACCTGTTCGGTACTACTCGCTACTCGCCACCCGCCACTCGCCACTCGCCACTCGCCACTCGCCACTCGCCACTCGCCACTCGCCACTCGCCACTCGCCACTCGCCACTACTTCATTCATGGATACATGCGGCTCCGTGTACGAAATGGCCGTTGATGTTCCGTGTTTTTCCCAACCGCCAGTAATTTCATTTTCACAGATGTTTTCCTGGACAATGCTTTTATTAATTCGCGCCGACGATTCCAACATTGAATATTCTGGCAGAGCGGCAAGCACCTTGGCTCCAAACCTTACAGGTTGCGGGTTTGCTAAAATAATTCCACTAATTGGATCTCGTTCCAGAAAGTAAAATAGCATCAGAATCGCCTTTGTGAAAAATCTCCATTCGAAATCAAAACGTTGCTTGAATTATATTTAGTTAACCCAACCTTCATCTCTCTCTTCCAACCTCTTCCCCACTTCCTTAAGTCTCGGAACATTCCTGAAAAAAGTTAATTAAAAACGTCCCACGGACTCGAGCAGTTGCACAACATTCCCATTTCCGATACTTCATAATCGAAATATTGCTTGGAATAGACTTCACGAAATTCCTCAAAAGGGGATAGCTTAGTTCCAATGGCTTCAAAAATTGACTGACTGAAGATCACGTATGCCCAACTTCAAGAGTAGAATGAACTTTATTTGACTTACCTTTTTGGTAAAAATATACGAAATTTGCTTTAGGTCGGTGGCAACGCTGCCTCGTGGCAATGGCAACTCGGCCACATTATGTGGCAGATGTTCTGGTTCTGGGAGTCACTCTTGCCGCAGACCACTTTTTGTTAGCGACCCGAACCCATCTCCTCCGAATTTCTGCCGCCCGCGGCCGCGAGCCCGCCAAACGAACCGAACTCCCAAATTCTAAAATCTTACCCAATGAGCCCTAATTTGATACAGATCAATCCAGCCAGCCATCTAAAAAACATCCATAATGATACGTCTGCAACACTTTTTAAATAATATTTCCATCAATAATAATCAATTACCTATAATTAGATATTTTTAGGTTAGGTTATATAGTTTGCACAAATGTACAAATCTCAAGCACGTACAAACATTGATTTTGGGAGCCACCTCTTTGCTGGAGCCCCAAAATACGCGTTGAACCATAGATATATGAATATTAGTAGACCTGCCCTAAGTGATTAAAAGCGTATTATCCCCACTCCCCATACCGATACCGGTTCCATTGGAGCCGGCTGTGCTCGCGTATGGCCTCAAGTGAAATTTGAAAACGTGACGTCATCATTCTTGTGCGAACTATGGTCGAGGCATCATCGGTTCATTTTACGAAATAACACGGCAAAATGTTGACTTGTACTATGAAAACTTGTAAAAATAGATGTGAAAAAGAGAATAAACCCAATTGTCGTATTACATTCTATATACAGGGTGTATCGGCACGTACCCGACAAACTTTAACCAGCTATTCCTTAGCATATTTGGAGTAAAAAATCTTATGTGCACTTTGCTGTCCGGTAACGTTTTTTTTTAATAAAAAATTTATTATTCATATTTTCACCACATGTCACCACTGTTTTATCCTTTGACAAAGTTTGAAAACCCATCTGGCAAATATTTTATTCGAATACCGTTGAATAATGCACGTGTGTACCTATATTGGCGCACGTTTACAGTCACAACGAAATAGCACGGCACCATTCGTCTCATTTTTAACTATTATTATTTAGTGTGTGCGAAAGAGCGAAGACGCTTTTTGACATACTTGCTTATAACAGCTGTTCAACACGAAACGCATGCCAATGACAGTGATGTAGTGTGGAAATTTTAAAATTTTTTGTTTTTAATTGAAAAAAAAATGCTACCGGACAGCAAAGTGCCCATAACATTTTTTACTCCAAATGTGCTAAGGAATAGCTGGTTAAAGTTTGTCGGGTACGTGCCGATACACCCTGTATAAGCATTATTTTACTTTATTTTAAGCATATTCACATCGTATAATATGAATCAGTTGTTACTATCACATCGAGAAACGTCTGGACGCGAAACACAAAGCTGGTTGGTTGCTGGGAAGTAAATTATGAACATTTATAAAAGTGTCTTAACTAAATACTTAAACGAAATATTCGACTCTGAAAATAGAACCGAATTTTTTTGCCGAATTTGGACTTCGCAAATTTGTTCATAACGTGGCGAGTAATTTGCGCTCCCATGTAAAAATGTCTATTCATTCAAAAGCAGATTTTACTTTTAAGAAGTAAATGGTGATATTATAATGCGAGATGCCTATTTACTGTCAGATTTATTTATTGACGAATCACAGTCAGCTTCACTCCCTTCGTTCTTCAACAGTTGATTTTACCCCTCGCCATTATCTTCTCGTCTATTAATTCCTATGTCTGTGGGTTGAACGTACTTGAATCTATGTGCAAAGGAGGGGTGGCCCGTCTGATAGATATTTTTTTTTATTTCAACGCCGGCAATTGCCGGGCGTTGCCATCTCTGCACAGACGCTATGTAGGTGGGCTGAGTCTGTTCTACAGGTATTTCAGCGTAGTCTGCTCGAATGAGCTAGTAACATTGGTCCCCAGTGACATATGCGAAACTCGACGGACGTGCGCAACACCGCAGCAACAACGAAGCCAATATCCTTTCACAGTTGATATTGGCTTCGTGAGAAATTGTTGTTTTTGTAGAATTCGGCTCGCCTCTTCAAGACTCGCGTTAATAAATTCCTTCCCACCGTAACCCGCCTCACAACGCCGCCCAACCGAGTGGCTATATAGTTCCTCGGTCTTTACACTGTACAGACACAGGCGCTTTTGCGATATGATCTTGTGATGAAAAAGGTTGCGCACACACTTGAGATGAACAATCACAAAATTGTTATTATTATTATTGTCCTCCGTCTTCGTTGTAGGCTTTTCGATATTTTCCCTTTATAACTAAGTATGTTTAGATCGATCTGCCAATAGTATTATAATATATCGCCGTAGGAAAAAAAACTAAAGCACTCTTCAGGTGATTTTCAAAAAACGGCGCTATCTAAATAACCAAAATACTATTATTATTATGTAATGTCAAAATTTTAGGATTATAGATCCTTCGTGAACTTCCTCCTTTACGGCCAACCGAGACTCTGAAGTTCCCCTCCTTAAAGATCACATCTTAAGTCTCGCGGAATCATTTTATGCGGGCCTCCCCACCCATGAAAACGCATCCATCAACTGCCTCGCACAGTACGATGAAAATATAATAACTACCTTTAAAAAACCTAAACAAATCCTCCGTAAACCTTAAATCCCCCCATATTGCAGCCATGTTTCCTTGCAAAAATATTTTTCAAAAACCACCAAAATTAAACTAAAATTATCCTACAACCAATATTTAAAATCATGATGAAAGAGAAAGGGGCCTTTTTGGCCCGGAGCTCTGTATGCCAATATTTCATAAGTCATAAGTCCTTAACGGCCCTCCACACTATCTACCAGATTCACGCGTTATTAACATCCATGATTCCATAAAAGCTATGCAAGTCTGCTCTGCTACGCTAACATTGATAAAAAGCTATGCAAGTCTGCTCTGCTACGCTAACATTGATAAAAAGCTAGGCAAGTCTGCTCTGCTACGCTAACATTGATAAAAAGCTATGCAAGTCTGCTACGCTAACATTGATAAAAGCCACGCAAGTCTGCTACGCTAACATTCATATATATTTTTGTATCAGTTTTGAATGTTCTAATTTCGAATTTATATTCGTTGAATACTTGGTAATGTTTTCTTCTTTATTCTATGCTTGTAATAATAATAATAATAAATTCTTTATTCCAGGATGTGGGGAGGTTAGTGCAATCCCACACATCCCATAGAGGATATAAGTACAAATAATATTTACATAAAGTAAAATAAATAAAAAGAGTTTAAAAAAAATTAAAAATTAAATAGAAAATGAAATTAAGTTAAAGCAGAGAAGCACGGAAATCCATCGGATCTAAGATTGTGGGAGCAAGTATCTTTCTCCAATGGTCTTCAATGCTCGATCCTGAAGTCAGACGGGATTCTATGATAATAGTGTTTCTGGAATGGTTTATCCTTTCCCTCAGTCCTGCAATCCTGGTTCTTAACAGAGCTGTAAATCCTGGAACTCGCCCTTCTGTTAACATCGAGGAGGCACTGCAGTGCCTTGGGAGTCCGAACATCAATCGGTAGGCGTTATTAATGAACATTTTAATATTACTATCTGAATTCCCCGGCGTAGCACGGGATTTATGCAGAGTTTTTCGAAATTTAATTACAGACAGCAATTTTCCTCTCATTTTGAACGTCAAGCGTGCAAAATTTCATCAAGAAGTATCAGAATTCTGCTTTAACGGTGGGAAAAGGGTATGGGTGGTTTTTATAAATCTCGACTGTGGAAAATTCGTCAATTTAGGAATAAAACTAGATTTTTATTAAAAACAAAGCCACGCCGCCACAGACACTTCACTTTTCTTTTTATATCAGAAAAGTGTGTGTATATATATATTACATTACATATACATACGCACATTCTAGTTTTTCAAAATACGACTTCGAAATTGACGTTCCTCTTGTTTTGAAGGTCAGGTGTGCAAAATTTCATCACCCTCGGAATAAAATTGTAGATTTGTATTACAAATCAAATCCAGGCTGCAAACAGACACTCTGCTTTATATCGTACTTAATTTACAACGTGCTGTTAGTTTGTTTCTACCAAGAGCAAAGTTTGTTATGCATTTATTTTCCCGAGTCAGTATAATTAAAGCGGTTAAATACAATAACAAAATGACTTATGAATGTCGCGGTAGATATTGCATACCTCACTTGTGTTGTCAGGTCGCGGGTTCGGTTCCCGGCAATAAGCTATACTATACATGTACGAGGGTTACAGCTGTTGGGAGTAGGTAGTAGGGAGTAGGGACGTTGCTGCGTGGTCGCCTAGAAAATAATATAAACAAAAACACACATGGTGCTCATTTACATACACTCTGTTACACGAAGACAACCCAATTACTGGGAATCATTTAGGAATCTTCCAGACTCTGGCGTGCCTTGGATTTATTATGTTCTTTTATCTTTTGCTTTGATTTCAGAGACCTTGGAACATTTTGCCTTTACCGAAATAATGTCACTTTTCTTTGCCGTCATGCTTTAATTATTTTTTCGTTTCTTGTGATGTTTTTCATTAATGATGTTTATATTTTTTGTTTCAGGTATGTACCGACACACAATGAATGAAGATCAACAAATCTACCTTCATCGGTATGTATGAGTGAATGTAGAGTCTCGAAAAAGTAACAAATTGATCAGTAAATCATTACAACAATTGTTCGTTGTAAATATCATAGTTATGCTTGTTACAGGCTGATCATGTACCAGGGGAGCATAATAATGAAGGAGGTGTTGTTCAATTTGAAAACTTTGATATTATTGCCTTTCCTGCCGCCACACGTCGAGTGCAGAAACAAAGATTGCCCGCATTTTATAGTACGATAATTTTTAAAGTCTCATGGCCACTCGGGCAGACGACCATGCAAATATTTTCTTCGAATTGCGGCAGCAATATCAATAAGAACTCGCGATTCCCATCCTTTGTTCGTTATACTTTATACGGCGAAGGCTTTTATGCTGTTTTGTGGTATGATCTTCTTGGAAAGAGAAGATCAATTCTTTGCAACCGATTTTTAAATTTCCAGTCACATTTTCCCCGGGAGGCGTGTATCCTTTTCCGTTTTGTAAATAAAGTCTGAATAGATGGATTTGGGACCGGATGTTGCCATCAACATGTTAAGCGCAGGATTTCACGATAATCCGCGGATTCTTCTTGTTAGTTTAAAGGTGGGTACCCCAATCTCAGGTACATCAGCTAATTCGTGTAGGTATAACGTGTTTTACACCGATGAGACGGGTTTTACTGAAAAAAAATAATTGTAGTCAAAATACTGTGTAATCTGAACGTCAACCAAAAGTATAATAACTCACTAATTGCTTAGCTAGTTGTAATAATATTACATTTTAATTCAAAGCTAACGTTCACACCAGGAAATAAAATTTACGTAATAGTGTTTTTTTGCCTCACAAGCGATGAATCGTTGATTTATCGAATTGTTACATTTTAGTTAAATGTGTATTGGGATGGTTTTGTCTATTCGATGAGGTCGTAACGTGAAAAGCAAAAAGCGATTGAACTGTGCCGTGTTTACGAGTATCTGCGGGAGAACACATTCATTACACGATTACCTCCTCACATTTTTGGGAAATTTATTTTCATTACTGACGGTTTCGGTGCTTAATATATTAGCATATTAATCCGTGGTAGTTTGATGTGAGATTTACCTCCCGATGTTTCATTTGATTGGCCGAGTGTAATTATTTAAATTTCTTTTTATTTGTGTCCCTCGATGAAATTGAATCCCCATAGATATAACGGATTGGTTACCATTTGAACTCTCAATATTCCAATTTACGTGTCTCGATAATTTCAATATTTTCATTTTGAACTGTTATTAAAGGTTTAATAATTGACGATGTTGTGTTGTTGATTATTGGTGGCAGTAGTGCTGCTTCTGTCGTGTTTGCGGATCTTGCGCCGAATTATCATCATCGCATTCCACCTGATGTTTGTCCGCAGCAATCTCCATGTACCCCAGCCTCCTTTTAAGGAGACGTCACTGAAACAGGTTTCCGAAGAACCGACCATGTGAAATGCAAGCGCACTGAATTGCGATCGTTTGGAGTGAAATAAATGCTCCGGAGACGTTTTCATTTGTTTTTCAACGCGCTGTTTCCCAATTCAAGAAGATGTACATTTCCATCCGTTAGTTATAGTGCTTCCCTAGATTCAGAGTCATGCTTCGTCTTTTTGCAATAATATCATAATGATTGTTTCAATCAAATTGATATAAAGTTCATCTAAAACGTTAACACCATTTATTATTCTATTTGCCACGATTAGTGAGTGAATCCGTTACGGTGCGATGGTTAAAAGTGAAGCCTCTGCGTCGCGTCGTGTGCGCAAGCCTCCCCATTCTCCGTCGCATAGTTGTAGAGTTGTTGAGTTGTTGAGTTGTTGAGTTGTTGAGTTGTTGAGTTGCCTGGTTGCCTCACAGCTTTATGCAATTTGAAGCTCAATGTTATATTTAGCCTCGCTATCCGCCCAACGAGTCTTTCTGCTTTCTGGCCTACTTGGACCCATATTATTGATGAAACTCTCTTACCTCGCATTTCAAGGTTCGAGTTACCCCGTTCCTCCCAGCCGACCTCATGACGTTGTTGGGAAACTATAAAACTACAATTTCGTTTATTTTATTTTCTTGTTCCATTTGGATTTGTCTGATTTTATGGTCAATCTGCAAAGCTCTCGTCACGTCGCCTAGTTGTTGTAAAATACTAATGTTAATCGTTTGATTGCCTCCTTGTTTCGTGTCCGTCTTGGGATTAAACGCGTTAAATAATAATCTCTTTTTAATTTAGATGTTAAGCTCGGCTTTAATTGATTATTCTAGTAGTATAATAAAATCGTTAGCTATTCAGGCTCTTTATATTCTTAGTTTTGTATAAAAATGCCGTATGAATTGGTGGTTTTGCTTTCGGTTATCACATAGTCGTACATAAATAAATACACATTTCCCGAGCTGCCACGTATTACAACTTAGAATAACACTGGACTTTCAGATCACGGAACCCCGGCTAGTGCGTGCCATAACTATCAGGGGATTATCTGATGCGTTCAGTTGATTGATTACTCGGCGAAATTCATAGGTGTCCGCAACAATAAAGTGAAAAAATTTTGTCTTGTGCCCTAGACTCCTAGACATGCGGGCACTTTTCCTGCGGCCGCCTCTATTACTGGTACTGGGACTAGTACACGTACACGTACTCTTACTCGTAGCAGTAGTTGGCTGGAAAGTGATCTAGATAGATTGAAGGGTCGATCGATCAAAAGTAGGCAAGGAGTAAAAAGCAATGTCTCTATTATATTCCCCCTTTTAAAAAATCTCAATCCGTTATTAATAAACGTTTTCACCGTGAGCAGTTTCACCGTATTGATTGATGGTCGCGAGTTAGGCCTAAATGTAAATAATTTCCTAAAATGAATTGATATTACTCGTTAACATATAACGGCGCGATTATTGCGAATGTATAATTTGCATCCTTGGATTTGCCTTTTGGAGTGGCGCATTATTTATTGTAACTGCGATGAAATGGGAAACTGAGGTGACATTTTATCTGCCGTCTTTAAGGCTTGTCTACATTTTAATGTTTAAATAATTCCGAGATTCGATTGTAATATCAATAAGGATATTATGGTTCTTTACTTTTCGAAGTTTATCTGAGAAATTATTTACCCCTGTGTTTATTTGACATCTGTGAGAATTTCACGAACTTTGCTATTAAATAGAGAAGAGTTATTGAATGTCGGAAAGTTCCGTCAATGTCCTTATCGGATGGGTTGATGTTATGTCGTCATGTGGAACGAATGTCTGATGAGAGATTGGCGAATAAGAATTACGAATCGTACGTGGAATAAAGGTAGTAGTTCTGAAATTAAATATACTTGTCACGAATGAAGCCGAATATCGAAACACGTGATCATGTCGACCCACTCTCAATTAAGAAAGTTCGGTATTGTATGTCTACCTTTGTTCTGTCCTTCTACCCCTAGAACTAGACTGTCCTCACTAAATTAAATAATAATTACACACAAGTTTTTGAATAAAATATCACAGAACACACGGTAGTCATTTTGCCGGAGATTGACAAAAAAGTATAATTATTTCAAGTGTCGATTTCTTCAAGGTTTGCGGTTGGAGAGTGGACTCAGATATCCTCGTTAATATCCCAAACATCTTGCGACATCCACTTCTGTTAAATTTTAAACCTTTCACGTTAAATTTGTGATCTTTTGTATTATTTTACAACTAATTTAAAGTGTTTAAATAATATTGAGTATCCTGAAATTTGATTTGCTTCTAATGAAGTCTGCAGTAAAATTTAAATACATCGTGTTAACAGAAGCAATAGCGTCAGAATATTTGAATGGCGGTTTTAGTAAGAAGAAGCACTATCGAAATATTGCAATTAAGGCGAGAGCTTTTGTAACCGCGGAGTTTCTTAACGAATAAACAAAGGGGTCATAGGTTATAATTTATTATTCATTCTTCTTGATCCATTAATTCGTTTTCATCCCCTTATTAGGAATGGATCAATTGCTTCGACAGGACGCTTTCCTGTTTTGTGCTCCCTTGATATTTAAGGCCCAGTTTCTTCTGGTACAACTTTTGGTTTATTTGTTTTCCCTACCTATACCTACGTCTTTTGCCAGCACCCTAACACAATTATAAAAGTTTCTTCTTGCTAAGTTACTTTCAAGTAATAAAGCTAAAGGGTAACCACTGCCTCTTGTTCACCTGACCGCCATGCCGGCATTGCTTGCCATGATTACACAATGATTAAATATTTATGAACGAAAATGCGCGTTTTTATCTCATTCAATTTCAAATAAAATTACCCCTATATTATAGGCACCCAAAGAAATTATTTGCCTTCTATTCATTGATTAATAACTCTGCGAAAAGCTTTTTGTAAAAGTACCGCATTGGTAATCATTATTAACAAAAAGATTTCGTGTTTACGATGAGATCCGATGACCCAGATATTGTTAAACGCGAGTTGAGGACAACGCGGTGGTCATGGTGGCAATTTGATGCTGTAAACTGTACAGTACATTTACTGTCTTCTGTAAATGACTGATTGCTGGCTGATATATGTATAATGTTACGTATTTCATATAATGTTTCCTGTAAATCGGGACCCGAATTACAGGAAAGGAACGAAGCAACTGCAAGCGGCGTTTAGCGCCGTTTGCGGTTGCTTCGTTCCTTTCCTATAAGGTGAGGTTCAGCTCGGCAGTTCGGCTCTCGTATGTATACGTAGCATAACATGCACGCTACACGTTGTCCAAAACTTTCAGTAAACTCTTTCCACTGTGCACTTTCAGTGTGCATTGATTCGACACAGAAATTTCTGAAATATGTCCTTTCAACCTGTTTATCTACGATATTTATGGACTTTTAAATATCTTTTACTTTTGTAAATCATGTAAATCTACTTGGAATTATTGCCATAATTTACCGTCTCAACCAAACATTATCAAAACTGCAAAAGAAATAACATTTAAAGAAAGTTCTGGCATTCTTTTTGCGTGCCTAGCAATAAAATTAAAAACCGCGACTGCTGGGATTCGAACAAAGGGTCTCGCGAAATAAAGCTCGTGAAACGAAGCACCATGGCTAATAAAAATGCAATAATATGTGGGCTTATTTATAACTTGGCCATGAGCGGATTTGAGTGATGCATTGTATATTGTATTGCACTCAAGCTCCTAAGGGCATTCTTGAACAAATGTTGACACCCGTGCTCGTATATCTCGTATTTTTAATGATAAAGAAATACCGTTCTCCCAAAAGAGTGACTTATAAAATTGGCATATTTAGATTAAAGATGTTTGCTTTTAGTGCAGTTCTTAGAATAGTTTAGTTGCTGAACTTTACGCGTTAACATTAGGATTATAGGGCTGGCCGAATAGAATCAACCCCCTTTCAACAAGTAAATTATCAAACACTAGAAAACGATGTTTCAGCGTGTTATAAATAATAACATTAAAGTATTCACAAGGAAGATCCGATCTCGAGGATTAAAATTATATTGTTATTTCGAGTGGTCTATATCAAACATGTGTTAAAAACTCTCTTACTTTTGAACAAGTTTACCTATCAAAACTTTGTATGTTTACTTCTTACCACCGTGTTGTTCCTTCTCGTTAGCGGGGAGCTCCTACGACTTAACAATATTATGTTGTACCCCTGGGCCTTCAAAACTCTCGAGCGATTAACCCTATTAATCCTTTTTGTTGTTCATTTTGTTGACCCTCGGAACAAAGGTTCCAGACCAATGCCCGCCAAGGCATATCTTATTACCTCAGCTTGTTGAATGAGCCCCTTCTCCGTTTACCTGCCATCTCGGGCCACTGGCTTTGTTCCGACCGGATATGGATGTGGTCGCTGGAAAAATAATTAAATCGATCGAGTGGTAAAATTGAAGTTTGATTAACTGACCCCGGGATGCTAGCTACCAACTACCACTTCCTGCGACCCAGGAAACTTCCTGCCATGGAAAACTCTTTTTTTTTAACTTTGTTTCGATGAGGACCAAGTTTTTTCTATGTCTTTTGAGGGTCGTATTTGCTTTCTTTTTTTCTCAATCCAGGTGCAGACCTTGTTGTTTTTCTCTTGTTGATGTTTGTATATTGTTGCGGGTACCATTATGTGACAAAAGCGTGGGAAGTGTTTTTGTGTAGTTATTTCGTTTCAGGATTTCCGGATTCTTCCTTGCATGGTTGCCAACAAAAGGAATAATAATAAATTTAACACGAAATGAAATTCTTATTTTCCTACTGAAAGGCTCATTTTATTTAGTCAATGATACCAGGAGTTCATGGGCTAGAAGGTTGATTGTTTTTCGCTAACCGTAGAAATGCACTGACTGATATCATTATATTTATGACTACCGCGCACGTAGCTTTTGGTAACAAATTATTATGACGATTTGATACCGCTGTAAATATTTTCCGTTTTTCCTGTCGCATTTCGCCGAAACATTAATTAAAATGTAATTTGTTTCTTCTTGGTCATTGTTAATACATAGAATGCGCGGCGTACGAAATGAGTAATTTAAATTATTGAGTTCAGGAAATATGAGGATTCATGCGGCACAAGATGTGTCAGACAGGTTTGTCGGGCCAATAATATTCCGAATTTATTTTGTGTCGTACCCCGCATGTTATGCGCAATGTATGAACTGAGTCGCACCAGGAAAACAGGAATGAATGAGAATGCGATCCCAAACTTATACGTTATTTCACAAATCAGTGTAGGCAAATTTTGTTGCAGAAAATTTTAATGCCGAGTGATTTTTTAATTTTTATAATGATTATGTTACTTCATTCTTGGCGTCTATGTTATCAGGAGAATATGAAACGCGAACGGTGTGGGAAGTTGTTTCGGTACGCGAACAATCGGACCTGCTGCGCTGTTCTTTTTAGTTATCGGTTCGCATTAGAATTCGGGCTCAGTTTCAATTTGTGCAAATCTTGAAATGTCCATGTTGAAGACCCTGAATGTTAATTCTCGAACAATGATAGTTGTCCCCGGCAAATGCAATATTAACTCACGCCGGATGTTAGAGGCGCGTAGAATTGAATACAGATGTACACATTTGTGGGAATGATGATGACATTTTTATCAAAATTCTTCTCATCCACCTGTCAATAAGGAATGACCCGTGTAAGGATTACCTCAAAAGGTCAAATGGAAAGTCAAAATTTTAATGAAAGATGTCCATGCCTCGCCTTCGAAGCCGACCGATAGATAGTCCGACCACCACGGAGGCGATATACCGCAGCCGCTCGTGCGACGGTAATATTTTTTTTATTGGTTCCTATGATGATGAATTCGGTTAGGCCTGAGTACCAGGAGCCCAGAAGGCAGAAGAGGCGGTCGTTGTCGCGGTTCGCTGTTCGCGGCTCGCGGCCAGTCGGCAGTCAGCACTGACCTGCCGCACACAACCGTGACTCGGTCACCGGCTGAGTCACAGACACACTGCCCCCCACCACCTCCCACTTTTAATACACGCACACATAGTCGCTCGCTGTACCTACACGACGGCGGTCCGCCCCCCCGACACCAATACCCCCTTACCATGTTACGTTTGATACGTTTCGTTACTATGTACTATTTTTAACTCATGCTTCCCTGATACCGGGTATCGGCAAATGTTCACGAGTCGCGCCGATACAAACAAACACTTCAGCTTCCTCGAGTGATCTTTTTTCTAAGCAAATAATATTAGATACGAAACAATTAATAAAGCAACTTATGATAAATACCGGAGGAACTAGCCCCCCACACCTGTCGAGTAAAACTCAGAGACACAAAAACTATTTCTATATCACCCCGAAAAGGTCTTATACCTGTGGAGTGATACCATAATATTCCCACTGAACACCAGCGAGTCTCCAATTAGTGCATATATCAATCTCATTTCGATACACTTCTATATTCAACCCTGCAAACTGTCGACGAGCTCTGTATTCTATTCTACTACGGCTCTTCTATAAAGAGTGCTATATTACAGCATTGACTGCTCACAAGAGATGGGACTGTTTTATTGCGAATTATGCCTGCGTGTAGCCGTAGTACTTCGCTTTACCTGAGATGACTGGCCGCTTGGCATTGACCGGATCTCGCGATGCTATAAACAGCGCAGCACGACAGATTTAAATCCCGAAGGAATCAATTTTAACGCTCACCAACTCACAGAGTTCAACAAGAATAACATATGAACAGATAGATCCCTTTACTACCAAGACGAGAATTTCAACCAAAAGATTGAAATGCACAATATACAGGATTTCTCAGTACTGACACTATCTCCCTAAGAACTCCTGGTAGACGACATTGTTTATGCTGTCTTTCATCTCAGATGTTGACTGAATGAATTGTGTTTTGTATTTGATGTTTACAAAGTCTTCTGGGAAATATTATACGCGTGGTGTTAGCTTCCTCGTGATAATAAACACTTTAGGTAGGCAACAAATTGCGCTATACGCATCATGGCTTGGCCTATTTCAGCATTTCGCTCGCCATACACTACCAATGGGAATGTATGGTGAGCGATATGTTGAAATAGGCCAAACCACGAAAATATAGCGTGGTCTTTCACAGGTTTTACAGCAACATCATTCCCTGAACATCCACGGTGGCATTCATTGGTTTTATCTGCTCGAATTGACATGGGAGAACTAGAAATATGATTCTCAGTTACTCTCTTGCGTATGTGATTTAATTCGTATTTATCTGCACTTGAACTTTATGACGGATTAATGCCTCCGAGACGGAATGCTTGAATTCTATAAAGTGTGAGGTCACCTTTAAAGAATGCATCATACTCGGTCGCACCAGAATCTCGCTCGGAGAATTTTGACCCGCGAATTAATTTTAATTTATGTAGCTGTTTATTTAGTAGAAAAATGCAAATGTCAAGCATCAAGAATTGATGAATGAATGTCCGTGCCAAGTTACACATGGTGTGGGTTTTCTTTGCATAATAATACATTGATAGGCAGATCTACCAAAATGCCTATCAACATTAATTAAAGCTTACTATGCTTTCCGTGAGGTACGAATTGCTCTACTCGGCTAAGCCCTCTGACTGAAATAGTAAAATGAACATGTGCATTGTGCATCCTTGGAATGGTAAAAAGACATAATTTTCTCATCGACACTTGTTTTCTGTGGTTGCCTTGTGACTGACTGGTTGTCGGCTGCTACTGGTTGTCGATCTTGACGTATGTTGTGTTCTCGTCATACAGCGGTTAATAGGCCACTATTATTTATTCTAAGCACGACAGATGTTTTTGCTTTCGTAAGCGCCGAGGTCGGGAGGATATGAGTATAAAAAGATGAAAATTTATCTAACGAACCATAGTTCTACTCTTCAAATGTTTATTTCCTCTCGCTTCTAGCGACTATCTCAAGAATTGGGATCAACATACGACATCTGTGAGAAATGTTGTAATATATATAATAAGGATTAATTTATCTGTTATCTTTACACAAATCACTCCCATTATATCGAATTCATTAGGAGCATTATTGGCAGACAGAATGTAAAATTCCTTTGTCTTTCTCTTTGGATCCGAGGCGACGCGATAGATTGGTACAACCACGGAGCATATATGTGTTTTGTGTTGTGCAGAGAATTGGTTCAGATAAAGGATAAAAGGTGATCCCAGATTTTTTTAGCTAAATGGAATTCGAGCCGACCATCAAATTATAGCTTTACCTTTGCGAAGATGTCGGGCCTTCAATTGGACGGGACAGGGAACTTGTTCAGAAACTAATGACGCTTTGTAAAGTGCGTGCAAGCACAGAACGGTCTCATCGTTTCTTCCAAAGCGCCTACAGAATTAAAAATATAAAGAAGATTTAAAGCAATATCTACCTAGTGTGTGGAAAATTAAAAAAAATCATTTTTGCAATGCTGCGCAAACATTGCAGATCTTATGCATCTTTTTATAAATGAATTTATCTTAGAAGTTAGCACCTTTTCACTGCTAGTGACATCTTTAATATACTAACTAACCATCACGCCGTTTCCCCGCAGGGGTAGGCAGAGAGGACGGACCGCCAAACAACTCGGTCTTGGCACACACTTCTTACCTCATTCACATTCATACAACGTCTCATACATACTCTTCTATTATTCTGACTCTTGACATGGCCCGACTCGAGTATCTGATTCACTTGATCGTGCCATGTCTTCCTCGGGCGTCCCCGGCTTCTGCTACCATTCGCATTTGCATCATATATCCTCCTTACACTCCTATCTTCGCTCATTCGCTCTACATGCCCAAACCATCTAAGCGTCCTTTTCTTAATCTTACTCATTAAATATGTCAATATCAATTATCACGTAATTCATAATGCCTCGTTTGTATAATTTATCTTCTTTAATTTCTACATATTTTCTAGCTTTGTATTGTCTTCTAATTTAATATTGATAATTCACAAAAATAGCACTAGAAGTCGAGTGGCTTATTACCACTATTACCTGCCTCACCATTTCTTATTATCACTTTTCCTCATATAACTTTAATCTTTCACGTCGATTTCTTAGAGGAAAACAGGCTTCTTTCTTTTCTTTCCTTGACTTTCGCTTTCACCATGATCATCATTTTCCTTATAAGTTTCACCGAGAGGACATGGACGATGATGACGGTGAGTGTGTGTTGAGTGTGTGCAGTGTGTGTGCAGTGTGTGCAGTGTGTGTGCAGTGTGTGCAGTGTGTGCAGTGTGTGTGCAGTGTCTGCGGGGTCTGCGTGTTGTTCCCTAGACAGGGACGGGATGTTGAACCTGGTCTCAAGGTCCCGGACAAATGAGAGCGGAACAAGCGGGAGGGGGACGGAGAGAGTACAGAGTAGCCAATGAGAAAGCTACTGTGAATTTGGTAGGATATATTGCAGTTTTGTTGTTGTTTTCTGCAAAGGTCGGTGCACGTCAAATCGTAGTTATGAATACCAGTTTTGCAATCAACATTCTGGGGCTTTATAATATGCAACATCCCTTTCTTGCATGCAGATTTTATGTTTAGGTTCAAAGACAAATCTGATAATATTTTGACAAATGCAAAGAAAAGCATTAATTTCTCAACTAAACATACTATTTTATTTTTTTGGGGCATGGGTAAGTCAGTAATGTGGAATATTAAAAATGCATGTTACCACCGGGTGATAAATGCTATGTGCCCCAATTTTGTTTAAAATATAACATAAATGTGATTTTTCGTAAGTTTTTGTAAGTATGTAATTAGTAGGATTGTAATTGTGATATCATAAATAAACCGCACAAGCATAATATTTTGATTAACACTGTTAACGTTCTCCGTTGTATTTAATTGCAAATTATTAATACGCCATTTACGCTAATTAATAATTATCTTCAATTCGTCTCATTTAAACGCCGTATTATTTTGGGCCATGCTGTACAATTAGGGCAAATGGAATGTTCTTTATGCCACGGGAGAGGGAGATGACTGATCGCGATGCACTTTTGATATGGATCATCCTGCTGGTGAGAAAAGGACAACGATATAAGAGTTACCAGGTTAAAATTAATTTCGTACCCATTAAGTACGTTTTTAAAAAAAATATTTAATAATTTAACTTTTTTTTTTGTTACTTGTAAATTTAAAGTTGCCATATTTTATTTTGAATTTAATTTCTTTAAGCACTTATTTGACCTGGCAGCACTGTTCTCGCCGAAATCCATGTTTTTCAGAGGATTATTCTGCCGTAAATGCGAGAGGGACGCACTCGCGAGTTAGAGAGAGACAAACACAATGCATGCCAGAAAATTGCAGGATTTGTCATTTTTCAAAAGTTCTCTCGTTACTCCAGATCTTACAGATAATACAATATCATGTATTTACCAAAGTACGAGTTCTTACAGATAATGCAATATTATGTTTACCATAGGCATAGGCCAAAAAACAAATTCGACAAAAGAATACACGAATTTCGTCAGAATTTAGATGTAGGTACCAAATGATTATTTTAAAACTTATTCCGAACAAAAAAATTTAATATCGAAAAAAAATTTTTACCTACAATTTTGTTTGTTTAAATAGATGTGAATTCCTATTAAATATCAAAGCAAATGAAATGACAGGTCAAAAAACAATTAATCACGATTTATGCGTAACTAATCCTTCAAGTGGCATCATTACATCAGTATCTTGTTACATCAATTTGTTTTATTTAAATGTTACTTTCACTAGTGTATTGAATACTTACCACCAGCTTTGCCATGTTTTATTTCACAAAATTGGGATTTTACCATGCGAAATAAGGAAATTTGGGATACAGGAGCAAAAAGCAGGACAACCTACAAAAAAATCTGGAATTTAGTTTAAATTTTTTGTTTAAAATTGATAGATACGACTAGTAACGCTGATTACCACATTATACCACTGGAAGTTTGGTATATTTTAGTAGAGTGATTTTGATTTATTTTATCCAATTTTTCTAAAATTATTCAAAAGTCGTAAATGGGAAATCGCGAATTCTGCGAGTCAAAAATGGCATATTATGGCGTGCGATCACTCTAGATGTTTTGCAAACTTGGCATAATATGCCAAAAATCACATGATTGTTTAAATTTTTAAACTTTATTATTTCCAAGGTTGATTCTAACTGAAACTCCTGTTTGGTAAATTGTGAGATTCGCGACTATGTTATGGCATTTGAGTTTTCTACTACTTTTCTATTAACGCAAAAATATTTTAACACATTTTTTAAATTTTTTTTATTTTTTTTTTTAAAGAAAGACAAACATTCCCGGGTTACGAATAACCTGACAATATTTGAAAATCTCCTACTACCACCACAGTAAGCTGAAAATGTTGCTTGTGTTGTGATGTAGGACTTAGCCGGCCGAGGAATTGAACACACCACGCCTGAGTGGGACCCAAGCGCGATGTCAACTCAGCCACCGACGGGTCGACCGGTTTAATACTTATTGTTTCTTTACATTGTATTTTTTTACGTTAGAATTTTTAACCTCACTAGGACAAGCCTTTGTTCAGGTTCATTCATAACATAATTAATATGGAAAAGGCAGTACCTACCCACCCAATATATTATTTTTGAATTGATTCCTAATTGTTTATAATGGTAATAGTTTACCTGCATTTCTACGAATTTCAAAATTATCGTAATTTTTATGGTAAGCGATTTATTTTTTCAAAAAAAAAGAAATAGTCGTCACGGAACGCCTGGCAGATGCGCTACATCGAAATTGATTTTTAATGCAGGAAGTGAAAATGAAAGTGAACAAGTCTTTATATTTTTGATGATAAAACAATTCTTTTATACACAAAGAAAAATATTATAAATTAAAATTCTTAATTTATCATCATTTAAAATTGGTCCACTGCCAATTATTTTAGTGAGAATAGAAGCAAAAGGAATCGGTTTTACCCCCCTAGACACGACAAAGGATAAGATTTAACATCAACAATGCAGCGATTTTTCCTTGAAAAAGCATTTAAAAAAAACTTTACTCTCTCAAAACAATAACTTTTCAGCATTACGTGGTCGATAGTTAAAATTTATTTAGTTTATTTATTATTTATTAACGCCCTATCGGGCTTTTACATAGTATGTTGACAGTATATGTAAGTGTAACTTACTTGTACATGGATAAAATAGCTAAATATAATTTACTCATAAGGTAATTAGAAAATAATATGGTGAAGTAAATCAAAGTGTGAAAGCAAGACCTTTTTTTAAAGCTAATAAATAATACACGTTAATAACTAGCAAATAGGTCTAAAATTAGTTGCTTTTTGAAACTCACAAAGTTATTAACACCAAATATATCAATAAGTTTACAGTATTTGTTTGCAAGGTAATGAATTCTTGGAATTGACGAATACATAGAGTAGTTAGTATTGAGGTTATTGTTACATTTAAAAGTGTCTTTGCTTCGAGTTTGCCAACAGGTACATTCATATAAATTAATTCCAATAATTCAGGGCTGTCAATGAGAGATTTGCTAATTTTGAATACAAATAATATATCAGTAAGAACTCTTCTATCCGATAGTTTGAGAAGTCTGGTTTCGGTAGTTATTATAATTTATAAATTCGATGGAAATATAATATAAATATAAATATTGATTATTTAATTTTTATAATATATTTATATCAAACTTATCAGTTGAATAAAGTATTGATCTGATATTGTAATTTTAATCTGTGGGGTTCTGATCTTTCTGCGTATTATTTCGGAGAATATAATGTGTCCAACTCCCCGTTGATTCCAGTGGTTTGCACATGATAATGTTCCTACTACGTAGCTAATTCTATTTCCTATTGAGCACGTTGGTTTTTTACGTGGTCTGCTCTATTTTTTAATGCTCCATTTAACGTCACCAATCCCTGTGTGGTGGCCTCACAGCTCTCTGCAAAACTTCTGTCTTGTAATGTTCCGTCTTTCTCAATCCCAAACAATATCTTATTAAATAACGAAGATTGTAGATTCCCACTACAAGATTTATCAGCATGTAAGTCTAGTTGGTAATTCGCAGTTTGTGAAGCCGAATGAACTATATACCACTTGGTCGTTATTGTTTAAATTAAGTCCTTAAAATGAATTCATATCGGCAAGTCAAACAACGGGAATTACTAGCAGAGATGATGCATGCTTTAATATTTAACTACAGTTATATACTAGCTACTAGGAAAGTTAGTGGGATCATGGACCAGTAACTAACTGGGGAAGTGGGATGCTGTCTGATCCTGATGTTATGTTTTCATTCACACAGGATAATCGGTGTGTGTTAACATGGTGCTAGTGTCCCCGATCAGTGAATTTGAAAAGGAGTTTCCCATTATAACCGTCCAGCAAACAAGTTCAGAGTTCTTATCGCGGTAGCATTTTTTTTTCTTTTCTTTGTGTTTTTTTAAGGTCTTTGGTGGTCGGCTATCATCAGGACAATCTTCACCTCAAAAAAATCCCAAAAATTTTACTGGTTGACTCGTTCTTGAATTCCACAGTTTGTCCTTTTGAATTATACGATTTCTGGCATCTGTGTTTCCTCCCTCCTACAATATGGGTCACTTCAAGACCCAGGTTCACTCTTTCCACTCCTCAAAAACACCACAAGCTCCACACAGAGCATCAGCACAGATGAAATAGACTCGGCTCGGAGGGAAATAAATAAATGCATTAGTTAATGACGTACTGTTCACACGATTATCAATGGGTCATTTTCACAAACAAAGTCGAATCGGTTCCAACTCGCTACAACGTCATCATGCCATAGAAACTGCCACTTGTAAGATGGCTGTCACCAACGTTGCTCGGTGTGACGTCAACGCTGCCGAATTCACGAATGATAACGAACATGTCGTTTTGGCGGCAAAAATGGAACACTTTAAATTGTTATAGAAAATGTATTCTTCAACATAAAAATACCTTCATTATCGTAATTTTTTTCTGAGAATTAAAAAAAAAAAACTGTGAAAATACCCCATTAATTGTGCATTTATCATAATAAATGATAAGTATTATATTTACTGACATAAATTGAATACTTCGTGACTTATTCATTTTACTACAAGTCCGTACACAAATTACGTGCACTTCCGAATTGAACGAAGAGCATGTTAGTTGACACATTTTCTTCGAACGCACTTGAACTTTGCGTTCGCAACACCAACATTGCAAGTTGCAACAATGCAGCAATGTTATCATTGTTTACTAGAAGTTCCCTAGACAATTGGCTGAAGCCTAATTGCCCAGGTGAGACTGTGGCACTTGTAGAGTTCAGCAAAGTGGTCGGTTAGCAGTACGGCACTAATGAGCAGATCGATGTTCAGCGGTTAAGGTAATGCTCGGAGTGTCGGAACCAGGGTCAATGCCTAGGTGAGACCAACGCGTCCAACTTCATCTTGCAACCAACACCAACACGGCCGCTCCGGTTCCGAGAATCAGCGAGATACGTCATCATATTATTATCTGATCACTTTCGGCTGACATCACTGTATTATCCTCCTAAGGGAGCCATTGCTTGCTTCTTTGTCCATTCGTCCGTTGGCCCGTGAATTCTTGCTAAACGTTTAAAAGCCAACAATACGCGGGGATCAATTACTCGAATCGCAACAACTGCAGTCTGATGTTTGCTGGGAACGCAATCAACTATTTCAAAGGAAAGTATTGAAATTACTAAATACAATCTATTATATTTTCTTTTCCAACCAATTATTATTATTACGTTATTCCGTACAAGTGAATTTTGGTGATTGCTACGAAGCAACCGCAAGTGGTGTTTCCCGTCATTTGCGGTTGCTTTGTACCTTTCCCTTAAGTCGTGGTTCAGCTCGGCTCGCGTGTTTATACGCACCCTTATGTCAATATGAAGTAACAAAAATATTATGATATGTTAGTCGTTGTTATGCATTGTCCACTTTCATGTGATATAATGAATTTTAACTCCACCAATTTCCCTAAAAAGCCATCAAAACAGAGCTGAGATATGTAAATTTTTTATACTTTTTGGGTTTTAGCTTCTCATTCTCAATTTAGCGATCAACTTAAAAATATCTTCTTCTCGATTAAAATATCGCTTTTTAAAATTTTATTAGTGACATCTGCATTGTGACGCTGTTTCTCGACAAAGGAAGTAATTAATAAAACCAATTTCTTAATATTATTTAATGGTTGTCATTTCGATTGAAGTCCATTGAAGCAATGAATAATGCAGTCAACATTACAACAAACCAACCACAACTTTAATAACAATTAATCCGGAACAATTGACCCCGGACGAAAAGTGTTGCATACATTGTTATGACATATCCGCTGCAGACTTGTATCATTTCGATTGAGAATTTCACAGGAATTGGCCGATGATTATATTCTGAAAACTACATTTCTGACCTGTGCAGCATTCAAAATACTGAAATTAATTAATATGGACACTCAAATTTTAATTAGAGTCACTTGACCACCGAGGTTTCTTGGTTAGAGTGAGCATTCGAGTCGTATCCGGTTTAATTATTCAAAAATATTCCAAATATAACTATATTTTCCCGTGTTTTAAATTTGATCTTTTGTGTTTTGTTCCAACATTCAAAAATACATTGAAAACTAATTTTGTGTTCTGTTCCAACATTCTAAAATCAATTAAAGACTAATATTGTGTTTTGTTCCAACATTCCAAAATCAATTAAAAACCAATTTTTTGTTCTGTCCAACATTGCAAAATAAATTAAAAACTAATTTTGTGTTCTGTTCCAAAATTCCAAAATCATTTAAAAACTAATTTTATGTTCTGCTCCAACATTCCAAAATCAATTAAAAACTTTTTTTTTCTGTTCCAACATTCCAAAATCATTTTTCAGTTGGATTTTTGCCACCTTTAGGGCCATTTGTTTCACAGAATTTGCAAAATTCATCAAATTTTAAAGTTAAGATTTAAGATATTTAAAGGTTTCATTTAAGTAACCGCTACCGTTAAGTTCTGTTATTATTGGCCAGTTGTTTCACAAAACTGAAATGATAATAGATCTTGAATATAACTTTCTCAGAACTAGAATTTTCATTTAACATTTGAAATTTTCTGATATTACCCATCCTTAGTCCACGGGTTAGACATTTTTCAAACGGAGTAATTAAAATATCAAAATCGTGTTAGCAATAAGTAGTTATTACATGTCTTATATATGTATTTATTATCTATTTGGTATTTACATGGCCCAGGGCGGAATCTGAATCAGGAAATTGACAAGAGTCAATGAACTAGCGCAATCGGCATAAACAACTTATGGTGGTTATTATGAATTATATTGGGAAATTTACTAGTAACCGCGATGGCCTGCATTATCTATATATATGCTTGGTCAGTTGTTGCTGACCAAACAATGTTACAATAATATGTGTTACACTTATTATAAACTTAATAATAGAAATATCCAAAATCAATGTCGTGAGATTGTATTCCCATGTTTTCATGGCCGTTCAGTTTCTTTCTGTCGACTGTTGCTACCGAGTTGTTATTTTGATTCTATAAACTTACTCAGCTTTTGGCTGCTCTAAACACCTCGTAAACGATAATCACGCTAGTGCATTGTGTTAATCCCGGATAAATGCGAAAAGTAAAACTTAAAGCTCAACACAGCCACAAAATCTGTACGATCTGAAGAAAACCTTGAGGTGTATAATGGTGGCAAAAGGCAATGTGTATTATAATTAATGACTTTGTGCCATTTCTGCGTCAAGTTGTTTTACAAAACTAGTATTAATAATGTACTATTTTGTTATCCTTTCAGGATTCCCTACACATTTCTCCATTACTATAATATTATTATACAAAACAGACTAGACGAATAATTAAAATGGAAGAACACAGTCTATCCTGGGTTGTTATAAGTAAGGTTAAAAAGACGCCAAGTTGTTTTACGAGACGATTTCACTCTTTCTATACCAGATCATCATTCAAGTTAGACATTAGTCCCCCAAACTAGTAGTCTCTTAAATCGGTATATCAATGAATAAACTACATTAAGAAAATAACAGTATCTAAGTTATCTCCCCCTCACACTAAACACTAATTAACATTGGCGCAGCCGGTAGGATCGGGCTCTATTGATTTTATCGACTGATAGGACCCTAATCTCATTCCCATCCTCAAAGCAGGTGTTGCCAAAATACTGTCCTACGTACTGTATTCAGTGCAACCTACTTTACTGTAGTACCTACCCCTTATAAGGGTTGTGTAATCGCATCGTTTCGCATAAAAAAATGAAATAAAATTTGCGCTTTCTCAACATTTCTGAGTCAAAAACATAAATTATGTACGTTTGTGTCCTATTTATCTTTGTGTCCTATTTATCTTTGTGTCTTATTTTTTTTAATGAACTAGTTCGTAAATAAATATAGGAATGGCATTCTTTAGTTTGCTAACCTCTACTTCCATTTGTTGTCCTTCAGGTGAGTGATTTATATATGTCTTTCGGTCTATTTATTGGCAGTGAAAATTTCAGTATCAGTGTCACATGTATATTGAATAGTCCCAATAAAACCGATGAGATGTTTTCAAAATATGACACATATCCAACGTCATCGCACCACTTAAACGCTTTCGTTCCGCAATTGAGCGGTGACCGGTTTTCCGTCCAGACTCTGCGCCTTTCGGTGTTCAGTTCAGTTCTGTTCGGTTCCCACAAAGCGGCCATGCACAACAAATGCAGCCGACTTCAGATGTGCTTTTATTAGGTTCACGGTCAAACGGCATGCAGTGCACACTGCACAGTGCGCACTGAACACAGTGCTGGGCGGCTGCTAATGCAACAACTCGCTGTGGGTTGTTCGATTAAAGACTGCATCAGACGCAGTCTTGAGAATTAATGCAGTTTTGATTATTACGAAATTCGGCTTGAAGTAGCCAGATCACCCAAGGTTTATTTTTTCATGTTCTTATTGGATAATTGAAAAATACGCGAATTTTTTATTGCCCTTGATGTTAATAGACGTTGTGAGTTGAATATATGTAATGTTTTTGTAAATTCGAGACATATCACTCGAGCGATTTTTGGCATATCATGCCAAGTTTGCAAAAACGTTTTGAGCTATTGCTTACCAAATGTGTCAAATTTATACAACAATGAATTAGGTAGATTCATTGGCTTTAACCCGCAGTAAGCAGTTTTATATGTTTTTTAGTATGACTTTAAAAATGCTTTAATTTGTGCGTAACACTGTAGCTCAAAAATTAATCAAAAAGCAATTCACAAATTCAGAATTTTTTATGGCAAAACTGCACAAGGGTACCGAATGTTCCCTGTGAAACTATGGTATGATTCAATGGGGAGAGTAAGGAGAAGAGGAATTTGGGGTAAGTACCTGGCTATTCAGATCTAGTCACCAAACATGGCTAAAGCCATTTCAAGCAACGTTTCAATTCTGAATGGTGGTATTTTACTAGGGCGATACTGATAATATCTTCCACTCTGTAACATGCCGCAAATATGCTATCCATTATTTTATTTTTAATTAATTAATTGTTAAAACAACACAAATTTCTTTATTTACTTGCGGACGCCCAGATTTGAACTCGCATACTAACAATTAATAAACCAACAAATTATTTTGTATACTAACCTAACTGAACCGCAGACAGAATGAACTTATTATCTGTTCTAAGGCACAAACATGCCGAAATCATAAACCATAGAAAAAATTGGTCCAGGATAATCTTTTTAATCTCACTTATAGGAATACAAATTAATAATGTACCAATTATTACAAATACACCGCCACGTGTTGTCGGGTCAATCTCACGGTCTTTGTAAATATTGGTTCTCTAAAAAGATAACCAATCAAAACCAGAAATAACTGACCATTTTATACTGATCCACGACTGTGACGACATTTAACCTAACTTTTACAATATTGTCCTTTTGTTCTAATACCTAATTTATCCGTACAATAATATTTAGAAATCTACAATGCAGAATTAAGATCTTTTCTAAACTTTTTAATTAATTTATTCCTCTTTTCGGTACTGATGTCAGTTTCTATAAAAGATTCCAGGCATTTCCCGCCCATTAAGTTCGTAACAAAAAATCTGTTTCGTAAATTTTAACCGCCATTTATTATTGTTCTAAAATTCAAAACGTTTGAAAAAAAGCGCCATTTTTTGCGTGGTTTTTTTTCCATTTATTTGTAGATTGTAAGTCGTAGTACATCATTCACGATTCTCGTAGTAAAAAAATATGTACCGGCCAATGGGTTAGTGAGGTGTACGCGATTTTTTAACGTCTTGTGAGAGGTTTGATGCAGTTATGGTTTGTTTTGGCTTGCAGCTTCCTTCGCGCCGAGGCAGACGGACCTCAGTTGAACGTACCTCCGGGAGGCCGTCAATGATTCGAAAACGAAAGTGGTCTCGCAGTGCCGAGTGAATGTGAACCTTGTGCGCTGGGCGTAAGTGCCAAATTGGCGTGTCAACCACGAGGCGGGAAATTGCGAGCGGATAAACAAAGGATCAGTATTGACTTAAAATACTTGAATCGGAACTAAAATTACAACTTTCTGGGTGCGATGTACTCTCGATATTAGTATTGTGGACTGTTGCCACGATGTCCGTGGAACGCTTTATTGACAAATTCGTACGATTTATTGGAACAAAAATCGACTCATAAAAAGGTTTATTTTTTACCATGCTTCAGTTTTCATCCTAGTTAAATTAGATTGAATCTTCCTCCCAAGGGACTGGCTCTTAAACTGGTGAGAACTTTTAAAATGTCTTTTGTTCGACTGAGGATTGAACCTTCCTCCCCAGAGACTGGAGTCAACACCGCTAACACCAAATCCTGATTAGATAGTACCGACATTTGTTTCGTGCATTAACTGCTGTAAATTTTTAAATGTAATATCATCCAATTTCAGAGAAATGCCTGCGTGCATTAGTGCCATCAAACGTTGATAGAATGCATTGTCATCAACAACGATGCTATCTGCCATGTTTCAGATCGATCGGATGTCGGGAAGTGGGTTAATTTCCACTTCCAAGTTTCCATTTCATTCATTCATTTATTCATTCAATCAAGAAAACAAAATTCAAACCGATGTTTTTAAAAAGTACATAAATATATCCATTCAACTCCATACTTGAGATTGAGATGATGATTGATTAGAACATTATATATATATTGCATTTAGGATTAATAGCAAAGAATATTCAGCGTTTTAGATTAATTACAACGCACATATTGCTTTCCTGAATGATTATAACGAGTTTAACGCTATTGCTATTAGGATTGATTGTAACGAGTGTATCGCTATTGCTATTAAGATTGATTGTAACGAGTGTATCGCTATTAGGATTGATTATAACGAGTGTATCGCTATTGCTATTAGGATTGATTATAACGAGTGTATCGCTATTAGGATTGATTGTAACGAGTGTATCGCTATTGCTATTAGGATTGATTATAACGAGTGTATCGCTATTGCTATCAGGATTGATTATAACGAGTGTATCGCTATTGCTATCAGGATTGATTATAACGAGTGTATCGCTATTGCTATCAGGATTGATTATAACGAGTGTATCGCTATTAGGATTGATTATAACGAGTGTATCGCTATTGCTATTAAGATTGATTGTAACGAGTGTATCGCTATTGCTATTAGGATTGATTATAACGAGTGTATCGCTATTGCTATTAGGATTGATTATAACGAGTGTATCGCTATTAGGATTGATTGTAACGAGTGTATCGCTATTGCTATCAGGATTGATTATAACGAGTGTATCGCTATTGCTATCAGGATTGATTATAACGAGTGTATCGCTATTGCTATCAGGATTGATTATAACGAGTGTATCGCTATTAGGATTGATTATAACGAGTGTATCGCTATTGCTATTAGGATTGATTATAACGAGTGTATCGCTATTGCTATTAGGATTGATTGTAACGAGTGTATCGCTATTGCTATTAGGATTGATTATATCGAGTGTATCGCTATTAGGATTGATTATAACGAGTGTATCGCTATTGCTATTAGGATTGATTATAACGAGTGTATCGCTATTGCTATTAGGATTGATTGTAACGAGTGTATCGCTATTGCTATTAGGATTGATTATAACGAGTGTATCGCTATTGCTATTAGGATTGATTAGAACACATTTATTATACCAAAATATTGCAGTTCTGATAGATAAGAACGGATACACTGCATACAGGATTGATTAGAACACTTCTATTCCGTTTCGGATTGATTAGAGATAATAATTGAGAATATTGTTTTAATGATTGATTGCAACTAGAATATTGCTATTTTGATTGAAAAGAAACATCATTTTGCGATGTTGATATACATCCTCACACGATAACAAGCATTTTACCTAAAATTAGTGCGAGAAACAACTACGTGAAATGGAGCATGGAGTCTGGTGTTGTATTTATTTGGTACGTGGTAATTAATCATACTCACCAGGTAAGGTCTTGTTGTTGATTGATTAGTTCAAGTATATAGCAATTTTGATTGATTTGAGCGCGTATATTGCGTCTCGGGTTGATCTGAAGTTGTAGAAGTTTGTGTATCGCATCCCGTGGAAGCCGTGGAGCCTTCGAGAAAGGGGGTAGACCCTCCCCCCTAACCCCCCCCGCCCGGTGTCGAGTCCGGACGGACCGCAAAAAAACCCGCCTGGCGGCATTCTTCCTCGTGACACGGCCGGCCGGCCACACAATGGAGCCGGGAGCGGGACTGGAAGGACCAAGTCCAAGGAATTGGGAAATGCAGCAGTAATGTCACTTTTTATATTAGGACATGCATCTTCCTTTTTTGAATCACAGATGAATCATGAATAAAATTTCCCATGTGATCTTTGATAACAATCCACTTGAGACATTGGGGATCACTTTTCAATCAAATCTTTAATTTGTTAACCACTTAATGAAATTCTCTATATTGAGATTTATAATTAGGTTAACTAAAAATTTCAACAGTATTAAGTGAAGTAAACTGTTATATTTTTCCTTTGTTGGAAATCAATTTGAGTACACTTCTTCCGACTGGAGGCACATTGCAATATTCATCTACAAGCTATTTCAAAGAACACAAAATAAATTCTTTAGAATTTCTTCCATTGATAACCTTTTGGATTTCACTATGTAGTACTAGAAATTGGGATTTATTTCAGTGCAGAAATACAGGGTGTATCGGCACGTACCCGACAAACTTTAACCAGCTATTCCTTAGCACATTTGGAGTAAAAAATGTTACGGGCACTTTACTGTCCGGTAACATTTTTTTTTAATAAAAAATTTACTATTCATATTTTCACCACATGTCACCAATGTTTTATCTTTTGTCAAAGTTTGAAAACCCGTCTGACAATATTTTGTTCGAGTTTCGTTGAATAATGTACGTACGTACCTATGTTGGCGCGCTTTTACAATCACAACGAAATGGCACGGCACCATTCGTCTCATTTTTAACTATTATTATTTAGTGTGTACGAAAGAGCGAGGACACTTTTTGACACACTTGGAGTGGAGTGTGGATTTTTGTTTTTTTTTTAATTGAAAAAAAATGTTACCGGACAGCAAAGTGCCCATAACATTTTTTACTCCAAATGTGCTAAGGAATAGCTGGTTAAAGTTTGTCGGGTACGTGCCGATACACCCTGTATATAACTATTATATGTATTCCTCGTTGCCCAGAATACTTATGGAGGGAAATAATCACACCGATTCAAGCGGGCATCTTCAATGTATCACTAAACAAACACAAAATATTGTTTGTAAATGAGACAGTTTAGTTATGTATATAATTTTACCATTGATATGTAAAAGCCCCTGATAGGGGCATTAATAAATAAATAAATAAATATTTCTGACGTTGACAGCTCTGTCATAACCAGTCTTTCTGCTAATGCGGGTTTACGAGAAAGACGAAGATGAGAAATTTTTCAAAACTCCGTAGCTCGTGATTGAATTGGTATTGCGAGCTAAACATAATAGCATTGACCTACAATATCCATGCAGAAAAAGTTGTGAAATTTTCGAGAGTTTTCTCTGCTTCGATTATGTTAATTTAAATAATTCAATAAATGTATAACGAATAACAATGGAATCACATTCGCTGCTCATTTATCATTTCATCATCATATTGGAATTTAGCTTCCCGTGAATAGCTTCCTCTCATTTTTTGCTGTTTTAAAAAAAAACCTACATTTAGAAATCCATAATAAGGTACCTGAGTTTGACCTTTTATATAATATTATGTAGGTAATTTATTGTTTTGATCGAGAATATTTAGTGACTAGAGCTGTATTTTTGCTTTATCATGTATTTCTAACTAACCATCTGCCGTTTCCTTGCAGGGGATGAACCGCCAAATTGGCTTTGGCACACTTTTTGTTTCATTCACATTCATACGTCGTCTCGTACATACCCTTCTATTATTACATATATTCCTCTTTCATCTTCGTTCATCCGATCTTTATTCTCGACCATTTAAGCGTCACATTCTTAATGATAGAACGTCCAAACCCTTGTCCTGCCGGAAGGAGCTTCCGGAAGGACAATTCGACGAGTGTGCGTCCTGCCAGCAGTACGCAATTTTTTGCGGTTTTTGTATGAATATAAGAGGCTGTCCTTCTAGCAGTACTCGACTTTTATGCATGTTAAAAATAGGCAGAGGTGACAAACTTTCTGTATTTTATTTAATAAAATTAGATATGGGCGCTTATTAACATAACAGGGTAGAAAATAAACAAGAAAATGAAAAAAAAAACGAAAGTGAAAATTGTATTTATTTTGAGAAAATTAAAAAAAGGTATAATAAAATAAGACATGGGCGCTTATTAATATAACAGGGTAGAAAATAAACAAGAAAATGAAGAAAAAAAAACGTAAGTGAAAATTGTATTTACTTTGAGAAAATTAAAAAAAGGATTATGCTGGAATTCCATTCGCGATATGGTAGGTGAAGCAGTTTCTTCCTGTCTGTGGAGAGCATAAAACACATCGCGGACCACATGTCTTGCAAAAAAAGCTCGCCTTCTGCTGTTTTTTGTTGACTCTGGAGCAAACTATACATTTGCGTTGAACTCTCTTTCTGTCATCTGATTTTGACAGGGCCTCAAGAATGTGTTCTCCGCTGTGAGCGATGTTCTCGTGTGGTGGCGGCTCATTCTCTTGTAGGTTATCATCGTCATTAATAGTTAGAGCTAATACCAGGTTGGTAGTAAACCACCTGTGAGACACCTGATCATGTTCGGAGCGAAAGAAATTATTAAAAACCAAATACGCATTCGTTTCTATAATGCCCAGAACTGAGGCATATATTCTATGTTCCCATTTTTGTGTGCCCCAAGCTTTCTCCAATGCCAATCCATCCTGCCTAATGTGATTGTGAATATCGATAGCCGCAGCCCCGTCAAAATATTGCTGGACTAATTTAGGCCGATCGACTTCTCGGTAAAATAAATTTCCTTCATCGTCCCACCTTCTTTTGCGTGATGGCAGGCCAGGCAGTGTCGTTTCGCAAGTGGCTACAAATGTATGAATCTTTTTGTCTCTCCAGGCACAGGCAGTGAGCTGCACAGAGTCTTTTTCTGCTGTACTCACAACAGATGCCCCCTTATGCGTAGGACACTGAGCTGCCATCTCAGACACAGGATAGAAACTATGTGCTGTCTTTACCAGTCCAATAAAATACAATCCAACTTTGAATAACTCCACAGCTGTTTTGACTGAAGCAAACCAAGAGTCACCAACTATAACTCTGCCAGAACCATACCATGGCTCTGTCAATCTCAAAGTAGTTGCAGTTCCTGCGCCAAATTCTCTTTGCCATTTCTTCGTACTCATTGCTTCTTTGCCCTCATTAATTTCCATTCTGATCATAATGTTTGTGTCACTATCACACGCTGTTTTTACTTCACAACCGACTCCTTTTGGTTTTCTTTTAATCTTCATAACTGCTGGCATTCCGTTTTTGAAGTACGCACCCCTTCCATACCAGGCGAACATGGATTCATCTACAGTTATTTTTGACCCAGGATGGATGGTATCTTTTAGTTTATCATTCACCATCGTTACTAATGTTCTAGTGTTACGCCATTTATCAGAAAAATCAAGGTCTGAGGATTGTGTGAAGCGCAATGCCATGAGAATGATCTCAAATCTTTGGCGGCTCATACCAAATCTTTGTCCAAAATTTGCAGGGGGATATATTCCATCAGAGGTGGTATTCCAATAGGATCGTCGATCTGGAAGTTCTTGAAGAGTCATAGCATATAATATGCCAAAAACAGTTAATAATTCCTTCTCGTTCAACAGTTTTTGTCTTGCTGGAAACGAATAGTTGGTGCAATGGACTATGTAACTAAGCTTCTCTCTCGGAAATATCATGAAAAATGCATCCTTGATACTTCGTGCGGGCCCCAATGGTACTAGCAAGGTAGCTTTGAAATAGCCTTGTTGTCGTTGATCGACACGTATTGCTTCATGAAAAGTCCAGGTAACACCCTTTGCAACTGTTGTATTTCGAGCAGAATTTACGTTGCTTGTACTTGAATTCGGATGTACTGAAATACTTGTCTCGTCATCTTCGCTCGAAGAAGAAGAACCCGATTCAGACGATGCTGAAAAAAAATCCATTATTAGTGATCAACAGACGCAAAGGGGTGTAGGTACTCAATATATTTAAACTTAAAATTATTTTCCAAATAAATATAAGCAATAATTATTAGCCAGAAACACCCATACAAATTGAAAAAATCTTCCGAGAAGAAATAATAACCGCCGACGCGTCGCGACGGTACTCACACCCTCCTGATTTCCGGTCAGGTGATCGATCCATTGAGCTACGCCGGCCTATCTCCTGTCCCGTCAAATTATTCAATATGTATTAGAAATATTTCGTTCAACAACTATTGCTTATTTTATTATTTCACCTAAGAACAACATACTTTATTATAGTAGGGAAGGCAATTTTACTTGCTAAATTCCCCACTAGATAGCGTCGCGACAAATTATGTCTACATTTTATTGGTGAATACTTAGAATTGTCAAATATTATTATTTTTCGTCGTCGGCAGTTATTATATCTTCTCGGAAGATTTTTTCAATTTGTATGGGTGTTTCTGGCTAATAATTATTGCTTATAATAATTTGTAATCCTTTGTGATATGCATAAAAACCTTGTCTTATAAACATTAATAAAGTTTATCAGTTAAAAAATAATAAAAATATTTTTAATACACACACACCCAGGCACAGACACACAGGCAAGCACGCGCCCACACACACAGACACGCAAATACATACGCATACATACCCATACAAGTCAAACTTAGCAAAGTTAATTTATGTTGTGCCTGTCAAAAAAAAATTGTCAATCACGTAAATAATGGAAACGAACAAGCAACCTCCAAGTACTATTTTTTCTATGGGAATATACTAGGCTTACTATAAACGTAAGCCTATGAATAAAATAAGAAAGTTTGTACTTACAATGTTCTTCATTTGTATTTGCTTCCACTAAATTGTCATTTTCGGTTTCAGCAATTAGAACTCCAACGGGCACGGTTGATATTTTTTTGTCAATTTCCCAATATACCCTTGCATAATTGTTTTCTAACTTTTTTACAGTGCCCCAACAATAACTAATGTCGTAATTATCACCAAAATGTTTGCGACTCCATGTGTTTAGGCCATCATTTTCGTCGAAATACGTGGCTTTGACGCGAACGCGGACCCCACGTCTTATACTCGCCGCCATTTTGGCCAGACTGATCGCAGAAATACGATTCAAAAACTCGCTGAATCAGAAAGAGACGCACTATGCAATGCAGTTAACGGCATCCTGCTAGCAGGCCTACAAAGCCGCATATAAACAAAAAACTTACGTCCTACCGGTAGTACGTAAAGTCCTGCTGGCAGGACGCTGGACGTTCTATCATTAATCTCACTTATTACACCTTATAAACATTATTATACGTATAAACCTTGTATTCTTGCATATTTTTCTGTTTTAAGATGTACACTGTAAACGATTTTAAAATGTAAATTCAGTTTCTCTATCATTATTTTCAACGAACTATTTACTAGTTTCTACAAGAAGACGGCGGAATACATGTTTACGTAGCGTTTAACATTGTAAAATAAATGCGTTAGCTTTATCGTGCAAATAATAACTAGTATTCAGTTTATTTTCTTTGTATTTCACTGTCAAAAGCGTTGGAATTTTCAGTTATGAACATGATCCTTTCACTATTGTCAAATACATTGCCATTGTAAATAAATATCATCATTTTTTTTACTTTACAAAAATACAATAATAGCGAATAATAATACAGTACATAAGAAATCTGAGCAATTCTTTTCAAGGTATAGCCCCATAAAAGCTCTCTATTTAAACAAAGAAATAATAACTTCATCGAAAATCTATAGAAGTTCTTTTTTTGAACTCGACAACAATGTAACATCATCTAAAATCTAGAAAAGTTATTTGTTCGATAACAATGTAAGATTATCTAAAATCTTGAAAAGTTCTTTATTTAAATATGAAAACGACGTAACTTCAGCCAAAATTCAGAAAAGTTCTTTATTTGAACTTGAAAATAATAACTTTACAGTTCCTATTTACTTTAAAATAACTTCAAAGTTCCTACTTACTTTAACTGTCTCGAATTTTACCTAGCTTTACCGAATTTCATCATCGAAAGTATTCACTACCTTGAGGCATATTTATAATAATTTCATATTTGCCGACAAACTTTTCTCTGTCAGGTACCCAAAAGATGTTTTATACAAATGCTAAAGAATTTATTTCTATTCTGGGGGTGATTCTAGCTCTTTTGCAAGTGCAGTGAGCGCGATATGAAAATGGGAGGGAGTGGGTGGAATTCTCAGGGTAGGTTGCCGATAGGGGCCCAGATGGGGACTCAAATAGCAAGTAGATATTGCAGGTGACTGCAATGCAGCAGGGCGAACAGTCTGGCAAAATGGTGTAAATTTCATAACCTATAACATCCTCGTGCTACCATCGGATTGTTTTAGTATAAAATTAATTTGAATTCGACGAATTGGTCCTCTCTGTAAAGTGTTACGTAATAGGCACCTTAACACGTGCTGATATTTTTAGGTTATGATAATAATATTTACTATGTGAGGAAAAGGGATTAAATATTTGATCCTAGTTACGCCGTCAGAATTAATATTTCACTACGAAACGCACGTTATGGATCGCGCTTTAATTAAATTGGCATCCTATTATTATTTTTTATTTGTGTTTAACAATTCAGTAGTTATGATGAGCGAGAATTTTGACACGTGTAATAATAAAATTTAAAAAAAAACCCTAGTAGAGAAGAACGTTAAAAACAAGTTCAATTATGTTATTAAATAGTAGTTTCTACCCGGTTTCGCCTTCAAAGTTTCGATCGCTCATTTTTTACTGTTAAATATTTAATTCAAAGATCTTTATCTCGTAACGGTAATGACTTGCAAACTGAAAATAGATGACATCCAAATTCCAAACAGTTGTGGAAATTTCATGACGCCAAAAATGTCAGATTTAATGCAGGCGGTTTTTTTGTTCACGATAAAAGTAAATTCTTTGATTCAAAGTATTTAGACTGCAAAATCTGTGGCTTTCTGATATTTTAATAGTGTTATGATTGCGTGTCCAAAATCATTTTCGAGTGTTTTGGTCTGATACGATAAATGCCGTCCTGTGAGACATTTTACGACCTCGGAGATCCGTATAACTCTGTCCCCACAAATTGGCAACGTTATCTCAATGTTACGGCATAAGTCTAGTCCTGTTTACAAAGGGTTGGGGGTTCCAATCCGGATTAAGGACACGCGCTGTGGCTGGTTTGTTGAAGGTTCCTCTCAAAGGCCCGAGTCCATAAATTATTCTAGCATCCTTGACCCCGAGAACTCGTTTGTACGAAAGGATTTATCTAAGGCTGAAAACTAAAAACCGTTAAGTATGATTTACGATTTGATGTTTGTAAATGGGTTTCTAATCCTGTTTTCTGCGATGAATCTGATGAATATGGCTTATTCCGAAATGATTACGAATCCATTTACAAAAGTAACATTAAGTTTACCATACTTTTCGTAGTCATTGTGTCTTAAATACCACCATCAATGGATTCATTTCTTCCATTCAACTTTTCAAATGTCAGCTTACCATTTTTAGGATAAATTATCACCTATTAAAACCCCACTCGCCCTAGATTCAACATATTTTTTTCTTATTGAACAATAATACCTGAAAATATAGAACAAATAATTTGGCGTATTAATGGTTGGAGAAGTCCGGTGAAAATGACGTTGGCAGCATATTGAAGTCGAATAGATAATGATTAATTATACCCGTTTATTTTTCCAGTTAAAAATATACTATAACCTGAAAAAAAAGGTAAACTAATTTTTTTTCCCGCCATAATCACACGTGCTTATTGTGATTATGGCGGGAAACAAAACAATTTCTGTGATTAAATGGCTGCTCCTTTCACCTCTCCAATAAAGGCTCTGTTTTCACCGGTTCGCGAGGTTCAATTTCCACCGGTTCATGATATTTTACCGGTTCAATTCCCACCGTTTCGTAGTAGATGGCCTACCAGGGACGCATGCTATCAGGGAGATAAGGGAAGAGGTTTCATCACGAGAATATCCTGAAAATCTGTCGTCTGGCACGCTTTATACTTTAAGACTCGAACCTTTTTGCCCGAAAGGCTTTTAATTCAGAGCGTCGCGCGGCGCACTCCACGGGTAGGATTAACGTACAAATTAGACGGTTAAATATTAAATTAACAGGGGCACGGATCTGCTTACGTTTCAAAAATTATCAAATTAGGATGGTTACATCTGTATTATGAAGGCAATCGTGTATAGATAGATAGATGTAGTCTTTGTAATAAGTTTCTGACACAAAAGTATTCTTTGGTAGGAATAATTATACAATCGCTGCACTCTTGTGTTCTTGTACATGTTCACGTTTGTCGGCTTCCGTGGTCTAGGGGTAAGGTTCTCGATTAGCAATCCGGAGTTCGCGGGTTCAAATCACGGCGTGCGCAAGAAAATTTTATTTTAACAATTATACACGTGAGCATACATTTCTGTATAACACATACCTATCTGAAAGTCATTTACTCCCTAAATCTGTCTACAGTGTGTCGTCTACGTATTTTTTAAAATCTCTTATTATTGTATTTTGCCGAAATGCTGTATCTCAAATTAAAACAAATAATGTAATAACAATATGGTAACATGTGACGGGTGCATTATTTTAATTATTGTATTTTGTTACTATACAGTCTGCCTAGGTTTATTCTTCTTAAAATGACGCATTGCGTCCTTTGTCAGGTCGAGTCAAAACACCGTACAGAACCTCCTAGTGAGAGCTTGGAGCTTTCACCGGACTAAAATCATCTCCAGTCCGCCACGTAATAACACGGTCATCAGATTACGTACGCGGTCATAAGCGGACGGGATTAATGCCTCCCTCCCCCTTTGTGTGGTCGGCTTAATTTGTCTGTTTGGGAAATTGAGGTTTGCGAAGGGAAAGTTCATTTTTCATTTCCGATGTTTTTGCCCCAGTTTTCCCGCATAATTTTTAAGGGAGGGATTATTTATTTAACGGTTGAATATTTCAATGATGATTTAGGGTAAAATTATCATTAATCCACAATAACAAAAGAAAGAAAAAAAGAAATTAACACACAATATTAAATCATGTTTGTAACATTTTTTTATTAACTCACAATAACGAAAGATTAATTTAAATCATGTTTGTAACATTTTTGATTGATTACTAATTTGTTTTTTTGTTCTTTGTTACAGGTAAGAATTCGCTACAAAAAAGAAAACTTTTCTCACATCCTGCGATCGGTAAGAAAAAAAAAACCGAAAAGTTGAAGTAGTGTGGTTTGTTGTAATAGCTATATTCAAATATAATTTTTGCAAAGCTAAAGTTAAAGTGGTGGTTAAAATCCATATTTTCAATGGCACAAAATTTTAACCGGTTTTGGTTTCGTTTTTACTGGTGTAAAAACGAAACCAAAACCGGTTGACATTTTGCTTTAAATTTAAGTAAAATTTCCATGGATTTTAACCACCTTTTGGGAATCGAAACTTTGCTTAAACGGTTTATGTATCAGCCTTGTTTAGTGACCAGAGCTGAACAGCTGAATTCCCCACTTCTTTGAGCATCGAAACATACCCCTAACATAACTGGGAATGCCGTAATCTCACTGACTACAGGCAGTTAGGATTATAACAACTTATACTACGGGAGAAGAAACCCAGCCTAATTTTTAACTCTGTTGCGTTTTAAATCCCAAACATTTCGATTGTGATATTTATTACCCTGTGGGTCTCGCAAATACAAAAAATAAATTAAAATAAAACGCGTCTCGGATTTTGGCGATGGCAACCCAGTGCGACCAGTGGGACCAGAGTAAGCGGCTCTGCAGTTAGCAGTGCAGTGCAGTGCGTTGCACCGGCCGAATGCAGTGCCAGGAGTGCACTGTGCCTCAGCCTGTGCAGTGCCGGTATTGCCGCCCCCTGAGTGGTACAGTCGGTACAAGCGACTGCGACTGGCTGATGGTCTATTATTGTCGACAGTTCATTCACTCGGCGTTCGTCTCGCCCACTGTAGATCATTCTTCATGTTATTATTATAACGCTCAGTGTTGAGGCTCTATGGCGAACGGGATAGGATGAATTTACTTTTTTTAACTGAAAAATCTAAAATAATAGAATGTTAGCGGAAGTATTTGTCTTTCTTTATCCAGTTATTCCTGACATTATTTGGAGTAAAAAATGTGAATGAATTTTTGTCTCTAAAACTTCCACATGTCGTTACTAGTCACTCAGCCGAGTTACCGTTCAACTCCTTACACCGACCCTAACTGTCAAAAACAGTTTTTGTATGTTATTAATCAAAAACAACAAAAAACTGTCAAAAACAGTTTTTGTATGTTATTAATCAAAAACAACAATAAACTGTCAAAAACAGTTTTGTATGTTATTAATCAAAAACAACAAAAAACTGTCAAAAACAGTTTTTGTATGATATTAATCAAAAACAACAAAAAACTGTCAAAAACAGTTTTTGTATGTTATTAATCAAAAACAACAAAAAACTGTCAAAAACAGTTTTTGTATGTTATTAATCAAAAACAACAAAAAAACCGTAAAAAACAGTTTTTGTATGATATTAATTAAAAACAACAAAAAACAATTTAAACAAAATATCACCGGACACCAAAATTACGTTTACATTTTTTACTCCAAATCATTTCAGGAATCACTGGTTAAAGTAAGTCGAGTTCGTTCCTTAACGCCCTGTATAATATACCTCAATGGTTAAAGCTTTTGTAAACATTTTTTTAAACAGTGTAACTTTATATTCCAGTTTAAAGCGTAAAAAGTATCTAGCGCCCTTGAGGTGTTTTTGCACAAAAACGGCGCTATACAAGTCATCCAAGTATTATTATTATTATTATGGGATCAATTTTCGCCAAAATTTAATTTTGAAACCGGATTTTATTTTCATTTTTATGTGAAACCGCTCAAGAGTTCTAACTGCCCCCAACAGGCTGTAGGCAATGAGACTGGCATCCCCAATTGGGAGTAGGTATGTTGCGAGGCTAAAGGTAGTGGGGAAGAGAAAGGTGGGAATGTATCTGGTCACCAAACACGGCCAAAGCCATTTCAAGCAACGTTTCAAAACTGAATGGTGGTCTTACACTAGGGTGACACTGAGAGTATCTTCCACTCTGGAACGTACCGCAAATATACTGTAGATTATTTTAAAATATAATAATTTGTGAAATAACACAAAGTAATCAAAACAATGTGGATTTGAACACGCGACCTTTAGATTGCTAGTGGATTGTCATAAAATTAGAAAAAACAGATTACTTTTACAACGTGTGATTTCATTTGTTTTGCTTTGCATAACTACTCTACTACGTAAAATAGTTGTTTAATCGTTTAACCGACCACCACTAGACTGTTGGCAGATAAATAAAATGTAGGAATAAAGTGTTTATTGACAGTTTGTCAGGTCACCGCACGCAATTCGTTTATTGTTCCAAGTGTCAACAGTCAAGTATAATTCTGATCATGTCATAACTGGACCCAGACGAGTTTGTTTATTCAATCAGAATACAGAACCCAGTCAGTCGGAGACCAACGCACACTTCTGCCCAGCCAGGCTTGCATAAATCAGCAAATGTTTTCATTTTGCCGAAATGTTTTCTCGAAACTTTAGATTTTCACGGTTGGTTTTGCTGCTCGTGAACTTTGAATGAATGTAAAGTCGTAAAATGGATACTTTCGAGTTCCTTCAACTTGAAATTCTGTCAAATGTGAAATATATATCAGTTCTACATTGAAGTATTTTCGCACACGAGTCCCTTGAACTTTTCTAAATCTGTTATATAAATATGTTTTTCTTAAACAGCAATAACTCTCGAACGGCGTGCTTTGGCGTCATGAAATTAGCAAAGATTTTTGTGTCTTAAATCTTCATGTCAGTGCACTTACTTTCAGCTCGATACGTTATTTCCACAATGCGCTATTGAGCCTTGAAATTTCCAGTCAAGTGACATTAGTTGAGAAACAATTGTATTGCAATAAGAAAAAATAGTGATCAATTGTGAAAAACCGGATAGTTCGTAGGTACCTACCCAAAGATCTTTGAACTTCATAACATGATTTATTGAGAACCTTTTATACAAGGAAAATTAGTATAATAATACCCGTATGTGTACTGATCTTCCTTGAATGCGAAATGATTGTTTTGAGTGTCGGGGAAGAGGAGCGGCTTTCTCCAGTCTGCGGATTGAGTCATGGGATGCTGCTCAATCTCTGAATCCTGTCTCTCTTCCTGTCTGATGATTCACTATGCCTCATTCTCATCCTAGCACATCATTTGGAGGAAGTAGGATCGTCTTAACCATATCAAACAAAATTTGACCAAACCAATTTTGAAAAGTTTAATTTATTTATATCCACTCCACATACAGGGTTTTCCAATAAGAGGTGTTATTTTGAATAGCCCGCTATTTCGGTAGACAAGTAGAAACTACGCCATTAATAAAAATGGAACGATACACACTTCAACAACGCATTGAAATTATTAAAATTCACTTGAGTGAATCAAATGCAAATCATCTTGAGTGATGAGGCCCATTTACACCTCGGTAGCTTCGTCAACAAGCCAAATTGTCGCATCTGGGGCTCGGAAAACCCAAGAGTTATTGTTGAAAAACCCCTCTATCCTCAACGTGTGACTGTTTGGGGCGGTTTATGGTCCGGCGGAGTCATTGGACCTTACTTTTTCGAAAATGAGGCTGTAGCAACAGTTACGGTGAATGGATTGCGCTATGGAGAGATGATTAATGATTTTTTATGGCTGGAATTGGATGGTATTGATCTGGACAGCGTTTAATTTCAACAAGACTGCGCTACGTGCCACACAAGCAACGAAACCATTGATCTTTTACGATTGAATATCAAAATAACACCTCTTATTGGAAAACCCTGTAGAAGGTTCCTCAGCGTCTGTCTATGTTTTCTCGTGTGTATAAGCTTTTTAAGCTAACTTAACTTTATATTGGAATACGTAGGCACAACTTAACTTTATATTGGAATACGTAGGCATAACTTAACCCTACCGATATTAAAGATTTAACAATTTAGACCAATCAAAACTGAAAAGTTTTGAAGTTTGTTTTCCTCTTAATTTCCTTTAATCTTTGGGCTTTCTAACGAAACGAAGGAATTAACCTACAAGTCTCTAAGAAACTAATATTCTTGGAGGGAATTAATTCTAAATCCGTCCGTTTCAATGGGATCTGAAAGTTGTAAGTTGTACAGGAACTAGAATACTTTCTGTGAATATGTTTTGACGTGTTTGTACGCTACGGCGTCGTACAACATACAGACACGGAAAGCCACAATTTATCGATCTACGAGTAGTTAGGTAACGAGCTTCATACCACCGCGGAACACCCCTTCATTCAGTCCATCAAACGGAAAATGAATTATCGCGTGTTGAACCATTTCATTTCAGTTTCATCGTGTCACTTCGCTACATTGGCCCCGGGAGTGAGTATGAGCCCCATAGCACTGCACGGAGGGAAGCAAACAGACACTAAATAACAAGTGTCGATGCCAGCTTAATACATGCGTACAGCAGGTGACTAATTAACTGGTCCCTCTTTCCTCGGAGATATAAGTTACGTGGTTTTTATCGTGTTGGTCGCGACGCGTTTGCATTATTTGGGTGGTTGGGTTTGGGAAGGGTGCGGGGGGAATGCAGTCGTGCCCGGTGACGTCACCGCGCCGCATAGTAGCCAGGTCTCCAAACCCTCGACATTTAGAGAGGCTATTTGTACGGGCGCCGGATATAGAATAGACATTCCCGCACTGCCGACTAAGCGCTAGCATTTCCATCCTTCCAACCAACCAACATGGCCGACGGCGAGCAGCTGATTTTTGACAAATCTTTGGAAAATACATCAAAGGAGAAATATCAATGACGCAGATTGCCGGCGCTTTTCCATGCAAATTTGATTGAAAAATCAGTTCCTAATTATTACGTATTTTCCTAAATCATGTTGAAAATCGGTTCTTAGCATACAACATAACCTTTTTACTATGTAAATTGCTTAACTTTTCCTTTGCACAAAAGAATTTCTCTGGTCAGTGTGTTATCCCTCTTTACCCTAATGTAAATATATTATTCTACTTCTGCATTGATAAATGCAATGATGCCCAGTGTTTGGAGGTATGAAATTAGTCGAAATGGAACCTGGGAGTTTGCGTAAGACAAGATGGTAGAATCTAGAAAGATTCTGCTTATCTTTTCCCGCGGTTTTGTATTAGCGATACCAGTTCTTATCAAGCACTTAATTCATTGTTTAAGTCTGTAGATGAAACGCGACGCTTTATACTCACTAAAAATATTATATTTAATTGTTATCATTCAGATTAGCTGCAAGGGAGTTGTTTTAACTCTCATTGTTTGGACCTACGGAACGAGACCGAAGATTATCCTGTCTAGACGGTTCCAGGTGATTAAAAAATAAATTGTTATCTTTGAATTGTATATTTAAATATTGCGACTCAAATACGTACATTCTTGAATATAACACGTTTTACACCGAATTTTCGTGATAATCTAAGAAAAAATCATAATAATTTTTGTAAACAAAGCAGTTCTAGTTACATAAAAAAATTGTTACAGAAATTGTCCAGTGTAATGTTGACCTTACTTTTGCATGTCGTAACGCTAAGTTCATTCATGTCTAGTAACATCAGTTATGTATTTGGAAACATGTTCCAATAATTATCTTTTAAAAGATAAACAAATAAAATAACGTAAATAATAAATTAATGTATTTTATAGAACAGTTAATCGAGCGTGGAGAAATAATTATAATTTTAAAGGTATGTTTATACGAACGTTTTGAAAACCGCACGAAAAAAAAAAAAAAAATAAAGTTATTTTTTTATTTGGGCACCAATGAAAAAAAAATATTCCACGAAAGTTTCGCGGTATGTACGTAGAACAGGATGCATAAATATGTGAGTTTAATTGTTTGAAAAATAAAGAGCAGAAGATCTAAACGGTCCGGATTGGCTGGTTCTGACGTCATCTGAATCCGATCGACACGTCTTCGTGGAGAGATTAACGACCATGTGTCGTCATCTGATGCAATATCACTTCGCGTTTCAAATTGGGCTCGTTTTTACATGTAAAAAGAACATATTTTAAATAATACGTGTTGTGCTGTGATAACGTAAGTAATAAAAAAAGTTTGATGAAATTCCTCGTAAAAATAAATAAAATTGTTGATACATATAAATTTGTATTACCTGCCTATCCAAACTAGCTTGCCGAACCCTATTACAGAATACATAGTCTGAAGTAACGGGATTCTCATCTACGAGAATGTCTAACGACCTAGAGGGGTGAACCCAATCGGTTAGAAAAGAGTTCAAAATATGTAAGAATAGCAAGTAGGTCAACCGGCAAAAATCAACACAAAACCAGCTGTTTTTGGGTCCTATTTCTCTAAAGGGGAACTGTCTTGGAATACGCTTCTGACGAAGGCCCTGAGGGGAAAAAGGCTTCCTGTGTGGAGTTAATGTAAAAAGAAAATACATTATAATATATTATATATATATATATAAGCTTATGCCATATACATATATGTTCCTGCCGTTTTCAGCGTTCAGCGGTCTTACATCTAGTCTTGACATTTGACCCGATTTAATTACATACCTACTTTTATTTGATTCCCTTGATCCTGTCATGTCTACCAGGAACATACCCAACACTAAGTCTGATACTTATAACCTACTGATAACAATCTCCCTTGTGGAACAACTCACAATAATACGTTTTTGAAGAAACCTACAAAAAAATGACAGATGTTTTTCCAAATAAATATGGTTACCTGATAAGCCAAATCTACGTTTTACCTATGATAAGTAATCTCCGATGTTATTTTAAGAGTTTTTCCTGAAAATTGACATATTGTCTGCCTAGCTATTTAAATATTTATTTCACCTGTTCGACGTTGAAATGTTGAAGGAGTTGACAGATAGTAGCCCCGGAGCTCTGGCGAAGAGAGATAGAAGCTTCTCTGTATAAAAAGAAGTTGTTGCATCCACTGCCAGGGAATGCAATCTTCAACCATCGCCGTCTCAAACCTTATTTCTTATTTATTTATTGTTTTTCTCATTTTATTGTCTTAGTCCATTGTCTCTGGATTCTGGCCGTTTAAGACGGACATTCCCGTTCCAATAACATCCGAAAATCAACCATCAACCAAATAAATCTAAATAAAAAACCCAAAAGCTTACTTCTACTTTTAACCCTCCGATGGGCAATGTACTTTTACTCATTTGGATCGGCAATGTGGCCTGGCCAAGCCGTGTAAGGGGTGTGGGCTATCAAACTAGTACGAAGGCAGGTGTGCAAATAGTCAATATGTTGTATATAATGGGACAAACACCCTGTTTGCTCGAAGAGTACCAATAGCGATACTTGTCAACTAAATCCAACACAATTCGTGCACCTTATTCGCTTTACGGTCAGCATCTGGAAGTTTTCCGGTGTAAATTTGACCTCTGAGCGGATAGTTGGTATCCGAATAGCAGACCCACCTTGACCTTGATTTTTAATTAATAACCTTTTGTTTTAATTATTTCCATCAACTCATCGGCAATAGCACCATTCGACGCAGCTCGCCGAATTGCATAGAATATCTATACCGCTTGTCAAAAAGTCGACCAAAAAAATGTGAAATTTTTGCACATCAAAATGGCCTGGTCAGGCCACATTGCCCATCGGAGGGTTAGTACAACGAATAAAGTTAAATTAATTTTCATATCAGATGTAAATGATTTCTAGAACAATTAAGAAATGTGAAGCATTTTACACACCATTTTTCGAACTCTGTCATACGTATAAATGTGTCGAGTTTCTTTAGATTCTAAGTTAATGAAATCGTAGTGTCGGCACCGTGCATATGTATATTAAATAACAAAATTAAACAAAGTTAAAATAGCATATTTTGTTAATTGTTACACGCTATTGAATAAACAAATTGCAGACAAAATGGCGGTTTTTAACTGTCATTGGCTCCAACGGATATTATTGTCCGGTAACATGCGTAGTTTCGTAGTACAACAGCTGTCCGGCGGCTACCCTGTGCATTAATTATATTGATATGTTAGTGGCACCGACCACTCGGAAGTGCCATGTATTTTACGGCAAAAGATGTCATTCTCTTGGACGACCTATTTGACTATCAAATACAAGTTTAGGCAACTATTAGAATTTGGGTCCTGAGCTCTCTCTTTTCAACAATGAAAATATCCCTTACATAGCGTGTTCGATTCCTCGGCTGGCTAAGTCCTCCATCACAACACAAGCAACATTTCCGGCTTTCTGTGATGGTAGTAGGAGATTTTCAAACATTGTTGGGTTATTCGTAACCCGGGAATGTTTGTCTTAAAAAAAAAAAAAATATATATATATATATATATATCCTCTTCATTAGTGAAATACAACAGTATTAGGTTTTTGTAACGAACAATAATATTATAACGTTTTTGATTTATACCTTGCATGTTTTCTTATGTGTATTTTAGTTTTAGCTATAAGAAATAGTGCACCTTGGTATAAAAGATAACTCTTATTTTTAAGTACAATATAACGTTTTTTATAGGTACCTTCATTGATGTATTATATTTAGATGATATATAAATCGAAAAAATAGGTTCCGCTTTTTTATCTCCAACTCTCCCAACGCTCTAACTAAAACTTCGGTTTAAGCCCACCGCTTATCGCGTTTTACTAGTGGAACAAGTTTCAACGAGATATTAGCGCCTCTGTTGGTACATATACATACTCTGATAAGTATTTCATATTTCACTCCCCCCGAGAAGTGACGAGCAAGCTTAGGCGTGTAAGGGCCCCAATAAAACCGCTGTAATGGTGAATTATGTGTTTAGTATTGACGAAATGAGCGAGTTTCCGAGTAGGTACCGGAAAGCGCCAGTATGACAGCTATACGCCATTTTTTTTTTCTTTTCGCGCGTTTCTTCCAGTTGGTCTCCCGGTGCTGCCGCCTGGCGGGCCGCCAAGCGGGCCGCGTTGTTTTTGTTTACAAGCTATAAAAAAGGGACATTAGCACCTCGATGCAACGCAATGCAGCGCTTGCATCAAGAACCGAGAGAAAATAACATAAACTAGATAGAACATAGAATAAAATAGAATAGATTAAATTGCACCCTTTGCCAAACTACCGATCTAGTCAAAATACTCGGAGCAAATGAATGAGTTTTGTGTGGAAGTACATATTATGTTCACGAGAGATGGAATGGCTGATAAGGCCATTGCAAGATATCTGATGTCGATACCTTGGAAGGCTTGGAACTAGCAGAGGGAGGATGGAAGTATACTGCTTTAGAAATTATATCCACGCTTGGTAAAACCATTTATGTTCGCAGTACAAACGTATGGAGAATGAAGACTGACCTAGAAGGCGGTCATATCAGGGATTAGAATAACAGAAAAGTATGTATGAATGTTTAACGAAGCAGGGAGTGGGTCGTGTGGCGGTCAATCCTCTGTATCTACCCCTGCGGAGAACGGCGTGATGGTTAGTTACTTTTCTAGCTGCTTCGGTTGTCGCATAAAACTTTAACCGACCGGCTACTTTATTTCCGTCCAAAGAAACTTCGCCAGTCGAACGCGTCGTTCTTTTTTTAAGTTGATCTTAATTTGGAACGCGGCGTGTATTGACATTAGCGCCGTTACACAAGAAGTAGTGGTGTACCCTCATTACATTACCGACACATTCCGATATTCGAATAATTTAAACGATAGCTCTCACATCACTATAAAAGAAACAATATGGCGTCTTATTTTTTTAAAATATATTTCAAACCTATTTGAGCCATTGCTATAAATGATGTAGAGAGCTGAAAATAATTGCGTTGACCTAAAAATTCCAACTAGAAAAAGGTCATAACAATAATAAGAAAACACACAAAGAATATTATAGTTACAAACAATTACTTCAAAATATTTAAAAAAAAAACTTACATAATAGAGTTAATGAGATAATAAGAAGACCGCCAGTCAAAATGATGAAAGAACATTATAGAACGTTTGCGTCACAGGCAAATTTTTTTGTGGTATGCCTAATAGCCGTAAAGTAAAATATAGGTATCTACTACTCGGGCTTACGCATCAAAATTAAACAGCGAGTTCTGGCGTCATGGAATTTGCGCTAGTCGTTGGGTCTAGAGTTTCTAGTTCAATGCTTAACACAATTATTTGTATCGTAACATAAATGTGTGCTTGAGCATCAAATGTCTGAGACGGCGATATCTGTCGTCTTGAAATTTGCAGAGATTATTAAATATCGAATTTATAGGTCAACGCTAGTATATTTGGTTTGCAAAATAATTTATATAATGAGCTATGGAGCTTTGTAATGTCGATTTAACACTAAAATAAAATATGACGCCATTTTGTTTTTAACAAGAAATAAGGTAATAATAAATTTGTACAGCGCCCTTGAGGTGATTTTGCACAAAAAACGGCGCTATACAGTATACATGTCATCCAAATATTATTATTATTAAGGTTTAAAATCAATTTTAATACGATAATAAAGGAGAAAAAAAACATAGGTTTTTAGTGTAGGTTAAATGTAACATTTTTTTACAGGAATTAAATTTGGGAGTTTTTTGTATTACAAAAAATTCATGATAGGGCTGCATCTACTGACGGAGTTTAATCCAAGATGGGCACAAATTAGTGTTTATCGTCAGTGGAAACAAAGTCACTTCCGCGGTTAAAAATAATGAATTACACAGAAGAACTAGATTCCTAGAAGCGCCGTGACCGCCGGGGCGTTCCACGAGAAAGATTACTCCAGTTTGGGCTCATTGTACTCTGGACATTGGACAACGCATCGTTCTATGGAAAAAAAACTTTAAAAAATGACTGATCACTGAACCATGAATCAAAAAAATGATTGGGTATGAGTATTGTGGAATTACTGACGTCTTGAGATATTAACGCCAAGAGTCAAGTAACAGATGATACGATGCATTATTCTGTGACATGAATAGTATACTTATATCGTTGATATTCAATAAATAAATAAGTATAAAAGTGAATTAAGGATGTGACAATATAGAGCTGTTTGGCGGCTTATCCTCTCTGCCCACCCCACTACGGACCCGGCGCGATGAAAAATCAATAGGCTGCTCCCTTATAATAAGTGTAATAATTTTGAATTCAGAATCATGAAGAAAACATACGACACGAATGGGGGAATGAAAGGGAAAATTTGATGGAATTTTCGTGAAACAAGTCATTCACGAACCCTAAACCACGTCAACGTGTTCCCAGCTCTGTGTGAACATTACAACAGTCGGTTGGGGTGTGACAACCGAGGGTAGGTTTACACGCATCAAATTACCCACAACGTCGTCATTTCTGAAAAAATATAAGTCACAATTATATATATGATTCACTATGAGCTTTAAAACCTAACCGACTTTGCACGAAAAATGACAAGACGCTATTAATTTGTCATGCTTCGTCTTCGTAGGACGTTCTGACTTAAGCCTGTGAGACCACGCTATAAGAGCGCTATATTCTCGTGGCTTGGCCTATTTCAACATATCCCTTGTTATACATTTCCGTTTGGGTTGTATGGCGAGCGATGTGCTGAAATATTCCTAGCCATGATACTTATAGCGTCATTTGTCAGCTCCATTATCATTCCATTCATTTGCGTGGTATAAATTCTCCCGACATTTTTTCTCTGTCTATTCGCTTTACATACAAAAAAATATTTCGAAAATCCATTTCTTAACCTTGTTCATTACGCTTACTCATACGTAATTCGTAATACTAATAATGATAGTCTTACAAATGTTTATTCGTGTTTTTACTGTTCACTCGATAATACTATTTAATCATTGAGGACAAGATTAGCGATTCCTATAAGAACTACCAATATCGTCTTCATTTTTATTGGCAGCATTTATGTATGCGAGATTCAACCCGAACCAAATGCAATCTAGACCGACTTTAGATAAATATATCTTATTTTAATTTTAATGTGCGACATCTATTGACTTTTTATGCAAGTCTAGGATGAATATTTTATTTTTTGGAATAACTTAATGAGTAAAACCTCAAATAATAATGTAATATGTCTTCAGTAATTAAAAATTACAATTTGAGGTTTTACTCTTCAAAATAAAAGGTAAAACTATATTGAATATATTTTTTTAATATTATGAATTATTAACAATTCGTTACTTTTCAACTATATTAAAAAGTAAAATATTAATACTTCTATCAAGCATTTTCTTTCAAAAAAAACCTACAACAAACACACCTGAAAATCTTCTTAGAAAGTGCCTTAATAACTTCAGTTTCTCAGCATTTTTTATTGTTGTTTTGACATCTCCCCTGCTTTGTTATTTCTGCAACCAGAACCTTTTTTATTGTAATTATCATTTTTAATATATCACTGCCAGTCCCTCTCCCTCCCTTGCCCCTATTAGTGGAAGGCCCTTCTGGCACATTCATCATGCATAATCCATCTTCCCTCTGCGGCGTCAGAAGCACGTCTTGGTGTTGAAATTTTGCCTAGTCAGTCTTTCGTGGGGGTGATATTACCCAAGGGCCGCGCCATCGGAGTACAGTACGCAAGATGACCTCCCCAGTAAAGAAAAGCCAATGAAAATAAATTAACCAAAACCTTACCGTGCAAATGCCTGGACACTGACAGCGCCTCAAGCGGTTGATTATAAAGTATAATGCATGTTGTTCGAATTCATTCATTTGATGATTATAAAAAAAATTGAGTTTGTTTTTTGTTTGACACTAATGTACATGAATTAATATTGATTATTAAAATAAATTCCTGAGTTTCCTTTTACTTTAAAAAATGTACTCTCGCAGTGACTTCTACGACGGGTAGTGGATTTCGTATATATGTATTTACCTATGATTAAAAACTTGTTTTTAGGAATTGAAAAATTGCTCACTTTTTATAGGCGTATACAGGGTGTATCAGCACGTACCCGACAAACTTTAACCAGCTATTCCTTAGCACATTTGGAGTAAAAAATGTTATTGGCACTTTGCTGTCCGGTAACATTTTTTTTCAATTAAAAACAAAAAATTATGAAAAAATCCACACTCCGTCACTGTCATTGGCATTGTTTCTCGTGTTCAACAGCTGTTATTAGCAAAGCAAGTGTGACAAAAAGCGTCTTCGCTCTTTCATACACACTAAATAATAATAGTTAAAAATGAGACGAGTGGTGCCATGCCATTTCGTTGTGATTGTAAAAGCGCGCCAATATAGGTACGTACGTATATTATTCAACGAAACTCGAATAAAATATTTCCAGATGGGTTTTCAAACTGTGACAAAGGATAAAACAGTAGTGACATGTGGTGAAAATATGAATGATGCATTTTTTAATAAAAAAAATGTTACCGGACAGCAAAGTGCCAATAACATTTTTTACTCCAAATGTGCTAAGGAATAGCTGGTTAAAGTTTGTCGGGTACGTGCCGATACATCCTGTATAAATAATCTTCAATCACGCTAGAATTATGTTCAAACAAGATCGGCGGCTATCTTGGCATTTAGTATGTAGGCTTTCATTTGGAAATATTTTAAAGGACCTCTTCTAAAATCCAGTTTTCGCGATACGTATTTTGGTAATTTTCTGGTTTATTCTAGGACAATCTAGCATGTTCTATATCATTTCAAAATTGGCAAGAAATGTAAAACGCCAATGCCCATCGACCCCAATAAGACAAGACGTGATGTGATATTTGAGAAAATGCATTTCTTTTTGAGACGCCATCAACTAAACTATTCCATCAACTTTTAGTGTCTGAGACCCGAAAAGTCAAGCACAAAAGTTTCAAAGTTTATTGCACAGTAAAAACATGATATTTTATACAAATTCCTTCATAAATTTACGTATCATCTTTTTATCCTTAAATGAGTGTCTTGAGATTTTCATCCGTCGTTCGATTTGTCAGATTTGTACTCCCATATATGATAAACGATTGTTTACTTATGAACTCAGACAAAAATAAAGTCGCATTTCTGTTACTTTTCCACAATCAAAATCCGATTTTGTAAGCATCACTCATTGTAATGCAGATTTACGATTCCCATAGAGCGTTACATCGTCATATTTGAAGTAGACTTGATAAATGAGGTGGGGCGGATTAGCGAGGGTGTGTGGCACTGCCTATGTGCTTAGTGCCTACAGTCCTACAGTCCTACAGCGGGTTCACTGCACCCTGGCGCATGGGTCGATACCACCCCCTTGCTGGAGTCAGCCCCCTGCACCGGGAACCTACCCTATACCCCGAGACGCGCATCTCTGGGAAGCTGAGAAAATTAGCGGAAATTCGCTGGTAATAAATCAAGTCGAGACGACATCTCTTTTGTATCTCTGACAAGTATTGTTTTATAATTCCTTGGCGTATCAATCATAATGAGCGTTAACGTTGTTAAAACAAAAAACTTGTTATTCGTTTGTTTAATGTATGTTTGGTGGTGGTATTAAAATGTATTTATTAATAAATTAAGGGGCGAAGAAGTAAACGAACGTGTCAAATGTCATCAATCTAACCTCATTTTTTATGTATAAAGACTAAAATATACATTTAAATTGTTCGTAAGATTTTTAAATCATTTCGACAACTCAATTTCGATGGCGATTATTTGTGTCTAATGGTTAAACTTGTGGAGATTACCGTTCTTTGCTTTTTAAAGCCCTCAATAATGAATCTTTATAACTTCAAAAGCTCGCTTATCTGAAACAGCATTATAATAAAGACTTGGAAAAACAACGTTAGCTCCGAAAACATTTATTCCGACCGATAAATCTGCTGCATTCCGAGGGGCCTTATTCAAATTCTTTCTTCAAACGAATGATATTATTTTTTCCTTTCAAATTCCTCAAGCGAAACGGTTAGTAAATCTCCGGGGAAAATTCTCCCATTCGATTTGAAAAACTTTCATAACCTGTCACACTTTAAGACTCGGCAAACCGACCCGCCGAGCGCTGTCAAATTTATTTGTGTTACTTTTCATTTTCTGAAGCATTTACAGGTAAAAACACTCGAGGCTGCCAGGGTAGAGCTACACGCTGCGTAATTCACGTGAACCCATGTTCGCCGAGCCGGGTTTACAGTTTCGTTCAGTTCGCGTTCGGCTCGGCTCGGAAAACTTCGGCGGCCTTCGGGCTTCCCACGTGCTGTAGTAGTAGGCTACGCTGGCGGGGGTGTGGGCTGCTAACCCTCTCCACGGCTCTCCCGACGTTCGTTGTCCCATTAACCGTGCCGAGGATATTGCCGCCAGTAGACGGGGCTCTATATACCACACTGGCTATGTTGTATTATGTACTCACTACTCGTGTAAGGGTTGGTACGCCTCTGCCCGCGGTAGCTTGTACCGCTTCGAGGCCACCGCACACTGTCGCACAGCGCACGTAGCGTTTATTCCTTATCACTCCACGAAGAAGCCGCCTTAAGATACATTCGAAAGGTTATTTATTTTGACGAAGAATGTTTCTAATACCATTTGACAACTTGTTAATAAGATAAATCAACAATCTTCAAGGCTCTGTAAGCTCTCGGTGTAATTGTTGGGAAGAAGCGATGATCGTGTGTTCTACTTCTGACCCAATAAAGTATCGGAAAATGAAAACAAATTCGTCTTACTTTCTTTCTCAGATCCTCGGCCATTGGGGAGGTTTGGGCGGTTTGACGGTCCTGACGATAGATTCCGACACTTCCCTGATGATTTTTTTTTATTTATTTTTTTATTTTTTTTATAGTGAATACCTCACAAGAGTCCCAACTGCTCCCGTCTGGAGCCAGTGAGACTATGGCATCCCCAATTGGGGGATGTTGTGAGGCTGAAGGTAAGTGGGGAAGGGAAAGAGGAAGGTGGGGAAGTACCTGGCTATTCAGATCTAGTCACTAAACACGGCTAAAGCCATTTGGAGCAACGTTTCAATTCTGAATGGTGGTCTTACACCAGGGCGATACTGGTAGTATCTTCTACTCTGGAACGTGCCGCAAATATACTATATATTATTTTAATTAATTAATTATGAAATAACACAAATTAATCAAATAAAATTTATTTGCGCACGCCGGGTTCGAACCCGCGACCTTCGGAATGGCAGTCCAATGCGTTACCACTGGACTATGCCGGCCGTCAATGATTAATCTGATGTAATGATAAATTACATTTTTCCGCCCCCCTGACTCGTAAAAGTTATGGGAACAATTTTATTATTCCTTTCAAAATAGATGGAAATTCAAATTATAAATTAATCTTTGAAGTTTTCAGGTTTAATAATACATTATTATTACATAATTCCAACTAGTTTTCCATTACATCAATTATATTTATAATTCGATTAATTTGAAACCAAATTATTTGTAATTCCGGGTAAACACGGGATTGCAGGCCTTAAAAATGAATTAACAGGTTACCTAATAAACTTTAGTAAATTATTTATTTTTCGGAATAACTTTATTGAGTAAAACCTCAAATTGTAATATTTAATTATTGAAGACAATATTAGCGATTTCTAAACGAAAATCTGAAACAGAAAAATCAGAAAAGGATACGGTCACATCTAGGACTAGAGCTCAGTTGGTAGAGCCGTGTCCCGGAAAGTCAAGGGTCCTAGATGTGACCGTATCCTTTTCTGATTTTTCTGTTTCAGATTTTCGTTTAGAAATCGCTAATATTGTCTTCAATAATTAAATTTAGTAAATTACGAATACATTACCATGATGTCGGAACACGTATTCACGAAAATTCATAAAAAATTAAGTAATTTACTAAAACTTTTTCAGGAAACCTGTTAATTCGTAAGGCCTGCAATCCCGTTTTCAACCAAATTACGAATAATTTGAGTAGTAAAACCATGTTTAATACGTTCGTCGGAACCTTTAGGAACAATTATTAGTTTAAAAAATAATCCATCATTTTAAAATTAAACTCCCTTTTTGTGCATGTTAAAAAACATGTAATATTAAGCACATTTAAAAGCTGAAACTTCCGTAACAATTCTTTTCGCATTTATTTAAACACAATGGCATTTAAACGTCGAGGCTTATTATATTTTCGTTCGATTCAATCCGATATTCCGGCAGCGCTAAATAAAAAACCTTATGTAGATTAGGAAATATTCAATTAGCCTAAATACTCGTATATCGACTCAACAACTGTTGTGTGCCGTTGCGTGTGTCGACAAGCAGTCTACCGGCCTATTCGGTCGCGGTCGGGGCAGGCGGTCTGACGGTCTAACAGTCTGACAGTCTGACGAAGGGTGAACAGTCAACCCCTGTACTGAAATGTATTCAACTTCTCTACACTTAACCCCTTGTCGTTTGTAGGTTTTGTCATGCTAATTCCGCTAACGGTTTTTAACGATTTCTTGAAGAACAACACATGTATTCCTCAAGGGGATGAATTCCCATCTTTGCTCTCGGCTTTCTTTCCCTCGGTATTTACTTTATTCTCATACACAGCATTGTACATATACCGTCTAATAAATTCCAAATCTACAACATTCTTTATTCTATATTACTTTTTGCTTCACTCGTCAAAGTCTATTCGTATTTTATATTCGTTTTAGACATTTAGATACTACCTAGCTTCGTTAATCGTTTAGATTCGTGTGTAATATACTTAATAATAAAAAAATTAAATAAAAAACTTTACCAAATGTCAAAAGCAATCGATAGGTGGTAGGCAGTAGGCAGTAGGCATGTGTGCCCAACTTTGCCGAACCCGAAAGACCGAGTAACGAATACTTGGCGAAAGTATTATATGCGATTTGGTTCCCTACGTTCTGCCCAACCAATATAATAGACAATAATATCAAGAACAAACGGCGTGAAAATAAAACCTAATGACTAGGAAATTAGTGCGTATAATTTTGATGGAATTACGAAAAAGAAGATTTATGGAAAATAATTGTACGCATTTTCATGTTATTTTGCGTTCTCGTTACGAATGGATTGGTTCCAACATTTTCGTTCTCCAAAAAATGATTGCGCCGAATCCGATAGCATGTTGGATTGAAAAGTCTGTAGCAGTCGGGCTGGTTGAGTTCGATTCTTATAGCGGGTTCCACTAATTCACCCCTCTACAGACAGTCTGTAATAGATTAGTGAAAAGGCCTAGAGCTTGCACATAGTTTCCCGGTATTAATGAATCTCTAATCTAATTAAAAATTCCGAAGGTGCACCTTATTAGGAATATAAAAGTTCCCAATAGCAAGTTAAGTAGATAGTACCTATATTATCTACTTGTGCTGTGTGAGTGAACACTGGTCACTGGTCAATCCCAGTGAAGTGTGTGGTGTTTATTAGTCGGTGGTTTGGTGTCGCTATATATACTTGTATGGACGCCGACGTCCGCGCTCCGCGACGCCGTAGCGCCGTAGCGCCGTAGCCGGGCGGTGTTGCCGGATTTTTGCCGCATTGGGACGCAGACCGCCGCCCACACCTCTCTCCCTCACACCCTCCGGCGTTGCTATGGCTACCCCTCGCCACCCCTGACGACTGTGTGCCATTTTCCTGCTTTCCTAAGCTCGATGCCTCGTTCGGAAGCCGTCAAACACCACGCAAAGCTCTTTGCAACTTGTAAAAAAGGCCAGTCTCATATTTTCACTTGTATAACAGAAACTCTTGAAGATAAGAACTTTTTGTGATGGGGTCTCGCTTGATACCCATTTTTCGATGATATTGGGGATAGGGTCGTATTTTGAGTTAGACTATCTGTATTGGTCTCGTGTGACAAGACTCTAGTGTAGAAATGTCAATTTGGCGCATGGGGAACACTAGCTTGTAGAAATATTGGCTTAACAGAAGTGGCTCACAAGAAGTGTTACGAGAACTTTTAAGAAACCAATCTCTAAAAAGCGCTTAAAACAAGACTGCTGAAACACAAAACTGTCGCAATATCATTTCACCCACTTATAAAATGAGCCACTTATATAAATATACCATTTAAGATCATCGAGACTTTGAAATTATCGTTTTTGTATTCGCCTAATTCTGAAACCATAGTTTTCTAATATTTTGCTTCTTCGATTTCGTTTCAAACATTTTCTTATATTCGTTGTCTAAACTAGAATAACAATAATTACACATTTTCTAAAGTAAAAGTTGCTGCGTATCTCCTTTTACATCTTTAATTAAGGGAGGCGAAACGGAAACTTATCTACTCGTGCGTTTTCGGTAATAGTTTTTATTTACCTATTATCTAGCTGTTCTAGGGTTTGAATCGCTTTACCTTATTTTATGATCTACTATCATAATAAGATTTTATACGAGTGGCATTTACAGCAGTTTGTTCCAAATTAATACCACACATTTCAATTAACGAATAAAAATACATCTTTATCATGAAAAAAATCAACGGTAGTATTTTTATAAAAATATTCTCTAAAGGTGTTCCTGATAAATAATTTCTTACTGATTCTTATCTTAGAACAAACCACACTGTGAATTCTTTAGTAAGGGGATTGTATCGATTGTCCTTGATTCACGAGATTGTTTCGTTTTCTTTATTTTATCTTAAACTTGGTATCGAGATTAACTAAGGTACAACTAACATGCATTATTTAGGTACGCCGTCTTCATAAACATTAATGAACTTATTAGGTACCTTATGAAAAAGAAAATAATACACACATTTATCTAACATAGACACTTAGGCAACAGCTTAGTATAAATACTCATAGTTAGTTCACAAAACATGAATACTTATTTACAGATAATTCATTCACACGCTAATCTGAAACTCCACAACGATGCACTGTTTTTGTACTAAAAAAATAAGCAATAATGAAAGGTTTTATTTTCGGATCAATGACCATACGCTACTTGATTATGAGAGACTTTTGTTTCATAAACTGATGGCTCCGTTGTAACTGTTTTTGTTGAAGTTAAAAATGAGTTATCAGCGGTATGCCTCGACATACGGTAAGTCGATCTAGGAAAAGGCAGAGTAGAATATCGACCATTTTTGAAAAACGTCCAGGGTAATGACGTTGTTTACGTTCAACATTTAAATGTACTTCACACATATAAGTGGGAGTTAATAGGTGCAGTTTTACATTGGTATTTTGATATCAAAATTATAAGATCGTGCTTATAAATTATTAATTTATTTATTTTTCGTTCATTATAAATTATAAGTAATCATATGTTGATAGGATTTTCATTATCATTTAGAGAATTTCTTCCGGAAGGTTTATATATATATATATAATCCATGCATATTATATTTATATAGAGTATAGAAATGACGATTGTACACACGGAATCATGATTTTTACGGGCACAATGCCCGGCCATAAAAATCATTAATTCCTTAATTAATAGAATTCGATTTAGACCATTAAAATTTGGGTTGAAACTGATTAATTTAATTTTTTTCTTAAAAAAAAAAAAAATCGGAAAAAAATCTTTTCAACAAGAAAATTATTTTTCAAGGGAGCATCACAAAAGCATTCTTCGATGAAAGAATTTTGAACACTGGCTCGCTTTTTGAATTATTCTTCGTCCCGGCGCGTGTACGGCGATGTGTACGGCGATGTGTACGGCGATGTGTACGGCGATGTGTACGGCGATGTGTCTTAAAATCAAACGACACCGTCCCGGCGGGTTAGCCAGCCACTACCACTGATGCTGAGCCGCCCTAGTGTGAAATCCCCATTCAGAAATGATCATAATTTTTTATCAATACCGACTAATAATGTCATTTTTTTAATTCATAAAATTATAATAGAAATATGCTTTATATTCACGGCCACTTATAGATTTCATAGTCAACTAATTGCGCTTTAATTTATTCGGAGGGGCTACGCGAGCCTCGAATAATGTAAGCAAAATGTACGCAGTATTCGACCCCGCACCCGCCCTCCCGGGCCGTTCTCAGGCGTTCTGCGCCGCATTTACCGTAGCGACCAACTTCTCTACATACGTGGTCTATCGGTTACCTATTTACCCTCTGGTAGGCGTCTGCTTTTCACTCGGTACGGTTATTCAGTTAACGGCAAACTTATGCTTTTAAATAGAAAAGATTTTTACTTTGAATGTCTACGAAACTATTTTAATTAGCTCCCAATTAATGTTTTGTTTTTATTTCTTTTTGTCCGCAGGTTGCAAAATCAAGGCTTTACGCGCAAAGACCAACACATACATCAAGACCCCCGTGCGCGGCGAGGAGCCAGTGTTCGTGGTGACCGGCAGAAAGGAGGACGTCGCCCGCGCCAAGAGAGAGATCCTGTCCGCCGCGGAGCACTTTAGTCAGATCCGGGCCTCCCGCAGGTCCTCTGCCGGGGCCCCGCCCGGGCCTCCCGCCGCGGCGCCCGGACACGTCACCTCACAGGTACGCGTGCCCTACCGCGTCGTCGGGCTCGTGGTCGGCCCCAAGGGTGCCACCATCAAGCGCATTCAACACCAGACCCATACCTACATCGTCACTCCCAGCAGGGACAAGGAGCCGGTCTTCGAAGTCACTGGCCTGCCCGAGAGTGTCGAGGCCGCTCGCAAGGAGATCGAGGCGCACATCGCCGTCAGGACGGGAGCCAGTGGGTCTGGCAGCACCACGGGCACGGAGGAACCGTCCCTCCTCCAAGGACTCTGCAGGAACAACGGACTGGGAGCCTTCCTCGGCCGTCTGGAGACAGCTCCCGCCGCGCAGTCCTGCTCGTCGGGAGCCTTCTCCTCTTCAGGGTCCGTGTCCTCCGGGTCGGGGTCCTGCGCCCCGGGGCTAGCCAGCATCTGGTCGCCGGCCGAGCGCGAGCGCGACGAGGGCTTGGGGGAGTCCCCGAGCTTCGAGAGCCCCGCGGGCGTGTGGGCCTTCCCGGGCACGCGGCCCTCTCCGTCGGGCTCCCCGCGCGGCTGCGCCATGTGCGCTGAGCGCGCCGTCACGGCCGCGCTGGTCCCCTGCGGCCACAACCTCTTCTGCCTGGAGTGCGCGCGCCGCCTCGCCGCCTCGTCCCGCCCCTGCCCCGCTTGCTGCACTCCCGCAGCCTCTGCTATCCGCATCCTCTCCTAAGCAACCACTCACTCCCACCTCCCCTCACCAACCCACCCTTCTCCCGACGAACCGATCGCTCTCCTTTTGGTATTTTCAATATTATATTACGACTACTTATTTTGAAAGTATTTTTTATCATTTGTTTTTTGTTTCGTTTCCTTTTTTATATAATTCGCCGTGATTCTCTAAGGCTGATCGATATGGCAATTCTCTTGAATTATTTAAATAAAAAGAAAAAACCAATAATATAATATAATGAAAATATAAACAATAATATATTGATGATATTGTAAAAAAATATTAATATTAAAAAAAAAGTTTATGGGCCGCTTAAGGACGGCTAAGATATATGATGCGGAGGTCGGACGCCATTTTGAGTATATAATTATATATTTAATGATTAAACAATAGAAGAAACAAAAGATAATAATTGATACATATCCCTAATTGTTAGTTGTGTATGGAGCGAGCGATGCGAGGGGGGTTCGCCTCGTCAGTATAGCTGGGTCTCAGTCTAGCTCCGGCTCAGCTGGGTCTCAGTCCAGCTCCGGCTCGGCTGGGTCAGTAGCTGGGTCTCAGTCTAGTTCCGGCTCAGCTGGGTCTCAGTCCAGCTCCGGCTCGGCTGGGTCAGTAGCTGGGTCTCAGTCTAGTTCCGGCTCAGCTGGGTCTCAGTCCAGCTCCGGCTCGGCTGGGTCTCAGTCCAGTTCTAGCTCAGTCCTGGACAAAGGCAACCCCGTCAGGTTGTGTGGGGCGTCCGACCACCCGAACAGTTGTTGCATTCTCTCTATTCTATATTATTAATATTTTAATTGATTGTAGTTTGTATTTTTCATCAGTTATCATTATTATTAGTCATTTAGAGGTTTGTTCGCAGATTTTGTCATTTTATTATATTATAATGTTTAAGTTATTATTGCATAAATATAATTTTATTTTTTTACGTAATTTTTTCACGAAAATGTTGTAACTCAATTAATTTAGTACAAGGTGGGTGGACTCACCCAGACCATTTTATGTATTGTTTAATGAATAATAATTGTTTCTCTTAGCTTAGTTAGATTTATATTATAATAGTGATTTATATTCGATTAAATGGAAAATATTTTAAAAGTGTACCCTTAGCCAAATGACGGGCGAATATAACGATGATTAATTATTATTTTGTAATGTTTTATATGAAAGTTTTGATTGACTTTGAATGGAGATATTCCTACGAGTTGACGAGTGAGTTGAGTGAGTGAGTGAGTGAAATAGAAGAGTGCACAGTACACGTGTCTGCGAAATCTCGCTCAACTAAATTACCATTAACTACCACCTACATTATTCTGTTGCCCGCGTCCGTTGACTCAAGTTTGAGAACCGCCGACTTAGAACTATTTGCTACCAAATATTGTCAAAATAAACGTTTTTGTAATAATTTATCTTTTTCCTTTGTTTTTTTTTTTTATTTTTATATTGATTTCCTATATATTTTATATAAAGATTTCGAGCGTAATAATAATAATTCACATATTTATTGTAAGAATTAGGTGTTGTTGAGATCTCATTTGTTTTGTTCACATTGAGTCCTTTTATGACATGTTTATATTTAGCACAAAAGACGACTTCATTTTGAATATACTGAAAGTAATTTAAGATTATTTACACGTAAATATTACACGATAGGTTTACATACGGAAAAGATGCATATGCGTTTTATATTTTGTCGAGAAATTAAAAATTTAACGTTTAAAAAATATATTCTTACTTAAAATACTCAACTATGTGTATCGTCATACGGCCTGCTCATAGTAGTAGGGCGGCTCGTTTTATTACACCCTAAAGTATATAATATTCTTAGACCTATTGAAACGTGCTTAGTAAGTAATAACTATTCGTAATATATAACAATTGGACGTTTGTATTTTTGTAATTTAATAAACAATACGGATATTAAGTAGACTAGTATTACTTATGTAGCGTAGTCGTAGACACTAATAGCTCCTGGCGACATTCGACAGTGCGCGTCGCGTGTCAGTGACGTGTCAGTGTCAGAGGCCGGGTATACCTACTTCCACAGGCCGCTACAGCATCATGCCAATGCCGCAACCACCCAACCACCCAACCACCCAACCCACCACCCACTCACTCTTTAAACGACTGATATTGTTAATACCTTCATTTTATGGACTAACTTACTTCCTTTGGGTTGTGTTCATTTACCGTCAGTATTCTTGTCCATTGCCATTTCTTCCTTAGCGGAATAATCTCCCACCACCGGCTTCTCGCAGATGGAATGTTTGTTTGAAGCGTCTTGTTGGATATCCTAGGATATCTGGTCTCCGGGTAATATTCTGTCGCCAAACGACCCGTGTTCAACACTTTATGTTGTGTTTGTGTAATGATCGTCTTACCGGGATGTGAAGCGTCCAGCTGGCGCGGCGTCTTCAGTGCCGCTGAAGAACTGCGTACGTGTTGAAGATAGGAGTAGGAACAATGAATCGGATAGTCTAATTATTGTAGGACCATCAGAGAATGATGCTAAACCAAGGAAGGATTAAGGAAATGCTTGTTAGTGAATTGTAGACAAGTCGATATCACCCGGTAAGGAGACGCACGCGCGGCCTAACCCAGTATCGCTCGTAATAGGCAGAGACATATTTTCAAGAAAATATAATGTTGTAATCGTTTTTGGATTTTATTACTGCGGAATACTACCGATAAAATATTTGGATAACATAGTGAAAATATATTATATGTAGATCGTAAGCATATTGGATGATTAGTTTTGTAGATTCCAGTATACTCTAGGAAAGGTGTCCGGGGAGGGGAGGGTGCGGTAGGTGGAGGCAGGAGGCAGGAGGCGGGGGCTGAACTAAGCAATAATATTTTTTACGGGAACTGTCCTTTAATGGAGTTACTTGCCCGACCCTCCTCTTCTCCACCCGAAGGTTCTTTATTCATACTTTACCATTTACCTAAGTAGCGTATTGAGAAAAAATATATTGATAGTCGCGTAAATAAAATATACAATTTTTGAGCGAAAGTTATTACGGATCAGAAATTATTAATAAAAGTCAAAATTGTCGAGAAATCGATGTTTATTTATCTTTGTATAACATTATTGAAATGTTCTTACGTACGAGTAGATGTGATGTTGATAGTGAGGGACTTTTGGGACTGAAATCTGTTTAACTCGCTGTTGGATGACCATGTTGTACCACGAGGCGGCAGACGGCATTCCATCGGGTATTGCTGACAATATCAAGTCACTCGAGGATCTGCGGAGCACCACACCTTGTCACTCGCTGTCTAGCCGTGTAACAGTCCAACCGTAGGTCAGAGCAGCACCAAGCAAACTGCTACACAAAAAACAACACCGTGCGCACTTTCCAACTATACGCCGTAAGGACGAATCTTCCATTTGCTTTGGTAACATTCCCGCTTCGGGTATGGATTAATTGTATTAAAATGAATGTCTAAATGTTTAATAAAATTGGCGAAATTCGTCGGCATTGTCTTTGTCATCATATCAAAGCTTTACTGTGATTAGAAAGACTGAATATAAAGAAAGTATAGTTGGAAAGCGCTTACGACCGGAATGAAATTACTACCGGACCAACGTGGCAGCCCTGTGGAACTCTCCCGTTGCATTCTCGTTTGGCTTTGGTTTCTCGATTAGATTTTCTTATTATTTGTTTATCAAGGCGAATTTTTGCAATTGTTTGAAAATCATTAGTTTCTCATATCTTTAACTTTCAACACTGTACCTTTGTTATTTGACATTAATTGTGCCATTTAAATTACGATGCATTTTAATATTAATTTAATATTAATTGTTTCGTTTTAAAAAGATTTATTTTATAGGCATTGCATTTCTCCGGGATTAAGCCCATTTCTTTCGTAAATAATATTGCTCCTGTATTTAAGGTTTCTTTCTAAAAAATCTGTGTAAAATATCTGTATTTTTGATACGTTAACGGATAAGCCGCTTGTGTATGAAGCTTTTTCAAAGTTATTACATTGTTACACAAGAATTTTGTACTTCGTAACGAACAATTAATATTCGCAGTAACAGGGTTATTTTCGTATTGAAAAGGCACTAAAAGCAATGCAGACAAACCCGTTAGTGATCACGTTCAATTTGAAACATTTATATTAATTATTGTAATACGTAGTAGGCGGTCGCCACAGCCAACAGCTGGAAGGCCAGTATTTTGTTACTTTTATGTTTAAATTTGTCTTTTTGTATTATAATATTTAAGTCAGCATTTAAACTCTTAGGAATGCCATGTTAAGCAGAATGTATAATTAGGTTATAGACTCAAATAATGATCCTGTGAACATGCTCAAAATTAACCTAGTCTTCAAGTAAGAGGTTCGGTTCGGTTCTATAGAGAAATTCAGTAAGCAATGGTGAACGCCCCCAGTGGGTCTTGTGAATGAACTTAGTGTCCATAGGAACTTAAAATTAGGTGACGCATTCGGTGGGTCTAGGCTAGTAACTAGAACTGCCGCGGAGGCGCAAGCAATGGCAGTCACTCCCAGTGGACTTTGAAACAAACTTAATATTAGGTGAGGCATTCGGCGGGACTCGGCCAGTAACTAGAACTGCCGCGGAGGCGCAAGCAATGGCAGTCACTCTCAGTGGACTTTGAAACAAACTTAATATTAGGTGAGGCATTCGGCGGGACTCGGCCAGTAACTAGAACTGCCGCGGAGGCGCAAGCAATGGCAGTCACTCCCAGTGGACTTTGAAACAAACTTAATATTAGGTGACGCATTCGGCGGGACTCGGCCAGTAACATAACTACTGCAGCAGGGAACTGCGTCGGGACGGGGTGGCCTCTCCATTCTCCAACCAATCTCAGCAAGTTGCCCAACATATACCCAACTATAATGAATAGATCACACGCCGCTGTTATACGAGTAGATCCCTTCATTGCGGCAGCGATCTCAAAACATAAACAGACCGGTTTATTTTACTATTCATATTATTATATAAAAGTTGTTGTCATTTTCAAATTCTATAATTCTACAGATCTCGTGCAGTTAGAGCTTTCTCGGGTTGATTACTTCCCTGGTAAATCGAGGTACTGATCGTCGTATTGTATGCTAACGGAACCACCCTCCAACATAGAAGGACCGTGGTGAACTGATGGAATTCAATAATTAATCTACTGTTTGGGATCATTTATGGTAATACATCGATTTTTATATTGCTATCATAGAAAATATGGGACTCTCGATTCTAAAAAAACATTAATTGCGCATTTTTTATACAAAAAGGAGTAAGATTAAAAATATTTAATGTGTAAAGTTAAAAGTTTAAAATTAAACCCTGGTGCCAAAATTACAATGAAAGTTACTAATTTTCGAACGTCGATCAGTTTTGCGAGCCATCTCCGAGCGGTGGAATCGTTCTGTCATAATATTAGGATTATCAGGAGATGGCTGGATAGCTGAAGAAGCTAAAGAAGCTAAAGAACAGGTAGATGTGAAGTGGCTATGGCTCGAGGGAGTGTGTTGGCTAGATGTGATGTGGTCGATGGTTGTTGCCTTCTGAGTTTGTCTACTGTAGCCCGAAGTGTGTCCCACTTCTCGCTCCCGCCTGCGCAGGCAGGTATCCGGTGTCGAGTTTCCGATATTAAAGTAAAAGTATTTATACTTTGACCGCGGTATTCAATGGAGTAAAGAAAGGAGTGAGTAGCGATCCCCTAATTCAATAAGCGAGCTAAATTATCCACATATATTTTCATAATGCGAATGTTTTTAATGGGCGTCAAGATAATCTTTATCACTCGGAGAGTAATTGATATAAAAATTATAACCATAAAGTAGTAATGTTTCTTAAGGTTTAAAACTAAAAGTATTTTATCGTCATCCAATAATGTAATTGAGAAATAAACCGAATACCTCTATTTATTTTCGAGTTATCACTGAGAAGTAAATCATTTATTCTTAACCGGTTATTTGAATTAAAACCATACGCGACATGTACTTAATATTTGATAGCTCAATCTGGAAGTCTCGTGTTCGGGACGAAGCGAGGCGAGGCGAGGCGAGGCGAGGCGCGGGGTTGATACACGTGATTGATCTTTGACAGTAAAGCAAATTGTAAAGTTGATTATTTTTTTGAGGAACTTTAGGTATAGGCAGAGAAATGATGAGAAGTCGCACCCTACCGCCCCCCGCCCCCCGCCCGCAAATGTTTTAGTACTGCACTGCATACCTCTGCGGCACCGATAATTACGTAATAGTGGATTCATTGGTTGGAGTGTCAACTGAACTGAAATCAATATCAAATTTATTCCTATTGTGTTACGATTGATTTTTAATATTTAATTTTTCAAATTACATAATCTAATTTTATATTGACACCTAAAATGTTTAAGAATAATTATATCGATTTTTTTCAAAATCATGTATACATTCCAACACAATTAAAAATTGCTTGGAATTTTATTTGAACTGTAAAAAAAATAGTTGAGAAATATAGAAATGAAATTGAACGTTTCTTTCAGTTCAGAGAACGAGCGTAGAAAGAACGGTAGTATAATAAAAGGGCATCATGCTTAGTGAAATGAAGTTAAAGAGAAACGAAGGAAAGGCCCGTGGGCTATAGGAAATCCATAATTAGTGAATGTTTGAGAAGCAAAGAGAGTGCCGGTGGTACTAGGTACTAGGTACTAGACACTAGGCAATAGGTGTAGCACAGGCTCTATGGAAGGTTGGCCACTTGGGAAGTTATATGCTTTGAAACTCACTGTATTTCACCTTTCATTAAAATGTATACGTAATCTTAAGGGTTTTTTTTACTATATGTTTGTTCTCATCATTATATTCTGTTTGATTATCAAGTGAGTTTTATTCTGTACCAAGAGATATTCCAAGGATTTTTAAATCGAAATTACCTGTAGTGACCCAATGTTGCATGATCGTTACAAATTAATATTTATATATTATATATGATTTAAGAATTGGTTTATCGAAATAAAATTATATAACAAATTTATTAAGTATATTTTATTGTTGTTTATTTGTCTTCTGCAGTATAATGTATGTAATCTGGTGTCAGTTTCGAAGTGTGACTATGTGGAAGTCGTTGGCGACCTGTGGTGCCACGAACTTGTAGCAAATTGAATCTACTGATATGCAATTACTTGTAAGCCTATAAGCACTTGTTTGGCTCTATACTCAACAAACGTTTGTTTCTGTACATATTCCAATGCTGAAGGAATCCCCTTGAGCTGGTCACGTGTTATGATACATCTCCCACCTCCCACCGTGTCCGCATTCGCACTTTACGCAAGCATGTTATTATTATTAATATAATGGTTTGCTATTACTCTAATGTTAGCATATTGTAAAATCGTTAATAATTCAAAGTTAAATATTTGGTACGAAATATTTTACGCATCTCATTACATAATATAATCAGTATTCGATGATTTAAATCGTATTTACTAAATCATATTTTTGTACCTTTAAGAATCTGTCGTTATAGATGTGTACTTGTACCTACCCGTATATTTTTATTCGTAAAATATTCCTAATAGCTTCCATAGAACCGCGTTTTTACGATATTTTATTATTAATATAGGAACGGCATTAAGAGTGCTATCGTTTTATACGTAGGCGTAGATCTCTTTCACTATAGTAAGGACTAAGAAGCGACGTCGCTAGTTAAGCTATTTTATTACATGAGGTGTAGTGTTAATGTCTAAGTGTAAGTTAGCGTTGCTCGTGCGGATCGGGTATCCGTGGGAGATCGGGGGTATAGACGGTGCGGTTGCGGTGCGGTGCGGTAAGATCAGCACTGCAAGCTGTACCAGACCTGACCTGCAGTACACGTACACTGTACCTGTTATATACACTGTGTATCCAGCATTTTGCTTTCAGAGAGAGGGCTCGTTGGTAGCCTCGCGTACCAAACGTTGTTATTAAATTAGACTGTTAATATGGGATTGATATATAAAGAAGGCTGTATAGGATGTGCATAGTGAAATGTACACTAGTATTTATTGATAGATACATAAATGACATAATATACATAAATTAGTCATAATTTTACATGCGATGTGTATTTTGTGAGCTAATCTGAAGGCAACGAATAGCAATGGTGTTTTCTTTCGAAAAATGTATTTATTAGTTGGTTGGGCATACCTCTGACCTTTCTCTCGAGGCATTCCTTCATCTCTCTCTCTCTTTCTCTAAATTAAATGAATACTTCCGACTTGTTCATCACCCTGTAGGTTAAGGCATGGAATGTTTACGTTTCTTACCAAAGGCCAGCAACATACGTGTCACCATAACCTAAATGTTTATCCGACTAATTAATTACTCTAATGTATCTTATATGTTTATTGGTGAATGTTGTAACACCTATTACCTGGGCCAATTTGATGATCGGGTAATCGGGAAAAGCACTTTTTATAACCAAAACGTTCCGACGACGATCTATGAAATTGGTTCAAATATATCGTGTCTGTGTTCTATGTTCTATGTCTGTTATCTCAAATGTATCAGAGAGCGTACACACACCATTACCAGTCACCAGTTACAGCGGCATTGTCAAATGAAAGACTTGAATCTTTAATCTAAATGATCTGATGAAGTAAAGATGTCGTGTGCGCTGTCAGTATTAAAAACAAATTCAAAACATTTCTAATCTTGTCGACAAAGAAACGCGTGTGTATCCGATAGAGCGGATTAATCTTGTACTTTTCAACTTACCTCTCGGATCTGCTCAATCTCCGTCGTCAGAAACTGAGATTAAGTTGTATTACTTTTGATTGAGGAATAAAATGAGTAAGAATACTAGTTATGGCAGCTTGGGCCGAATCTCTTTCGACGATTCTCACTGAGTAAATCGACTATAAGGACGGGACAGATTCTGTGAAAGTTCTACTCAAGTTCTGTTTTTATTTTAATTCTGAGAAATAACTGGCTCACAATGAAATAACAACATAACTTGAAATTCTGCGAAACAAACCGTCCTTAGTCTTTTTTAACTTTTTGCATTTATTGATTCGTCGATTGAAAATTCGGTGAACTTTTCCCGATTGTGACGGTTTTCATAAAAGATAGCTAATAACATTTGTTTTGTCATATTTACAATGTCGACTTAATATATATTTATACTACTAAAATATTAACTACAGCATGACGAATGGAGTATTAACCATTATCGATGCATTATTATTATTATATTATTACTGAAAAATACATTATATTTAATAGGAATCATTATTCTGCATAAATTAGCTAAAATATAACAATAATAAAAGTACGTATTTGTATCGAATGTGGCATGGTTATTTATTTATTCCTTTATCTCTTCTAATCCTCCTAACCTAACCTAACTTAACCACATACGCCTCACTATTCCTCTTTTTCATACACTCTAATCTAATCACTAGTTACCCTACCCCGACGGAACTTCCAGACTTCTTTTCGATACAAAAGATCAGCACAGATGTATTGGGAATTACCTACAAAGAGTCAAGAAAAGTTTATTTTCATAAAATAAATAAATTTGACACTCGACACTTTGGATTCAACAATTTATCACTACGTAACTTCAGTTCACACCCCTTCTTCGATCAGTGGTTTAGTTTCTTCTAAATAGCATTAAAAAGACAAAATAAGCTAGAAATTCCATTGAGCCATATTGTACAAAGAATAACAACATTAGTTTCTAGGCTAAAACTACTACCGGAGCGGAATCTACTATTTGTTATTATGACTAGACAGGAACCGGGGCGGCGTTCCTGCTGGCTCTGATTTGATTCTGAGCACTGAACCACAATACATATTTTTTTAATAAAACATTCATACACTTGAGAGAAAGTATTCATACATATAGGTATGCCTACCTAATAAAATGTGTTAAAGGTACACGTAAATGATACAGTATTATGTAGGGTCATTGGTTCTTTTATTGATTTCTAATTATTTTTATTTTATTTCTATATTTCTAATTAATAAATTTAGAAATCAATAAAAAAATCAATGACCCTAATATAACATTAATAAAGTAAGGAAAATTATTTATTAAAACCTAAACAATATAACACATTTAAATAAATTAATAACTGCCACATCATTATTAAACAATTAAGTTAATATTAATGTGGGGAAAACAGACTTCAAAATACCCTCACTGAATATGAAATCTTTTTTCACAATTATTTTATCAGTAAATCGGTTTAACCGGTAATAAATAATTTTAAATTGGGAGGGGGTAAAATAGAATCATATAAATAAGTCGTCTAAACGTGGCTAAACCACAGTTTGAAAATGTCCCTGAAAGCCGAAACAGCTGTAACAGTAACAAAAACCAAAAAATACTTGCAGAACTTAATAATTATATTATTAAATTTGATTTGAATTAAATTTTTAAAAAATCCAGAAGATATTATGCTTTACTTTATTTCCGATTCCCTGACAATTGTTTGCCTGTGTATTACATATGCATTTTTTGTATGGACTCTTTTATAAAAATTCGCGATTTTCGACTTCTTTTTGGATGGCTTTTCACAAATGATTTTTTTTTATTATTCATGAATACCATACGAACAGTTGAATGTGCATGTGAAATATTGATCCCAAGTGATTATTCACTTAAAACTATCCCAGGCAAACAAAAGTTTACAGTTTTTTTTTTTTTAAACGCTCCTTAATTTCAGACATTTAGTTACCCTTGGTAGCAACAGAAAGGAATAAGTCAGAGCGAGGATGGAAGATATTTTTTTTAAAAACGCCGGTCTAAGACTGCTGGAAGACATGTACTATTGTGGAGGCGAACTGCGAACTACATTCTTGGAGATAAGGAACTACAGGGAGACAGCAGAGGCGTTTCTGCAGGCTTCACAGGACCATCCAAGAGTTGTAGCTGTGAGGAGGATGTTTGAAGTAGACAATGCCTAGCTTTAAATATCTTTAACTGCTAAGGTATGAGTAAGTATTGGTCCGGAATCGATTTTATCTAATAGCTGTCCGACGTGGCTAAAAAAATAACTATAATAATAGATAACAATTTAGGAAAGTATAAACAAGTTTGATAATGGCTTCAGAAGGCGAATCAGCTGTCACGCGTAGTAATAATTACGCAACAGAACTCCTTTATAAATAAACTGTATTTTATAAATTGAATTAAATGTAATTATAAATAAATATTACTGAACACATTAAAGAAAAAATTAAAATGGAGTTCTACAAATTAGAATCGATAACAATAAATCATTTTTCCAACCGATGGCGACGGTAAGTACCTGGATACTCCGTGGTTCAGGGTAGTAGTAGGTATCGCAAAACATTACACAATGAATGACGTGATTATTCACGATGCTAAAAACATCCCAATGAAGTAACTCACCAAGAGCACCTTCTGTTAGAGTTAGAGCATCCTCAGACGAGAGACTTTAGTTGCGACGACATGAGAGTTGGAAACTATTCCAAAATTAACCACATTACAAATATGTCTGCGCAACCTGCACAACTGCACACAACCGCATTAGGCAGGTATGTAGCAATAAATATAAACAAACAAACAATGCTCGTTTAATAGGTAAGTACCTGCGGCTAATCGACGAAAATAAGCCATTGAACATTGAAACAATACTGATAGAGAGAGGTAAATAGCTGACGTATGGTCACAAGATGTCGGTCATTTACCGAGCGTCCGAGCGCTGCCGAAATATCGCAAATGGATAACGTGTCGGGTATTTACTACGAATAGCCAAACGGTGCATGGCGCTAGTAAAAAACCCCAAGGGAGCTGTGACCTAATATTATCAGCGCCTTGGCAAGTCTGCGCCCGGAGCGGATTGCTCCAATTACGTTTGCACAGGGCTGGCCCTGGTTACTTCACATCCATGTCCGAGTAGATCTGGGCTAAATTATTAAAGAATCTTCCCCGGCACGGAAAAAATGAACATTTTAATGAACTTTTGATTCGTTTTGCAGTTTTATGACTCGAGTAATCTCAGACAGCCAGAGATTGCATGTTATTTAATAACTTGGCACTTGGTCGCCGCTACAAAATAAATGGAAAATAATTTAAATCTTTTGAATTTTCGTGCACTCAATTTAAAAAAAATAAAAGCACAAACATTTTGTAATATTCTTCAAGCTTTTAAGGCGATGCCATACGTAGTAATGCAAAATCATGTGTTTTTAGTTTGAAAATTTGGTCGCCTAGAAATGTTTTAGATGCTTTAATTAAATACTGCGAATAGAATACATCTTGGCCTTTGAAATAATCGAGTATTTTTTAGACCAGTTTTTTTATAAGCCCAGATAAAATAATGTATAAGGCCTATGAAAACTGCTTTAAAGTTCAAAATCTCCTACTTACGAACCCATTTTCGGTTATGATTTTATTGTATAATGTGGGAAATTACGTTATTTATAAAATGATCGAAAAAAAAAATTAATGCCTGTACATCCACAAAATAAAATAAAAGGCACTTTTTGGCCATGTTTTTTACTTGCATAAATCAAAACTGGCGGATGGTGTTAAGCGGGAATTTAAACCTTATCGCCATCTACGTAAGGGTTGTTATTGATAGCGGCTCAATTTAAAATATTATCGTCTTAACAATCAATATCAAAACCCCGAACTGTAGCGCCCATGGCGTTCAGGACGTTAAGACCTCGCATTCCGAATTCCTACCAAAACATAAACATATTTCCCTTGAAGAGCGTTAAGTTTTGTATAAGTATATATTATTTTTGAAGATAAAATCTTTTTAGATGACTAGTTTAAAAAGTAATTGTTTAAAATTCCCTCAATGGAAAAAAACATTGCAAAATATGCTCCGAAATTATAAAAACACTGATTCTTTTATTCAACATGTTATAGATATAAAAAAGATTGTTTTTAAAATACTACTGAACTCAGATGCTAGAGATATTTGCTATACGTATCTTTAATCTCTAAATAGTATAAAATAAAGTCGCCATCCGCGTCTGTCTGTTTGTGCGCTTAGTTCTTCTAAACTACGCAATAGATTTTTATAGGTTTTTCACTATCATTTGGAGAATTTCTTCCGGAAGGTTTACGTATATGACACAAGCATATTGTATTTATAAAAAGTAGAGAAAATTCGATTTTTTATAATCAAGTCGTAAAAATATATTTTCTGGCACTGCATTACTAACGCTGGATAAACCTTATGAGATACATCAATAAAATGTACTACGGAATTGTATATCTTTAAAAGGCCTACAGAAAAGTCCGTGAATGTATATATTGTATATGTCCGTGATATATATCGAATATATCTTCCGATATATTCGATATATATCCTTATCTCTAGGATAACCCCCAGCAAGGCCGGGTACAAGTTAGCTAATTTTAAATAAGTCGTGTTTTATTAAATATTTTCACAACGGTCAATCACTCTTATCCTTTTTTCATTATAATCGTTTTTAATAGTAGCGCGCTCCCTCTATCATTCGTATTTACATTTTTCAAACCACCTTCAGTAATTTTCTTCTTCTTTTCGAACTCCCAGGACGTACCCGACAAACTTTAACCATAGCGAATGAATTTTTTTTAAATATATGCAATTTCAATGCACACGAAAATGTCATACATTTAAAAAAAAAAATATTAAAGTTTGTTGGTTTCGTTCTGATATGAATTGGACAAAAATATATTTTTTAAATATCGTGAAAGCACAACGGTATCCTCCTATGTTATTTTAAATTTTGTTTTTGTTATTTTGTTTAATTTATTCCACCAATCAACTCTCTGTGCTTTATTTATTAGTGAATTGTTTATTCGTCGAAAACAACATATTTAATTCATTACCCAGTCCAAATGCTACGAAGATACGAGTTCCGTTGATATTTTCATTAAATATAAATCAGAAATTTATACGTGATTTTGCATAAAAATAGCGCTGTACAAATCATTCAAATATTATTATTATTACAATAATATGGACACACTCGTATTATGGTAGTCTGTAGTTATAGTGTGCAATTTTCAGGACACTGATGTAAGAATTGTTTTATGTAAAAGCCCATATATTTTACAAATATTACTTACAGTAACGTCCACCAGAAGAAGTCTTGTTTTAAAGCGAGTCACAACCATAATAGGTATTATTTTACGCCAGGTTTACTTCTCGCTTTCGATCCCTACAATACACTAAGGTTCATCATTTAAAAAAATCATAAATCAGCTAAATTTTTAATCTTATTTTTTTAGTGTTAAAATTAGGAGCTGCAAAATATCTACGTTGACCTTAAAATTACAGGCAGAAAAAGAAGTGTATTTTTCAAAACCTCACTGTTTTTTAGACTTTGTGGCATCAGGAAACAGATATTCAAATGTGTTCACGAAAGGAACGAACACTCGTGAATAAATATTTTGAAGTTCTATAGCTTACGGTGGAAATAAATTTTCGACTAGAAATCAATTGCGTTGACCCACAAATTACACACAGTAATAGCTAAGTATACAAATTTCATATTGCCAAACCTCACCTTTGGAAAGGTTTTTCTGGTTTACGTTAAAAAAACATTCTGCTTCATAGTTATGGAGATAATTTCAGGTTGTATTCGAAACAGTTTTGTGCAGAGCATACCCAATACCTACCACGTAGAATGTGCTTAACCCAAATTCTCGCTAAGTTGAGGGAGTGTTGGTGAAAGTGAGGGAGGCATCATTGTGCCGCGCGTCGGTACAGCCTTCTGAACCATTAATCAAGCGAGTGCCTACCGACCCCCACCCTCACTCCCTCCCCAAGGGTGCCTCGTTAAACCAACGAAACCTCAGATCGGTAGGCTTTGTACCACGTAGATGGAACGTATGAGGTACTTAAGCTTCGTTTTTTATGAACAAGTAGTTGACTTATCGTAGCGAATTCCTACTTTAATATGACCGTTTTAAATTTCTTGTGTCCGTAAATTTGTTTGTACGTCTCGGTTCCGTCTTATGATGGGGCCATTTAATAGCTCAGTAAAGATTATTATAACCGTTATGTTTAACCGTTATGTTTTTTTAAATTATCTTATTCTCATTTTTTTTCAACATTATGGTACCTACCTACTGCCCGAAGAAAGTTAAAAAAAAACTTTTTAATTTTAATTAAAATTTATTACAAACCACAAGTAATAAGTTACAAGTCTAAGTGATAGGATTATATTATTAAGTTTTTCAGCGCCCTTGAGGTGATTTTCTCACCAATAATAATCCAATAATTATTAGGCAAAGTGAAAATGAAGAAGAAAAAATCGGGAAAAGCTGAGGAAGACATGGTAAGATCAATTGAATCGAGTACTGGCCATGGCGTGATGGTCAGTTAAAGAGTTACTTCAATCGAGTACTGGCCATGGCGTGATGGTCAGTTAAAGAGTTACTTCAATCGAGTACTGGCCATGGCGTGATGGTCAGTTAAAGAGTTAATTCAATCGAGTACTGGCCATGGCGTGATGGTCAGTTAAAGAGTTACTTCAATCGAGTACTGGCCATGGCGTGATGGTCAGTTAAAGAGTTACTTCAATCGAGTACTGGCCATGGCGTGATGGTCAGTTAAAGAGTTACTTCAATCGAGTACTGGCCATGGCGTGATGGTCAGTTAAAGAGTTACTTCTATCGAGTACTGGCCATGGCGTGATGGTCAGTTAAAGAATTACTTCAATCGAGTACTGGCCATGGCGTGATGGTCAGTTAAAGAGTTACTTCAAGCGAGTACTGGCCATGGCGTGATGGTCAGTTAAAGAGTTACTTCAATCGAGTACTGGCCATGGCGTGATGGTCAGTTAAAGAGTTACTTCTATCGAGTACTGGCCATGGCGTGATGGTCAGTTAAAGAGTTACTTCAATCGAGTACTGGCCACGGCGTGATGGTCAGTTAAAGAGTTACTTCAGTTTATTCCATAACGAAAGGCCATGTTTAATAATCTTCTTTGTCGTGCAAGTAATATTTAGTTCAATTTAGGTAAAATACTGCGAACAGACCTGTCAGCTTTAAACTCTTGATAGGCCAAGATGCCAAACGAAGCGTCTGTAACCAAGTGCGTCTTCCGACGACCGTCTTATGGATTTTTAAAATATAGAAATCCCAATTATTCAGTCAATTATTAATAGTTACTTATGTATTTGCGCAGGAATACGTAAAATACTACAGTGATATGTCAAGTATTTGCTAATATAAGGAGGATATTAATTTTGGGTACTACCTACTCCCCCACTTGGCTGCGGTATAGTTAATAGAGCACATAAATTCTTTGTCCTTAAAATAAACGACTTTTTATCGAAATTGTTAAGAAGAAGCTACAAGCCAAAAGTGTGTATATTCTTCGTATACCTAATATTGTAGATAATAGGCATTAAAATCGATGGACTTGAAATCGATTTCAAGAACAAAACTGTTTTTTATTTATTTTGTAAATAATTTTATAAGACCGCAAAAAATTAAATCAAGTAAAACTGTCACAGATAATAATAGCTATTATACTGTTTCCTTTACACGTTCATATATTTATTTTGAAAAAAAAAATTTTTAGTAGTTTACATTTATACATTTTAATTTAATTCTAATTTTAAAAAAAATGATGTACCTACTACATAGTATGAATATTGGAGGAAACGTTCACCGAAACAGGGCATTATACGGGCAGATGTTTCAGGTTTCAGTAAAACCGTAGGAATTCTCTCAATTCGGTATACGACGATCATCAAAAAGGAGTCGGCAGAGAGGTTGGGATGCCATACAACTCTAACTACTTCTGTTTTCTTATAAAATATTATTGGAATCTAGCATTATCTTCAGCTATCATTAACCTCCTGGAAAACGATGTTTTTTTGACAAAAAAAAGAAGTTATACTACAAATTTTTTGATTTTATTTATTATGTAGATTTATCAGTTTCCCGTTTGTACTTCGTGTTTCGGGACACCGTTTATTTTAAAAACAAAAACAGAAAGTCAGTTTTTAATCTTGAAAAAAAAATCAAAGCAATATCCCAAAGGGTTCTATTTTGACGACAAAACCAATCATGTCATCTCTTTGACAATCTGGGTGATCTAAAAACAAAACCCAATTGGGATTTCCTTTGCTCAAAGTCCGGATTTTTATGATAGTAAATAATATATTACGAATGTATTATAATCTGAGATCTGTTATTTAGATCCCGAGCTGATGGGATGGTTAAATTATGATTGAAATCAGAAATCAATAAAGTCGTTCGTAATCCAAAGTTTGATACGATTCTGCTTGAATTTATTTTATTGTGCCCATCTACAGTTATAATACCCCCACCATACCTTATTGTCCGAGGGTGCGGGAAAGGGATGCGACGCCGCGACGCGCGACCGCGACGTTGCGTACCACGTGGAACAAGTGAGCTGGTGTAAATTTCTATCCGGCAGTGACATGTGAAGAAAATGTTTTTTTTTTATTTGTTTTTAAATGTGATAAAATTTCCCAGGAAAACGGAGAGCAGTTGGTACTCTTTTGCTTTATTCATATAAATAAATATTCGGTTGTGGTTGAAAATGAAAAGGTCAATGATCTTTTCATTTTCTTAATTTGAATTGAAAATATTAAATATAGAAAGTGCGGTAGTAGATTCCAAAATTATTTTATTTTGTTTATTGATAACTATCTGACATGTACCCAGCGTTGCTGGGGGTTATCCTTAGAAGTACATTATTCTGATCTATCTCATAAGGTTTAGCCATCGATAGCAAAATAAGCGCCCAAAAAAAAAATTATGACTTGATTACAAAACATCGACTATTCTCTACTTTCTATACTTACGATATGCGTGTATTATACATGTAAACCTTCCGGAAAAAATTCTCTAAATGATATTGAAAACCCTTTCAAAATCCGTTGCGTAGTTTAGAAGAACTAAGCGCATAAACAGACAGACGCAGATAACGACTGAATTTTAAAATATTCTTTAGTTGAATATATGAATTTCTTTTATTAATTTTTTGACGAAACTAAATCTGAATAATGGATTTTAATAATTTACTTAATACAGGTTGTTACAGAGAATTTGAACAATTCATCAAGTTTCAAAGTTGATTTTCAAGTTTTGGGAATGTTATATTCAAGTTCTAATATTATTTCAGTTTTAAAAACAGAACTTGAATATAAAGTTCACAGAACTTGAAAATTGACTTTGAAATTTGATGAATGCTTCAAATTCTGTGAAACAACTCGTCCCAACGGTGTTCATTCGAATGGTAAATTTCGAATAGAATTATTTTTTTGATAAGCTAAAATATTTAATAAATACTTTTAGCTTCACAAATCCTACAATTGGTTGATGATTGTGATTTTTCACGGAACATATAAATTATGACATTGGTAACACACATTTATAATAATTACTAGCAGAATATCATCAAATTGATTTATTTTATTTGGTAAAGTTGCTAAATTCCGCCTTACACTTAACACGTTACTAAAAAAATAACAATTTGTTTTAACTTAATTACTACAAGAAATAACTATTTATGTCGGGGGAGATGGTAAAAGATGCATTAAAGTTCTGTTTTTTCTGAATCAAAGTTTGACGTGTTTTGACAGTTCGACGAACATGTTTTATCTTATTTGTATTATCTGAGAAGTTTGAAGGTTTGGAAATGCATCACGCATAAATTATTTAAATAACCCAAACTAATGACCTATTTTGAGCATGATTATACATCTACCCCGACATAAACAACTGTTTCCAGTATTCAATAAAGTGTTATTTTTATATTTTTTTACGTATAACAAGATACCTATAATAATGAATCTCTCCTTTTTCACATTATCAACTCAACTGTACAACGTTATTGTATAGTTTTTTTGCAAAACAAGTATCCGTAGAGGAAAAACATAACACCTACATAGAACCTCCTCATTTTTCTCACCCCAAAATTATCTGCATACAAAATATTCAGGCTCTATCACAAAGATAAAGAATGAGGCTGATTTCATACACCGCCCATCCCCTGCGGTTTATTAACCGTTTCGATAATATAAATACGTGTCTTATTACAGACCCGGGCGTTTCCTCCGGGTGTAACGGTCCCAGGATCTTAACAATAATATTTCAACCCCGACCCCAACGGGAGAAAGTTTAGCAATTTGTGCGTCTCGGCGGGCCACCCTGAACTAACCCCAACCACCCTTAGCAGAGATGGGATAAGAAAACTAGAGCCTGTGTTGGAGAAGCATCGATGGCTCATTTAATTATAATAATTATAGGATTTATTCCAGAATGTATGCAGAGGTAGTGCAATGCAATACATTCCATATTTTGAAATAATATACAAAATTAGAGGAAGATAAATAATAATACAATAACAAGGCAATTACGATAGTAACAAAAAAAACATTATTTAAGTGAAAAAATAAAAAAAGATAAACACAAAAATGAGTGTAAGCAGCCGTTTATGGAGAATATTTGGACATCTCTCGTCTCTAGAGGGCCATCAGGGGGGATTCCATCCAGGCAACCATGGCAGTGATGATTTTGTTACTTGATTGGCGTAGTCTGCACCATAAGCTTCCCATGTGATGACGGAGAAGCGCTCTGAAAGAGTGTACTCGTCCCTCCAGGAACATTTCCGTGGCGCTGCAATATCCCGGTAGGCGGAATAGTTTTTAATTTAACTAGTAAATTGACACAGATTTAAATGGGTATTTATGTAATTGATCGTAAACTAATATTTTAATTCAACCGTCTGGAGCCAGCGAGACCATGGAACCTCCCAATTGGGGCATGTTGTGAGGCTGGAGGTGGCGGGGAGAGGAAGGAGATGGGAAGGAGAAAGGTGGGTACCTAGCTATTAAAAACTGATCACCAAATACGGATGAAGCTATTATACTGAGAGTATTTACCACCGAGGAACGTGGCGCAAATACCCTGTATATTATATAATTATATATGAAATAAGCTGAGGGTGTTAGTGAATTTCTGGGTGAGGAATCATTTCCTCCAAAGCTGAAATGTGCATAAAATAAGAAAAAATGTGAAATTGGGCAAATGTATATACACAATGCAATGTCTAATGTTAATTAATATGGAGAAAATGCGTACAAAAAGCCATTGGTGCATAGTCACAAAACAAGATTTACTGAAAAAAAGGCCTAAAAATTCCACTAATATATATCAAATAAGTATGGTAGCAGAACACTTGACTATTTGATACCTGTGATTTATAACAAATTTAACGAAAACTTTAACTTGAAAAATAATGAGGAACCCTGCCCTAAACTGACAAAAAAGTGGTTAATAAATGAACAAAACGTTTATCTATCCTAAACATTATATTTGGTATTAATATTTAAACTTAAGCTAATGTGTATTATGTTATAACATTAAATGGTAGAACCTACAGACAAGCTGATTGTCACAGCTTTGTGGGACTACCCATATCTTATATTGTATTAAATCTAATTATATTAAATTTAATAAAAAATAAAAAAATAAAAAAAAATAAAAAAAATTGGCTTCATCCATATGCAGCATCTTCCGCAGTTGTACAATCGCAAGGGCAACCCCACTTGTACAAGGTTCTCAGTGGGAAGCGGCCGTTACAGCTTGCAAGGGAAGAAGTAACGGACAAACATAAAGCTGTAAAAAAATCCAAAACAACACTCAGTGTGACACCAGTAGGGGAACTCTGCTTGAGATTTGAATGGAAATGTGACGATTTCTTAAAAATATGGAGAGTTATAATTTATTGCAGTGGTAAGTCGGTAAATCAGAAAAATCAATAAACACGCATTATTGTTAATAACTCGATAAATAGGCTACTTAACAAATATATATTTATATACACCCAAATGGGCTTTTAACGTATTAGGATAAGGAGAAAAATTAGGATTGCTGATTTATTAAAATCCGGTGAAGAACGGGATGCAGGCCGTTTCCTTATAAACTTTAACATTCCTAATATATTGGAACACATGTTCATGCACCTGCGTTTGCCTTAATAATATACTATGAAGAAATGCGGAAATATTCGGATTTTTATGAACATGTGTTCCGACATCGTGTTTATAAATTCGTATCTTACTAAAAGTTTATGAAATTCTAAACTGTTTATCTGCATTCCGCGTGTTTAAATATATCAGATATCAGTTACTTCTGCGTATGACTTAGCCACTGCCAATTAAAGACATTTTTTATTGGTAATATTTCGAAACAGAAATCGTACAGTCTTTATTCAATGCGTTCTAAAATACCATTCAACGGTTGGGAAATGTTTTTTATTAGTAATGATGCAAGTGTTTGTTTTATTTAAAAATATTTTAATATATGCACAACGTCGAAGAAACTCTCCTAACGTGCGTTAAACTGCAATTGCTGGTGTGATATGTCGGTGGTAATCGGATACAGACCAAATATTTAATAGCTGTGACGTACTAGATATACGCCAATTATACGTTAAAACACTACTAAACTACATTTTTGACAAAAAAATAAATTTCAATATACACAAAATAACACTAACAGACCAGTTAGACAAGCGTACAAAGAAAACATAAAAACTCCGACAGCAAATTCAAGCTTTGGACAAAGACACTACCAATAACATGCTATAAAAGCTTTCAACGGTCTAAAAATTGAAATTGAAATTAAGGAAAATAAAAATAAATTCACACACAAAATTACAAAATGGATTAAAGAACAAAAAAGACAATATTACCAAAATGTCATAGCATAAAATAAAAATAAAACCTACACGTAACACACAAAACCAATATAAACACACATCTACTATTTATATTTTTTGTATGTATGAATGCATAAAGGAAATAACTATAAAAATACAGTATTATAGCTAAGATTTTCTGTGACAGTTTCACTGGATTAACTTTTTTGCTTTCTTATAAAATTATATATACAAAATAAATTTAAAAAAAAGTTTTGTGCTTCAAATCGAACGTTTCTAGACTCCGTTTGTCAAGCGATTTTAATGAATATTACCTACGATATAAGGTATACCAAGAATATACACATTTTTGGATTGTAGCTTCTTAATTGTGTGAATGTGGAGATGACTCCACTAAGGATATATCGAGGAAGAATGAACGTTTCCTTTTGGCATATTTGTGCTGAATCGTCGACTAACTGAAAATAATTGCCAAATGTCATGAATCATGATTTCACTTTGTTTTATTTTATTTTATTAATGCACACAACAGATAGAGGTTATAAAAAAATTACAAAGAAATAACAAACAACAAATGCCAACCGTCCAATTATGAAAAATTTATTCAATTGATAAACGACCGTGTATGTGAAAACCTTACTAATAAAGAAAATGACATAAAATAGTTAACGGAAAGATATATAAATTGCTTATCCAGCCAAAGAGGGTTACTTATCTTTTGTATAAACTATAAATAATAAAAAAAAGTCTAATCGAATTTCGAAATTTTTCCAAGATAATTAACATGTTCTATGTATTTCTTCGTTTTGAATATGACGTAAAAAATACCATCATGGAAACACTATAAAATTACTTTTTAGATTTTTGTATTTGAAATATTTAAAAATAGCAATATTTTAATTTCAAAAATGAAAAAAGCTAAAAAAAACTTACCACAGGCATTTTTAATCAAAACGTCGAAAAATTTCGGAGAAAACACAATTTACAAAACACAGAGCTTATATTTAAGGAATTTGTAAGAAAGTTATCACTTCTTTTTTTAATTAAAAATTACAATAGAATAGAAGATTTTAGATTTTTTTTTTGTACAATAAAACCTTAATTTCTCTAATAAAGCATTTATGTTTAAAAAAACATCACTTTCATTGAAGCTTATTAAATTCACGCGGTTAAGGCGATGCCATACGTAGTAATGCAAAATCGTGTGTTTTTGGTTTGAAAATTTGGTCGCCTAGAACTGCGAGTAGAATACATCTTGGCCTTTGAAATAATTGAGTATTTTTTAGATAAGTCTTTTTATAAGACCAGAAAAAAATAATGTATATGGCCTATGAAAACTGCTTTAAAGTTCAAAATTTCCTACTTACGAACCCATTTTCGGTTATGATTTTATTGTATAATGTGGAAAATTAAGTTATTTATAAAGTGATCAAAAAAAAATATTTATGCCTGAACAATGAACATCCACAAAATAAAATAAAAGGCACTTTTTGGCCATGTTTTTTTCTTGCATAAATCAAAACAGGCGGATGGTGTTAAGCGGGAATTTAAACCTTATCGCCATCTACGTAAGGGTTGTTATTGATAGCGGATCAATTTAAAATACTACACGACGTAGTGCATCGCCTTAAAAAAGTCAACCAAAATAGAACATGTCCGAAATGACCTCACTTTTTCCGATGATATGAAATTAAATTCACAACATGACATTATTAATGAATTAATACTGACGAAAAATAACACAAATAATAGTAAATATATTGAATTATACTTATATAACTTGAATTGGTCTCTAAAATAGAAATTATTAACAAAAACATGATTTGAATCACACATCAAACATCAAAAATGTCATTTTGCCGGGTAAAGGGCGCATGCGTAAGTGTGCCAGAATGTTGGCAGTTCTTTCGCAGCGCTGTCAAAGACATATTTATTAGTAATAATTCAAAATAGAAATGGTGCAGGCTTTATTCAATGTCTAACTAAAACACCGTTTTATGGTTGGGAAGAATTTGTTATTAGTAAGTAGTAAGTGTAAAACAAGAAAAATTAAAATAAGAGAAAATAAAGTTTGTGTCAATTGAAGTAAAATTAAGTTTGAGTCGCATAAGAGATTCTACAAATTTCGTAGCTATCGCTAAATATGTCTGGAATTTTGTTACTATACTGGATGTTATATAGTCAACCCATTCGCACAAGAGGTTGGGAGAAGGTTAAGTTGGTTCTTTGGAAAGTTTCTTAGTTGAATGTGATTGGTATTGATTTTGATTGTGGCCAAATGGGAAGATTCTACAAGGTTATTTATAATTTTGAAAAGAAATTTGAAAACATTTAATGTGTCTGATTTGAAATATTCTAGGCGTTTCTTATAGTCGGTAAGCAGTGTGCATGAACCAATTATGTAGCAAAATGCTTCGAGTTAATCTCTTTTGAACTGATTCAGTCTTTATTTTGTGAATATATAATATATATTTAATTTGGTAGGCGGGAATGGGTACCGCCGCCCTGGGAACCATTTATTGAATGACCAACACCTCTGCCACAGGTCACCCCAAGTGGTTCGCTACGTTTGGTGCCTTAGCAGGGGTGCCCGGGTTCATGGGTTAAGGTTTGCCCAGGTCTTGGTGGCGGGTGCGTCGGCCCACCTTCTGCGTGGCGGGCTGGTTGGGAGATGCTGGTTGAGGGAGACCCTTTACAACCGGTTACCGCTGTCCGGGCCGCTCGATAGTACAGGGGCCCGACCCTCAGGCTCACGACTAAGGGTGGGCTGCCCCATCAGCGAGTGAAAAAACCCCGCCACTGCTGTTGTGCCGGTTCGTGACCGGAGGGGACCCAGCAGCAGCGTTTGGGGCGCATTGGATGCCCTCTCCAGCAGGACTCTCCCAGCCTATCGCCTAGCACCGCAGTGAGTGGGCTGGAACCAAACGCTCATCACTCCTGGACAGCCTGAAGCCCAGATTCCTACCCACCCCTCATACCTTTCCTTTCCAGACCTTCCTTTCACCTCATACCCTTAAAAAAAAAAGCAGGCGTCCCCGGTGCGGGCCAAAACTGTTGGTAAATTTTGCCAACATTCGCGGTCTGCACACTAATTTAAATTCTGTTTATCACCATCTTTTGTCCCAACGTCCCAACCTTCTTTTCCTATCCGAAACTCAGATAGCCGAGCCGCCAGACTCCTCCTATCTGGACTGCCCGGGCTTTACCCTTGCAAGCAAGTTCCGACTCAAAGGAGGGGTCTGCCTCTATAGTCGAGCTGATGTCAACTGTGTACGACTATTGAGTCTGGAAAAATCCAGATTCGACGTAATGTGGGTGCGCGTCAATCTTGCCAGTACGGCAAGATTCTACGCATGTCTATACCGCTCACCGACCCATAGCGAATCAGACACTTCCGAGCTCTTCAAACATTTGAGAGATACTATTGATGGTCTCTTGCCCCGCTACCCTTCGGCCGAGTTTATTGTTCTGGGGGACTTCAATGTTCATAACGAACCATGGTTGAAGTTCTCAGGCCCAACGGACTCGGCTGGCCGACAGGCGGAATCCTTTGCCATTTGATACGGATTAGAGCAACTGGTTCAGGAGCCTACAAGGGTTCCTGATGTCCAGACTCACCGTTCCGATCTGTTCGACCTATTCTTAACTACTGTGCCACACGGTTATAAGATTGACGTCACAGCGCCTCTGGGATCATCGGACCACTGCCTAGTGACGACATCAATCCCCGTTAGCCTCAGACCAACCAATGAGAGGCTGAGGAGAAAAGTGTGGCACTATAGGTCAGCAGATTGGTTCGGTATGCGGGCCCATTTCAACGCTTTTCCGAAGTCAGCTGTTTGTTTTCGGACTTCGGACCCTTCAAGATGTGCCCAGGAGATTGGTGAAGTCATCAAATCGGCGATGGATGGCTTCATACAATCGACTACTAAAGAAACTGGTGTGGGCTCAAAGCCGTGGTTCAGTCGACAATGCTCCGAAGCAGTTCGACGAAAAAACGCGGCTTACCGAGCCTACAACACATCTCGAACGCCCGAAAGCAGATCAGCATACAACAAATCGGCAAAGGAATTCAAGAGAATCATTAATAGGTCAAAATTCGAACACGACCTGCAGAGCAGCAAAAAGCTGGCTGCCTGCCCGCATGGCAGCAGAGCATTCTGGTCGCTTGCGGGCTCAATAGGTCGCAACTTTGCAAACCCAGTTTGCCACCTCTTACCAGACCTGACGGCTCACTAGCAAACACCGCCACCGAAAAGGCTAATCTTTTAGGGAAAATGTTTGCGGAAAACTCGTCCCTCGATGACGGAGGTGCTGTTCCGCCGTCGGTTCCTCACTGAGGCTTCTATATGAAAAATCTGAGGATCCGGCATCGGGATGTACTCCACGTTATACGGGGGCTCGATGTTAACAAAGCTAGTGGACCTGATGGAATACCTGCCCTGGTATTGCAGAGGTGTGCTGCGGAAATAGTTCCAGTTTTGACAAAGCTCTTCAAAATGTCCCTGAAGTGTGGCACTGTGCCCTCTGGTTGGAAAAAAGCGGTCATTCACCCTATTCCCAAGAAAGGTGACCGCTCCAACCCGGCCAACTACCGCCCCATAGCGATCACATCAGTTCTGTCCAAAGTGATGGAACGTGTGATCAACGACAAACTGCTCACATACCTGGAGAAGAACAAAATTATCAACGACCGTCAATACGGATTCCGGCGGAACCGCTCGTGCGGTGATCTTCTCGCGTATGTGACACATGTTTGGGGGCGGTGCCTGGAACGTCACGGTGAGACCCAAACGGTCGCACTAGACATATCCAAGGCCTTTGACCGGGTCTGGCACCGAGGACTTGTCAACAAATTGCCTTCTTACGAACTTCCCGCATCCCTGTGTACGTGAATTGCTGACTTTTTAAGGGATAGGTCGATTCAGGCGGTTGCTGACGGTTTCACCTCTTCCTCACACCCCATAAATGCTGGCGTCTCACAGGGATCGGTTCTGTCTCCGACTTTGTTTTTGTTGCACATCAATGACCTTTTGACATGTGCACCGATTCATTGTTACGCGGATGACAGTACAGTTCATGATAGCTTTTTGTTTGACAAGCCCCCAAAGGGCACACAAACTCCAACGCCTCGGAGGGCTTTGAAGCAGAGAATGGACGGTTATCTCGAGAGTATTTCCTCCTGGGGTAAAAATAATCTCGTCGAATTTAATGTTTCAAAGACCCAATCCTGTCTGATTACGTCTAAAAGGGATCCAAATGATGGCTCAGGTACGGGGGCTCCATCGAAGCCAGGAGGTCCGGAACCCCTAAATACCTGAAAAAAACCCTTGACTCTGTGCAGAAACGGGCGGTCCGTTTGATAGATTCCCCAATCTTAACAAACGGACTGCAATCTTTAGAGCACAGGCGTCAGGTAGGTATGCTGTCCTTGTTCTATCGGTATTACAATGGAAGATGCTCTGAGGAACTAGCGTCATTGATCCCTTCGGCACCGGTGCGTAGTCGGGATACACGCCAAACGCGCGCCCAACATTTGTACACGGTTGACATTTGTCACATGAGAACGGGTCGCTTCTACGATTCGTTCTTAAGTTCAACAGCTCGGCTGTGGAACGAACTGCCGGCCTCTGTGTTTCCTCCCTCCTACAACATGGGACTCTTCAAGACCCATGTTCACTCCTTCCTCTCCACAAAAAGACCTTCCACACAGCATCCCCAAAGATGACATAGGCCCTGAGGGAAATTATTTTCTTCAGGGCCTCCTGTGTGGAGTTAATATAGAAAATATATTGTACTATAAACTACAGAACCGAACGAACGCTGCGAAGTATGGATCACACGAAGAAGTACGAGTAGAATGAAATCTACTTGGCGTAATACAACATTCATTTCATCATCATCTTGATAACTTTTCCACAGGATAACGCATAAACAAATAAATACTTCCAATATGTAGAAAAATCGACTAACTTATCTGATATATAAAGCCACTATTCATAGGTTCGAGTACCGAATAGTAAACTCGACTAACTTATCTGATATATAGCCACAATTATTATGTATTATTAATTATCCACGGCCATCTTGATACCTCATTATGTCTTAGCAATATTGAAATAAATGTCCCTAATTCGACACAATAGCACTTTTCACCTGAGTATATTCAAAAATAATATCTTTTTTTTTTTTTTTTTTTTTTTTTCATAGGAAGCAATTACTTTGTGGTTAGACATTATATTATAAAATAAAACACTTTAAAAAAACACTTAAAAAACGTCAAATATTTTGTCTCCCTCTAATTTTGTTCTTTCTCCCTCTGTCACTCTTATATATAAGCCATAACTCTGTCTTAGCATTTAGTTATTATTATATCCTGAAGAAGCTTGGTCGAAGTGAAACCGGTCGATATATGAAATAATAAATTCGTGGTTAAATACAAAGTGTTTGTGTTTTATTTTATAAAAATAATATCGCCTATTTTAGCCCTCTGACCCAAATGTGTCGACTGTATAACAGTGTGCTGAAGTATATATTTTCGTCGATAATCTATACAGATTCAAAAAAATGTTCTGCTTCTGCTAAATAATATGTTTAGATAATTATATTATCTATCACTGTATATCTCGTGTCTCTTGTCTCTCCTAGTATTATTTGTCATTTTACTGAGTTGTGTATAATTTGTATTATTATTTGTTTGGTTTTTTAATTGTACGTAACCTGTATTTAGTTGCATTTTTACCTGTATGTATGTAATTCGTAGATTTTTGTCTGTAAATTAACTGATTTTTTGTAACTGGATAGTTCTCACGTAAGTGAGAACATCTGTAAAAACGCAGTATAAATATATAAATAAATTTATAGGTTCGAATACCGAATAGTAAATTCCACTAACTTATCTGATATACAGTCACTATTCATAGGTTCGAGTACCGAACAGTATACTAGTCTAACTTATCTGGTATATAGCCACTATTCATAGGTTTGAATACCGTATAATAAACTCGACTAACTTATCTAATATATAGCCTAAAGTAGAACTAAAACGTCAACAAGAGTAAGTTTTGATTTGAGGTAAATAAATTGAGAGTGTTAATGACACGACACGCAGTTTCACTTTTATTTTCAGCCCAATAAATCTGGCTAGGTCACGGTCATGGTCGACCCCCATTTACACCATAACCGGAAGTTCCCGTTAATAATGCGATTAGTTCCAAGCAGAGGGAGAAAAATCATAGGTACCCTTATTAGAGTACATCTGTTATATAATAATAATAATAAATCTCATGTTATCCATGATAATATAATATTATGATATATAATAAAATAATATTATCTAATATTATTAAGTAATAGTTTAGAGTCCGACCGATATATACTGCGAACTGAAATTGCATTATGTTTGTACGAGAACGTGAATCACAGTATGATACATTAGGGTAGGTTTATTTAGTCCATCACGATGCAATCTTCAGAAGAAACTCTAATTAAACACACTAATTTCGGTTGTCGGTTCATGGGTGATGTAATGATATTCCTGCGTAGTGCGTAATGCATCACATTTTTTGGGTTCTCTGTGATATAAATTCACCAGTTTCATAAATTCGAGTTACTCGGACATCGTGAACTCAAAGAAATGTTCACGGTGTCCGTGTACAGCACCGGTTCCCGTGAATATCCATGACTTTATCAAGGACGGGACCTATTTGTGTTCCCTTTGTCTTTATTTGATATTATTTTAAAATTTAACACGTTTCAATGTCAATGATGATAACAATGTTTGGAAATCTACCCAAATTAGTAATAATATTCATTTTCCTTAAGCTGGGATCACGTGGAAACATCCTGGCAACATCATCAGGTGTTAAGAACAATATTGATTTGACGAAAATACTGTCTTATTGAAAACGGATGTATTTGTTCGGACTATAAAGCAGTTTATAAAGGGGCTGAACTAGACTGCCTAAATCTGGTTTCGATGCTATTGAAGAGTTCAAATAAAAAGTGGCTACGATTTCCTATTGTATGCTTCATACAGCGATAGGAAATGCGCCACAGGAAGGTGTCATTCAATACTGTGCGAAATGTTAAACGTTACATATTTTTAGGTTTATGTAACTTCAATAATAGGCAAAGCTCACAAATTCAGATTTAAAAATATATCTGCTGGCAGATGGCATGAAAAAAGTGAAAGAGGAAAGTAATTAAATATGGCTTTAATAAATTTAAGTAAAATTTCTATTATGGTTGGTGGTTTCTCATCAGGGTGATAATAAGAATATTATTAAGCCCTAAAGCCTTTGACATTTTGCAATGTTCATCTTTTAGTAAATTGAAAAAAAATTTAACAGTGAGAATACAGATTCCACATAAATTTGCCATTTTTGAACGTATTTCAAAATAAAATACTGTTGAAAACAGAATAAAGACTCTTCCAGATGTTAGCAGTACAAAACGCAAACAAAGATAAAGTCGATTACCGATGTAATACTACTTTTCAGTCTTTGCACGAAAGTAAAAAAACATATTTAATTAGAAAACGTTATTATCACTTCGCCTTTTTTAGTCTCATATAAATATGTGTTTTTAAAAAATTGCAAACCTTAACAAATATTTTTCCCAAATGTTGTGTCATAAATTTATTTAAAAAAAATTGTGAGCGTTTGTGGTATTTTTTTGATGCAAAGTGAAAATGCAGTATTCTCTCTTTCTAACACTGTTTGAATCATATTTCGCACCATAATAAAAAATGAGATAGCGCAACTTTTATGAGACCTTGTCAGGCTGGGAGACATATTTCCCAAAAACACTCCACGGTTGTTTGTTGTTTGTGAAAAATAACTCATAAAATTTCCCAAGTGATATATAAAATTAAGTGTTTAAAATTACATAATTAAACTGTGTTGGTTCGGGTCGCAGATTATAGGGCGAAGATTGCCATGATGATACCCAACCTCCGACAGGAGAGGGAACCAACGGAATAATGTAAATGATAACAAACTCGTGCTTGGCGAAGGGTAAGAGCTTTGAACTAGTGTGAAAAGGTCTTTGAAGACTAAGGCAAACTTTTTTTTAGTTAATTTTTTACCCAAATCTTGACAGAAGCAAAATAATTCACTTTAGTTAAAATGTGAGAAAGATAGACCTTTGAGAAATTAAGTTGTTCATAGCTTTAATAAAAATCTTTTTATGCACCATTATTTAATCAAAAAAATTAACTTTTTTCGAAACCGATGGTTTCATCGTCACAAACAACGTATAATGAAATTTAGTAAAAAATATGTATAGACATATTTTATCAATTAAAAAAACACATTGAAGGTAATTATTAGATAAAACAAACAACGTATAAAAGTTTCTAAAAATATCACGATATTTTTAGAAGGAGATTGGTAGGTAATTCAATTAATTTACTAATGGAATAAGTAGATATTAATAGATAGGTATTCTCCCTTTTTCTTGTTAAGTCAGACAAAAAAAAAATTGTTAGCTTTATTGAATGGCATCCTCACAAATACAAGAATTTTAACATAAAAAATAGCAGACAGATAATTTTTGTGATGTAAGGAATTTCTTGCACCTGGCAAACGAAGTACGTATCGTGGTCGCCAACCTTTTAAGGTATTAATATATTTGTAATATTAAATAATTAATAATTACATATTACTTATCAATGTGTCCGTTATTGAATTCTCTGTTTAATTGAAGTTATTTTTAAGTCCTGGGATCAGTGTTATAGTGTAGTTTTATGCTAGTCACACAAGAGACATAACCTCATGATATATGTGGGTTGGGTCTATGGGACTTACATTTACATAGGTTTTTGGGACCTAATTGATATTGTGCTAGTCACACACAAGAGACATAACCTCATGATATATGTGGGTTGGGTCTATGGGACTTACATTTACATAGGTTTTTGGGACCTAATTGATATTGTGCTAGTCACACACAAGAGACATAACCTCATGATATATGTGGGTTGGGTCTATGGGACTTACATTTACATAGGTATTTGGAACCCACTTAATCTTAATTACTGCTAGTCACACACGAAAGATATAACCTCATAATACAGACCCAACCCACATACAGGCAAACCGAGGAAGAGGTGGATAGACTGCATAGTAGAGGATTTGAGCAGGACGGGAAAGATCCAGGACTGAGGATTGGAGGCGAATGGTGAAAAGCTTTAGCGGAAGATCCGAAATCCCAGCCGGGGATGTAAAGTCGCGCCGTGATAATCGATAAGATTGTTTCTTTCATACTTTTTGTTATATAGTCCCTTGACAAGTCTCGACTCATGCATTTGATCAACTTGATCATGTGATATGTAGTCTTTACGAAGATACCTTCCTACAGAAGCAACAAAACCACTTATCAACTCTTACGTAGTCTCACGTCTCGATTACTGCAATGTCATTTATGCCAGCCTTCCAAAATATCAAATTGACAAACTTTAATCAGTCTTTAATGCAGCAGCACGGCTCAAAACCAGGGTTTCTAAATAGTCGCACATTTCAGAACACCTTCGTAACCTTCACTGGCTCAAGTGTCCTGAAAGAATCCAGTACAAATTGTGCTGGATGGTGTTTAAATCCATCAATTAAATGGCCCCACCCTACATCTCTAAACTATGCGTCCCGGAAAACACTGGTCTGAGGCAGTCAACTCTTATCAGCAACATCATCAGCTGTAGGCAGACTGATGGAACCTAAGCGCAAATCGAAGCAAAGCGCGATCACCAAATACTAAGTTTGGTGATCGCGCTTTGGGAGTATCTGGGCCGAAGGCTTGGAATAAACTTCCTCGGGAACTAGATCCATAACAAGTCCAACAGAATTCAGGTCTAAACTAAAAACTTACCTTTTTAAACCGTCATACACTTAAATAAATATACCATTCCTGAGAGAAAGTGCAATTATATCAAATTTTCCAATTATGCCCTAAATCCAGTATCTAAATTTCGCTAATAAACAAATAGTTAATGTTAATTAAGTGTTAATCTCAAGCGACCTACCGGGTAAATATTGTACTGTATATTATCTCCATATATAGTTAGTAATAACATAGATCATTGTAGAAATGTATTATATATTTGTACAGCGCCCTTGAGGTGATTTTGCACAAAAAACGGCGCTATACAACTCATCCAAATATTGTTATTATCTGATGTTTTGTAGGGACATCTCCGACTTTTTCTAACATTTACCTGCAACAACCACACAATTTACTCTAGGAGACTAGCAAAAAAGAGCAACCCAGAGAGAAATGGAAATATTCCAAAATTACAAAGGAATCCAATGGATTCGTCAGCAAACGACCGTAAAACGATATGTCGTTTCTGTGCTAAACACACTACCCGACTTGATTTAACAAGTAAACGAGAAGAATGCAGATTTATAGAACAGGTCGCTGAAACCAGGGATTAAAAATACGCCTGTTCTAATGGAATGAGACAAGTAACCGGTAAGTAGAAGGTGAATCAATATTGCTGCTTACAGGAGGCAGTGGTAAAATAAAGAATAGCATTGGAACAAAAGTAGAAGGTGATGATTCTTCCTGAGAATGCCTACTGTTCTCAACTGTCCGAATCCAGTGGGTGTATAACATCCACAATCAGGGTATGTTGAGAGGCTGAAGGGCATGAGAAAGGGATGGAGAGGGGAAGAGGAACGTTGGGAGGTATCTAGATATTTAGATCTGATCACCAAACACAGCTAAAGATTCAGAAAGGTGGTCTTTCACTAGGACGATATTGAGAGTATCTACTACAATATGATGAGCACCAGTCATTGTCTGTCCACTATTGGATAGATACCTACGTAGCTTGTTTACCTTATGTTGGGAAGTAAGAGCTTCATAGATGCACGCACAGATTGCAGTACATAGAGCTTACGTGGAAGTCCGCAAGATGGAGCCAGTGGCCAGTAGTCGCCAGGGCCAGTGGAAAGGCTACTAGTTAGGAAAGCTACTAGTAAGGTCGATTATCGAGTCACCTTTATAATAAGCGGAGTTTAATATGTTTTAATATGAATGGTAAGGCTGTCGGTGTCGACAATATTGCTGCTGAATATTTTAAAGGAGGTAGCCGTATAATTCTCACATGGTTGTGCAATCTTTTTAACCAATGTTTAAAGGAGGCTTACACGCCTTTAGATTGTAGAAGGGCAGTGATTATGCCATTATACAAAGGTAAAGGGTCACGTATGGAATGTGGGAATCATAGGACTATTAGCCTGCTAAGTTCAGTTGGCAAGCTGTATTGTAGAATTTTGATTGAAAGGGTAAGAAAGGAAACAAAGGATAAAATATGGGATGTGCAAGGTTATGAATGGAAGGGGGTGCATGGACCAGATCTTCTCATTGCGTATGCTCACCGAGAAGTTTCTGGCAAAAAACCAAAAACTTTTCTGTGCCTTTGTAGATCTACAAAAAGCATACGACCGGGTCGACAGGAAAAAGATATGGAAGGTGTTGTCCAAGTATGGAGTGAATACGAATCTGACTCAGGCAATTGCGTCTCTGTATGAGGGAAGCGCTGCATGTGTTAGGGTGAACGGTGATTTCACGGGGTGGTTTGATATCTCAAAAGGTGTTAAACAAGGCTGCGTAATGTCACCATGGTTATTCAATCTATACATGGATAATTGTAAGCAAGAATTGAAAGAGGTGGGATTGGGCGCGAATTTGAGTAATTTGAAAGTATGTTGCCTCTTGTATGCTGATGATGCGGTGCTGATTGCTAATAGTATGGATGATCTGCAGTCTCTCGTGTCTAGGATGAACGAAGTATGCATGAAGAATGAGTTAATGATGAATGTAAGTAAGTCTAAAGTAATGATGTTTGAAAGAGAGAGTACGAAAACAGTGTGCAATATAGCTGTGAATGAGGAATACTTGGAGCAGGTGGATGAGTTTGTGTATTTAGGAAGCATGTTTACGAGGGATGGGAAGGCTGACGGAGATATTGAACGAAGAGTAAATGCAGGTAACTCCATTAATGGAGGACTGAACGCAGTTGGCGCTAACAAAAAATTGTCTAAAGAAGCGATGTTAGCAGTCCAGAATGGAGTGCTGGTACCTACCCTGATGTATGGATGTGAGGCATGGAACTGGCAAAGAAAGGATGAAAGTAGATTGAATGCTGTTGAAATGAGATCCCTGAGGCGTATGTGTGGTAAAACCATGAATGATCGTGTGAGGAATGTGGAAATCCGCAAAGAGTGCAAGGCTGATGTAAGCGTAATGAGTAAGATCAAGAAAGGGACGCTTAGATGATTTGGGCGTATAGAGCGAAGAAAGGAGTTTAAGGAGAATATACGATGCAAATGTGAATGGTAGCAGAAGTCGGGGACGCCCGAGGAAGACATTGCATAATCGAGTGAATCAGATACTTGAGTCGGGCCATGTCAAAAGTCAGAATGATAGAAGAGTATGTATGAGACGATGTATGAATGTGAATGAGTGAAGGAGTGTGTGCCAAGACCGAGTTGTTTGGCTGTCCGTTCTCTCTGGCTACCCCTGCGGAGAAACGGCGTGATGGTTAGTTAGTTAGTAGTTAGCTAGTTAGAGTTTTAATAAATCCCTGATTAATCTAAAAGAACCACTCATTTATTAACTCCTTCCAAGACGAGTTGGAGACCTGTTTATACGAACACAACACCTTAGAACTAAAACTACGATGATTGCTGCCTTTATTTAGATTTTTAGAAAAAGTCCATACATCTAGAGTAAGAATTAATACATTTTACAATAAAGTAAATTCGTGCAAAATACAGTCTAGGAAATACGGATAAATTGATAAAGAAACTAAAATTAATCTTGTTAGTACGCAAATCATAATTTTTTTCCACGTTTTCCACATATGTCACGAAAAGTGCCTTGTGACTTCCTTTACGACTTTTGGAAGGCTAAAGTTTTGTTCTTTATAAAACACACTGTTTTGTGTACACGTCAGTTAAGTGTTGGGAAGCTTAAAATCTAGACAACTATTATTTGAAATTAGTTTAATTGAAAGTTCGATTAGGTGAAAGTTCCGTCTATCGAACTGATGATATAACTCATGGAGTCTTCATGAGTTATATCATCAGTTCGATGAAAGTTCGATGAAAGTTCCGTCTATCGAACTGATGATATAACTCATGGAGTCTTCATTGTTCTGCCAAACTTAATGGGATAACCAACACCTCTGCCAAAGGTCTCCCCAAGTGATTCGCTACGTTTGACGACATAGGTTTATCCGGGTCTGTTTGTCTGTCTGTCTACCAACTGCATGGCAAGCCGGATCGGGAGAGACTGGTTTAGGGAGACCTTTGACCTTTCCAACAGGACTCTCTCACAAGAACATAACACAAGTAACATCGCCTTGCACCGCAGTGGGAGGGATGGATTCATACGTCCGTCACTCCTGGACTTACTAACCCCCAGATTTCTACCCACCCCTTGTGCACGTTTACTTCCCAGACACTCCACACAGGATGCTCAAATATGATATAAGCACTGAGGGAAATTATTTATGTGGAGCAAATGTAAAAAAAAACATCCTTAAATAAATTCAGAAAACTGTCCTCTTCTTACTTTATTTATGAATATGATACATGTTGACTGCATAAAAGTCACAACCCTCAACTGTCTACAGATAAATTCAAATAAAACGTATACAATGATTTACAAAAAAACACAATATATGTCGACAGAGGTCACCTATCCAAGCGTTAACTTCCATGAACATTGTGTAACCTTCATAATCGCTCAGCAAAGTTCGTTAAGATATAGGAACCTGCTTCAATAATACATAAATGTCCTTCATAATAATATATTCATTAATTGCACAATTTATTCATATTCACAGAAAGAACTTTGACCCTCCAACTAGGAAGGATTCCCGTTTAAGGACAAGCCCAGTTCTGTGAGTTAAAATAAATTTAAAAAGCATAATAATATGTTACACGCGTTATTGTTTGTTATCACAAATTATTATGTTATCACGTATACATATTTATATGTCATCGTAAGTATGTTATATGAAGTGAAGTGATAAATTTTTAAGATTAGTGATAATAATAATGAAATATATGCAAACAATAATTTTAAAATATATACAGTTCAGCTAAATTACAAAGGTATATAATTTAATACCAGAAATGCCCAGTATAGTATGATATTTAAACGTTGAAAACATTTGGATACTTATTTAAAAAACTCAGTACTTCTATTTAAAGCTTTTGAAAGAAAAAACTGTCATTTCAATAAAATAAAATAATATAAATAAATTTTGAAGTTGTTTATAATTTCTCGGTTTAATTCCTGGTTAAATGTTCACCAACAAATGCATTAGACATTTATCTTATAAACGAATCACTCTCACAAAATTCTTACTAAATTTAGACCGTAAAATGCAATTAATGTTCTATGCCGTAATATAATATAACCCTACATTTTGACATAAAATGAATGTACAATTTACAACATGCAACTATTGAAAAATGACTTGACTAACTAACTAACGAAAAATAACACAAATAAGTTGTAAATGTATAGAATTATACAAACTTGGTAGTAAATTAACCATGTTATGAACAAAAATACGATTTATGGAGACATTACAGAATAATTGTGGAACGCTTCTAGCGGGAAAAATACATACTTTTTTTGTTAGTACCAATTCGAATCTAAAATTTTACAGTCTTTATACAATGTGTAACAAAAACACCGTTTAACGGTTGTGAAGTGATTTTTTTAGTAAGGCTGTTAGAGGTTTTTTTGTTTTTAGGTAGGGACAAAATTTTGTTTCTAAAAATCCCTATAAATAATATAGTATGCATAATATATATATATATATATATAAATCAATCTTTGTTATGCAGATTCAAACTAGAACCGTATTTGCGCAGCAATAATACTCACACGTGGTTAGAAAATATATCACTGAATACACAACACATTGCAAACATAAGGTTAGTTAGTAGCTGCGTGGTATCCTCTGTTAGGTAAACCCTTCATCATGGCACAACCAACATTTTCCATTTGTAATGATGGAAGTAGGAGTAATTAAAATATTGGTACTTTAATCAAAAGTATTATTTATCAATTTAAAAAACGTAATAAATAAACCCATACAAATTCATTTAAAAAAAGAGAACTGTTAATTTCTTGTAAGTAACTTTTAATCTCATTCGAATTTTATGTGTTGTTCCCTATATTTTTATTACAATCATACTACATACCAGTAGGTATTAACTAATAACAAAAGGTTTTTCGATCAAATATGCATCGCAATAAATCATAATAAGGTGTGCAAGCACAATTATTCCATAAATCATATGGACAAATTTAAGATAAAAGAAGCCCCAATTATGAAAGACCTACAGAAAAGTTAATTTCTCTGTTTAGTAATATATAGACGACAAGACAAATGTCACACCATATTTTTCAACGCGTCATAAATAAAAACACTTTGGAGAAGTGTAGGTAATTGTAAACATGATACATAATACATTCAAATTTCCAGTTCTTGTGATACACTTCAAAGTACGGTTTTGTCCCAAAGTCTTTGTGTGTTTCCCAGGTAGAATAATTGCATTTATTGCGCTCTTTTCAGTGTATGTATGTGTGTAGTTATAGTTAAGTTAGTTTGGTACTTCTGGGTAGAAAAAGCCCCCATTTCGTGGATAGTGGAGGGACAAAGAAACCCCATACAAAGATCCTGAACTGTTCTCAGGTTCTTTTCATCATCTGTAGGGTAGGTAGATACACCCGATGTCTGGTGAATTCCCATAGAAATGGTAGTGAAGGTGCGACCTATGCTGAGGATAGTGAGGATGAAATATATGGAAGCTCTCATTGCATTCATTAAAATATTAGCTTTTTCAACAGCTAAGTACGTATTTTATTCGGTCAATAACGATTTTTTTGTATACTATTGGAAAATCACTTGAATAACTAACTAACGAAAAGTAACAAAAATATGTTATAAATTTTTGAATTATACAAATATAACCAAATGAACTATTTTATGAACAAAAATACGATTTATGGAGATATTATAGAAACTTTCACCCTCAATAATTGTGCAACGCGTCTCGCGAGAAATATAAAAACATGGAGATTTTTTTTATTAGTACCCATTCAAATCTAACCTTTTACAGTCTTCATACAATGTGTAACAAAAACACCGTTTAACAGTTGTGAAGTGATTTTTTTAGTAAGGCTCTTCTAGGTTTTCTGTTTTTAGGTAGAGAAAAAAATTGTTAATAATAATAATAATGATAAGTTTTTATTCCGTTATGTGGGGAGGTTAGTGCAGTCCCACATATTCCATATAGAGATACAAAAAATATGATCAAAAACAAAAAACAGAACAAAAACAAAAACAAATAAAAAAACCCTATAAATAGTATGCATTATATATCTATAAATCAATCTTTTTATAGATATATTATGTTTCAAACTAGAACCATCTCTGCGCAGCAATACTTCTCCCACATGGTCAGAGAATATATCTCTATTTATACTCTTTTTTATACAATTTACGTTGATTCAAAATGTTAGCGTTGAAGGAAAGGCGAATCGAACGTAAATCTGTGTTATGTTCCCACTAAAACGTTTCTCGAGCGGTGAGTTCTTTCATCATGAAGTAAGCTTTTTTCTGGAATTTCTAAGTTAATCTCAGAAATTTTGATGTGTAATTTCCATCATGGGCTAATGATCTTAATATAAGTTTAACATTTAGCAAAAAGATCGAAAGTATTAAAGATCGTTAGTAAATTAAAACGAGTGTTCAAGGCGAAACCGGGTAGCATAACTATTTAAATACTGAAGATATTATAAACCTACAAAACTATTACACTCTTATGTGAAAATATGAAAACACATCAATTGTCAATATAAACCATTTAACGTTGTTATTGAAAGTAAGGTATTGTGTTTAAAGTTTAGTTAATATATTATTAACGTTTTCATCGTGAAGCTGCATTCTGCACAGTTATATGATCCAAGTCCGCCATACAGAAATACCAAGGTCTATTTTTTTCATTTTTACTTATTTCTCTCGGCTGGTTTTGAGTGTATGAGAATTATTCACGATTGCGATTTTTTTTTCTACACAAGTCCCAGCACATCAGCTGTTTCAGCCTGAGCACATTGCACAATGTCAGAACAAACACGTTTTACCGAGCATAGCTAAACAAATATAATAATATGCGTGCGATATAACGTTATATTACAGACGGTGTCCAAAGACTCATAGTGCGACCAGGAAACCGGTGAATCTACGTCACATTTAGAGTCAGTTTTGTGACAGTTTTTTTATTTGAGTCTTCGTTTTCGGTTTAATATCAGCTGTCTTATATAATACGTCGAAGCCTAAAAAAGCAGAAAAAGGTAAAAAAATAAATAAAAAGCAAAAATCAAAAAAATATGCCACGTGCTTATTCGCGTCGGCGAATTGCAAAAATATTCGGATTTTCGTGGACACGTGTTCTGACAACGTGATAATATATTCGTAATTTACTAAAAGTTTATTACGAAACCTGTTCGTTTCATTCGTAATACCTGCAATCCCGTTTTTTAATTTGAAGAGATTCTTAATAAATTAGCAATACTCATGTAGAAGACTTAAAATAATACAATAAAAATATATAAACAATTACAACACTGTAAAATACCAATAATTTCAACACTGTATTATTTCAACATTGTAAAATACCAATAATTTCAACACTGTACAATATCAATTATTTCAACACTGTAAAATACCAATAATTTCAACACTGTATTATTTCAACATTGTAAAATACCAATAATTTCAACACTGTACAATATCAATTATTTCAACACTGTAAAATACCAATAATTTCAACACTGTACAATACCAATTATTTCAACACTGTAAAATACCAATAATTTCAACACTGTACAATACCAATAATTTCAAAACTGTAAAATACCAATAATTTCAACACTGTATAATTTCAACATTGTAAAATACCAATAATTTCAACACTGTACAATACCAATAATTTCAAGACTGTACAATACCAATAATTTCAACAGTGTAAAATACCAATAATTTCAACACTGTAAAATACTAATAATTTCATCACTGTAAAATACCAATAATTTTCAAGGGCAAAAAGATTCATTAGAGTGGAAGACTTAATATTGAATAATAATAATAAATATGAGTCTGTGGCGGACTGAAAGCATGCGGCGTGGATTTGATTTGTATAAAAGTCTATAGTTTTTTTCCGAGGCTGATGAAAATTATACACTTAACCCACTACGCCGTGTTTTTTTAATCGAGCCGCTAACAATAACACCCCTTATATAGATGGCGATAAAGTTTAAATTCTCGCTTAACACGCCTGTTTTGATTTATGCAACATATCTGCGGACGATTATTTTATAAATAACTTAATGTGTCACATTGTAAAATAAAACCGGTTCCATGATAACTCAACACAGTGACAATTCAACACACCTTTAAAAAGTGATATAAAGACATTAGAAACGATGAACTTTTTTTTAAACATAACCTAACCTAAACTACTTCACTCAGTTAATAAAGTTTTTGTTTCATCACTTTCCATGACTTTACATAACTTTTTAAAGATGTGATGAATTATCATTTTGATGATTTATCCAGTCACCCTCGTAGTTCTATCAAAATATGCATTTAAGGGTTGGTAGCAGAACTACATTGTCGGTTCGTTTTTTACAATTTAGAGTATAAACCTCTTTTCTATTAATTAAGTGATTACTAGGAAGAAAAATATTCTTTCAATATTATTTGAAAACCTTCTACCATCATCGTAAATGGAGAATGACATTTGTGCAATGATGGTGGGTTATCTAGGGATTGAACCGGTGACGCTCGCGTGGAAATCCGTTTGAACCACTAATCAAAGATTTGTACAAGTCGATGAGACGATATAATATGCTAAGAGTACGCAAACTCACACAAATTGTTATACAATTCCAACACATCAGTCACCATCGTTTTCAAACACAGCGAGGAGCCACTACATATTCTAGAAATCTTTCTAGAAGGAAATGAACTGCTTGTGGCCTGACAGGTTAAATATCTCATATCCTGCAAAAGACTTGAAGGATATTATAAGATACGGAATGACAAATAAGTGCAATTAATATACGAGCCGGATAGCTCTCAGGACAGTTCTACTACTGTAGCGACTGTTTGAATATTAGGTACTCTCTGCACTGTCTATCTGAACGGGGGACACAATTCCCAGTAGCACGATGGGACAAGCTGAGGGTGTGCTGCAACAACGCATACTGGCAACTTATGCAACTACCAAGGATCTGCAATGCCTTCACGATATTCCCGGAAGGAAGGGTGCACTGATTTCCCGCCTTACTTCGCCGTCGACTAGCCACGTTCTGGGGTAGGACCCAGAAGTCAACAAACGTCATCATCGTGGCTGCTTCCAAGTGGCTCAGCTCTCCACTTAATGTGCGATTATGCAGATGATGCAGCAACCTCCCCGACGGACGATCCTTTAATTTTATTTATGAATTTAATTAATTTTAATACCCAATGATACCTACCTATTATGCTTTGTTAAAATTTTATTGTTATTTTTCTATTTATATTACAGTTGTACACGTCTCGTGTATATGGCAGACTGGGATTATTGCACTATCCTCTCAGTCCTGCAGGATTAAAAACTTAAATAAAATGGACTGAATCTCAGCTTTCATAACACCCCATACAAAACATGGTCGCTAGTGTGGCGGGTCGATAAAACAATGGCGTTGTTTACAACCCAATGCAATATATACAAACACGACGAGCATGAACAAAATGTTAATAATTCATCAATCATGCCTCGAACATTGATCATCCACAACAACTTTAAAAACATTAACAATGACGCATTCCGTCACTCCTGGGCGATCAATTATTTTGAAGCTACGGTATACGTACATTAGCAATGTTTGAATGTAATTAAAATTTAATATACGTACAAGCACCTCTTTCAGTTTCTGCGAACCTGGTTTCTGAAAATCTAGATTCGCAGACACCATTGTTTGTCAACTAACCGGGTGCCTTGGTGCAATGCATTTTAATATGAACACAACTGCATCTTGCCACTGAGAGCTTATGTATGAACCCGTCGTCAATGAATGAAAATACTTCGAATTTCTGTTTTGAAACTGTAAATTTATAATGGATTTTTAATGTTTAGATTTTAAAACACGGCTTACGTTCTCCGCTTTTGATTTCTTGGCTGGATTGATTTTAGTCTGCCAAGTATTGCATTGTTATTTTTAGGGTTATTTTTACATTACAAAAAAAAAATTACGCCCTTAAATCTAATTATTACATCATAGGTAGGTACTTAACGAAATAACACAGGCATGAATTTCATATATTAATATTAATTGCACTGCCAGAATTACACACATATCAAATTATATGCATGGATTGAATTACACCTGCTTAGATTGCACATGAAGAAAATTTACTGATATAATAGTAAAACACGAATGTATTATGAGAATGTCGGAACACGTGTTCATAAAAATTCTAATGTTTTCGAATTTCGTCATTATCTTTATCAGGATAAGCGCAGCTGCAAGGTCACGTGTTTCGAATGTACTAATATTTATTAGGAAATGGCCTTCCATTACGTTTTTAACAGGATTTTAACAAATCACCAATAGGTACTTATTTTTCCCCGTATATCTCTACTGGACTTACACAAGTAAAAAACCTAACCTAACTTTCTTTTTATTTTAAATATGAAATTTATTTAGCACGCATCTAAACACATAAATGCTTATTAAAAAAACAGTTGTTTTTAGCATGAATTATTGCAGTTGGTATTATTCTCTTCGTATCTAATTTCGCGCATGTGTAATTCAGTTCGTGTGTAATTCTGGAAGCGTGTAATTCTGGCAGGGTGCAATTCTGGCAGTGTGTGAATCTGGCAGTGTGTATATTCACGCTTGTGTAATTTCATCCTGATAACATTAAATCTTTTAGATAAAGATGGATTTATTTATTGGTTTTGTTCTTCTCCCTCCTACAAAACATAACCTCAAAAACGGGAGTATCATTAGTACCGAACTTTTGGGACACTTTTGCGTTTTTACATATTTTTATTAGTTTCAATCGCAAAATTTGTATCGTGTAGGTATAAAGCATAATATAAGTATAAATTTAAATTAATCCCCCTCACTAGGGTCTCCTGTTCTGAGGCGGCCTGTAGTTTTAAACTTTCGTATTTAGTTTCATGTCGTCTTCATAATGTTTGTAAGTTGAATATCACTTTGTTCTCTCAGCCATATCTTTACTTTGGTACAAAAACACGTGCAACCCACACAATATTTCAGAATATTTCAAATCTTCAAGGTCGCTAAGATTTTTCATGGTGATGTCTCAAGCTTGGAGGAATATCCTACAGCTTTAAGTCACAATCAATGTTTCTTATGGTTCGGTTTCTCTAAATTTTTCAACATTTTTCTGACAGTCTACTTGAAGATAAACATTATTCAGTATTATGTAAACCGTCTCTTGTTAAAAGTATTTCTAAATGCTTTCACAAATTTAATAGATTGAGTTCAGAGAAACATCTTTACATTTTCATTAAACAATATTCAGTATGAATTCAGTACTCAAAAAATTGTTTGGGGTATATATATGGACAAATTACTTATGAAATTTTCTTTTTAAACTTCAGTCAAGTAACATTGTCAGCGCTATTTTACTTTTCGGTATTTCAATGTTCCCCGTTAAACGCCGATTATACTTGGTATCAGCTTTTGAACAAAGACATGACAGTTGTGCTTTTCTGCTGATTACAAAACCTGAAAGGTACCTAGAATCGGGGTTTAGCGTAAACCTATTAAATGTAAAAAAAATGGTGCTGATTGCCCATTTGAATTTCCTTGAAATACCCCTACCAGCTTTACAAGCGAGCTTTATTAAAAATAGCCCTTAGATACAGCTAACTTTTGGTGAAATATGAAGTTACGCAATATTTGCAGCTGGTAGGATTATACTGCTGTTTGCAGTTAAGATGCAGGAGTCTGCCAAGTTCCCAGGTTCGATGAATGAGCTTCTGCGCTGGCATAATAATTCAATTCAGCTGGTTATGTTAATTTGATATCGGCTGCATTGAAGGCACTAATAATAAAATACGCTTTGAAATTTTGGTTATCTTTTTTTTCTGTGAGAAATTCTGCGAAATATCCTGATACATATAATAATAATGCAAATAATAGAGCATAGGATTTGCTAAATAGGTACATATTTATAGATATATCAGAAACATTGTCGATTAAGGGCAAAACTTCATCTCTAAAAATGCAAAGGGGAGCGATTTGAAGAGTGTGTATCCCTTTAAGATGAACATTTGCCGCTTACTGTGGTGGTAGTAGGAGATTTGCAAATATTGTCGGGTTGGGTTAATCTTGCTCAACTTACGATGTCAATATAATGATATATACATTAGAAATAATCTTGCCCAACTTACTATGTCAATAGAATGATATATTTAATTAGAAATAATCTGGCCCAGTCAATATAATGATAATATAATGTTATATATATATTACATTATATTATCAACAATATAATGTTATATATATATAACTAGAAATAATCTTGCACAACTTACTTTGTCAATATAATGATATATTTAATTATAAATAATCTGGCCTAACTTACTACGTAAATATAAATATATAGAACTAGAAATAATCTTGCCGAACTTACTATGTCAATACAATGATATATGTAATTATAAATAATCTGGCCTAACTTACTATGTCAATATAATGATGTATATAAGTAGAAATAATCTTGCCCAACTTACTATGACAATACAATGATATATATAATTAGAAATAATCTTTCCCAACTTATTGTGTCAATATAATGAAAAATACACACAAGCCCTGCTTATTTATGGGGGTACATCAAATACATAAATATTGTAATTAATAACTGTATTATATTGATGTAGATCAGATATATCAGATAGATACGAGTATAAGGTTTGCCTTAGAACTCGGGACCATTGCTTTTCAAAAAAATGTTACAATTTTCTTTAAAATATAAATTGTAAAAAATTGACACATCAGAGAGATAATCAGTAATTTCAAAAAATCAGACGATCAGAATTTTCAGTAAAGAAAAATCTTTCGCTACGGGGTTAATACAATGTTTTTTTTAAATGCGTTGAAGCGTGGACCCAGCCTCACGGGTTTTTTATTCCTAGAGTTCTCGGACACGTGAATAAATTCTATGGAATCATAACATGATGTGGATTGTTGCCTTTTGTAGTACCCAAATAACATTAAATTGAAACATGTAAAAAATTTAATTATAGTTAAAGACATAAAAATACCAATTACATCTCGATTTATTGTACCTATATAAACTTGCACAAACATGTTTTGGAGTAAATTTAATTTTAATGCTTGATCTTCATTATAACATTATAACAAGTTTTGGGAAATAATGTTAATTTTAATTAAAAAAAATAATCATTAGAGTGTTATTTAAAAAAAATAGGCCTACGATCTTACAATATGTTTCTTGTATAATAATTATAAAATAAATTAAGTTACAAAGGTTTGAAAAAAAAATTTAAAATAAAACAAAAGTTTTTTGGGGTGGAAATTAAATTTTTTATGACAATTTGTGTGCAACGTAAATTGGTCAATTGTAACTTAAAATTTAACATATAATTTCAAATAAAACAAAATAAGTTTTTATGGGTGGAAATCAAAAATTTTATGTGACAATTTGTGTGCAACGTAAATTGGTCATTTTTAATTTAAATTTAAGCCCATCAAAAAGTTTTTAAAATAATTTTAATTATATATTTACGTAGTAATTAATAATTGCCAAAGTTGCCTCCAAAACCACGATCAATCGAATTCCTTAATGGCCGATATGTTATAAATTTAAATACAAATAAATAAAATAGAACATATTATCCGTACTAGTTGATACATCACATATTTTATCCAAAATTAATATTTTAACACCATTCTGCTTATGATAGCGGCTGGAGTAAAAATATTACACGACGTAGTAGTAGACCTTAAGGCGATGCACTGCGTCGTGTAATATTTTATCTATCAATAACAACCCTTACGTAGATGGCGATAAGGTTTAAATTCCCGCTTAACACCATTCGTCTGTTTTGATTTTTGCAAGAAAAAAAACATGGCCAAAATGTGCCTTTCTATAAATTTTATAAATAACATTTGCCACATTATACAATAAAATCATAACCGAAAATGAATTCGTAATTAGGTAGGTAATTTTGAACATTAAAGCAGTTTTCAAAGGCCTTTACATTATTTTTTTCTGGGCTTATAAAAAGACTTATCTAAAAAATACTCGATTATTTCAAAGGCCAAGATGTATTCTACTCGTAGCATTTAATTAAAGCAACTGAAACATTTCTAGACGATCAAATTTTCAAACCAAAAATACATGATTTTGCATTACTGCTAAAACTGTGAAAATAAAAAACGACTCGTTTAATATAGAGTGAAAATCTGTCAACAAATGCCTATTACACGTTAAATAAGAGAACAAATGTGTTTTTAATAATTTCCGGAGCATATTTCGCGATTTTTTTCTATCAAGGGATTTTATATAAATACCGTTTCGGCTTTACAAATGTGTAGATATTACCTCCTAAAATAACGTATATATTTTTTTTAGGAATTAGTTTAATTGAGTCACAAGGTTTTTTTTATTTATTTTGTTATTTATTTATTCAATTGAATATAATTACATTTAATACAATATAAGATATGGGTAGTCCCACAAAGCTGTGACAATCAGCTTGTCTGTAGGTTCTACCATTTAATGTTATAACATAATACACATTAGTTTAAGTTTAAATATTAATACCAAATATAATATTTAGGATAGATAAACGTTTTGTTCATTTATTAACCACTTTTTTGTCAGTTTAGGGTAGGGTTTCTCATTATTTTTTAAGTTAAAGTTTTCGTTAAATTTGTTATAAATCACAGGTATCAAATAGTCAAGTGTTCTGCTACCATACTTATTTGATATTAGTGGAATTTTTAGGCCTTTTTTCAGTAAATCTTGTTTTGTGACTATGCACCGATGACTTTTTGCACGCATTTTCTCCCGCATTATCCATTATTATAATAAACCAGAGAAGCCCTTTAATTGGAAGTAGGCTCTCAGAGCCATACAGTAATTTTAAGTTGTTTCTTAGTTACAATGAGAAAGTTGAAATATATATTACAACTATTAAGGAAGTAAAAAATATAATTATTATTTTTTTGATAAATTAATGTTTTAAAGACAAGATTTTATTTATGCATAGCACAAAGGATAACAATTATTTTTATAAGCAATAATTGTTCGCCTGAAACACTCATCCACATTGAAAAAATCTCCTGATAAAAAATACATGACGCCAACGGGACTCGAACCCGTGTCCATTCGATTTCCGGTCGAAAGCTCTATATTTTTTCAATGTGGATGAGTGTTTCAGGCGAACAATTATTGCTTATAAAAAATATATATTAGGTGAAGATGATTTGGTACTTAACTGTAGGTACATGTAAATGTGACATAAATATAAGTAATACTTGTAGTAATAACGTATCAAAAAAAGGATATCAGTAATAGAACATAACATTATGTACATATTTAGAGAAGAAACTTTCATTTACGGAAAATGAAACAGATATAAGATATCTAAATATTTCCTTTCCTTACCCTCTCCCTTAACAATCAAACACCTCACCCCCTAGTACTAGTGGATCAGGACTGTAGGAAGCAGTTGGGACTTTTGTGCGGTATTAACATAAAAATAGCAGATTTTATATTGCGACTCTGGGTACAAAGCCAAGTGGTTTACGTAACTTACATCAAGGTTAAAAGATAAAGTAAGTAAGTAAGGTGGTACAGGTAGGTAAATCTTAAACAAACAGTTTTCTTAATAAAACTAGATTGCTTCGTGCCACTGAGTCAACACAGAAAACTTTTAGAGAAAAGTAAATGCCAACTTGGTTTGCTTATTTAAAATCCTACCGGTTTAAATTTTCCCATTATAATAATCCGATTTATTAAACCGGCAATACTAGTATTCTAATAATTTGTATGTGTACTTAAAGTATTATTGACAATTATGCATTAAGTAAATTTGTGTATTGTATATTTGCGGCACATTCCAGAGTAATAGATACTTTCAGTAGTGCCCTGGTGAAAGACCGCCATTCTCCATTCAGTGGCTTAGTCGAAATTGCGTCTGGGTTCCACCCAGGCGTAGTGCGTTCAATTCCTCGGCTGGCTAAGTTCTCCATCACGACACAAGTATCGTTTTCCTCTTCCTGTGATGGTAGTAGGATATTTTCAAATATTTTTAACTTATTTGTGACCTGGGATGTTTGTCTTTCGTTAATAAAAACAAACAACAACAAAATAATAAAAACGTTGCTTGAAAAGGGTTTAGCTCTGTTTGGTGACCAGATCTGATTATCCAGGTACTTCCCCACCTTCCTCTTCCCATCTCCTTCCCCCTCCCGCTACCATCAGCCTCACAACAATCCCCAATTGGAGACGCCATGGTTTCACTTGCTTCAGACGATTGGGAGCGGTTTGGACTCTTATGCGGTACCACCCCTACGCCATCGAGTCAAAAATTGATTATCAACTGCATTGAATTTTTATAAAACTATGTTACTGCAATAATCATAGGCAAGTGTGTCAATTATTTATAGACGTGTTATTAGAATTAGCTCAGACATAGAAATCATTATCCCATTGACGTATATAGATGAAGCCACGGGTCTATGGGCCACTCATATAGGATCATTGTTTGATGCTCACACGATTCATGCCCGTAAGATCTCAATATTGCACGCTGAGATATTGTACAAGTCGTACTGGAAAATATAGGGAATGCAATGGTATACCTTTCATTGGTAAGTAGGGTTTTACCATAATCAGTGGTCGTGTAAATTGACTTGGACCCGTTCGTTGAGATTCGGGCGACGTCGACAGCCGCCACACCACCCTTCCTACTTCTCACACGGGAACAATAATTCACACTGATATTGCAAGGAATGTCGACTCTATTTATATATAACTCAATGATTACTCCGCGAATGTTTGAAATTTCACCTGTCGCCTTTTAAAATACCGATATTTTTGTATTTTAAATAATATTACCTGTAATTAAAACAGCTAATAAAAGAATGACAGATGGGACTATATAATAAAAAAGAAGGATACGGTAGGTCTTACAGGTACGATATTCGATGATTGATATTGATTCTGTATTTGCAAAAAGTATTAACTTTGTGGCTCGTCATAATTTACAATAAAAACACATACATTTGTTATTGACCACATTAATTTTATATACACTCTACAGGTTTCGGAAGATCCCTTCCTTCATCAGGAGAAATATTGACATATATTTACAAAAAACTTTGGATGTATAAGGGAGAGGTGGACAAAATGGAAGGGGTAATTACGGAATTTTCAAGAAGAATGGAGCGGTTAACTGGAAATATATCTAGAATCGGACTAAATTATAGATTAATTTAGTTACTCACCCTGCTAGATTTATTATTTATGGATTTTCTAACTTCGAGTGCTTCTTAATCATACAAGTTTTTACCTTTATGATTATGGGGTTAAAATTCGTGTCGATTTTGAGGTGTTGAAAATTGTGCCGAGTGTCAGTTTACGAAACGTTATAAAATTGCCCGTTGCAGATAAAATGAATCAACTTTCACTACCCTGTACTTTATTTAATGTCGTTGTAAGAGTCGGCAAAATAAAGTAAAAGTATTTGTTTAATTTTGGATCAAGGTAGAAATATAAACCCACTTATTTCGCCAGAAATGTTTATTGCAGAAGAGACATAAAAATGATAGATCAACCTATTTATAACCTTTAACAGTGAAGAATCTATGGCGACATCTATGAAAAACTATCCTAACATAAACATCAACTTATTTATTAACTTTTAACAGTCTGTTGGAAAGGTGAGTATCTACATATAGCGACATCTATGCAAGCTACACTAAACTCTATTTTCTAACATAAACTCCCCCCGAAAAAAGGATTGGAGGTCATTTTTTCTGAAACAAACCCCAAAATATAAGAATAAAAATTAAGCAGCTAAATATCTACATATATGCCAAAATTAATTTGGAAGAAACAAAAATAGTAATTATTTACTATTACTGTTAATACAAAAAAAATTGATTAACAATAAATATTTGAAATAATAGGTAACCTATTTCTAAGCATAAGTTTAAACATAAGACTACTCTAAAAACGAAATGACAATTTCAAACTAACTAAAATTATACAAATTAATTATGAGATTAAAATTATTACTTTCGTTCAAATCAAATTCATGCAATTCACTAAGCTATTCTATACTATAATTTAACAACTAAGATAATTCCAATAACCTTGTTCTAACAGAAATCATAACAATAATCAAACATAAAACAAATAATATAGACAACACAACATGGAGCGCTGGTTTCCTGGTCATCCTTCTTAAGGGTTTGTGTTTTTCTGTAGTTCATTACCACATTTATAATTAGTTTCTTCAGATGTATTTGTGTAGTTTGAAATTACATATAGCCAGCAGGCTATCTCGGTTTATAAGCGTTCATTTTTTTTCTTAGTACATACGGATCTACAATCCTTTTTTTATTTTGAACATTTTTTATCAAACTCGCAAGTTTTATTGCTATCCACTTTTTTATGCACTGTTTTTACCTTTTATTTGTTATTATTTCTTCCTTTTCTTCTTTTAATTTATTATTATTATTTTTTTATTTATGATAATACACAAAAATTTTATATTGTTTTTATCACGAAACTTTTTATATTGTTTTGCACAAAACCTTTTTTTTTTTGCGCTTACTCAGCGTCTGGTCCGTTGGGTGGGGGTGTCGACATTTTCAACTCCTCGTTGTCATCTATTGGCAACAGACAGATCTTTGAAATAGCCCTCTGGATGATGCCTTTCGACGTGATGATGGTCGCCACGCGAACTCTTCCATCAGCGCCAGGATGAACAGCGCTCACACGTCCCAGCCTCCAGTAGCAAGAGGGGACGTTGTCCTCCTTTATTACGACCATGTCGCCAGACCGCATCTGCCTTTGATTCCTATTGGTCCATTTGCTTCTGGTTTGAAGTTCTGCTAAGTACTCCTTCCGCCACCTCGACCAAAAAAATTGTACAATCTGGATTAGTTTTTGGTAATTGTTTAATCGATTGAATGTGATATGTTCCAAATTTTGTTCTGGAATCGCCGCCAAACTAGTTCCTATTAGAAAGTGACCGGGAGTCAAGGGATTAAGGTCATAAGGATCATTTGATAAGGGAGACAGTGGCCTGGAGTTTAAGCAAGATTCAATTTGACACAACACCGTATTAATCTCTTCATAAGTTAATGAAGCGATACTGGTTATTCTTTTTAAGTGATGCTTAACTGACTTTATCCCAGCCTCCCAGAGCCCCCCAAAGTTCGGCGCACGAGCTGGTATAAATTGCCATTGTATTCCTAATGTGGATAAATAATTATCAATTTTATCATTAGACATATTTAAAAAATTATAAATTTCTCTTAGTTCATTATTAGCCGCTTTAAAATTGGTTGCATTGTCCGAGAACATTTTGCTTGGTCTACCACGACGCGAGATAAACCGTTTCAAAGAGTTTAAAAAACTCTCTGCGCTCAAGGACAGCACAGCTTCTAAGTGCACGGCTTTAGTGACCATGCATACGAACAAGCAAATATATGATTTAACGCTATGTGATTTTCTGTGAATACCCGACTTTATTAATATTGGTCCACAGTAGTCCACTCCTGTTATCTGAAATGGCCTACATTCAGTTATTCTTTCAGCTGGCAGGTCGGCCATCAACTGCTGTTCGGATTTGGGATTACATCTATAACAAATTATAAATTTTTTTATTATTTTTTTTACAACATTCCTTCCCTTAATCGGCCAAAATTTCATTCTAATCAACGCCAATAATGACTGCGTTCCCGAGTGTAAGTTCAAGTAATGATAGTGTTTTACAATTAGCTCTGTTAATTTATGATGCGAAGGTAACAAAATTGGGTGCTGCTGGCCTTCGGTTACCATTTTACCTTTGGAGAGCCTTCCCCCCACACGAATTAGATCCCTTTCAATAAAAGGATCTAATGACTTTAGTGCACTATCCCTAGGTATATTACCTCCATTATTTAAAGCTCGAATTTCGTCTCTGAAACAGTATGATTGCGCCCGAGATATTAATTTGTTTACTGAATTTTCCAACTCACTAACTGTCAATTTACTATAGCGGCGCTGCGAAGGGTTTCTACAATTAAAAATAAATCTATTAATGTATGCTGTTACTCTCTGTAATTTGGAAAAATTGGAATATCTATCAAAAATGTCCCAGTCCTGTTTCACAGCAGACAACAGTGCCGAGCTTGTTTTGATCTCTGGTGGATCAATACAAAATGAGTTGGAATTTGGCCAGCACGCTGAATCCAACGTCAGCCAATCTGGACCATGCCACCAAATGCTGGAAATTAATAACTGTGAAACGCAGATTCCTCTGGAAAGCACGTCTGCTGCATTGTCTTCCGACCGTACATGGTTCCATTGCTCCGGCTGACTGGTTTCCTGGATTTCCGCCACTCTATTAGCAACGAAAGTATTCCATCTTACTGGCTGATCCCTGATCCAGCACAGTACTATTTGGGAATCACACCAGTATGTAGTAGGTATATCCGGAGTACATAGAGCATCTTTAATGTAATTCACTAGTCTTGTCAGTAATACGGCTCCACATAATTCTAACTTGGGTAGAGAAACACTTTTCAAAGGCGCTACCCGTGATTTAGACATTATCAAATTGGAGTACTTCTTACCCAATTTGTCAGTAGACACCATATAAACACAGGACGAATATGCCTTTTCTGAGGCGTCACAAAATCCATGTAGCTGTAAATTTACATGATCTTGACATATTATCTTTCTACCTATTCTTAAATTATTTAATTGAGGCAGTTCATTCACATATACTTCCCATGTCTTCAACATATCATATGGAATAGGCTCATCCCATTGAAGCTTTGCCTGCCACAATTTTTGCATCAATAATTTAGCAATAACAGTAACAGGACCTATTAATCCTAACGGGTCAAATATGGACGCAATGCATGACAGTATTTGTCGTTTGCTATTAATTGGATTTTTTAATAACTTCACTGTGTATAGGAAATTATCCTGCTGATTGTTCCAAGACAGGCCTAATATTTTGTTGTCATTTGAATCTGTACTAATAATCATATCTGACATGTTTTCTTCCTTCGAACATAACGAGGGCAAATTCGACCGCCATTTCCTTAAGTTCATCCCAGCGGATGCCATGATGGATATTAGTTGTTCTTTAATTATTAAACAGTTTTCTTCAGTTTCATCTCCAGTAATTAAATCATCCACATAAAAATTATTCTTTATAATCTGACTGACCTTGTGGTTTGATGATATATTTTCATTTCCCAGCTGTTGGAGGCATCTAGTTGCTAAAAATGATGACGGCCCCAGACCGTAGGTAACGGTGTTAAGTCGATAATGCTGAATTTCCTCCTCCGGGAAATTTTTCCATACTATTCGCTGTAGATCTCTGTCTTCGGGTCGCACCAATATTTGCCTGTACATTTTCTCAATGTCGGCTGTTATCGCGTACTGGTGTTTTCTGAAACATATCAATTGTGCGGCTAAATCTTTCTGTAAAACAGGTCCTATCATGAGAGCATCGTTTAACGATATACCATTGGATGATTTTGCTGAACCGTCAAATACCACTCGAGTCTTAGTGGTAGTGCTTGATTCCTTCAATACTGCATGATGTGGCAAATAAAAATAACAATCTTCATTAGAAGGTGCTTCGCACCGGGTCATGTGACCCAAGTCTATATATTCCTGCATAAATTCTTTATATTTTTTCATCAGGTCAGGATTTGAATAAAATTTCCTTTGCAAATTGCAAAGTCTTTTTTCCGCCATAGGCAGCGTTTCTCCCAACTGTTTAACACAGGGGCGCTGTGGTAAGCTTACCATGAAACGACCATTGTCATTCCTTTTATAAGTGTCCTTGAAAATCTCCTCGCACGCTCGCTCCTCATGGCTCCGGTGCTTCACCGGTTGGAATTCTTCTAATTTCCAGAAGTTTTCAATCTGTTTATGGATTATATTTAATGATAGTTGACAAGATTTTATTGGCCCTTTTATTTTTGTTGTGACGATGGGTCCTGACACCAGCCATCCGAATTCAGTTCTCTGTAATATGGGTCCTGAGTCTCCATTTCGAAGTTGATCTTGCTTCATAATTTCCCAAAAGATTTCCGCTCCGAGTAGCATATCTATGGAGCTTGTTTCATAGAAGGCAGGATCCGCTAACTGAAGACCATCAGGTATGTTGGCATCCTTTTTCTGTAAAGAAATTTGCGGCAGATGACTTGTTACTTCTTTCAAAACGAGACATTCTATGTCTCTTTCATACGGTGAATAGTTCGAGAAAATTCTTAAATTTATGCTATTTTTAATATTCAATATTTTGTTTTGGATTCCGGTAATCGGTATGTTTGCCCTTTTGGGTTTTAATTGCAACCTTGTTGCAAATTCTTCTGTTATAAAATTGGACTGAGAACCACTATCCAATAAAACTCTAGCCTTAATCAAATTTCCGTTATTATTCAACACTTTAATAACGGCGGTAGATAACAAAACAAAACTATTAGATATTTTCGTAGAGTGATTTGTAACTAAAGGTTCATTATTTGATGTTGATGGTGAATCCCTATCCTGAGACTTCGAATTATCTGTTTCCTTTTTTAAATGCAACAAAGTATTGTGCGAGTTATTTTCGCATATACGACAATTGTATTTACTTTTACATTCTTTTAGCTTATGACCCAAGCACAAACATTTCAAACACGCATTTACTTGACGTATCTTTATAATTCTATCCTGAGTATTTAATATTAAATTTTTTTTACATTTATAAACCTTATGATCGCCTTTGCAAATAATACATTTTGTCATTTGAGGCGTTAAAGAAATCATAGCTTCTTTTCGGTATTTGAAAGGAAAAGTTTTATTTTGATTAAATTTTCCTTCAGTAATCCCAGCAAATTCTAAAATCTGAACTCGATCTGATAAATATTTTATAAACTCTTTATATGTGGGTAGATTATCTTTTGTGGCAAATACTTCCCAATGATGTCGAGTTTCACTATCTAGTTTTCGCGACAATAAATATATTAACATGATATCCCAATTTTCGGTGGGTATATTTAACTTATTTAACGATTTTAAATGTAGTTCGGATTCATCGATAAGATTCCTTAATGCTACGGAATTTTCAAATTTTATTTCAGGCAATTTGAATAATGCTTCAACGTGCTTATGTATAATAATTTTTATATTTTGATAGCGAGAAGTTAACATCTCCCATGCAGTAAGATAGTTCTCCTGGTTATGCAAGCTACACTAAACTCTATTTTCTAACAGTATTCATGGAAATGTGACTTTTTTTTTCCCCCATAAATGACATTAGTGACAAAGACGTTTTTACGCAAAAAAAATACGCTAGTGTAGAGATACTTGAACTCCACGCAGGAGGCCCTTGCTATCTCTGGGGATGCTGTGTGGAAGGTCTGAACATGGGTCTTGAGAGACCTATGTGATAGAAGGGAAGAAATACAGAGGCTGAAATATGGAACACTTGTAGTGATAATTTAAAATATTATTTTGCTAAATATAAGTATTTTTACTTATGTCCTAGAATATATCTGCTAAATATAAGTATTTTTACGAATGTCCTATAATATATCTACTAAATATAAGTATTTTTCTTATATCCTAGAATTCCGACTCGAAAAACAATTTCCCCAAACCATATAATATAAATATAACGAATATATTGACTCACCTTGCTTGACACGAAGTATGGTTGCATTATTATATTTCTTGGTATGTTGTCATTCGCAATTGGCTTTGATGGTTGCAAGAGTAGGTTATTTTTGGAATGCCCACTAATATATATAGTAATAATAATAATAATTGGATAATTTTTATAGAGCCGCTTTTATGAAAAATCACCCCAAGGGCGCTGTACAAATTATTATGATTTCTTTGGCTCTACCTAATTTAATTATTTACCAACAGATACAGAAAACACACTTACTGGCAAGTCACTTCAGATAGGCACACTTTTATTAGAAAGTTTTGGCTCGGAGAAGGTACGACTTTGCACATAGAGGACACTATATTAAAAACACTGAACATTACATGATTGTACATCTACTATTTACCCTTCATTACTATTGGTATTACATTTATTAGAAGATCGGGATTATTATAGAGGGGGGAATTTTTATGAAATAACCTTATAAAACTTCTAAAAGCTTATAAAGCTTATGCGTATAATACACTAATACATGGTTTTCCAATAAGAGGTGTTATTTTGAATAGCCCGCTATTTCGGTAGATGTTACTTATGAAGCTGTCATTTTTTGACGTTTGACAAGTAAAAACTACGCCATTAATAAAAATGGAACGATACACGCTTCAACAACGCATTAAAATTATTAAAATTCACTTGAGTGAATCAAATGCAAATCATCTTGAGTGATGAGGCCCATTTCCACTTCGGTGGCTTCGTCAACAAGCAAAGTTGTCGCATCTGGGGCTTGGAAAACCCAAGAGTTATTGTTGAAAAGCCTCTCTATCCTCAACGTGTGACTGTTTGGTGCGGTTTATGATCCGGCGGAGTCATTGGACCTTACTTTTTCGAAAATGAAATTAATGATTTTTGATGACCGGAATTGGATGGTATTGATCTGGACAACGTTTACTTTCAACAAGATGGCGCTACGTGCCACACAAGCAACGAAACCATTGAACTTTTACGATTGAATATCAAAATAACACCTCTTCTTGGAAAACCCTGTATAATTAAACATTTTACGTATATTTCCATAATTCTTAAGTTATAAATGTTTCCATTGCAAAATGGATCCATGAATATATTGTCAAGAACCATGAAAAATATATTATTGCAGAAGTAGCCAGTTTTTCTTCCTTTGAATCCTGCTAGCGTAACTGTATATCTTTCAAAGAGTTCAGTAACCAGGGGCACAGGACACAGGTAAATATTAGAGAAAATACACGGACGCAGGTAGTATAGTATAGCCTTCGTAATTACGGTAAATAATGATTTTCTTGTTGAATAAAACATTTCCTGCGAGCGTCTGCCGTCTGGTTGTGCAGCGGTAGTTCCGGTGGAGCGATGGAGGAAGTAGTACCTCCCCACTACCCACCTAACCACCCCTAGCCTCCAACCCCAATGACGAGGGGTGAGGTAGGGTTCCCGGATACTACGCCAGTGGTACGTCATATTTCGCCAATCTCGTCCAGAAAGCGAAGTAAAAGGATGTGGATGACGCGGTGAAAAGGATTAAATGCTGCGTTAAATATCTATGTAGTTTGGTCAGCTATAGTCGATACGGTTCCATGTGATGTATTACTTTATCGCTTTGTTTCTATTATCTATGGTTAAACTGATCCCAGCGAGAGGTAGTACGTGACGTCATTATTTTAGTATCTCCTGTCTTTTTCGTTTTCAAATATGTGAGAAGGAAGATGACAATCGATAATGACGAATGTACGACATCTAGCTGGGACTAGTTTGTAAGTTGTAACTCAGGTTCTAGTTCTGAGACTTATGCTAGAATTATCGATGAACTGAACTAAATCTAATTGACTTTGAAAGTATCGCAAGATTTTTTAAGACTCAACATTTGGAGAGAATACCACACGATAGGACAACGAACGTGACACAGTGGGTGCCCCAGTGTAACCGACTGTCTGGGTAGAAGATGATTGGTGTTGGATGGGAAGATCTGTGGATTAGAGTTTACTGAAACTATAATCTTATTATTCGTCTCAGAAAATGACGAAAACGAAAGTACGAGTAAGTATAATATGAAGAAATTGAATATGACGTTGGAATGTGAGATACGAAGTATTATATCAAATTGTGCAATGCATACAAAGTTTCAAAAGAATATCCAGAAATATTGCAGAGGGTTTTCACGATACCAAAGAAAGAATGAAAGATATATGTATAACCCACTCTTAATAATCGGTAAATATTTTATTTTTTTTCAGTACACCGCTATAAAATCAGTTGATAAATATAAAAAAATCAAGAGTTTTATAAAAATATTTTCGACATAATATTATAATGCTATTGAGCTCCTTATTTAAAATATTCGATACTTACCCTATGCGCTTAAAATCTCTGCAGTCTGTAGACCCCATATAAAAATGTGTGAGCAAGGTATTATAAGGTATGGAGGGTAAAAGGTTTAAAGGTATTTGGTACTCCGGGTGTGCTCTAGACTCCGTATATATATATATATAGTCAGCCCGCTTTCCGTTCCTCGTTCTGCCTGTAATCCTACATTTTCGTCTACGTTGTCTGCCGCAGAGCTTTCAAAGCTTTTCCGAGACTAGGAGCTTTTTATACACTTTCAATGAACGGGGCTTTTTTAAACTGATAAGTCTTTGTTGGATGTTCTTTTTAGGCACGTATCTGCTTGTTAACTGCCCTATTTAGCTTGCGTTCACTTTTTAGTACACATTTTCTCTCGCCGCATTAAGAGATATCCCTAGAAAAGCGATGTAAAAAGCATGCACACTATGCACATTTAAACCCGACTTTCTTTGATAATGAGTTATTAATATGAAGATTTTAAAAGGAAATTTCGCTTCAAAAACAACAGAAGCTTTAGATGAGATGATGTTCATCAGATTTCGGCCATCATTTCGGTTCATCAGACGGCCGGCATAGTCCAGTGGTAACGCATTGGACTGCCATTCCGAAGGTCGCGGGTTCGAACCCGGCGTGCGCAAATAAATTTTATTTGATTAATTTGTGTTATTTCACAATTAATTAATTAAAATAATATATAGTATATTTGCGGCACGTTCCAGAGTGGAAGATACTACCAGTATCGCCCTGGTGTAAGACCACCATTCAGAATTGAAACGTTGCTCCAAATGGCTTTAGCCGTGTTTAGTGACTAGATCTGAATAGCCAGGTACTTCCCCACCTTCCTCTTTCCCTTCCCCACTTACCTTCAGCCTCACAACATCCCCCAATTGGGGATGCCATAGTCTCACTGGCTCCAGACGGGAGCAGTTGGGACTCTTGTGAGGTATTCACTATAAAAAAAAAAGATTTAATGTTTTTTAACTCAAATATACCCTTACAAAGAAAATTGACCGAGTCAAATAAAAATCGTGTTTTTTTCAGAGATCCTAACATCAATGAGATAGAAAAATTACGCAATAGAATTTTATGTAAACTACAAAGCAGAAAATCTGTTTGAATCAGCAAAACAATTAGAACGTTGTGTCTGGAATTTGCCTAGATATTCTGTCTGAAAGTTATAGTTTAATGCAAATATGTTCAGATGGCTATATCATTTCAATCGTAAGATATACAGCTTTGAAATATTCCTTTAATTGTAGTCGTTGGGTAGTAAGGTTAATGTAATCTTATAAGGAAACTCCATTAATAAAAAAGAAAACAATCAATAAAATTATTTATATACCTACAGCTCTATGGAAGACCTCATATCATGATTTGTTTGCCTCATATTTTGAAATGTTTGTTGACGGAATACAATATGGCTGCATTGTCATTTTCTCATAACAAAAATGCTTGGCGCAGGTTAGATTGATTTGTATATTGATTCACTGATTATGACACACTTACTGTTCACTGTTTAGCTTTGTTTAACATAGCATTATGCACATTGTTTAATTGTTTTGTTAATTCGTGAGAAATAGTTGTTAATTCGTGAGAAATAGTTTGGATGCAGGTGAATTCTCTAGTTTATGTTTCGTATATATTTTTGTCAATTGATATCTGTATCTGTTTTTTTTCCTTAATAAAAAAAAAAAAAAAAAAAAAAAAAAATTGATTCACCATTAGCATTATGATACCATGAATGGTACTTACTTCTTCGTCCTTTTTCTTCGTCCTGCTGCAATACTTAACCGTCCATCAATCTTCCCTTGAAGTTCATAACTTATGTGTAATGTATAGTTGTTACCAACGCAAAGAAGAGATATGATGCTTAGAAGAACTCGAAATGGAACAATATATTTGTTGGGACATTTACTTATCAGAAAGGGATAGCAATTACTACACTAAAAAAGCGTAAATACATGTATTCAGCTTGTGAGTGGAAACCGCCGTCGTATTATTATATTATAAGTGATCACTTTGGTAATGTTTTTTTTGTGTTTGTTGACGGTGTGGCAAAGAAAATATAGTTTTTTTGTGTTTGTTGACGGTGTGGCAAAAATAATGTAGTTTTTTTTGTTCATAGAATACATTTATGCGATTTTCACCATTCGTTAAAAAATTTTTATGTTATTGAAACTGCGGAAATTCTTATAAATCGCATTGAATCAAATATTGTTTAAACACGGAGAAAACCTACTGATGTAAAATATTGCTTATTTATTAGAATCTCTTCAAATTATTCGTAATCCGGTTAAAAATGGGACTGCAGGCCATTAACGAATGGATTCATAGGTTTTCCATGTCGGAACATTCATTAAGTTCATAAAGTTCACGTTCATAAAAATCATAATATTTGCGCAATTTGGTCATTATACATTATTAAGGCAAATGCAGGTGCATGAACACATTTTGCGATATTTTAGGAATGTACTAAAAGTTTAACACGAAACGGCCTGCAATCCCGTTTTTAACCGGCTTTTCGAAAAATTTGAATAGATTTTTAATAAATCAGCGAAACTCATTTTTCTCTGCTTTAATTTTAACATTACAATATATTCCAAAAGATAGGGGGTATTCTTTTAGATAACAGAAATCTTTACTTTGATAAAAAGAAACCGCAGAATAAATCTCTCATAATCCATCGTCTGTTTCCATAAGCAGCATCGCGAAACACGCAATTTTTAACAGAATAATCCCCAATTATTAAATACAGCACGCAACAATACCCAGTATAGATTATTTTGAGTTATGCGTGTCATTCCGGACTATTTTTCATACTAATTGTAGGGTTGTTGTCGATAAATCAAAGTAGTTATTTTTTACCTACGATATCATGATTATATCATACTTTCCTGTATTTTGATGTCTGCAATCGATACTTCTAAACCCATCGCAACTATTTGATGCACCATCAAATAATTGCGGATTTTTGCAGATAAGCTATCCATTGTAATAAAATCAGTAACGCAGATTTCTTTACCCCAACATAAATATATGTACATAGATTTATTATTGATTTCCAAGTGAAATACCTTATATTATAACGACTCTGAGCTATATTGGAAAAGTTGGTATGTCAAATTTTTAAATTTGTAAATACGGAATAGGGTATTTTCATAAAAAAATTGCTATGAAGGTAATTTAATTTATTTTTTATGTTGACAAAAAAAAGTTGTATAACGATTTAAAAGTGCCATTTCGATTTGCCGCCACAACGAAATGTTCCTTTTTATTAGTGAATATGGCGGCAATGACGTCACGCTGGACGATGTTGGTGCCAGCAAACGGTTTTCCAATAAGAAGTGTTATTTTAAATAGCCCGCTATTTCGGTAGATGTTACTTTTAAAGCTGTCATTTTTTGACATTTGACAATTAAAAACTACTCCATTAATAAAAATGGAATGATACACGCTTCAAAAACGCATTGAAATTATTAAAATTCACTTGAGTGAATCAAATGCAAATCATCTTGAGTTATGAGGCCCATTTCCACCTCAGTGGCTTCGTCAACAAGCAAAATTGTCGCATCTGAGGCTCGGAAAAACCCAAGAGTTATTGTTGAAAAACCTCTTTATCCTCAACGTACGACTGTTTGGTGCGGTTTATGGTCCGGCGGAGTCATACTTTTTTGAAAATGAGGCTGGAGAAACAGTTACGGTGAATGGATTGCGCTATCGAGAGATGATTAATGATTTTTTTATGGCCGGAATTGGATGGTATTAATTTGAACAACGTTTAATTTCAACAAGACGGCGCTATGTGCCACACAAGCAACGAAACCATTGATCTTTTACGATTGAATGTCAAAATAACACCTACTATTGAAAAACCCTGTAGAATACATGTGGTGGTGCCAGCTGTTTTGTCAGCCAATGGCGTTTTTACGTCATAATGAGGTTGCAGCTAGTTGAAACCATTTCTCAATGTGCGGTTTTAGATCATTTTAAAAATCAATAATAAAGAAAAAAAATTACACATTTTAAAAGTATTAATCTACTTCGATCAGAAATAGAAAAATAAACATTAAATCATCCACACTTTTTTACTGGTATTCTTTGTGAAAATATCTCAATTTAAAGTAGAATTCGAAAGACAAATTTATTTATGTTAAGTGTGCAGAGCTGTATTTTCGATTTTTATGATTTTCAAGAACAATTTAGTCGCTAGTTTGGAGGGCCGTCTAGGTTTGATAGATTGAATACAGCATCATTATAATATATCAGAGTGGTAAAAACTTTCAGAGTGTTAAAAACTTTCATCAACAATTTAGTCGCTAGTTTGGAGGGCCGTCTAGGTTTGATAGATTGAATACAGCATCATTATAATATATCAGAGTGGTAAAAACTTTCAATATCGCCCTGGTGTCAGTAAACCATTCAGAACCGAAAAGTTGTTTAAAATGCCTTTAGCCGTGTTTGGTTACCAGTTCTGCAAGGTACTTTTCGAACCCCCTCTTCCCTTTCTTATTCCCTTCCCCAAATCCTTCAGCCTTACAAAGTACCCTAATTATTTATTTAATTACTAACTCAACATAGTTCCACTTCATCAGGCGTTTTTTAAAATACATTTTTATTTATTAAAAACATCATTTTTACATGCTTAATCAAGCAAATGTTTTATTTCACTGGAAACTGAGCCATACATTTGAATACTTTTATGCAGTAAAAAAATATTATTAATATCTTTTATAGTATTTATGGAAGTCTTTATTGTAATGTAGTTTGTCTCTCAAGTAAGTAATTATTAAGGATGTCATATAGTTAGTAGCAGTTGGGACTCTTGCACGTTATTTAAATTAAAAATATAAGTGTCTCATTATGAATTTCACGGTTATGCTATGCCTCTTTTTGTGTTTTTGCCATGCTGATGTCAAAAAATGGTACTTGTAAACTCTTGAAGTTTGATGCTGTGATGAGATGAATCATATTATGACAATGGTAATGTGGCGTGGGGGGTGTATTTAGTACCAGGGGTAGTGACATTGCAATTATCACTCAGCCGTGTCCCATAATGATCCTATTAATGGCCGTATCACCATTTAGGATGCTTCCTAAGTATGCACATTTCAATTGTGGTGTATTATGTTTGAGTTTGGTGGGTTGATCTCCTAATGGACTGAAGACTTTGTTAATTGAAGGGTTTATTTATATACAAACAAACCACATTAAAATCATATTCAGTAATAAATTTTGTGTAAAATGTGTTCTGAGAGTTTCTTTACGAATGTATTCTGCTTATCCACAATTTGTGTTTAGTAGCCAATGGGTCTATAGCACCCCCGATTGAGAAAAGTTGTGGACAGAAAATTATGGGTAAAGGTGAAGGAGGAGCGTTGGAATGAATTAGTATTTTTAGATTTTAGAAGCTGTTTCACCACCTCTGAGTAAACTATCGATTAGCCTTACTCGTCGAGTAATATATCTTATCCGTTTCCCCACCGCTGAGTAATGCTACCCGTCAAATAAATGTTTTTTTAGACACATTACTCATATTATTATTAAAATCAATTAATAAGTTACTTGACAATTAGCTTCTCAACAGTTTACTACGAGGTGGCGAATAGCCCCATTAGCTTAGTAAGATAGTTAATGAAATAACCTTTCGTTTCTGAATGACGTTTTTCCTGTCGCTCTCTAATGAAATAATTTTCCACTCCATTGTTTTAAAGTATCTAGTTAAAAAGTAAATAAAAAAATTAACTTTTAAAAGTTTATAAACAATGTACCTACTCCCGATGATAGACAACTTACGATAAGAGGAGAGTTCCACAAAGAAGAAGTTTGCATAAAATTAAGTAGCCAGTAAATATCAAAAGCTGTTTTTGAAAAGTAAAAAAAAAGTGAATCCCAACTGTTCCCAATTATCCAGAGCCGTCAGGTCGTCAGTGGATGGCATCTCCAATTGGTATATGAAGTGAAAAAGGGAGACGAGAATCTACCTTCAGACTGAATATCTGTATTTCATAACTCTGATGATAGCCAACCTTTGATATGAATATAATAGAAAGCAATCATTGTGCAATTCAAAATAGTAACTTCCGGGTCCGCAAGGTTTAGAAGCTCCGGCTTACCGGGCCAGACGGCGCGGCATCCCCTACCGCCCCCACCCTCCCCTATCTCCTATCGATCCGCAGACTCCTTCCCTCCCCCTCCCGCACCTGATCCCCCCACATCCCCCAACCACCCCCTTCCTGATCGCGGTGCTTCCCGGAGCCGGCAGGACTAGACGCGGAAGTAAGCGAATTATTGCACAGCCACTCTAAAACGGGACTCGCCTGTTTATAAATAGGAATAACACATTTACCGCTTGCAATATTATTTCATCTCTTAAATAACCCGAGTTCCATTTAGATTTAATCTAATTTCTACATTTACCTGTATTTGCATAACTTTTTAAAAATTATTCAAATACCTGATACAATCTGAACACGTCTATTTATATTTAAATATAATATAACTGAATTAATGATTGCTATTAAATTGTTGGTAAAATTCTGTAAAAAGTAGTCTAGTTATACTCCCAGTAATGCCCTAGTGATCATTCCATAAATCGATGTTTGGAAAGGCTCCCCAACTCCAAGTCCTTTCAGCCTTACAACATCAACACAGTTGGGATCAGATGTGCGGTATTCCTATAAAAAATCGATTGAAAAAACACAAATAATGCGACTAGTCTTACTTTTTGATGGTTAAATGCAATTTTAAATGTAAAAGTACACCAAATGGAAACATTACATTTTACCGGTAAATATTAACATTTATCGAGAAGGTTGTATAAAAGTCGAAAATTGAAGCCTTTGCAAGCTGGTTGGGTTAGGTTAAGTTTCAAGAAATAGCTTGTTCAAACTGCCATTTCAGACTTTACACATTCTTTTTTAGGTATTTCGTTCGATCCACGCAGTTTGTGGCAACTCCATGAACCTGGTCACTCCTGCTAAGTCACCAAATGTAGCGAACCACTTGGGGTGACCATGGCAGTGGAGTTGGCTATCTAATTAATAGTTCCCGGGGCGGCGGTACCCATACCCGCCTACCAAATTGATAACATGTTTGTAAATGCATAAACTTAAAATAAAACCAATTTCTTTGAGTTCAGCATTCCTGTCTATAAATATCAGGAAAATCTCTCTGCAAACCCTTCTTGGTGATTTTCTATAAAAAGAAAATTCATGATTTCGTTAAACCACAGTCGAGGAAATTGGCGCATAAAGTTAATAATAAAAATTGAACTACTTAGCATCTGAACTAAAAGAACATGTTTACAAATCTTTGATGGGCGGACATAACAGTGTAACTGCATTTTTGACCATTTAACGATTTATATGAGAAAATGTGCCATTGATGCCGGCATACACAAGACACATTTTCTCATATAAATCGTTTGTGACGGACGTACTGCTCCGGGCTCGGCCGCAGTCACCCACGTTAGGATTATAAGATAAATATAGAATTATAGAATAAAATAAATCCTAAATGTATAAAATGTATGTAACTGAAATGTAAATGTAACTATGTATGAAAACGTAAAAAGTTATCAATAAATGAAACGTCGGAGCTTGGATAGAGGTATACGGGCGGAGAAGTATTGTTAGAGCTGGTACAATCATGAGAGCATTTAATTCGGGCACGATTATTAGAGTCGTGCTTATACGAGAGGGAACGTTCGGCCCCGGCCCGAAGCAAGGGGCCGTGCGCCGTCGTGGCGTGCGAGGTGATTCGCCGTCAGAACGTTCCCCAAGCGCGATTCTGAGGATCGTGTCTGAACAAAGAGAGGCCGTGGTCGCGTTCGACCACGAGCCCGAAATTACCGGCCGAGAGGCGGTAGCCAACCCGGCGGCGGGCCGCGGGCGCGTCACAAACACGGGCTTCGATTCCAGGAATCAAAGAGAAAGCAGGCCCGTGTGAACGTCGCTCGGCCAGCGAAGGCCGCCGGGGTCCTATAAAACGGGCAACAATCCCTTGGAAAGGCAGATAGCCAGCAACCTCCACCAGCTCTACACTTCTCTCTGCTCTGCCTTCTACCTCGCTCCGACTTCTGACTCTACTCGCCTTCTCTTCTTCCTCTGACCCTCGCCTCACCCCGGACCTCTCTGCCCCTACGACAAGACCCGGACTCTACAGCAAGGACGAGTACTAGCATCGGACCAGCTACAACGGCTACAGAGACGCCCCGCTCGACGCCCCGACGCCACTGAAGGAAGACGCCTTCTGCCTCCACGGATTGGGATCACCGGCCCTATTTACAGTCTTGTGTGTCATACACTTCTGTCTGGCACATCGTTAAATGGTCAAAAATGCAGTTATACTGTTATGTCCGCCCATCAAAGAAATATCATGGAATACGCCTAAGAAGGTAAACGAATTCTTTCCCTCAATTACGTCTGTAGAATTCGAGGAACCTTTTTACATCGTGATTATTTCACAGTATTTTAAACTATACCTGAGAATTTATTCTCTCAATTCATAACATGCAACGAATGAAAGAAGAGTGAGATTTCAAATTTTTTTATTTAGATCAGAATAGTCCCAACTGCTCCCAACCGTGTGGAGCCAGTGAGACTATGGCATCCTCAACTGGGTTATGTTGAGAAGCTGAAGGTAGTGAGGAGGGGAGAAGGAAATGGGAGGAAGAAGGTGGGGAAGTACCTGGCTATTCAGATCTGGTCACAAAACACGGCCAAATATATTTAAAACAACCTTTCAATTCGAATGGTTGTCTTACACCAAGGCGATACTGAGAATATCTTCCACTCTGTTACTATGTATTATATTAATATGTTATTTTAAATGAGTCATTTTTAATAACACAAATATATCAAATAAAATTTACTTGCGCACATCGGGATTTGAACCCGCGACGGATTGAGTCAGTGGATGATTTTTTTATCTTTAACCAATTACGTATGATTTAATGTAGTCATCGATAACCTGATGGGTAGGACCCATGGTTATAAATCATGCGGAATTGTTAGAATATCTCACCCGGTTCAGCCTTTTTTACACAAATCTCAGGTACAAGAACAAATATGTTCAACTTTCTATCATACAAAACAATAGAATTTTCAGTCAGAAGGCGATGCCATGCGTAGTAATGCAAAATCATGTGTTTTTGGTTTGAAAATTTGGTCGCCTAGAAATGTTTCAGATGCTTTGATTAAATACTGCGAGTAGAATACATCTTGACCTTTGAAATAATCGAGTATTTTTTAGATATGTCTTTTTATAAGCCCAGAAAAAAATAGTGTAAAAGCCTATGAAAACTGCTTTAAAGTTCAAAATCTCCTTCTTACGAAACCATTTTCGGTAATGATTTTATTGTATGATGTGGAAAATTAAGTTATTTATAAAATGATCGAAAAAAAATTAAATATTTATGCCTGAACATCCACAAAATAAAATAAAAGGCACTTTTTGGCCATGTTTTTTTTTTTGCATAAATCAAAACAGGCATAAGCAATCTACGTAAGGGTTGTTATTGATAGCGGCTCAATTTAAAATATTACACCACGTAGTGCATCGCCTTTGCGTATTTTAAAGCTTCACACTTCATTATGGAAAATGAGTTGGGAGCTGAAAACAATAATTGGTATTGACCGATAAATTCTACACAGGAAAAGCTTTTTGCAATTTTCTTATCCTCATGGCCCACCTTTCAACAATGTTCATGTCCTCGTGGCTCACCTGTCAACAATTTTCATGACCTCATGGCTCACATTTCGACAATTATCATGACCTCATGGCTTACCTTTCGACAAGTATCATGACCTCATGGCTCACCTTTCTACAATTATCATGACCTCATGGCTCTCCTTTCGACAAATATCATGACCTCATGGCTCATCTTTTGAAAATTATCATGACCTCATGGCTCACCTTTCACCAATTATCATGACCTCATGGATCACTTTTCAATAATTATCATGACCTCATGGATCACTTTTCAATAATTATCATGACCTCATGGCTCACCTTTCAATAATTATCATGACCACAAGGCTCACCTTTCAACAATTTTGCAACTTCAGAAAGTCAAGTCATCCCTTTACTATCAATAGATTATATTCAAATGTGTAATCATTGATTCATATATAGAAAAAGCGTTGTCTACTCTGTTTGATTAAAAGCTACTTGCCTTGCCAGTGGGCTAGCTTATTTATCACGACGCCCCTGAAATCATCATTGAAAATAAATGCATAACTCAATTCAAATCAATAAAATAATATTTATTATCAATATTGTTTTGAATGTGCTGAGTCAGCGGCAGCCATCAGAGGATTACACGTCAGTTTGGCGAAGTCCGTTTACTAACTGATTTGTTATCGGTTAGTGTGTTGATTATGAAAGATTTAAGGTTAGTGATTACATAAAATCATACACAGACATGGTAGTACCCACACATGCGTAAAAAATTCAAAATGCATTTATTTTTCTCGCAGCTTTGGTACTTTTAGTCAAATGTTTAGTCCATTAGGCTAGTAGCTGAGTTGACAAATACGTCAGGTTTGAAGGCGTTGAGACATTAGAGATGTCATTATCATTAATTTGTTTTGCTGTGTTGTTATTTTGTTTGTGGAATGATATAGGTAACCTGCTCACATCTATATTATTCTTGAAGGACTTGAAAGAAATGTTGTTCTTTGGTGGTTGCAGCATGTGCCATTTTTGTCACAGCCACACGTATTAAATTTTTAGCACTTGCCAACCAATTTCGGATAGTTTATCGTTTTCCATTTTAAAAGAATGAATTATACTAATAATAAATTGAAAAATTATATTCTAAATAACAAGGACAAAGACTTAAAAATTAAAAAATCCGGAGTTTACCAATTGAATTGCAATGATTGTAACCATTTTTACATAGGTAAAACTTGCAGAAATTTTGAAACAAGGATTAAGGAACATTTGAGATGTCTAATTAGCAATAATTATTCGGAATTTGCTAACCATCTAATTGAATTCAACCATTCATTTGACATAAATACTGGTTTTAAAATTTTACACACTAATGTTAGTGGTTTTCAGTTAGACCTTTTAGAAATATTAGAAATTAGGAAAAATGTCAATAGAAATTTAAATATTATTAATAATCAAACTAATTTTGTGAATAACCCTGTCTTAAACATATTTCCATTGTAATTTTTTGTCTTTGATCTTCTAAGCACCTCCCCTTTCCACCTCTCACCCCTCCCCTCAACCCCCCCTACACTACTTCCTTTTCTACCCAAACCTGTCTATAGAGACAGGTTCAGGAATACTTGACAATTTAGTTTTTAGTACATTAATTGTCCTGATGAAGAGAACATCGTTCTCGAAACATGTTGACTTTATATAAAAAAATAAAGATTATCGTGGTAAAAACAAAGTGTTTTAATTATTTTATTAAAAGAATTAAGCTTGACATCAAAATTTCAGATTTGTTGGAAGCGGAGATTAACCAGCTTCCTGAAATTCGAGCGAGCTGAAACTGTCTGGAGTCAGTGGAATTATTACATTCCCGATTGTGGGCTTAAAGAAGTGGGGAATGGAAGGAGAAGGCAATAGGAAGATTGGGAAGTATCTGGCTATTCAGATCAGATCACCAAACACGGATAAAGCCATTTCAAACAACGTTTTGATTCTGAATGGTGATCTTTAACCAGAACGCAATTAAAAGTGTCTTACATTTAAAAAATATCATTGATCATTGAACAGCGCCTCAAATTAATTCCCCACTTATTCTATAGTCGAGTATCTGAAATCTGAACCACCACGAAGTAAACATGTCACAAACTTCGGTAGTTACCTACTCCTAGAAGGGTACCCGAAAATATTTTGAAATCCAAGAACCAGAAAGGGGGAAACCAACACAATTAGGATTTTTCAAAGATTTTTACATTGGTGATTTCGGCTTTCGAGAAGTTGGTATGCGGGAACATTACCCAAGTCCCTTAAAGATAGTTCATTTTATCGATATTCGTGAGGTTGGCATGCGGGAACGTTACGCAAGCCACTTAAACTGAGTTCAATCTATTGATATTCGGGAAGTTGGCATGTTAGAAAGTTACGCAAGCCTCTTAAAGAGAGTTCACTGTATTGATATTCGGAAAGTTGGCATGCGAGAACGTTACGCAAGCCCCTTAAAGTGAGTTCACTCTACTGATATTCGGAAAGTTGGCATGCGAGAACGTTACGCAAGCCCCTTAAAGTGAGTTCACTCTATTGATATTCGGGAAGTTGCCATGCGAGAACGTTACGCAAGCCCCTTAAAGTGAGTTCATTCTACTGATATTCGGAAAGTTGGCATGCGAGAACGTTGCGCAAGCCCCTTAAAGTGAGCTCACTCTACTGATATTCGGAAAGTTGGCATGCGAGAACGTTACGCAAGCCCCTTAAAGTGAGTTCACTCTATTGATATTCGGGAAGTTGCCATGCGAGAACGTTACGCAAGCCCCTTAAAGAGAGTTCACTCTATTGATATTCGGGAAGTTGGCATGTTAGAAAGTTACGCAAGCCTCTTAAAGAGAGTTCATTCTATTGGATATTCGGAAAGTTGGCATGTTAGAACGTTACGCAAGTCCGCATTCACTCTATTGATATTCGGGAAGTTGGCATGCGACAACGTTACGAAAGCCCTTTAAAATGAGTTCTATTGATATTCGCATAAATAGATTGCACAACTCTTCTGGTCTCTGGTACGGACCAGTATGAACTGTTCAACACTTTGGAGCGATTCAGCAGAAGTTTACGGCGAGATATTTCACCACAGAAGCGGTCAATGGCTTCACGCTCTGCAGATTTTCAATAGAATCTACCCCTAATTACATACGAATCTTGTTAACTTGGTGAATTCATTATTATCTAGGACGCGATAAATTTCTGTCTTGACTCATTATTTGATTTAAGTGTACTATGTTTTACTTTCAGATAATATTTAAACAATTGATTTAAATTGATATTCTATCACCCAGTTTGCTTAGATAATCCAGAAATATGATTTTTTTAATGGTACACATTAAATAAGTGCATGGTGAAAAATGAGTATCGCTTATTTATTAAAAATTCCTCAAATTATTGGTAATCTGGTATAAAACGGGACTGCAGGCCGCTACCTGATAAAATTTTAGTAAATTTGTAATAATATTGGAACACATGTTCAAACACCTGCGTTTCTTAGTAATAGATATATAATGACGAAATGAGAAAATGTTAGGTTTATTATATTTTTATGAACACGTGTTCCGACATCGTGACAAAACATTGGTATTTTACTAAAAGTGTATCAGGATACCTATCAATTCATTATGAATAATTTGAAGAGATTCTTAATAAATTTTAACATTTTTTATTAGTAAGTTTTCTCTGTGTATAATAAGTCCTAATACAACCTTTCTAGTTCTACGTTTGAAAATTTTGAAAAAAAAATACGTAAGAGTACCTTCCATTGCTCCTGACGATCCAGGAATATTTCCATCTTATTTGGCATTATGATGCTTGAGAAAGGAATGGCAAAGAGGACCCTTGAAAAGTACCCGTCTATCCAGATCTAGTCATTAAATATAACTTAAACAATTTCATGTTATATTTAGTTTTTGAATTGCTTACAGTAGGGCAATTCTGATTTGCAACATAGTTCAAATATCCGATATTAAGGCGATGCCATACGTAGTAATTCAAAATAATGTGTTTTTGGTTTGAAAATTTGGTCGCCTAGAAATGTTTCAGATGCTTTAATTAAATACTGCGAGTAGAATACATCTTGGTCTTTGAAATAATCGAGTATTTTTTAGATAAGTCTTTTTATAAGCCCAGAAAAAAATAATGTAAAGGCCAATGAAAACTGCTTTAAAGTTCAAATTCTCCTATTTACGAACCCATTCTCGATTATGATTTTATTGTATAAGGTGCAAATTAAGTTATTTATAAAATGATCGAAAAAAAATATTTATGCCTGAACAATGAACATCCACAAAATAAAATAAAAGGCACTTTTTGGCCATGTTTTTTTCTTGCATAAATCAAAACAGGCTGATGGTGTTAAGCGGGAATTTAAACCTTATCGCCATCTTCGTAAGGGTTGTTATTGATAGCGGCTCAATTTAAAATATTACACGACGTAGTGCATCGCCTTAAAATGAATTTAATAAATCTAATAACCTGCTACGCAGATCGACAAATTATACCTCTACGTTATTACGCAAACTAAGTAGTAGGTGTCTTCTATAAAATCCTACAGATTCTTATTGCTTCGTCTAGGAAACAGATGACCCTCGATCGCATCTGAGTTATGAGCTTGCCGCTGTCAAGCGTTTAGCGCCGAGGGGTGGGTTGTTGGGGGTCCTGAGGGGGTGTTTAAATCCATACCAGCAATTTCCGATTAGCAGGGGATGATATTTCAATGGGAGATATTATTTAATCCACTGTCATTAACGAATGCGCAGTCATAATAAATGACCTCATTTATCTGTAATGAAATAAATATTTTATTTTAACTTTTTATGTTCATCCTGGACACTATCTTGGTTAAAAAAACAATTTCATTAGAAAATTTGTTTCCATTTAAAAAGGTAGATGCCAAAAATATGGGGAAAATTAGTAGCAAGATGATATTGTTACTTCTGATTTTGAAATATGACATCGACAAAAATGACGCTTAACAATTTTTTTATTTATTTATTGTTTCTTTACATTGTATTTTTTTTACGTTAGAATTTTTAACATCACTAGGACAAGCCTTTGTTGAGGTAAAAAATTTTACAAAATAATAAAAATAAAAAAAATAGCACAAAGATTATATATTAAGAGAACAACAGTGTTACATTAACTTTTCTACGAATTGGGTAATGTCCTACATGGTACCTATTAATCTAATTCCAGCCAATTCATTACAGTATAATGTAGTAAACATGTAAGGTGACCGTTAAAATTAAGTAAAGATCCAAACCAAAAGTTGAACCTGAGTTTGGTTGTGGTTCAGATAGTTTGGACTTTTAAGGACAGATGGCAGGTTGTCGTTTTTATCCCTCCAACAGGCTGATATTAATAAAACGCCATTGTCATTCTCTTCTGCATTTTCACTTCACAAAAAACAACATCTCAATGCGTTGAGAAGAAACTAAAATAATTATACAGTGACCATGATATACATTGATATTTAATTACAAGAAAAATATAATAAACTATTATTTTAAAAAGGAGAGAGGAAAGAAAGAGAAAAAAAGAGAAAAAAATAAGGTCCCATTGGTCGAGTGGATTACGACGCTTGTCCCTGTACATAGTTGTGAAAGTGATCTTTTTATTCTTCTGTGTCTTGTTCTATTTCATGTTTTGTTTAGATTCATTAGTTTTATCTTCTTCATTATTGATATATTACATTGATGGGTATAACCAAAATAAGTTAAAAAGAAAAGTTATTCCTGAAAATTCCTTATATTTTTCTCCGTGTGTTCCCAATAGCCCGGAGTCAGAAGAACTATGGCAACACCAATTATTGGAATATGTTGGAAGGCTGAAGGGAGTAGGAAAACGAAGGAGATGAGAAGAGAAAGGTTGGTAGTACCTATACGCCGTTGTTATCTGGAAAAAGGTGCAAATAAACAATATTATTTTCCTTGTACGTAGATAATGGTCTTGTTCCAAATGGAATAATTTTAGTCGCTCAATCACACAACACAAACTTACAATTTTGACTCACACAACACAAACTTACAATTTTGACTCACACAACACAAACTTACAATTTAGCATGTGTGTAAACTAACTAATGTCTATTTAGGACGGGTTGTTTTTACATTATTTGAATAATTCATCAAATTTATAAGTTGATTTTCAAGTTCTGCCAAGGTTCTATTCAATTGCTTGCATAACTTGAAAATAACCTTTACAGAACTTGAAAATCAACTTTGAAACTTGATGAATTTGTCAAATTCTGCGAACCCGTACTTATTGTATTATCGAATTTGAATATTCTAAAAATTTTACAGTCGTCCAAAATCTTTTACTGTGTGTTTATTTTATTATTAGTTTTAAAAGGACCTTTTTAATTTCTCTGGAATGTTATTTTCTGAAGTCGAACGTATACTTCCATCTTATATTATTTAAGCAGGGTATAAGAACATTAAATTTTCAAACGAAGTTTCCCTCTGAAAACATTTCCTTCTTATATGTACATCTTGCAGTTGTTCTGAAACCATCATAAAGTATCTCGTGCGTCAGTTTTACTAACCTCCCAACCGACTTCCTCGTACATCCTCTTTACGACTCTACGCCACTCACTAAAGAGATAGTGCACAATTTCTTCTTTCTTCTATGATGCCACCGAAATACCTTCTCCTCGTTAACATTTTATAAGGTTCCCTTGGCTTGCAGTATTACCTTATGTTCTTATTTATCATACAAAACTGGGGCATCGATTTTGCTTTTGATAATATAAAATAAACACTAGTTTATTTTGAGAGGCTTCGTAAAAAAAAAATAAAAAAAGGCTCTAACATGAGTGTAACCACCGGTCAGTGGTTGAGTGGGCATAGCGCTTGGGTCTCACCCGAGCGTCGCGTGTTCGATTCCTCGGCTGGCTAAGTCCTCCATCACGACACAAGCAACATTTTCGGCTTTCTGTGGTGGTAGTAGGAGATTTTCAAACATTGTTGGGTTATTCGTAACCCGGGAATGTTTGTCTTTCTTTAATAAATAAGAAAATAAGAAATTGATTATTAATTTGGGTTAATAATAATATTTTTACAGCGCCGTTTTGTGCAAAATCACCTCAAGGGCGCTAAGGCAAGGGCGGACCTAATGTCATTATTTAAACAAATCCTTCAAATATGCGTAAAACCATATTATTATTGACAACGATAAAATTCCGTGGGTATTTACTCAAAAGAAATTGTGGGTTCACAATAATAGATATATAGAGTAGACAAACATGATTTATTGTATCAGTACCTATTGCTTATATTATGACAAAATATTATTTGAACTAAAGCGTTGCTTAAAATGCGAACGTAAAGGTATTTGTTTACCTGATCTGAACAGTCAGATATTTCCTTGCTTTCCCATTTCTCTTCTCTTCCCCACCCCTTCATCTTCACAATATTTCCCAAATGGGGATGCCATAGTCCCACCGGCTCTGGACAGTTGGGAGTGGTTTAGAATATTGGGCGGTATTCACATAAAATCAAACATACTAATTACGGATGTCGGTGCACTGGCAAATATTCCTCCGTATTCCTGCGTAAAGCCTAAAATTATTCATATCTATGAATTGATAAGTATTAAAACGATAAAGTAGGTATCAAAATCATTTAATTATTCTATGTTTCAAATGCGTTTTTAATTTTTGTACACATTTGACAGATCTAAATCTGGATAATGATTTTTAAATTTTACGGGGTTCTCTTGAATTGCAAATTTTTGACAGTATTTTTTTGATACACAAAACGAAATGATCCCAAAGGAAAAACTTCATTATTCCTACAATAATTACAATATCCAGTGATTTTTCACGGGTCTGCTCTAGTTAAATAATAAATAAACGAATTCCCCAAGAACCTTTTTTGGCAAAAATAGATGAATAATACACAGAATAAAGAATAACATAAGAAATGCCTTGTGGACGTGTTTCGTGATCCAAACACAAGCCCAATTTTCACCATTATTACGTAATTCAAATAGGTTGGAAATATACAATTGAGGCAAGTGTAAGAGTGACAGACAGCGTGCTTAATGGTCTAGAACCCAAAGGTACTAAGTCAGTGGCACGATTGTTTACATTTAAATTTATATGGAATGCACTTTATTATGTGGAATCGTATTATTCCACAGTATTAATCATCAATCAATCGTATTATTTCATAGTTACACCATCCTCTATTCGATCTCGTTCCCCTGATTTCTGTTCTGCTCCCTAAGAACTATCGCAAATTCGGTATGAATGTCTTGTCCTCCTGACTGCCGACAGGTTAGATACATTTTGAAAACTGTATAAATGTGCAAAAGTTGTGTACACGCCGAATAGAAAATCGCTAACAAAGAATGAAATATTCGGGGGGATGGACGTCATTTTTTAAAGAAATGAGTCATCTTTGAGAGAGTCGCAGTTGTGGCAGAATAACTATTTAGTGAGAAGTAAGTTAATAATACATCCAACATATGTCCCAGAACAGCAAGGTTGTGTGTTTTATGTTCTAAAATAATATTACCACTATTATAGTAGCTAACTTCCAGATGATGTTAGCATTTTTCTCTGGTTTAATGAGATACGCAGGAGGTATAAAATATATATTTTAAACCGATTTTTATAGTAAGCAAGTTACTATGTAAAAAAAATAGCGTAGGTACTAAAAACTTATGATAAATTGAACCCAATTTATAAACCTAATTTTCAAATAAATAAAATGTAAAATCATGGTTTTTATATTTGAGTTATAAAAATTAAATATTTTAAATCACTAAATTATTCTGTATTAATGACCAATAAAAACAAATAATATTTATGAATAAAAGCAAAGGAAATATTACGTACCTTTCAAGCAAAGTAAGAATCGTGGCTCGCTCAGGCAATATGGCACGAGAACTCGGCTAACTTTTCCGATATATAGGCACTATTCACAGGATTACTAAACTGGGACAGAATAAATAAATAAATCTTAAAGGATAGGTATATCAAGAAGATTATGAAATACCCACTAAATACCACAGGCTTCGGAATGTCGCGCGTTGGTGTTTGCGGTTTTTCATGCAACGACAATGCAGGACTGCAAGGAGTGGAGAAATCCTTTTCATAACGGAAATTGGAATGGGTTATGGATTCTCAAGAATGAGGCAACGACTGAAAGAGAAGTTATTTAAGAAATCCATTTCAATTGACCTTTATTATAAATTCTGGAGTACATTCCATTCCAATTACATTAAGGCAATGCACTACGTCGTGTAATATTTTAAATTGAGCCGCTATCAATAACAACCCTTACGTAGATGGTGATAAGGTTTAAATTCCCGCTTAACACCATCCGCCTGTTTTGATTTATGCAAAAAAAAAATGGCCAAAAGCGCCTTTTATTTTATTTTGTGGATGTTCAGGCATAAATATATAATTTTTTTTCGATTATTTTATAAATACCTTAATTCGCCATATTATACAATAAAATCATAACCGAAAATGGGTTCGTAAGTAGGAGACTTTGAATTTTAAAGCAGTTTTCATAGGCCTTATACATTATTTTTTTCTGGGCTTATAAAAAGACTTATCTGAAAATAACTCGATTATTTCAAAGGCCAAAATGTATTCTACTCGCAGTATTTAATTAAAGCATCTGAAACATTTCTAGGCGACCAAATTTTCAAACCAAAAACACATGATTTTGCATTACTACGTATGGCATCGCCTTAAGTAAGAGTAGAATTAACGTTCTTTTAAAATACGAGTAAAAAAAGGGTGTAATTGTGCGACGTACGCTAAATAGATAATACACCATTGAAATGCCTTCTGAAACCAATTACTTACTACTTTTCGTTCCCTCACACACTCCCTAACGTACATCGCCATTACATTTTTGATCGAAATTTTCGTATTTGAAATTTAAGCAAAGAATTGATTAATCTTTTTGATCATGAAGCATGCCCACATCGCATTCCTTGTGTTCTTCTTTGTTCAATGGATCATAGCATCTCGCGTTTATCTATAATTCTGTTCAATGGATCATAGCATCTCGCGCTTACCTATAATTCTGTAACACGCTAACGATGAAGACAATCGGTCAATAAAGGAATTTTTCATTCAAATTTCATTTCTGGGGGATTAAACCTCTATCGTTGACTAATCCCATAATAGGTATATTCTATCTCTTTTTTATTCTGGTACCCTCTCTAAGATGAGTGAGAGAGATCTCCTATCGAAGTACCTAAAATGCACAAATAGCTATTTCGATTTGATTACTGTATCCTGATCCCAGAATCTTACCATTCCACATGGGGAATAATATAGCAATACTGTGGTTGTGATATTACTCCATACGTGTATCGTATTCACTGAACCCTTTGTCTGAAAATGTGTTCATGTCGTCTAGGGTACGTTATACCTTATTTAATTACAATTCATCCTGTTCTTTATCATACATGCGAATCGTTTCACTCCCTTTCCCTATCCCCTCTTCAGGTCTTCCGGGGGAGTGAAGGGTGTTGAGGGAGTCTGCGGATGGAAGGATTTGGGTGGCAGGGGTGGCTGGCATGGAGGCTGCATCCCTGGTGGTAGTCATGGCAGCGGATGCACCCCCCACCCCCAGCCAGGCCAATCCGAGGGAGGGGGATAAATATGTTGCCAAGGAAAATGAGAAATGGCGCGGCCATGATCATATTAATTCCACGAGTTTATTCTGCTCTTCCAATATTGGGATTGCTACCAAATGAGCTTCTATGTTATATTTATTTAACACATTTTACCTTTATTACTTACGACGTACGATATATTAATGTTGTAAGTCAAAACAAAGTACACGCATTTATTTTGCAAGATATTGAATTTCTTGTGAGGCATGGAACTGGCAAAGAAAGGATGAAAGTAGATTGAATGCTGTTGAAATGAGATCCCTGAGGCGTATGTGTGGTAAAACCATGTTTGATCGTGTGAGGAATGTGGAGATCCGCAAAGAGTGCAAGGCTGATGCAAGCGTAATTAGTAAGATTAAGAAAGGGACGCTTAGATGGTTTGGGCATGTAGAGCGAATGAGCGAAGATAGGAGTGTAAGGAGGATATATGATGCAAATGTGAATAGTAGCAGAAGTCGGGGACGCCCGAGGAAGACATGGCACGATCAAGTGAATCAGATAATCGAGTCGGGCCATGTCAAGAGTCACAATAATAGAAGAGTATGTACGAGACGATGTATGAATGTGAATGAGGCAAGGGGTGTGTGCCAAGACCGAGTTGTTTGGCGGTCCGTCCTCTCTGCCTACCCCTGCGGGGAAACGGCGTGATGGTTAGTTAGTTAGTTAGTTAGTTTGAATTTCTTTTATTTTAAAGTGAAGTTAATAGAAAATATTTCTTTTAAATCAGTGCCTACACTTTATAGTACAAAATAAATATAGAATGTTTTTAGGTGGTTGATATTAATTACGTAGATACCTTAAATGTGGTAAGTAGGTACTGACTAATGTATATTTTGACCCGTAGCTGGTGAAACTATGATATTGGTTTCAAAAATAAAAAATATCTCTTATCGTACTGCTTCCAACTGCCCGAAGCCAGTGAAACTATGGCGTCCCAATTATGGTACGTTGTGGGGCTGCAGGGAGTGCAGAAGGAAATGGATAGGGACAGGAAGGTGGTAAAGTACCTGGCTATTAAGATCTGGTCACCAAACAGGGATAAAGCCATTTCAAACAACGTATCAATTCTGAATGGTGGTCTCTCACAAGAACGCAAGTGTCTTCCATTCTAAAAAAAAATATTATCAACAGTTTTACACCCGGAAAACAATGAGTAGGTACGGCTTTTAAATAATCAAAGTACTGTTAATAATATAACTGCGTGTTCATTTCCTAATAAAATATTATCCATTCAGAATATATCTGAACACTTGCTGACGAGATGCGAACATATTAATTTTTTTAAGAACACGGGTTCCGACTTCCCATATTCATGCTTTACCGACAGTTTGTGATGAAATTTGTCAATTATTAGTTATAGACCCATAGTCCTGTTTTTAACAGGAAAACCCTTAATTTGACCAGATTTTGAATAAATTAACAATATTAAATTTAATATCAGTAAGTTTTCTCCGTGTAATTTAAATTATCACAACAACATGAATAAGAATACACAATTTAATTTAATTCATTTTAATTTAAGTTAATTCAATTTAAGTTTTCTCCGTGTAATTTAAACATTGATTACCAGTTTAAACATGCATCAAACACGTGTTTAACTTCTGTTTAATTTTTTTATCACAACATGAATAAGAATACACTTAAGATCCCACTCTCCTATCAGAATGATCGATCCAAGTGTAATCAGTGAACCTCGTTTCATGTGCCATCTGCCGCAAGGATATTAGGTTCAGAACGGATGTATTTTTTCGTCTGCTCTTCCTTGATCCTTTCTCGTCCCTTCTTAAAGGATGCAGGTAAACAAAGGGACCTAGCAGCTGTTCAAATCGGCATGGAAGCTTGAAAGACTACAATGTGTAATGTGGTTCGTCTTTCTGTCTACCTGGACGCATTGTCTATCTTGTTAATACTAGTTGCATTGCATCTGCACTTAGACTCAATAGCTTTTGTAAGTTAAAGGTATTATCATAAACATAAATAGGTGAATACTACACACAAGTCCCAACAGCTTCCAAATATCCGGAGCCAGTCTACGGCATTCCCAATCGGGATATTATGGTGGAAGAAGTGGGGGGGGGGGGGGGGAGAGATAGAAGATAGGACAATTACCCTAGCGAATGACCACCATTCAGAATCGTATGTATTATAGTATATTATATAACTCAAGGGTTAGTATGTATTATAGTATATTATATAACTCAAGGGTTAGTATGTATTATAGTATATTATATAACTCAAGGGTTAGTATGTATTATAGTATATTATATAACTCAAGGGTTAGTATGTATTATAGTATATTATATAACTCAAGGGTTAGTATGTATTAGAGTATGTTATATAACCTAAGGGTCAATATGTATTATAGTATATTTTATAAACAAAGTGTTATGTTATTTTTTTAATGATAAACTAATGTTTATAAGACAAGGTTTTATGCATAGCATAAAGGATAAAAAATAATTTTAAGCAATAATTATCAATAGAAATTGAAAATTGAATATTTTCAATTTTTCATATATATTTGTTATCCTTTATGCTATGCATAAAATCTTGTCTTATAAACATCAGTTTATCATTAAAAAATAATAATATTTGACAAGACAAAAATATTTCACCAACAAATGAAGATATAATATGTCTAGACGCCATCTAGTGAGAAATTTAAAATTAACAAAGCCTTTCCTACAAAAAATAAAGTTGGTTGTTTACAGGTGGAAAATATAATAAGCAGTAATTGTTGATTGAGGTACTAGTACATATTGAATTATTTGGCGGGTTGGAATTAAGCCGACGTTTCAGAGCACCGGACATCAGAAGGCACGAGTTTAATTCCCGTTGGGAGATATTTTCAATTTCTATTTTTTTTCAGGCGACTAATAAGGAAGTTGAGTGAAAAATATTTTGACTTATAAAAAATATGTTCATGTAGATCAAAAAATATCGATTCTAAATATATAAATATATTTCTATATTATTATTCTTAGAATTAGTTAAACGTTCTTGAAAAAGCATTCAATAGCAATAGACTGTATACGCTCCACGATTGGTCGAAAGAATTCTGTCGTCACATGTGTCGTGACTCGTACGTACAACGGAACACCTATGGTGCATCTCTTTCTATTACATGAGAGATGGTCGGTTTAGATGAGAGAGGTGTATAGGCCAAAGGTTTATTTGGGTTTGTCAAATATATGTACGTATTTGTTATTATTATTATATGAAATGGATTTCTAAAGATACATATTCGTATAGTGCTTTATAATAATATGTTGTTTATTGCATAACTTAGATGTTTTTATTATTATACATGTCACATAGCATGTGATACACTTCAGGCCGCCGGCCGCTCAGAAAAGTCTCACAGTGAACTGGGCTGTAAACCGATATTTTACTTTTGGTCTCTACTTTTCTGCGCGGTGGTCCTGAATTCGCGCGGGGAACGTCAACAAGTAGCGACGGCAATACCGTACCGGGCGTGAAAAGCAAATATTCTAACTTAAAATATTAATTTAACTATCAAATCTTAATCAATTTTCTTTTTTTTTTAATAACATCAATTATAATAGACGGTTAACATTGGTAAAAAAATTACTGGAATTCCTTGTTGAAGAATTAAAATTTTTTCCATACATAATGCTTAAGCGACGTGGTTTTCACAGTTCTAATGACGTCACACTACACCCCGCCTCTTACCGCTCGGATTCCGCTCGTTTTGGCGGGCTTAATAAATTTTAAACTTTGAGAATTAATTTAACTATGAAAACAAACTTAAAAAAAAAAAAAAAAAAAAATACCAGTATTTAAGTTTGAATGCGAACATTGATAAAAAAAAAATAAAAAAAATGGACTCAACTTCCTTATTATTGCTTATAATTATTTAATGTGTTATGTTGTATTAGGGTATATTATACAACCTAAGGGGTAGTATGTATAAGAGTATATAATATAACCGAAGAGTTAGTATGTATTATAGTATATTATGTAACCTAAGTGTTAAGTGTTAGTATGTATTATAGTATATTATGTAACCTAAGTGTATACCCTTATATAGTATGTATGTATTCGAGTACATACCACTCTGGAACCTGCCGCAAAAATATACTATTATGCAGGGTGTTAAGAGTTAAGATACGTATGACGTACAATTTGTACCAGGGATCTGAGGTTATCAATTACCTCAATGGGTTGTTTGGAGTTAAAAATGTAGATAAAATTTTGGCTTCCGGTGATAATATCAACTAAAACATATTAAAAACTTTGGTTATCGGATAATTGGGGTCGTACTCAATCTTTTTTTACACATACAGTTTGTTTTTTTTTTAAATATTTATTTAGATGTATGTAAATTCTTTCATACACCTAGTGGGAAAAATATAAAATACAAGTAAAAAGTATAAAAATATATTGCACTTCAAGAATTATTGTTACATTGGTTTCCCAAATAAGTTAGAAAAAATAAATAAACACCTTCGTACATAATCATAAACTTTTTCTTACATATAGCACATACCCTACGAAGTGTCAAGACTTGTGGCTTTCTTTAAGTCGTTTTGTAGGTTATTTAAAAATTTTATTAAGTTTTTGTCCTTTATAAAATAAGCGCGTAAGTTTAGTTTTGTGAAGCCTAAAATCTCGGCAACTTTTCGTAGGGTAAATGTGAACATTTTCACTGTGCATAATATTATTTTGGAGATAATTAGGAAGAATGTAATTTTTAAGCTTGTACATCAATGTTAACGTATTGTTGTTTAGTTGACATAATATTTGAATGTTATAACATAATTTTAACTCTTTAAATATATTGCATTTCAAAATCATCATCATCCCTATTTTGTATAAACTGTAGTAGATTATTTTGGGCTTCGTTACATACGAAGTAAACACTAGCATAATAATTTAAATGAGTAGTTACTATTGAATTGCATAGAAGCCGCTGTATTAAGATCCAACTTATTTCTGATTCTCTTTAAAAAAATCAATTTTTTTTAGCAATTTTCTTAGTTATGTTTTAATTTGTTTAAATAATTATTACGAAATTTTTTATATGCATTCCATTTTTCGTCTGATGGTTCCAATTTTGTTGCTTTATCTCTATGTTGCTGAAGGTTATGTAATGGTTTTGAATATTATTTATTAGTATTTTAAACTGCCTTTTTATCGACATATTTTTATCGACTGCTAAAGACAACATTATGATGAAGTTTTCTGTTTTGTCATTTATTTGATTCGGGAAGTTGTGAAATACTATTTAGTAAAGTTTTACAAAATTTAGAATGATCATGGTTATACATAATTTCCCTTGATTAATTTTTAATTATACTCGTTTCAAATATTGTTAATATCTTTTCGTGGTCTGACAATTGTGGTGTATCCACAACATTAACATTTAAGTAAAAATTATTTGCTATAACTAAGTTGCTGATGTATTTGATATCCTAGTTGGCTTTGTTGTTAGTTGTTTCAGTCCTAGATTATTCACTAAACTTTGAAGTCTATTACTATAGGTATTATTCACTTTCATGTCGATATTAAAGTCACCAGTTACATAAAACATATATTGATTGACCAACTATCGAAGAAATGTAAATATTTTGAATGGCTTTGGTTTGGTGAGTGGTATAATACCGCGTGTATTCCTTCTTTGGTTTGGTTAGTGGTATTTGTACTGCAAGAATCCATGTATTTTTTTCATCAAATACTTCATTTGATATTTTTTTAAAAGATACACTATTTTGAATAATCTCTAACTAACTCCTAGCATATTCCGACTAAATAAATCGCATCTTAAAACTGAATGATACTTCAGAATTGTATTGTTTCACTGCATTTTGATTTATGGTTTGAATAAATTCATTCTAATAATTAACTTGAGATAAAAGGCTTGAAATATTTAAGTAGTGTATATTATAAAGACTCGTGTTTTATTAAATATTTTCACCATTTTCGCTTATTTATTATCGTATTTTAATATTAGCGCGCTCCCTCTAACATTCGTATTTACATATCTCCCTTTGAAACCATCTTTGAACGCTTACTACGGGGCCTTAATACTACTGCCTACTTGTTGTAAAGATTTGTGTGTACTAACTTTTATTAACTGGTCTTTTTATTTCCTTTGTATTCAAAATGTCAACTAATGTGAAAGAATTGAAGCCCGGCTTTATGAATCTGCGCCAAAATCACACATCCTCGTTTTTAAGTTTTTTTAAGAAAGGTGAGATTCTCACAGCTTTAAGACATCCTTTGCAATGGTCGCCATCTTTGCTGTCGGGTGCTCGGGTGAATTAGAGCGGAAGTCGCGAACAACTGAGTAATAATTTTGTATATATAGAAAATCAAATATTTAACGGAGGCGTTGGATGCAACAAGTTGCAATTTGTCACGTCTAGAAGGTTTTTTGATTTGGACGTGTAGGGCGGATTGACGTAGAAAGGAGCATCAGAAGAATATATTATGACGCCAATGTGAATGGAAGAAGAATTAGAGAACCTCCAGGGAAATAAAAATATCAAATGGAAGATCTTAGTATCGCCCTGTTGAAAGACCTTCAGAATCGATACATGGCTTGAAATCACTTGAGTCGTGTTTAGTGACTTAATATCCAGGTTCTTCCTAACCTTCGTCTTATCTTACTTATTACCTTACTTTTTACCTATTTTCTTAAATTTTACTAACATTATACTGTTATTCTTCATGTTGTTGTACTATTATAAGTATGTCAATTATGTTAATGGCACGTGTTGTGCCGTATATGTGTAAATAAATAAATAAATCTGTCTCCTTCCTCTCCCCTTCAGCCTCACAAAATACCCCAATTGGAGTTTTCCTTATAACAATGGCTCCAGTTGGGAGCAGTACAAACTCTTATGCGGTAATTAAATAAAAAATGGTGTAAATAATAGAATTTATGAGACAATGTATGCGTGTGATTAAAGCAAGGAGGGTGACCATCTCCCACTCCTGTGGAGAAATAGCGTTTGTAACTTAGTTGACTATAGATACACAGGTAGGTACTAGTCGCAATTCCTCATTAAGTAGATATACGAGTACGACAGTCATATTTAAAAAATAACATCACAAACTTTGCGTAAGTGTAACTACAACGGCGCAGATAAAATCAGTTAAGAAATGAGGAAATCCGAAAATAAATCGAAATATTCCATATTATTTATTGTAAGCAGTTTTGAAATAAATGAATGCCGCGGTTTAGCAATGTTTAAAAAGGCTTTTTTAGGATTTGGATTTATGATGTTGACGGCCCCAACCTCCTGTTTTGTATTTGTGATGTTGACGGCCCCAACCTCCTGTTTTGGATTTATGATGTTGACGGCCCCAACCTACTGTTTGGTATTTGTGATGTTGACGGCCCCAGCCTCCTGTTTTGTATTTGTGATGTTGACGGCCCCAACCTCCTGTTTTGGATTTATGATGTTGACGGCCCCAACCTACTGTTTTGTATTTGTGATGTTGACGGCCCCAGCCTCCTGTTTTGTATTTGTGATGTTGACGGCCCCAACCTCCTGTTTTGGATTTATGATGTTGACGGCCCCAACCTACTGTTTTGTATTTGTGATGTTGACGGCCCCAGCCTCCTGTTTTGTATTTATGATGTTGACGGCCCTAACCTCCTGTTTTGTATTTGTGATGTTGACGGCCCCAACCTCCTGTTTTGTATTTGTGATGTTGACGGCCCCAGCCTCCTGTTTTGTATTTATGATAATGACGGCCCCAACCTCCTGTTTTGTATTTGTGATGTTGACGGCCCCAACCTCCTGTTTTGTAATTGTAATGTTGACGGCCCCAACCTACTGTTTTGTATTTGTAATGTTGACGGCCCCAACCTACTGTTTTGTATTTGTGATGTTGACGGCACCAGCCTCCTGTTTTGTATTTATGATGTTGACGGCCCCAACCTTCTGTTTTGTATTTGTGATGTTGACGGCCCCATCCTCCTGTTTTGTATTTGTGATGTTGACGGCCCCAGCCTCCTGTTTTGTATTTATGATGATGACGCCCCCAACCTCCTGTTTTGTATTTGTGATGTTGACGGCCCCAACCTCCTGTTTTGTATTTGTAATGTTGACGGCCCCAACCTACTGTTTTGTATTTGTAATGTTGACGGCCCCAACCTACTGTTTTGTATTTGTGATGTTGACGGCACCAGCCTCCTGTTTTGGATTTACGATTTTGACGGCCCCAACTTCCTGTTTTGTATTTGTAATGTTGACGGCCCCAGCCTCCTGTTTTGGATTTATGATTTTGACGGCCCCAGCCTCCTGTTTTGTATTTGTGATGTTGACGGCCCCAGTATCCTGTTTTGGATTTAAAATGTTGACGGTCCCAACCTCCTGTTTTGTATTTGTGATGTTGACAGCCCCAGCCTCCTGTTTTGGATTTATGATTTTGACGGCCCCAGCCTCCTGTTTTGTATTTGTGATGTTGACGGCAGCAGCCTCCTGTTTTGGATTTATGATGTTGATGGCCCCAACCTCCTGTTTTGTATTTGTGATGTTGACGGCCCCATCCTCCTGTTTTGTATTTGTGATGTTGATGGCCCCAGCCTCCTGTTTTGTATTTGTGTTGTTGACGGCCCCAACCTCCTGTTTTGAATTTGTGACGTTGACGGCCCCAGCCTCCTGTTTTGGATTTATGATTTTGACGGTCCCAACCTCCTGTTTTGTATTTGTGATATTGACGGCCCCAGGCTCCTGTTTTGGATTTATGATTTTGACGGCCCCAACCTCCTGTTTTGTATTTGTGATGATGACGGCCCCAGCCTCCTGTTTTGAATTTATGATGTTGATGGTCCCAGTCTTCTGTTTTGGATATTATGATGTTTATGGCACTATCCTCATGTTTTGGATTTACGATGTTGACGGCCCCAGCCTCCTGTTTTGGATTTATGATGTTGACGGCCCCATCCTCCTGTTTTGTATTTGTGATGTTGACGGCCCCAGCCTCCTGTTTTGTATTTGTGATGTTGACGGCCCCAACCTCCTGTTTTGTATTTGTGATGTTGACGGCCCCAGCCTACTGTTTGATTTATGATGTTGATGGCCCCAGTCTCCCGTTTTATATTTATGACGTTGATGGCTCCAGCCTACTGTTTGATTTATGATGTTGATGTCCCCAGTCTCCCGTTTTGTATTTATGACGTTGACTCCTCCAGCCTCGTGTTTTGGCCAAAAACTTTTGAAATTCTTAAATTTTGATAGATGTATATCACATTTTCTATGAATTATTGCGATAAGGTAAAAAACTGTTATGTTTAGGTCACGCAAATGCAGTGAAATCGAACGATGGATTGTTTGCATCATTGCATAATATGCACTCATCATGTGTTATGTGTATGCTTCCAACGGTGATGTCAAATGTCACTGGGAAAAACAGCATTTTGTCTTGCTTACGCATTTTATTGTTTTTAGCAAAAAAATTGACAACATGCGCATGGTCCTACTGAGCCAAATGACGCCTGGCGCTAGTAAAAACCTCAAGGGCGCTGTGTCAAGGATTGAACCGAGAAAACAAAGACAACAAAGACACTGGGCGGGCGAGCGGCGTGGATTTGATTTTTATACAAATTCATTGTTTTATTCCGAGAGTGATGAAATTTTCATTCCCAAAATAAGAGGAAGGTTTGAAAAGAAAGATTTCTAAAAAACTCTGAGTAGAAAACTGGCAATACTTATATAATTATTTAAAATGTTATTTATTTAATAAGTATATTGTCTTTTGACCCCACCATACTTAGAAGTAATGCTGAATTAAATATTACGATAAAATGACCAACAATAATATGAACGCCCTATTAATCACCCCATACAACTGGTATACATTATATTCGTATTATGAGTAATTAATAATAAAATTTCCGATAGTTATTAATTTAGGATTTGCATATTTGGTATTGATGTACAGCACCGCAGATCTGTCATGGATGTCATGGCTTGAATGCTGGATCATGGATTTCCCATTATGCATACTCATGATCCCATGTCATAAAGAGGAACCATACTGACTGATTCACACTTGGGAAACGTTCATACAGGCGTGACGAGGATTGAAATAGCCAAAATCTGTACATGTCTTAATATTATATCCACTTTAAGTTTTTTTTAATGTGATACCGCACAAGAGCCCCAACTGCTCCCAACCGTCTGGAGACAGTGAGACTATGGCATCACCAATTGGGTTATCTTATGAGGTTGAATTTAATGGTGAGGGGAAGGAGATGGAAAAGAGAAAGGTGGAGAAGTACCTAGCTATTCATAACTGGTCACCAAACACGACCAAAGCCATTTCAAGCAACGTTTAAATTCTGAATGGTGGTCTTACATCAGGGCGATACTGAAAGTATCTTCCACATATCATTTAGATGGTAGATTTTCTGAATATACTGAGAAAATCTATTATGAGTATATATTACGAAAGGTTTTGTACTAACGCCTTGTGAAAGTTTGTGCTTATACGATTGTGTGCATTAAAATATAATCTTGATATAAACACAATCTAATCCATCTTTGGTAATTTTTAAAACCAGACAGATAATGCATAAAGTTTAATATTAATAATAAATTTTATATATCTTAAACAATACAAATACGTTAAATCAGAAATTAACAATTTTAACTAAAAAAAAATTGTGCATTTCGGAGGAGAGTCCTTTTTTTCTCTATTTGATTATTTGATTCGAATATTCAAGAAGAAGAAAGAAGACGCAAGAAGAACGAAAGAAGACGAAAAAGAAAGGAGAGGTCACGACACGTTAAAAAAAGTCAAGATGAAGCAAGAAAGCGCAGGAAACCAACAGGGAGGGCAAAGAAGAACAAAGAAGATGTTAGCAAAGACCAAAAGATCCAAAAAGAAGCATAAAGAAACAAGAAGAGGCAAGACAAGTTAAAGTCAGAAGAACTAAGAAGAGGGTAGTAAAAGCAAAAAGTTGCAGGCAGAGACTAGGAGGGCCAAAAAAAGCCGGAAGAATCAAGAGACAGCAAGAAGAGGCTAATAGAAGCAAGAAGATGCAAGTAGAAACTAGGAGAGCCATTCAAAACCACGAAGAAGCAGGAACAGGCTAGTAGACGCAAGAAGATGCAAGCATATACTAGGAGAAACTGAATAGTCAAGAAAGTGTCAAAAAGCGCCAAGAAAAAAAAAGAAAGATTTGATAAAAGGACAAATTCAACTGTCCAATACACCAGGGCCGCACGTCGCTTATTTTTGTGCACGACTCCTTCACTTAGGTCGTTTAGATTTTGGCTTTATTTTAGGGAATTGTCTCGTCTTAATCGTTAATATGATTCGATCTTTGAACTGGGGTGAACATTATTATTGGAGTCGTCCATACATTGTATTAAAGCAGACATCGATTTAATAATGGGTTTATCCATGGTTTACATTAGAAATTAGAGCGGAAGTAAAATATTGGTACTGTTGCTATGTTTAGCGGGCTTGGTTTTGTAAGGTTACACATTTCACGAAGACGGTGTATTAGAGCCATATTGATTTTCAATTCAAGATAGAAAATTCGATGATTTTTGTAAATATTTCTCCCTTTTTCATTAATAGAATGACGTTTTTAATTGAATTCGAAAACATAAGAATACGTACATTTTAGCATAATAAATAAACATGTGAGTACTTATAGTAAAAATAAATTATAAACTCCCTTTTACCACGCATACACATCTTAGGTAACCAATGTGCAGAACTTACAAAAAAGCTTTAAACATATAATTTAAAACATTTTTTCATACAACCTTACTAAAAAACGTCGCGTAAATATTACGTGGCGCGTAAGATCAGAACAGTGAAAAGCTCGACTATTACCATCGCGTTTGTTTGGTAACAGTCTTAAACCAGGCTCAAGGCCGGCTTTACCACTCCAATGTTGAACGGGCTTGTAAGAATCTAATTAGTAACAGCTATATTAGTTTACATTTTGTATCATATAATCTGATTGTAAATTTTAGTTGATTTTAATCATATTAGTATGTTTACACTTTATAATAATTGTTTTGCTATCCTTTTTTTTTAGAAAAAATGTTTTATTCTGTATTAATGTAAATAAATAAATATTTTTTATGTGAATACCCACTAGAGTCCTATAGCCAGCGGGACTATGGCTACCTCATTTGGGGTACGCTGTGAAGCTAAAGGAAATGGGGAATTCACATAGTTGGTCTTTCACCAGGGGAGTACTGACAGTTTCCACTACTCAATCACATGTGGTCTGTTAATTTAATTATATAATTTAAAAAATAATATAGTTGAGTGGCAGCCAAAACTCTCGGTAATGGTGAACTCTGGCGTCGTGAAATGTGAAGAGAAATGTTGGTACAACCCGACCCGCGTACAGGCGCAATTGGACCAGTATCCCCGGGCACCGACTTGCAAAGGCGCCGAGGAACCAAGTTTTTACCAGCATCAAAGGCCGATTGGCTCAGGGCCGGACCTAATACTTATTCTATATTATTGATAATGCATACTAATCTATGCATTGTCTCTGAATGTTTATATTGTATATCCACCAGCTGAGACTTGTAAAACGATTATCAGCCGGAGTGACTCAATAAATAACATTGCATTATTATAATCGTGTTCTAATTCCTCATCACAATACAACATGGTAATATGTGAGAATTGACTCGAAATTCACAAAACACGCCATATTTGCCTTTGTTTATTTTTCTTTAATTATTTAGTAAATATACTTTGAATACGTCATAAAATCGCTTATGGTAATTACACTGAGAATTCTATAGCATCGCCAACTATATCAAAATCTTATCAGAATCTGAAACGATTACGGATAATACTCGATAATTAATTCAGTAATTATTACTAAATTATTTAAGTAGATGCGAGGAAAGATAGAGGAAAATACATCGCTATTTTTCTGATCTGATCACTAAATATAGCCAAAACAATATCAAACAACGTTTCCAATCTGATTTAGGGTTCCAGAGTGGTTCCAAACTTGAAATGGCTTTATTCGTGTTTGATGCCAAGATCTGAATAGCCAGGTACTTCCCCCAAACTTCCTCTTTCCTATCTTCCTCCCCTCCCCAATCCCAATCAGCATCACAACATTCTCCATCCGGGGATGACATTGTATCACTAGCTCCGGACAGTTATGTATGGCATTTTATTTGTGGTCTTTATTATACATAATAAAACGCCAGAGCGTAGTTTCAATCTAGTAAACGTCTGTGATTTCAATAGGCGCACTTAAAGCAGAGCGGATAGACCACCACATAACATTGTCTTGGCACACACTCCTTGCTTCGCCCCATCTGGGCCCACGAGTCTCTTTTCAAAAAACTTCAAACATTTCTGAATAAAGTTAGGGTGCCACCAAATTCTTAAGGGTAACCCAACTCACAAAAAACTCTGAAATCCCCTTTTTAAAAAAACCACATCTTAAGTCTCGCGGAAACATTTTATGCGGGTATTCCCACCCATGAAAACGCGTCCATAAATTGCCTCGCCAGGTACGACGAAATCGTACGTACCACATATCAAAAGCCTAAACAAATCCTTCGTAAAGTTTAACCTCCCCATATTGCAGCCATGTCCCTATGCAAATAATTTTTCACAAACAACCAAATAAACTAATTTTTCAATAACCATTATTTTAAAATCATTATGAAAGAGAATGAGGCCTCGTTGGCCCGGAGATCTGTATGTCAAAATTTCAAAAACTCCTTGCTTCATTCGCATTCACTCAACGTCTCATACATAATCTTCTGATTATTCTGACTCATCGAGTGGTATTTCATCAAGTAGGGGAAATATGTCCAAACGACATGTGGACAAAATGAATTTTGCTAATTTTTCCGAAATCGTTGGGTTTTTAGTTCCCGTTTAAACCATCAAAGGTGCTCTATGACGCGACCTCACTGCTACGCATTCCTCAGTACAGTATCCGGTCGCTACACCCAGTCGTGTTGGTATTGCCATTTGTTCGTATGAGACGTCACTGAATGGTTTTTTTGCAGTCTTAATTATTATTTTGTCCATGTAATGATTTACTCGGTCGAAGCCAGGAGAATCTTGGATAAAATGTATGTCGTGTGGTAATTGAGGATATGCCTAAAAACCAAACATTTTGTCTGCGAATTGTCACTGTCACAAACTGTCATTTTATTCATATTTCGGGTATGTCATTTTCTAAATAACGCTGTCAGTAACATGTTTTTAATCGACTTAACAAAATCTTTTACAACGTTTTGTTAAATATATTTTTATATTATTTTTAAACATTATATGGGTAATTAGTTAACAAAAAAAACCAATTAAACTTTAATCCCTGCTATGCTGTGTGGGGAATTTTTTTAAGGCATGGAAGGAGAGGATGTTCTGAGAAAGAAAAAGGTATGAGGGGTGGGAAGGAATCTAAGGATAAGTGTGTCCAGGAGTATATCCGTCCCGCTGTGAGAAAGACCAGTTGCAGGGGTCAAATGGTCTCGCCAATCCAGCCTCTCCCGATCTGGCACGCCACGCAGCTGGTGGGCAGGCGCATCATGAATACACATCACCCAATGAACCCGGACACCCCTGCTAAGTCACCAAATGTGGCGAACCATTTTGGGTGAAACAATAAACGGTTCCCTGGGCGGCGGTACCCAAAAACGACTCCCGAATTGAAGAAATCTTTACTGTGTACCTAATTATACATGAAAAATAAACAGTATTTCATTTTTGATGTATTTCCTGTAGGATTTCACTAATATTATATGTTTTGTACGGGTTTTTACTACTCTCTTATAAAATTTGTTGCAAAACTATGTACTCAAACCTTGTCTAACCAAGGCAATATTTCAACCCTACCTTATTTTATTTGTACGAAAGGGCATGTGGCCTGAAACGAAGTTACCAACGAAATCACCGTGTCTTTAAATCGATACAGAGGTAATTCAGGAAAATTGAACTGGCGGGGCGACAACCCTCTGGGCTGGCTGTAGCGGGGTAGGTACTTCACTACCTCGGCACACCCCATCGGTCATAATAGATAAATGGGGAACCTTTTATTAGTTCAATACTACATATTGGAAATGGGAAAAGTGTACTCCGTACGCTTCAACGCGGACACATTGACTGAGCGTCATATTAATTACGTCTTGTTTTAACTCGACCATTTGTCATTACATCTGTTTGTAAATTTGTTTGTTATGTTCCGGTCCCGGTTAAAGATGGTGGCCTTGTTGGATACTTCCTTAGATGATCGTGGTCTCGTAAAAGTCTGAAGGAATATTGAAAAAAGAATTGACGTTGGGATGGTGCAATTAATTTCTTTTCAGAAATTGCAAAAAGTTCGGTGATGGAAATATAAATATATTTTTTTACGTAAAATATTTATGGTTTATAAAGTAGATAGATATTGAATTCAAAGAACAACTAGTATTATATTTATCTCTCACAGTAAGACACACAGCTAAGACTTTAATGGAGAATCTTTTTGGACGCGAGATCAACTATTCAAATAACTACTAGTATTATATGTATCTCCCCTATACACACAGCAAAGACCTTAATGGAGAATATTTTTGGACACAAAAACTATTTTTGCCAAATTTTGTATCTTTAGTTGCTTGGTGGATATTTTTTGACCCTGAGAGTTAGTGTTTCTAATACACTTGTTAGTTGTTATTTTTGTGGTAATTTATGAATATAAAGGAGTATTGTTTTATAATAGAGTTGTTTAGTTGACATAATAATAAGATTGTTGAAGATTCGACAGTGCTAGTTCTTACAGGGACTTTCAGAATAATTTTCTTAATAATGGCATAGATTTAATACATTTTAATTTTTCGCGTTGTGGTTGATAATATACAGGTTAACAAAGTGTCGAGCGGAAATAAATTTCTGAAGACATTTTAAATATGCCGAAAAGGTTTGCAGTATACCTATGTATTGACAGTTCGGTGAGAAGGCTCACTTGGTGAGTTTTTGTTTTTATTTACCATGATAAAATATAATTATTATAATTGATTGTTCAACGCCCTTCTCACTGGAAAATTCCTGTTGTCCAGACATTAGGAGGTTCGCAAATAACATTTGTAATAATAATAATAATAATTGGATGACTTGTATAGCGCCGTTTTTGTGCAAAATCACCTCAAGGGCGCTGTATAAACTTATAATACATTTATACAGTGATCTATGTTATAACTTAACTATTTATGGAGATAATATACAGTATAATACTTACCTAGTAGGTCACTTGAGATTAACACTTAATTAACATTATCTAATTGTTTATTAGCGAAATTTAGATACAGGATGTAGGACATAATTGGAAAATTTGATATAATTGCACTTTCTCTCAGGAATGGTATATTTATTTAAGTGTATGACGGTTTAAAAAGGTAAGTTTTTAGTTTAGACCTGAATTCTGTTGGACTTGTTATGGATCTAGTTCCCGAGGAAGTTTATTCCAAGCCTTCGGCCCAGATACTCCCAAAGCGCGATCACCAAACTTAGTATTTGGTGATCGCGCTTTGCTTCGATTTGCGCTTAGGTTCCATCAGTCTGCCTACAGCTGATGATGTTGCTGATAAGAGTTGACTGCCTCAGACCAGGAAAACTCTTAGATCAGCAACATCATCAGCTGTAGGCAGACTGATAGAACCTAAGCGCAAGCCAAATACTAAGTTTGGTGATCGCGCTTTCGGAGTATTTGGGCCGAAGGCTTGGAATAAACTCCCTCCGGAACTAAGATCCATAACAAGTCCAACAGAATTCATGTCTAAACTAAAAACTTACCTTTTTAAGCTGTCGTACCCTTAAATTAAATATACCATTCCTAAGAGAAAGTCCAGTTATATTCAATTTTCCTGGTTATGAGCCGTGCTAATGCATTAAACACTGATTGAAGTTTCATTTTCATAACTAAGGTTATGTAAATACAGTAATACCATCTTTTCTTTGAGGAATTGAAGATTTAAAAAAATGGGAATGTTTGAACTATGGTTGTCACAGTGCAAAAGATGAAGTTCAGTCGATTTAATTATTTAATATAACATTATTTTTTAACTAACTCCCTTCTTATGTTCTTTATCTTAACTGCCTCAGTAAAAATCTTTTGAATTAAAATATAAATTGATGATACCACTGACTCGGTATCATTACTTCCCTCCGTTAGTATTCTGGACAATGAGGAATATATACTACGGTAGTTAGTCCCAGAATGTCTTCGCTGAAATCAATCCCGACTTCAAGTATTACATAATGAAATCCAAAAGCTCACCAATGCAAGCAATTCTGAATTTAAAATTTCACAAGTCATTCGTGAAAATAATTTAAGCATATTCAAATAATTAAAAAGAGTTTTTAAGCGTAATGAGTAAGATCAAGAAAAAGAAGCTTAGATGGTTTGGGCATGTAGAGCGAAAGGAGAATATACGATGCAAATTTGAATGGTAGCAGAAGTCGGGGACGCCCGAGGAAGACATGGCACGAACAAGTGAATAAGATACTTAAGTCGGGCCATGTCAAGAGTCAGAATAATACAAAGGTATGTATGAGACGATGTATGAATGTGAATGAGGCAAGTAGTGTGTGATGTGACTGAGTTGTTTGGCGGTCCGTCCTCTCTGCCTACCCCAACGGGGAATCGGCGTGATGGTTAGTTAGTTAGTTAAATGTGGGAGTCCCAACTGCTCCCAAACGTCTGGAGCCATTGAGACCATGGTATCCCCAATTGGGGTATGTTGTGAGGCTGAGGGTATTGGTGAGGAGAACGAAATGTGGAAGAGGAAGGTGGGGGAGTACATGACTATTCAGATCTAGTTACCAAACACGGCTAAAGCCACTTCAAGCAAAGTTCCAATTCTGAATGGTGGTCCTACACCAGGGAGATACTGAGAGTATCTTCCACTTCCAAAGTTTACTGTATATTATTTTAAATGCATAAATTGTGAAACAACACAAATTTATTAAATAAAATTTACGTGCGCACGCCGGGATTTGCGGCGTGGGCAAACCTGCGACCTTCGGATTGCTAGTCGAGAGCCTTACCCTCGACCGAGAGATATTGATATTTATACTGTACCCTTAAACATTAAAAATCAAATTAACCTATTAATGTATTTAAATTAAAACAAGTATTTCTTTTTTGTCATTAATTTTTTAAATATATTTTGTACCTATGTTATATTATAAATTTCAATATCTACTTGCTTCCTAATCTGTAACCATTAAACAAAAAAAATAATGGTACTTTACTGATTTAACATATATTCACAATATTAAATGTTAAATTATTTTAGATGTCTAACTGTTTGTTTTTTTAAATAAAGAAAAATGTATAATGTAATAAATTTCAACAATAAACTAAATGAAAAGTGCCTTATAATGAACAATTCAAATGTTTTTAAAATAATAAAAGAAGTGAACGAAATTCAATTAATTGAATCTGTACGTTAACTATGTCCAGGTGTTCTGTTGAATGTTAATGTAAGGTTTTATTATCTCCAAAATAACTCACATTACAACATTAAAGTAATTATTATCAAAATATGTAACAACCTTTCTTATTGAAAATTCCGATTCGTGCCTTTTATTTTTTTTCTTTCTCCGCCATCTTTCCTGGATCTTTCAGGTCCCGAGGCTTTAATCAAACTTCTACAGATAATCCTAATTTCTGAAACCTTTTGAATTGCTCGTAATAATGCTAAATAATACAATACCAAATCATATTTATTTACTCTGGTTTGTATTGACATAATTTTATTTCATAATATTTTCATAATTTTTTTTTTTTAATAATATATATTTATTAAAATAAATCAACTTACAGAGTCTAATCAATAATGTTAACAAAGATAATTCATACAATAAGTACAATTAGTTTTCACTGCTTTTGATTTTTTAATGTTCCTCTTCTATAGAAGCTGGCGCTTGTGTCTAGAAGAGTGGTGAGTATCAAGATGAAGAATATTTTGTGTTTGTAATTATGAATATTAAAGTTTATAATTAATTACAAAGATAGTTTCATCATTTTGGTATTTTTACATTGAACTTCTTTTTAATTGCTTTTAGTAGGTGTTTATCGTTTTCTATTGTTCTGATATTTTCGGGTAGGCTGTTGAAGTATTTTTTTCCTAGATATATGTAATGATGTTGAGCAAAAGTGGTGTTACATTTTTGTGTTGGAAATATATATTTTTGACGAGTCAGAAAAGCTGTGATTATGTTTTTCTTTTATTATTTGATTTATTACGTTTTTTTGGACAAGATCATTAAATTGGAAACTATAAATTCTTCAAAAATTAGATGTGTTGGATAATCTCTTGTTTTTTTTCAATATTATTTTTATAATTCGACGTTGTACAATTTCAACAGGGAGTAGATTTGTTTTGTATGCAGCTCCCCAGCTAATAACAGCGTATTGGAGCTTTGATTGTACCAAAGCGTGGTACACTGATGTTAGAATTTCCAATGAGAGAAAATTTAGAATTTTCATAAATATTTAAATAAATTTTCTTATTTTGTTGAGGGTTTGGTTGATTTGATCTTTCCCGTTTAGGTTTTTGTCTATTATTATTCCTAAGTATTTAATTTTATTTGAAATTTTCAATGTGGAACAGTAGTTTATTGTACAGTTTTTTTATTATGTTTTTTTTAAATTGTCATGTATAATTATGTCAAAATTTTGTGGAACGTCATTTGATTTTATTGCAAATGGTATAACGTGAGTTTTTTTCGCTATTTAGAGACAGTAAGTTTATGTCAAACCAGTATTTAAGAGTGTTTATGTCTTCTACATTCATTTACACTTTTCGTATTATTTTATTCAATTCAAATTTTAATACCTATTACACAAGTTAGAAGGTGTGCTGAAATTTTTTTTATTTCTTAAAATTTAACAGTTTACAATGTAAATCTAAAAGCTGATATATATTGTTTTAATTATACTTATATTCTTGGATATTACAAAGGGAGTCTCAATTTAATCAGTCTGTGTTTGGTTGCAATATTCTATCAATTTTGTCTCAGATCCGTTGTTTTATGATTTTTTTTAATATAATGAATTTTGTAAGTTTTTTGAAGGAGAGCGGTAATATATTGTAAAGTCTGTTTTATTATATGTTATGGCGTAGTAAATTAAATTTCTCTGTCCAAATGTTTTTTTCGTTTTTGATTTTTAGATTTTTATTTATTAAGGATCTAGTGATTTTGTTGGTTAGTCGATCATATGTATTATATTATGAGTATAAATATGATTAAGAAAGGGACGCTTAGATGGTTTGGGCATGTAGAGCGAATGAGCGAAGATAGGAGTGTAAGGAGGATATATGATGCAAATGCGAATGGTAGCAGAAGTCGGGGACGCCCGAGGAAGACATGGCACGATCAAGTGAATCAGATACTCGAGTCGGGCCATGTCAAGAGTCAGAATAATAGAAGAGTATGTATGAGACGATGTATGAATGTAAATGAGGCAAGAAGTGTGTGCCAAGACCGAGTTGTTTGGCGGTCCGTCCTCTCTGCCTACCCCTGCGGGGAAACGGCGTGATGGTTAGTTAGTTAGTTAGTTAGTTATAAATATGTATGTATAATTTGTAATAATGTTGTACGATTTTCAATAATTTTCCAGAATGACTGATTCTCTCAGTATCGCCCTGCTGGAAGACACTTAGAATAAGTACTTATAAAAGTAAATTGTCTTGAAATGGTTTTAGCCGTGTTTTGTGACCAGGTGTGAATAACCAGATACCCTTTCCTTTTCCCCTACTTATTCCCCTCCCCACTTATTTTGCTTTACAATATACTCCAGTTGGCGATGCCATAGTTGACTGGCTCCGGACAGTCTGAAGCAGATGACTCTGTGCTTATTAATGTTTTTATTTTATGTGTATTTCCAAGTGAGTCCCAACTGCTCCCAGCCGCCTGATGCCACAAAGACTATGGCATCCCCAGTTGGGGTATGTTGTGAGGCTAAATGGAGATGGGGAAGAGGAAGGGAAATGTGGAAGGGAAGGATATGAGAAAGAAGAAGGTTTTGAAATACCCAGCTATTTAAATCTGGTTACTTAACATGACTAACACCATTTTAAGACAATTGTATACTATGAGTGAGCTTTCCAATAAACTATTAATTTCAATCTAAGTAATCATAATTTTACACCAATTAAGTAAGTTTATCATCAAATTAATTTATTTTCTCGTAAATGGCAACTCACGATCGGCAATATTTTGAAAATTTGGAATTGAAGCAGGTAGAGTTCTGTAACATTTAATAAAATGGAAATATTTTCCATTGTTTTATATTACCCATATTCTAAGAAGAAGATTACTGACAGAGAGGATTACAGTAAAAAATATTGTGTCTTGTGAATGTGGTAAGAGAAACAACAAACCTGTACAAACATACTGTATCTTGTGAAAATAACAAGAGGAACAACAAAATTTTACAAAAATACCTTATCTTGTGAAAATGGCAAGAGGAACAACAAACCTGTACAAAGATATTGTATATTGTGAAAACGGCAAAAGGAACAACAAACCAGTACAAAAATACTGTATATTGTGAAAATGGCAAGAGGAACAACAAACCCGTATAAAAATACTATATATTGTGAAAATGGCAAGAGGAACAACAAAAGTATACAAAAATACTGTATATTGTGAAATTGGCAAGTGGCACAACAAACCGGTACAAAAATAACTAAAACCCCTGCATAAAAAAAATAATTATACGTATTCATACTTTTACTACATTGTAAAAAAATCAAGATAGCCTACCGAATTTGGTAAAAGTTTTCTAGAAGCAAAAAGCCGCGTTTATTAATTTAGGTCAAATCTCGATAACTTCACGCATATAAGCACTATTCAAAGCAGCCGGGGCTTTTCACCAACGATCGTAAGGTTTTACCCCAAAAACAAATCACCCACATACTCACAGATCTCAATCTCGCCGGGTAAAAACAACATATAAGAATAGTGGTTCTTCATCAAAAACATGTTCAACCAAACACCTTGAATTTAAAACTTTTTATTTGAGGGATGTTTCCCCTTTTCCGGGGTGACCTAAATTTAGGTCGTTGTTTGTAGGAATCATCGTCAAGACGGGGTTAAAGGCCTTACTGCATTGTCCCAGATGCAAGTCCCTTACTTCGGGCAAATTAAGCACCCGAATCAAAATGTATCCAGCGTTTCCCCACTTCGGTTCTAAAACCTTTGGGGGAAATCGCATTCCGGGAAAGTACGCCGTTCTGCTCGCACTTGAATTGACGTGCCCGGTATAAGCCCACCTGGAAAAAATCAAGGTTCTGGATCAGATCTGAATGCAAAAGCGAAAAGGTAAAACTAACACTAAAAAGATATTAGTCTATATGTATCTGGGTGAAACCTTTTCGCGTGGTGTCGTGTTTTAGAAGTGGGATATCACAGTTTTGTCGTGGTCCAGTTTGGGTTCGACGCAGAATTCCCTGGAATCGTTGCAGCAACGGCGCACTGAACTTTGATAATGACCGGGAGGGGTGGGTTCAATCCCCGGGCCGCCACGTGTCGCCGTGGCAGGGGTTGTTCGCGAGGGGGCGCAGTAGGTTGTTTCACCCACTCCCTCCCGGGCAGGACTTGCAGCCAACCCTTGTTATATTATATCGGTCAGAACCCGCCGCACGAAACTCCACACGATACCCTGCAGGTAAAACGGAGACATGAAATCAAAAAGTCAATTCAAAATAATGTATAAAATATTGTGCATCATACAAATACTATGTTCCTTTTTTAATGATAGTAGCAACTGATTTTAAAATTCGATTTGTGCAATCTGCGTTACGCTGTATTTGAAAATATTGGTCAGGCATCGCTCCCGAGAGCTTGCGCAAAGCGCCACACCACAGAAAGGTCCCACATAATTGTTCTACAATGTTGACCACTCACAATTAATATTTTTCTTTTATTGGGAGGTGGCCTACTTTGCCTACTGCTTATTGGGGTTTTCGCTTAGATTCCATTCGTAGTCTGGAGGGATACGCTCCCGGTGACACGTACGCGGAATGCGCGGGAAACTGAGCCGCAGCCATGTTGGTTGGCTGGCTGGTGGACTGGCTGGGTGAAAAGTGTGGAGGGCTTCGCGATGTTTTGCTCTGGGTTTTGTTTTGGTTCGTCCGTAGGTACCACGTAAGCACCTACCGCGCTGCAGCAGATTCATACGTGGAACGCGGCACGTGGCGGGATGCATTCAAATTTTTAAATTAGTAATGTGAAAAGTTAGAAAGAAAATATGACAGGCACGTATTTTGAGTAAAGTTTGTATGTACAATATAAGCATACTAGGACGTTAATTAATTTAAAAAATGATATTTGATTAAATATACCAATTTTGGCTGCAGGTGCATGGGTGCAAGCGGGAAGTGATGTGAAATATGTGTGCATATTTCTGCAAATTGCCTAAAATTTATCAAGTACAATTATTATTTTAAATATTGAAGACAATATTAGTGATTTCTAAACGAAAATCTGAAACAGAAAAATCAGAAAAGGAAACGGTCACATCTGGGACTCGAACCCAGGACCCTTGTCTTTCCGTGACAGTGCTCTAAAGACAAGGAAAGACAAGGAAAGACAAGGGTCCTGGGTTCGAGTCCCAGATGTGACCGTTTCCTTTTCTGATTTTTCTGTTTCAGATTTTCGTTTAGAAATCACTAATATTGTCTTCAATATTTTAATATTACAATTTGAGGTTTTACTCAATAAAGTCATTCCGAAAAATAAATAATTATTATTTTATTTTAAAAATTAATAATTAACTGATAAGTATAAATCATACCGCTTGTCTGCCAAGCAAGCGATAAAGTAGGTAGGTACCAAAATTAATTCAATAATAATTAATCATACGTTATTTGAAATGTGTATTTGTTTTAATTAAATGTTTGAAAGATTCCGTAATTTTAACTTTCGAAAGGTAAATTTCATATTCGAAGAACAATGATCCCGAGGCAAATATTTTTTTAATAAATACTTACAGACTAGTATTAATCGACTTATCAGAATAAGAAATAACAGAATCATTAAAAACGATGATGGAATTAATATCATCATGGTTGAAAACATAAATTTTGGATACAACAAAGCCTTACAAAAAATTGGCTGAAATTCAACTGCTACTTTACCAAAAACTCAAAATCAATTTGTTTTTTTAGTTCAAAATGCGCTATTTTTTGAAGATTTCTACAATTTATGTATAAATGATTATAACACTTTAACTAACAAAACAAGAAGCTTTATAATATTAACTTATTCGTCAGAAATATCCAAAATTTATTAATAACTAATTTACTTTTTCTGTAAATTTTTAATATAAAAATAAAGATTACAATATTGGTCTACTGTCAGATTGTTAACGATTGTAAAATATGATTTATACAAAACAAAATTAAAAAACTTCACACTAAGTATAATCTTTTTAATTTCATCACTAGAAATACGAGTATAATGCCAGATTTTTTTCAAAAAACATTTTTTTAAGCTTACTGAATTTTTTTTTTTTTTTTAGACAATGTATAGATAGTCCCACGAAGCTGCCACATGGCTGCTTGTCCGCAGGTTCTATCTCAATATACAATTATAATACAATATAAGTCTCCCGTTACATAAAATAAATAACAGACTCTTACATACTATCATAGAACTCACTAAAGCGTCCCAAGTACACTAACAGTTTGAATGACAATACGATAACGTACATTCAAAAGTACAAGACAAAATATAGCACACAGATAACACACATTCAAAATTAAGACAATACGATTACACACATTGAAAGTGAATAACATCTTACTGTAGCACAATGCACAAGTATGCTATGACAATTTCATCAATATGGCCGAATCTAATATTAATACCGATCCCAAACATTTCCGGACATTTGTTAAATCTAAGCAAAAAAGCTCTGAACTACCTAACAATATGTATCTTAACTCTCAGCATGTATCGGGTGGGGAAGCTATAAGTAACTTATTCAATATACATTTCCAATCCTCCTTCGAATCCCCCACCCCATGCACCTCGTCTACCACTCGAGTATATAATCCAAACACCTCAGTACTCAATCTTAGTAATGTTAATATGGACGCTGAATTAGTTTGTAAATATCTTAAATCATTAGACCCTACCAAAGGCAGTGGGCCTGATGGTATACACCCAGTGTTTTTAAAGAATTGCGCTAGTGTTTTATGTTATCCGCTAAGTCAAATATTTAAAACCTCACTGTCTTCTGGCATTTTTCCGCAGCAATGGAAAAGCTCATATATTGTACCTTTATTTAAAAAAAGGAGACAAGCACAATATTGAAAATTACAGACCGATCTCTAAACTAAATGTAATGGGTAAGCTTTTTGAAAAAATTGTTTATGATAATATTTTTCCATGTATACGGCCACACATTATTCCGAATCAACATGGCTTCATGACCAAAAAATCAACAGAAACTAACCGTTTTGAGTTTGTTGACACAGTCCTTGTTGCTATGGATAACCGAAATCAAATAGATGTAGTCTACACAGACTATTCCAAAGCCTTTGATAAAATCCCACACAGCATTTTAATTGAGAAAGTCGAGGCAATGGGGATACACGGTGACCTCCTTCGTTGGTTAGCCTCTTACCTCTACAATCGTACACAAGCTGTAACTTTTCAAGGGTTTTGCTCTAGTTTCGTGCCCGTAACCTCAGGAGTACCCCAGGGATCTCACCTTGGCCCCCTTTTATTTAATATTTTTATGAATGACGTTAGCAAAATTATCCGTAATTCTCAGCTATACTTATATGCTGATGACAAAAAGATAGTCAAAATCATAAAGTCTGAGATGGATTGAATAGAACTCCAGCATGACCTTGACTCTCTGGTGAATGAATATTGTTTAAAAAATCACCTTCTTTTGAATGCAGACAAATGCAGCGTCATATCTTACTCTCGAAAGAAATACACAATATTATATCCCTACAAAATTAAAAACAAACTCTTAAGCAGGGTAAATGTGATTAGAGATCTTGGAGTCCTAATGGACAGTAAGCTTCTTTTTCAATCTCATATCGAGCATATTACGTCGAAGGCTTTTAAAATGCTGGGATTTATACTTAGAGTATGTTTAGTTTTCAAAAATCCACAAAAATTTAAGATTCTCTACATATCTTACGTCCGAAGCCACCTAGAGCATGCATCAACAGTGTGGAAACCTCATAGTTCTACATATAAATCAAACATAGAAAGAGTTCAGAAAAAGTTTTTGAAATATGTCTCTTATCGCATGCGAAATGATGAAAACAATGTGTCCATGAACCTTAAAACTCTTGATCAACGCCGACATAGCAGAGACCTAGTAATGCTATATAAGATAATCCACTATTTTATTGATAGCCCATACCTTTTACAAAATATTCATTTCAGATGTCCATTAAGAGTAACTCGATCTCCGGACACATTTTATATTCCCAAGAGCAATACTAATTATCTTGAAAGTGTATTTATAAGAAGAAGCTGTAGCACCTTTAATAGATTATGCACAAATATCGATGTGTTCAATACGAGCCTCACAGGATTCATAGCATTCCTAAGAGAGTAGCGTTCGATCGTTGCGGGAAACTTAGTAGTGTTAATGTGTGTATTGTTTTTGTATGGGTTGAATCTGTAGTTTTTTATTTTTATTTTTTTGGAGAATTTCCTTTTCTACTAGTTAGTATTTATATTGTATTGTATTATTTATGTTCATATGTTTTTCTACCTATATATAAAATTAATCTTCTGTGGAAACTTTACTGGTTTATGCAACTTGGTAAAAATGATTTGTATTAAAATATATTTGTATAACTGTTTGTTTCCCAAATAAAATAAAATAAAATAAAATAGAATTAAAATTCTAGTTAACTTAGACTATTTACCAGTGTTTTTTTTATATGTACTATCGCCCCAGTTATCTTTAATGGTAAGGAACCAAAATAAACCTTTTATAGGGAGCAGGCCCTCAGCACAATATAAGAGTTGCACATTGTGTCTTTGTCTATACATATTAGGTGATACAATTTTTTTTATGATAGAGGTTTGCAAATTTTGTACACACTTAATATATGTTATGCTTGTATTTCCCCAGCTTCTAATTCCATATCTAAGAATAGATTCTACTAATGAGAAATATACTAGTTTGAGTGTGCCATGAGGCAAGACTAATTTTAATTTATAGAAACTCTTTGCTAGAGCTCTTAGTTGGTTACATATTTTAGTAACTTGCTTATCCCATTTATCTACTTTTAATCCCAGATAAGTATATTCGTTGAAAAAAACAATTTTCTCATATTGGCAGTTAGATATTATTTTTCTATGGATGCATTCAATGTTATGTGCGGTTAGTTTGGGAATACTTCACATTTTCAAACTTGGTGATCTGATATACATGCATTTTGTTTTCTTTACATTTATGACGATTAATCGGTATTACAATGGAAGATGCTCTGAGGAACTAGCGTCATTGATCCCTTCGGCACCGGTGCGTAGTCGGGATACACGCCAAACGCGCGCCTAACATTTGTACACGGTTGACATTTGTCACATGAGAACGGGTCGCTTCTACGATTCGTTCTTAAGTTCAACAGCTCGGTTGTGGAACGAACTGCCGGCCTCTGTGTTTCCTCCCTCCTACAACATGGGACTCTTCAAGACCCATTTTCACTCCTTCCTCTCCACAAAAAGACCTTCCACACAGAATCCCCAAAGATGACATAGGCCCTGAGGGAAATTATTTTCTTCAGGGCCTCCTGTGTGGAGTTAATATTAAAAAAAATAACCAATCCTACATCGTGTGCCCATTTTAGCAGTTCATCGAAGTCGGTTTGCAATTCTTGAATCGCTATTTGAGGATTTTCATTAGATACTACAAGTGCGGTGTAATCTGTAAAAATGAATCTGCGCGCTTTTCTAAATAGTTTCGACATAGCTATGACATATATAATATATAATTTTGGACCCAAAATTGACCCCTGTGGGACACAAATTTAGATTTACTCATCATTTAATATTTTTACACTCATTTTTTATTTGATAAGTAGTTATTAAAAAAAGTTTACCACGGATTCCAATAATTTGTAGAAATTTTATTATTTGTTTATGGCATAGTGTATCAATGGCTTTAGAGAAATCAATAAAGAGTACAAGTACGTGTTTTTGAGAGTTGAGCAGGGTGTTTATGAAATTAGAAAAATTATTAAGTAGTGCGTCACAGCTTTTTTTTTCTGGAACCGCACTGACATTCGTCAATGATACCAAATTTATTTAAATATCCATCTAGGTATATTGCTATATATTTTTCGAGAATTTTTTCCAAAGCAGGTTATAAGGAAATAGGTCTGTAATTATTTATAATTGAATGATCACCGCCTTTAAAAATAGGTCTAACAATACTAGTTTTTAATTCTTCGGGTATTTGGCAAGTATCAATTATTGTGTTTATAAAATGAGTAATTACTGGGCTCAGTATTTTTATATGTTTTTTTATATCATACATACGTATTTGGTCCAATCCTGGTGTTTTTGAGTTTTTCAATATTCCGATAATAGATTCGATTTGTTTTACGCTAGCTCTGGGTAGGTACATAGAATGCGGTAAATCGTCTAGCTGGTATGGAGACGCACGGACATCACATTTGTGTAGTAACTCATTTACTCCCTCATCAAAGAAGTTAGCAAAATTTTCTGCAACTTCATCCGTCGGCTTGGTCTTCAAGAAGTATTTAGTTATAACTGCGTCACAACTCACAACTGGATTTGTTTTTTCTTCCTAATATTTTGTTTATTTCGTTCCACGTTTTTTTTATATCCTTAAAACAATTATTGAATTTGTTATTGAAGTATGTTTTTTTTGTATCTAATATTTGCTTATTTAGATTATTTCTGTATTTTTTGTAGTCTTTTTCGTATTCCTTGTTTGTTGGCATGTTTTTCCATTTTCTCCATAATTTATCCCTTGTTTGTATATGTTCTATGAGAATATCGTTCATCCAACTTTTTTGATTATGGCGATACGTATTTTTTACTTTTTTCGTAGATTTTTTTAAAGTGTGTTTTAGTGTATTGATATATGATATCCGGATCAGTTGTGAATTTGAATTGAGTTCCAATCAGTTTTTGTAATCATTTCTCTAACTTTTTTTTTCATATAGTACAGTGTTGTATTCATGGTGCGATACTTTGCTTTTGTCCTTAGTATAAAGGTATACAGACACGGCAGTTATATAATGATCTGCTATCCTTGTTTCACATACGCATGAGTTAATTTCACACTTTTCTTTTTCTTTAATATATATGTGATCCAGACACGTCACAGTTGTGTAGGTATTTACCACCGCTTCTCTCGTAATGTCATATATACATTTCACTAGACCGTAATTAGCCATTAAATTTTCGTATTGCAGAATTATTGAGTCGTGTTTATTTAATAGGTTTAAGTTAATGTCTCCAAGTATCAAGATGGTTTCCTTAATATCAATGTTTCGTATTATATTTTCGAACTGTTGTAGGAAGGTTTTTTTGTTCGTGTTCGGGGGTCGATATAATGCAAAGAGATGTATGCGTTTGTGTTTGTTTACGGAGAAGGTTCCATAGAACCACTCAAAAATCACTCGAATGTGGTAGCTATTATATCTTTTTTTTTCTTTAATATAAACCATAATCCCGCCTCCCGATCTTTTAGTTCGGCAATAATAGAATGAGTTAAATCCTGATATTTGGTATAGATTTACACTATTTTCGTCTATCGAGGTTTCACAGAGTATTATAATATCTATGTTATTTAGTTGACTATAAATACTTAGTGAGAATGTATTCCAGTACTTGGAGATAGACCTAATGTTCAAATTAACGACAGTTATTGCTTGTGCCAGACAGAAGTGTGTGACACACAAGACTGTAAATAGGGGCCGGTGATCCCAATCCGTGGGGGCAGAAGGCGTCGTCCTTAAGTGGCGTCGGGGCGTAGAGCGGGGCGTCTCTGTAGCCGTTGTAGTTGGTCCGATGCTGATACTCGTCCTTGCTGTAGAGTCCGGGTCTGGTCGTAGAGGCAGAGAGGTCCGGGGTGAGGCGAGGGTCAGAAGAAGAGAAGGCGAGTAGAGTCAGAAGTCGGAGCGAGGTAGAAGGCAGAGCAGAGAGAGTTGTAGAGCTGGTGGAGGTTGCTGGCTATCTGCCTTTCCAAGGGACTGTTGCCCGTTTTATAGGACCCCGGTGGTCTTCACTGGCCGAGCGACGTTCACACGGGCCCGCTTTCTCTTTGATTCCTGGAATCGCGGCCCGTGTTTGTGACGCGCTCGCGGCCCGCCGCCGGGCTGGTTACCGCCTCTCGGCTGGTAATTTCGGGCCCGTGGTCGAACGTGACCACGGCCTCTCTTTGTTCAGGCACGATCCTCAGAATCGCGCTTGTGGAACGTTCTGACGGCAAATCACCTCGCACGTCATGACGGCGCACGGCCCTTTGCTTCGGATCGCGGCCGAACGTTCCCTCTCGTATAAGCACGATTCTCATAACCGTGCCCGAATTAAATGCTATGATATCCACCAGCTCTCTCAGTATACTTCTCTGCCCGTGTCCCCTAGCCAAGCTCCGATGTTTCATTTATTGATTACTTTTTACATTTTCATTTTTTACATTATATCATACATGGTTCAGTTACATAAATTACATACATTTTATACATTGACATATTTCTCTTTAAATCTCTATTTTAATTTTAAAATTATAACGTGGGTGACTGCGGCCGAGCCCGGAGCAGTACGTCCGTCACATTTCTTTATGGCCTGTTTCATGTTTGAATTGGGTCCAGTTTTCGAACTTTTGAATCCGTTCATATTCTATATCTGAGGTCTCAAAATCAATATTAGACGCCATAGTCAATTTTAGCGAAGTCCTTTTGAAGGTGTGCCTTGTAAGCCGGACATTCCCTATCTCCGGACGGGTGGTTTGCGGGCTTGTGAAATCTCGTGCATGTCGCGCAGACTGGCTCCGCAGTAGCAGAAGGGCATGTCTCACGGGTATGTCCTTCCCGGGCACAGTGCCCACATCTCGTCGTCTCCTTGCAGAAATTGTAAGAATGTCCTATCATCTGACACTTTGAGCACACAGCTAATCCAATAAAATCACGGATACCTCAAACTGTCCAATAAACAAATACGCGTCCTTGCTTTACCAGTGCATGTCTCAGGTATGTGGGGACCACGTAGATTCTATGGCATGCAGGTCCAGTTCGAGGGCCAGCTAGATGATTAAGCTTACATTATGGTTTCATTTGTCTCTTCGATATTTTGTATTCCATTTAGGGCACACTCAAGAAAAGTTTCATCTGACAACTCCCTTGGAACGTTAAAGAAGATGACCCTTGGTAGCCTTTTTGTTGTGGGTCGGGCGCTCAGAGTCGCAGATTTGGTTACTATTTCCGACCTTAGTAGTTTCTCTTGTTCCGCAGAACTAGCCGTATGGATGATTACTCCTTTGTTTCGTATATTTTTTACTCCGGTAATTCTTACTCCTAGCTGGGATGGCTTCAGTGCTTCCCTGATTATTTTCTTTGTTTCTTCGCTATCTTCCACCGATGGTAATTTTGGAAAGAAACAGACGGATGGCCTCGGTTTTCCTATGGGGACGTCCAAACGCGATAATGGTGGAGGTAAGTTCACTTTTTCACTTGCAACCTCTGCAAAAGAGAGACTCGCTTCCGTAGCACCTGCCACTCTTTTCATCACTGATCCTAGGTCTAATTATAGCTGAATAATTTTGGATTGGAGTTGCTTGTTTTCCTGTTTCACCTACATCTTTTCTGCTAGCATTACTTTATTTTGCGCTTTTGCTAAGGCGAGTTCACCTCGGAGAGTTTCTCTCTCCAAAATTAGTTGTCCAACAGATCCCAGGACGCAGGCTATATTACTGGCAATCTTCAGCTGTTGCTCCTTAAAAAACTTTGTATTTCCCAAGGTATCTTGTAAAGTTTTGAGTTTCTTTTAAAATTCCTTGTGAGTTTCAAGGGGATGAGATCGTTCTCATCATCAGAAGCTTCAGATTGCGACATTGTTTTTGAATTTATATTGAAGACAATTTCGATTGTAAACAATATCTAATATGTAATATAGGATCAGGAAGATAATAGGATCGTTATTTGATATTGTCACCAAAACTAATTCAAGTCAACCTTGATATTATTCCATAGAAGTATGCTGCTAATTTATTTGGCCCTGACATAAAAATGAAATTTAAAAGTAGTTAAATTTAGTAGGAAAAAAATGACTAAGACTAATTTACTTTTAAGTACTTTTTTCACAATCGTTGTCTTTTAGTTACATAGATGATGACAATGATATTATTTTATATTAAGTAAATAACCTGCATGAATGGTTTCAAAAATAAAATACGAGGAAATAAATATGAAACGAATAAACTTAATTAAACAGAATGATCTCCGATTGGGGTATGTTGTGAGGCTAAAGGTAGTGAGGAGGGGAAGGAGACGGTAAGAAGAAAAAAGTGCTGAAGTACCTAACTATTCAGATCTGGTCACCAAACACGGCCAAAACCATTTCTATTTGTATGATGGTCGTACATCAAGGCGATACTGAGAATATTTTCCGCTCCGGAACGTGCCGCAAATAAACTGTATATTATTTTTATTGCATAAATTGTGAAGTGAGACAAATTAATCAAATAAAATTTATTTGCGCCGGGATTTGAACCCGCGGCCTTCAGCTTGCTAGTCGAGAGCTTTGGCGGCCGGTGGTCATAATATTTGGGAATCACCAGAGTACAACATTAAGTCAGGTAATAAATTTAATATTAGGTGCATACCTATTAATAAAGAAACTCTATGCTCCGCTCATTTTATTTAGCGAAAACTTCTATGACCATCTTATATGTAAGATTATATCATTGCTCGAATTCGATAGATGACGTACCTTTTAGCAAAAAGCTCTTTCTCCCTTTAAAATTCTAATCCCCAGATCTGGGGGCTTCTTCCCAGACATAGCAACAGACAGATGCGAGACAATGCTTGACAACAAGTAATCACTCATCTCAAAAAAACATTGTGTATCTAACATTGGCTGAAAAAGAGTAGATGTAAACAATTTTTTTTTATAGTGACTATTCAAACATTGTACATACACAATATGATATTAAATATATGTAATTGTATTTCTTAGTCGTTCTCACTGGGGTGACCTGTGCTGAGACGAACTAAAGTAATTAATTTGGGTTTGTTTTCTATGTCGTTTTTAATGTTTTTTTTTCTTCAATCTCTTTCAGCAAGATTTTTATTCTTGATTTGTAATCATTAAAATTTTCTATTCGCTTTATATCGGGGAAGGATGTTGTGGAGTTTCGTCGCAAAATAAATATAATATCTTTGTCCGAATGTGATTTTGTGACCTGGAATATTTTTTATGTCATTGTAATTTGACCTTGTTTGATGAATACGCGGTATTGTAGAGGATATAGTATTTTTTAATAGTTTCAATAGTATATTTTTAGCTCTTATTTGTTATACATTTGGTACATAAAAACTATTGAAAATTTCAATCCAAAGAGATTCAATTTCAAAGAGCTTACTGCAGCTTAAAGCTAATGAATCCATCTAGATTTCTCCGTTTATCCTATATTTTTAGGTTGTATACATATGGAAAATATGGTTTTTGTATAGTGGCAAAATAAGCCAAAAAAAAAATTCTTTTCGAAGTTTCAACGTTTTAAGGTAGTTTTCAGGTACAAAAGTTGAAATGTTTGCATGGAGTAAAGAATATTTTTCAATTTGATTATTATTTTTTATTTCTAATATCGTGTAGAATCACCTCCCGAAGTTTGTGGACTTTACCCCCGGACATCCTGTATAGTGATCGTTAGAAAGAGCTGAAAAAGAGCTGAGAAAGAGTGTAGATCGTTGAAAAAGAGTTACTTTGTGCAGCCGAACGTGCCCCATCCCTGTCCGGTTCACCCGCACGAGCAATATCAAAAGTTCAATTGTACATATACATATTTCCTTTTTGAATTATGTTCAGGTTATGTATATACTTAGATACAGCAGATCCCAATCCTATAATTCTATATTCAATACGAGAGTGACATAAGGCGTAATAGTTTTTTTAATGTCCTTTTTATTTAACCACATTTCTTAGATTTTAAAGAAATATATAAGTTTTTCCGTGATACCTTTGATATGTAGGTCCCATCTAAGATTTTCATGAAGACCCGAGATATTTTACGCTTTGTGATTTTTCTATAATTGTGCATTGAAAATTATTTCTATGGCATTCGTGTAATTTTAGTTCGAGTGATTTTACTGGTCGGCCCCTTGAGTTCATTGAAAATGTAATATATTTAGTTTTGCCTATATTAAGGGTAAGTGAGTTAATTTTCTGCCAATTTTGAAATGTACTAAGCCCCTGTTCAGCCACATAAAATGTTTCAGTCAACTGAAGACACAATATCAACAACAATATCACGCATACGCGTTTCCGTTTAATATGCTACTGAACAAACTGTTCCTTCCGACGCGCGACGTCGCGGTAAAAGCAAGAACAAAAAAGGGAAATAATCGTATTTTTATTTTTTTATTTAATATTTGTATGTTTTTTACAATAAATATACAACTATACATATTATACAGTGTTATCAAGGTAAATAATAATAGCTTTTCCTCACCATAAAGAGACAAGGCTCTTGTGTTTGATGAGTGAATCCTAGCTCAATTATATGGAATCATGTAAGTAAGTAAATAATATATTTGCAAAACCAAAGGGATAAGTAAGAAATAGGCAAGATTTATCAATAATACAGTTTCAAGATTTGAAGGAAATAATAATAAGAGTAAGATATGGACTTTTATAGTAGTTTATTTTTTAATTTTATTTTAAATTCCTGAATATCTTCAATATTTTTTAGATATAATGGAAGGATGTTAAAATATGTTATACCTAGATAGAGATAGGTATTTTGTGTGTGCTTTGTATTAAGTTTTGGGATTTTGATAGTTTTTTGATATCTTACTGATGAATTGAATTGTAAGTTATTTAACTGTATTTCTTTATAAATTTGTAGAATTGAATATTTTTTATATATATTGTCTATTGTGGGTACATTGAATATTGAAAAGAGAATCTCAGTAGAAAATTTGGATGGTTTTTTCAATATTACTTTAATTATCAATCTTTGAACTATTTTAAGTGGATTTAATATATTGTTATAAGTTCCTCCCCAGCCAATAATACCATATTGTAATATAGATTGTACAATTGCATAGTACACTCTTTTTAGGTTTTCTAGTCTAAGAATATTTCTAAGTCTTATAAATATATAAACACATTTTCTAATTCTTTTGACAAGTTCACAAATTTGTTTTTTCCATTTAAAATGTTGGTCTATATATATACCAAGATATTTAATTTCAGAAGTTAGACTAAGTATAGAACATTCTTGATTGCAATTAGTTCTGTTACATTTAAGTTGATGTATTATAATTTTTAATTCTGGTATTGATTTAAATTTGTTGATAGAGAATGGGATACATTTTTTTTCAGTATTTAATGAGAGGAGGTTTTTATCGAACCAATTTTTCAGTATATTAATATCAGTATTTGCTAAGTTATTAACATTATTCCAATCAGTACCTTCAATTATTATGACAGTGTCATCAGCATAAGATATTATTTTTCCATTTAATCTTTGATTGAATATGTCATTTACAAAAATGATAAACAGTAACGGTCCCAGGACTGTACCTTGAGGTATGCCGAAGTGACTTGTTTTTTGTTGACTAAGTACATCGTTGATTTTTACGACTTGAGGGCGTTTGAAAAGGTACCTTTTTATCCATTCTATAGCTGTACCACTTAATCCAATGTTTCTTAATTTACTTATAAGTTTGTCGTGTGATATGCTATCAAAAGCTTTTTAAGATCTATGAAAATTCCAATGCATTTTAATGATTTATCTAATGAATAATGAACAAGACTAGTTAATTTTGCAATTGCATCCTGAGTGCTTCTACCTTCGATAAAACCGAACTGATTTTCATTAATTAATTTATTACATTTTACAAATTGGTTTATCCTTTTTTTAACTATCTTTTCAAAAATTTTTGCTATGTTCGAGATTACTGATATGGGTCGGTAATTGCTAACTTCTTCTGGGTTACCAGATTTAAATATTGGAGTAATGGTAGTTTGTTTGTAGATTGATGGAAACACTCCGCTTTGGAAACTTACATTTATTATGTGTTTTAACGGCTTAGAAATTTGATTTTTAATATTTTTTAAAATATTAACTGTTATTCCATCAAAACCCGGGGCAGAACCTCCTTGCATACCGTTTATAATTGATATTATTTCGTTCTCTGTGGTGACTTGGAATGTTGCTATATTATTGTCAGTATCAATACTACAGTCTGGAAATGTTATATTTGGGTCAGTATGAATGAGATTGGCAAGATTTTCCCCTACATTCGCAAAGAAGGTGTTAAATATGTTTGCAGCTTTTGAGGGATTTTCTTTAAAACATGTTTTCATGTTGTCATGAAATATAGTAGCGATGTCGCTATTCTTGTTTTTTTTCTTGTCAATTATTTCATTTATAACTGTCCACACTCTTTTACTATCATTTTCAGCCTGATTCAACTTTTGTTTATAATACTTTTGTTTTGTGTTTTTTATAATATATGAAAGTTTGTTTTTATATGCTTTAAAATGATTAAGTAAATTTTTATTATTTGGTTGTTGAGTAGTTAATTTGTAAAGAGCTTGCTTGTGTCGTACAGATACTACTAAACCATGAGTAATCCATGGTTTTATAGGTTTCAAGTTCGACACTTTGGATTTGGTTATTATATTATTATTTGTCGAGTCATTTATGCATTTAGATTTTTTTTCTTCAAACATTTTACAACATATATTGACATCATTACATTGTAATAATTTATTCCAATTTTCTGATTCTAATTGGTGTTTTAATGTATCCATATTAAGTACTTTTTTTTGAGTAATTATTTTGTTTAAATAATGGCAAAGTTGGATTGCTTAATTTATAGTTAAAAATACATGAATAATGATCAGTGACAGATGTATGAATGACAGCTGATTTTATATTTTTGATATCAGGAATATTTGTAAAAATGTGATCTAAGCATGAGGGGCGTTGACCTTTAACATTTCTAGTATAAGAATTTATGCACGATAAATAATTGAGTTCTGCTAACATATTTATATATGTGTCTTTATCTTTACTAGAATAGTCGTTTGCGATATTTAAATTCATATCTCCAACAATAATGGTATTTTTATTTCTAAAATTTAACAAAATATTTTTTAATTCATCTATAAATTGAGGTACTATCGATGTATGCGTGCGATAGATAGCAATAATGTTGTAATATTTATTTACGTCTTTAAATTCTATATTTAATATGTTAACATTACTAACATTAATTATTTATTTAATATTGAGAACATTATACTGGTTAGAAATAAATAATCCGATACCTGAGTTTTTGTTTATTTTGTTTATTGTCGCATGGTATGTGTAGCCTGGAATAGTGTAATTGATTTCGCCTGCAGAGTGTGTCTCTGTTAAGACAATCAGGCCCGGGAAAAAATTTAATTCTTTTAATGTTATAACTAATTCATCCATGTTTCGTTCTAAACTTCTAATATTTATATGAAATAGGGTAAATCCTTTTTCAGTGCAAATTAAGTTAAAATCTTTCATAGATTGACATAAATTTTCTTCAATATACATTTTTTTATCTAATGCGTTACATAAAAAATCATTCATTTTTAAAGTTTTAGATTAGAGTTTAAAGAAATGAAATTTACCGTATTATTCATAGTCGATGCGCTCTCTAGCTAGTTGAAGCATTTTTGCCGATAGAGACATTTCATGCTATCAACTCTGTGTTCTGTAGAATAATTCATATTAAATCTTTTGTTTTGAACACAGCAATTGTTGCATGTTGGGGGTTGTTATTTATTTTCACATTTAGACAGAATGTGCTCCTTTGTGCAGTGAGGGCAAATGGGGGGCTGCGTCCTGGCGAGACATCTTTGCACTGTGTGGCCGAACTTAAGGCAGTGGTAGCATTGAGTAAGCGGGTTACAGTCTTCTATGTATACTCTTTGGAATTTGATGTTTATTTTGTTTTTTTCTAGTAGCGTTTTTCTTAATTTACCGGTTGTTTCAATAATGTAGTTAGTGGTGTCGTTTTCTTTTCCTTCATTGTATTTGTTTTTTAATTCTTTGATAAGCTTGATGTTGTTTTTGTCTTCCAGGGTTAATCCTTCATTTTGTTGTACAATCCCATCTATTATTTCCTCTTCAGTCAATTGGCATTGCAGTCTTTTCAACATTAAACACGGTTTCTTTTTTTTTAATTTCTTCGGCCAATATTTCTTTTCCAATTACCTTATTAATTTCTTCGGTTAACTTTTCTGCATCTTCTTTTTTTTGACATGAAATCAGTAATTTTTGCCCTCCGATTTTTTTTACTCCATTTACTCCAACTTTTATTTTAGTTAAATTAATGTTTTTTTGAATTTTTATTTTTATATCTTCGGCCTTCAAGGTGTTTTTAGAAGTAATTATGATGGCATGCTTCTGTTCTGGGATATGTGCACTTGTATTCACGAAGTTTTTATTGTCACCTAATACATTTGGATATGTCCTTTTGTTATTATTATGAATTTCTTCTAGTTTCTGTGCGTAGTGATGATTGTTTTTAATATTAGTTTCTTGTAATTCTATAATCTTTGTTTGTAGGTTTATTAGTTCATGTTGAATTTTTTCTTCCAGTGATATAATATTCTGTTCCAGTGTTAATTTTATTTTTGAGTCCTTCACTGAAGTGATCTTGTTTATTAAATCTTTAATGTTTTTAATAATTTCTTGAGTTTCCATATTGGATGGAATGGAGCGCTCAGGTGGGCGAGTTATTAATGTAAACTATATTATTTGATTTACTTGTTACAAAATTACGCGACTGTACTCCTTCGATGCGGAGCGAGAATGTACCCACGCTTTCGACTGTTCACAGATTATCCAAACAAAGTAGTTAAGTTCTGGACCGTTATCGAAAACGAACTGCTACGAACATAGGCATAGTCACAACATTAGGCACCTATCGTATGAGATCTTTGTGAGATGTTATAACATGATTAGCAATGTCGGAAATTTTGTTAATTTTTCGGCGCTCGGCACCAGTTAACTTTTAGAGAGCCTTACCCTTCGACCACGGAGGCCTACAATTTTGTGTAACTAAACATTAGATCAATATACAAGTACTGGGACCTATTTCATGTTTATTTATAAAATTGTTTAAATCACATTGACGTACTCATGCTTTGCGAAACTGCAATTCGTACGGAACTTGTTAGTCTTTATGATATTCCCGGATACAATTCGTATCACTATTTCAGAAACCATAAATTCAGTGGAGGCATTTTGTTATATGTAAAGAATAACTTCTCCTTCTCGCGAACGTTTTGGAATGTTGACACAAAGACAGCACTTCAAATGTCTCAGGCCAAGTATATCGGCTGATTTAAAGCTGGGCTTGGTTGGAATGTCGAGCTTAGCGCGGCTTGAAACATAATCTATATACGGGTGGGAAGCCTAGATATAAGTAATATTATGCGTGTTGTCTTTGATTTTAACAGCGGAATTTTCTCAATTATTTTATGTAAAACTAAATTACTTTTTAATTAATAAAATATTTACAAGATTTTTCTACCAATGATACCAATCAATATGGCTTCAAAAAAGGCAATGAAATTCTCTTTCAAAAGTTTACTAGCTTACTAGATTAAATAAAATTGTAAAAGTCTTATTTATAGATTATTGCAAGGCATTTCACACTATTAATCATAGAAAATTACTGAAAATACTAGAAATCATAGGAATAAGAGAGAAACTTCTAAAACCACTTTAAAATTACTTGAACTACCGGTGCAAAAAAATAAAGCTATAAACACTAACTAACTAACTAACTAACCAACACGCCGTTTCCCCGCAGGGGTAGGCAGAGAGGAAGGACCGCCAAACAACTCGGTCTTGGCACACACTCCTTGCCTCATTCACATTCATACATCGTCTCATACATATTCTTCTATTGTTCTGACTCTTGACATGGCCCGACTCAAGTATATGATTCACTTGGTCGTGCCATGTCTTCCTTCATAGGTAAAAAAAAATAAAAATCTTAGCCGGCGTTCCACAAGGTTCTATATTAGGTCCGATTTTTATATATAATTTATATATCTTTTATTAAGTACATTTTTAAACATGTAAGACACTTCTTGTATCCGGATGATACTGCATTGGTGATTTTTCGCAGTGATTAGCAATTCTGTATTGACCTCTTATAAGAAGATTGCATTGAACTGTTGAAATGGTCTCACGACTGTGGTTTAATCGTAAATGCAAAAAAAAACTAAATTGATACATATTAGATCACCCAATGCCAAAGCACATATTATTAAACCTTAAATAAAAATACACACTTCAGTTTACCTACATGTTGGTTTCCCTGCATAATGTTCGTGTGAAAATATTAAACTGGTTTAATGAATATGTTTATTTAGTTGTTTCTCAAATGGGATTTATAAAAAAATAATGTCTGTGAACGACTGAGATTATGTGTTTGTCATTGATTAGCCTTGTCTAGTTAAATCCATTTTAAAAATGACACCACATAGCGTACGTCACAAATATGGAGATGAACTTAACAACCCAACTCTGTTTAAACTCCTTGTACAAACATTCGAACTCGTAAGCGAAACCAAGGAACAGCGTTCATTTTGTTACCGACTTGTTGTTGTAATTTGAATACAAAACCGTCACCAAATAACATTTTTTGCTTAACCAGGTCTGAATCAGGTAAAGGACTAATAAATAACACAAAATGATTTTTATTTTCACATTTTAAGTTTTGGATTCTGTACACTACATATTGAACCAAAACGGGAAACGTACACATATTTACTATTGAGTAGAAATTTATGAATTTACAAAATTATTTATATAAAATAGTATATAATTATCAAAGAAACCGTTTACTTTGTGGCTTGACACTTTAATCAAATGAAAAGTTATTTTGTTTTTAACCGCTTCGTTAGGTTTATAAGACAGAATTATAAAAAACTAGTCTAGGTACTTGTATCATACGTATCCAGACCTCCAGAATTGCAAGAGAATTCTTATTTACGCAAAAACCACAAGAACACTCGAACCCCGAAACCGCTTGATACCGTGTCGCCGACACATTTGTAAAGCTTTACATCAAAATAACTCAATCAAATGATGTATTATATGTGATTAATCAAGATAATTACATAGCAATATAATAGCAGAACCTGAAACACATCTAAAAATAACCATCAACCACCTCACGGGGAGCCGCCAACCTACGAAGTGACCTCCGCCTAGGAAGCAACTCAGTATTTACGTGGACCCCCCTCTCTATCACCCGGAAGGAATTTCATGATGGCCGCCGTCTCCAACCAATCACAGCCCAGCATGTCACCTTGACTTTCTTATCAAACACTGATAACAGATTCAAATGTGATTAATTGTGATATCATCAGACTGGATTTACGGGAAAATGATGCAAGATATAACTACGAAATAAATATCAACATCAAGAAATGATTATATACTAATACAATAACATGAATAATTATATCTAAATATATTTGTTACCCTTTGGGAAATGTTCAAACCAAAGATATTTAACTTCAAACCCAATATGAAAGTTTGTATAATTATTTATAAAATAAATAAACGGGACTGCGGGAGATGGTTTTGGTAGATTGAACTGACTTGGTTAAAGGTATCATATTAAAATATAACTTTCCTCTCAACAAGATAATTGCAGAGAGGAAAAATACCTAACCACTTTACTCCTCACGAAAGAGGATAGAACGCCTCCGAGAGGGTTCGATTTGAAAACGTTCTATAAATAGAGAACCGAATTCCATACAAAGTTAGTTCAACATCTACCTCTGAAAGGGAATCCTCTCTCCTGAAAAACCATCTCCAAGTCTCCAAAAGTCTCAAGAATTATTTTCAAGTGTTTTATTCAGTAGTAAATTCAGTTTTTGCCAGTATTAAATTCTTTTCGTCAGTTCGGATCTGGAAATAAATTCCTCTCTGATCGTGGCTTTAAACTCCACCACAAAACCTCTACAACATCTACCAAGACTGAAAACGCTGAAAAGTGTACCCAGCTACCTTCGTATTTACAGTTATTGTACGGACGGTATATTGTCTCGTACAGTACTTATTAATAATGTATAAATTATAATATCAAAATAAAACGAAAGAAATCATACGGTGGGGTGGGACAAGGGAGGGTGGGGGTTACATGGTAATAATATCAATTTATTTATGCCCATTAAATAAGCTTTTACATTTTTACATTGTGTTTGTCTTCTTTTTTTATTATAAAACACAAACACAACCGCGGCACAACTTTACATATCTACGGAAAAATTTTTGATTTTACCTTCCTTCCCAAGGATTGGAGTGAACCGCGCCAACAACCTTGCCAAATGCATACCGATTGGACCGAAATTTATTTCGTATATTAACTGCTGTAATGTCATACGATTTCAGAGAAATGCCTATTCGGTTTATTTTTGTAGTACCATTTTTGTGAAATATATAGATGGTGCTTAATCAAAGCTAGACAATAACAACCAGTAATTAAAATAACCTTTCTCAGATTAAGCAACGATACCTAATTTGTGGGTATATTACATTCTCTCCTCCACACAGAATGCTCAAAGATTATAAAGGACCTGAAGGAAATTGCAGTCTAAACGTTTGGGATGAAAATGATTTGAGCATAAATGGCTTCCTGATGATGGTACGGTCAACGTGTTCCGATATCGTGATAATTAATGTATTCGAAATTTACTAACAATTTAACAGGAAACCTGTTTATTCATTTGTTAAGGGCCTGCAATCCCCTTTTTAAATAAATTAGAAAAACTCTGTTCCGACATCGTGATAATGAATGTATTCGAAATTTACTAAAAGTTCAACCAGAAACCTGTCCATTCGTTCGTTAAAGGCCTGCAATCCGCTTTTTGAAATAAATTAGCAAACACTCTTTTTTCCGTATTTGTAAATATTTATTTACTTATTTTGTAAGAAACAATCAGCTTTTATATAATATACAATGATAGATATAAATATACAAGTTAACTGAAGTCAAGCCACAGAAGATTCTTACGTTAAAGTTCATTAGAAATTAAGTTTTAATATCTTGAAATTAATTTGGTGTTAAAGGAAGGGGAGAGGAATAGGAAAATAGGAAGAGGAGAGGAGATGCTCCCGATACATTCCATACTCTCATATTAATAATCGATCGTACGCATTACTTCATATCGATATTTCTTTAGGTTATTACCAAAAATGTCAATGCTGTAAATTTTTGTATTAGATTGTGCACAAATACGAGGAATTGGGGAATTTTTTCGAATGTTATATATAATAAATATTACCTTGTTATTTTCACCAAATTGAATCCGGATTGCTTATATCCATTTATCAATTTTTTCTCGGTTTGTGGGGAAACCTAAGCGAAAATAAGACATTTTAAGAATAATTATCGGAATGTATATAGAAAATATTTATTCCTGTACCTAACATTTTAAGCCTACATGAACGTTCTTTTTCATGTAACATATCTTCCACCACCTTCATCACCTCTACAGCAATAGTTATAATAAAAAAAACCTTTATATATATAAATATAAATACTTTGTAATATATATTTTTTCAATGAAAAGAAAAATGTAATTAAAATAGTAAACACAAAATAAATTACTCAACGACGCGATTTTTTTCATATAATTTAACATGCAAATAATTGTGGACTTAATACAACCCTGAATAGAGACAAGACGAAAAAATAACCAATACTTCTAAAGTTTTTTGCGCGCATCAAGTAAGAACGCGTGATTTTAACCAACACATCAATAATTATCATGTGGCAAGCTCGTGCCATGTACTATTGTTTATATGTATTAGTTAAAAGCGTATAACACACTGCATGACGTCATTATTGTGACTAGTTTGAAAGATAACGTCAGAAAATTTACTTGTCGTTAGTGAAATTCTATTAATTTCTGATATTTGTTAATGCGTTGCCTTCAATCTATCGGTAAGGTACTTATATTTTTTTTTATTCAGACAGCTGATTACATTTTATAAAATAAAGTCCGCGATAGGTACACTCTAAAATATTTGGAACTGGGTTATTTTTGTGATTGAAAAAATGAACTTGCCCAGCATAGCTGACAAGCAAAATAGCTTAACTCTAGACCAACAAAAGGTAAAACGCAATGCACAGTGCCCATTTCGCATTGCGACACAATGCGTGCGCCTTTTCATAAATGTGCACGTGAACCAAACCAAAATTGTGTAGATGCATAGACATATGAATATTAGTAGACCTGCCCTAAGTGATTAAAAGCGTATTATCCCCACTCCCCATACCGGTTCCATTGGAGCCGGCTGGGCTCGCGTATGGCCTCAAGTGAAATTTGAAAACGTGACGTCATCATTCTTGTGCGAACTATGGTCGAGGCATCATCGGTTCATTTTACGAAATAACACGGCAAAATGTTGACTTGTGATATGAAAACTTGTAAAAATAGATGTGAAAAAGAGAATAAACCCAATTGTCGTATTACATTCCATAAGTAAGCATTATTTTACTTTATTTTAAGCTTATTCACACCGTATTATATGGATCAGTTTTAGAAACATATACTATAACATCACAATGTAGCGATTCTCAAGTGTGCTCATCGTTGTTTACTGGGGTAAGTAAATTATGAAACATTTGTAAAAGTGTCTTAACTAAATACTCTGAAACTAACTACGACTCTGCAAACAGAAGAAATTTACTTTGCCGAATTTGGACTTCGCAAATTAGTTCATAACGTGGCGAGTAATTTGCGCTCCCATGTAAAAATGTCTATTCATTCAAAAGCAGATTTTACTTTTAAGAACTAAATGGTGATATTATAATGCGAGATGCCTATTTACTGTCAGATTGATTTATTGACGAATCACAGTCAGCTTAACCCCCTTCGTTCTTCAACAGTTGATTTTACCCCTCGCCATTATCTTCTCGTCTGTTAATTCCTATGTCTGTGTGTAGATGTTATTTTTCAATGGTTAAACGGCTTGTCTAGTTGTATTTAGTCTATGATTATAACGTATGGAATACAGCCTTGGAACTTTCCTGTAAAACAAATATCATTCATGTCCAATCAGTTCAAATTTCATTAGTTAAATTATTACATCATAAAATTTTATACGAACAAAGACATAATATTTCATACTATTATCAGATTCTCAAAATTCTCTCAGCAAGAGCAATTCTGTGGTTTAAAAATATATTTCAACATATGAACATCCCTATATTAAACAGTCCGAACCACACTTACAATAATCGTTTGAAATCTGATATCTCTTTGAATTGAATTTCTTTTGAATTGGATGGAAATGAAAACTCAAAAAAGGTTAAAACTATAACTATAACTATACCTACCCGGATGTACTAAGTACCATTCGGAACGTAATTATAGGTAGAACCTGAAAATTTCGCGATATTTTTTGTTCATTTTTGAGAAAAGCGCGTTATGTTTTCGCTAAGACGGTGGTATGCTGCAGCAAAAATAAATGGCAGAATACCTTTCGATATAAAAAAAATGACCGATGTACGCGGCATTTTCGGCATGAAGTTAGCTGCGTTCTTTTTTTGGCTAGTCAAGCTGTCAAAACCATAGACAAAGTATTTAGAATGCATAATATAAGCATCGTCTCTTTCAAGTCCTAGCGTCCAAGCAATTCCTCGCAAGGAGCGATTTTGTACGGGTTCGTTTCATGAGGAATGTGGACTGCAAAGAAATGAGGCCACTGGGATATTGAAGATGAGGACGAACCAACGAACAGTGTAGTTACTTCTATGTTTGAATGAAGCCGAGTAATTAATAACTTTATTATTAATGTGAACTCGAAAGGAAAGATTGTAATTTAAAGTGTCTTTAATATACCTGACATTAGACAAACACTATTTAGTTTATAATAAAAAAGAAAACGATTTTTGATATGTAAAAGTAAAAATTTTTGTATTTGTCAATATTCAGCCAGTCATTAAATGAATCGATATCATGTTTAAAAAGTAAACAATCATAACAGGATGTAATTATCTTATTTTAATACTTAAGTTACACAGTTATAATCCAGCGATTCGCGATCATAATTATTCCGGTAGTATTTTTGTATATGTTTTATAAACTGATCCCCTGATGTAAAATCGTCAAAATCTAGTTTTTCCCAAATATCTCATTTCTAATGCAAATTGCGGCTAAAATAGTTAAACAAGTATAATAGAACATAAAATTACCTACATTTTTTTTTATATCAATTTTTTTTCTATCTCTAATAGGTACCGAGGTAGAAAGTCGTGAAGGCGCGTATTTTTTTAAAAAGACAAGTTTTTTCCGCGACTAGGTTTTGGTTTTCGTAAATACCTCGTTTCCAGTAGAATTTCATGAAAATTTTATTGATACCAATTATGTAGAGCAATTTTTATGTTTATATAGTTTTTTTTACCGATATAAAGTATAAACAAATCTAGGTAAGGTACGCAAAAAAAATCTATCACGGTTTATTATAACGTTATTAGATTTGTTTGCATTTTTAAATACATACATCTACAAATTTATTAGAGGCCACATCGGTAAAGTGGAGGATACCTCTCCCCCTTGTACTCCAATTCGTTTATCTGCATAACATTTGTGAGGGTATCGAGTCATTCTGTGGGATTGAATCAGGAACGTCAGAGTAATATGTAGAGATGAGGCTTACAAGTATTAAGAGGGATGATCAAGACGTTCAAACTCTCATTGATTGGTTTGCTTGCCATGAACCATTTCCTAAAACAAACGTTATTATGTCTATTAGCAGTGGCACGATCGGGGATAGCAAAGTCACTTGTCACATGGCTGAAAAGATGGGGAAATTTGGTATGTCTAAAGTCTAGCCTATTAATAAATTAGTTTGAAAGAAGCGGGGCAAAAGGGATTCCTTGGAATATTAGAAGATTTTAAGTTTTTTTTTTTTTTTTTTTAAATTTAATATTTGTATGTTTTTTACAATAAATATACAATTATACATATTATACAGTGTTATCAAGGTAAATAATAATAGCTTTTCCTCACCATAAAGAGACAAGGCTCTTGTGTTTGGTGAGTGAATCCTAGCTCAATTATATGGAATCATGTAAGTAAGTAAATAATATATTTGCAAAACCAAAGGGATAAGTAAGAAATAGGCAAGATTTATCAATAATACAGTTTCAAGATTTGAAGGAAATAATAATAAGAGTAAGATATGGACTTTTATAGTAGTTTTAGGTAATTTTTTAATTTTATTTTAAATTCCTGAATATCTTCAATATTTTTTAGATATAATGGAAGGATGTTAAAATATGTTTTACCTAGATAGAGATAGGTATTTTGTGTGTGCTTTGTATTAAGTTCATTTTTTTTTATTTGTTTGAAGCTTTTGTTTTCTATCTCCAAATAAAAATGAAAAATGACAACCATGACTTTCTTATACCTAGAGTATGAAGTTTGGCCTGTTAGCCATAAGGATTGAGTGATTTACTTTGTCAATGGCTTTAGAGAAGACGGTCTAGAGACTGTAGAGGAAAACAACCTGTGAGTTGCAAGAAGTATTAATACACCACCACTTTTTGATACTCGCATTCCAGTGACCCAGATGCCCAGTTCGCGGATATGGCATATACGGTACACGGGTCCAAAAATTTTCAAAACATTTGTATTTTGACTTTTGTTTGCTCTCGGAGCTTCATTTTGTAAATTTGTTGTGATTTTTCTTTTTTTTAAATGTCAGGCTTCGCTGTCACGATGTCGAAAAACGTGGTTGTATAACATTAAAAAAATTCGTTGATTATTGACATTAAACAATTCAAGTTGTTAAAATTATTGAACGTAATAGTAATTGATAACTTTTCGGTAACTTAAAGGTTTCTTGCTGTCGTTTTTCTGACGTACGTTTTAATTGCCGGGGTCGACCCTGCTGAATAAAGAAATTGGATAAGTTGGATAAGTTGAATTATTCAATTAATTTTTTATATAGGTACGTAAGAATTTGAAGGATGAAAAACAACAAGATTATACAATATTTTTTTGTGTGTAAGTAATATATAACGATTTTTTGGTACAGACGTCATTCGTGGAAAAAAATATGAATATTGATTAATCTATTGACAATGAGTCAAATATTGTCGTTGGGAAAATGAAAACATTTTTAAATATCTTGCAAATACAATAACAAGTAGGTATAATTACCAAAATTATGAACTTATGGTAATGCTGTAGTGAAACATGAAGGATTGCAAAGAATTTATAACATCTAAATCATTCAGCCATACTTGTAACTCTTTTGCATTGTATGATATTTTATTAGCCATTTGTAGTTGTTTTTGTAGAAGATTAAATGTACGCGGACCAATAAAACTGCCACGTGTTTGCATTAATTTGGTATTGTTTTGGGGGGTGTAAAATATATTATTAATACTTTTGCTAATTATATTTTAATTTTAGTTGGATAAAGAATTTGCGATTATAAAATATTTTAGTTTCTTTGTAAAATAAGTCCGTCGAAAATGTTCTCTTTCTATTATATATAATTTTAATAATGTGATTTTGAGTTATTTGTTAAGACTTAATAAATGCATCAAGCATACTCGAGGAAATTAGATCATTTTCAATTTGTCATTTTTGAGTACTTCTTAAGTATATAAGATAGTTAATTACAATATCTTTATTTGGAGAATGTTTTATTTATTTGAGTTTTCCAGATATAAAAAAAATAAAATCGGGCCGAGTACAGTTCTTTGTGTTACCCCATGTTTAATATTTGCTTCTGTCTTATTTTTAAAGTATCTTTTTTGGAATATAGATGAGTTATTTTTATTGAGTAAATTTTGATATATTCCTGTGACTGACTACTATATTTTTGTGGCTTGGCCTATTTCAACACATCGCTCACCATAGGCTATATATTTCTTTTTGTTATTGATAGATGTGTATATTTTTTGTCCATTCATATATTGCGTCTTCAGTGCTGATATATTTTTGAAAACAATGTTGATTTTAGATAAAGTTTTCAGTACTCAATGACTCTATTTTTGTGCATATTAAAAATATTTTTGAAAGATTTGAAACAAGCGAGATTGGTCTATGATTAAGGAAAAGAGAAAAGTCCAAATAAATTACCTTTTAGTAGTTTTTCAATTGGTGCTTTTAGCGTTGAAAAGAAACAACTTATTTTACTTAGTTTAGGGATATATGTACATGTAACTATATATATATATATATATATATACCTTACATAACTTACAATAACTTACATGTAAATGTACATACACGCTATGCAATTTATACAAATACATAATGACGTACACATACATTCACATTATAAAATAATAATAATATTAACCAAGACATAACAAAAATAATAACGTTTTAAATATCAACCACGCGGAGGTCAACAGCAATAAATACTATATAAGTACATGCATTATTAAAGGTATAGCCTAAAGAGATGTAACATAATATTTGGTTTCACATTTGTACATTTTTTTAAAATTTCGGTACGTATCACAGTAATTAGGTATTATGTAGTCCATCGCTCTTTGCCCATATTTGTTTTAATGCTTAGTTTATTGTCATTGATATTTTCATTCGATTTCATATATATTTATACATGAAAAAAATATAACTATAAATATATATATATATATTTCGGATATATTTATTATTTCATTCTTCAATCAATATTTTTCTCGAATAACTGTTGCAGTTGTTATTCAATGACAAAGGAAGCTAGAACCTAATTTCTCGGTTCATTGGAAGATTATCCGAGAACCACTCAAATTTACAGAGGCTTAAACGAAATACTAATTTGAAAATCAAATTAATGGTATTTACATTTGAATATAAAATTAAACAAACAATACATGTTGAAGAACAAGATAATACTAACAAATATAAACGAAACATGAAACAGAACAAGACAAAAAAAATTCAACTGGGAAACGAACCCAGAGTCTCTTACCTGGACAAAGACTTTAACCACTAGGTCATTTTTGTTGAACTCGTATTTCTTATAAAAATATAACAAAGTTGTTCCAGCAAAAATATTATTAATATTAATTAATTATTAATTTTGTTGACGTGTATTTCTTGTATTGTTTTGTATTTATTTTGCTTATATAATGCACTTGCATAATGTTGATTGACTAGATGATCATTTGTGGAAAAGTGTGTGGAAGGGTTTAGTTTTTCCTATGGGGAAGATTTAACCCGGACATAAAATTGAAAAAGAATTGTTTCGAACTCTAATCCGTATTTATTACTGAATCTAAATTAATAGAATAATATCTATCATTAGAGTGCGACGACCTCCGTGCAGAGCAGCAGGCTCTTTGCCTCTGAAAGCAAGATCAGTGAGAGTGCTAATAACTCTTCATATAGAATTTGAAAGATTAATAAAATATCCCTTATATGGTTTGAACACGTAGAGCGTAGAGCAATAGTTAGTTATAATGCATAGTAGAAAAGAGTTTTAGTAGAATATAATATTACAATGCGAAAGTAAATTTTAGAAAAAATAACAATATAATGAAATAGTTGAGTCGGGTTTTGGTCAAGAGTGTGTGCCAAGGCAGTCATGTTGCGGTTCATCCCTCTGCCTATCCTAACGGGGAAGTGTAGATGTAGCTTTAATGGCTTTGGCCAGATATAAACAGCGAGGTACTTCACAACCTTCCTCTAACTCAGCTCCTTTCCTTACTAACTCCCTCGGAAAGTTGCGAGAAGTAGGGGCTCTTGTACGGTTTTCACGAAAAAAACAGGTAAAAAAACCTGTTTAAAACTTTAATTATATTTAACTAGGCAAATCAAACATTATTAATTTCAACAAATATATGGTTTACAGTTGTTTAATCCTGGATCTCACCCGATCTATTTTTTTATCCATTTTATGGAACGAGACGTTTAAAATGGAAAGGAATTTTCGCGCGTTCACTCTTGTTCTGTTAGATTTCGTTCAAACTTGCTCTACCCTATAGTCAATTTTCAATCATTTACGCCCGTTTAAAATACTTTTACATTTACACAATATATCATCATAAACAGTGCAGTAGTAATTTATAAAGAATAAACGAAAGTTGAACTTGATTCAACATTCGATAGATTCCATGAAATTCAGGCGAGAATGCACAAAAAACCCTTTACAAATAAAATTAGAACGTTGAACTCTATTTAAATTTCAAATTACGCTCCTATGCCGACCCACACATGCGAAGACCGTCGTAGCATTCGAAAAAGGAATAGTATTCGAATTGTGTATTCATCCGCCCAAAATGGCGGTCGTTGCCGTCTGAAAATTATTATTGCAAAAAAACAACACAAACATCCCTCGGACGCAGCGCTATGTTGGCAGTGAACCGATTGCAACCGCATTGCAGTGAAATGGGTAAGTACCCAGCTAATAGTGCTAGCCACCCCAGTTGCCGATTTGCCAGTTCCTACCCCCGGGCACTAAGCACATAACATTTACCCAGTCACAACACTAATAAAGCAGGTAGATATATAGATATGTACCTTCAATTATAATATATAATCGGGTTGTACAACACTATTCTTACGATTGTAATATTGGGTTTCGAAAGATTATATAAATTACTATAACTGACACTCCAACTCCCAAAACAACACAAACAGACACGCATGTATATATGGCCAGGGCAACTTGCTTGCGAACTGCTGAATGTTGGCATACTGAGCAATTTTGTAGGGATTTTTATAATTTTATTTTTATTTTAAATAGTTTAATTACCCCTGATCATGGAATTTGAAACACCCACTTAGTGTAAAAATTGTGGGGCGTAAATGACTCCGTTCTATTTATGTAAAGCACAGTTTCATAGAAAACATTGCAAACTTAACAATAATGTTGAAAGAATTGAAGGGTGAATTATAAATTATTTAAAAGTTTACGCAAAGAATCGAGGAATAATTGCTTCCCCAACTTTAATGTCAGATTGTGCACTTAACTTTGCATAAATAATTACAACATGCAGAATCAAAGCCATGATTTGCAAAATAACGCAAAATCGTGTGTACTTGGTTTAAAAATTCGATGGCCAAGGAATATTATACATATTTTAATTAAATACTGTGAGTTGAGAAAACATAGTGGCGTTCGTTTCAAAGGACCATTTTTAAGGTAGTCTTTTATACGACTAAAAAAATATATACTTAATTTCAAGCCTACAAATGAAGTGTACATTTTTTAAGGTCCTCCTTTTATGAACCTTTGTTTTTATTGTAGGTATAATAAGAAAAAAATGGTGATTAGAAAATATTTGTATCTGAGTTAATCGAAGTATGATATTTATGAAGCGAAAAAAACAGGTTCCACTTTTTCCACAAAATCCAACGCTCCCAGCGCTCTAACTCATCGTGTTATAATAATGGAAAACGTTTCTACGAGATTATCTATGCGCGAGCTACACAAAAGAAACTTTATTATTTATTTTGTATGAAATGTTGAATTTATAAACTGGAATATCAGAATTTGTGGCCACTTATGTTTCAATACATGAACTTTCAGGGATAAACGCTACATATCGAGTCTTTCCCGGCAAAAGATCGTAAGCGGCAATTCGACGATTTTTTTAAAAAATGAATTCGCACGGAAAAAAGAGTTTTTTTATTATACATGTTGTAACGGACGTAGTTGACCACATTATTTAATTTCATAAAAATTGTTTTTTTTTTTTTTTTTTTTTTTTTTTTTTTTTTTTTTTTTATTAATTATACCCGCTAAACTGCTCAAGCAGTTTGTCAGCAGGTCAGTTTAACATAATATATTATCAAAGCATACAAAAAGCGAGAAATCACAATATTTAAAATATATACAGAAGAATTTAAATAAGAACTTAAATAATCACAAAAACAGAGCCATACATAAAAAAGAAACAATAAAAATAAACTTTTAAAAAATACTTTACTTTTATAAAATGTGCCTACCCCACGCCACTGGCAAAATCACCACTCCCCGCCACTGGCCATTTTGTTCCCGGCCGCTTGAAAAACTTTGTCTACGAACGGCATCGATACCGCGTCGCCGGCTTACCTGCCGCGTGGATCGATGTCCAGCATTTTTTCTATGTAAAATTTACTAGGAAAAATCAATTTTTAAATATTGCAAATGTTTATATTTTACTTGTTCATCCCCTCGGCGGTAGTCAAATAAACACTATTTTCGATATACTACCGCTGAGGAGATATTAAAAAAGCTGTTTTTCACCCATATGTATAACCATTTTTTGAACAATATTTTTTACCTTTTTTGCGTGTACAAAAATCCAGATACCTCGTAGCATAGTGAATCTTATCTCTTTCTGAGCGCTATGTTACGGGGGACCTGGGAAAAATACTAACTTAACATGTTTTACAAATTTGATCGCTTTGAGATCATATTTACACATTTATTTACAAACTTTTCTTATTTTTTGTCGTATCTTGGCAAACAAAAAATCTAGTTGTCAAGATACACATTCCTATAACTACTATGCATTTAAACTATGTAATTGTCATTCATGTAAGCGTTCAAAATCTTTTCTAACTCGCAAATTTAAGCGACTACTATCACCAGTACTGCCGACAAAATGAATATGCAACATTTTGTCGGAGGCTATAAACTCATTGTTGGCGCGGGTACAATACCCACCACTTTTGGGCTCCTAGCCCAATGTCGGGCGAGAGTCAGGCTAATTAAATATAAGCAGCCACATAATTAAAAATAAATCAGTTCATCTTTACCACCGAAACCAAGCGTTTTATTATCTACAAGTGACTCCTGCCCAACATCTGCCTCACCTCGCCGAGTCTTCTGCTCCAAGATCTTCTGGTGTTACCTCTTCAAGACCAGCCGGCCCTCCTCTGGAAAACCGCCAACACCAGAAGCGAGCAGAGACGACAGCACACCCAGTGCCCAACATTCACCAAGCCTGGGTGCGGGAGGCAGATTTCATCATCAAATATACTACTATCATCATCATCGGCCGTAAAGGAGCATTCTCATCGGTTGAAGACACGGTTTGGACCCGGCGCCTAAATCTACAGTCTTGTGCGGACTCCCGTCCAGTACACATGTGATGTATATTCACCAGTGTCCTGTTAGTATAAAAATGTAAGATATCTCATGAAGATTTCTCGGAGTGAAAGTCATTTTCAATGACTTACCTATCAGCAAAATTTAAGAAAATTAATGAATTGAAGTGCAACGATCAAAGATTCCTCAAAAATCATACTCATTTATGGATTTTTTACCGATAGTAGGTGCGAAGCAGAGATGTGCTTTATTTCAAATAAATCCATTTCAAATGGAAATGTAAAATGCAAAATGGGTATTTTCCATTTTGCATTTTAAATGCTTTTCTCAATGCATTTTCCATTTTAAATGCTTTTTTGCAACATTCTTCCTACTATCTCCACTCATCTTTTTTTCATAAGCCCCAAATATCAGTCGTTCATCAGCCTCGCTATGAGAATTTTTTTTTTATTTTTTTTTTTTTTTTTTATTCATGAAATATTAATGTGTACAGTTTTTACATGCTTTTCGACTACCACACTAGACACACGCCCGTATTATGGTAGTCGAAATTTATATACATAGGTTTATATAATTATATAAATGTAATATTTGATAACTTGTTAATCTAAGTATTTTTTTTCTTACATGCAATGTATGTGTATAATAGGTGATACTTTTACTGGTTCCCAGTTCAGTAGATTGCTCAAGTGTACATCAACCGTATTTTAAACTGTTGATATTAATGAGATAAAATGAACACAATCAGCAAGTAAATAGGTTACTTTACTTGTTAAAATAATGAAAATAAAGTAGAAATTATGAAAATGAACTTGTTGAAATAATGAAAATAAAGATTAATTAATTAATTATTAAACTTTTTTCTTTACAGAATTGAATGAAAAACAAAAATGACTAATAAATAATTTACATTTGTCAAGTTGCTCCCTGGTAGGAGCCCTGGCAATTAAGTGATAATATTACAAAAAATACTGATTCAAATACTGAACATGGGGCCATGACGCTGTAGTATTGAATGTTAGATAGCAGTTTTTATGTTTTTACGTTGGCAACATTAGACCCGCGCAAATTTTTTGTGGTTTCATAATCTGTAGTCGTGGTGTTTTTGGATTTACCATCATGTAATATGTTTGTTCTACATTGATGTCCATTATTAAATGACAAAATTGTTTAAAAATTCTATAATTATTTTAATTGTTTGACCTGAGAAACCATTTTGCATTTTCAATGCATTTTGAAAATAGGTATTTTGCATTTTGCATTTGAAATGCTTTTCTAAAAACCATTTTGCATTTTGCATTTTCAAATGGAAAAGTTTTGACCCATTTCCATTTTGCATTTCAAATGGTTTTGGGTACCCATTTTGCACATCTCTAGTGCGAAGTAATCAATTTCGATCTTCTAAAACGATGACATCAAATTTAAGCTGTCTGTTCTTCTGACCCGTTACAGACATAGACAGATTGAATATAGAGGAATATGAAACACAATAATCTTAAGTCCCTTTGTGCCAAGAGAATATTATTGATTAATTTTGGATACATAGAAGAAATTCTCGTGTTTCGTCATAACGCTGATAAGTGACATTTTTTGCCAGAAAGTGACAAAAAATACTAAGAAAAATAATAATAATTATTAAAAATGATTTTATTTTATTTTTTTATAGTGAATACCTCACAAGAGTCCCAACTGCTCCCGTCTGGAGCCAGTGAGACTATGGCATCCCCAATTGGGGGATGTTGTGAGGCTGAAGGTAAGTGGGGAAGGGAAAGAGGAAGGTGGGGAAGTACCTGGCTATTCAGATCTAGTCACTAAACACGGCTAAAGCCATTTGGAGCAACGTTTCAATTCTGAATGGTGGTCTTACACCAGGGCGATACTGGTAGTATCTTCCACTCTGGAACGTGCCGCAAATATACTATATATTATTTTATTAATTAATTGTGAAATAACACAAATTAATCAAATAAAATTTATTTGCGCACGCCGGGTTCGAACCCGCGACCTTCGGAATGGCAGTCCAATGCGTTACCACTGGACTATGCCGGCCGTCTGTGATTATGTCTATAATTATGTAATAACAAACTATTATTATGACATAATTTTAAAAAATCGTGCATTCTTTGATTGTAAACAGAGTTCTCTGAATTTATTAACAAAATGGATAAGTCGGCATTATAACCATACAAAAAGACACTAAAATTGTTTCTAACTATATATACGTGTTTGGAGTGAACATTTTCAACAATACGGTGCCTTAATAAGATTTAAATTAGTTCGAGCTCTAAAAATAATCTTATTTTATTTTTATAACCAATTACTAAATTGTAAATTAAAATGAATATAACGAAGGAGAGATACTTTTTATTACGAATAAAAATACACAAAATAAATCTCAAGTATGTAATATATATAATCATAACATGTTGTTGTTCTTGTATTGTTTTGTATTGATTTAACTTATAAAATGCACTTGCATAGTGTTGATTGACTAGCTGATCATTTGTGGAAAAGTGAGTGGAAGGGTTTAGTTTTTCCTATGGGGAAGATTTAACCCGGACAACAAAATCGGAAGCATAAATAAAATTAAGCTTCCTTCAAAAACTACACACATTTGTGCAAAGCAAAACATCGAAAATGATATCGTAAGCGTATGACGTATTGGCATGGAACTCCAGAAGGAGCACAACAAAACATTACAAGAGCCAAAAGTACTTGAATTTCAGACGATTATCATGTTTCCATCAAATCTTATTTTACGTTACTAAATAATATACAGATGTTTTAATTTCAAATTAATTTATCAAACACAAACTTGCTAAAAACCTGCTCCTGTAAAATGTTGTTTTACACTTATGCGATATTAAGCCGGGAGTGGCTCGATATAATATTTTGAAAATATTTTTAAATTATGCAGGTCGTCTAAACGTTCAAAGCAAATTCTTGATAAATATATTAATTTAGCTTTGCATGCAAAGTTCTTGATGCAAATCCCACGTTTTCAACAAATAATTATTTTAAAGTAAGGACGGGTTGTTTCGGAGAATTTGAACAATTCATCAAATTTCAATGTTCATTTACGGGTTCTGTAAAAGTCCTATTCAAATTCTGTTATTATATCATTATAGGCTAGTTGCTTGACAGAACTGAAATAAAAACAGAACTTAAAAATATCTTTCACAGAACTTGAAAATTAACTTTGAAATTTGAAGAATTGTTCAAGTTCTCCGAAACAACCCGTCCTTACTTTAAAATAATTATTTGTTGAAAACGTGTTGTTTTATAATATTCATAAATATTTATTAAACTTATTATTATTCGGATTTATTTTCCATGAATCTGAAATTTTCGAAAATAATTAATCTAATCAAATCAAAAGTTAACTTAACTAGTTAATACGAAAGTTCAAATAAATAGATTTATTTAATAATTTCTAGTAATTCCTAGTTCTCTGTTTTTTATTGGAGGATTTAAATTTTAAGTAAAAAAGCTATTCGAGAATAAATGTGTTTTAGTCAAAGTTGTAGGTATTGAAATATATTTTTATGCTGAAATTATGAACAGGTTACAGGTTATTAAAATTCAACGACCCAACCGATAAAGATTTAGAAGATTTTAATTTTTTTTAAATAAAATTTATGTGGAAATGTGGATCATTTTACCTATCTATTTGTATTAAGAAAACAAGTGCTTAAAATTGCCATAGCCATATAAGTGATCGGATTAGAATAGCCAGGTACCTATCTTGTAACCACCTTCTTCTCCACATTTCTCATTCTCAAAAACCATATTTTTCCCCATCTCCCTATTTTCCTCATTTTGAAAAACCATCTTCTTCCTCATCTTCCCATTTTCCTATTTCTCAAAAACTATCTTATTTCCCATCTCTCCATTCTCCTCATTCTCAAAAACCATCTCTTTCCCTACCTTTCCATTCTCCTCGTTCTCAAAAACAATCTTCTTCCCTATCTTTCCATTCTCCTCATTCTCAAAAACCATCTTCTTCCCCATCTGTCCATTCTCCTCGTTGTCAAAAACCATATTTTTACCTATCTCTCAATTCTCCTCATTCTCAAAAATCATCTTCTTCCCTCTCCCTCCATTCTCCTCATACTCAAAAACAATCTTCTTCCCCATCTCTCCATTCTCCTCATTCTCAAAATCATCCTCTCCCCCATCTTCCCACTATGTTCATCAACACTCTTGAAATTGGGCACGTCTTCGGTCAATTAAAGGCCCAGTGCAGTATTAATATACAACAAAACAGACATGGGTGGTAGGTGGTGGTGGTGGTAAGCAGAGAAAAATGAGTATTGATAATATATTATGATTATTAGTAATCCGATTGAAAACATGATTGGGTTCCTTGAAATAGCTTTAACCCAGTTTGTTGACTATATCTGCTCACTCCCTTCAGTCTCACAACTCACAACATACACTAATTAGGGATGCCATACCTAATATATGCTTAGCTTAGACCTAAAAAAACAGTAAACCAAGGCTTAAGAAAATATCAGGAAGGCCGTCAAAAGGTTTCGTTAAAACCTCTATAATAAAGAACTGAATTATTAGATCCGAGTAAATATGTTTAATAATCTAGACTGTAATCTATACGAAATGGGTTGCTAGGCAGATTATTTAGAGAGAATCCCACTAATTATTATGGTAAGTAAGTTATATTAGTTGGGGGGAATTAAACCTCAAAGAATCTTGTTATAGAATAAATCTGTTAAGCAAACTTCAAAGGAAAGTCTGAAAGATTGCAGTCAAATAATCCTTATGTTTTCGTTAATTAATAAGCGATGAAATTCTTTCTTTTTCTTAGAAATTATAAATATTTTTTTATGTCAAGGGGATAAATATGAAGTTTTTTCATTCGTGAGACATATAATGTACTTTTTTATGTCAAGGGGATAAAGATGAAGTGATTTCATTCGTGATACATATAATGTACTTTTTTATGTCAAGGGGATAAAGATGAAGTGATTTCATTCGTGAGACATATAATGTACTTTTTTATGTCAAGGGGATAAAGATGTAGTGATTTCATTCGTGATACATTGATACATATAATGTACTTTTTTATGTCAAGGGGATAAAGATGAAGTGATTTCATTCGGGATACATATAATGTACTTTTTTATGTCAAGGAGATAAAGATGAAGTGATTTCATTCGTGATACATATAATGTACTTTTTGGTCTCAAATACCATTTGAAACGCTACGAATGTATAAATTAACGAATTTTTACATTATTATAATCTTTGAAATGTGCCTCAATGGCTGTTTTAAAATAATTATTGACAGCAAGAAAAATTACACATTTATATAAATTAATAGTTAAGTTAATAAAATATTAAAATTGGGGTGCGGAATTTCAATCATGGTAACTTCAAATTTTATTTTAACAGTAGTTACGAACCAGTTTCGTCCTAGTTGGAAAACATTTGAAATTGCAAACAATTTGGTTTCTTGTCTTATTTTATTTTACAAATGATTTCTTAATTTGTAAAAAAAAATAAAACAAGAATAATAAAATACATGGTACAATGAAATTTACTGAAAAGCTTAAGGACGCATTTGCTCCCCGTTTGTTTATAGTGAGACTTACTAACATCATCCGAAAATACCTGAAAATTCCGGACAGTACTTGATAGTAAGTTATCATATATTAGTAGATACTGAAAAAAGCCTGTTCTTTCGTTAGATATTAAATTTTAACAATGAAGGCGAGACGATCATTTGAAAGAAAATTGTCTCAAATCAAGCTTATAAAAAACAGTCATCAAAATTGACAGATTAATAATTTTCATAAAAAAACCACAATGAGTAGAAAATAAACAAAAAAGTATGGGAATATTATTGGGTGGAAAGTCTTAACCGTATGCTGAAAGCATTTAAAACGTAAGCAAAGGCTGCAAACCCCGCTTTATTCCGTGGAATTTGTAATATTTACGTATTCATCGGTGTAAAATTTTGGTGTTTACTCTGGTAATAAATCCCGGACAACGCAGCGACCAAAACATCGTAATTAGAAGCTTTTAGCGCTAAAATATGTGCCAAGTCTCGGGGTGTTAAGCTGCTAACATTAATCAAGTTATGCCCCGTGAGGGCAAGGAAAAGGTAATCTGGGCCTGTTGTCAACAAGGAAAACGAAAATGTTGATCTGATAAGATTCACCGATGGGGGGATGGATAAATGTGGTGTTGTCAGTTTGGTGCTTGTTGATGTCGGGTGCCTAAACAGTTGTTGTCAGATTTCTGTGTAAACACTTGTTTGTTATCAGATTTCAGTAAAATAAGTAGTTTGACTGTCAGGTAGCTGTGTAAACAGTTGTCTTAATCAGATTTTATTATAAGAAGTAGTATGGTTGTCGGTTTCCTAAACAGTTGTTTAATTAGATTTAAGTAAAATAAGTAGTATGATTGTCGGTTAGCTGCGTAAACAGTTGTCTTAATCAGATTTCAGTATTAGAAGTAATATGATAAACAGTTGTTTTAATCAGTTTCAGATTAGGCAATAGTTGTTTGTCGTCAGATTTCAGTTAACTGACAGATTTCCATGTAAAATTGTTTTAGTCTGTTTTCTGCTTAATCAGTTGTTTAAAATAGATTTCAGAGTAGGTACCTAAACCAATGTCTTTGTTAATTTTGGACAACAATATGGTTTTCTGTGTAAACAGTCATTTTGATAGTTTTCTTCATAAGCAAATTATAAAAGTGGTAAAAACGAAGTATTTTATTAATTTCAATTAAAATGGTGCCACAAAATAAGTTTGCTGTGTTAGAAGAAGCAATTTTTGTTGTCAGGATACCGCGTAAGGAGTTCTAGCTGAATATTTTCTTAGAAAGAAGTAAGTTTTCCGCGTAAACAGTTGTTGTCAGTGTTCTTTTTAAACTTTAAATTTTCCAGTTACGTTAAAATATATATTTTTTAATGTTAAACCGCTCCCAAGTCCCAACTGCTCCCTACCGTCTAGAGCCAGTGAGACTGTGACATCCCTAATTGGGGTATGTTCAGTATGTATATATTCACCGATATTGAGACTATATGCCACTCACGAACATGCCGCAAATATACTACACATGTTTTAAAATGATTAAATTGTGAAAAAACGCAAATTAATCAAATAAAATTACCTTTACTACCTTTTCCTTAAACCACGGAGGCCGTCAAAACATTGTTTGCAGTACTTATTAAAGGTGTGACACTTTCCTTCAGAGCACTTCACTACAGGAATAATATGCGACGCGGCCCAAGTTGTGGGTACCTTAAAGTAGCTACCGTTCTGTCATTTGTCATTCCACAGGAATAATATGCCATGCGGCCCAAGTTGTAGGTACCTTAAAGTAGCTGTCGTTCTGTCATTTGTCATTCCACAGGGATAATATGCCATGCGGCCCAAGTTGTAGGTACCTTAAAGTAGCTACCGTTCTGTCATTTGTCATTCCACAGGAATAATATGCCATGCGGCCCAAGTTGTAGGTACCTTAAAGTAGCTGTCGTTCTGTCATTTGTCATTCCACAGGGATAATATGCCATGCGGCCCAAGTTGTAGGTACCTTAAAGTAGCTGCCGTTCTGTCATTTGTCATTCCACAGGGATAATATGCCATGCGGCCCAAGTTGTGGGTACCTTAAAGTAGCTGCCGTTCTGTCATTTGTCATTCCACAGGGATAAAATGCCATGCGGCCCAAGTTGTAGGTAACTTAAAGTAGCTGGCGTTCTGTCATTTGTCATTCCACAGGGATAATATCCCATGCGGCCCAAGTTGTACGTACCTTAAAGTAGCTGCCGTTCTGTCATTTGTCATTCCACAGGGATAATATGCCATGCGGCCTAAGTTGTAGGTACCTTAAAGTAGCTGGCGTTCTGTCATTTGTCATTCCACAGGAATAATATGCCATGCGGCCCAAGTTGTAGGTACCTTAAAGTAGCTGCCGTTCTGTCATTTGTCATTCCACAGGAATAATATGCCATGCGGCCCAAGTTGTAGGTACCTTAAAGTAGCTGGCGTTCTGTCATTTGTCATTCCACAGGGATAATATCCCATGCGGCCCAAGTTGTACGTATCTTAAAGTAGCTGCCGTTCTGTCATTTGTCATTCCACAGGGATAATATGCCATGCGGCCCAAGTTGTAGGTACCTTAAAGTAGCTGGCGTTCTGTCATTTGTCATTCCACAGGAATAATATGCCATGCGGCCTAAGTTGTAGGTACATTAAAGTAGCTGGCGTTCTGTCATTTGTCATTCCACAGGAATAATATGCCATGCGGCCCAAGTTGTAGGTACCTTAAAGTAGCTGCCGTTCTGTCATTTGTCATTCCACAGGAATAATATGCCATGCGGCCCAAGTTGTAGGTACCTTAAAGTAGCTGCCGTTCTGTCATTTGTCATTCCACAGGAATAATATGCCATGCGGCCCAAGTTGTAGGTACCTTAAAGTAGCTGCCGTTCTGTCATTTGTCATTCCACAGGAATAATATGCCATGCGGCCCAAGTTGTAGGTACCTTAAAGTAGCTGGCGTTCTGTCATTTGTCATTCCACAGGGATAATATCCCATGCGGCCCAAGTTGTACGTATCTTAAAGTAGCTGCCGTTCTGTCATTTGTCATTCCACAGGGATAATATGCCATGCGGCCTAAGTTGTAGGTACCTTAAAGTAGTTGCCGTTCTGTCATTTGTCATTCCACAGGAATAATATGCCATGCGGCCCAAGTTGTAGGTACCTTAAAGTAGCTGGCGTTCTGTCATTTGTCATTCCACAGGAATAATATGCCATGCGGCCCAAGTTGTAGGTACCTTAAAGTAGCTGGCGTTCTGTCATTTGTCATTCCACAGGAATAATATGCCATGCGGCCCAAGTTGTAGGTACCTTAAAGTAGCTGCCGTTCTGTCATTTGTCATTCCACAGGAATAATATGCCATGCGGCCCAAGTTGTAGGTACCTTAAAGTAGCTGCCGTTCTGTCATTTGTCATTCCACAGGAATAATATGCCATGCGGCCCAAGTTGTAGGTACCTTAAAGTAGCTGCCGTTCTGTCATTTGTCATTCCACAGGAATAATATGCCATGCGGCCCAAGTTGTAGGTACCTTAAAGTAGCTGCCGTTCTGTCATTTGTCATTCCACAGGAATAATATGCCATGCGGCCCAAGTTGTAGGTACCTTAAAGTAGCTGCCGTTCTGTCATTTGTCATTCCACAGGAATAATATGCCATGCGGCCCAAGTTGTAGGTACCTTAAAGTAGCTGGCGTTCTGTCATTTGTCATTCCACAGGAATAATATGCCATGCGGCCCAAGTTGTAGGTACCTTAAAGTAGCTGCCGTTCTGTCATTTGTCATTCCACAGGAATAATATGCCATGCGGCCCAAGTTGTAGGTACCTTAAAGTAGCTGGCGTTCTGTCATTTGTCATTCCACAGGAATAATATGCCATGCGGCCCAAGTTGTAGGTACCTTAAAGTAGCTGCCGTTCTGTCATTTGTCATTCCACAGGAATAATATGCCATGCGGCCCAAGTTGTAGGTACCTTAAAGTAGCTGCCGTTCTGTCATTTGTCATTCCACAGGAATAATATGCCATGCGGCCCAAGTTGTAGGTACCTTAAAGTAGCTGCCGTTCTGTCATTTGTCATTCCACAGGAATAATATGCCATGCGGCCCAAGTTGTAGGTACCTTAAAGTAGCTGGCGTTCTGTCATTTGTCATTCCACAGGAATAATATGCCATGCGGCCCAAGTTGTAGGTACCTTAAAGTAGCTGCCGTTCTGTCATTTGTCATTCCACAGGAATAATATGCCATGCGGCCCAAGTTGTAGGTACCTTAAAGTAGCTGCCGTTCTGTCATTTGTCATTCCACAGGAATAATATGCCATGCGGCCCAAGTTGTAGGTACCTTAAAATAGCTGCCGTTCTGTCATTTGTCATTCCACAGGAATAATATGCCATGCGGCCCAAGTTGTAGGTACCTTAAAGTAGCTGGCGTTCTGTCATTTGTCATTCCACAGGGATAATATGCCGAGCGGCCCAAGTTGTAGGTACGTTAAAGTAGCTGCCGTTCTGTCATTTGTCATTCCACAGGGATAATATGCCATGCGGCCCAAGTTGTAGGTACCTTAAAGTAGCTGGCGTTCTGTCATTTGTCATTCCACAGTGATAATATGCCATGCGGCCCAAGTTGTAGGTACCTTAAAGTAGCTGCCGTTCTGTCATTTGTCATTCCACAGGGATAATATGCCATGCGGCCCAAGTTGTAGGTACCTTAAAGTAGATGGCGTTCTGTCATTTGTCATTCTACAGGAATAATATGCGATGCGGCCCAAGTTGTAGGTACCTATAAGTAGCTAGCGTTCTGTCATTTGAAAGCCATGCAAAATAAAAAAACATTGTTCTGTTTTTCCCCATTTATTCCCACCTACATTAATAAATTATAAACATTCCAACAACAAAAAAGCGATAATACCAGACATTAAATACCATTATTCAATGTACTACTTATTCACGTAAATATTGATGTTTTTTGTGTATCGTTTGACAAATTTCTTCTTCAATACATCATCATCATCATTATTTTGGATGAAAAACTAAGTTTCGCCAATCATATCCACCAAATTGTAAACAAAGGCATGAAAACACTAGGCTTCGTATTAAGAACAACTAAAAACTTTAACTCCATACAAGCCATTAAACTGTTATACATATCTCTAGTTAGAAGCATAATTGAATATAACTCAGTAGTTTGGTCTCCCTCTTACAAAATTCACATTAATAACATTGAGCGAATACAAAAAAATTTCTGCGTTTTATAAATTTTAAATTAAATATCCCACCAGAAGACTTAAAATACAATTTCTTATTAAATACTCTAAAAATACACACATTGGAAGACAGGCGTAAAATAAACGACTTAACTTTTTATTCAAGATTTTAAACTCTAAATTCGACTGTTGCGAACTTCTGCAACTCATAAACTTACGAATACCTACAATAACAACACGACAAAATACACTATTCCACTGCAACACACATAAGCGCAATTACATTGCGAACTCTCCAATACAACGGTTTCACACTATGGGAAACCAATACTTAGGTGATGTCGATATATTTAATATTAACTTTGCGAATTTTGTGGATTATGTAAAAGACCTATTTCAATACTATTCCTAAATGGAAGTTATATTTTTGTAAACCAGTCAAATCGCTTTTTTTAAATTTATGTTCTTGTTATTTTTAATTTTGTTTCTCGCATATACTTATGTAATTTTATTTTTATTGTTTCTTTCTTTTCTTTCTTATGTTTCAAAACTGTCATTAAATTTGTACCACCCACATGTAAAAGCCCTCTGGGCGTTAAATAAATAAATAAATCACCAATACCCACAAAAACATTCCCTTGGTTTGCGCAATAATAGTTACACTATTATTACAGTTGCACTGGGTAATAAACCAGGTGTAACGATACAATACAATAATCTGTTTAAAATTTAAACAAAACACAGTAGTCGTTTTCTGGACGATTTAAAAAAAGAAACTAATTCAAATGACTCATCACAAACCGCCAAATGGTAGAAGACTTGGGTCTGGTTTGAGGGATAGGTGGATTAAAGTTCCGTAAAAGTTTATATAATTCCCCGCTTTTCTCATAACTTCAATACCTTCAACTTCACAACGTACCTAAATTATTGGGATTGCCATACGTCACCGTGGAGAGAAAAGTCACTAAACTACATTTTTGGGGAAAATGAGTTAAATTAGTCATATTAAATAATTTTTAACCCTGGATCTATGAGGAAAGTCGATAACTGAGTGAAAAATCCCTGCAATAACAGAGAATAAGATTCTTTATTTTCAAAACGAACGATGGATTATTATAACTAAATGTAATTAGTTAGTTTACTCATAGATCCGGGGTTAAATTAGTCATAGTACATAATTTTTCACCCTAGATCTATGAGTAAAGTCGATAACTGAGTGAAAAATCCCTGCAATAACAGAAAATAAGATTCTTTATTTTCAAAAAGTCATCAAATGTCTTAGATATTTATCGCATATGAAATATTCACTTCTTATCTTTATAAAATAAGATAAATTAACAGTTTTTCACGAATCATATTATTTAACAACTTAATAAAACGAGTCGAGTACATTATACTAAACTAACTAATTACATTTAGTTATCCTTTGTTCATTTCGAAAAAATCGCCTCTTTCCTAAAAACAATCAAACTAAAATAACTTAACGACTTTACGCACTCAATGTCAATGATAAGTCTGCTCTAAACTCGAAAAAAGCGATGATGCGTAAAATCAATCAAAAGTAAATAATAATCAATTAAATTTAAACTCAAAGAAACCGACATTGCGAAAAATCACTTAATGTTTTTTTTATACTTGGCAATTTAAATGTCTGATTGTGCCATTATTATACTCTCAGACTTACTAATGAATAAAGCCATAATCATAAAAATAAACCTTTTACTATCTATCACCCAATAGACATTTGAAATTGCAACCTCAAAACGGCCATTATTTAAGACTGCCAATTTGTTAGTTGTTAGTGATTTCTCAGATAGTTAGGAGCAATTGACAATTGGACTGACTTACAGAATACATTACCTTACTATATACTTTTGGCTAACTACCTCGCGCTTCTTAAAATAGCAGATTGAATAGGTATTCCCCAACCTTTTTCTTCACCACGTCCTCCCCTTCCTTACTACATTCAGACTCACAACATACCCAAATAGGGGGTGACCGGATAAATCATCACAATGATAATTCACCACACCTTTAAAAAGTTATATAAAGTCATGTAAAGTGATGAAACAAAATCTATATTAACTGGGTTAAGTAGGTTAGGTTAGGTTAGGTTTAAATTTTTTTTTTCATCGTTTCTAATGATTTTATAATTTTTTAAAAGTGTGTTGAATTGTCACTGTGTTGAGTTATCATGGAACCCTTACCCACTGGCTCCGGGTAGTTGGAATGGTACCTAATCAAATGAGAAATGAAATATGGTATTTTGTGTAGTAGGTACATAATCAAAATCATATGATTTTGTCTACATAAAAATAAATATAAACAGAGAAAAATACTTCATACAGCAGTCAGTCACCTAATAAATAACCTTGTACCTAATTGTACAGCACCGGCTCGGTTGCGTGTTTAGTGTTTGCAGCTAGAAGGATCGGGAGTGCATATGTAAAAGGAGTAACCTGAATATTTACTACGAAGTTGTACAATTTCAGTGTGTTAATAGCTTCCTTAGTAACGGCGATGCAGTGGCGTGCGCACATCTGTGCAATCCGCCGGGGTTGGGGCGCGCACAGTGGGCTGAAAATCGCCTTTCATAGACATAGAGACTTGAATTTTCAAGGGTATTTTTTTGGCTTGAAATGGATTCTGCTGATTATTACTATGCTATAAAATGTCGCACGAAGCAATTGAGTGTACAAATGAAGGAGTTATAATTTTTTAAAGAAAAATTTGTATGGCGCTGACATTAAAAATGAGGCTATCTCTGGAATCATAAGGTTGGCAGTTCTATCTTTACACACAGATAATACTACTATATATTTGTATTTTTTTGACATACTTCATATTGTGGCGCAAGGTGCGATTTTTTTTTTTAAATCCTCAAAGTTGAAAAAAACCCTTTTTAATGTTGATGATTCATTTTAATGCTTAAATGCTTATGCTCCAGGGTGCTATGCTCCATATATAATGCTCCAGGGATATGCCCAATCAACCATAGAAATCGAAATCAATTAGAATACATTCTTTACTTTGCCTTAAACAAAAGTGTGTTCGGATTTTTCAAATATTGAAAAGAAAATGCTTCGGTTTGTCCTTACGTAATTAATTATTTATACCAAATTTCTCGTAGGTATATAAATATATTTATTTTATTTTCTAACTGCAATGTACTTACTACAGCACATATCCATGTACCACAGTGGCAATCGGTGACTTTTGAAAGCGTATTTTTTTTACAAATTTAAAATTGCGCATCTTTCAAAATTTTTATACGAAAAATTGAAATTTATAAATAAAATGTTTCATGCTACAACAGCATTTATGTCGTTTTTATTTTAAATTTTACCACTTTAGCTCACTGAAAAGTCACGGACCGCTACTGATGTATCATTATTATAAATTACTGGTAGATTAATTAAATAAATAATGTACTCATCTTCGAACTACCAGCAAACGCTTTCACAGAAAGGTAATGTTAAAATCTCATAATATGTAAAAACCAGAGATGTGCAAAATGGGTAGCCAAAACCATTTGAAATGCAAAATGGAAATGGGTCAAAACTTTTCCATTTGAAAATGCAAAATGCAAAATGGTTTTTAGAAAAGCATTTCAAATGCAAAATGCAAAATACCTATTTTCAAAATGCATTGAAAATGCAAAATGGTTTCTCAGGTCAAACAATTAAAATAATTATAGAATTTTTAAACAATTTTGTCATTTAATAATGGACATCAATGTAGAATAAACATATTACATGATGGTAAATCCACAAACACCACGACTACAGATTATGAAACCACAAAAAATTTGCGCGGGGCTAATGTTGTCAACGTAAAAACATAGAAACTGCTATCTAACATTTAATATTACAGCGTCATGGCCCCATGTTCAGTATTTGAATCAGTATTTTTTGTAATGGTATCACTCAATTGCCAGGGCTCCTACCAGGGAGCAACTTGACAAATGTAAATTATCTCTCATAGCGAGGATGAGGACCGACTGATATTTGGGGCTTATGAAAAAAATATGAGTGGAGATAGTAGGAAAAATGTTGCAAAAAAGCATTTAAAATGGAAAATGCATTGAGAAAAGCATTTAAAATGCAAAATGCAAAATGGATTTTAGAAAAGCATTTAAAATGCAAAATGGAAAATACCCATTTTGCATTTTGCATTTCCATTTGAAATGGATTTATTTGAAATAAAGCACATCTCTGGTAAAAACCTAATGTACAAGGTGGAACAAAAGTAATCACCCTATTGGAAAACGCTACAACTTTTGCAAATGGCTCCAAATGTCAATTCGGTCTTGACATTTGTAAAGTAAACAAACGCACAATACAAATCGACAAGATATGAATTGGTTTAATCCGCAAGAACGCGGAATAATTGTTTCCATTTTTTTGCGTAGCGTGACTTCCGTCGCAGATTTCATGGCCGTCTGACACCAACTGGACAAACACTGAAGCGTTTGGCCACTTGCCTTGAAGAGACTGGTACAACACGAGATGTTCCCAAGGCTGGCCGTCCCAGGAGCAGCCGTTCTTCTGAGAATATCGCCGCTGTTGCCCAAGATGTCGCAGATGAGCCCGGAACATCGACCAGACGACGTGAAATAACCTTCCAAATACATAAAAAAAGATTACGGGTCGGAAAATAACCTTCCGAATACATAAAAAAGATTGCGGGTCGGGAAATAACCTTCCAAATGCATAAAAAAAGATTACGGGTCGGAAAAAAAACTTCCGAATACATAAAAAAGATTGCGGGTCGGGAAATAACCTTCCGAATACATATAAAAAAAATTACATAAAAAAAATAAACAAGGGCATTTGCGCAATGCAGATGAATTGGTTCTATCCGTGTGTCCATTTTTCTAATAGAAAATAATTAGTTTAAGTACCAGGCTTCGCCAGAACTTCAACGTTTTACGTTTCTCAAAACGTTACCTATCTACGAGTAAATCGTATTTTTTTATAAATCAGAAGATTTCACATTTACATTTTCAGATTTTATATTCGGGTTAAATCTTCCCCATAGGAAAAACTAAACCCTTCAACACATTTTTCCACAAATGATCATCTAGTCAATCAACATTATACAAGTGCATTATATAAGCAAATAAATTCAAAACAATACAAGAACAACACGTCAACCCACCAGAGATTAAATGGGAAAATAATTCACCGACTCCAGATATTTTCATATCAGAGGGTTCGGCTCGGTAGAACTCCTAACAGGGCCTATAAATTCTACTGATCCCTCAACATAAATATTTAAAAAAATCTTTCGTTATCCTACATGTATTCAAAATGACCGACTTTTGCATCTTTATACATAAATTTATATATTTATTATTGTTTTTATTAATTACTTTATATGACTTTTAATAATTGAGCTAGAATTTCCTCACCAAATACAAAGGCTCTCTTTATGATGAGGAAAGGCTATTTTTTGTTTAACAGGTAACAAAGTAAACAAAATTCAAGTAACGAATGTGCATTGGAAAATAAAAGAAAAAAGTCTAAAAATCGTTACATAGTTAATACCCAAGACATACAAAAAAATACAGTGTGTGGCAAGCCTACGCACGACGGAAGTGAAACTTTTAGTATTCTTCTCTCTCTCTTTTCATTTCATTCTCTCTTTTTTTCTGTCTATTGACAATATTGACATATTTATAAGTAGCATGTGATAAAAAAAATTTAAAAGTTATAAAAATATGGGATTCGAACCCGGGTCCTGCATAACGAGTGTCGAACGCTCTGCCTCTAGACCGCGAGGAGAGGTATCTCTCGCGACGAGAACCGCGTATACAACGTGTACTCCTCAATTGTCTAGCGCAAATTTTAGTTTTCAAACACGGCAAATGAATAATATCACATAACGTCTCGTTAACGCTTTATGTAGGGTCGAATCGAAGATATATCGGCAGTGTGAAGTCATATCTGTCGTTTTTCAAAATATTTCCGTATATATGTCCGTTTTGGAAAAGATCTATCGTGTTTTAACAGTCTCATACCCGTATGGAGTCTGAATTTGAAAAACATTTCTAAATTTTGAAAAACTCACTTACGGCTGTTTTTTTAACTAAAAAAACTTGTCACGCACGTCTGCGAGGGTAATTAGTCGCGTTATCGGCCTTGATTAGTAATTTTAATGATTCAAAATAAAAATAATTAATCAAAATACCGAGCGACTCTACCGGCTCGATTTGTAAGCTATGTTTCGACCAAAATATCATATAGGTACCGAGCGTTAATTCTAGCCAATTACTCGAGGTAACACCTGCCGGTCTAGAGTCTCACTAAATGGATTTAGACATTTCGGGAGACTCTCGGTTAAAATTAACAAATTTATGTAATTTTTTACTATATTATTACAAATCATCTAGATATCTTCTTATATGTTTGCCTGACAAAGTCGCAGCACGAGAGCATTTTATCACTTTTCCTCGTATTAAAAAAATCGCAAAAAGAAAAAAATCACAAAAAGAAAAAAAAAATAGTTAAAGCGGGGATCGAACCTCGGTTCTTCACGACGACGGTTGGGCGCTCTGCCTCTAGACCGCGAAGCTGAGTTTGAAGAGCGACCTTAACTAGGGATATAATATTAGCTAGGCTCTTATAGCGAAATGATCACGGTTTTTCGTGACGGTCATGAGTCGGTTTTACTCCGGTCCTCGAAAATGCATAACGCGCGTAAAGAAGTTTCACTTCAAAAATAATGATTAGATGTCCTGACATGTGTGTCCCATGGAAGACCAAGAACCTTTCTGAGAGCTCGCTTTTGGGTCACCTGCATGGCAACTATCAGTTTCTTTGGAGCAAAGCCCCAGATACACAAAGATAGGATAGGTGTGAATGTCATAATGCACCGAAGTTAGTAAGTGAATGAGTAGTAATCCTTGAAGCCTGTATAGTACACCAGTTAGTTATAAAGTTAACTTTACAAAAAGACATACATAGTCAGATTTATTATTTGTACATAGATAGTTCCTAATTGGTTTAAATGTTCCAACGAGGCTCACCAGGAACAGTACGCATTTCCATATTTCTATATAGAAGCAAACAACACTGATGCAGCAAATAACTTTTTGGCGTAAACACAAGTAATACCCACTATCGGGTGAATGCTCAACTTTTATATGATTAAAAAATAACGAATAAAACTAATCTATTAAATTTTTTGGTGTGATAAATCTTTAAAAACTATTTGCACTTTAATTTATTACAATTCGTGCACTTATTTATTTAAAAAATATATCTTCATTTCTTTCCACACTTTCTTCCTATTCAGTATTCTTTGTTATTGTTAATCATACCTAGATCATTAGAAAGGTTAACAACTATAATTTTCATCCCAAACGAAATTACCAGGACATTTTAAGGACATACGAAATAGGTATTTATATTTACTATGTATAGATTAAACTTAGAATCTAGTTAATGATAATTATATAAAATAAATTTATCTAAATCCTAAATCTAGTATTTAAACATAATGAAATATAAAATTTTAAAATAATTTAAAAGTGCATTTTGATGAACTTAAAATTAAATTACAAACGATCGATTTTCGTTGGAACAATTTCAATGAACCAATTTGTCGTATTTATATTATATGTTTCGACCCAAAACATGTTTTCAAAGTTGCCGTGATTTTTGTTGTCAGGAATGGAATTATTTTATGGCCAATATTTTATGATTTAGAACTCAAATAGCACAAATCCGTACTAGATATTTACTATAAATTAAATAAAAAATCAGTCTGGTAAAGTGTCCTGTCCTCAAATCCAAAGTTTTATGTAAAAAAGACTGCTTGTTAAAGGCAGCCATTTATTAATTTTATTTTAGTCATTCATACATCCAAATTTATAAACGTCTATTTTATTATAAATTATTTTTATTTAATTTTCATTTGATTAAAATGACTCCTACAATCCAGCTTAAATATATCAGTTGGTGCAGACTTTTAGTATCCAGCAGCATGTTGCATTTGTCTGTTTAGTAAACTGTTTTATGTCTGCTTTGTCCGTTTTGGTAGCCTAATTATGTCTGTGAATGTCCTAGTTACACATAATTATGTTTGAAAAGTGCTTTGGTAATTGGTTGTTTATTATTTTATGTATAAATATCATCGCGTATCGTGGTCAGTATCTGTTTCACTGTCAGCCAATTAAGTTACTTTAATATTTTCGTTACTTTTGAAAATTAATTTCGCATAAGTACCATTGGTCAATTTTGAACTCATTTTGTTCGCTGTAGTTACATAAGAAAATAATAGATGAACGGTAGTTAAAATGTGTGGTTGGAGTTAGAAATCTTTTACTAGTAAGTAACTACAATTCGCATTATTTATTTGTTAGCATAACAATGATCTTATTTGCAGTGCACCCTGTACTACCCGCCAGGAGGCGTGTGGCCCACATTTCCACCCACGGGGGGCATTGACCGCCGGCGGAGCATCGATCCGGGTACCCTGCAGGCTGCAACGCCCCCTCCCCCCTATCCCCCGACCCCTCCGCTGCCACCATCCCCCTGGCCCGCCCAGCCAGTGGAGCTACCCCCCTGCGCCGGGGGAGGTGGAGACATCTACTATTATCTAGGGTGTAACTAGGTCCATCTATGGATGGTGGAAATTAAGATGATTTCATGAGATCGGATGTGATTTGCACTCAATATTATTGAAAAATTAATTAATGATTTTTAATATTGATTTCTTGTGTTTCTATACAGTTCATAACAAAATAACATCAGGTTTCTGTTATTATTATTTATGCATAATTAATAATTGTTAATTTATATATGTTCATAAATTACCCGGGTTCTCTTAGTTTTATAAAATTATTATTAAGCAGTATACCCGAAAGCGGGTCGGTAATTTGGAGTCCACACGAGAAAAAGTATTCCCTCATACAGAACAGCACAGCACAGTAACAGCGATCAAATTAAGAAACCCACCTAATATTTTTCTTATATTGTAACTATAAATTGAATTAATCCAATATGTTATCATGTACCCTGATACAGTGTTCCTTAATTGCATATTATTACATGTACCTTGATAAAATTTATTAGGTGTTTTCATAAAAAAAACCAATATTCGGGTGTACAAATATGTCTGAAAAAGTTTTTATTTTGATTACTTTGATAAATATATATGTATATAGACTATATTACTAGCGTAACTATTAATGTAAAGTATGGAAATATAATTCATAACAGCAGCGTGTACAAATGTTAACTAAACCAGGCAATTTGGCTGTCCTAAAACGGGAAAATTTCCTAGTTGGACAGCCAAAGCTTCCTTAATATGTGTGTAATTATTTGTATCTAATAAATAAATAAATAAATAAATAAATAAATAAATATTGGTGAGAGTTCAGACGAAATTTCTCTACATGAGGGAGTATGACTTTATTTTATTTATGCTTTGAATGAAACATCTACGGGTCAGAAGGGAAGTACACATTTCTTCAGACCGATTCGTGAATTGTTTGAAAAATCTGCCATAACGGAGTGCATTCATTTCTATGTCCCCGATGGCTATATACGAGTAGACTGCTCCCGGTCTGCAGATCAAAATGCCGGCGGGGAGAGTAATCTTGCAATTGAACAGAATCAATCAACATTGTTAGTATGTTAGTATGAAGCTGCCTTTAAAAGGCAATATCTGTTACTACTAGTATAGTTAACATACCCACTATTTATATGTATTCTTTACAAATATATTTAAAAACGTACTAAAATGAACAATTTTGTAATGTTTTTGAAATGCTAAATGGAATGGTTTTTTTTTATAATTGTTATATTTTCCCCTTTAGTAATTAAATCACTCCATTGACGATCCAGCTATTAAATCAAACAAATAATTGAATCAGAACAAATTTCTAAAATAAATCATAATGTGAGAACAACAAAAAAATATGAAACCTTTAAATTAGAAACATTCAACAACAATATAACATTTTACAATACTCTCTCTCGCAAGTGTCGTTTGTAAAAAATGAAATTGATAGTATTCTCCAACTCGCCTATAAAATGAAATTGATAGTATTCTCCAACTCGCCTATAAAATGAAATTGATAGTATTCTCCAACTCGCCTATACAATCAAATTGATAGTATTCTCCAACTCGCCTATAAAATGAAATTGATAGTATTCTCCAACTCGCCTATACAATGAAATTGATAGTATTCTCCAACTCGCTTATACAATGAAATTGATAGTATTCTCCAACTCGCCTATAAAATGAAATTGATAGTATTCTCCAACTCGCCTATACAATGAAATTGATAGTATTCTCCAACTCGCCTATACAATGAAGTTGATAGTATTCTCCAACTCGCCTATAAAATGAAATTGATAGTATTCTCCAACTCGCCTATACAATGAAATTGATAGTATTCTCCAACTCGCCTATACAATGAAATTGATAGTATTCTCCAACTCGCCTATAAAATGAAATTGATAGTATTCTCCAACTCGCCTATACAATGAAATTGATAGTATTCTCCAACTCGCCTATACAATGAAATTGATAGTATTCTCCAACTCGCCTATAAAATGAAATTGATAGTATTCTCCAACTCTCATATACAATAAAATTGATAGTATTCTCCAACTCGCCTATACTATGAAATTGATAGTATTCTCCAACTCGCCTATAAAATGAAATTGATAGTATTCTCCAACTCGCCTATAAAATGAAATTGATAGTATTCTCCAACTCGCCTATACAATGAAATTGATAGTATTCTCCAACTCGCCTATAAAATGAAATTGATAGTATTCTCCAACTCGCCTTTACAATGAAATTGATAGTATTCTCCAACTCGCCTATACAATGAAATTGATAGTATTCTCCAACTCGCCTATACAATGAAATTGATAGTATTCTCCAACTCGCCTATACAATGAAATTGATAGTATTCTCCAACTCGCCTATAAAATGAAACTGATAGTATTCTCCAACACGCCTATAAAATGAAATTGATATCATTCTCCAACTCGACTGTTAAATGAAAACAAATCTTTAAAGGCTTATTTACTTTAAATAATGTAATTATTCTTAATTTTGCATTTACTTTGCATTATTTTTCGTTCCGTCTCTACTTTATAATGCAAAATAATGATTTATTTTTGTAACCAATTATATAAAACGAGAATATTTTGAAAAATGATTGATGATCTTACTTTCATTACTATTTTATTATTATGTATTATTTCTTATCACACTGTTAAATGTTCCTAATAAACAATAAATAAATAAACGTTTTTCAGTTTCCTCAGAAAAAAGAGTCCCAAATGCCCTTAGCCAGTTCCTGGGGTTTGTTGTGAGATAAAATAGAATAGAGAAATGAAAGAGATTGGAAAAACCTTACTATTCAGATCTGAACACCAAGTAAGTTTTTCCGGTGGCTTTTCCACCAGGGAAATTCTGAGAGTATGTACCACTCTGAAAAGCGAAACGAAAAATCATCGTAAATTTCATATACGGGTTTTTACTTATTTATAATCTTTAATGCCAGTCACTCACCTCAGCACTTGGCGGATCGTTTCGAGAATTTGATTCATTACTTTAAATGATCTGATTCAAATGTTTAACATTATTTGGCCTATCTCTTTGGCGTGTCTAAATACCTTGGCCGAGTGTAAATTGCCTTTGGGCAAAGGTAAGATCGTCCCTCAAGTAGAGTTTAGTCAAGTGTGAAGAAGCCAACCAATTCACCCAGAAAGGAATTTATTTTTCATTTTTGCGGTCTGCTGTCTATTCTCCTCGCAGTCTATTCAAATGTATATTAGACGGGTCATCATACTACGAGTATATCTAACTATTACAGTAGTGCAGTTCGGAGACTAAGAACAATAATTACTGAAGTGGTTTTCACCCCCTAATGAATTTTGGTTGTCTCGGAGGAGGGAAACTAGATTTTGCTCTATTGTCTAAAAGTGTGTTGAAATGAATGGAACTATACCGAATAGGAACACCAGAAACTACTGCGATTAAACTTATCAATTGTACTGTTCTCAATTTTAGGAAAATGCTTGCCTCTACATTTTCCTCTTTAGAGATTATTTTTCGATCTCTACTTTTCTATTCATGGCAGTTGTGCAAAGCATTAAATTAATTTTTATTTTGATCATCGCTTATTTATTAACACTAGTCGCGCACTCCTTTTGAGAGTATCATGGTTTTTTTAGTGTTCTGTTGGAATAACGTTACATTAGAATTATTTTAGTTTGAAAAGAAACCATTTTGTTTTTCTTGATAACATAATATAAGCACCCTAAATAAATGCTTCTTCTACAAATATATATTTATACGTGAGTTCTCAATGGATGAACACCAAGTTTAATGTCAAAAACGCGACTATGAGCAAGATGCAGCTCAATCTACAGATCATTGAGTAGACAAGTTTATCAAATACATCATTTTGCAACCTTTTTGTATACGTAGGGACCAATCATTTCGACAAGGTCCTGTACTACTTCAACGAATTGCTTAATCCTGTGTGCCTTCATTTGAAACAAAATAAATTAAGAACTTTTACTACAAGAGAGAGTGGTAGATACTCTGAGTATCACTCTGGTGAAAGACCACGATTCAGAATTGAAACGTTGGTTGCTTGAACATTTTAGGTACATGTTTAAACTTATTCAATTTATTGTCAGGTTGCTTGAACATTTTAGGTACATGTTTAAACTTATTCAATTTATTGTCAGGTTGCTTGAACATTTTAGGTACATGTTTAAACTTATTCAATTTATTGTCAGGTTGCTTGAACATTTTAGGTACATGTTTAAACTTATTCAATTTATTGTCAGGTTGCTTGAACATTTTAGGTACATGTTTAAACTTATGTAATTTATTGTCAGGTTGCTTGAACATTTTTGTAATGTTTAGGTACATGTTTAAACTCATTCAATTTATTGTCAGATTGCTTGAACATTTTTATAATTTTTAGGTACATGTTTAAACTCATTCAATTTATTTTCAGGTTGCTTGAACATTTTAGGTACATGTTTAAACTTATTCAATTTATTGTCAGGTTGCTTGAACATTTTAGGTACATGTTTAAACTTATTCAATTTATTGTCAGGTTGCTTGAACATTTTAGGTACATGTTTAAACTTATGTAATTTATTGTCAGGTTGCTTGAACATTTTTGTAATGTTTAGGTACATGTTTAAACTCATTCAATTTATTGTCAGATTGCTTGAACATTTTTATAATTTTTAGGTACATGTTTAAACTCATTCAATTTATTTTCAGGTTGCTTGAAAATTTTAGGTACATGTTTAAACTTATTCAATTTATTGTCAGGTTGCTTGAACATTTTAGGTACATGTTTAAACTTATTCAATTTATTGTCAGGTTGCTTGAACATTTTAGGTACATGTTTAAACTTATGTAATTTATTGTCAGGTTGCTTGAACATTTTTGTAATGTTTAGGTACATGTTTAAACTCATTCAATTTATTGTCAGATTGCTTGAACATTTTTATAATTTTTAGGTACATGTTTAAACTCATTCAATTTATTTTCAGGTTGCTTGAACATTTTAGGTACATGTTTAAACTTATTCAATTTATTGTCAGGTTGCTTGAACATTTTAGGTACATGTTTAAACTTATTCAATTTATTGTCAGGTTGCTTGAACATTTTAGGTACATGTTTAAACTTATTCAATTTATTGTCAGGTTGCTTGAACATTTTAGGTACATGTTTAAACTTATGTAATTTATTGTCAGGTTGCTTGAACATTTTTGTAATGTTTAGGTACATGTTTAAACTCATTCAATTTATTGTCAGATTGCTTGAACATTTTTATAATTTTTAGGTACATGTTTAAACTCATTCAATTTATTTTCAGGTTGCTTGAACATTTTAGGTACATGTTTAAACTTATTCAATTTATTGTCAGGTTGCTTGAACATTTTAGGTACATGTTCAAACTTATTCAATTTATTGTCAGATTGCTTGAACATTTTTGTAATGTTTAGGTACATGTTTTAACGTATTCAATTTATTGTCAGATTGCTTGAACATTTTTGTAATGTTTAGGCACATGTTTAAACTCATTCAATTTATTGTCAGATTGCTTGAAAATTTTTGTAATGTTTAGGTACATTTTTAAACTCATTCAATTTATTGTCAGAGTGCTTGAACATTTTTGTAATGTTTAGGTACATGTTTAAATTCATTCAATTTATTGTCAGATTGCTTGAACATTTTTGTAATGTTTAGGTACATGTTTAAACTCATTCAATTTATTGTCAGGTTGCTTGAACATTTTTGTAATGTTTAGGTACATGTTTAAACATATTCAATTTATTGTCAGGTTGCTTGAACATTTTTTAATGTTTAGGTACATTTTTAAGCTCATTCAATTTATTTTCAGGTTGCTTGAACATTTTTATAATTTTTAGGTACATGTTTATACTCATTCATTTATTTTCAGGTTGCTTGAACATTTTAGGTACATGTTCAAACTTATTCAATTTATTGTTAGATTGCTTGAACATTTTTGTAATGTTTAGGTAAATGTTTAAACTAATTCAATTTATTGTCAGGTTGCTTGAACATTTTTCAATGTTTAGGTACATGTTTCGACTCATTCAATTTATTTTCAGGTAGATAGTGTGAATGCTTTTGATATAACTATTTGGGGATCTGGTGGAGGAGGCACGGAATGAAAGATGTTGTGAAGGTCTTAAGAAGGGTTTATTTGTGAATCAGGTAGCCGTGATGAGATGACGTTGGACAGATGTAGTATTCTCTGGATGCAGGCGGTGATGGCAGGTCAAGCGCGGGTCCGTGAGTCGACGCCGGGCGCTGGTGACCGGACTCGTCGACTGTCAGGCACTGGCGATCTTGGCAATCAGTACTCCAGTGCTGACGGGAAGGCCGAAGGTGCGGTGGACCTTGTAGGCGGTTGAATGGGAGCTGAGTAGACCAGTGAGGATGCTGCGTGTTCTCGTGGTGGTCATGATGAGTGGATGAAGCGCTGGTCAGAGACGCTGGAACCAGGGCGCTGTAATCCATTTAGCGTTGGCCAGGGACGGCGATCTGGGCCAAAGCGCTGTGATGATGTCCCAATGGAGTCCATGAGCAGAGCCGGGAAGAATGTCCTTCGCGCAAGTGAAGTGCGCGGATTATCACTCGTTGAGCACCTTGTTAACTGATGGCGGATTGATGACTGACTGATTAGATTCTTCATACTGTCGCTTTTTAAAAGGTGTAGAAGCTTCTGGAACAATTTGGTTGCTATGTAGAATTTTCCAAACAAATAAATAAAAGAACATCCAAGAAGCTTGTTTGGAAAAATCGAGACTTCTAGAATTTCGTTCGAATGAAGTAGTTGCGTACTACTACAACTATTTATTATGTAAATTATAACACTAAAGAAGCTTCTTCCAGTTTTCACGTTAAAACTAAAATAAATATACCACGTTCGTATAGTAGGTACACAGAGACAGCTTACTGATATGTAAAAAAAAATGTAAAAAAACAATAGGACAGTTCAACCATGAATATCTCGGAGTTAAATTTTTTAACTCATTACCAGAAAAAATTAGAAACATGAATGCAAATATAAACGAATTCAAAAGCCACCTTAAAAAGTATTCCGAACAGTTGAACTGAATCGTACAAAATATAAACAAATATAACAACACCCCCATACACACAAGCCCTGCTTATTTATGGGGGTACATCAAATATTTATATTATGTAATTAATAACCTACTATATTATGTAATTGTTATATTATGTAATTCGTGTATCTTTTTTTTTACTAAAAAAAAAAAAAAAGTAATATTGTTAAATTATTAAAAAATTCGTCAAATTATTCGTTTTCTTGAGAATAGGACAGGAGGCCTATAACGAATGATTTTAAATAATTCATAACAAACTGTCAGTAAAACACGAATTTGCTGGCGGAACAAGTGTTTTTCAAAATAATAATGGTTTCGCATCTCGTTCATTATATTTATTCCGATAAGGACACCTGCGTGAACGTGTCTTCAGATATATTCTGAGTAACTAATATTTTATTGGGACATGATCATGCAGTCACATTTTAACAGTATCTTGGTAAAAAAAATCGAATCGTGTAGTAACAAATTGAGCCCGGGCATTTAATTCCCCATGGATCAGGGTCCTCACGAGTGCCACCCATCTCACTCAGGTAAAAATAAATCCTGCCATATGTCTGGCTTGGCATCGAAAGGTGGCTTCCCTCCCACCCCATAGCATGGGTACTCTAAATAAGTCGACCCTTGCGCCACTGCGCAGGGAAATCTATACATTCACAGGGCACGTAGTTTCTACGTGTTCACCCGTGATTAGTAATTATTAGTAAACAACATTTCCAAATCATTTCCTTTGTCAGTACGTCCGTCCAAAATGGCACGTTCTCACCTAGAATCTATAAAATATCAGTGAGAACCAGGAACGAGATAAAATAATATGTAATATATACCATATAAACTAATTGTAAATAGAATCTACCATATCAGTGAGAACATGCTTTATATTCTATAGAATGCCCGATAAAAATATACACCCGACGTAGAATCAACTTCAACTTTCGCCTTTCTGCAAATGGTTCGCTCTATGAAATATATCATAAAATAGATCAGGTGAGATCCCAGAATGAACAAGCGTGATTTTTTCAAAATTGGAACTGTGGAAAATGGGTGCCAAAAAATTATCGAATTTGAAAAATCTTTACTAATCCAGAAAGCGATAAAACTCCTACCTACAGTACTTTTGCAGGCAATTTTTAAAAGTGAAATACACGCATAGTGTCAAAGAATTAATAAATCCATAAATATACTTGTCACTTCATGCGTAATGTAAAATAATTTTTTTTTTTTTTAAAGAAAGACAAACATTCCCGGGTTACGAATAACCTGACAATATTTGAAAATCTCCTACTACCACCACAGTAAGCTGAAAATGTTGTTTGTGTTGTGATGGAGGACTTAGCCAGCCGAGGAATTGAACACACTACGCCTGGGTGGGACCCAAACGCGATGTCAACTCGGCCACCGACCGGTCAATTAGTAAACCTATTTGTCACTTGCCTATGAAATACATGCCTAGTGTCAAATAATTAATAAACCCTTACAGGTTGCTGGCTAGTATACTTATCACTTGCCTATGAAAGCGTAATGTCAAATAATTAATAAACCCATTTTCACTTGCCTATGAAATACATGCTTAGTGTCAAATAATTAATAAACCCATTTTCACTTGCCTATGAAATACATGCTTAGTGTCAAATAATTAATAAACCCATTTTTCTTGCCTATGAAATACATGCTTAGTGTCAAATAATTAATAAACCCATTTTCACTTGCTTATGAAATACATGCTTAGTGTCAAATAATTAATAAACCCGTACAGGTTGCTGGCTAGTATACTTGTCACTTGCTTCCTGTCATTTGTTTCCTGTCAATTTAATGTATAGTTTATTTGTGTGCTGTTTTGTGAAAAAAACCAAATGCAGACCAGCAACGAAGGCTATAATATATTTTACAAGATGATTATTTACATTATTTAATATTTTTAAAATGTATTCAGAAACAGATTCTGTAGACACAAAAATTGTCAATTTTCGTCTTGGCAAGTCATGTTGCGTTCGTCGAAAATTTACAGCTCGTAGTAGAAAAATAGGAGATATTCTTGTATTAAGGGCGCGCAGGAGCGCCGAGAAATTTTAACGATAGGTATTTGTAAAAATTATTTCTATTTCGTTCATCTCAGCGGGGACATTGAAGGTTACACCCGCCCTGTCCCACCCCGGTATAGGTGACTTATGGTCACCCCTTCGGAGCTCTCGCATGAATCTAATTTTTGAATAAACGGCTCTACAAAGTATATAAATGAAGCTAGACCTTCAATGTCCACGCATACGGTGTTAGGAAGCGGTATGCGAGCGCTTACAGGTACTCAGCGGGGACAGCAAAAGCGCTATCGGTGTATTGGTGAACCCCAATGCGTGTGTGTGCGTGGCTGCAGGTGTTGGAAGAACCTCGAATCGTCGAATCGTCGAATCGTCGCGCCGCGCCTGATAGCGACTTCGCGTCATATTATCGCGATCAGTTCTTATTATTTCATTTACTGTTATTCATTTATTCCAAAAATTAAGTAGGTGCCTAGGTACATATTCGTAATAAAATAGCGAGGTCTACATTATTTAATATTGTATTGTACTTAACTTTATTATTATTATTACTTACTACAAATATGAACGTAGATACATTTATTTTGCCTCCGTGGTTGAGGGGTAAGGCTCTCGACTTCGAGTCCGGAGGTCTCGGATTCAAATCACGGCGTGCGCAAGTAAATTGATTTTAATTAATTTATGTTGTTTCACAATATTAAAAATAATATTCATTAAAAAGAATATTAATTAAATATAATATAAAATAATTGTCTGGAGAAATAATGATACACGCGGCGACTTAGTTACGGCCAAATCAGCTATCAGCTTACAGGGTTTTGCATCCACAGTCTCACTGGCTCCAGACGGGAGCAGTTCGGACTCTTGTGCGGTATTCACATAGAAAAGTCACGTCGCAACTCGCAACTAGAGCGCCTGCTGTTCGCTCATCACCTCAGTCACATCGCGACTTGTGCGTAGTTATATACATGTGACTGCCTGCTCCGAGCTCATCTTCTGCACACGCACAAGTAATTGAGACTTGTGGGTGCGTGTATACAGGTTGCTGCACACATAAAAAAGTCATGTCGCAACTCGCAACTAGAGCGCCTGCTGTTGACTCATCATCTCAGTCACATCGCAACTTGTGCGTAGGTATATACATGTGACTGCCTGCTCCGAGCTCATCTTCTGCACACGCACAAGTCAATGAGACTTGTGCGTGCGTGTATACAGGTTGCTGCCTGCTGCAACAGATAAGTCAATACGCGTCGCGACTTGAGCGTGCGTATTCCTATATAATAGATATCTTCTGCGCTTATAGTTCATTCATCTTGTTACTATTAGTAAAGTAAGATGCACGCTGTTTTGGTTTAGTAATATCGGAAGATTCACACCATCTTTTTTTATAAAACGGCAGCATAGGCGCAGTAGGTCCTTTTTTAATTAAACATATAAATATCGCTAAAAATGTTGTTGTTTTTTTGGCTCTCCCTGAATAACGTAAATTCATCAGTTTTGACTGTATGCATAAAGTGCATTGGTGCAAGTCGGTACATTTGTTAACATATCTAGTAACCTATAATAAATATTATTCTACGTCTTAGGCTGCGTATACACACGCCAGCCGAACAACGGATTATGGAAAAGGAACGAAGCAAAAGCAAACTGCCCGAAACGCTGCGCCGCTTGCGGTTGCTACGTACCTTTACCATAATTCGTGGTTCGGCTCACGTCTCTGTCCGCAAAGAGTGGCCTGCACTGATTTTTCAGTGGGCTAGAATCCTAAGATTGAAAATACGACATTAATGATGTTGTCGTAGCTGAAAATTATTTTTTTTCCGAAATTTCAATTTTTAAATTCTGTGCACGCCACTATTCGCAAATATATACGTAGCATAATATATGTGTATTTAGAAATTGAGTTACATAAAATCGACTACTATATTACCTACCTTCAACTCAAATTTTTTTTCTTACAGATAAATAATGGGTAAAAGAAATGGAAACAAAGCGCGTTTGTTTTTATCTACTAGACGAAAAAAACCGATTATTAGTATCAAACGACAGATTCATGTTGCACCACGTTCGACATCTAGGTAAGTCGAAATATCGCTTTCCTGTTACTCTTACTACTGAACCTTCCTAAGGTTACCTTTACGTACGTAAATTTTTTTTTCCCGTAAGTTGCTCACATAAGAGAGTTATGGCAAAATTACCAATGGGTATCGTTTACATTAATAATTTTGCCATAACTCTCTTACGTGAGCGACTTACGAGAAAAACCTAAAGATTTATGCTATGAGAGCCGTGTATTATGTAGCATGTATAACGGGAAAATGGGATGGACAAATTTAAATAAATAAATCATTTGCATTTACAGGGATATGGATGTCATCGATACTACTTTTGGAAACTTAACTACATCTTCACTAATGCATGAAACTTCCGGATGTGATAGAACCAGACCATATTGATGAAACCCATAATTTCGAAGGTCGCAGAATTGTGGATATAAAATATTTGTTTTCGGAGATATCAAATATAAAGCACGAACACACCAACTGCACATTTTCCGATTTAAAATTGTGAAGGAACGACGAAATGGTCTTCTAAGCCAGTATGTTTTCGAGTGCAAAATGTGCAAGAAAATAGAATAAGTACACTCCGAAGACCCGAAACGGAAAATGTCTATAAATACTGCTGTCGTCGAAGGAGTGATGTGTACAGGAAATGGGTATTCACAATGGAATGAAATTTGTGGGGTTTTAAATATGCCAAATATGGATTGTAAGATTTACACGAACATAGAACAATGTTTAGCGCCAACATTTGAAGAATGTGCCTTAGAAGAAATGATCGCACCTGGTGAAGAAGAAAAAAGGCTAGCCATTTTAAACGGTGACGTAGACGAGGGTGGCTATCCTTTGGTAACGGTGGTTGCAGATGGCTCCTGGGCAAAGAGGTCGTACAAAAGTGGATTTAGCTCCTCATCTGGCGCAGGGTGCATAGTTGGACTACGAACTAAAAAGGTTTTATTTCTGGGAGTGCAAAACTCATACTGCTGCATATGTGCTAGAGCTACTAAACTACACATAGTTGCTTCTGAGCACAGGTGCTTCATAAACTGGCGTGACAGTGCTAATGCCATAGAAGCCCACATTATAGCAGAAGGGTTCTCGAGAAGCATGGAAATGCATGGATTGAAATTTAACAAACTAGTTGGTGATGGCGACTCCAGCATCATGAAAAAAATAATGCAACAAATGCCATATGGTCCTAACCTTATAGTACAAAAAATAGAGTACAAAAATCACTTATTCCCCAATTTTTGCAACAAAATGAAAGCACTTGGAAAAAAACCAACAACGCTAAAGGCTTTGTACCAGTTCATATAAGGAAAAAGGTTGAAGCAAACGTTTTACGCATGAGAAGAGCTGTAGTTGGAGCAGTAAATTACAGGAAAGAGCAAGAAAACACAGTACAAAGTGATAAAATAAAAAAATTGAAAATGGACATAAAAAATACCGCAAATCATGTGTTTGGTGATCATAAAAATTGTGCATCGTACTATTGCAAGCCGGAGAAGTATACTGATGATCCAAATTTAGTAAGCGATCTTCGAGATTGTGGAATATGGACTGATATCCAACAATTCTTATTGTCTCTAATAGCAAATGCAGAAAGTCTTATTATTGACGTGACAAATAACACTGTGGAGCAATTCAACAACGTTATCGCCAAATTTGTAGGTGGAAAAAAGGGTAAATTTTACTACAAGAGGATCTTACCAAGCAAGATGTTTTGGAGCAGTAGCTTCGTGGAATAGTGAATTGGCAACCCATTCAAGAATACAAAAGAAAATCCAAGGCCACAGTCCCGGCAAATACACGAAGCACTTTATAGAGAGAAAACGACGTTCGAAGGAGAATACATAAATGTGTCGAAAAAAAAACTAAAGTATAATGAAAATACGACAGAAAAAAGAAAAAAAGTTACAGGGCCCGATGAAAATTATGGTCAGTTGGAATTAGAACCAGATATGCCACCTGAAATATTTGAAACGAAAAAAGAGGAATTTCTCAAAGAATTATCTTCAACGAATAAGGAAGAGCTCGAACGGAATACGGTAGGCCAAAGCAATAACAATCTGTGGGCAATTGAAAAACGTAAGCGGATAGCGGCGTCTAACTTTGGAAAAATATATAAGCTTCGGCAAAAAACTTCAGTTACGGGAGTATTAAACTCTTTACTGTACTCACAATTCAAAGGAACTATGGCCACAAATTATGGAAAAGAAAATGAAAGCCTAGCAATAGAGCAATTTAAAAAAAAACAAGTTTGCAGGTATCCGCTTGTGGGCTATTTATCGATAAAACCAAAAACTTTTTAGCGGCAAGTCCGGATGGCCTTATCGGCGAGGATTCTATAATTGAAATTAAATGCCCTTATAGTATAGCAAATATGTCACCAGAAGAGGGAATTGCACAAAAGATAATTTATTACTGTAAATTGGAAGACCATTCTTTAACATTAAAACGGAATCATAATTTCTTCTACCAAGTACAAGGCCAGCTACATATTACTCGTCGTAATTATTGTTATTTTGTTGTGTGGAGTCCAAAAGGTTTGCTGTATGAAAAAATTGAGAGGGACGATGAAATCTGGCAAAAAATTGTTCCACTGTTAGAAAATTTCTACCATCAATGCCTTTTACCAGAAATAATTGACGGTCGCATACCAAGAAATTTACCGGCGAGGGAAAGGTCTGGACCATAAATTGTTTTAATTTCATTGTGTACATGTTAAACAGTAATTTTTTTACAATAAAGCGTTTAAAAACAAAAAAATATTAGATCATTGAAGAAGATTGAAAATGTCAAGTGATGTAGGAGGTATTCCCAAAAGTGCATTTTTCTGTAATAATATAACGTATTAAAAAAGTTAAATAAAAACTAAACTAGTTATGTGTATGTACCTAATATGTAGCACAATAAACAATATGGTGCCTCTTATACATAGATTTCAATATTCATTTGTAGAATATGATATTATAATAACATAATCGATTCAACAACATGTGGTAGATGCATGTACCACTGAACATACGCTGTACCAGCATTCCATCAAACGATCAGTGGTGTATGTACTTACCATCACACATTTTCTTGTAAAATATAATTTTTTTGAAAAAAAAATCTAGAACAATATATTTAGTCAAATATAAAAGTTTTTTTTGGTTCGGTAGTTGTATCTTAAAAAAAGTGTCCTATAAAGGGATAATATTATGTTGAGTACAACCTTCAAAAGTTATCAAAAAATATTTTAATTAATTTTTGTGTTCCATATCCAACTCGGCAATACGGAACGGAATCATCTCGGGGTCTGTCTGTAACAGGTGTTTTTTTTTCAATTTTTTTCCATTAATTTATTTGACGTAAACAAATTAAATTTGTCACAATAACTTTAGTAAATAAGCTCGGTAAGTATTGGCACACTCAAGATAAGTCACCAAACAGAAAAATAATTTTTAAAAAACATCGTGAACTCGGGACATGACAACACTAGTAGACTAGTGTATCGATATAATTATTGAGAATGTCACATCACTTCGTTGACTGTATACGTATTCAACAAAACCCTCTCCGCCCCCCTCACCCCCGAATACTGAGAGAAAGGGACACATGCACCTCAGCCTGATAATACCTAAATAAAATTGTCAAAATCGAGGTTTTGTAGTCCTCATTTTTCTACTCCAAAACTGAACCGATTTTCAAGATTTTTTTTACCAAATGTATTGGAAGAAAACATTCTATGTTTGTACGTTTTGTTTTTTTTAAAAATACATCGTCTTATTTGTATACTGAACGTTTGTTGATGGCGTTAAAAAAAGGCAATTTTAACAATTTTTGAAGGGTTATAACTCCTATAAAAAGTAACTTATCAAAAAAATCAAAACGTACCGACACGCTTGCGGTCAATATTCATATTATGTAAAAAAAATATTTTCTCTAGTGTCAAAATCCAGAGAGGGAAATAAGGAATACGTTTGTATGGAAAAAACACCACCCGGTTTCCTCTTAATCACAGGTTAAATAAATTAACCGCAGAAAAATTAAATATCGGTGAATTTTAATTCTCTGTCGTTAAATTTAAAAATTAGAACACGTCGTGATGCAAATCGCAAACGTGATAAAAATAGCGATCCCAGCAAGAAACAAAAAAAAACTACCTGACCTTATTGAGGAAATTTTAAAAATTGTAATTTTATCTCGCTTTAACGTGAAAATCCGTTTTAGATTTTACCTATATTAGCACAGACATAGTGCAGTGCTAATGTCCTACCAATATTAAGATGCATCTAGTGCATTTTTCCTCTAAGTAATGAGCACACGAGTAAAAAAGTGCAAACATCATTATGAACCTAAAAAATTGCAATTCATATTTCAAACAATTTTTTACTAGTGTGGCAAAATTGTTTTTCAGAACACTTTGTCTGGACGTGGAGTATCCCGAAAGGAATAAAACTAATGTTTAGTCACTGGGCAGTCATCAAAAAGATCAATGAAATTTGAGGTTTGGTTTAGTTCATGCTCCGTGGTTTAAGTACCTTTTTACGCGTGGCGCAAATTTTACTTGCATGAGGTTTATGTTTGGGGTTGTCCGGTGAATCCTTTTGATAATTTCCACCCTCTCCTGTCTACGCCCAGCGTCGGGGAAGTTTCGAAGTCGGACAACACACTCCCCCACAGTGTTGTTGCTTCACCCGGAACTATATCTCAAGATTTGTTTACCCCTGAATGTTATGCAATACGGCAGCGATGGCGAAACTTGGTCATAAAACGAAATAAGGATGCAATGTAAAGCAATACTTATCGGTGACTGGCTGCTGAAAATATTCTGCTGTAAGAAATGGGATGTGTAATAAACGTTTTGAACTTCTTATAGTATACAACCTTCGAATATAGATTCACCCCCCTTATAGCTTAAGAGTAAACATTACACTTTTTGCAAGACATGCTTTAAAATACATATTAAGACGAATTATTTTTATTAAATATATAAACACATTACAATAATTTACAAAAGTAGATAATTCAAGCCTGAGCAAAAAATTTTTTTTTTTAACGAAACTACCCAACTCAATTGAGAAATTACTTCTCGTGTTTGAGTTGGGGAGTGGCGATGGTTCATAAGATGAAAAATTTCGATAATTAATGTAGCTAAAAATTAAAAAAAATAGTTATAAAACTAGATGATGAATTTGATAACACAATATAATTAAGAAAGTTAATTACAAAATTTAAAAAATATAACTAAAATAATATAATAGTTATTAAACTTAGAAAACGTAAGATTTAAAAATATAAATGTACTTATTAGGTAAGAAATAATAGAAGGTAGGTACAGAACTGGTTGTAAATTGTTCGTGGACCGAGCTGGAAATATTGTATGAAATAGGTACTTAATAAAATGCAATAACAATAAACGCAAATTTGGAAGATCATAAAATAACTTAAGAAAATATGTAAAAAAAATAATAATATATTTATAGCGTTTTTTTTTTTAAATATTACATTTTGTTTACATTTTTTTTAATTAATCATTAATTAATTATCCTTACAATAAAATTGTAAATGGGCTCATATAATCGATTATGTGAAAAATGTATCCAATGAAATTAAATCTTGTGATTACTGTTGGGTTTATCTAAAAGTTGTTTGATTTGTGATTTGAAAGTTTTATATTTTTTTCAGTTTTGATTTAATCCGGAAGGGCATTAAATAATGTTATACTTTGAAAGTAAAATGGTGTTGACAATCACTAGTTTTACATTTAGGGATTTCTAAGTTACCATGTGATCTTAATTGTTACCTATTTTAGTAGAAATTTTTGAATTGAAATGTTCTTTATGAGTTCGTAACAGTGCATTCTTTTTGAAATTTTTATTTAAGCTAAGAAACCTAAAAGATTTATACAGCAGCGTGGTTGGAAATATCGATGGTTTTCTTAGGATGACTTTCAAAATAAACCTATGAACCTTTTCTACAGGCGAAAGGTTAGTTTTGAAAGTCCCTCCCCAACTGATTATAACATATTGTTATATGGATTGAGCAAGAGAAAATATATTATTTTAATCATACTAGTATAGGATGGTTCTTAATTTAATGAAAATGTATATTAGTTTTCCCGCTTCATTTTATTGACTGTCAACTATAATACCCAGATACTTAATACTATTTTTGTAAATACATTATTCAATTAATTAACGATACAATATTGTATTTACATGCCTTTTTTGAAATATTTTTTATTCGTACAAAACTATTTATTCACATTCATATTACATATGTAGGGGATCAATAATAGCTTGTACCTTAATAATTTAATGTGGGTTCCAGATGTAAAAATTGTACTCAAGTTGACTTCTAACGAAGGCAAAATATGTCAGTTTGATAAACTTAAGACGAGACAATATCCTAAAATAAAGCCAGAATCTTAACAACGTTAGTGAAACAGCCGTGCACAAAAATATGCAAAGCACGGTTATGTTGTATTCGACAGACCTGCGGTTGAATTTGCCCTATCAAGTCTATAAATTAATGTGGAAATATTAATGATTTAAGAGATGAAGACGAGTAAAAACAATATTCGGCCCGGGGTAGTGGAAGAATCAACTGTCGACTTTGCCCCAGCAGGCCTTGGAAATCTAAAATCGTATTACTTTTTAAACATTTCTACAGGGATCTCACAGGAAGTTACTAATTCATCGTCTAGAAAAATAAAATCTGGTGCTTACCGCTAATTTTATAAAAACGTTTTATACATTTTAAATATTTTTATGGTGAGGTCCTGTGTTTTATTAATCTTAAATACAAATAATCATCCGTAGGGATCCTTTTAATACAGAAACATTAGAGATTTTAGCGATATGTTCATCAGAAATAATTGAAATGTGAGGTTCGAGCAAATCCCCTTTATGATCCTGTCTTATATCGCCTTAATATTGTAGATATTTCTAGTTAACCTAGTTATAAATCGTTATCGAAAAGTGAATCGTTATCGTTATCAAGAGAATTATTTTCGATGTTGTAATTAAAGATCAGGATTTAATTATTGAAATTGAATTAAGTTGATTATAATGCGCGCAATCAAAATAATTCATTAACAGCTCCTTACTTTATAGTAGGAATTCGAGACGAATGCCAAAAAACAGTTTAAAAAACGTAGTAGAATTTCTTTTGAATGGTGTAATGTCGTGTTGTTCCAGTCGATGAAAACATCCACGGTATTCCTTCTCTCAATGAGCCTGCGGCAGAAGCAAGTTGGCGCGAGTGTTATTAATTGGCTTTCATACCTCCACTAAACTTCCTCTTTTTCCCCATGTAACCCAGCCACCCCCATTACTATATATCTACCCTGCAAAAGCCGCATGAAACTTTAAATCTGTTTCAAAATTTCTCTGCGTGGTTTGTCGAGTGAAATTCTTATGACAAATATTGCGTATCGGCCTCATACTAAATAGCTGATGTCAGGTCGGTAAAATAAAATCGTATCGTTGAAGTTATAATACACTATGCAACACATCTTAGTTCAAAATGTAAACAATTTAATACACTTTTTCAAACGAAAAAAACTAGCGCAAACCCGTGAAAAATTTGAACTCTTAACATACAAATCAGTTCCAATTTATAAAACATAATCATTAACACCAGATGAAGCGAAGATGAACGGTGGTAGTGTGGTAAAATGGTCGTGGCGAGGATTCGGTGGCTCTGCACTGCGTTGGCGGAGCCTGGCTTGTAGGTGGTGTTCAGCACTGGTGCCACGGGTAGTCCAGGTACTCCAGTGTAAACTAAGAGTCGAAGATGCTGTGGATCGCTCGTGCGTACCTGCGGTCCGATGCTTGACTGAATTTGAATATATTATTTTCATATTTTGACATTTTTAATTTAGATTTATTTTTTTCTGAATCTACAATATACCTGCGTATATAATATATGATATCGATTAATGAAGTTACAAGATATCGATCATATCGATGTATAAGATGAAAATAGTAGTGGTATTGGAAACACGATGACTTGATAATTGGTTGGATTTTGGATGTATGTCCGTTTGATTGATTCCCCTTGGATTACTATCTTTAAAGCGCAGATGTCAGGTGGGAATGCTGTTTTTGTGTTACCGGTATTTCAATGGAAGTTGAAAACTTGTATCATTGATCCCCTCGGAACCGGAAAACAGTGCATGGTTGATATTTATCACATGGGACCGGGTCATTTCTACTACTCGTTCTTGAGTTCAATAGCTCGGCTGGGGAACAATTTTCTGGCCTCCTTCCTACAACATGGCTCCCTTCAATACCCATGTTCACACCTTCCTCTCCATCCAGCATCCCCATAGACAACGTAAGCATTCTGTATGGAGTTTATGCAAAAATGGAAATAATCTTACTTACCATAATTTCGTAAAAATTCTGATGTCTGTATGCAAACACTCCGACAAATAAATCTGACGCACATCGCAGTAAAGCGAGAAATAAAAATCGTGGACCCTGGAGATTGATGTTGTGAGCTTTTTATCTCCCTCCACCCCCTCCTCCCCTCCCCCCTCCCGCGGCTATTCCACTAATATCCCCTTTTCCCACCCCCGCCACCCCTTCCATCGTCATTGGGTGGAGGGGGGAATCGCAATGCAGCCAAGGGGCGTAGCTACGCAAAATCAGACTGCAGTCGTAGACCCAACAAATCATAGCTTGGCGTAGTAGCCGTGTGGTATTATTATTTCAGATAGCATTTCTAAAGGAACCATTTTAAAACTTCAACGACTGCATGCTGTACGTTTAAACGTACAATATAGCATTTAGGATTATATTTACTACATATGTGAGATACATAGACACGAAGACAGGTTATTTGTATGTAATGTACTCTCTATAGCGTAGGTTCCCAACTAATGGACGCGACCTCAAATGGGGTCGCGAAGAGTTTTTTCTGGGGTCGGAACAGTAGAAAAAAGATTTTATAGTATTAAGCGTGGTGGGGTAAAGATAGTAATTACAATTCCCGTTCCCGCTATCATCAATGCATGTATACATATGATAATGTCTGTTAAATTATTTAAGTGGAACGGCGCTCAATACTTCAGCCGCTAATTTTGGCCGAGCGGTTAAAATCCTCGGGGTCGCAGGTTCATATCAAATTTTAACTTTTTTTGTCATCTCATCTTTTGTCATGTAGTTCATCTCATCTTTTCCCCCTTGTCAAGTTTGGTTCGGGACGCATTGACTAGGCGTCTCCAGGCTTCCCTGGCTTACTGCAGTGGCCTCCGTCCATAGCAGGCCCGTGGTAGATATTCTCACTGTCGCTCTAGTGAAGGACCACAATAATTGTGCTGGATGGTATTTAAACACATCAACGAGATGGCCCCACCCTACTTCTCTGAAATATGCGTCCCGGAAAACACTGGTCTGAGGCAGTCAACTCTTCCAGCAGCAACATCATCAGCTGTAGGCAGACTGATGGAACCTAAGTGCAAGCCAAATACTAAATTTGGTGATCTCTGACGCACTTTTGGAGTAATCTGGGCCGCAGGCTTGGATAAACTCCCTCCCTCTGGAACTAAGATCCATAACAAGTCCAACAGAATTCAGGTCGAAACTAAAAACTTACCTTTTTAAGCTATTATACCTACCCTTAAATTAAATATACCATTCCTGAGAGAAATTCCAATTTTATCCAATTTTCCAATTATGTCCTTAATCCTATATCTAAATTTCACTAATAAAGAATTAGTTAATGTTAATTAAGTGTTAATTATAAGTGACCTACCGGATAAGTATGGTACTGTATATTATCTCCATATATATCATGTAGATATGTATTATATATTTGAACAGCGCCCTTGAGGTGATTTTGCACGAAAACGGCGCTATACAAATCATCCAAATATTTTTAATTTTTATTTTTAATCAGTGTGTTCGATAAGCACCATAATGTATATTTAATCTGTAATCTGATATTTACGAAAAGTTATATTGCCGAGGTGTGTCAACATGTCAAAAATAGTATTAAATACGTTTAGTTATTAATAAAATTATTTTTTTTTTCTTATATTAAAGAAAAAAATGTTTGAAAGTTTAATTATATTGAAAATGTTATTTTTATGTGTTTTCTTAACACCGGCAAATAAACCCCGTCGGGGCCGCGGTCACATGGCGAAAGAATTTAAGAACATTTGCTCATAGATACATAACATTATGCTTTTTAGTACTTAAGACTACACAATTTCATACAATAAACACGGAATAAGAAATGAGAGAAGAAGGCGTCTGCAAAAGGTGCGGTGTAGTGTTAATATTATACAATGAAATGGGAATATTAACGACGTAAGTGAAGAAGTTGTCTACAAAAATATTCAGCGCGCGGCCCGACGTATTGCACGGACCTACGGTCGAATTTGCTGTAACAGGGCTCAAAAGTTGTTCTTTCCGCGGAGTTTATTGTAATTATTTCTGCAAAATATATTAATAAAATATCAGATGTTTACTATTTATAAATTAATTACTTTCTAAATTACACCCGGCCGAAAATAAAAGTAAGCTCCTTGTGACTGGTGACTTTGTGACTGGTGACTTTGACTGGTGACTTTGTGACTGGTGACTTTGTGACTGGTGATTTTGTGACTGGTGACTTTGTGACTGGTGACTTGGTGACTGGTGACTTTGTGACTGGTGACTTTGTGACTGGTGACTTTGTAACTGGTGACTTTGACTGGTGACTTGGTGACTTTCACACAAACAATCCACAGATTTGGTGCATTTTGTCGAGACTCTAGAAATTCAAACTTTAAAACTATTTTAACTAATAATACTAACTATAACAATAACAATAACAAAATATATACTGGTATTTAAGTAAGAAGGTAATTAATTTTTGATATTTATTTTTTAAATGGACTGGGGTTCATTATTATGCTAAAGGTTTAGGATTTTTTTTTAACAGCATTTAAATACGTACCAAGATTTTAAAAGAAAATAGGCTCTTTATTAAAAGAACTTGATTTTCTCTGAACAACATTTCAATATCTACATAAAATGCTTTGAATATTTCGTAGACGGTACAAAAGTAAATGATATCAAAAACAGTTGTTTTAATGTGATTTTATTTTTGATCTCTTGGTCCCAGGGAGCAATGCGGCAAAGTACCAAAAGTCATATACATATCTGGGACCGAAATTATATAATAAATTAAATATTAAAATATGGAAAATGTGCTTCATCGGTTCAATAATATCTAAATGGTTGATTGGCTTGGGGAGGGTGGAGTCTTAAAAACTATTAAATAATGTCACTTAAAATTTTACACGGTTACCTATTAATGGCTCATTTGGTACAAACATAATATATATTCAATTTTAATTAAAAAAATATATAAAAAAACTAAACTTTAATTTTACAGAATACAACACTTGTACTTATTTTTAATATACTTATACACTATTATGTTATGGAAATATTATTATCTTGTCATTTTTGCTATATACATGTATCTAATGTAATGTTATAAATAAATAAAAATAAATGTTTCTAAAATAATATTAAAATAACCCTAAGCATTCAAATAACTATTACTGCAAAACTTGAATAAAGGAAACCTCTAAAGACAACAAAAGTATACAAGTGTCATAGTTAATCATTGATTCGAAGCTAATACAAAAAGTAACGGTCGCAACTGGGAACGCAATCTGTTTCATATTTTACATTAATATTACAACGAGGTTTGTAAGCTTCAATAAATTATCGGAAGTAAAATTTAATATAATCACTCTGGGTAGGTACCGTGTACTAGAAATAACCTTATAGGATATCTGGGTTGTACATATATTACATATTTTAAAAACTACGAAATAATAGTATTGAATTTCTCCAAAAGGTTTCATGCGACTTACAGTAATCAAAAGAATAGCGATTGATGTGATTGATTGATTGATTTCAAAATTTCAAAATAAAAAATACAAAAAACTCTGAAGAAAACCATAACTTGAAAATTCATAGCCCGCATCACTTAAATGAGCATTGTAATTGTCCCTCATTAGAAAATGTTGACCATATAACGTATCTAGGTCTAAAAATAGATGGAAATTTAAAATGGACCAATCACATTAGCTATTTAGATAATAAAATTAAAAAACTTAGTTATTTTTTCAAAACTATCAGGAATGTGCTCATTAAAAAAGACTTAATCAAAATCTACATGGCTCTCTGCCAATCACTGTTAGAATACGGTATTATCGGATGGGGCAGTGCAAATAAAAACATACTAAATCCACTTATTAAATCTCAAAAAGCCATAATGAAAATTATACTGAAAGTTCCTGTAAGAACTAGCACTAACGAAATCTTCACCAATCTTAACATCATGTCTATTAAACAACTATATTCTAAAACTATACTCATTTACATTCATAAACACAAAACACGAGAAATAACAACAAACACGTACAATAGAAACACTAGATCTCATGATCAAAAACTTATCCAACAAATAATTACAAATACAACTTTTGGGCAAAAAAGCTTCTTATATCACAGTATTAAACTCTACAACAAAATACCACTCACACTCAAAAACCTCAACACTTTAACATTTAAATCTGAAATAAAAAGCTGGATACTTAACATAGGAAGATCTGAAATAGAAAATTTACTGAAATCAAACACAGACTAAAACAGAATCAACTGAACTATACCAAAAAACAGTACCTTACTTATTTTAAAATTACTTAAAAAATATATATATACTACATTATACTTTGTTGTAATATTAATTTCTTATAATTAAATTATAATATGTAAATGACATCCTCAGCACGGGAGATCCCAGTGAGGATATCATTATATCTATGTGTTAATAAGAAAAGAAGACAATAAATCATTAAATCAATCAAATCAAATGTAGGGTGCGTCAATATTGTTTTAATTTAAATTTTAAGCCCAATCTTTGCGAACGTCTACAGTGAAGTACTACTGGGCTTATTTTGTAAGGGCTCTAAGTATACTTTGAAAGCACAAAGGTACACCATCCCCAGGGGGTAGGCAAAAAAGGAACGGGTAAGGAAAATTGAAGGATGTGGGTCTAAAACATCGCATACATAAATAGCCCGAGACCCTTTGTTTAATAAGGACGATTAATTGATTGCACAATTATCATTCAATCAATTAAATGATCATTTCTAACCAGGTCAGGTGAGGTGAGATGCGATTCTTTCATAATCAACGTTGGTGTATAATTATATATTATATTAAGGATTCAATATTTTTCACTCTTGCAATTATACTGCTATACGTCAAAAAATACGTTTTTAATAACTGCTATCGTTTGAAAGAATGACCATGAATATGACCATGACCCTGTACTCAAACTAACGAGGTTACTACAATAAACAAATTTAAGTGTTTTTGAACGAACTTTTTACTGTTGTCTGAGTGTCTGCTAAATGATCACACTAGGTACACTGTTATTTATAATTTTAAATACTAGATGACATTATTATGTCATCATCATTCAGTCAAATTGTTGAAAAAATTAAAAAAATGTATTTGGTCACTAATAATATTTAATTTAAAATAAAACAAAAACTTAGTAAAACCACTTTTATTTTTATATTTAATGCCGATGAGGTTTTGCTACAACCGTAGTTTTATCAGGGCTGTATAATATTAAATTGACTGTTTACACTTTTTACAATTTCACAGTTATCTAATTATATTATTATGTACATTTATAAAAACCTCTTTTTCAAAAGCATGATTTGTTTCTTGAATGTAGACGGCAAATTTCGAATAATAATAATTATTCAAATACCTTAAGTACTTTTGAACTCAATTTAATGTTTTTATAAGACAAGATTTTTTATGGATAGCACAAAGGATAACAAACGATTATAAGCAATAATAAGTCGCTTGAAATATCCATACAAATTGAAAATATCTCCCTAGTAAAAACATCAAATGCGAAATTTAGCACTAACAAAGCCTATCCTACAAAAATAAAGTTGCTTGTTTACAGGCGAAAAAATATAATAAGCAGTAATTGTTGATTGAAGTACTAATACATATTGAATTATTTGGAGTGTTGGAAATAAGTCGACGTAGCTCAGTAGTCTCAGAGCACCTGACCGGACATCAGAAGGTACGGGTTCAATTCCCGTCGGCGGCATTTATTTTTACTGGAGGTATTTTCAAGCGACTAATAATTATTGCTTATAATAATTTGTTATCAATTTAACGTGTTTATAATAATAAATTAACACTTCACTTCAATGTAATATATAACGCAAACGTTTCCTTTGCCAAATTTCCCCACGTAGTTATACACAAAGCAGGGAAATTTTAAATACTAGCACTAATAATAATTGTGGAGAAGAGACCGATAACTTAGAGAACAACATTTTAACTCTCCCCTGGGTTATTTCTAAGCAGATATCCTTCGTTCCATGCTCTCGTGAACCGCAACTACATTCTTTTCCCTCCGTTCTCTTCTCTCCCTCCCTAAATACAATCTCCCTCTCCCTCGCCGGTCACAATGAACCAACATTAGAGAGATGATTCTGTAAATGGTGAATTTTATTCGTTTTTCACGTCCTTACATTATTCCAAAGGACCGTTGTTTACCCCACAACGTTAAAATTTTTATCTGGGTCGTACGCACACTGAACGTAGAATAAAATATATAAATACAGGGTTTTCCAATAAGAGTTGTTATTTTAATATTCAATCGTAAAAGATCAATGAATTCGTTGCTTGTGTGGCACGTAGCGCCGTTTTGTTGAAAGTAAACGTTGTCCAGATCAATACCATCCAATTTCGGCCATAAAAAAATCATGAATCATCTCTCGATAGCGCAACCCATTCACCGTAACTGTTGCTCCAGCCTCATTTTAGAAAAAGTAAGGTCCAATGACTCCGCCGGACCATAAACCGCACCAAACAGTCACACGTTGAGGATAGAAAGGCTTTTCAACAATAATTCTTGGGTTTTCCGAGCCCCAGATCCGACAATTTTGCTTGTTGACGAAGCCACCGAGGTGGAAATGGGCCTCATCACTCAAGATGATTTGCATTTGATTCACTCAAGTGAATTTTAATAATTTCAATGCGTTGTTGAAGCGTGTATCGTTTTTATCATTTTTATTAATGGCGTAGTTTCTACTTGTCAAATGTCAAAAAATGACAGCTTTAAAAGTAATATCTACCGAAATAGCGGGCTTTTCAAAATAACACCTCTTATTGGAAAACCCTGTATGTTAGTCAATTTTTTATGTGTATTTAAGCAAGCATGCTTTGAACGACTTTAACATAATAATATACATGTGCGAGAATGTGCGTTGTATTCTAAACAAGTCAATAAACAAGTCAACGTTATACTTTATATAATTCTATGCATAAAAGTCATGTTTATTTTACATTTTGGTCGTGTGCGAACGACCTTTTAATGTTCATTAAGGTGATTATAGGCCGGTCTGTTTAAAAGTTATTGTGCTTAGATGAAAATCCCGCATTTAAGGGTGAGACAAAATTGTGAAAAAATTATATGTTTCAATCGGACCCATGCAACTACTCTGTTACATATTATGTCAAACTGTATTATCTAATATTTTTATTAATTTCCATAAATACTTATGATTAAAATTATTTTTATTTTTTATTTTAAGTTAAAAGAAATTTACATATTTCACTTTCTTAACTTAAATATATATTATTTAAAAAAAATTATTGATTACTACATAACTTACATAAGTACATTTTAATTTTGCTCGTTAATCTTAAGAGAATACAGTTTTTTTCTTAAATACATTAATTATTATGACGGCCGGCATAGTCCAGTGGTAACCCATTGGACTGCCATTCCGAAGGTCGCGGGTTCGAACCCGGCGTGCGCAAATAAATTTTATTTGATTAATTTGTGTTATTTCACAATTAATTAATTAAAATAATATATAGTATATTTGCGGCACGTTCCAGAGTGGAAGATACTACCAGTATCGCCCTGGTGTAAGACTACCATTCAGAATTGAAACGTTGCTCCAAATGGCTTTAGCCGTGTTTAGTGACTAGATCTGAATAGCCAGGTACTTCCCCACCTCCTTCTTTCCCTTCCCCACTTACCTTCAGCCTCACAACATCCCCCAATTGGGGATGCCATAGTCTCACTGGCTCCAGACGGGAGCAGTTGGGACTCTAGTGAGGTATTCACTATAAAAATAAAAAAATAAAATTATATTAACTGTTATCAAGCTATCGGGAAGGATTGTATGCGTGCACAACATCATGGACCATGTTCCTTTTACCACTTTCAGTCTTTACTGCATTTGTTTACAGTTTACTATTTGTATATTTATCTAAATGCTGTAGAAATGAGATCCCTGAGGCGTTGTGGTAAAACTATGTATGATCGTGTGAGAGAGTGGAGATCCGCAAAGAGATGATGTTATGAGTAAGATTAAGAAAGGGAAGCTTATATGGTTTGGGAATGCAGAGAGAATGAGCGAAGAAAGGAGAGTAAGGAGAATATATTACGCAAATGCGAATAGTAGCAGTAAAGTCGAGGACGTCCGAGAAAGACACGGCACGACCAAGTAAATCAGATACTTGAGTCGGGCCATGTCAAGAGTCAGAATAATAGAAAAGTATGTATGAGACGATGTATAAATGTGAATGAAGCAAGAAGTGTTTGCCAAGACCGAGTTGTTTGGCGCTCCGTCCTCTCTGCCTACCCCTGCGGGGAAACGGCGTGATGGTTAATTAGTTAGTTAGTTTTATGTTTGTCTTGTGTAGTGTTCATGTGCTTGTGATGTAAAATACTACGGACCGATACTGAAGTAAATTTAAAGAAACACTCATAATTGTTAATATTTATGGAAAGATATTATAAAAAGACAATATGTTTGAGAATACCAGAATAAGAATAAAGATAATTTTTGTAGTGAAATAAAAAATTGAATGGAAAGAAAAATGGAACAAATTCTGTAATAAAATAAATTTCAGAGCGTCAGAAAATTATACCATAAAAGATGAAGTGAATTGTGTCATCAATATTGAAGATGAGAAGCACGCTTTAAATGATATGATGCTTTTTCAATTTTCATAATTATTTTAACAGTGATCATCTTATAAATATTTTTTTCGTCAACCATTAACACATTTTCCCCCAAATTGGGGATGTCTTTGACCTGCTGGCTCCAGGCAGTAGAATTTCTAGTGCGTTATCATTTAAAAAAATACAATAAAACTGTTTAATGAACTTTAAAAATAATTTTGTTTTGAATGCTAATATTAGTAATTATTTATCCTCCCTTGAGTCGGAAAAATCTGTTCGTACATTTTCATCCTTTACCTTTATAATGAAATTCACTGTAGAACCCTCAACATGAGGATTCCATAGTCCCACTGGTATTTGGTTTGACCAGTTGGTGCAATGTATAAAACCTTTACATTGTATATTTCCTTTGTTTAATGGTTTTTTCTACGAATTCCTCTTGGTATTACAACACAACTGTACTGTGCAGTGTGTTGAATTTCCCCATATTTAGAATAATACTAAGAGATTTGATGTGTCCTCGACTCTTGAAGGAAATTTGGTCAAAGAAAGAATAAAATTGATAAGATAATATATGTTTACCAGGTCCGTACAACAAATAAACAGCTTTTAACATTTTGTATTGAAAATAAAAGAAACTAAATTCTTAATGAATGCATAGCTAAAACTGCGATATAAAACAAGATATATCATCAAAGTAAATTTAATTCCTATCAGAACGTATAATATTCATAAGTTGATCAATAAATCAAAGCACGGTGAATGCATCCTGCCGTAGTGGGGCAGCGACGTAGCTCGTAGCTCGTAGCTCGTAGCGTATTCGTAGCACGTGGTGGCAGGGCCAGGGGCGCGCCTTCCCGTCACCCGCCTGCGTGCGGCGGGTGCGCGCGGACCCGCCACGCTGTACCTTGTACCCTGTACCCGGGGTAACCGGGACACGCCGGGTGTACTGGGTGTACCCCGCACCAGACGGGGGTGAACGTACTGGATGCTGCATTAAGAGGCTCTGTTTGGTTGTGTTTGTAGGGGTGGATGGACTGAAAGCTATATTCAGTGCTAAGTGCTCACCTGCAATGGAGACAAATCAAGGATTTACTTATTTTTAAACAGAAACTTAGCCACGAATAGACGCCTGGTTATTTGTAGTATTCATAAGATTGAATCATTATTTCTTTAATGTATTGGAAAAACACAAAGATAATTGAGAAAATAAAGGAGATTACTGACGCAAACGGTTTTAAAGACTATTATTTTTGTCTGGACAATCATTCCCAGATTACTCGTTAGTGAAATTCCTCCAAATGTCACCATTATAAATTGTCTGTGCAATGATGGAGTATTTATTTAGCAGAGAATTAGTTAGCAATGCAATGACGGAGTAATTAGCCAGCAGAGAATTGGCTAGCAATACAATGACGGAGGAATTAGCCAGCAGAGAATTAGTTAGCAATGCAATGACGGAGGAATTAGCCAGCAGAGAATTGGCTAGCAATACAATGACGGAGGAATTAGCCAGCAGAGAATTAGTTAGCAATGCGATGACGGAGGAATTAGCCAGCAGAGAATTAGTTAGCAATGCAATGACGGAGGAATTAGCCAGCAGAGAATTAGTTAGCAATGTAACGACGGAGGAATTAGCCAGCAGAGAATTGGCTAGCAATACAATAACGGAGGAATTAGCCAGCAGAGAATTATCTAGCAATGCCTGGTTACAAACCCGATGTATGAACCACTCTATATATATCTAAATTTAGTTATGCGTTTATCCAGAAACCATTGATTTAGAAACATGTCGATTCTTATAAATAATAATAATAATATTTGGATTATTTGTATAGCGCCGTTTTTGTGCAAAATCACCTCAAGGGCGCTGTATAAATATATAATACATTTCTACAATGATCTAAGGCAGAAATTGCGGAAAAAACGGCCACATTTGAAGAAAAAGATAATCCTGTTTCACCAAGACAACGCGCCGTTTCACACCTCAGCGGTTGCTATGGTAAAAATCCACGAATTACGTCTGAACTGCTTGACCATCCGTCTTTTCTCACCAGATCTAGACCCAAGCGACTTCTTTTTGTTCCCTAATATAAAAACTGCGCTCGGAGGACAGAGATTTTCGTCAAATGAGAAGGCAATCACCTTTGTGAACAATTATTTTGCAGATAAAAACGCCGAGTACTATTTGGATGGGTTAGAGAGATGGGAGCATCGCTGGGAGAAGTGTGTAGAGTTACAAGGAGACTATGAAGAAAAATAAGAAAAATTTCATTGTTAGATCGCAAACTTTTCAGACCACCCTCGTATGTTATTACTAACTATAAATAGAGGTAATATACAGTACCATACTTACCTGGTAGGTCACTTAAGATTAATACTTAATTAACATTAACTAGTTGTTTATTAGCGAAATTTAGATACAGGATTTATCACATAATTGTGTTAAAAGTGTTATTGATTACAAGTATATTTATAGTTAAGTGATTTTGGAATTATTGAAACCATGTAGCCTGAAAATGACTACATGGTTTGATAAAGTGTTATTATGTATGTATATATATATTTTTTTAAATTAACCTCACACAAAAGCCTATGAGGAAAATAATTTCCCTCAGGGCCTGTGTCATCTTTGGGGATGTTGTGTGGAGGGTTTTTTTGAGGAAAGGAAGTAGTGAGCATGGTTATTGAAGAGACAATTTTTTAGGGACATCTGAAAGGATCCGAAGTCCCAAAATATGGGTCGGGCCACTGCGCTACTGGCATCTCCCATTCCGGCCCGCCACGCAGAAGGTGGCCGACGCACCCGCCACCTAGACCCGGACATAAATAAACCCATGAACCTGGCACCCCTGCTAAGTTACCAAACGTAGCGAAACACTTGGGATAACCTGTGGTAGATGTGTTGGTCATCCAATAAATGGTTCCCGCCTAATTAGTGGCTAAGTGAATTGACCTGTGAATCTAATCAGAATAAGGCTTTGTTCCTATTCCAGTGAATATTTGTTTTGTTGTTTAGGTGAAATAAATAACAAAGAATAAAAAGATGAAATTAATCCGACCACTGCATTTTTTTATGAATAACACTCTGATATTTATATTTTTTCTGAATTTAGTATCTCGGAAACAGTTGTGCTATTATATAAACTAACCTATTATATAACCTATTCTAACCTAACCTAACCTAACCTCATCTAACCTAACCTAACCTGACAATTTGCAGCGAAATCAAATATTTGGGACATGTCATCACCGATGACCGAAATGATAAAAAAGACATAGAACGTCAAAGAAGAGTACTGAGTGTGCGAGCTAACATGCTTGCCAGAAGATTCAACAAATGCAGTCCTCCGGTGAAGAAGCAACTTTTCCAAACATATTGTATGAGCTTCTACACTAGCGAGCTATGGACGACATACACACAAGGCGTCATGAACACACTCCGAGTACAGTACAACCACGCATACAGAGCCCTGTTTGGCCTCCCCTAGCGATGCAGCGCCTCACAGATGTTCACCGAAGGAAGAGTGCATGGGTTCGCTGCTTTAATGCGCCACAGAATAGCCGGGACGAGTCAGCGCTACCAGAGATCGGACAAGACTCGTGTCCAGGCCGTTGCCCAGTGGCAGGGAGCGCCTCTACACAAGAGACGGAGAATTTCACTCAAGCCACCATAAAGTCCTAATGTGCTCATCAATGTTTTGATTTTTTATTTTTTTATTTATTTGTTTATTCTTTTTATTTTTATGTATTAACTTAAATGTAAACTTTTATGGCAGGCAGAGCATTGCACACACCGCTCTGTTCAGCTGAAATAAACATTATTATTATTATAATAGAACCTAACATAACCTAACATAACCTAACCTAACCTAACTTAACCTAACCTAACCTAACCCAACCTCATCTAACCTAACGAAACCTAACCTAACCTAACCTAACCTAACCTAACCTAACCTAACCTAACCTAACATAACCTAACCTAACGTAACCTAACCTAACTTAACCCAACCTAGCCTACCTAATATTGCATATAAATTAATCTAACATTCACCATTCTAATGATGTATTGATGCTCATTGTTCCTATTACACTCATGTGAAACTCCATTGGGTGTAAATACGAAAATAATTAAAGAGTGGAAACATGAACACTAAACTTAGCACCAGCGATAAGAAAGTTTGTTTGGATTATATTTATATTTTATAATGAATATCTTCTTAAAATGTGGTGGACGGACAGTCACGCGAATCGATTCTGTTAAAATTACATGTTCAAAGGCTGGCATCTGCTATTAAAGAGTAATGCAAGAGAAATGTGAAAAGATTGCCGACGTGCAAATTATAAAAGAATTTTATCTTTGGATATCATCTCAAAAAGTGCAGCAAAAAACAAAAAAAAAATCGTTAATCGTTAAAAAAACTTGAGAAGATCTTTTGCACCCCTGTGAATGGATTAAGAAGCTACCAAATGACATATTTATTTTGGACTGTCACAAAGTTATTAATTAAGTAATTTGTGGTATAAAAATGGTCAGAAGAAAAAGTATTTAGTAGAATCGAGGCTTTTAACGTCGTTTATTTTTTTACACGGAGAAACATACTGATATAAAATATTGGTAATTTATTTAAAATCTCATCAAATTATTGGTATTCCTGATAAAAATGGTACTGGAGGCCTTTAACTAATGAATTGACGGATTTCCTAATAGACTATCAGTAAAAGACGAATGTGTCATGGCGATGTCGGAACACGTGTTCGTAAAAAATCTAATATTTTCGCATTTTGTCATTATATAATAACAGAATAAACGGAGCTGTGATATTGTGAAAGCACTTATAGTTTATTAGGAAATGAGCTGCTATCACCTTTTTAACGGGATTTTAACAAATCAGCAATGCTTATTTTTTTCCGTGGAGATTTAACGAAGGGATAATGTGTTTGCCCATTTCAGGTTTTATATATAAATATGGCACAATATTCTAAATCCATAATGAAGCTGTGAAGTACCTGGCTATTCAGATCTGGTCAGTAAATACGGCCATTTCCATTTTTTGCTACAACGGCCGTTGTTCCCAATCCTACTGATCAACTGTTGATCTGAAATTTTGGCAATTTTGGAACCAAACAGTTGGATTAACCTCTGGCTCAGTAAAAGGTTTAGTTATAAAATGTGTCAACATAGCGAAACGTCAAACGTCATTTTTTTCATGCGTGCTTTTTCGGAATGCGTAAATTTTATTATTATTTTTATTATCAAATTAAACAGTTAAGATGAAGATATAATGATAATATTTATAATAGATATTGCGGAATGGACGAACGTAATGCACGATAATATAGAATTGCACATGCGGCGACTGCCAAACATTGAACGACAACGATTTCTTTAAACGTTTTTTATTGTCAAAAATGCCGTTTCGAAAACCGGATGATGTTGTAAACTTCATAATATTAATTTTCTCATTCTGCGTGAAGTTCTTTCTACTTTTTGTTTTTTTTTATTTTGTCAAGTTGGTTAGATTCTTGTTAAAACAAGGAGGAGAAACATCAATCGTCAAATTTGTATTAATGTATTTAGCGCTTTCGCAGCATTAGTAAAAGTCAAGCTACTGCTTTATTTTTAATATATGTGTTACAAGCTAATGCTTTATTTTTAATATATGTGTTTGTAAAAAAATATAAAAGTCGGTTTATGTATTGCAGTATTTAAAACAAATGATCTGTATTAATAATATATTAATATTCCCATTTTTTCTACCTTACTACTCCTGTGGTTACTACTCCTTTTTATTACTACTATCTGGCAGTTATTTACTTTACCGGTTTGTTTTATATTAAGTACTAAATTATAATATGAACTTAACTTGTCAATTTGACTGGCCTAAAACAGGATCCATTCCTAGTTGGCTAGTCAAAGTTTCCGCATGTTTTATTGTATGTTTTTTATGTGAAATAAATTTATTATTATTTTTATTATTATTATTAATAAATAAAATATTAACTCATCAATATTAATTTAACATTGAAAGTTTTTACTTTGATGTCATTTTATTGTGCATGAAAGTGGGCGGGGTCACTTAAGATTATCAATGATAAAAATGTTTGGAAACAAACAAATCGAGCGTTCCTGAATAAATAGCTTGGCTGATTGGAGCCTCAGATTGATCGATCTTAAAGTTGGGAATAACGGCCGTCAGATTCTGTTCTATTCAGAGCAATACTAAGAGTATCTATAAAATACAATCTATGGCACGTGGTGTTAGTCGGAAGTCATGGTACGTTTGATACCACTACGGTTGTATTAAAAGCGTAATATTAACAAAACCTTATTTTAAATAAAACAAATCATATAGTAATATTGATGTCTTCATACGAGAAGTAGTCAATTCGCTTTGTGCGTTAATGGCCGGGTGTATTGCCAAGTGTTTATGTTCTTGTCTAGACTTGATTCGTTATTCTTATTATCCACGTTTATATTTTATTTTGTTCCTTTTTGGACACTGTCTTTTATTGTTACTTTGTTAGGATATTTTATTTCTCATAAATATATTTTTTTCAAGATTCAAGCGTATTTATTATTTTCATATTTCCACGTATTTCAGAGAAAAACTCTAAATATTATTTTGATTCTCAGTAAATTTCAATCCTCGTTTTATTGATAAAATATTAGCAACACTATAGCTTCTTATCTTGCTTATTTCAAATCTCCGTAGCTTTTCATGAAAATTTTATAGCGATCTAAGAACGCTTTTTCCTAAAAATTTGAGATATAAAAGACTATGCAAATTGCCTATTATACCAGAGCTTATAGTGCGAAAGATTTTTCTACGTGAAATACACATATTTTTGCTATATAATAGTTAGGATGACGCCAAATCACGTAAATGTAGGATTTGTCCATAGTCGGTTTGATAGGTGCATGATATCGATTGTTATACAATAGTTTGGATGACCCCAAATAAAGTAAATATAGGATGTGTCCATAGTCGGTATGATAGTTGAATGATATCGATTTTTTTACCTTAGTAATCTAATCACATGAAACAAAATAAATATAAACTTTCGTGTTAACTTTTGTAAGATCCCTTAACAATTTTTCCTTTCCCCAAAAAGACCCTCCTCAGAGCATCTCCAATGATGAAATATGCCCTCAGAGAAATTATTCACATCGGGTCCTAGTGACTGGGAAGACTTATTAGGTTAATTAACCGACTCGCAGGAAATAGTGATATTTTCCACATGTCCTGCAACAACTTTAAGAACGAAGTATACATTAATTTCTGACCATATCGTCGGCCTACTGGCAAAGTCCACTAAGTCACTAAAACACAATCCTGAGATAATCCAATTTTAATATTTAACGATTTTGGAAAGGCTGTTAGTGGATGAATATCTCTAAAATGTATATTTTTTAATATTTTATAATTTAGATTGAACCCTTAAGTACCTTATCAATACACAATATTAGTTGAAAGCAATAACAGCAACATTTAATTAAAGATATACAAAAAATGAGCCGGACTTAGTGGTTTTTACCGGTCAATAATGACTTAGTGTGCTTTGCTTGTTAAGATTATTGTCAAATTGTTGACTGTAATACTGCAAAATAGCTTTAAGATTATTTTAATTATAATATTTAATTATTAAATACCAATTATTATTTCTTATAATAATTTCTAAATAAGACAAAAGTTTTTTTTTAGGTAGTTTTTTTATTAAAATAATAATAATTACAAATTATTGTTGGTACCTACTGAAATACAGATATTCAAAGCTACAAAAGAAATTATGATAATAATAATCACATAAAAGATATTATGACGAATATCAGAAATAAACAATGTGTGTGCTTAGATGAAATAAAAAAGATTATAAAAATATTAATCAACGTAAAAATAAGCTAATGTTTGTAATATTTAGTAGAAATAAATATGAAAAAGAGAATGCAATACAATTTTTAATATTTTTTATTACAAATAAAAATAATAATAATTACCAATCATTATTGGTGTTTACTGAAAGACACATTCATAATATTTTATAATAATAAAAAAGCTTTTAAGGGATGCGTATACGTGTAGACATGTAGGTACGGTACACTCTACTCATCTTCAGGATCGGAATCAGAATGCTACTTAAACGTGTGATATTTTCATACAAGTTATGTAAGCCTGGTCAAATAATATTGGTCTTACATAGTTTTAACAGGTCATTCTTTTTTGCGACTGATATTGGAATGGGCTTTGTATAAAGCTTTGGTATAATAACATTGCTTTGCCCTTCGATCTGTGCAGTGTGCACGTGTTATTTTATTTCTGATTGGTCGTGAAAGGGAGGCAACGGAAATCCTCTTATAGTCACTGGAATAGTCATACCGATATTCTATAATGTTTGGTAATTTTTTCTGATATCGGAAGCATTTAACTTTTAGCCATTTGACAATGTTGGAATCCTCATCAACCTTCTTATTTTTTATTGTCATTTCAACCAAGTTTTTCAGATCTAAAAAATCTGTAAATACAACTTCTTTATTTTCGTATGGAGGCTATTTATTTTTTGGTTTGTAAGATCGAGCCATTTTAAAAACGTTGATCCATTCGTGCACACTAAAGATATCCAAATGTTTTATTTTGTTTTCAATTGCACTATGCATTGAGTCTACTTCCATAAATGAAAGAAAGTTTTCAAAAAAATTTTGTTCAATAACACACATGGAAGTGTTTTGGACGAAATGTAGAAACAGCTCGGAAATTTGTATATTTCTATTTTGTCCACCACAAGCATCTGAAAATATGGATACTTCAGTGATTTGCGGTGAGAGTTGTTTTAAATAAAGGGCCATGCATGTTCCAATTTCACAACTACCCTTTTTCCCGTTATTTTCTGTCCAAAGGTAACAGAGACCCTTATTTGGAGGTGCCGCTTCATAGATTGTAAAATTATACAAATTTAACTTCCGCAAATAATAAAGTAAGCTCACTTGGGAGCAAGGTAATTGCAAAACACTTTGCAAGTCACATGTTATAGATATGAAAGTAGAATCCTCAATAGCTCTTTTCTTATATTCGTCTTTGGCTTTCATGGATGCAATTTTTCGGTTTTGGTGTTGTTGATAGTTATCTTCAGGGGTTTCCTTTTCTGGGGCACCGGCCTTGTTGTATACTGTACAGGTGACGCATTGATCTTTCTTTGGTTTGAAGAAGGACAAGTTATAATTCTTTGGTAAGTTATAAGACTAACAGGATTGTCATCACCGTCTTCTGTACACTTCCCTTCATACAGCGCATACATTTTTGCAATGGTTAGTTTGGAATCTAAATATTGCCTCTTTGTGAATTTCCGTGAATAGTGGCTCTCTACTGAAGGAAATCTTTCAATATGTTGCTTCACTTTTAAAAATCTATCGTCGTCGGTTTTGTTAGATGGAGCCCTTCGCCTAGAGTATAATGTCTGACTTAATGTGTTTTGCTTGCCAATAATATCGGATTTATGACTTAGTGTGAATTTAAAAACATGTTTAAATCGAAAACGATTAAATATACGACTTAATGGAGTATGCCAGTCGAAAGAGGACGATTTTTTACATAAGACCTCATACTTAAGTCATTTCATGAAAAAACGGGACTTAGTGGACTTTGCCGCCAAGCCGACGATATGTACCTACATTTAACCTTTTTTTGTTCTGTACGTAACCTTATACAATACGCTTACCACATTTTTTATAATTTTTTATCTTAATATTTCGGTTTTGTACTGTTTTTGAGAAATAAATAAATGTGCGGGATAATACAGGGAAATAAAGGAAGCGATTTATTTAAAAAAAAAAACTGGAGGCCCTGAGAAAATAATTTCCCTCTGGGCCTATATAATCTTTTGGGATGCTGTGTATAAGGTTTTTTTAAGGAAAAGAAGGAGAAGAAACTCTCCCATTGAGGCGCATGGCGATGGGTCGGGAGACCAGTTGGAGAGGTCAAAGGGTCTCCCGAAACCAACCTTTCCTGATTTGGCTTACCACGTGGCTGATGGGTAGGCGCATCCTGAACACACCTCACCCGGTGAACCCGGGCACCTCTGCTAAATCACCAAACAAAGCGAACCACTAGGGGTGACCTATGGCGGAGGTATTGGTTATCCATTAATGGTTCCTTAACTACATTAATCTCAGAATTTGCTGTAAATAAGAAAAAAAATGACAAATTTCGTGAGTTCCACACAACCCTCTTAGCCGAACCTCACTAGCAAAATGGAAAAATAATGTGTACGGACCTTACCTTTAACACGAAAAAGGAATTGAGTTCTTATAGCTAATTTATTAAAAATCTCTTCTAATTATTGGTAGTCCGGTTAAAAACGTAATTGCAGCCCTTAATCGGTGAATTAACAGGTTTCTTGATGAATAGTAACTTACGAATATATAATCACGATATCGGAACACGTGTTCATGAAAATCCGAATATTGTCGCATTTTGTCATGATATATTATCAAGGGGTGCAAGTGCATTTGCATTAGTTTTTCCTGCGATCATGTCTTTAATCGGATTACCAATAATTTGAGGATATTCTTAATAAATTAACTGCTGTTCTGCGGACCTCATGTTGTTGAGCTTACTGAGTAAAGCCTCCGCATAGCCAAGCCAGGGGTAGTTGCGCCTAGCGCTAGAGCCTACCCGGCTAGCAGGGGTAGCGGGTAGGCTGTTGAGTGCATCGCCCCTTGCAGTGTAAAGTCTACGGAGGGGTGATTCATTTCCGATTAGCGCTTCAGACAACTATGGAAACTGTGAACGACCCCTTTCGTACCTACTCAGGGGAGAGGTCACAAACCCGCGCTGTTCGTGCTGATGTGACTTATATGTTTTTTACAATTGATTTTCTGAAGTATTTACGGAGAGAATGTAAAACTAATGAATTCCGAGAAATTATTTGATTTCATTTAAGTTGTTTTTAAGCAAGTTGAACATATGTTAACCACTAAGCATAAATATAATCAGCAGTGAACTGTGAGCTCTGACGGTATAAATAAATCGAACGGATTTTTTAGATTAATGAGATTATTTTTGACTCACTTCAGAGTATAAGATACGTCAAGGATTAACACTGTTTAATGAGAAAAAATATTTCGCCATGTATCAAAAAGCTTATTAACAAAAACTCTCTGACCTAGAAGTGTATTGTTTGCATTTCGGAAAAGCCATGTATCAAAAAGCTTATTAATAAAGAGTCTTCTACCTAGAAGATTATCGTTTGCATTCCTGAAATACATAAAAAACATTTTTGAATGGTATAATCTATTTGTGGTAGAGAAACAAGCCTACAATGGGCACCGATGTATGAGTACGTATCCCATATGATCCTGATGAGTAAGTGGAGTAAAATAATGAGTTTTTGTACTTATATATTACACAGAGTTAGTTTTAGTGTCGAACAATTTCTTTTAAAATCTCAGTGCCAATTCTTTTACAGAACTGTTCAATAATATTTAATTTTTGTGAAAGTTGTATGCAAGACCCAAAAAATAATCACGACAATTTTATTAATTTTTAGTTCTTGTATAGAACTTAACAGACGACAGCTCAGACGAGTTTTTCGTTGCGAGATACACGTCAACTTGAGCGAGCTGAAGAAAATTGTAGCTAGTTGAATCATTGCAGTAGGGTTGCTAAATTTCAAAAAATACTACGCTTTTACACAGTTATTGTAACTCAGCGGAGTGGAATTTTTTACAAAGAAATATCATAAAGTTATTAAAAATGTTTAATTATTATCCACAACAAATTGGATAACATAATCTAAAGTACATTTTGCGAACTCTTCAACACCAAAAACCTGTAAATAGATATTAAGTATCTTTAAGAATTTGTTAAATAAATCTAACAACACTGGGAGGGAACAAAACAAAAATGCAGGAAAATCGATCTCATTTCCCAGGTTTCAAAAAAAGTAAGCAAAAATGATACATAATTCGTACTACTAAAATGTGAATTTATTTGTCTTTAAAATAAAAAAAGACATTGCTAGCAGAAATTTCATGGAATTATTATTTTTCGACAGAGGACAACGAGAAATCGTCCATCTACTAAACTAATCTGTATTCCACAGGGGTCTCATTTGGGACCAATATTGTTTGCCTTGTTTATCATCGACATATCTACCGTTTTTTATGGAGTTATGATACTCCTATCTCCTATGTGCTGATGATCTTAAAATTTACAAAACTATTACTAATCTCATTGACTGTTATGTATTAAAATTAAATTAACTTATGTATGTTCTTCATATAAATGAAACAACAAACAAAGCCATGAAATATTTGGGGTTTATTTTGCGAACGGTGAAAGATTTAAAATTAATTAATTAATTAAAATTACTATTCACTGAGTTAGCGAGAAGTAATCTAGAGTATAATTCGATAATCTGGGTTCCATCGCGAAAATCGAGAGAGTGCAGCATAAACTGCTATGATATATTAATTATAAATTCCAGTCGAAAAACTTAATGACACCTTTTTAATGGACTTACTAAACTTGACCGACTTATCATCAAGGCGCACAATTACTGATTTAGTTTGTATTTTCAAAATAGCTAATGGCAAATTAGACACCATAGATTTAACGAACCTTATTACTTTTCGTGTACCCATGCGTAAGACAAGACAGATTGATCTCTATAATATTCCAAAGTTCCAAATTCAGAGGCTACACCGACTAGGTAATAATTATAGTTTAATCGATTACTGCCACCACTCAGTGATCAAACTAACTAACTAACCATCACGTTGTTTCCCTGCAGGGGTAGGTAGAGAGGACGGACCGCCAAACAACTCGGTCTTGGCACACACTCCTTGCCTCATTCACATTCATTCACCATCTCATACATACTCTTCTATTATTCTGACTCTTGACATGGCCCGACTCAAGTATCTGATTCACTTGATCGTGCCATGTCTCCCTCTAGCGTCCCCGCCTTCCGATACCATTCGCATTTGCGCCATGTATTCTCCTTACACTCCTATCTTCGCCCATTCGCTCTACATGCCCAAGCCATCTGAGTGTTCCATTTCTTGATCTTACTCATTACGCTTACATCAGCCTTACAATCTTTGCGGATCTCCACATTTCTCACACGATCATACATGGTTTTACCACACATACGCCTCAGGGATATCATATCTACAGCATTCGTCTACTTTGGCCAAACTAAAAAACAATATATTTGAATATTTGTAACTCACCCACAAAATGTATTTTTTCTTACATGCACACTTTATATTTATATAATTTTTTCTATGTTCCATAATTCATCCGATCGGGCGTAATAAATGTTTGTTGATTAAAAATTTGCTTTACAACAAACATTTCTTGTTTATTCCTATACTAATTTCTATGTTCTTTATAATACCTAATTTTGCTTTATAAAGATTTGCTTTCATATTTATGCTACTAACATCGACAATATTATTAAATATTTTTCCGTTACTTTCATAGTACCTTAAGTACCTATATTGTACTCTTATTATTATTTATTGAACAACTACTACTTGAATGTACAACAACTCTCGACGATAACTAGTATTGTACCTACTTATATTGTCCGTACTCGGCCTATAATGTGATATACTCGTACACACACTATTGTACTCCTGATCAACATTGTATACATGTAAAAGCCTTGATGGCGTGAATAAATAAATAAACGACAAGACGGCATCGCTTGCCTCCAAAATATATTTACTTGAATATTGTCAGTCGCATTTCGAAGGGTAGTCTATTCACCTACGACCCCGAGGAAAAACTTTCACAATATCTAGATATCTATCTATTTTGTGTAAAAACTGGTAAAGATGAACTTGAGGTTGAAACGTTATTTCGTACGTAGATTTTTGTATCGGTTTAAAATGAATGATCAAACATAACATACGTATGACGAGAGCGTTCTTCTGTAAGGTAAATAAATTTATATTATTTAATGCTTTCTAAGTTTTAAAGTGGGTATTCCAGTAATTTTGTTGAACTACAACAAATTGTTGGACAAAATGATGGCAACTGACTTGTTTTTTTTCTATGTAAAATTCTAAACGATGTCCAGAATTGTTTGCATTGATAGACTTTCGGAATCCACTATTACTAAATTAAATTCTTTGAATACCTACTGTATGTAATTCATTATTGCCCAGAATACTAATGGAGAGAAACTATCACTAAATAAATACAAAATATTTTTACTAAGATAGTTCAGTTATGTATAATTTTTACCAGTGGCGGCTCGTGATTTTTGGATGCACTAGAGTGCTAATATTGCAAGAAATGGGATGATGAAGTCGTTTAAGCTGAAAACAATTTGAATTTTTTTCCAAAATCCGATTTTTTTAAATAAATACAAAAAATAATTAAAATGTTTTCAGCTTCGACAACATCAATAATGCAATTTTTTATTACTTTTCACAGTGTATTAAAATATAGAAACCCTAAAAAGGGCGTTAATAATTAAATAAATAATCAGCACTGGTGGATTTACCAATCTAACAACCCGCAACTCTATAGAAAAGGTGTGAAAAATAAAAATGAGCATTAAAAAGAAACTAAAAGATAATGATAACATGGAGATTATTTCCATAGCGCTATTTTCGTGAGAAAGTCACCCCGAGGATGTGGAAGAAAGATAGTAGAAATATGCTAAAATATTTGATTTTTTTTTTAGGGAACTTGTAGACGCATATATTCAGTTGTGTCCAGTAATCAGCGGTAATAGAACGGTCATTTTCAAATTTGAAAAGTCACAGAGCAAAGCGCCGTACTGTGGTATAGATATCGCAACCAGAGCAAGTACCTATCTAGATTTAGGTGGTTTTGGTAGTAAAAAGTACATATGTGCTCACACAAATGCATTGCTTGCTCGTGGCATGTTCCAAACTTGTTTTTCGAGATCCTGTATTTCTAAGGTATCATGTTTGAAGCCAAAGCCTGCCATGTTCCACCTCAACCTCTTTAAGTCATTCCACCGCTGCTGCAATCTTCATTCTGGTCTCCAGTTTAGTAGGGTATGATGAACACAATGTTATCAAACATAACTTTATTTTGTTTTTAGCTTATGAACTGTCAGAGTGATGGTCTAAGAATCTAAGAGTCTAGCTCTAATAGTCCTGCTGAAGAAACACCATTCATAATGGAGACGTTGTTTGAAATGGCTTTAGTGGTATTGGCGACCAAATCTGAATAGCCTAGTACTTCGCAACCTTCATCTTCCAAACCCCTTTTCAAACAATTTCCTGTGCCTTTCAAAAGATCCCAATAGGGGATGCCATAGCTCTACTGCCTCCGTACAGATGGAAGCAGTTGAGACTGTTGTGCGTAATAAAAAAACTTAGTATAAGTAGTTGCATGAAAAAGAAAAAATAATTTTTGGGGCGGTTTTTAGTCCACGATAGGAATAATAGCGGAAATAGAGGAAATCTACCAATCGTTAGGCTCCAAGACTCAATTACCACAACAAGATATTACTACCCTTAAAATAGCATTAAATCGTACAGGGTGTTTTATTATCTTAGGGTTAGCGACCCCCGCAACTCAGTCCTATGGAGTAGAGACTAGAGGCTGTCTGCTCTGTTATTGACCGAGGGATATGCAATTAACTAGGTACCCCGTACATTCCAGTACAGATACCACGAGCGCCAGACGATCTGCTGGCGATTGATTTATTTATTGTTGTTTTTATTTGTTTCCCTCCACAAAATCTCAGATTTTGCAGTTTTATTTTTATATATCTAGAGTTCGAAGATTTTCTAACTTCTTTTTTTAATAAAATTGTATCTCCTTTTACTCTATTTATCAATGTTTTTACCTAGATGTTACACGCAAACGCGTCGATGGACCATTATTTATAGTCCTGCTGTTGACAACTCCTTTGTAACCTACCCATATTTCTCACGTAGGCAGTATGAAAAACAATGAATTAATTGATGGATAGTTCTCACGTAAGTGAGAAAATCTCTAAAAACCCTGTATATATAAATAAATAAACATACGTGGTAAGTTGACATATTTTTATTTATTTATTCAAGCACACATTTCCTTCACTACCACAAGTTTCACAGGTTAAAATTTCAATTTATTCCCGACAAATCACGACTATTAAAAAATGACAAACGTTTTAGATTTGACAAGTGCGGGGAAGAAAGTCAATTAATTATCAAATACTAATAATTAATAGAGATGCCTACCAACAGATGTCACTGATTGCCATAGAATTTGTTCCCACAAGCACTTTATAAACAGTCACAAAAAAAACTAACACAGTCATTTTGCGTAGTATGTAAACATCAAAAATTTAATCTGACGTTGGCGGCACCTGGGTATACGTTGTTAATACTTAAGCCGCATTAAATAAGTAGGGCGGTGGGTGGGGTGCGCGCGTAGCTGCAATTCGCAGCGGAATTTCGCGCGTATTTTTGAAAGTGTAGATTAAATTTTTACAATAATTAAATGAATTTTAATATTTAATTTTTTATTTATTTATTAATTATGTAAATAAATAACAATATTTTGTAAATTTGATGCTACGCGAATACGGTAGGGTAGGGTAGGCAGTGCTTATATGTCTATATGGAATGTACACCCTTGCTTGATTCCAATGTCCAATGTCCATTGTCATACTTATAAAGTCGTGATTTATTCATTACACCATCTTATGACAGGAATCAGGGGAAATGTACAATAATTATTGAAAGATATTTTGAGGCGGAAAAAGATGAAGGATAACCGATATACCTGGATAGCCATCTCCTATCGGGGGTGAGCTATCATCTGGGCTATCTTCATCTTCAGTTATTATCTATCAATATTCAGCTCCGCGAATCTGCACTCGTACTGGAAGCTTGGGTAGAGGGAGTTCCGAAATTTTTTTAAATAGTGTCGCTTATTATTCATACCAATTGGTGTCGCGAAAATGGTTGGTGTTGTTGGGATAAGCCCTACGCAAGACATACAGGACCATTCCCAGAACTATGATGATTGCAATGTTATATGGGACAATTTATTTATTTTTAATGCATCCGCTAAGCTTGGTAGATAGAATTCCTCAATGTTTAAACCTGGGCTTCTGGAACATGAGAAAGCCCAGATTGGATTATACAATAAAAAGGAACTCACCCGTCACAGTTGAGGCCACAAGTCTGCCAGATTCTGGATGTACTCGAAATATGATTATTAAGTTATTTCAATTTATTTTTATTTTACTTGGAAAACCAACAGTTATAATTATTACAAGGTATGGTGTAGTAAGTGTTAATTATTTAACCAATAATAGGTTTTCACTTAGGTATTTTAATTATTTAGTGAATATATATAATATTTATTTAAGAAAAAAAGTTACATTAGCCTATAGGGATGGGATGGCGGAAGGGAGGGGTATGGTATGGATCTAGTCTGTGTAATGTGTAGCATGTACGTATGTGTATTAATAAAGTAACATTAGCCAATAGGGATGGGATGGTGGAAGGGAGGGGTATGGGATGGATCTAGTCTGTGTAATGTGTAGCATGTACGTATGTGTATTAATAAAAAATAATAATGATAATAAAATTATTTATTGATTTTAGGTTTGAAATTGTGGGGTGCTGAGTTAAATAAGTCTAATTCACTGTATGGGGTATTAAAATTGTACGAAGCACGGTGAATAAAAGCATTTTGTTTTAAGTTCGTGTTATATTGAGGGATGTTTAATGTGTGATTTTGTCTGATTTGTCTGATGGGTACTCTTAATTGAATTATTTCTAGTAATTCCGGGCAATCTATCACAGAGGTAGCAATTTTTTGTAAAAATAGTACGCCTGCGGAGTTTCTACGACTTGACGAAATCCTGAAAAACGCTGCTGACTCCTCGTGACTCAGATGAGGACGATAGGCCCGAAAATCAAGGTATCGTAGAAAACGATATTGCACTTTCTCAATCCTTTCTATGTGTGACTTATACGTGGGATTCCATACTTGAGAGGCGTACTCCAGAGAACTGCGTACATAAGCAAAGTACAGCATTTTCATGGTATTTTTTTTTTTTTAATGTTTGCAGGTTCTGAGTACAAAGCCAAGTACCTTGGAAGCTTTTGCAACTATTGATTCGATATGGCGCTCAAAAAGTAATTTCGGATCTAACACTACTCCCAGATCCTTAGCCTCTGTATTGTGCCGTTAAGGGAGTAATTAAAAGAAATGGGATTTTTATTTCGGGTGAAGCTGATGGTGCCACATTTTATTCACAAGTATTCCTCCCTGTCTGAGATACTATTTAATGCAGAGTTCTGCAACCACAACGGGTCATGGTGACATATTTGGGATGGTACATTGGGCAGGTAGGACAATTGCAGGATTTGAGATTTCATAGACACCAAGGTACATATCTACCAATCTCATATATATATTGCGTAAACACCAATTAGTAACCCAAGTAGATGGTTTGAAGAAATCAATAATAATTACAAAACAACACACAACGCAAAACCGGAGCATTTTATTTTTAACAGGCAATCTGCCTAGCAATCACATCCTACAAATAAATAAATTAATTATTTTCAGTTGTTTTAAATATTCTCAAATGTCATATAATTCTTTTTTTTTATTTATTTAAAAAAAATATACCTTCAATACATATATATTATATTCCCAAGAGTTAAAAAGTCCCTGTGGGATCATATGCAGTACAATAAATTTTACAATACATTGATACATAATTAAAATTTGCATAATATAATTGACATTTACATTACATAATTAATATTTACATTACACAATTATACACGTCATATTATCAATCTTTAAGGTATTCTTTCAAATGATAAAGTTTAAGCATCCTATTCTGAGACTAAATATTCTAAAGACTTTGGTCCATATTTTGTTAGGTGTATGTTTGGTTATGTAGTTTGTTGTGATTTCTTGTATCATGTTGGTGTACATAATGTACACCGTATTATGTTATTTGTGATTTCTTGTATCATGTTGGTGTATATAATGTAGTAATAAATGTTATAAATAAATTCATAAAAATAAATTAAGCGCGGCGTTTTCCCCATAAGTTTTCCCCGGTTTACCAAACTAATGGGAAATCTTGGACGGATGGGAATTTTATTGCTCTGTAATTTCACAATTCTTGGTTATGAGTACCTACTTCTAAGTTGTAATCATATATCAATGGCTTCTATTTTCCCTATTGCTTTATACGAATGCATCATCAGAAGTCTCTTGTATATGCATTACTGTAAGCCTTCCCGTACATCTTACTCTTATTAGATTACAAGTCATATCACGAACTGTATTTTTTTTAGAAATTGAATTTTAGCCTTGAGCTTGAGATAAACCTTGCTCGTCCACAATCCTGCAAAATTATCTTTGTTTATCAGAAAGTTAATCCCTCAATCTCAACTGGTTTTTATCGAATGTGATTCCAACCATTGCAAAATCTGATTATGGCGTGTTTGTTTTAATTAATTAGATTTCTCTGTGAATCATAGCGTAAGCAATGCGAGCATTCACAAAGCTTTTTAATTTTAATCATTTGCGTTCGTGTCCAGAGCACTTAGGAAAATAAAGAGGGTGTCTCATTGTCGGTGTGACACGTCCCAGGGTTGACACAGGGTCATGCCATAAAAATAAAGTGTCAAAAATCGACGTTCAACAGTTTTCTATTCTTGTACCTGTGCTGTGAAGTGTTAAGAAGTTCGAAATTGTAATTTGTAATAAGTCATGCATTTGTAAGAATGCATAGCACGTTCAGAAGATTTTTTCAAGGTGCCTCCGAATATTGGCCTATACGTGCCTGGGTATTTACAATTTAACAGATTTATTACTGACAAATTGGTGCTATTGGTGAACAATTCAATTAAAACCGGTGAATTCAATTCAAGTTATTAATTAATTGGAATTAAAACATATAATTCATTAAAAATAAATAAAATTTTCAAATGAAAGAAAAGTCCAGATGAAGGATGAGATCAACCGAAACCGGTCGACGTATCTAACTCAAATAAAGTTGGTTTAAACTAAGAATCTTATTCATTTGAATAATGTCAATTTTATATGTATATTTTAGAATAACTAGTAGCAACCCCAGAATAGAAATGACACAAACAATAATAATATTTGAATGATGTGTATAGCGCCGTTTTTGTGCAAAATCACCTCAAGGGCGTTGTATCAGTACCTATAATCAATTAAAGTTTAGTGATAAAATTAGATCAGGTGAGTTCGCTTCAAGTCGAGTTGTTAAAGTGCTATCAAAGTGCTTTTTTAAAGTTCACCAGGGTTGTCATTGTATATGTGGCTATGTCTTCTGGTTTCACAATGTGTCTTCCCAGGTCTCATCTCTCCTCTCCAATCCCCCTTGGTTCCCTGAAGGCCCCACAGGAGAAGAAAGCCTCATTTCTCCTCTCCATTCCCCTTTGGTTCCGTGAAGGGAACACAGTCTTCACTTGTTCCCCACAAGGGAAGAGTTCACGGAGGTGGTCTCATCTCTCTTGTCCACTCCTCCTTGGTTCCCTAAAGGTCCCACGAGGGAAGAGGGTCTCATCTCTTCTCTCCACTCGTCATTGGTTCCCCGAAAGCCCCATGGGGGAAGAGTCCACTCTCCGTTGGTTCCCTGAAGGCCCTACGACTAAAGAGTATACTCCCTCTTGGTCCCCTGAGGGCCCCACGATGGAAGAGGGTTTCGCCTCTCCTGTCCACTGCTCCTTGGTTCCTTGTAGGACCCGCAACGGAGCAGGCTACTCTTCCTTGGTTCCCTGAAGGCCCCACAAGGGAAAAGGGTCTCGTCGCTCCTCTTCACTCCTCCTTGGTTCCCTGAAGGTCCCACCAAGGAAGACGCCTTCGTCTCTCCTCTCCACTCCACCTTGGTTCCCTAAAGGCCCCACGATCAAAGAGGCCTTATAATTTAATATATTTGTTTTACAGTTAAATTCAATTACAGTACAAACCTATAAAAAATATTTCACTGCATATTATATAATGAGGATTGTATAGTGAAAAATTATAATATGTGTACTGTAAATGATTTATGTTTATATTAATTGTTTCGTGAACACCCTCACTTGGAGAACCTGTCCTGCGGTATTCAGTTGATTTATATTTATGTTGTTTCGTGAACACCCTCACTTGGAGAACCTGTCCTGTGGTATTCATTTGATTTATATTTATGTTGTTTCGTGAACACCCTCACTTGGAGAACCTGTCCTGCAGTATTCAGTTGATTTATATTTATGTTATATTGTTTCGTAAACACCCTCGCTTGGAGAACCTATCCTGCGGTATTCACGTGCTATATATTTATGTTGAACACCTTCACTTTGAGAACCTGTCCTGAGGTGTTCAGCAAAAAATATATAAAATAATGGTATTTAGTGTAAACGGTGTTGTGTTACGTTAGATTTGTTGTTTTAAGTTTTGAAAAAATTGTGTAAATTATAATTTTTTTTCAAACCGAAATGTTATTTTTGCTTATATTGGTTGTAATGAAAACTATTTTTCCATTTTACAAAATCCATCCGTCTAACTGCTAGAAGATTATCCTACCCACCTATAATCCACAAAGCTATCGACCACCTTATAAAATTTCAAAATTTCGGTATTATCTAAACTCATTATATAAGTACACATGAAGAAATATGGAGCAAATAACAATATTTGCTTCATTTTCATAATTTAATTGCAAAATTATATAATAATTTAGTTCACATTACAAAAAAATGGGTGAAAATAATATACAGTGTGTTAAAGGGCGTACTTGGCTTTACTTTAACCAGTGATTCCTGACATTATTTGGAGTAAAAAATAAGAAGAAAATTTTGGAATTTGATTTTTTTCCACACGTCGTCACTGGTCACTCAGCCTATATTACAGACGAACCCCTCATCCCGATCTTAACTGTTAAATATCTACTAATTTTTTTATGTTTTAAGCTGATAAAAAACATCATAAATGTCACCGGATTCCAAAATATCGTTTACATTCTTTACTCTAAGTCACTGGTTAGAATAAGTACGTCCCTTAACACCCTGTATTAATAAGTTTTAGACATGTTCCCTTTCACTGTCCGCTCTATCTCCTCCCAACACTCTTTGCTAATTCATAGTCACGCCTCCACCCCCACTTCGACACTCAGTAATACGTTATGTTCAACCGTTGCTTTGTAATGTCAAATATTTTGCCCAGAGGATGGAAGGGACGTTCAAAAAATATATATATACTTAAGTGAAAACCTATTATTGGTTAAATAATTAACACTTAATACACCATACTTTGTAATTATTATAACTGTTGGTTTTCCAAATAAAATAAAATAAAATAAAATAAAATAAAATAAAATATATACTTATTCACGGGTATGGGATTTTTAAGTTTTGTGAAGGTTCTATTCACGTTCTATTATTATTGACTTATCATTATTGACCAGTAGCTTCACAAAACTGAAATAGTAACAGAACTTGGATAGATCCTTCACAGTACTCGAAGTCAACTTTGAAATTTGATAAATTGTTCAAATTTCAACGTTCATTTTCGGGTTCTGTGAAAGTCCTATTCAACTTCTGTTATTATATCATTATAGGCTAGTTGCTTGACATAAGTGAAATAATAACAGAAGTTGAAAATTAACTTTAAAATTTGAAGAATTGTTCAAATTTCCGAATTCCCGTCCTTACAAAGCGTAATTTTGATTAGGGAACTATTACTGCACATACTGATGGATATCATATTAATTGATGAAATTTCAGGGAAAAAACGTTAACTTTTTAAGTTTGTAAACTGAAATATAAGTTCAGGGTCGATTGAAAAGCTTGAAGTTAGTTAGATATAATTATGAATACCAACGGGTCTAAAGTATTCACAAACCAGTCATGAGATACGATCTTGTTACGTGTTTCGTTATTTAGGTTACGTGAATCAAAAAATCCATTAGTTTCACGAACATTCATATAACGAGGGAGAAGTCGGTCACGCATGAAAAAGTTCCTGACAACTGAAATATTAAACTGATTTGTATGGGGACCTCAGACTCTGCAGCATAATGATATAAGCTCTGAACGTTTTGCTTAGGGTGGGTGCTGTTCCGATTTGTGACACGATTTTTTCGCTTCAAAACGATGTTCGCATAAGAAAAAAAATATTATAATAGATTATAGGGGTCCACAACAATTTTCAACACCTTAACAATCTATATTTTTAAACATGTAGTAGTATGCCGTGTTTTGTATTGCGACACTCCATGAAACAAAGGAACCATTTTTTTATAAAATAAGTTGGAGATGAAAGGCAGTATTATTTAAAAATATATATACTACAGCCAAGAAAGGGTTTGTTTGAAAGACTAGAAAAAGAAAAAAATGCAATAAATTAATAGCCATTGTATACATATTTCCAATTATTCTCTGTATTATTAGGCTAGAGACGTTCAGATAAGCTTGTTCAGTATGACTATATACAGGTTGCTTGCATAATGCACATGCTGAGCGATTCCTTCACCGGTCGGTAATATTCGACATAGACCGAAAGTCCCACAGAGAATATATTATGTAGAATGTTGGTGCACCACGCGAATCTGGCAAACCTTTGCAGGCCACCTGTACTACAGGCTTGCCGGATCGGGTTGCCTGAGCAACGGAATGCTTTTTCAATGGTAGAAAAGCGTGGTTGGAGTTTTCGATAACTGGGTTGGCCATCCCGATGCAAGGGGTGGGTAACAATTGGAGCTGGTCCCAAAACTCCGTGACGATTGGGATTCTTGGCATAGCCTCGTGCCTGATATGTACACACATTTGTGAAGTCTCAAGATGAAATCGACAAAGTTCTGGAACATTCAATGGAGATAGATTCAAGATGATAGAATTCCGGTTCACTCCGAAGTAGCTACAGGCGTAATCAGGAGGTTTAGTTCGAAAAGGCTTATTCAAATTAATTTGTGGTTGATATGCATGCGTATGACGAGTGCGACCCACTGGGGTAGTCTAAAATATTTAAATTTCCTTTATTTTATCTATATCAATTAAATTAGACTTCTGACACCTATTGTATCAGTGTTGTACTATATTTCCTTAACTGACATCTACATTAAATTTTCAATCCTTTGTAAAATAAAGAAATAAGTAGGTTTTTGATTAAATTTGCCAGAAATTACTCAATTAATTTGTTCAGTCAATAAACTTCTAAATATAATTGTTTGCTACCTTTTCATTAACTAACATAAGTACATTTTAATTTAGCTCGCTGATCTTAAGAGCAAACCGTTTTTTTTTTTAATATATTCATTTTATTTACTGATGTCATTCTATTGGGAAGGAGATTGGATATGACTTTGACTTTGATAGAATGGCAAATAGAGTAATTAGCTTGGATTACAAGCTCTAGCTCCTTTATAATGATGAGCATGATTTTATAAGATAATTATTAATTTACATATTTGTGGTCGTTAATTTTGCTGGAGTTGACTGCAATATAGTTTTAATCCTTCCTGAGGATTTGTTTGGACTTTTTGTGTTTAGTACGGACTCTTTTGCATACCGGGCGAGTTTATTTATTGAGTTATTCTTATGATTGGGTATTCCGGCGTAAAAACGCTCAGCTTGTTTAATGAAGAATTCTCTCAGCGTAGGAATGCCGGAGTCTTTATGAATTTGAGAATTTCTTATCCAACGGGGGACGCCGAGGGCTAATCTGATGGCTTTATTTTGGAATTTTTGAAGCTTTTTTATGTGTACGGGAGCAGCGTTTCCCCATATGGGTGCTGCTTAGGTGAACATGGGTCTGATGATGGCTTTGTATATTAGTAGTTTATTTTTCATCGCTTATTTACTGTTTATACACATCATGGGGTTAAGGGAGTGTAGGGCTCTGGTGGCTGATTTGAGTTTGTCTTGGATATGGTGGCGCCAGGTGAGTTTGGAATCTAATGTAAAGCCTAGGTATTTCATGGATTTGCGCCACGGCACATTTTTTCCGAACAATTGTAGGTTCGGCGGACGTCTTGGGATCCTTTTGGTGAATATAATGGCTACACTTTTGGTGGGATTAACTGAGATTCTCCATTTTTTGAAGTATTCTTCTAGTATTGTGAGATGGGATTGCACTCGGCGGGTGCAGTTCATGGAGTTTACTGAGCTTGAAAAGATGAGGGTATCATCGGCAAATTGTGCCATTATGGAGTACCTGTCATTGGGGACAGGTACGTCGCATGTGTATGTTTTATAAAGGTCAGGAGCGGCCCTTGAACCTTGCGGGACTTCGGCATTAATTTTTTTTTCTGTAGAGGGGTGGCCGTCTAATTTAATAGTGAAGGATATGTTTATACCCTCTTGTCCTTTCTTTCTTTTACCACTTTCAGTATTTGCTGAACGTCTGTATAGTTTATTATGTTGTCTTGTGTAGTGTTCATTTACTTGTGACGTTTTTATAAATGTTGTGTTCGTGTGTATAAATCAAATTTAGATTTTGTAGATTAATAAGCACGTGTTATATTCCTACAATTTTGTGATTTTCATTAATTTCGTTTCTTGGTATATTTTGTGGGGGTATCTGGGTTATAATTAAAGAGTTTTTTAACTTTATTCTGTATTATTTGTAGGTCGCATAAATATGTAATGTATATGTTACACCATATTTCAATTAAATAATTTAGACGGGACTGGATTAAACTAAAGAATAATCCCCTCTTTACTTGTGTCGGTAGAAGATGGGCTATTCCACCAAATACACCAATTAGTGGCATATTTTTTTCTTTACATTTTGCATTTTCTTTTTAAATGATAAGCGTTTATCGATTTGTAGTCCCAGATATTTTTCACCATCTGAAATTTGTAGTTTTTTTCTTTCTATGTATTTGCAATGGTTTACGAGATGGCGTTTTTCTTTTTGGTGAGCTTAATCATGTAACTCGTTTTTTTAATATTAATAGTAAATATATTTTTAATTAGTCAGTTGTTTAACATGTTAAGATCCAGTTGTGATTTTTCTAATAAGATTATTATTAAGTATTTGCCGAAGTAAAATATCGTAGTATCATCTGCTTATGAATATTAATGGCGCATGGTAACATCTAAAACTATCCGCATAAATTGCATTATGGCAGTTGTTCAAATCATTCAAACGAATGTAAAACTATGTTATGACAAGTCAGTAGCTGATTCCACCCAAGTGTCGTAGGTTCAATTCTGTCCACCAACTGCGTGGCAGGCCGGATCGGGAGAGACTGGTTGAGGTAGACCTTTTAACCTCTCAAACAGTACTGTCTCGGAATATCGCCTTTTGGGAGGGATGGATTTATAAGTGCGTCACTCCTAGACTCACTGACCTCCATATTCCTACCCACCTCTCGAATCTTTTTGCTTCACAGAATTTCTAATCCTTCCTTTCCTAAAAAGATCCTCCACACAGCATCCCGAAAGATGAAATAGGCCTTGAAGGGAATCCTCAGGGCTTCCTGTGTGGAGCTAATGTAAAAAACTGTTCTAAAATTGCAAAAGCAATTTTTTCTACTTATAATTATGGTATTAGGAGTTATTCAAATATTGTCAAGTTATGTATGTCGTTATTAAAAACAAAAATACAGTTAAGCATACAAATCTATTCCGAAAACGAAAGATAGATAGATACGTAGGTAGGTACCCCATTAATAAAACACACTATATAAGATAATAAGAGAGTACCTGGGTAACAGGATTTATATTTTCATTCTCACATTTGAATGATCTATAAAAAAAATCTCATTCGAGCAATTAATTTTATTAAAGCATAAATGGACAATGTTTCAACAAGAATATGCACAAAGTTATGAATAAAAAATAATAAATACTCAAAAATGTATCGCAGGCCAAACACCTTCCAATGTCAATTGACGAAATAAATCACATTTCCCGCCTTTTCCCCTCACCGTCCCGCTGTGAAAAGTTTCTTAACCTCTTGCATAGGTGGCGGGCCGCCCCCACCGCAGGCAGTAGAGGAGGTAGGGGCCAGATCGGCCCAGGCCCAGGTAGGCCCAGGCCCAGGTAGGCCCAGGCCCAGGTAGGCCCAAGCCCATGGCCCTGGCCTACGTGTGCCACCCCGGTTAACCGCCCCGGATGGTTCACATGAGCTTAAGGGATGAAATGGAAATGCATTTAAATTAGATCATTTTGATACTGTATTACTTCATTAGATTATATTGTTCGTGTAAAAGAAACTCACGTTAACATACATATTATGCTGAACAATTTTAATTTCATTGAATGTTAACCATATTGACAGTTTGATAGCGTTTCCGTACAATTTAAAATATAATTTCCCTCCTCATTGCGTTGGATACGTTGTAAAATCCAGGTACCTACAAGGGAGAGTCTAAAAAAATGATAGTTGTTACAGTTGAAAATAAAACTGAAATCTGATCAACTGTATCAGATACTGGAGTCGGGTTATGTCAAGAGTAAAAATAATATAAGACGATATATGAGACGATTTGCCAAGAAGGCAGACAAGAAGTGTGTACCAAGACAGACTTGTTTGATAGTTCGTCCTCTCTGCCTTCCCCTGCTGGAAACGGTGTGATGGATGGTTAGTTAGTTAGTTGGTTAAAACAAACAAAAAACCTTCAAGCGTAGCTTATTGTGGAGATGATTCTTGGAATTGAAAATAATTGACTTGACCAAAAAAATTCAACCAGAAAACAACTAGTACAATCTTCATGACGCCGAAGCTCACCGTTCGTGAGATTGTTGCGAGATGAACACACTATAATCGTTAAACTAGCTCAGTAGTATTTAATTATATGTTTTTTCTCAATTGCACGGACGAATAAACTGAAAAAAAAACATATATTTATTAGAATAATTTTTTATCTTCTATAAAGAGCATTTTCTTAACGACTGTCAGATTTGTGGGTTAATGTTAAAATCCAAACAGATACAGGTGCGCCATATCTCTGCCATATACTGGCATATACTCTGCCTTATACTGCCATATGTCTGCCATATCTGTGCCATATACTCTGCCATATCTGATGGAGGTACTATGCACAAATCTTTTCACATCCATTTCATTTAAGAACAAACTGAAAGAAATATCAACTTTTTACTTGAAAACTTCCCCAATGCGCAAACAAACTCTACCTACTTATTATTTATAGTCGAATTGTATGAAATATGGGGTCGTGTAGAGAATGTGAGGGAATTTATAAATATCTAATATTATAATATACAGCACTTTGAGAAAATTGGGCAATTTATACTGGTGAGATTTAGGAAGTAGGATGACATTACTATTTCGTATTTCTACAATAAGATGCAGGAATTTTGTCTAATTGGGGTCGAAGTTGATTCACCTCAACAAATGTTCGCGAATTGCCAATTTAAAATATTTTATTTTAATTCCACTTTATTGTATATTTTATATATAAAATCATCTGGTTTCGGTTCACCCTGAACCTTCATCAGGGTTATTTAAAAACATATTATTTTACATAAAATATATTATTATATAACCCTGATGAAGGTTCAGGGTGACCGAAACCGGTTGGTTTTATTTATATTGAAAATATATACAAAAAAGATTTAAAAACATAGTTATTTTACTCTAATTATTAAAATTATGTTTATCCACAAAGTGTTTCCTACACGTGGAAATTAAAAATATTTTCATTTTGATATCTTTTTAATATGTTTCACATTTTCTCTTTTCTCTTATACATGTTTAAACGCAGCTTTATATCTACAATATATTGCGTTCAGTCTTGAAGTTTTTAATTTTTGTTGTCTAAACATTAAAAAATTGTGTCTTGTTGTCTCTGTATTTAAGTAAATTATTTAAAAGCCTATCAGGGCGTTTATAATAAATAAGTAATAATCGTTTAAATTACACGATTCATTGAAGTATCATGCCTAATTGATGGCCTTCGTAGTCGAGGGGTAAGTCTCTCAACAAGCAATTCGAATCCCGGTGTGCGCAAGTAAATTTTATTTTATGTATTTCTGTTATTTCACATTTTATTAATTAAAACCAATACACAGTATATTTGCTATACGTTCCAGAGTGGTAGATACTCTCAGTATCGCCCTGGTGTAAAACCACCATTCAACACGGAAAAGTTGCTTCAAATGGCTCTAGCCGTGTTTGATGACCAGATCTGAATGGCCAAGTACTCCCCCGCCTTCCTCTTCTATATCTCTTCCCCCCCCCCCCACTACATACCCCGATTGGGGATGCCATAGTCTCACTGGCTTCAGACGGTTAGTAACAGTTGTAACTCTTGTGCCGTATTTACTTTAAATTATTTTTTTTAAATTTTCTGTGCTGAGATACAATTATAATATATTGTTCCAGAAGGTATGCAGTATCGGGTAGTGCAATAAAATACACGCAATAATTCACATCATTCAAAGAATATGAGAAATAATTAGGTTTTCAAGTCATATACATTCTGATTATATTCTAGAATAATGTTATTAAAAATAACAGCCTAGTTTTGTGTGTTTCGCGCTAAAAGGAAACAGATGCACTACAGTGCAATCATGAACTTGAAGTAATAATAATAATAATTGAATGTTGTTTTTCGTGAACTGAACACATTAAAAAATAAGTATAAGTACCTCCAAGAAAATCGACTTTGAACCTTAATTCTAAAACCTTTACATATACATATGCTTACTGGAAAAGAATTTGATGTGTAGACATTGCATTGGAGTGATACGTCAATTTCCTTTGTTAGACATTGTACGATGATATGTTGCCACTCAACTCATTTATAAAGAATAAATAACCATACAATCAACATTTTCTTTCTTTGCACACGACCTTTTATTTTTATTAATTTAATTATTTACGCTCCTTTTAGGACTTTAACATAGGAATACTGATATCATACCGTTTTTTTCTTTTTTCTGTTTATTCATAGATGAACCGCCCCAGCAAAATTCTCCTGTAATTATTACTCTTCAGTACTTTCATCGCATTTTTCAGTGTTTCCTGTGTATTTCGAATGCGCTATAAACATCGAATTATTTTTCATAAAAACAAAAACTGTTTTAGAAACGAGATAAAATTATCTTTTTATTAATGGATCTCAGTGTAAATAAGGCAAACTGGGGAGAGTTATTTTTTTTCTAACGTCGAAAAATTATGTATTTCCGCAAGATAAAAAAAATACTTTTATAAAATATGGACGCCCGGTCATATATGATAGTATTTATAGGTTGTTACTCTCAGAATTTCTGCAATGAAATAAATCCTGACTTCTAGAGTCACTTAATGGAACCCTTAAGCTTACTAAGCAATTATTCTGGACTATCAAATGCATAATTTATATAGAAAAACCAAGCCAGTGAAAATCCGTTGGTTGACAATTTAAGCTTATTCAGATAATTTAAAAGAGTGTTATTGTTCAACGAAGTTGCTGGAATACCACAGACATATGAATATAAAGACTAGAAATTAAAGATGAGGGGTAAAATCAACTGTTGAAGAACGAAGGGGGTAAAGCTGACTGTGATTCGTCAATAAATCAATCTGACAGTATATAGGCATCTCGCATTATAATATCACCTTTTAGTTCTTAAAAGTAAAATCTGCTTTTGAATGAATAGACATTTTTACATGGGAGCGCAAATTACTCGCCACGTTATGAACAAATTTGCGAAGTCCAAATTCGGCAAAATAAATTTCTTCTATTTTCAGAGTCGAATATTTCGTTTACGTATTTAGTTAAGACACTTTTATAAATGTTCATAATTTACTTCCCAGCAACCAACCAGCTTTGTGTTTCGCGTCCAGACGTATCTCGATGTGATAGTATATATTTTTACAACTGATCCATTTTATACGATGTGAATATGCTTAAAATAAAGTAAAATAATGCTTATATATGGAATGTAATACGACAATTGGGTTTATTCTCTTTTTCACATCTATTTTTACAAGTTTTCATACCACAAGCCACCATTTTGCCCTGTTATTTCGTAAAATGAACCGATGATGCCTCGACCATAGTTCGCACAAGAATGATGACGTCACGTTTTCTAAATTCACTTGAGGCCATACGCGAGCCCAGCCGGCTCCAATGGAACCGGTATGGGGAGTGGGGAATAATACGCTTTTAATCACTTAGGGCAGGTCTACTAATATTCATTTGTCTATGTGGAATACCTATTTTACAACTTCGAAAGCGTAAATATTTATTTTGTATTCTCTCAATAGCTTGAACATGAATATTGTAATGTGGGTTTCAGCTAAAGGGAGGTTTCGGTTCCAGGCGGTAGAATTATTGTACTTAAGTTGTAAGTTGAAAAAAGGAAAATATGACTGTAATCAAATTAATTTGTTAAAATTTCCAGTTAACGTAGTTATAAATTCCAACATTTGTAAGCACTTGTTAGAAATTTCCGTTATGCGGCTAACTTTTAAAAGATTTGATTGAAAAGTGATGCCTAAGTCTTTAATTTGTGTTAATGTCTCAAGAACTGTTTTCAATTACATGAAAAAGTATCTATTTGATATTTTTTATTTATTTTTTTATCAATTTAAAAGATGTTTTTAATAAATTTGAAGTTCCTAAATCTAATGCATAAAGTTATTTCAAAGTAATTATTTGGTTATAATAACGCTTACTTTCAAACACTGACTACCCCATCAAAAAGTAGGACACTTGCTATGCATAAGTTTGAGCTCCGCAATAATATTCATTACTGAATGTGTTATTAACGGTACAAGGCTTTTGAAAGAATTCAATAATAACTTTCTCGCCAATTTACACCCGGCGAATCTCACTACAGGCCATTCTTCCTGAATGTGGAACTCCCGTGCATTCTACGCCCCCAGGCGGGCAGTCACAACACTAGCGGGGGGGCAGGGGGCGGTGGGGTTCTGGGGGTCGGCCGGGGCGGCGCGCGGCGGATCAATGACCCGGGGTGGCGCATGCGCATCGCGCCAGAACCCAGACATTACACGAAGCCGATTAACCGCGCCGGAAAACGGAAGTGTGGGGAAAATTCATATTTGTTGGATTTCAGGAAAACTGTTGAAAGTTATCGAAAAAAATGATAGTTTTAATGTAAGTTTTAATAACGTTGGTAATGGTTTTAAGTAATATTGGTTTTACAAAATACAATAATTAGACGTCATGGTACCCTTATAGCAATCAGCGTCATTAATTACTTCTATTTTTCTTGGTTGAATGGGGTAACTATTAAAAACAATTTAAACAAAGTCGCTAGAAAATATTTTAATTTTCTATTATATATATATAAAATAATATATATGCTAAGGTGCTTTCTAAACCTTCTGATAGTTGCCCCAATGGCAAAATACATGTTTGCATTATTCTCATATGGTAAAGAATCTTATGCATGGGTTGGCGTATTACACCAGGATTCATTTTGAGTACAAGTCTTTTATTTCTTTTGCCTAAAATGATATTTTCTCCGAACCAATTTTAAGATTATTTTACAGAACCTCAAAAATAATTTTAAAATGAAGACTTAAATATACATTTATTAAAATATTTAGTTCTTGATGCGATCACATTTAGTACGACTCCGCCATTGGTTATACATCGATCTGAATATCAAAAACCGCCTTGCTGCTGAAAAAATGTTCAAATTGTGTAATCTACGAATATGTTACAAATGAATAAAATAAACTTAATTTGACTCATTAATTTCCATTGAACTCAAAAAACATTAAAAAAATGGCTGATACATTTTTAAAAGTCTTGTTTAAATCTAAAGTTAAGGAAACAGTACTTTTTGAAAAATCATTATTTAGATGTTTTTTATCGCACTAAGACACGACTTTAATAAATATAATAATCACATGAGTTCGTGAATTCCATCATAAAGATACCGAAAAACACATTAGGTACTTATGGTTAAATTAACACGAAGACCCAGCAGTTATTGTTAAACTATCACGATGACACAGTAGTTATAGTTGAATTATCACGATTACACAGTAGTTATAGTTAAATGAAATGCTGAAAAAAAAGATAGGATTTTATAATAAAATTGAGCTAGATACTTTACATTATTAAATGTGGCCTGTATTGTAGTCAAAGATTTTTTCAGGTATTTTGGGACTCCAGACCAGATGTGGTTGATAACATATACAGTGGTATGCATTTGCGATTACTGCAGGGTCAGCAGTTGTGGGCTCTGTACAATCCGCACAGCTTTTGAAGGTTACAGCGAGCGTATTTATGAATCTCGGCTCTCAAAGATAAATTAGCTAAATTTATTAATTCGTCAATAAAATAATTAATTTATATGTACCTACTTACCGAATACGAAAGTACGTTCGTTGAATTTGAATAATGTTATTAGTAAATAATATTCAGTAATTATAATTCTCGCTTCCAAACTTTGACATTTGTATGTTAACCAGGATTCAGCGCGTCTGAAGCGAATAATCGAGAGTGTACCCGCACTGCCGGCATACTACGTACACCCGCTTCTTTCCTTATATCCACTCCCACCACCCCGTGGGGGGTGAATGGGGGGGAGGTGAGGGAGGATTGGGGTGGGGCACGCAGACTGCGCCAGCCCTCAGATTGTTGGAAGCGAATTATATTACGTTACGCTGCACAGGATTTTGCGCGCTTCTGCCAAAAGTTACAGGCATTTTTTTAAATATGACTTCGCAATGTCTCGGCTGGAATCGAACCCATATCCTTCGAGACTTAAAGTCAAAGGCGTACTGTAACCGCAAAGCTTTGGGCACCGAGGTTATGAAATATAGCATTATTTCTAGGTTAACGTGACTATTATCAGATTGCAATACTATGTGATGAGGATGTGAAATGTGGGAATTTAAAAAAATCTTTTTTTGGACAAAAAACCATAAAGACAAACCCAAAAAATATTCTAGACAATTTCTTTAATAACCTGAACTAGTTTGAAAAGCACACCTACCTTCATCAATGTTACTTCCATAATACGACAATACCTATTCCAAACGATCATTTAATCATAAGATATATTTTCCTGCCATTTCTTATTTTAAGATTAGTATAATACATAATTTTCAAAACTCCTATGTATTAACAGTCAATTACAATTCGTGAGCTTATTATAATTCTTATTTTCAATTCATTTATTATTATCTATCCACACACTTCCTTCCTTTTATAACAATCTCAGGCGAAATTACGTAATGACATTTTATGGACATACGTAATAGGTACTACAACTATGTAATAACTAAAAAATTTCTAACTGTATCTTATTGTACTGTGTATGTCTTAACAAATAAATAAATAATCATTTTTATCGCATTTCCTCAAATAAGGTCGGATTCTGTTAGAACGAACTGGCGTGGTATTTTATATAAATAATGTCTCACTACTATGATTGTTTTTAGGAGATAATTTCACATTGTCAATTTGGTTATGTTTCTGTGCTATATTATTGTTGTCAATACGTGATGTTTGCACCTACTGAATCAGCCTTTGGCCAATGTACCTACCTAATGCACAAAAGTATATATAACACTTTATAAAATGAAAATGTATTAAAAACTAAGTTACACTTTAATAAGGGGTGTCCGAGGGTAAAGTTTTCTAAATCCAGGAGGTGATTCTAAATGATGGCAGAAGTAAAAAATACAAATAACATTTTTAAAAATTCCGATGTTTATTTTTCCCAAAAAACAATTCAATTTTTTACCTTAAAACTATCTTAAAACATTGGAATTTTGAAAAAAAATATTTATCTCTTTTACTTGTACTATTGTGTAAAATGATAAATCCGTTTGGGTTTGCAGGGCCTTAAGTTGGGAAAAAAATCTCTGTTTACAACAAGAAAGTGTTTTCCTATTTTCTATCAGTTTTCTCGTACCATACGAGTAGAAACAAAATTTTTGCTTATGCAATGATGATTTTGATAGCAGAGGAAAAGGATCCCAGATGCCTGGGTGAACTCCTCTGGTAAGTCTGGTAGTCGGTTTGTAACATACATGAGTAGTTCAATACTCCCTTAACAAATGTTATTAACCTAGACATCCTAAAAAGCCGATTCCCCGACAAACTAAAACACGGAATCATAATCCCAATGCATAAAGCAGGCTCTAGAGCGGACATAACTAAGTATCGTCCAATTACATTTCTAAATTCACTATCTAAAGTTTTTGAAAACGCTATTAATAATCTACTAATTGAATACCTTGAACAACATAACATACCATCCCACAACCAATTTGGATTCAGGAAAAATAAAGGCACCTCCAAATCCCTGGCAACAGTTACCGTTTTTCTAAATGAAAACTTAGACAAGGGTTCAAAATGCATATCAATATTCATAGATCTGTGCAAAGTATTTGATACTATCTCACACTCTAAACCAGTCATACTCAACCTGCGGCCCGCGGGCCGCATGCGGCCCGCCGAGCTATTTTGTGCGGCCCTCAATACATTTAATATCAGGAACATGATTTACAAAATCTGGCATTCTATATCACGTTTCACGTTAATTTGAGATTAATTGCGACTTTGACGTACAGACATTGAAACCCGAAGAGGATAGTATAAGTATAATATACTATCTATATAATATAATATGGTATAAGAGTGTTGCTACTGCACACCATAACTGCACACGCTAGATCTATCTCTAAAAAACAAAGATTTGACAGACAAATATACGCGCAAATAATTTTGCTCGTGGCAACACATAAATTTTTGACAGTTCCAAATTTAAATGGTTAACAGGGTTACTACCAACGAAGGCGATGATTATATATGTATTTGATATAATTTTTTTGCGGCCGGAAATTTTCTAAAATGGAATTCTCTAGCTACCCCCCCCCCCCCATGGATTTCGAAAAATTGTTGTGGGGAATTACATAAGATGTTTTTGACTGTGCGGAATTTTTTTCAGCGAAGTTCTATAACAACCCCCCCCCCATGGATTTTAAATATTTTGCGGGGAGCACTCATTTTGTATTTTTTTTGTGGGGAATTATTATGTTTTACAGAAATTCTCTAACAACCCCCCCCCCCCCCATGGATTTCGAATAATAAAAGGGGGAATCAAGCTCACACCGTTGGCAACACCGACCAGTATAGTGTTGCCCGCGTAGCTTTACAAACATATGAATGTGGGCCGCAGAAGAAAAAGGTTGAGTATCACTGCTCTAAACTATTACAAAAACTATCTTATATTGGTATAAATGGTAATGAACTTCCTATTATTACCGATTACCTGTCAAACCGAAAGAAAAGTGTGAAAATCAATAACTGCGACAGAAATCAATTACCAATTAGCTACGGCATGCATCAAGGAAGCGTTTTGGGTCCTACGTTGTTCTCAATATACATAAAAGAATTGTGTAATCTTTAAATAGATGGCAAAATTGTAAGTTTTGCTGATTACACGATTCTACTCTTCAAATCAAGAAATTGGAATGATGTTTTCACTTAAAAGCAAACAGGGGCATAACTGTTGTTAAAAGATGGTTAAACAATAATACACTAACAATGAATGTAACCAAATCTAAATAAATTAAATTTAGTATTAATCGGTCCTTAAGAACCCCAGAAAATCAAATTAAAATATGTGCTTGACCCCTGACAAATGCGATAACATGTGATTGCCCTTATTTAGAACAGGTAAATAAAATTAAATACTAGGGTACTTTGTCTTTTTAAGACAAACTCGCAAGTTTCTCAACCTAAATCAGCTCAAAACAATTTACTATGCACTTTGTCAATCTTTAATATAGTATGGTGTCATAGCATGGGGAGGAGCAAACGCTGCCACCATTGATCCAATTTCCAAATCTCAGAAACTAAAATAAATTATGAAGATTATCCTCAAACTACCGATTACAAGCAGTTCGGATGAAATCTTTAGAAAAATCTGTGTTATGGACACTAGGTAACTTTATGCCAAAAACATACCAGCATACCTTTTCAAACACAAAACTGCTTTTGACAATGTCTAAACTCCTCGTGATACTAGAACCAAAGGACATAATCTCTTACGTATTCCTTTCGCTAAAACAACTTTTGGCTAGAGAAATTTTACATATTTTGCAACAAGGCTATACAATGCTCTTCCACTAGTCATTAGACTGAACACAATTTTTTGAAATATAAACAGACCCCAAGGCCAAGTCTTGGATCATCAGCTAAGACAGATCTAAGATAAAAATTTATAAAAACCCCTTTATAAGTATGTACTCTAACTAGATGCTGATTTACCTCTATCATTTGATGTAATGCAATATTGTTATATATGTTATGTTAGATTTTACTACCTATATTAACTTTCATTTATTATTTCATTAAAAATGTTATAGTTATGCACGTATCAAATAATAAGTAAATACTCATTTATGTATCCAATACGTCTGTTTCAACACATGTATATCCTAGTGAGACAGATATCAAAAAACACCCGTAAAACAACTTTATATTGATAATAAAAAATAAAAAAAATAAAAAAAATCATTTTTTTATGTGAATACCAACAGTCCAAACTGCTCCTAACCGTCTGGAGCCAGTGAGACTATGGCATCCCCAATAAGGGTATGTTATGGAAGGTAGGAGTGTATTTCTATTCAGATCTGGTCATCAAACGCGGCTAAAGCCATTTCAAGCAATGTTTCAATTCTGAATGGTGGTGTTACACCAGGACGATACTGCGATTATTTTCCACCCTGGAGCGTTCCACAAGTATACCATATATTATTTTAAATGAATAAATTGTTAAATAACACAAATTCATAAAAGAAAAATGAACCCACGACCTTCGGATTGCTAGTTGAGAGCCTTACCTCTCGACCACGGAGACTGGGCGTTTGCCGGGGGCAAAACTAAACATATATACTTCTATAAGCAAAGCTTCTCTTTTTTTAAATATGAGAAAACCCTTTTATTAAAAACAACTTCACTATTTTGCTAAATTGCAGTTAGCCCTAGGCTTTGAAATGTAAATATAAAAGAAGGTTCTTGGATAACGATAAAATGGAAAAACAAACATCCCGGTGTGTGTTGTTTATTTATTGAAGTGTATTTTTGTTGCACTCTCGGTGATGAAAAACTTCAACAGAAGCATATGAAAACCGTTGATTAAATTGACTGGATGCCCCATAAAATCAACGCTACATCCTGTCGATGAGTCCATTAGAATGATATGGAATGTGATAGATAGGGGTGGTGAACATTAATTTAACGAATTATTATTTTTTTTAGTTCCTGAGTTCTTAATTATTATTATTTTTATGTAGATAGCATTTTGGTTTCGGTGACTTCCCTTTCTTCACCTAACAAGTAAAAAAAATGATGTAGGTAAATGAGAGAAGAGTAAAATTGGATTACAATAAAAAAATAGATGTAATGATGTGCTCAATTTTGTACATAAAATTGTATATGACCGATTGCTTAAATACTTTTAGGATGAAATAGTTTTTTAACAAAAATATACTTAATTCAGAAATGTAAATATAATTAGATTGCCGCATATGAGAAAAACAGAGTCACAGAATTGCTTAATGCATACATAATTCAGAAATGTAAATATAGTTAGATTTTCGCATTTGAGAAAAACAGAGTCACAGAATTGCTTAATGCATACATAATTCAGAAATGTAAATATAGTTAGATTTTCGCATTTGAGCAAAACAGAGTCACAGAATTGCTTAATGCATACATAATTCAGAAATGTAAATATAATTAGATTGCCGCATATGAGAAAAACAGAGTCACAGAATTGCTTAATGCAAACATAATTCAGAAATGTAAATATAGTTAGATTTTCGCATTTGAGCAAAACAGAGTCACAGAATTGCTTAATGCATACATAATTCAGAAATGTAAATATAATTAGATTGCCGTATATGAGAAAAACAGAGTCACAGAATTGCTTAATGCATACATAATTCCGAAATGTAAATATAGTTAGATTGTCGCATTTGAGAAAAATAGAGTCACAGAATTGCTCAATGTATAAAGTACTATAAATGGATGATGAAATGCCTGAAGTCTGAAGAATGAAGGAAGAATTAAAAGAAAGGAAGTTTTGAAAAAAAAAAAAATTATGCTTACTGTAAAAATATATATTTATAAATAACAAAATGTAATCATGTAAATATTAGTTTATACATATAAAATGTTATATTATCTGACTCAATATTTATTTGTTTATTTATTAAGACATACACAGTGCAATAAGATACAGTTAAGGATATTTTTCGTTATTACATAGATGTAGTACCTATTACGCATGTCCACAAAATATCATTACGCAATTTCGCCTGAGATTGTTCTGAAAACTTAACTGATGATTTTAAGTTAAGATCAATAAATTTAAATTTAAATTAATGTTTGAGTAGGTAATTGTTATAAAAGGAAGAAAGTGTGTGGAGGGAAAAAAATAAATTTAATTCAAGAATTATAATATGCTCACGAATTTTAATTGACTGTTAATACATAGATGTTTAGAAAGTGTTTTTGAAATATGTCATAAATTTATTAAGTTAGTTTTGTATGTTAAAAGGGAATCATGAAAGATGTCTAAGTCTAGTAATTTTTCGTAGTGGGTGTAAGTTTTGATTGCGCGAGTAATTACCGAGTTGTTTGCTGCATTGGTATTGTTGGCTTCAATATGAAAAAGTGTAGTGTGCCTGGTACGCCTCGTTGTAACATCAAATATAAATAAAAAGACACACAATCAGTTGTTAAATGTCTAACTTCTATGCCTGTTTTGTTATTATTTCATCATGCGCCAGTCGTTTCATGTACTGAAATAACAACAGAACTTGAATAGAGCTTTCACAGAACTTTGAAATTTGATGAATTATTAAAATTCTGTGGTCCTTAGTATCGCTCTGGTGAAAGGCCATCATTCAAAACTGAAAAGTTGCTTGAAATGACTTGGGACTATTGTTTGGAATTCACATTTATGAATAGGTATAATGGTTACAGCTCATTCTGTATCTCTTATTTGGAGACCAGATCTGAATATAAAAAATACTTCCAAACCTTTCTCTTTCCCATCTCCTTTCTTATCTATTCGTTTCAGCCTCGTATCATACCCAAATGGGGATGCTATAGGATACAGACTCTGAACAGACGAGAGCAGTTGGGACTCTTGCTTGGAAGTCACATTTATGAAGAGGCATAATGGTTACAGCCCATTCAGTATCGTATATATAATAATCAGTAGAGAAACACAAGAAGGTAGTTCATTTTATTTTATTACTTTGTGCAATAAGGAACTCCATTAACACTTTTAATTGAAGAACACATTGTAAAATAAGTCATTTCCACAATTGACTCAATTTTTGTAATCGAATGTCTCGTTCCGCGTTTTTGAGGTTATGATTTCAAATTTCGGCTGAAATATAGCTTTGACCGTAAATATTTTTTATAAAACCACAACTTAACATAAGTTAAACATTATTTACATTTAGAAGCTTTAACTCAAATGATAATAAAAATACCTACAATGACACTTTCGTCATGTCGGTTGTTAGTTGTTCACTACATCCTATTTCCGTTGTTAACTATTATATTTAACAGCAATTATTATAGAACTTAGTAGCCAAAACTAAGTTTCAATTATGCCGAAACTAAATATGATTCTTATAAATCAATCAATCAAAACAAAACTGAAATAAAAATATTTTTTGTCGTGATAATGCCAGAAGTCGCCGATCCAATAATGCCAACAAGGTGGGATATTTCGACATTAATTTTTGTGTGACGATTTATTAATTTTACCCACAATTATATAAACTAAAATATGTAAGACATTTGTATTCTATTCAGTGATAGTTTTAATTATTTTCTAGCTTGCTAGGTTGATCGGGGCGAGGTTACGTTAAATTGTAATATGATTTTCTAGTATAACGGTGTTTTAATAGTATTACTTCAAACAGGCGCATATTTTGCTTAATAAAATTATGCTAGTAATTGATTTATCTACCTGAATACAAGGTGGATTTTAGTTGATAGTGGAAGTCACTCAGGACTCCCATTGCAGATTGCAGGCATATAGGCTAACTATATAATAGGGTTGTTCGAGGATGCGCATTTTACAAAGCAGAAAGTTAATTGCTTTAGCGGAAAGGTTCATAAGGCTTTTAAACCAAATTAGTCCACGATCAGAAAGTTTTCCCTACAAGGTGAATCTTTAAAAATTTAAATGCAATTTTTTTGTTAATATATCTATATATATAGGTATATTAACTCAGCACGGGTAAACAACCCAGTGAGGCCAACATTACTAAATTGAAATATGAAATATTGTAAAAAAAAATGTATCAACAATAAAAAAAAAATAAAAAAAAATATATATATATATATTTAAAGTAACATTTTAAGAAATACAAAGTAAAGTATTCACAGTCCTCCTCACTAGGTATTCCTGTTCCGAGACGGACTGTAGATTGTTGTGTGGGTGTTATTTCACGTTTCCTCATCTTCATGTTTGGTTTGCCATATTTTGATGTCGGTTATAAAACTATTTTTATCTCCATGGTGTTTTTATATCATTTGGAAGGGCATTATATAGTTCTTAGAAATTATGGTTCTTCTGGCCAAAAGTTGTTTTTTGGGATATTCAGTAAATTTGATTTTTCGTCCTTGTAGTGTAGTATGTTGGTCACTAGGGTACTAATTTCTTTTATTCAAATTTGAGTAAAGTTTAAGTAAATTTGAGTTTTATAATACTGAAAACATTACATTAACTTAACATTGACCCAGGAGGCTCGAGGAAAATAATTTCACTCAGAGCTTATGCCATCTTTGGGAATGGGGAAACTTATGTCATCTTTGGGAATGGGGGAACTCGGGCGAAGCCGATAAATAAAGCTTTTAATTTTGCAAAATAATAATTCGCAAATTGTTTTCCTTTTTTAATTAATGTATTGACTGGTGTTTCAATGGAACATCAAGCAATTCGAAATAACGTTGTAATTGGATGAAATGAAACGGTCTTACAACATGACTTACGTCATTTGGAATTATTCCGAAGAAAATTTAATTAGTACCTTTCGAACTTTTCAACCCTGTAATCAAAAAAGTATATTTTAAGGACAATACATTTGTTAGCAGTGGATTTTCATTCCAATATTTCACGTTTTCCACTCCCTCCCTTTGCACAGCAAAGGCTTCTTTTAAAGCTTTTTAATACAGAGCCTTTCGTATATATTACATATTATGTGTGAACTTTATCAAGATTGCATTTTTGTTCGATACACAAATCCATATCGTAATATACTTTACATGGATTTAGAATGCACGAGGTGGGCTTTTGCGATACCTTTTACCATTTTTTGGTGTTTAATGTACGTTATGAAAAATTCTTTGTGAGTATTATGCCTGACCTGCACATTTGCTCTCATGATGGATAGGTACTGAAAAGGTGTCTGAAACGTTGGCTAAAGAAGGAGAAAGCAAAACACAGAAAATTACCCCAAAAATAAATCGCGATGCCATATAAACGTTATGTTTGTATAAAATACACTGTTGCTCTCATCGCAAAATTTATGGGAGTGTAATGAAAATTGAATTACAAAAATTTATTTTCCGGGTGACGTACTCGTGCTTTTTTGTTTAATATTTACATCTAAATTACCGAACCAAACTGGATGACCTTTTTTAAATGAAAAATTACGACATTATATTATTTTTTCCATTATCTATAATGGATATTCCAAGTATATTTGAAGATTTAGATTTCTCCTTATAATTAAAAAAAATCTTTTACAATAATTAGGTAGAAATATGAAATTACAAACGGCAAAGTTTGTGTCCTAACTAAAATTATTTCTCGTTTGTAATTTCAAATTTATACCCGATAAAATGCTCTTTATCAATGTTTGATCGTATTTATTATTTCCAAAGTAACTGGAGAAAGATTGTTTTCAACAACAATTTCTATTTCGTCACAAAAGTTCGAGCTAACTTTATAATACTAACAAAATAACTACGGACTGTGTCAAATATACCTATGATACAGTGAGATTAGGTGGAAAAAAATTGAAATAAAATTATAAAATATATACTCGTAAGCTAATTTTCTCAGTATTTTGTCAAGGTTAGTTTTAGGTTTATTTCAATAAAGCCATGAGTACTCCAACACATAACATCGGCATTTGTTTTGTAAAGGATGGGGTTTTAATACATTATATTATTGTCCCTAGAAAGAAACAAACTCTGGGCATTATAAAACAAAAACAAGATTACAATTTTTCTATGCGGTTTGTATAAAAAGTGTTTACAATAGGGTATAGTGAAGTTATAAATGTTTAGTGTAATATATAGTGAATAGTTTATGAGAAACATACAGTGATACAATTAAATAAAAATAGTGTCAACTGCTGGATTGAAAAGCCATAATTTTAACTCTTTTAAATATTGAGGAAGTTTAGTAATCACTTTTTAATATCTTTCGGTAAAAGATTGAAAGTAGGAGGTCCAATGAAACTGAAGTATGTTTGCATTTGTTTTGTGTTCATTTGGGGAGTATAAAATACATTATTATTTCTAATGTTGATTCTGTTTTCATTTATTTCGTATTTCTTTTTGTTTTAAAGATATATTTCAGAGTATGGAAAAAAAAAGTTTACCTAGACAGAATAGTTTAGAATCTTTGTATAACTCATCTGTTGAAAATGTTTTTTTCCGATTGTACGTAACTTTGATGATATAATTTTGACTTATTTGTAAAGGTTTTATATGTGCATGAAGCGCACCGCCCCATCCTATTATTCTAGTGAAATTGCACCCAAGAAATATAAATAATTTTCAGTTTTTAAATTTGGTGCACTTCTTTTAGTCTGTAAAATGTGTATGTAAGATATCTTAATTTACAGACAGTATTATTAATTTGTGATTGCCAATTTAATTTTGTATCAATAAAACCCAAATATTTGATCTTTTCAACTATTCCAAGTTCAAAGCAAGATGAGCATATTTCTTAATTACAGTTAGCATTATGTATTCTAATTTTAAGATGATTGGGGGTTTGTTTTTACTAATTTAATAAAAGGATTGGTAAAATGTTTTATCATAGTTTAAGAAGAGTCTGTTACTTTTTGGCCACGATGAGACATATGTAATACATTTTGTTGCTTTCAAAAATATTTCAGGCCAGGATTTTCCATTCACTATTTTTGCTGTATCATAGGCGTAAGCTATAATTTTACCAGGGATCATAACATCACAATGTTTTTTGTTTTAGTGTGTTACCTGATAAACCATCAATTCCTCTAGAATTTTTGATTTTAGACTGTCAATGTGTTTTTCAATTTCATTTGTTGTGATGGGTGAAAAATATTCTAAGGAGTTAATTGAATCATTAGTTGAGACTAAGTATAAAGATTATTTTACGGGTGTTGTATTATCAATTTTACTAGAAGATTCAGGTACTTGATCCACTACATTTGTAAAGAAGTTGTTAAAGTTTTCTGCAGTGGCCGATTTGTCAGTTATAATATTTTTATTCATTATAATCTCATTGACATCGGTTGATACTATTTTTTTGTTCATGATTTCTTTAATAATATTCCACGTTTTTTTGGTACCATTTTTGCATTATCAATTTGTTCACAATAATACTTCTTTTTACAATTCCTAATTAACCTATTTACTAAATTTCGCTCCGTTTGTTGTTTTGCAGCCACAAAGCGGGGTTATCTTGTAAACATCGTTTGGGCAGAATAATCCGGCATCTGGAACTTAAAATGTGGCCATTCTGTCTCAGCATTTTGAAGATCTTCATCAAGCTCGAATAGCCCCAAACCACTTCACCACGTCATCTGAGTGAACACCATCCCACGTCCCAAGTCCCCCCTACAGCCTGGACTTGGCTCCATCTGTTATCCAACTTTTCATCAATGGCTTGAATTTAAATCACCACTATTTATGTTGAAAAATAATAGAAAGCTGTAGTTTTAAGAGACACGCAATAAAATTTTTGTATATCAGTGGGTTTGAATTATTTATAGCCAAACGAAAGTTACTTTCCGAAAAACCAATGTAAATATTACCCATACACACAAGCACTTATATTTATAGGGTTACAACGATATAAATTTTGTATCAATTATTATCTTTTCATTTAAATACTTTCTGATTTAATATATTTTAAATATAAATGTAGTCTGTATCAATAATTAAATTTTAAAAATATAAATGGCAGCAAAGCCTTTCAAGCAGGAAATTTAATTCAAAATAGAGTCTTCCCTCGTTCCGAAGCACGTATCCGGCTTTGGGATTGCAGGATGTTCAAATCCCGTTGCTTTTCCTTCGGAACATTTTATTATGCGTTCTTGCATTTGCAGCTATTAAATAACAATCTCCTCTGGAATAAGGATGTCGCCTACTTCAGAGAAGGTTTTGAGGCTGCATTAAGCTATCCACGTCACTAGGTGGAGGAAGTTTGTGAGGCTATATGGACTTGCAAATATCTTATCTGTAAGAAGTACTCAAATTCATTTAAAATGCACAGATTTTTTCAAACGTAGAGAGAATAATAGTTTCATGCACACTTTTATCAGTTTACAAAGATTTTAGTAACAATAGGAAAAGAAACATCAGATAGTTACAAGGCGAGTGACCAAAAAATAATGGGTCAAATAATGTACATTTCAACAAATTGGATGACTAATGCGTGGCGCCTATTAGGGAATTTTTTTTCAGAAGTAACCAAAGGTAATGATGAACAAGGTTATTGAACGTGATGCATGTATTATCAAATCAAATATATATATATATATATATATATATATCCATTTTTACTAACCGTATGCAACATTGGTTATTTGAAAGGGTACGAGCCTTCTGAGTTCTTAAAACTGTTTTAAAAAAAGTTTTAACTCTTTTACTTATTTTTTGTATCGCTAAATTCATAATCTGACCATAAACATAAATAGATATATTTCTAATGACCATGACCATAAACCAAAATTTACAGTTAAAAAAAAAATATACAAAATAATATGGTATATTTTTGCATGTATTTTAATAGTACTTTTATTTCTATTTTCGTTGAAATATCTTTTTTGTCAATCAGTTTTATTTTTATTTCTAATATGCTTTCCAAAATAATATGCACTTTTAAAATTTTTGTTTTACCGTAACAATTTCCTTTTTCCTATTGTTTTATTATTGTTATTAATACATAAATCATGTACCACTACCATAATACGGGCATGTGGCAAAATTGTAATTTTTAAAAATTTACATTATAAAAATATATTTCTGGATTCACCCTTCGGAGAAGGAAATGAATGTATATATTAATTTTGTTTAAATGGGCAAATTTCAAAATTAGATGTAAGTTTGGAGTCGAATTCAGATTTAGAAGAGGTGAGATGTTGAATGGAGGGGAGGTAATTTTAGATAAGGCTTGTGAGGAAATTTGTTTAAAGAGGGAAAGCCAAAAAATATGTGATCTAAAGTTCCAGACCACAGAAAGTACAATCTGGGGAGTCAAGCACGTGTATTTTATAAAGGTGAGAAGGAACGGATCAATGTCCAATTCTCATTCAAATAAGTGAGGAAATTTATTTTTTCGAAAAATGGGAGAGTTATTGAAACCACGGTTTTGATGGGATAGTCCTTTGTATTGAGTTACAGCAGGCTCCCATGGATTTACTAGCAATGTGCCAATACTCTAACCAAACATAATCACCTAAAATTGTAACAGTGCAACCTCAAACACATAGTTCACGTTAGCATCAGTAGGTTTTTTTTTGCTTTACTGCTCCCAAACGCGAGTGAGACTATGCTAAAGGAGGAAGCGTAACACTGCATAATCCCCCGAAAATAAATCACTATAATACTTTTGGCCGTGAAAATTTCAAATCACATCGATCGGTATGTTGCGTATTGTAATTTTTTTTTAAATTCAGACATATAGTAGAATATCTAATAATTATTTTATAATATATTTACAGAGCACAGGTCCCATAAAGTGAATTCATATATGTAACAAACGGTGACCGGATAAATCATCACAATGATAATTCATCACATCTTTTAAAAGTTATATAAAGTCATGGAAAGTGATGAAACAAAAACTTTATTAAGTTGGTTAAGTAGGTTAGGTTAGGTTAGGTTTAAAAAATAAATTTTTCATCGTCTCAACGTTTATATCACTTTTTAAAAGTGTGTTGAATTGTCACTGTGTTGGTTTATCATGGAACCGTAACAAACAGGTACTTTGAACATTACTGGGATGAGGAAGAATGGAGGACACTCAGTGGAAATTAAGGGGGTCTCTTGTGGAACCAAAGCGGCACTACCTCATCCCCTCACCGCCCCTCCCAGCCCTCCCCTTCAACCCCCTGACTGTCAGGAAATTACCAGGAAAACCCAGTACCTACGTGCCCACTGCATCCGACTCGCAAGGCTTAAAAGGACTTCCCTTCTCAATTGTTACTTATATTGTTAAGGTGTTTACTATTGAGAGTATGTGATGGTTTAAAAAAATATATATTTTTCTTTTCATAGTTTCAAAGATCTATTGAATATTGTTATACTAAATTCAGTTAAAAAATGTTTTTAAATAAACTTCAGTTTCTTAAATATAATTGTACTTTTTTCTTGAATAATATCAAATCTGTTATTTTTAAAATTTTTCGGGAAGACTATTAAAATATTTAATCGTTTTATAAATATAATTGTAGTACATTAATTATGTAGAAAATAGAGGAATTTGGATGTCATATTTATATCTTAATGATGAAATAGGTTTAAATTTGCTTCATTCCATTATCTTTGAATGCTTGTAATATAGAATCTTTTTTATAGATGTCTTCAATGTTTGGCACATTTTGAACAATGTGGCTGAAGGGAATGTAGGTTATTTTTTTTTCAAAATAACTTTAATAATTCGATTTTGTACCACCTTTACAGGGCTTAAAATTTTTTCGTATGCACCTCCTCCTCATCCAATAATTCCATACTGAATTTTGATATACTTTTCATTTTTTAAATTTATTAATTCCTTGAAACACTTCGATACTATACCTTTAATGCTATGCGATACATCTTTTTTTTTATTTATTACAAGTAAAGTATTTAACATTACAAATGATAACAATATGCAGACTATATTTTTTTCGTTATTATTCTACTACTCCATAAGTTGATCTCCAGGAGCTCGTGTTTATGGGGGAAGTATTTACCTTTAGACTAAAATAATGTTCTAATGATTTTTTTAAACAATAATCAAAAATTTGTGAAATAAATACAAACATACATTTATTACATACAAACATTTCATCTAACGGGAGACTTATACTGTATTATAATTGTATATTGAGATAGAACCTGCAGACAAGCAGCCATGTGGCAGCTTCGTGGTACTATCTATATATTGTCTAAAAAAAAAAAATAAAAAAAAAAATAAAAAAATAAAAAAAAAAAATAAAAAAAATAAAAAAAATATATATATATATATTATTAACATAGGTACACAAATTAGAAAAAAAGTTTTTAAAATACAATTAAAATAATACATCTCATTACAGATTAAGTAAGCGTAAGAAAATTAAGAGTACAATATATCAGGTACACAAATTTAAAAAAAAAATTTAAAGACAATTAAAAAATATATATCTTTTTACAGATTGAGTAAGCGTAAGAAAATTAGGTGTACAAAATATCATTATACAATTTTAGGGACCTAATTAACTTATTGAATTTTTCATAATTCACAGTTTCGGTTACACTAATTTTATTTTTGGACAATAATATATTGTACCATCTTACACCTAAATACGAATAGTGGTGCTGAGCCGTGGTCGTTCTAAGCATAGGGATGGCTATTAAGCCATTAGTTTTGAGTCCTATCTGAGGGGTGATTTTAAATATAAAATATTCTTTATAAATTTGATATAAGGCAATTCTCTTATACAATTCTGTGATAGATGGTACATTAAATTCCCAAAATATCTCTAAAGTAGGGAAGTCATACGGTCTATTCATTCCTTACTTGGAAATATAAATCTAAATGTGCTTAATGAACAAAATAATATCATAATATCATATGAAAAACTACTTACCAACCATTAATTTATTAAGTACTTTTGGGATTGTGGTTAAATTATATAAACTAAAGTGAATATTCCTAAACTAAAGTAAAGTTACTGTGAATATTTTAAAAATCATTTATCTCTCACTCGCAGAATCAATTCGGCAATATGGAATCACCACTTGGGGACACTCTTACACAACTAATTTAAATCAATTAAAATCAGTGAAAAATCTATTTTCACAGAGACGTAACATTTTATTGTTGAATCGAAACATAAATATCTTGCCTGTGCATGCCTTAATATAGGAACAAAATATTGATTCAGCATATATCTGAATCTGAATACAAAAAAAAAATTGGAACATGAACACAACTACAAGAATTAGGTTCACAAAAAATTAAGGTATTCTTATTCCAAAATATAACAATAAATACGGATAGCGAACCATAGAATATAACGTACGCAAAATGTTCAACGTGTTGCCTAGTAACATACAAAATTATTAATTCCCAAATAGATTCAGATATATGGTGAAAACATGGCTCATAAGTAGAAATACTTTATACCAGTCATACTATCAATCAATAGTTGATATTTATTAGAATGAAGATTTAGTTTTATTTTAGATTATGTGGGCCAATAATAATAATCTTAATATGTACCTAAGTAGCAACAATATTATGTAAATATTTTTTTTTTTACTTTATGTCCGGGTTAAATTTTTCACACAGGAAAACTAAACCCTTCCACACATTTTTCCACAAATGATCATCTAGTCAATCCACATTATGCAAGTGTATTAATACAAAACAATACAAGAACAACACGTCAACTCACCAGAGATCAAATGGGAAATTAATTCACCGACTACAGATATTTTCATATCAGAGGGTTCGGCTCGATAGAACTCTTAACTGGACCTATAAAACCTACTGATCCCTCAATATAAATATTTTAAAAATCTTTCGTAATCTTACATGTATTTATTTATATAAATTCTTCGATAGATCTAATACGCCTAAATTTTGAATGAGAGAGCTAGGTCTAATGCCATTGGCCGAAATGACAAATGGTAATATTTTTATAGTCTGAGAATGTCAAATTCTTTTTATCTCATTTCCTAAATCTGTGTATTTTAGTAATAATATTATGTATACATGTTTACATTGTTATTGAACATGTTCAAGAACAATATTTTTTTTTAAATGGGTCGTTAATCATAAAATAGTAATACACGGACCGAGGTCACACAAGTATGCAAAAGGGTAATACTGTGACTGACACTCCGTCCGGTTGTCAAACAATGAAACCATCCCTTCCTGCCTTTTCCGTTTCATTCACCATGGAAAACACAAAAATTGCGTCGGCAACAAAAATGTGGAACACCACCTCCCCATTTTTCATGTTAGAACCAATGTTTCGTGGTAATGTTTGTGGAAACGTTAGCATGAGACCCCGCTCAACAAAACATTTTATTCCTTCATAAATTTCATGTATAAATACCAATTTTTCAAAATTTAAAGAGTTGTGTTATAATTTACGTGTTGAATGAAAAATCAATATTTTCAGGTAAATAACAAAAACTTTTTTTTGTATTTTTACACTATTTTTTTCATTCAACATCAGACTATTCTACTATTTATAAAAAAATGATTTTAAAAAATCAGCAAAGTCTCTTCTGAGTACTTAGATCTAGATTCTACTATTACTTACTTATACATACACATACATGGAAATCACACAGACAAGGCATAGATTATACGACGTTCTGTGTATTTAGATATAAATTTAGTAGAGACCCAGACATGTTCAAGGTTCCATTACCATAGTAACCAATTTGCGTTGCGAGTAGGGTAGGTTGTTATATTTCCAGCTTAATAGACACTTATAACGAGGGATTATAATTCCAGTATTGGTAGCAGGTTTACTGGTAATTGATAGTTAAATCATTATATTTTTAACAGCATTTTGAAATTTTGTACTTGTAAAATAATTAATTGCATTATTTTGGAAATTCGCAACTTTCATGGTGGAGCACTAAGCTTTGTACCTTGGTGAATATGTCTCTACTTTACAAAGGCGAGATATTCCGAAACCGGTTTGCAAGTTTAAACTAAAGTAATTTACAACTAAAACGTTTTAAAGACACCCTTACTTGTATAGTGATCTATTGGATGGATCAAAAAATAATTTTGTCTTCGTAAGAAAGTTGAAAAATGAAAAAAAATGAAAAAAGAACATTGTATAATTGAACATTTGATTCGCGACTCTACGAGTATATTCGGAGTTGAAAACTTCATTCCCTGCGTACCCAGTATTTTTTTTATTCGGGGTAAGAGGGGGCTGCAAGTGAGTGTGCCTAACTAGTTCAATTTTTGTTTAAATTTCGATCTCTCGTTGTGCACAAATATATTCAAGAGAATTTTTTTTAAATTTATGTACACAAGGTTAGTCCAATATTTTTATCATATACCGATAAGTTTATGATTACTCATTAATAATTGATGGTCCAGTGCAAGATTGAAGGAAGATGTTGCATAGGAAGACGCGCTCTTTCGAAATCTACGTGACTGTTAAGAACGAGTGTTATTTATTTGGGGCCTTACTATGTATACGCATGTTTTAAATTATTTATTTTTATTTTATTTTAGGGAAATCAACATTTTACAATTAGGTTGGTTCATTTGATTTCAAAAATTGATAAAAATCCATTAATATAGGGTAAATGGTTGTTTAAAATTTTAAACACTTTAATTAGTAAGGAAGTAGTTGATGTTTCAAATAGCAACCTGCAGGAGGAAGATTATTATAATTTTAATTACACTTAAAATCAGAGTTTATTGGCAACCTAGCTCGGTATATCAGTAGCATTTAAGCTCAGCTTGGTTGGAATGTTGAGCTTACCTATTAGCAATGTGTAAGCATAGATATCACTTATATCACCATCAATCATCATCATCAGTCTATGATTTTAATAGAGCAACTTGTTTCTTTTTTCTTTCCAACCCAAACTACTGAAGAATCGTGATTTCACACAGTGTCAACCACAGCAGTTCATTTTTACGCGAGCTTAATTACGAGTTGATTTTTGATAAAGTTCACCACTTCAATCAGCGTTGTGCTATATGCAAGGATACTAGTTGTAAATTGTTTTACTTCAAATTAATTTTTAATTACGACGAGCCAACCGCTGAACACAAAGAATTTACACTTTGGAACTTTTAAAATCCATCTATAATATAATACCATTCTGATAAAATTAGGCAAATTTACGTAAATTTAAACAAAAATGGTAAATATTCAATAGAATTCAATTTTAATAATAATTTTTCATTGAATAGAGAATAACAGGAAGTGCCCTGGTAATACGGAGAGAGAAAACAAATAAACTACTTATTAGCATCGCATAGTTGCACTCTTCTCATGCCATCGCACATCCATTGTGAGACAGAGACTAGAATAGTTTCATAGCATATGTTCTTTTTTTAAACACTTCAAATTATAATTATTTATACAAAATTTACTGGTGATGGTTCTTTCGAACTGCCAGTCGACAAATTATAAAAAATTTACTTGAAAATAATAAAAGTTTGATAAATAAACAATCAAGATGCTGTGAGGTGCTCAGCCAACGTGTAGAAGGTGTTTTTTTTTTTTAAATGGCAGAAGTATCCCTTAAATGGTAAGTGAAAGATCAGAAAACCATTTTTCAATTTATTTGATAGTTTACACATATTTCGGCGTATGATATTTAAGTATGTTGTTAGGTAATATTGTAATCAGCGTAGAGTTTATTCTTTATGACAATAAAATGGCCAAATTTAATGAACTTTTAGTAAAACGGGCATCCGCCGCACAAATATTTGGAATGAATAATAAAAATTCAGAGGCTCAGCGAAAATACGACACTGCCCGGAGCTAATATATATATCTATATATTATCAATAATACCTTTACATTTATATTCATAGAAATATTAATTAAGCACCATTCAATGATTTATCGTGCTCCGGCAATTAATATTTAAAACCTCTGTGAAAAAGGATAAGCTAAAAAAGAAAAAATATTTTATTTTCTTTGTTGCACTTTAAGAATGGAATATTGGGATATCACTATTACAACTGTTGGTCAAAGTTCTTCCCCAAGCTTCGTTACGATTAATTTTGTTTAGCACCTTTCATTTCCACGGGTATATGTATAACATGTTTGTGATATAATTGCACTTTTCAGGTTTCTAAGCAGTGCCCGTAGTAGCCAAAAAATGTGCTTCAAAGCTATGAGACCTGAGCTGACCATGTCAAAATTATCAACAATTCTCAATGAAAATTTGAAACAAACACAGAAAATGAAAAAAGTTAACGGTCGAAAAAATAGTCTTGGGATGGGTTATTTCAGAGAATTTGAACAATTAATCAAATTTCAAAGAAAAATTTGAATATTCTGTGAAAGATTTTTTCAACGTCTGTTATTATTTTAATTCTGTAAAGCAGTTAGCCTAATAATGATAAAATAACAGAACTAAAATGGGACTTTCACAGAACGCAAAAATGAACGGTAAAATTTGAAAAAATTAAAACATAAGAAACATATATAAAATAAAACAATTGAAAACAATATATTTTGCACTTTGCCAATCAATAATAGAATATGGAATTATTGCTTGGGGAGGAGCAACAAACTCGGCTATCAATTACATAGAAACCGCACAGAAAACGATCTTAAAGATAATACTGAAAAAACATAGACTGACTGATACAGACCAAATATTCAACAGCTGTGACGTACTAGATATACGCCAATTATACATTAAAACACTACTAAACTACATTTTTGAGTAAAAAAAAACAAATTCAACATACACAAAATAACACTAACAGACCAGTTAGACAAGCGTACAAAGAAAACATAAAAACTCCGACAGTAAATTCAAGCTTTGGACAAAGACACTACCAATACCATGCAATAAAAGCAGTTTAAAACTTGAAATTAAAATTGAGGAAAATAAAAATAAATTCACGCACAAAATAACAAAATGGATAAAAGAACAAAAAAGACAATATTACCAAAATTTCATAGCATAAAATAAAAATAAAACCTACACGTAACACACAAAACCAATATAAACACACATCCCTCACAAACACACAAGATTATTTTCAATGTACTATTTTTTTTTTTAATTTTAAATATATTAGTATGTATTTTTAATTTTAAATGTATAATTTTTCTCATAAAATGTATTATGTAGTTTATATTTCATATTATAAAATGAAGGCCTCAGCACGGGCAAGCCACCCAGTGAGGCCTACATTTCTGGAAAACTTGAATTGTAAAAAATATTGTACCTAATAAAATAAAAAATAAACTAAAGAAATGTTCAAATTCTCCGTTCAAAATCATTATTGGCCAGTTGTTTCGCAAAACTGAAATAATAACAGATCTTGAATAGAACCTTGACAGAACTTGAAAATCAATTTTGAAATTTGATAATTGCTCAAGTTGTCTAAAACAAACCATCCTTAAACTGATGCTCTACCAACTGAGCTATTGCCACCTTATCATATTTCGGCATCTTTATCAATCTTGTACTTCCATTTTTGAATTACTAATATCATCTTCAATTATTTCCCATATTTTTTTGGCAGCCATCTTCTTTTGGTATGGTTACACAGTTCTGCCCATAATATTTACAATTTAGATGGTATTTCGGATATACCAATCTGAATTTTTTTATAAAATTTCTTCTTTATTATGTATAAATTATTGAGGGGTATTTCACCATCATTTCTATAACACAATAATATTATATTATTATAAATAAATAACTTTTCCGATATGTACTTAGCGACTATTTATAGACTTGAGATCACCTAATAGCAAACTTGGTCTTCTATCGATGTGTGTGTGTCTGTAGCGAACACCAGGCGGACGGCATTGATGTGATTTCAAAACAAATTTGCAATTTTATTTCAAGACTGATGAGATTTTACACACATAAACTTCAAAAAGAAGGAAGGTCAATGTTTACACTTTAGTCTAAAAACTCTGTGCAAAGTCCGGGCAACGATAAAATCAACAAATCTCAATGAAAATATGAAAGACACATAAAATAAATAAAAATAAAATTGACGTGGTTTACAAGCTTTAATAAATTATCTGTTACCATAGACTGTAAAACTAGTACTCGTATATTAGTGCATATCATATTATTACGTTCATAGAACGGGGTAAGTCTACCATTGGCTGTGGGTGGAGGGACAGGTGAGTATGGGGGAGGGGGTGAGAAGGGAGTTGTCTGGTTGTCATGACTACCGACAGACGCACTGATTGAAAAAGCGGGAAGCAAAAATCAACAAGGAAGAATTTCACTAAGCGCCAATAAAGGGAGGTATTTTAAAGGGTTCTCAAGCATCAGATATTTCATAATAGAGTTTTGTGAGTCAAATAAAATTACATTTTCATCTAAGTATTTCCGCCGTGGGGAGAGTTATTAATAAAACTACACCTATGTATTTCACTAACTCTATTTATTATGAATGTATCTGCAACATGGACTGGTTATGAAAATGATACGAGTACTATCTATAATTATTTAAAAAAGAGTTAGATTAGGTTAGGTTTTCGAAGTGATTCCGAATCTAACTACCACATTAACAAATTCTCCCTAACCTATCCCAAACCAACCTAACCTAGACTAACATAACATAAATTAACATAACTTAATCTAACCTAACATATCAACTAAACTTTTCACTGAGATTCCTGATAATACGTTGGTAAATAGTAAGGTACCATAATACAAAGTTTTCATAATTATGATACTCAGAAAAAAGTACATTTTTCACAGCTTTGAAATAATGGTCAGCGATTTTTACATATTTTTGACGTTTTCAGAAAATGTATATTTAGAAACGCAAATATTTACGTATAACAAAACAATACGATAGTGAATTTCATAATCTTTCCAAAACATTTTTTAGAATGAGGCTACGTTTCCCAAAACGTGAGTTATGGAGCTTTTAACAAAACTCGTGAATAACACAAAAATTTCCGCGTTTTGACAGTTCGCAAAGGAACACAAAGTAAATAAAAGTCCTTTTCTGAGAGGATAACCAACCAAAAAATTAATACGTCTATCGCTTAAGACATTTTTGATTTCAATTTCTCGCACACAGATGATGATAATCTCATGTTAACTTCACTTAACTCACACTTTATTATCTCATGTTGACTTCAGTTAACTCAAACATTATTATATCATGTTGACTTCACTTAACTCACACTTTATTATCTCACGTTTACTTCACTTCACTCACACTGTACTATCTCATATTGACTTCACTTAACTCAAACATCATTATGGCATGTTGAATTCACTTAACATACACTTTAATATATCATTTTGACTTCAATTAACTCACACTTTATTATCAATATCTCTTGAATCTCATGTTGATTTCACTTAACTCGCACTTTATTATCTCTCGTTGACTTCACATAACTCAAAAATCATTATGTCATGTTGACTTCACTTAACTCACACTTTTATTATCAATATCTTTTGAATCTCGTGTTGACTTAACATGGACTTTGTTATCTCATGTTAAATTCACTTAACTCACAATTTATTATCTCACGTTAACTTAAATTAACTCACACTTTATTATCAATGTCTCTTGAATCTCATGCTGACCTTACTTAACTTGCGCTTTGTTATCTCATGTTTTTTTGTTTGTTTTTTGTTGTTATTTTTGTTTTACATAACTACTTATTATTTTGTGTTTACCTACTGGTGTACAAAGTTAATGGACGGCTTGGTATTTGTTTATATATGTTAACTCATTTATGTTGTGTACATAAATAAACGAAAAAATTCCAATCAACATACTTCAGAATATGTTGTATGTTTATCGTTTGAGAAATATAATTTCGTTAGAGATCGGGTGGTTTGAAGGTGTACTGGGTAGGTACTGTGTTTATCTACATATGGATAGCCAATTGAAATTCCTACCAACGTAAAATTTCATCATTGGAACCATACTTCAAAGGGTTCAATATAGTACGTACTTACTATTGAGATAATAGTACCACCAATAGCAAATTAATTAATTTTAATAAATCTTTTTGATTATAAAGCCAACATAATGAAATTGAGCAGGTTACATAATGAGATTGAGCAGGTTACATAAAAGGATTGGGCAGATACATAATTAGACTGGGCAAGTTACATAATGAGATTGGGCAATTACATAATGAGATTGAACAGGTTACATAATAAGATTGGGCAGATACATAATTAGACTGGGCAAGTTACATAATGAGATTGGGCAATTACATAATGAGATTGAACAGGTTACATAATAAGATTGGGCAGATACATAATTAGAATGGGCAATTTACATAATGAGATTGGGAAATTACATAATGAGATTGAGCAGGTTACATAATAAGATTGGGCAGATACATAATTAGACTGGGCAAGTTACATAATGAGATTGTGCAGATACATAATTAGACTGGGCAAGTTACATAATGAGATTGGGCAATTACATAATGGGATTGAGCAGGTTACATAATAAGATTGGGCAGATACATAATGAGATTGAGCAGGTTACATAATAAGATTGGGCAGATACATAATTAGACTGGGCAAGTTACATAATGAGATTGGGCAATTACATAATGAGATTGAGCAGGTTACATAATAAGATTGGGCAGATACATAATTAGACTGGGCAAGTTACATAACGAGACAGGGCTGGTTACATTCAACTTAATTAACTTTATCAATAAAATTGATTAGTAGGATATTCATAATTTATGTCATTAAAATCAGAAATATACTTTTTAGGTGAATACCGCACAAGATTCCCAATTACCGGAGCCAGTGGGACTATGGCACCCCCCGATTTGGGTACATTGTGAGGTTAAAGGGGGTAAGGAGGGGAAGAAGATCGATAAAAGGTAGGTTGGAAATTTCCTGACTATTCAGATCTGGTCACCAAACACGGCTAAAGCCATTTCAAGCAACATACCCCAGCGCGATAGTGAGATTATCTATCACTCGGGATATGTAGTTTTATTGTTATTAAAATTAATTTACGACAGCTATTAACTGTAAAGAAATTTTGTAAGATACATAAAATTTAATAACTCTTATGACCGGTCACTGGAGTTTTTCATCTCGTCTGGCTAAGTCCTCCATCACGACACAAGTAGTAGGAGATTTCCAAATGTTGTCAGGTTATTCGTAAAAATGATTTTTTGTCTCTCTTTAAAAAATTAATAATATTCAAGGTGAATAAAATTCCACGCAGAAGATCTTATGATTAATGGAGGCCGTGTTACTTCGAGAAGGTGCCTCTAGGCGCCCCCATCTTGTACTTATTCAGTGACTTCTGCGTTTAGTCCCATGCCATCGGGGCTTTTTCCGGTGAACTTCTCTGTTATAGGTTTTCTTAATTACAAGGTACAAAGGTCGCCCCTAGTGCCAACCTACACATATAACACAAGTCCTGCATTGTGTGTAAAGGAAGTATCAACCTAAACATATTAAATTATTTCAAATTCGATTCCGGGTTTTGTCCTTTCCCTCTGAACAAGTGCAGGCTACGTGTCTGGATACCAAGGGCATGCTTGTGTGTGCGCATTTTCCAATAAAGCTGTCAGCTACGGGAGAAATAAATTATTCCGGCGCGCACGCGAGCGTACCCCTAACAAAATTTTCGTTGAACGGAACTTTATTTTCCCTTTTATGAAAATTCACTAGACTTTTTTTGCACTCTTTGTGATGGACATTTTAAAATAAAACCTGAAAAGATGGGAAGTGGCTAAATGCATATTCTTCATGATGATACAACAAATTGTAATCTTCATGATGATTCAACAATTTGTAATCTTTATGATGATACAAAAATTCACTACACTTTTTTATGTTTTCTTTGTGATGGACATTTTACAATGAAATCTGAAAAGATGGAAAGTGGATAAATTAATAATCTTCATGATACAAAAATTTATAATATCCATGATGATACAACAATGTATAATCTTCATGATGATACAACACTTTGTGATTTTTCAAAAATATTTTATACGTGATTTTTTCACTCTTTTCTCCATCCATCAGCTCAAGATATCCAAATTATCACCAAGTATCCATTTCCTAAACTTGTAATTTCACGCTTCCATCGGCCAAGCACTGTTTTAGAAACTTCTCATTAGCAGTATTGTGGTTTTTAATATTTTAACTATATGCCTCAGGAATTATGATGTTACCAGAACTCGCCAAGAGTATTTCCTCTATCCATAAATGGATAACTTTTATTGAACCACAAATATATATTTTGAATAAACGCCGACCGGTTTCAAAACAACCGTCCCTTCCTCAGGGCAAAATTAGATACATTTTATTTTTTAAAACCCTTTCATAATTTATTCCACACAACACAAATTTATAATTTTTAGACAAATTGACTGAAATATTAAAGTTACTTCCGGGTAAACCTTTTAGTTGATACAAAAACTGACCTCGGCTACTGTGTGGTATTTTACGTTAGGGCGAGCTTTTTAATTGTATTATTAGCTTCGTAGCATGAGCGGACAATTTAACGAAATACAGCATGATAACTAAGTTTCATATTGAAAGCTTTTAAAACTGTGACCCATTTGTTAATTTTATTCTGGTATACAAACTAACTATATGCGCTTATTGCAAATTTCACGTTCGGTTTTAATTCGGTTACGCGTTTAATAAACAATGTTAAATACATCCAACGGCCTGGGTAGTTTTTACAAAAAAAACAGTCACCGGTTTAAAAAAAAACTATAATTTAGTTAGACGTAGTCGATTCGATAATGGTAAATGATTTTTTAATATTTCCCCAAAACACGAACGTAATAAGCTTAATAATTGGAAATTAATGAAGTTTGATATGAATTTTAAATAACGCAAATGAAGCCAACAAGTATGTTCCAATTTGTACAAAAGATTCGTGAAGGTACATGATAACTCCTCAAAATGACAATTCAACACACCTATAAAAAGTTCTATAAAGTTATTAAAAGTGTTGAAACAAAAACTAGGTTAAATAGTTACATGTGTAACTTATTTAACCTAGTTTTTATTTCATCCCTTTTCATGATTTTATACCACTTTTTATAGGTGTGTTGAATTGTCATTTTGATGAGTTATCCAGTCACAGAATAAAACATATTCTCAATGCTTTCCCTGTCGTATCCTTGTCACGATCGTTTGAGACTTTCAATTTTAAATTTTTAATGTCTACAAAAGGCAATATATACAAGTCGCTAATAACCACGATTATACATCATCAATGTGGAAGTAACACTGCAAATATACCTGGGATTTTTCCCATGTAATCCGAACATTACTTTTAAATTTAAAATAAAATGCATTCAGAGTCGCTTGACGCTACTTATATTGCAATAAATTCAAATCTCCTGATAGAAAATAAACTTCAAGCTACCTACGTCACGAATTTGTAACCAATCACCGCTTTACCCCCTCGCTGAGCGAACGTTGTTAAGTATAAATTTTCTACGAACCTTGGCCGGGAACCATTTCCTGCCGTTGCCATGGAGCGGGCGTCCCTGTTGCCAAGACGCTGTTGTTCGCACATATTCGTATCCATATGAGATCATACAAATCTGTTTATTGGATTAAATCTTAATTCAGAAGTAATCCAAGGTAATGATTGGGTAATTTCAGTATGATAAACGGTCGGTTGAGGTACAAACAATGTTGCGGTATTTTTGCGCTAAAACCTATAAATATCACTTATGGAGCTTTTATATAAGAAATTATATATTCAAAACAGATTTAGACTAGTAGTTCTGTGAATTATTCTAATTATTTTCTATTATTTAACAAATCAAAACCAAAATTTCCTCTGAAATTCAGATAAGTACGTAGGTATTTAAATACCCGCCTACTTAATTATAAATCATACATAAATAATATTTTATGTAACATTTTTATAGTTAAAAACAAGAAATTACACAAGTCATCCAAAGAAACATCACTATCTCAATGACAATTCATTTTGCTTATTTTAACTTTCTTCAGGCCAACTTTCGTAAATACTTTAGATATTGAAAAATACGAATAAGAAAATCTAAATAAACACAACGATTTTACATTTGAAAAGAGAAGATTTTTTGAAGCATAGTTAAAGTTTTCCATCAAATATTAATTTACCGTCTAGTCAAAGTAAGGCTTGATTTAATAATAAAGTGGATAGAGGAGATTTTGTTGAACTGAAACGGAACACACAAATAAATTTTATAACAAACACAAGACAAGTGAAATGCCAAACTGTTAAGTTTCTTTGGAAAAATTAAATTAAATAAATAAGTAAATAAATAAAATAAAACACATTGTTGACGAAGTCATAAAAACTTTACCATTTTTTCACTAAACAAACTAATCAAGTATCGAAGACAATATTAGTGATTTTTAAACGAAAATCTGAAACAGAAAAATCAGAAAAGGAAACGGTCACATCTGGGACACGAACCCAGGACCCTTGTCTTTCCGGGACAATGCTCTACCAACTGCGCTAATGGGACCCTATCCTACTCGGTCACTTTTAACTGTATCATACTTCGAATAAGAACTACCAACATTGTCTTCATTTTTTCACCGCACATTTTTATTGGCAACTATCTTTATGTATGATCGCAAGATTCAACCCGAACTAAATGCAATCCAGACAGCGTCTTTTTAGATAAACCTATCTTATTTTTTTATTTTTAATGTGCGACATCTGTTGACTTTTCTGCAAGTCTAGAATGAATATTAAGTTTTTCGGAATAACTTTATTGAGTAAAACCTCAAATTGTAATATTTAAATATTGAAGACAATATTAGTGATTTTTAAACGAAAATCTGAAACAGAAAAATCAGAAAAGGAAACGGTCACATCTTGTGACCGTTTCCTTTTCTGATTTTTCTGTTTCAGATTTTCGTTTAAAAATCACTAATATTGTCTTCAATATTTAAATATTACAATTTGAGGTTTTACTCAATAAAGTTATTCCGAAAAACTTAATAATCAAGTATCAATTTATATCAATAATTATTATTTCCAAAACCTTAAAAATCATCGTAAAAAAGGTGCGTATCATGGCCCGTCAGTGAGTCTTATTACCCACCGTTACTGAAATTAAATCAGATAACCTTACAATGATTTGTTTTTACTAAACTTGCTAAAAGTATGTCTGTCTCTGCTCTGGTACGTTCTTGATGAGCCCAGAACTTAAAAGACAAATGTTGTATCCATGTCTCACCTCTGGTGTCCTCAGAATACAGACCAAATCATTACTCTTTGGACCAAACATTTGACATCCTTTTTATTGCTTCTGTCGGGGCTTTCATACGAGTAGTCCTAGAAAGGTTCATCTTCTTCCGAGGAACATGCTGATTGTCTGCTCATCGTGTTTGGTGTAATGTTGGTTTTGGTATTCTTATTTTTCCTTTTCTTTTCCTTTTATTATTTTTCCCTTTTTCAGCCTTACTCATTTTATCTTCCTATTTTTTTCACAAGTTTTCAAGTTCCGATTTATATGAGGATGCAGTCAGCAACATAGATTTGTGCATGCATAATTGAAGCGGATAAATGGCATGGCTTAGGTAATCCTAACTAATATCACCTAAAGACAGCATCCGCCATTCTTAGTGAAAACTTACCAAGCCTATGGTAAGTATTTTTATGGAATCGATATTTTTCCCACTGCCCGGATTAAAATATTTTATTTATATTATATATTTTTTTAAATGATGTTGTTTTCTATCCCGATTAAAAACTCTGTGCACGCCACTGTTCTAGATAATCAGAGTTAAAGTAAACTAGGTTAAAATACAAATGACGTGAATTTATCAGCACATACTATGTTTAATTCCTGATTCAATGAAAAACTTATATGACTTAATATGATTAATTTAATATTTTATTTTTTGGAATGACTTAATTACTAAAACTTCAAATTATAATATTTAATTATTGAAGACAATATTAATGATTCCTAAACGACCCTTGCCTTGCCGGGGCACTGCTCTACCAACTGAGCTAATGGACCATATCTCCTTCGGTCATATTTAACTGTATCTACTTCGAATAAGAACTACCGACATTGTCTTCATTTTCTCACAGCACATTATACTGTCTGCTATCTTTATGTATGATCGCAAGATTCAACCCGAACTATATGCAATCTAGACAGTGTCTTAGATAAATATATCTTATTTTTATTTTAATATGCGACATCTATTGACTTTTTTACAAGTCTAGGATAAATATTTTATTTCTTGGAATAACTTAATTAGTAAAACCTCAAATTGTAATATTTAATTATTGTAAACAATATTAGTGTGATGTATGGTAATAAGGTTGAGTATTTAATCGATAGATGGCACTAGTCATAAAGCTTACTCCAGAGTCCGTCAGATGTCGTTAGAGTGTAACATGTACTTGTGAGATTGTATTGACAGGGAACAAGCTTTAGAGAATTACCAATTCTCGGGTAATGAACAGTGTAGCTAAATCCAGACCTTTTATTGTAACGTAAATAAACACAATTCTAAGAAAAACTTTTTACTTTTTCAAAGAGTTCCCAACACACAAAGTCTGCACAGTAAATGCAGATAACAACAATAAGCGATAGGTTTTATGCAAGAAGCAAATTGATTATAAAAAATATATCGGTATCTAAAGTGATTCTATTCAACAAGAGAGGCCTCTCCCCACCAGCATTAGTCCTGCAAGCTGGCAGATAATGTCGATACGGAAATAACCACCGGGAACATAGAAATGAATCATACATCTACGATAAAGGAATTACACAATAGTTGAGTTTTCAAACCATCCACGAATCAGTCTACATATGATTAATATAACGTGTGAAGCATTTTAAAATCGCTCAGTTTTAAATAAGAATCCTCTACGAATCATAAACACAGCAAAACACACAAAAAGCAATTGCGTAGTTTTAATGTAACTGACCTAGGTATACGCGCAATGTATTGAGGCATCAGACTTACAAAATTGGGGGAAAAGATTCGTACATACTTGTGTACTTAGTTAGTTATCCCTTTTACCCATTATTTTTTGTTACACGTAGGGGAAGATATACCTATTGATATCCCACGATGATCTCATAATTTTAAATAGTAGATGATTTTATTTAATGCTTTCAAATGAATGTAATCAAATCTTTATTATTTTGTAGTATTATTTTGACAGAATAATTTGAACTACGAAATATAATATTTGTGACACTTGACTAAATTTTGACCTTTTTATCTTATCATTTATCACTATGCATTGTTGTCAAAATGAAATTTAGTTTCTTCAAAATTGTTCTCGCTTAGTTATACATGAATTGTATAATTTAAAAAATACTGATTTTATTTTATCTGTGATTTTCATAATATTGTGTAAACAAAAACCTAGATCACAGCCACTATGTAAACTACCATCTCAAAACAGGCCTTTTACACTTAGTGTGATGGGCAATACGTCATTACTGTAATTAAATGTAATATTAAAATAATTAAATAAAAAAATAAAAAAATTAGTTTCCAGTTATTTAGATAATAATTAAAAACAATTTATTTTTTCAAGTATATATCAAGTATATTATCGGCAGTGTAGTATAAATAAGCCTGACGCAGCAAGTCAATCAGTCATCTATCAGCCGTCAGTTAAATCAACGAGTAATCACCCGCGCTCCTCTTACTAGCGCGAAGGACAACGTACCCGGCTTCGCCCGTCCCATCATGGACTCTATCGGGACATCATCTTAGCGCCTTGTCCAGATCGCCGTCCCTGGCAAGCGCTACTCGGATTACAAGCGCCCTGGTTCCAGTGTCTCTGACCAGCGCTTCTTCTACGCCACCATGACCACCACGAGGACACGCAGCATCCTCACTGGTCTACGCCGCTCCCGTTCAACCGCCTACAGGGTCCGCCGCACCGTCGGCCTTCCGTCAGCACTGGAGTATTGATTCCCCAGATCGCCAGTGCCTGATTGTCATCGAGTCCCGGTCACCAGCGCCCGGCGTCGACTCACTGACCCGCGCTTGACCAGCACATCACCGCAGCGTCCGGAGAATACATCTGTCCTACATCATCTCCTCGTCACGGCAACTGACTCAATAAACACTGTGACCTTCACGACCGACTTTTATTTCGTGCCTCACCATTGATCCCCAAAATTTGTTAATAAACTTTGCCTTTTTTGTTATTAGTTTTTGGGGTGTTATGCCGTGTTGCGCTCTTTCTTTAGCCAACTCTTTCTTTAGCCAACGTTTCGGACAGTGCATCATCAGGGAAGATGTGTTATTTGAAATTTGCCTTTTGAAATTTGAATTTTGCCTTTTTTAGGTATTTAAGTGTTACCTAATTGTTTCATTTTAAGTAGGTATTAAAAGGCACTTATTGAGTTACCGTGTAATTATTCAAACTGCTAGTGACTTAGGTACTTACTACGAAAATTAATTATATAAGAATATCAGTAAAATTGGTACCAACTATAAGCTTATAGTATCTTCTTCCTACCATTGAGCTTTTAAAATATTTGAAAAAAAATATTTGAAAAAAAATATTTGACTGCCCAAAAATTTTTCTTCACTTAAATCAGTAAATTAAAAAAGTATTCTAAGGGTAGGTCCTCGTTTCGCAGTGGTGATGGTGGGTCGATTCTCCGAGTACTTAGAAGCCGTCTAGTCTGGGGGTAAAATAATTGAATGCGTTTCGTACTTCAAAAAATTCTTTATTTAAATTTATTTATCTCTAAGCAGGACATCAATATTGGACTCGAAACTTTTATAATTGTGGATAATATTCTGTAAATCACCGTTTCACTCATTATACAGATAAGTTCACTGATTAATTGGTCTATAGATATTTTGGCGAGGAAATAAAAATACGGATTTGAACGTGGGTCAAAATCAGTGGCGGGTAGCCCTGAGGAGCGGAGAAGCAACACCTTCCTGAATTCTGCCAATCTAAAAATTTTAACACGCCTCATCACAAATAAATCCACAAAACATGATTCAGTTATAACATAATGCATGAATGTCTATACAATGCGTGCTGCGTGCTGAAAAAAAGCAGGGCGTTATATATATATATAATAGAGCAGAGGTTCGTTTCTTACATCGTTCAAAAAATTTTACAGGAATATTCGCATATATTTATTATCATAGAGTCAAAACCGTGGTTAGGTACCAACGCCTTGCGAAATTATCAGCCAACAGAAGACGGCGCACGTTCAAAATATTTCCAGCACATCAAAAGGATTGATTTGTCAGTAGCATTTTAACCGGGGCGTGTTTGTGCCATATTATTGTCGACATTGTTATTCTAATAATATAACCACTACTCTTTTTCATTCAATGTTTCACATTGACCAAAGACAACATTCTACAAAAACTAACATAACAATGCAGAGACCCGTTTGGCAGGTCAACATGATTCGTTTTTTGAATGCGACAGGAAGAATCAGAAATGAGTAATTGTTCATCTTATAAAAAAATACATTGCTCTGAACTAAGCCCATTTTATGTATTACAGGAGTGCAAATCAAAAACAGACACCTAAAACCGTAGTTTTTAAAAGGAGTTTTATAGATAATAAAGCATATTGGTTGTGCGGGTGTGATAAACTGATTTAAATTAATTTAAAATATTTGGGGCTGGAAAATATAACACACTTTTCTTTTATACGTTTACACTTTATACTAAATATCTATATTCTTTTGGTCGCCATAAAACACTCAACCTCCTACGTAATATGGTGATTTAGTGTGCCATTCCTTTATATGTGTCTTATTTATGTTTTTAACTTAATACCACATATTTTATAAATATGTTTCAAAAATTTTTACACCTGCAATTTAAAAGCGTTGGTATTTGAAAGTTTGAAAATTCCCACCATAATTTAATTTCTAGTAAATTTGAACTTTAATATTCTACATATTTATATTTACGATTAAAATATTTCACTGAGGAAAAATTTAGATTCAATATTTTTTAATATTAATTAAGGTTTATTGAGGTGGGAATTTGTTGAAATAATTCAAATAATTTATCAATCCATCTGCCGATAGAGACGCCGCTGGCATGTTGACCTTTCATTCTAGTGATTTTGAGCATGCCTGTTTTACCGACATAAGCAAAAATGAAAGACTCCTAGCATTAAGGGGATGTAAAGTCAAAGAATTTTCGTGCCTATAGAGTAGAGACTAATGTGGAAATAGATTTTTTTTTTACAAAGGCATGAACTTTTTACAATTTTCCGATGGGTCATTATGTATTTTGGAACAATTTAATTGTATGCATTTTTCGAGTGTGTTAAATTAATTAATAATGTGTACAATCTCTGTCACGTCAGTAGAGAGCGAAAGGTACAGAATGTATAAAATCTCTCTTAAGAAATTCAATTAGTCAATATGGATTCGATGCTTTGTAAGTGCTGAGCATTGAAAAACGCCTAAAAAAACGACGTCTTTGCCAGTAGAGACAACGGAGGATCGACATAATCTACAAATAGGTAGGATATTTTCGTATTTAAATTTATTTTCATTACAGTAGGTAGGTATATATTATGTCCACGATGTTTGGCGCACCACCCATTTTTTCTGAGCAGCAACCGCCACTGGTCTAGATCCAAAATTTGGATGGAATTATAACGCAACGTAACTGGGAGAAGGAGAAGATTTGGGTTTGCTTTTAGTAAACACTGTCAAATCCTCAAAAAAGCAGGATATGATATATCATCTCCTCTGAGTATGTCTATTCCATAAATGCACCTCACCACATTGACACGAACTTTCAGCATATAAGTTCAAAACGTTGGAATAAAAAGACTGCATAAAGTTATGGAATGAGTCATGTCATGCTAAGTATCTCCTGAGGAGGTAGAAGGACTAATAAGTGAATTAGCAACAATACTGATATCCTAGAGTGCAATCCTTAAGAGGTTACCCATAAATGGCACGTAGCTGTCGATAATGCAGGGATTGAGTATATAATAAATACTGTTGAAACCTTCCGGAATAATGCCTACCGCCTGCTAAAAGAATCCACCATATCAACCAGAGTAAAGTTCAAAGTATTTAAAGAGTTGTAATATGATCCCGGAGCTACAAAAAATACCAGAGTTCTCTGATACGTTGGTATTGTTTCTAATTCATTTATTAATATTCTTAATTAATGTGTTAAATTAAGCCCCCACCATCATCAGAACTGATGGTTGGTGTACTGTCTTCTTCGAATGAGTGAGTCTCTATGGATCAACCAAACTGGAGACATTTGAGGGGGGCTTGAACACTGATCTCCTTGTACTTTGTACATAAATGAATGTTTACTTAATTTTCTGAGGCATTTCCCGACGAACGTCAAAAGTCAAAGTTAATCGCTTTATAAAGGCGGTACGCGTCAACTTCACTGGCAACATTCATGTATACCTAAGTGCAAATTGCAAATTGCAAATTGCATCTCCATTAGCATTTTCAAACATTTCCCGCTTCCATCAAACAAATTTACGCGACGTCGCCCGCAATTTATCCCCTTTTACTGGGTATGAATTATTTGTAAACAATTCCACCCTTCTCCTGTCTGGTAACTGCCAGCCCCCTCCAAAACCTACCCCAATTTTCTACCCCAACTTCTACTCCAACAGTCTGCACTGTCTGCAGCGAAACCTCAATCAAATATGGCGATGCAATTAACAGGATTATTATTTATTCAGACGAAAGTTAGCCGGACACGTTCATACGTACAAACGTAGATACAAGGAAGTTATCGCAAGGGATAATATTGCTAGGGGAACGCTGGTAAACAAATTGTACAAAGACGTAGTATTCATAGTCGTAGTATGCGTATTTGCGAGAAATTCTTCTAATCAACGGTCAACCAAGTCTATCTTGAGAAAAATACGATAGTTGCGAATCTTATCAACATCAAGCATTTATTGTGATACTTGTTTATTGCCTTTAAGTACTGTCTAACGTATTGCCTTAAGTACTTACTCAAGTAATATCCTATGTACTGTCTTACACACTGTCGTACATACTGTTTTAAGAATTGTCCTAAGTATTGTCTTAATTAATATATTTTGTACTATCTAACGCACTATCTTAAGTACTGTTTCAAGTGGGTCTATTGAACTATTGTAACATGTACTTTTTTTCACGTTTTTGACGGAAACGTCGCTATAAAGGCGTTCCAGAAGTCCCAGAATCGACTCTGAGGAAACGTTGTTATCTTGAAAATGTAACCTCTTATTGGTTCTTTTGTAAATATTCGATAAATGTGTCACTTTTGAAAATGCATAATTCAATCGTAATCTTACCACACATAGGCCTCAGTCACCTCCATCGCCATTCTCTTGGCAGTTACGAAACAAAACGTTTTAAATTAATACGAAAAGGTAACGTTATAAAAATATATCTTCAAAGACTTTTAATTGATACAAAAATAAATTCAACGAGATTTTTATGCTTTACGTAAATAAAGTTTGTATTCATTTAACGTTAAACAATGAAATTGCTTGCAAAATAAAAATATAATAAAAAGTATTTTTTTGTAAAAATACTTTTAAAACGCCCTTCGACAGATTTGATAAAGTCGTTGGCTGAAGGTATTATTTGTACAGTAAGTTAAACAAGTAGCTACCTAACTCCCTTGTTAGTCAAGTGCCTACCTAACGTGAGTCAAAATAATCTAGGAATTTAATAAAATATTACTTTTCATTTTCATTGCAACACTCATATTAGAACTTTATTTTGGTTTTCTCAAATATTTATTGGTTGGAAAATGGCATAATTCAAGTTTTATTATTTTATTTTTATTTTTGATAAAAAATATTTAATAGTAATTAAACTATCTTTCACTTATTTTGATTAAAAATGGAGAAGTGACTTATTTGATATTACATACATTTCAGAAAAAAAAAAACAAAAAATCTTTTTCATGGTAAATGTAAAAAAAATGTTAACAAGTGTATATATTAAATTTCCTCCGAACAAGGTTTCGAATTTTCTTTAATTACTTTCTAAACACCGTTTGATATCGATGTAAAAAAATATAAACTTGAACCATAGAGGTTTTTTTTAGTTTCAGCATTTTTTCATTCAAATAATTTCAAGCATCTTGGTGTTGTCATTTAAAACCCTTTATTTTGCACGGGAGTTTTATGGAAAGCAACTTAAACCATCAAAGCGTCATCCATTTTTGTCGAATTTATTTCGACAACTTAACCTGACACGGTAACATTGTACCTACTTTGTTGGTATAGAAATTTGTTAACACTGTACCTACCGACCAAGTTTTCCTATTACGTTGTTAACCTGCGGAAACTGTTATTTGGACTGGAAATTAATTCTGATTATTTCCTGAATCATGAAGCTGTTGAAATAGAGCCTTCAAGAAGTTACTTTCTGAAAATTGTTCTAATTACTGGTTTCCCACTATAAGCGGAAATCCGGCATCTGCTGTAGGATTTTGGAGGGAAAATGGAAGAGTTTTTAGAGTGTAACTAAAATATGTTTTGGTGTAAAATCTCAGTACATTTTATGAGCAGTTAGACTGTGCTGAATTCAAATCATCTTATTACCTAAGTTATTTTTAGTGGAGCTTTTTGAAAACATCGCATTTCGTTTCATTTTCATTTTGGTAGATACTCTTAGTATCGCCCTGTTGAAAGAACATCATTCAAATCTAAACATTCTATGAAATGTCTTTAGTCTTTTTGATCAAAAGATGTGAATAGCCAGGTACATCCCCAATATACACTAATTGGGGTCTAGTCCTACCAACTGTCTCCATACAGTTGTGAGAAGTTGGGACTGTTGTGCGGTATTCACATAAAACAAATTAAATTTAAATAATAATAAAAACAATACGCCCCTTGTTATTTTAACTGTGCATCTTGTTTTTTAAGAAAAAATCCTAAAGGTGCTTTAAAAATTACTTTAAAAATAGCCATTCCACTTAATTAAGTCATTAAACTAGTTCATGTATAATGAAAAAGATGATCGAATTATATCAGATCAGTATTTCAAAGTTATATTTCAAGTTCTGTGAAAGTTTTATTCATGTTCTGTTATTACATCATTATGTGCCAGTTGCTGCACACAACTGAAATAATAACAGAACATGAATCGAACTTTCACAAATCTTGAATTGTTCAAAACCCTTGAAACAACCCGTCCTTAGTGAAAGACCACCATTGGCAATAGCCGTGTAAAGTGACGAGATCAACCAGGTGGGTACTTCCCAACCTCCCTCCTCCCCATCCCATTTCCTTCTCCACTCCTTGCAGCCTCGCAACATGTCCCGATCGGGGATACCACAGTTCGGCTGGCTCCTGACAGTCGGGAGCAGTTCGGACTCTTGTGAGGTATTCACATAGAAAGTGACAAGATCAGGTAGGTACTTTCCAACCTCCCTCCTCCCCATCTCATTCCTTCCCCACTCCTTGCAGCCTCGCAACATGTCTCGATCGGGGATACCACAGTTCGGCTGGCTCCTGACAGTCGGGAGCAGTTCGGACTCTTGTGAGGTATTCACATAGAAAGTGACAAGATCAGCCAGGTAGGTATTTCTCAACCTCCCTCCTCCCCATCTCATTCCTTCCCCACACCTTGCAGCCTCGCAACATGTCCCGATCGGGGATACCACAGTTCGGCTGGCTCCTGACAGTCGGGAGCAGTTCGGACTCTTGTGAGGTATTCACATAGAAAGTGACAAAATCAGCCAGGTAGGTACTTCCCAACCTCCCTCCTCCCCATCTCATTCCTTCCCCACTCCTTGCAGCCTCGCAACATGCCCCGATCGGGGATACCACAGTTCGGCTGGCTCCTGACAGTCGGGAGCAGTTAGGACTCTTGTGAGGTATTCACATAGAAAGTGACAAGATCAGCCAGGTAGGTACTTCCCAACCTCCCTCCTCCCCATCTCATTCCTTCCCCACTCCTTGCAGCCTCGCAACATGTCCCGATCGGGGATACCACAGTTCGGCTGGCTCCTGACAGTCGGGAGCAGTTCGGACTCTTGTGAGGTATTCACATAGAAAGTGACAAGATTAGCCAGGTAGGTACTTCCCAACCTCCCTCCTCCCCATCTCATTCCTTCCCCACTCCTTGCAGCCTCGCAACATGTCCAGATCGGGGATACCACAGTTCGGCTGGCTCCAGACAGTCTGGAGCAGTTAGGACTCCTGTGAGGTATTCACATAGAAAGTGATGAGATCAACAATGTAAGTACTTCCCAACCTCCCTCCTCCCCATCTCATTCCTTCCCCACTCCTTGCAGCCTCGCAACATGTCCCGATCGGGGATACCACAGTTCGGCTTGCCGCGGACAGTCGGGAGCAGTAAGGCTCTTGTGAGGTATTCATGTAGAAAGACGCCCAATGGATTTCTTTACCCTTGACAAAAATAGCTACTGCACCATTTGAAATCAAGTTAACAGAATCGCTCCTGTAACATACCTAAGAAGGGAAATTCATTTTATCTGATTTAACAAAGCCAATAAGTGTCTAGTTTCCTCTAACCGTACATTGTACATATTTTTTGATGACACTTCAGTAGCGTGTACTGGTGTACCATTTTTCTTTCACTAACTGAATAGATAAACCTATTTAAGTGTGCTGTGTACGATATAAGTAAGCTCAATTTTTCCTAACTTCTGGTGAAATTGATCCAACATCTTCAAATATCGTTTCTTCTTCTTCTAAATTCTTCTTTGAACAGATAGTCAATAATTGACACTAGCAGTTAAAAACCCGCTCCGCGGGTTTTTTTCTGCTAGGCCCTGCGGGCGGCTCTTCGTTGGGCTTCGCCCATTTTAAGTGATATTAACAACAGTTACATTTAATAGATAGATATTAGGACGTTCACAGAGAGAGGGTGAGTATATATATTGTTAAAACACGGAACAGAAAGGAGTTAATTAATAATAACATGCTAAATTTACGCATAATAAGAATGACAGTTGTTTGAATAAATTAAATTTTACGTATTTGTGATGGATTATTTCAAATGAAACACTATTATTGACTACATGTCTACAACTGATATTAACTGTTATCTTAGGTACCTAATATAATTAGCTCATAGGAGACTTGCAGTGCTTAAATATGTGTTACAACCGTCAATGTCTATAAGTTGAATCAATATCGTTTAGTTTGTCACAATTAAAGATAGTTATAACAAAGTTGACTTAAATAATAGATTATTACATATTGATTAATTGTACCCGTGTTTATGAATAAAAGGAGGGTAATTGTGCGATGAGATTAGAAGTCGGTTTAATTAAAAGGTGTTAATTTTACTCCAACTGGTGGTAATTCTTTACCTACAACTGTTACTGTATCTAATAAAGTTTAAAGTTAGATTATATATACAACATCATCAGGAGAGTAAAAATCTATATATAAAGGTAGATTATTACAATATAGCGCCCCTGAGGTGATATCTCACAAAAGCGGCGCTATGCAAATTGTCCAATAAATAAATAAATATAATGTTTACATTTTATTGTGTATACACCGAAGTCAAAAAATAAATATAGATTGCAATTGGGAAAGAAGAAGTGGAAGGAGGGAGGGGGGAGGGGTAAGAGTAGGCTGGGTTTATAATAATTAGGAATTACAATATCGTTAGACGGGAAAGACCAGTTGAGTGGGAAAATATTTAAAAGAGAGTTTATAAAAAAATTCTTGTTAATTATATCTGCTTTTATATTAACATGTTTCCTCGTTTCCAAAATTTATATATTATTTATAGTGAAGTATTTTAAGACCTGAAAAAAACAAATAGCATACAACCTTAAAACAATATATCCATAAGACAAATAGCATTTAATAACGGTTATTCTAATAAATTGATAGTTGAAATACTAAATAAAAAAATTAAACATATTCTCTTCAAACGGTCTTTCTAAAGATAGAAATAAACAATGGCGTAGAATTCTGTTTGTGGATAACGATACTTCTAAAATTATATATAAAAACAATCCTGATACTATTCAACTGGCGTTTTACACTAATAACAATGAAGAAATATATTCTTAATAAGAATGACAGTTGAACAAAAAAATCAGGAGTTTAAAAACTCAACTGGGATGATTGTAATTTCTTTTACAAAGGTAGAACCAATAGAAATTTTGAAGTCAGAACTAAAGAATATCGCACGGCTCTAAATGGAAATAGTGAATCTGAGTTTGCAAATCATCTTTTGAATAATGATCACACTTTCGATAAAAAATTCAGGTCTTAAAATACTTCACTCAGGATATAAAGCATCGCAAATAAATAATTTTGAAATTAGAAAACATGTCAATATAAAATCAGATATAATTAATAAACAAAAAAAATATAAATAATAATGAAAAATGCCATTACAAAGTGATAAACTTCCAGAAGAAATCTGCTTGTTAATCGTAAGTACTCAAATATTGTGAGCTGCATATTTAAATATTCGCGCCATTCATTTGGTTCGTTTTTAGACCGCCAGAGGTGCGCTCTGTCGGCGATCTAATCTAAAGCCGTGCGTATCGGCCATTGAAGGATCGCGTGATTTTTTTATAAACGTCAAACATAATTACGTAACTGTGGATAATTTTCACTGTAATGTAATTAATCCAATGGATTATGAACTTTCTAAAATATATTTTCTTTGATATTATCCAAAAATTATATGAGGAGAAACGATGCTTTTGAAGAAATCTCGTATTATTATGAGGCGATCCTATTTTAGTATGAAATCGTGTCATTTTCAAGTTGGCGGAATTTAACCGAAACAGACAATTTAAATTTGACCAATCAGAGGGCCTACACCGTCCAGACGCTGAAGTATTAATACTATCAGATTATTTAACTGAGAGACCTTATGTCAAATGGCGACTGTTTTATTTTAAATTGGTTTAGATTACAATTATTTGGATGTTCAATGCTTTTAATCTAGGAGGTATCGACTTCTTCTATTTCTCACTTCACAACACTCTTCAAACCAAAGATGCCACAACCCTTTGGTTCGGGACTACGATAATCTCTTTTGTGGTATTCACAAAAAAACAGCGTACTACTGGAGATGACACGTCTGATTGGTGTGATGTTATTTGTAAGGTTTGATAGATCTTACTAGGTATATATCGTCGGTGTGTGTAATATACTGAGTCAGCGCCCGCTGCCGCCTCAGCGTCGCGAGGAGTTTAGTTTTTAGTACTACATAGCCACTGTATCAAATGTACTTTTGCAAAATATTAAATAAAATATCTGTAATTTTTTTAATTATTATCTAAACAAATAAATTAATAAAACATGGCAACGCATCTGTTTGGGGGAGGTTTCATCAGCATAACATTGATAACTCCCCAATAACCATTCCAGGAAGTGACATCACTCCAAAGACATATCTTATCAAACTACTTGGTGTCAATCTAGACTCTGATTTTTTCCTTAAAACTCAGGTGAACAGAAATGCAAGCACGGGTTTTTTTTATAATAAGGCAAATTAATTAATAGTGCGGAGAAACCATGGACCTATGATTAGAAAACTACCAAAAGAGACCATTAAATTTGAAATTCAATTCTTATATTGTTTCACGAGTAGATTATTGCAACGCAATATATGCAAGTCTCCCCAAGCCTGGAATGGACTGCCACATGATTTAAGAATGATCACAGACTCGACATAATTTAGAGCTAAACTTAAAACTCACCTTTTCAGACAGTCATATCCATAAACTCAGAAACCTTTCGCCTTCACAGTTGGCGACATTGTAAATAACTAAATGGGTCAAAAAGTAAAGAATTTGTTTTGGTCATTTCGTAAACATTCTTCAGTTCTAAGGAGTTTTCGTAAACGGCGCTACACAAATTAACCAATTATTATTTTTATTAAATGTTTTGGTTAGTTGTCAGTTTGTGTGTTTTTATATATAACTAAAGCAAATTCAATAAAATTTTAATGAGTTTTCGCTTTGAACTAGGGTGATACCGACAGTGTATTTTCCCATCAAACCAGATCTCCAGTTGGCAACGCAGTACCACGAGCATGGTAACGTTGTTCGGTTCAGAAAACCAATAATTTACCAATTCTCATTCCTGTTTCATTGGGAGCTTTTTTACTCAATTTTTGAAAAATATTAATCGAAATATCAGGAAAAATTTATGAGATATTTTTAATAATGTTGGTAAAGAGACTTTGCAATAATTTATTTATTTTATTTATTTATTATTATTACACGCCCTAATGGGCTTTTACACACTACAAGGTTTAATAGTAGAGTATCACAGTTATTATAGATTTTACAAAATTAAAACAATAAAGGAAACATAATACAACGAAAAAAGAAAAAAATATTAAATGTTACAACAAAAGCATATAATAAAATAAGATACATACATTAGTAAAAATGATAAGAAGTCTCACATAAATAGATATTCAAAATAAAAATATATATATTGCGGAAATTATAGATGTCTATTTGTGTCTCGATCTATAAAAGAATTGAAATAAACAATATTTATATTGATTATTTTTAAGATGAAATATATCTCCCAGATCAGAGTATTTATTTCCGAGACTGTGAAGTCTTGGAATTGGGGAATTTTGATAATACAGTGTCCTGGTGTTGTAAAAATAAAAGGGTAGTAAATTTCGGCTAGATCTTTTGGGTATGTGGATGCTGATTAATTGGAGTAACTCAGGACAGTCAATTTTGTAATGAAGTATTTTATGTAGTACTATTAAATTTGTGTTTATTCTTCTTTCAGAAAGTTTTAATAGGGACAATTTATCCAGTAAGTAGTTATAATCAATGTTTTCTACAGGAATATGCAATTTATAGTTTATATACTTCAAGAACTTATGTTGAATCTTTTCAATATTATCGGAATGAATATTGTAAAAGGGAGACTATAATGTAGAGTTATACTCTAGTTGGCATCTAACAAGGGTTTTGTACAACATGATAAATGTGCCTAAATTATTGAAGTCTTTTGAAATTCTCAAAACAAATCCAAGAGTCTTAAGAGCCTTATTGATAATGTTATTAATATGATACACAAAAGTTAGTTTGCTATCGAACAATATACCTAGGTCAATAATTTCACTGACGCAATTTAAGTTTTTATCATTTAATGTATATTGAAAAAATATTGAATTATTTATTCTGTAAAAATTAATGAACTGACATTTCTTTATGTTCTATGCAAGTTTGTTGATAGAGCACCATTCGAAAAGATTTCTCAAATTAGTTTGTAATATAATGCAATCATTTATGTTATTAATCTCTTTATGAAGTTTCAAATCATCAGCAAAAAGTAATACTTTTATGTTAGTAAATATATCAACAATGTCATTTATGAATATAATAAACAAAATGGGCCCTAAATGAGAGCCTTGTGGCACTCCACTTGTGGCTATAAATGTGTATGAATTTGTGCCATTTATTTTCACACTAAGACTTCTATTGGACAAATAACTAATAAACCAATTTAATAAACTACCATAAACTCCAAGTGTGGCTAATTTATTAATTAATATTTTGTGACACACCTTATCAAAGGCCTTGCTAAAATCAGTGTATATTGAGTCAACCTGGCATCTGTTTGCTAAAGAATTGGATATGAAGTTTTCGTATATTAGTAAATTAGTTAAAGTAGATTTATTTGAACAAAAGCCATGTTGGTAGGAAGTTATAATTTTTTGTATGTTGGAAGTTATCTTAGAGAGTACAATTTTTTCAAAAAGTTTGGGTATCGCTGATTGGATACATATCGGTCTATAATTTGTAATGTCCGTTTTGTCCCCTTTTTTAAAAATAGGTGTAAGAAAACTGTGTTTCCATGTATCAGGGAAACAACCTGTTTCTAGAGACTGATTAAAAATTAGGAAAAGAGGAACAGTTAGGCCGTTTAAACATTCCTTAATTAACACCGGTGGAATATTATCAGGTCCAGCATTTTTTCTAACATCTAACAAATTTACATGCTTTTTGATATCATTAATTTCTATGCGTATTTCAGATATATCCAGACTAAGATTTGATGAGAATTGGGGAATTTCGTTTCTAGGTATATTCTCTTCATATACAGACTTAAAATAATCGGCGAATAAGTTTACAATGTTTTCATCATTACAATCAATTTTCCCATTGAAGTTCATACAAGGAGGAATACCCAAGTTATTATTTTTTTGAGAATTAGTGTAATTCCAAAAATGTTTTATGTTTACACGAATATCATTTTCAATTTTATCAATATAATTTTTATAGCACAATTTTGAGATTTTACAACACTCCTTTCTTAACAATTGAAATTTATTGTAATCACTTGACCACAGACATTGCGTATTATTGCAAAGTCTCTTTATCAACATTATTAAATGTAGCCATTACCTATTATTGCAGTATCTTTATTATTGCAGTCAATATTATTAAATGTTTATAAAGAGACTTTGCAATAATACCATAGACATTACGAATGGTAAGCGACATTCATAGAAGTCAACGATTGAAAGTGTTTAAATTTAATCATACATTCATTCGTAAATAATTAGTGCTACTCGACATTGCCCGAGTATCAAGACTCGTATGTATGTCAGATTGAAATGACTGCCGCACTCCGGGCTTGATTTTGATGCTATAAGATAACTGTTTTTTTTTTTACATTTACGACTGCTTTGGATGACTGTTGTTTTAACAGGTTCGCTGCCGCCTATGCACAATAGAACTGATCCTAGGTGCCAAGCGGCACCACGGTTGAAAATCACTTAGCAGGTGCCGGCGGTTTCGTCCGTTTAGTCGCACTCTTTTAACTCTCTTCTTATTATTTTGATAAAACAAAAATAGACAAATTTTTTTTGTCTTTTGTTCAAATAATAACTAAAATACAAGTAGCGAATCAAATAAGATAACGAAAGTAATACACATCTCATGAAGAAAAAATATTTATAAAATTTGGCGGTACTCATTGACGCACTCAAGTTCATTTTCTAACTCCCTTTCAATGTCTTCAACTTGCAGAGATTTACGTAAGGGACGAGACTTTTTAGGACGAGATGGTCCAGCATCACTCATTATGACAATAAGAAGATTTTTACACAAAAAAATTAAAAAAAACACAAACTTATCGTTTACTTTTTTAAATGGCTTTTTACAACAATAACCTAATTTTTTCTTGAAAACCAATTGCTATAAAATGTTGGTACAATTGTCAACAACAACGCCAGCTACAGAAACAACCATTCGCCGCGAGTGCCGGCAGGAAAATGATGTTTGTGCAGACATGCTACTCATGGCTCCGGCCGGAGTCGCCGGCACCCAGTGCCAGACGCCGAATGGCTCCGACCGGAGTCGCCGGCAGCGAACCTGTTAAAGGGTTACTGAATATTTTCAGACAGTGGATTGTATTTTCTTTATTTACACTTTTTAATGTGTAATTACAAAAGTCCCAACTGCTCCTAAATCTGGAGCCAGTAAGATTATGACATTCCTATTGTGAGGCTGAAGGTAGTTGGGAGGGTAGGAAGTTGAGGAAGAGAAAGGTGGGGAATTACCTGGCTATTCAAATCTCGTAACCAAACACGGCTAAAGCCTTTTCAAGCAATGTTTAGATTCTGAATGGTAGTATTTCACCGAGCGATACTAAAAGTATCTACCAATCTATCGAGAGCTTGTTTGAATGAACATGTGATGAAGAGTATATTCATAGGCCTTATCCATCGTTTGCCTCTTGAAATGAAGGTGGTCAATTGTGGGTAATATCTTCACCATAGGTCAAAAACCTGTTATATAGAATAGAGGAACAATCTTTGTATGTGGTTTACTGGTATTGATCACTATTGTAATTCCTCCAACTTCCCTTCTGGTGGTGTAAACTTTTCCAGTTGAATGGCATTCTCCAGTTCAAATCGTTGAATTATCGCAGTGCGTTGACTCGCCAGTAGTGCACTTGAACTTGTGCCGGATACACCCCTCCCCTCCCCCTTCCAGAACGCCACAATCCCCTCCGTCGAGCTTTCCAGCTTTCTTCCCGCCAGCCAGAAAGTCAACCCTTAAAGCGCTTTCCGGTCAACCCATCAGCTTTATTGAACCGACTAAAAAAGAAATATTTTGGAAATTTCTTTTAGAAATCGAATAGCAATACACGGTGTCCTTGAAGTTTATAGTACAAGCGGGAAACTGGTGAATCTACATCACAAGGATAACCCAACAAAAGATTTTTTTTCCATTTGAGCATTTCGATTTTTGTTAAACTTTGTTTCTTCAACTACCGGGCTTAATAAAATTTGGAGCCAGGTCTACTCTTCGACGTATTTAAGAAGACATTAAACGATCGATGTTTTTTTATTTTTTATTTGGCCTAATCAATTCCAACTTCTTACTCAATTTACTCGAAAATGAAAGTTCCAGTCAAAAAATAAAAGCCACGAAATCGACTCCAAATGTAATGTAGATTCCAGATTGTAGAAGAATAAGATGAAAATGTACCCATGGTTGCTTTGAGTCGTAGGATATATTTTTTGGTTCCGTGACGAAAAAGAACGCTGAAAAAGCGTGGTAAAAAATATCTAAATAATGAACCTAACATAATCTAATATTTGTTTATCATGGCTGCTTTGTCACTATTCTGTTATTTATCCGGTGACTATATTTTTGTGCACCCATAGACAATAGAAATGAGGGAGATTCGTCATGAACCATCCGGGGATTTAGGATCACAGGGGCCTAACTACAAAAACTGCTGTTTTGAGTTTTTTTTGGTAGTGCCATAATCATATTTATTAGTAAGACGAAGCTCTATATCGTACATATAGCCGTTTAAGAAATAAAGTTGGTCGCAAGAACACTCCAGTCTTTATTTGCGTTTATCATGTTTGATTTTATATTAAATTAAGGCGATGCACTACGTAGTGTAATATTTTTAATTGAGCCGCTATCAATAACAACACTTACGTAGATAGCGATAAGGTTTAAATTCCCGCTTAACACCATCCGCCTGTTTTGATTTATGCAAGAAACAAACATGGCCAAAAAGTGCCTTTTATTTTATTTTGTGGATATTCAGGCATAAATATTATTTTTTTTCGATCATTTTATAAATAACTCAATTTGCCACATTATACAATAAAATCTTAACCGAAAATGGGTTCGTAAGTAGGAGATTTTTAACTTTAAATCAATTTTCATAGGCCTTTACATTATTTTTTCTGGGCTTATAAAAAGACTTATCCAAAAAATACTCGATTATTTCAAAGGCCAAGATGTATTCTACTCGCAGTATTTAATTAAAGCATCTGAAACATTTCTAGGCGACCAAATTTTCAAACGAAAAACACATGATTTTGCATTACTACGTATGGAATCGCCTTAACTTGAAATTTGATGAATTGTGGAAATTCTGTGAAACAACCCGTCCTTAGAGAATAACTTACATTTGAAAAATATGGAACACAGAATATGGCGACTTGTCCCGTCTTATGTTAACCTGTCGGCTTTGGTATAAAAAATGTAGCGGTCTAAATAAAGTAATTTTGTTTCATTTAGATATAGAATATTTACTTAGTCCTTCTCAGTAGGAGATCTTATGCTAATGCGGCTAGTACATAGTAATGCTAAACATTTGGCCAATGCGCTGGCCCAACGCGTACAGGACGACTTGCATGCGTTGGCCGCCAACGTTGGCCGTTCAACACGATTATTATCGGTTTTCGTGTCCACGTCAAAGGATCCTGACGCCAACCCGCCGACAGCTTTCACACGTTGGCCCTATCTTTATTTATTTATTTATTGGACAATTTCTATAGTGCTGCTTTTGTGAGATATCACCTCAGGGGCGCTATACAGTTGATTAACGTTATTACGATGATTAACGATTAAACGTAATGTAAAAATCAATTGCCGCGGCTGTGATAATTTTCACATTCATCTAGATTTGACGGCTTCAATTGAGAGTTCCCAGAAGATAATACTTATTATGAGTGATGGTAATTAATAATTACACACCATGTTTAAAGATGGTAACAAAACGACATGTCAACGATCGTGCCTGTTAACCTGTAATTGTTTTTAGCAGAGTTACAAGCGCTGTAAATACCTACTTACCCCAAGTACCTACCCCCTTGAATCAAAACCTCCCAGTGCGATTTAGGATGTTTTGCTTGAATGAGGGGCGTCAGTTAGGGGGGGGGGGGGTCAGCTTAATCTTTTATAGAGCTTACAAGGAACAACGAAAAATAAACTAGAAATGTTTTTATGAAGCTTTACCCGGCGTACCTACGTGGGAAAGGCTATTTTTCTTCTACTCCGGGTTACACGTAATGATTGTAGAATCGGATTAAAACTATCTAACTATCCCACTTGTCTGAGTCAAGCTTTATAGAGCAGAAAGTGCAAAATATTTTAAAACCTTTACAGAAGTAACATATCGTATTTTTCGCAATCTGGCGCCGTCTAATTTAATTTAAAAAAAAAAACTGAAAAATGAATTCTTATTCGATATATTTGAGGTTAAGTTGATTGCCGCGTGCAGGCGGTAGGTAGTTAGATACTATAGGCCCGAGGCAAAGGGGAAAAAACACAACAATAATAATAACTGAATGAGGCGGTAAAAAATGGCAGGTGCCGAAACAGCTGCGCGCGCAACACCTTTCCTTCGGCGCGGGCTCAAGGAGCTGGGTGCTGCATGTTAAAATACAAAGAAAGTACCTACCGCACATTCATTTGAATGTTCGTTAATGTTCAGAAACAAAAAGAAAGATCTGCATAGTCATTATGGGGTAAGTAGGAACCAACAAGCTTCAATTATTTTAATTCTTATGGCTACTCAACTTTGACCAATTAGTAATTATTAATAAAGCTATTATTGATATAAGGTACCAGTTATATCTTATAAATATGTACTTGCCTTTACTTCTTTTCAAATGGGGGTGGGGGTGCGGGAAGCGAGAAATAAAAACCAACGGTTAACCAATTAGTTTAAACCTACCCATCCTAATATTAGCTTATTAGGTTGCCGTGTATAATACCAGTCCATTAAACTTCAACCTCCCTCCTATCCACAGAGCACGTGTTCTTAGTCCTAACAAAATAGTTCTTACGGTGTACCAGTTGCACCGGGACTTGATTACTCCTGACTGGGGTGGTACATTCGTATCGTGTCGATATTTAACTGCATTTACTAATCGGTAATTTTGACATTGGATCTTTTAGTACTGAGCAACGTTATGTATACTTCAACTCTAACAAAAACCCTGACGAAAATGGCCACCACACGAACAGCCATGCAACTTAATGCTAATGCACGTGGATAAAAGTATAAGGTGGCTGACATAACCAGGGACGGCTCAATGCAGGCGCAATTGGAGCAGTCCGCTCCAAGCGCCGAATTTTCAAGGCGCCAAGGCACTGATAATACCTAACCTAATACATCGCCCGTAAGATTATTTTTCATAGAAATCGCGTTAAACAAAAATACAAAATATCAAAATATTATCCCTATAAAAATCTGTTGCGTAGTTTCCAAGAACTAAGCGCATAGACAGACGCGGAGAGTGACTTTGTTTTTTACAGGGTTTTCCAATAAGAGGTCTTCTTTTGATATTCAATCGTAAAAGATCAATGGTTTCGTTACTTGTGTGGTACGTAGGGCCGTCTTGTTGAAAGTAAACGTTGTCCAGATCAATACCATCCAATTCCAGCCATAAAAAATCATTAATCATCTCTCGATAGCGCAATCCATTCACCGTACATAAACCGCGCCAAATAATCACACGTTGAGGATAGAGAGGCTTTTCAACAATAACTCTTTTTACGAGCCCCAGATGTGAAAATTTTGCTTGTTGACGAAGCCACCGAAGTGGAAATGGGCCTCATCTCTCAAAATGATTTGCATTTGATTCACTCAAGTGAATTTTAATAATTTAAATGCTTTGTTGAAGCGTGTATCGTTTCATTTTTATAAATGGCGTAGTTTTTACTGGTAAAATATTAAAAAATTACACCTTCAAAAGTAACATCTACCGAAATAGCGGGCTATTCAAAATAACACCTCTTATTGAAAAACCCTGTACTATTTAATTAAAGATTGAAACAGTCCACAAATACGTAGGTACACAATGTAAAGTAAAAGTTCAAAGTAGGTAGGTACATACCTTTCTAACCGAACTTGAATACAAATTTCGCTGCATGCGTGTGTTTTGTGTGATGCAAGCTTAACGCGCAGATGGCTGACGGATCATTCATTGTGTGCCGGCCAGACGCATTCATTAAATTATTTACTTCTTTTTTATTTATTTAAAAGGACCCGGGCCTCGCCTGGGCAGGTGAGCACCGCCACGGCAACAGCTGTTCCGGGCTCCTACTTCTGAATGGAAAACATTCGGCCATAAAAACAAAATACAAAAATACGCGCGAATTTATAGTTTGTACTCGTCTCTTTCCCGTTTGAATGTATCAATTCCATTCAAATCAACAAAGACACGAGGACAAGTTGATGGTTTTAATACGCGTGAATTTAAAGTTTGTACTCGTCTCGTTACCGTTTCATGTATCAATTTCATTCGAATCAAAAAAGACACGAGGACAAGTACATGGTTTTAATTTGCGCAAATTAATGAATATTCAGAAAGAAAAACGATTTATTTGTAAAATACCTACATGACATAATAAAATTCATGAAGCTGAGAAAAAGTGTCCTTTTAATAGGGTATACTGTTTGAAAACTTCAATAGTTCTTTTTAAAAATGACAGAGGGCGCCACTTCCGCTATTTTTTAAGGAAAGAAAGGAGAAGGAGAGGAAGATCTGTGATGGAAAATGAATGTGATCTGTGATGGAAAATTACAATTATCTAATAATGTATGTGTTATAGCAGTTTATAGACCTCCTTCTCAAGCATACATTGATACTTCTTTTATAAGCAATAATTATTAGCCTGAAACACTCATCCACATTGAAAAATCTCCTGATAAAAGATACATGACGCCAACGGGACATGAACCCGTGTCCTTTCGATTTCCGGTCGACAGCTCTGACCACTGAGCTATGGCGGCTTATCTCTTATCCGCGAAATAATTCAATATACACTAGTGTTTCATTCAACAATTACCGCTTGTTACATTTTTTCACCTGAAACAACCAACATTATTTTTTTTTAAGATTTTTCAATGTGGATGAGTGTTTCAGGCTAATAATTATTGCTTATAAAATAATTGTTACCCTTTGTGCTACGCATAAAAAATCTTGTGTTAAACATTAGTTTACCAAAAAAATAGAGTAACATCAACTACCTACTGAATGTTGTATTGACCACAGTATGCTTAAGTCTAAAAATGATCCGGACCAGTATTACAGACCATACTGCTACACTACTGAAATATCCTACATCTACATCTACAGTAACAAAATCATTTAAAAAATACATAAAGCAATACTGAAAGAGGAAACATGGAATACAGTGTTATTTACAAGTGATGTCAATAATGCAGCTGATAATTTCATAAGGCGTCTAAAATTACATATTGGAAATTTCTCATCTACTAAGAGAATCCATTGTAATAAAAAGTACTTGAAACCATGGATAACTTCTGGAATTGTTAACTGCTTCATAAAACGCGACAAATTACTCAAGAGTTGTGAACAACCAAATAATATCGAACTGTTTGCACATTATAAAAGATACAGAAATTGGTGTTCTAAAATTATAAAAACGACCAAACAGACATATTATAAAGGGAAGCTTCATGCGGTAAAAGGAAACATAAAGCAAGAATGGAAAATAATAAAATAAGCATTGGATTTGCAAAAGGAATCAGTGTCCATAAATAAACTGAAAATAAATAATAACATTGCATCTATAAATGATAATCCAACAGTCATTACTGACTATGTGAATATTTTTTTTAGTGATATAGGTAAAAATTTTGCTTTTGATCTTTTTTGTAGCGCAAATAACACAGGTGAAGAATGTTTAAGGCGATGCCATACGTAGTAATGTAAAATCATGTGTTTTTGCTTTGAAAATTTGGTCGCCTAGAAATGTTTCAGATGCTTTAATTAAATACTACGAGTAGAATACATCTTGGCCTTTGAAATAATCGAGTATTTTTTAGATAAGTTTTTTTATAAGCCCAGAAAAAAAAATAATGTACAGGCCCATGAAAACTGCTTTAAAGTTCAAAATCTCCTACTAACGAACCCATTTTCTGTTATGATTTTATTGTATAATGTGGCAAATTAAGTTATTTATAAAATGATCGAAAAAAAAGTAAATGTTTATGCCTGAACATCCACAAAATAATATAAAAGGAACTTTTTGGCATTGTTTTTTTCTTGCATAAATCAAAACAGGCGGATGGTGTTAAGCGGGAATTTAAACCTTATCGCCATCTACGTAAGGGTTGTTATTGATAGCGGCTCAATTTAAAATATTACACGACGTAGTGCATCGCCTTAATCCAAAATTATAATCCAGCACAATCTATGCAAAATGTCTGTTTTCTATGTTCTAAAGTTCTAAAGATGATTAATGAGCTAAAATCAGGTTTTTCGAGTGGAAATGACAGTTTAAGTACAGTGGTCTACAAACAAAATATACCTATTACACACATTGTAAATCTTGGTTTTGAGAATGGCTTGTTTCCTAATCATTGCAAAAATGCCAAAGTTATTCCTTTATTTAAAGGAGGAGAAAACATATACGTAAATAACTATCGACATATCTCCTTGCTAAATACCTTATCAAAAATAATAGAGAAATTAGCTAACACTAGGTTGATGTCTTATGTATAAAGATATGAAATTCTCACAGATAATCAATTTGGCTTCCGAGAGAACATGGGAACCAGAAAAAAATTATCACCACGGTCGTAGAAGCTCTCGATACTGGCAATAAAGCAATGGCTGTCTCTTTAGACTTGTCTAAGGCATTTGATACCGTATCCCACACTTTACTCTTTAAAAACTCAGTTCAATGGATGTTGTTAATAAAGCATTAGATTGGTTCAGAACTCATCTTGAAAATAGAACACAGAGAGTAATAATTAATGATCACATTAGTTCAAATAAATTAATTGTATATGGTGTTCCTCAGGGTAGTGTTCTGGGTCCAATTTTACTTTTGTTATATATTAACGACCTCTGTAAACTGACGTTTTCTGGTACTTCAATTGTATTTGCAGATGACACTGTCTTGGTGCTGATACTTGGGTGAAACTTATGCTAAGTAGTAGCTAAAAGAGTAGACAACATCAAATACCTGAGTTTAATTATTGATAAAAATTTAAAATAGAACAATCACATTACTATATTAACAAACAAAATAAGAAGGCTAGCCTACATTTCAAGAATCTAAGAAACATATTGGACACATTTACACTAAAAACTGTATATAATGCTCTTGTTCAATCAATGCTTTCATATAATGTTAACTGTTGGGGTTCTTGTAACAAGACTACCCTAGTGCCTTTAAATGTTGCACAAAAATTAATTCAAAAATAATGTATGAGATAAGTTTTAGGTATCCATCAAAGTTATTATATAATGAAAGCAAAATTATGACAGTAAGGCAGTTGTACATAATACAGGCTTTTTGTAAATTTTTCAACAACATTATTACTGCCAAAAATCTCAACAAGTGCGCAACACTAGAATAATTCTTCTCGGTGTATACCAGAACATCCTTTGGACAAAGGACTTTTTCATATATATTATCCGTTGCTATATAATATACTTGGTGAAAATATAAAAACTATACGAGTAGGTACGTTAAATTCATTCAAGAAAATGGTCAAAATCTCTGTACTAGCTGAGAGTGATGATTTGGATTGGTGATTGGATCACCCATGTTATCGCTTATATCATAAACCCGTGTGGAAGCCCTGTTTCGATACAATCCATATTTACTTACTGCATATGTTCTTATATACATCTTAAATTTTTTTAAATCCCACTCTACGTCCGGGTTAAATCTTCCCCACAGGAAAAAACTAAACCCTTCCACACACTTTTCCACAATTGATCATCTAGTCAACCCACATTATGCAAGTGCATTATATAAGCATAGTAAATACAAAACAATACAAGAAAAACACGACAACTCACCATAGATCAAATGGGAAAATAATTCACCGACTCCAGATATTTTCTTATCAGAGGGCCGGCTCGGTAGAACTCCTAACTAGACCTATAAATCCTACTGATCCCTCAATATAAATATTTTTTTAAATCTTTCGTAATCCTACATGTATTTAAAATGACCGATTTTTTCATTTTTATATATTTATCTTTGACAGATCTAATACGCCTAAATTTTGAATGAGGAATAGCGACATCAATGATATAAGTTATTTTTTTATTTTGTTAAAAAAAAATTGTAAAAAAACAACTTATGTCTTATATTTTTATTTTATTATTACATTGATTTTACTCATATATATTTTTTGAATGATGTGATTGTAAATCTTGACACAGGAATGCCCTAGTGAGAAGTGCAGATTATGTTTTCTTTATGGCAGAAATCCTGGGTTCGATGTCGAAGGATAAGACCGTTACCTTTTATTTTTCTGTGTCTTGTTTTGTTTCGTTTAGATTGATTTGTGTTATTATCCATTGTCTTTTTTAAAATAAAAAAATATTTTAACTTGTGCATAGCTGTGAGTTTTTCATTTTCTGAATTCCGATAATTTTATTTAAAAAAAAATATTGTTTTTGGACTAATGAATTAACGATGTGGCCTGAGTGCAGTTATATTGTCTATGGTCGCACCTTTTTTGAAATAGCCTTGAGATTTCTTTATCCTTAGAACCTGTCTAAACTGTCGACCGTTTATCTGTGGTTAAGTTGATCACAAACTTTCCCTCTACAAAAAGTCCGAAGAAATCGATCTCGAGAGTGGTTTACAGTGGTTTATTTACGCACGACGACTGATTTCTATGGATATTTTGACAGATTGTTTCTATTTTACGAGCACGTGTCTTGTTCCTTTTATTTATTATAATAGGGAACAATCATCTCTATAATCATTTTTATTTTTTAAACCACAAAACAAAACTTCAACATGGGGAAACTAAACGTAACCATACTACGCTACTTGTCGAGGGAAGATTTTCGAGTGCTAACCGCTGTATGTTCTATAATAATTTCTATCAATTGTAATTCAAGTTATCATTTTACCAGTTACTCGATACTTACGACTCTGTAACATATTTCTGAACGCTCGTTAAGAATAAGTGCGCTGATACTGACACGCCACAAAACTTAAAACATGGTTTTAAAATATTTAATTACGCATGTACTTGTTATTGTAGATCGAGATGGGTATGAAGAACCACGAGCTGGTGCCTGGAGCTCTTGCTGCGTCGATTGCCAATCTGCGTTATGGCGGGGTACACAAACTTCTCAAGGAATTGTGTAAACAAAAGTTGCTGAGTTACGAGCGCGGAAAACACTGTAAGACCCACATTGATTCTTAATTTATTATACAGACCTCCGAATATGTGGTCAACGAATGCCCGATACATTCATTCCCGGTGGGATTGATGAGGGCCACAGGGCAACTCCTAAGGCTCTAAACTAGCTTGCAGATCCAGATTTCCCCCACCATTTTATTTCAATATTAATGCTAAAATACCATCCAGTTTTGGTAAATATTGCAATGAATTAAAGGAATGCAGTATGTGACACCATTGGAACAGAATTTGTATTATTATTTTCAAGTTGAATGGTAAAAGTTAAAGTAACCAACCAAAAACTTCCAGTGTTTTTAGTGTCGTAATAATTTTAAAAACAGATTTTATTGGTGCTCTGTTTAAAGTAGAAGTATAGTGCAGAAGCTAGAAGTTTATCTGATATTTTTATAAGTATAAATTGACTATTTGCATCTTTAAAAAAACATCTTTTGACCAGGCGCGGGTGGTGCATTAAATGTTTCGTGGTTCACAGAGAAATTCATAATAAACATAATATATGCATTATATTTAAGTATGGGTTTCTTACCTATTTTTGAAGAAGATCAATTCTTCGCTCATACTGTTTTTTTTAAATAGTCCACACTTATTATTACATCAGTCATTTTAAAAAGGTGAGGGTATTCAATAATATCTAAAAATAGTGATATCAGAATAATTCTACATAATAAATAATGAACACACAGATACGTTTCACTTTGCTTTGTGTTTACTTTACTGAGCTAATGAAACGTGAAGTTTGAAATAAGTGACAGACAACTCACACAACCAAAAGGTTACTTGTTAACTGTAAAAGTTATTAGATATTAGAAATATTCTAAACATCTAATGCATTTTACAAACCATACTGCACACAAATTCTAACAAAATTACTAAATTTTACAATTTATTATAATACGAAATACTCATTTCATATTTTTATACATAATTCTTCAACACATATAGTACTACACTTATTTTTCTATTTTTATATTACTCATTTTTTTACTTCTATTTTTTCTTATTATTTTTAAATATTTTTTACTTAACATTTAGTTTATATATGAATTTCTAATTACCAGCCTCAGAACAGACTATGTCTAGTGAGGAGGATAATGAAAAAAAAAACATCTGTACAGAACCAACCTTAAATAAACGCCCGGGTTGCCGGCACTGAAACTGAAAACAAAAAACTAATAATGTCGTCTAAAATACGTTCCCTATCCCAAAGGCTCTGTAACAAGATAATATCACACAAGACCTGACTGACCCCCTGACTCAAGGTTGCATTTTACAAGAGAAATACTACTACCTAGTTCAAACCCTACATGAGAATAATTATTTCTCTGGAGCCCTTTCTGCGGAATTCTTCGTATTCGCCGCACGGCTCCAGGCATTGTTTTTGGTACATTTTGTGTGTTTTCACACGGTTCGAAGATGTTTGCTATAGGCTTTATACTAAAAACAATAACCAAACGGGGCGCTTAGCGCTTATCGCCTGGAATGGTATGTACCTCGGTTCCTAGCCCGTATAACTGGCGGTAAGTGAAGCTTGTGGCCTCAATTATTATTATTCTCTACCAAATTCATATATTTAGATTATTTTTTTTTTAAAGATTGTGAGCACTTTCATAGTTTAGAACATTATGAAGGAATACGGTGAGCTACAAAATGTTGATCAATTTCGTTGGCGGTTCGGTGTAAGAGTGAACGTTATCGCGAGCCGCGCCCGCTCTTGACATGACCCTACTCAAGCATTTGATTCACGTGATCGTGCCATGTCTTCCTCGGGGGTCTCCAACTTCTTCATCCATTCTCTCTACTTGCCCAAAACATCTTGATATTATTGCTTTTAATATCCCAAAAGTAAATATTGTTATCTCTTTTCAGATGATGGATTCCGGCTTACAAACTCTGGATACGATTACTTGGCGTTGAAGGCTCTCGCTATGCGCAACGTCGTGGCATCTTTTGGAAATCAAATTGGAGTCGGAAAGGAATCCAACATTTATACAATAGCTGATGAAGAAGGCAACCCTATATGCCTCAAACTTCACAGGTATAGGAATATTTTTGAGTATTCTCTTGTATCCACCGAGTAATATTACTGGTTTATTACTTATATGATAGCTCTGTTGTTAGTGCAGATACCTGTCTGCATAGCTGAGTAAGCACTCACTCATTGTGCATACTAGTCCCAGCTTGAGATTGTATGTGAAGTCATCGTTCAAACAAGATGCGCAAGAAGGAAGAGGACGAACGTCGACGTAAGATGACGCCCGTACAAGCTTTCACTGGGACTAGTTTATCTCATGTTTACCTTATCCCCTTGATAGTAATTCAGCCACTTTAAACAAAGTTCACCAAGGTTAGCTTGAGGTATTTAGCGATATCTCCTGGTTCCACAATGTGTCTTCCTGTCAAGGTGGGAAGAAGGAGACATTACACCTGAACCCTTAATCGGCAGGAACATAGATGAAGATTGGCGGAAGAAACATGCATAGTCAGTGATAACATTATAAATAAAATAAAATTTTAAGATTCTATGGTAATGGCAAGCTTGATTATTATTAGTTGTTATATTATTATTATTACGAAGGAATTCGTTGAATAAGAGTTTACTTGTTGATTTTTCCTGAGATTGAATGTGACTTTTTTTTGTGAAAGTAAGTTTTTATTCAACGACCCTCCCTCATAATAATAATATAACAATCAACATTGGTAGCGCCCCTGAGGTGATATCTCACAAAAGTGGCGCTACACAAATTGTCCAATAAATAAATACCAATGGGGTAGAATCTTATATATCAATAATTTTTCTCAAAATGGCATCAAAAACCTCCCATCAGATATCATACCATCGTTTTACACAAACAGTATAGGTAAATTTTTAGTGAACGGGAAAGATAAAGAAGACTGATTTGGCCGCTCAGGTATTTTCTCACTTCAATGCCCCATTTTATATCGGCAAAACTTCACGTAATGTTAATACCCGTGTCAAAGAATACCTAAGATGTCTGAACAATAACAGTTTCTCGGAATTTGCCAACCACCTCATAGTGTCAGACCACACATTTAACCTCTCAGACAAAGACATTTATATACTATGTGTTCCTTTGAGAACTGTCAAAACGTGATAATTTTTGTGTTATTTACGAGTTTTGCTAAAAGCATCATAACTCACGTCTTGGGAAACGTAGCCTCATTCTAAAAAATGTTTTGGAAAGATTATGAAATCCACTATCGAATTGTGTTGTTATAATTAAATATTTGCGTTTCTAAATATATATTTTATGAAAACGTCAAAAATATGTAAGAATCGATAACCATTATTTCAAAGCCGTGAAAAATTTACTTTTTTCTGAGTATCATAAAGAAATAACACTTTATATATTGAAGAAATATAATTAAAAACTATTAGTCACCTCAAAATATTAACCGTCCAAACTAAAATATTTTTAATAAATTATTTAGAAATGCAATAAATTATGAACGAACAAGATGACAGATTCAATCGGCTTAGATAATGCAGTTCTACGTTCCATAGATATTGTTGAATACAGACGCGTAGCGTTATTCATTATCAATACTCTGTTTTTTAAATCATGGCAATCCGTATACTAGTGATGGAAATAAATCGATTTTTGTAAAATCTCGCGCGTTTACGTGAAAAGACGTTCTAATGTCTTGACCGCTATTATCATATTTACGTCTTTTGACGTTCTAATGTTCTGAGTGGTTAATAAAAATACAGACATCAGCTTATTGCATAAAAACGGAATAATGAACAGACTAGATAATTTAGTAGCATTAGAGATCCGGAAAGCCAAAAATATTAATAGCAGAGTCATTAACAACCAAATAAACCTAATAGCAGAGTCATTAACAACCAAATAAACCTAATAGCAGAGTCATTAACAACCAAATAAACCTAAATAAAAGTCCAATACTTTGGTTTTTCCCCATTGATAAAGAACACTCTCCTCCCAACCATACACCTATCCCTACTTCCTCCACTCTACCTCATCCTATTTTTTATAACCAACTGTAAAAGCAGAATATGTTACTTGTAGATTTTAGTTTAGTAGAGTTATTATACAGCCCTGAAGAAGCTTTTTTTTAATATATGTTTAATCATGGGGTAGTTTGGCAAAATATTTTCTGGCCTCTTGTTTACAAAGTTGGTTATTTATTTGTGGTTGTTTTTGGAAAAGAAAAGGCTTGATTACTTTTAAAAGTTTTGTAAATTTTATTTTTTTAACTTTTGTAAGTTGGTGGTGGTAGTTTGTATTCCATAAAGTATTTTTGATTAGTTAATGTGTGTGCGATCTACTCGGATATGTGACGCATATTTGGGGGCGGTACATGGAACGTTTTGGTGAAACTCAAACCGTTGGGTTGGATATCTCCAAAGCCTTTGATGACAGAGTCTGGCACCGGGCGCTTATCGGGAAGTTACCATCGTATGGGATCCACCCAACCCTGCATAGTTGGATTGCGGACTTTCTGAGGGGAAGAACAATTCAAACCGTGGTTGACGGCTCTTCTTCCTCACCGCACCAAATCAATGCGGGGGTGCCACAAGGATCTGTGCTGTCTCCGACGCTGTTTTTATTGCACATCAACGATCTCGTTGAATGTGCACCAATTCACTGCTACGCTGATGACAGCACCGTTCACGAGGGTTATCTTTTTGACAGGCCCCCTTCCACCTATGATGTCCGAACAGCTCGGGAAGTTTTGAAGCGAAAAATTGACCACCACCTAGAGATGGTTCGTGCCTGGGGTAAGGCCAACTTGGTCAGTTTCAACGTCTCAAAAACCCAAGCGTGTCTGATTTCGGCAAAGAGGGAGATCAATGACTGTCTGGTGCAATTTGATGGGAGCACTCTCCCCAATAAAGACTCCATTGAAATGCTTGGAGTTACTATATCAGACCAGCTCAAGTATCGGGGATCCATAGAAGCCCGAGTAAATCAGGCCTCCAAAAAGTTGGGTGTCTTGTACAGGGCTAGGAGATTCTTCAACAGTGACCAGCTGCTGACCCTGCACAAGTCTCAAGTCCGCCCAACTATTGAATTTGGGAGCCATCTTTGGGCTGGTGCCCCAAAATACTTGATAAACCTGCTTGAATCTGTGCAAAGAAGAGCGATCCGTCTGATCGACAATCCGTTGTTAACAGACCGATTGCCTTCTCTAATGCATAGACGAAATGTAGGCATGCTGTGTCTGTTCTACAGGTATTTCAATGGAGCCTGCTCCAAGGAGCTAGCAGCATTGATTCCTGATGCACCGGTGCACGTGCGCGAAACTCGACGGACACGAACTGAACACCCGTTCACGGTTGACGTTGGCTTCATGAGAATGGGCCGTTTTTATGACTCGTTTTTGTGTAAGTCGGCTCGTATATGGAACGAGCTACCGACATTTGTTTTTCCTCCCTCCTATAATCCGAGCCTCTTCAAGGCCCGCATTAACAAATCCCTTCCTACAGCCCCTACCTTATTCCGCCTCACAACGCCGCCCAACCGGGTGGTGACATAGTTCCCCTGTCTGTACACTGCACAGGCAGGGACACTCTTGTGAGGTGTTACATAAAAAAAAATGTGGATTTTTCCCTTGCTCCATTATGATCTGTCGTGGCTCGGATATATTTACTTGCATTTCTTTTAAAGGTTTGTAGCAAAATTACTTTTTTTTGTGACTTACGGATCCGGGAAATTGGACCATCCTTTGATCATATTCCTTTAAACCCTTAGTGACCGCTCCCCGGTTTTCTTTTGTTAAAATAAACACCAAATACATGCAAAATAAGACTTTAATTGTTGATAATCTTTAGGATTACTTACTAATTAACAAAACTCTTTTAGAGGCAAACAGTAACAATCAATAATAATAAAATTTTCTCAGGAACTATATTATTTCATCACCCTTTTGACAGGTCACAGTAATGTGATCATTGCACACATGTTAATAACATTTGGAACATACTGTTTTTGTTTTTCTGTCCTTTGTTCTTGGACAAACGTGGCATCGTTTATATATTATTTATATTATACTCAGCTCCAGAAGAACCTACATATAATACTCACCCGTATGCTGACGCTCGCGTGGGGCGTCAAGCACCCCAAACGCTCTCCCGGCACAACCGCAGACGACCGAGTGTTGCTTGTTAACTGAAGAATCAGTGCGGTAGATTCAACATTTTAAAAGATACAAATGCTCAAATGCATGCTGGGGTGTGTAACACCCCACGCCAGCAATTAAGGGTTAACTCTAACGACATTAATATATATTGGCTTTGTTATGTACATTTTTAAAACAACATTTCAACAAAAATAATATTGAGATCTGATTGACTACGCATGTTTATTCCCACAACACCCAAACTCTGAATGTTTCTTGCTAGTACCATGTTGACATTTCAGGTTTGTTCCACTTGAACCAAAACTTTATGTTTATTTCTCTTGTGACTGTAAACCGACAATACCTACACATTGTCATATTTTACTTCAATTTGTATAAATCATGACTGTATCATACGTATCCAAATATCCAGGATTTTTCAATGAAATTCATATTTACGTAAAAACTGCAAGAACACTCAAACCCCGAAACCGCTTGATACCGTGTCGCCGACACAATTAAAAATCTTTACATCACAATTACTCTATCAAATGATATGCTATATGTGATTTATCAAGATAATTACATAGTAATGTAGCAGCAGAACCTGAAACACAACTGAAAATAACCATCCACCACCTCACTCGGAGCCACCAGCCAACGAAATGACCACCGCTAAAGAACCGATTCAGTATTTACGTTGATCCCCCTCCACTACTCACCAGAGGGAATTCCATGATGGCCGCCGTCTCCAACCAATCACAGCTCAGCATATTCCATTGAGATTTTAATCAAACAATGATTACAAATTCAAATGTGACTATTTGTGATAACATCAGACTCAATTTACGGGAAAATGATGGAAAATATAACCACGGAATAAATATCAACATCAAGAAATGATTATATGCTAACATAATAACATGAAAAATCACACCTAAATATATTTGTTACTCTTTGGGAAAAGTTCAAACCAAAGATATCTAACTTCAAACCCAATATGAAAATTTGTATATTTTATTATAAAATAAATAAACGAGACTTGGGGTGATGGTTTTGGTAAATTGAACTGACTCGGTTAAAGGTATCACATCAAAATATTACTTTCCTCTCAGCAAACTAACTACGGAGAGGAAAAATACCTAACCAATTTACTCCTCACTAAAGAGGAAAATCTCCTCCGAGAGGGCCCGATTTGAATTTGTTCTATAAATAGAGAACCGAATTCCATACAAAGTCAGTTCAACAACTACCTCTGAGAGGGAATCCTCTCTACTGAAGAACCATTACTAAGTCTCAAGAAATATTTTCAAGTGTTTTACTCAGTACTTAATTCAGTTTTTGCCAGTAATAAATTCTTTTCGTCAGCTCAGATTTGGAAATAAATTCCTTTCTAAACTTGGCTTCAAACTTCACTACAAGCTTTCACCACACTCGCCGAGACTGAAACGTTGACAAGTGTACCCAGCCTCCTACGTATATACAGTAATTGTACGGACGGTTAATTGTCTCGTACACATGACTATGCATGTTTCTTCTGCAAACTTTTCATTATTATGTATTTATACATTGGGTCCTCATTTTTCATATCACTTTTTTAATCACCCATTTTATTCAAATTATTTTTAGACTTGGCCGCACTTGTTTCCGCAACGTTAAAAACATGCGCGAGTATCACCAGCACCGCAACAAGGCTTCCTGGCTATACCTGTCCCGCATTTCCGCCACCAAGGAGTTTGCCTACATGAAGGCATTGTATGAGAGGGGCTTTCCAGTTCCTAAACCTATTGACTACAACAGGCACTGCGTTGTGATGGAGCTGGTCAAAGGTGGTCCACTGTAAGTGCTCTTTAAATTTAAAAAAATCACTATAACTTATATGCACTCAAAAGCTGGGCATGGCACTGGGCAAACCTGCATTTTGGCCATGTTTTTTTTGCATAAATCAAAACAGGTAGCTAGTGTTAAGCTGATTTGAATTTTACGAATTGGATTTTACAATAATACTGCAAATAAATCTATTCAAATTATTGGTAATCTGGTTAAAAACGGGATTGCAAACCCTTAGCGAATGAATCTATTTCATGAACACGTGTTCATAGAAATCTTAACATTCTCGCATTTCGTCATTATTAAGACAAATGCAGGTGCATGAACACGTGTACTGATGTATTAGGAATTTACTAAAAGTTTATCAAGAAACCGAATTACCGATAATTTTAAGATATTCTTAATAAATTAACAATACTCATTTTTCTTTGTGTAGTTATAGATATAAGCGTATTTTTGACATGCCTGTGTGTCCAAAGTAAGGTTAATCACACCTCACTTTGGGTTAAATTAATCAAATATGTTCTCAACATTAGTTTCAACAACTCCTCCCAGTGAGACAGGCATAGCATCAACCCTTGTAATGTTTGTTATCAAGGTATAATGATAACATAAAATATTTATCGCAATTCTTTCTTGAGAAGATAATCAATTCCATTGGCCTGTTAGGAACCTAGGAGTCGAAAGACCATAAGTAAATTTGTGATATCCTACTTACACAAAAAATCTCGTAGTGATTGGTAGAGTTGGCCGATGGCCCGGGTGAGTACGAAGCTTTGCTGGCGGGCATAAGCGGAGTTTTAATTCTACAACGCATACCGACAACATGAAAGAAATTGGTTTTTCCACAAAAGAATTTGGTTTTTTAACTTAATTTGTAGCTAACCGCAAAGCTGTGGCAAAACCCGTGCCGTACACACACACGGCTAAAGCGATTTTAAGCAACATCTTGGTTCCATGCCATAAGCGCATTTACTTTATTAATTTGTGTTATTTCACAATTTGTCATTTACAAATAATATATAGTATATTTGCGGCACGTCCCAGAGTGGAAGATACTCTCAGTATCGCCCTGGTGTAAGACCACCATTCAGAATTAAAATGTAGCTTGAAATGGCTTTGGCTGTGTTTGTTGACCAGATCTGAATAGCCAGGTACTTCCCCACCTTCTTCTTTCCCATCTCCTTCCCCTCCCCACTACCTTCAGCATCACATCATACCCCAATTGGGGATGTATAGTCTCAGTACATTGGGTTCCTACATCGATTTTTGTTTCCATGTTACACTTTAATTTCATAAAAACACACAGGAGACACTTTGTGCACCTCACCTTTGCGCTTCTGGACGAGGGCTCAACAGTCACCCTTATTGACGCCACCACAGCACAAAAACTCGGCACAACCGGACCTACCCGTGAGCTACGACTACACGGAGCAAAAAACATGTGCTCAACAGACTTGACGTCCCGCCGCGTGCCAATCACTCTACGCGGCGCCGGAATCTCTGATGAGTACGTGATCAAAGCAAATACCATCCAGCAGCTCAGCCTTCCTGTCCAGAGGTACCACGGTCGCTACATCACCCCCACACTTCTCATCGGGCAAGACAATGCTAACTTAATTGTCTCGAGGGAAGTGCGCGACGTTCGTGATTCTACGCGAATATTATCACGAACGGCGTTGGGGTGGACCACCCATGGCGGAGGGACCTCTGAACATGTGAATGAAGCTACAACATTGGCCATACGAGCCACCATGTCACCCAGGCGCACTGCCGAGAGGCATTATACAGTGCACCATGGACCATCTGGACCCGTACCGCGAGCACCTCTGATACAGGCGGCCGTACGAGGAGTACCAGCTGGATCTGTGCCAGCACCTATGCAGAGAAGACCACCCAGGCACCATGCCCGGTGGCATTCTACCATGCCCCATGGACCATCTGGACCCGTACCGCGAGCACCTCTGATACAGGCGGCCGTACGAGGAGTACCAGCTGGATCTGTGCCAGCATCTTTGCAGAGAAGACCACCCAGGCACCATGCCCGGTGGCATTCTACCATGCCCCATGGACCATCTGGACCCGTACCGCGAGCACCTCTGATACAGGCGGCCGTACGAGGAGTACCAGCTGGATCTGTGCCAGCATCTTTGCAGAGAAGACCACCCAGGCACCATGCCCGGTGGCATTCTACCATGCCCCATGGACCATCTGGCCCCGTACCGCGAGCACCTCTGATACAGGCGGCCGTACGAGGAGTACCAGCTGGATCTGTGCCAGCATCTTTGCAGAGGAAGCCACCCAGGCACCATGCCCGGTGGCATTCTACCACGCCCCATGGACCATCTGGCCCCGTACCGCGAGCACCTCTGATACAGGCGGCCGTACGAGGAGTACCAGCTGGATCTGTGCCTGCAAATGGTACGAGAGAATCAGTCGGCCCCGCGAAAGGGTCTCCCAGGCACATTGAAGTAAGGCGCCAAAACGTTGGCCTTTCTTCAACTGTGGCAGAAACACTGCCCGACATCAAGAAATTCTCCTCATTTAATCATCTTATTCAAACAACCTGCCGGATACATCGTTCTATTAAAAGGTGTCGTGGAAAAAGCCACGAACAACCTGATAATCATTTAAGAACCGATGAAATCAAGGAAGCAGAGGCCCGATGGGCAAGAAAATGTCAAGAAGAGACATTTTATCATGACATAAATGCGCTCCAGAAAGGAGATCCACTACCAAGTGACAGTAGGCTCAAAGCCTTGAGCCCATTCCTTGGACCTGACGGCCTACTGAGGATGAACTCAAGAATACGAGCCCTCAGTAACGTGCCCCAAGCAGTGCGGACACCAATAATTTTGGATGGTGATCATGCATATGCACGACTTCTGGTGAGACGTCATCACCAGGAAGCCGATCATCCGAATAAGGAGAGAACAATGGCTGAGGTGCGAGGCAGCTACCATGTGCTGCGACTGCGAACAAATATTCGCAAGATCGCCCACAACTGCCCCACCTGCAAGATGCGCAGGAGCAAGCCAGCCCCCCTTCTGATGGGGCCCTTGCCGCCATCAAGGCTAGCCCACCATGTTCCTCCATTCACCCCTGCTGCAGACGGCCGAGTGAGGACCGCCCGGATCCAGACGAGCACCGGATTTTACGTCCACCCCGATGTGAAGCTCGCTGTAATCCTGCCGGCCCCGCCTACCGATGCAACATCAACAGTACCACCAGCCCAGCACCATCCCAGAGGGACTGGCCGCCGCGGGCTGCAACGTACCAACAAACGTCCTATTTTTTAGTTCAGCATAGCTAAACGGGGGGAGTGTAACGGACGTAGTTGACCATATTATTTAATTTCATAAAAATTGTTTACTTTTATAAAATGTCCCTACTCCACGCCACTGGAAAAATCACCACTCCCCGCCACTGGTCATTTTATCCAGTTTTCGGCCCAAGCGGCTTGAAAACTTTGTCTACGAACGGCATCGATACCGCGTCGCCGGCTTACCTGCCGCGTAGATCGATGTCCAGCATTTTTTCTATGTAAAAATTACATAGAAAAATCAATTTTTAAACATTGCAAATATGTATATTTTACTTGTTCATCCCCTCGGCGGTAGTCAAATAAACACTATTTTCGATATACTACCGCTGAGGAGATATTAAAAAAGCTGTTTTTCACCCATATGTAAACCCATTTTTGAACAATATTTTTTACCCTTTTTGCGTGTACAAAAATCCAGGAACCTCGTAGCATAGTGAATCTTATCTCTTTCTGAGCGCTATGTTACGGGGGACCTCGGAAAAATACTAACTTAACATGTTTTACAAATTTGATCGCTTGAGATCATTTTTACACATTTATTTTACAAACATTTCTTATTTTTTGTCGTATCTTGACAAACAAAAAATCTAGTTGTCAAGATACACATTCCTATAACTACTATGCATTTAAACTATGTAATTATCATTCATGTAAGCGCTCAAAATCTTTTCTAACTCTCAAATTTAAGCGACTACTATCACCAGTACTACCGACAAAATGAATATGCAACAGTTTGTCGGAGGCTATAAACTCATTGTTGGCGCGGGTACAACCCCCCACCACTTTTGGGCTCCTAGCCCAATGTCGGGCGCGAGTCAGGCTAATTAAATATAAGCAGCCACATAATTAAAAATAAATCAGTTCATCTTTACCACCAAAACCAAGCGTTTTATTTATCAACAAGTGACTCCTGCTCAACATCTGCCTCACCTCGCCGAGTCTTCTGCTCCAAGATCTTCTGGTGTTACCTCTTCGAGACCAGCCGGCCCTCCTTTGGAAAACCGCCAACACCAGAAGCGAGCAGAGACGAAAGCACACCCAGTGCCCACCATTCACCAAGCCTGGGTGCGGGAGGCAGATTTCATCAAATATACAACTATCATCATCATCATCGGCCGTAAAGGAGCATTCTCATCGGTTGAAGACACGGTTTGGACCCGGCGCCTAAATCTACAGTCTTGTGCGGACTCCCGTCCAGTACAAGTGGTCCTCCGAGCCGGATTCTCACACGCCTTCAACCAGGATGTCTCCAACCTTACGGTCGAGCCGGATCCAAGACGATGGATCCTCAACACCATCTGCAGATGCCCTGGACGCTGGGTCTCAGGCCACGGCTGTGGTTCACGTCACGCCTGACGTAACCCCCATGCCCACGCCCAGCACTACTCCTGACATGGCACCACCTGCACATCATGACTCACCGCCCTCCATATCTCAAGAGGATGCGATGGAGTCATTGCGACAACAGCTTCGCAGTCAAACCGAGCACATTGAGAGACTTAAAGCAGCTCTTCAATCAGCTCCAACAGCAGCAGCCCCTGCCCCTCCTGGACCTTCGAAGCTCCTGGAGAGGTCACCACCATCATGGACGCAGCCCGGCCAATCGAGCCCGGTGCCTCTGGTGGACCAGAGGTACGAGGAACCAGCAGCAGCAGTGCCTGCCCGATCTGGACCCGTACTCCTGGAAGGGTATCCTGCCCAAGGAGGACCCTGGCGCTTCCAAGGGTACAGCCCTGGATGGGTGCAGCCCGGCCAACCGAGCCCGGTGCCTCTGGTGGACCAGAGGTACTCAGCAGCGGCGCAGCCAAGGCCAGCCGGTCCCCCGCCCTCGTCACCCTGGCCCAATGCAGGGTGGCCAAACATGATGCAGCCTGGACCCTCTGGCCCCGTACCGCCCACCCCTCTGATAGAACAGAGGCAAGCCGTACCTGAAGTGCCAGCCGGACCTGTACCTCTGGTGGACCAGAGGTACGCATCACGAGCGCAGCAAGAGCCAGCAGGCCCTGCGCAACCAGCACCCTGGACCATTCAGGGATGCCCAGTACTGGTGCAGCCTGGACCTCATGGCCCTGTGCTGCCCGTACCTCTGCCCCACCCGGGGTACCCAGCGCCGACGCCAGGATCACCTGCCGGACTGCTGGAGCAGTGGGACGTGCCATGGACACAGCCTGGACCACCTGGACCCTCTGGACCATCTGGACCATCTGGACATGTGCCGCCCGTACCACTGCGCGAACAGGAGTATGGCGTGCCGGCACGGCCAGATGGCCCGCCCACAGCCAGTACCAGCTCCATGCCGAGATTCCCGCCCCAACCTACGGCGGATGAGACGGCCCAACATACCAGAGCCTGGGTTCAGCATGATGGCAGTCCCATGGCTCAGCTGGCCTCCGCCCTGACAGAAGCCATCAGAGCTTCAAGGGCTCAGGACAGCCCCCGTCCCACAATCGAGGACGATCCACGAATGGCGGCCCTTATTGCCAGACAATCTATGGCCAAGGACCTGCCTCCATTCTCTGGAGATCCACTGGAGTGGCCCACCTGGAGGGCACAGTTTAACCAGTCTACCTCCACATGTCGGATGACCTCCAGCGAAAACTTGATCCGCCTACAGCGGGCCCTCAAGGGGAAAGCCCGAGAAGCCGTCGGCCCCCTTCTGATGGACCCTGCCCAGGTTCCGGAGATCCTGGCAGTCCTGGAGCAGAGATTTGGAGGGACTACTTCACTCGCTGCTCTGATGCTGGACAAAGTGAAGAAGCTGCCCCACCTCACAATTGAGGCCTCTCTGGAGGACATCGCAGACTTCTCTGGCACAGTTCAAAACCTGGTGGCATCACTCCGCTCCCTCAACAATGATGGCTATCTGACGAATCCAGCGCTGCTCAGTGACATCGCGGGGAAGATGCCGCCCACCTTGCGGTTGGCGTGGCTGATGGAAGTGCGGCACTACGAGGCCTCCGCTACCATCTGCCAGTTTGCCGCCTTCCTGAAAACCGTCGCGAACGCCATCCCAAAGTCCGGTTTGGTTGACCCCGCGAGGTCCCGCCCACGCCGTGAACATTCGTTCTCAATAACGGAACAGTTTTCGCGAAAAAACAGTGCTCAAAATCGTGAAACATGTGACGAAAACCGTTTAGAGAACACGTCTGCCGCGTCAGAACAGTTTTGGCGAAAAAACGGTGCTAAAAAACGTGATACCTGTGAAAGTTTCATCAATATGTCTGCCGCGTCAGAAAAGTTTTCGCGAAAAAACAATTCGAACAAAAGTGACACTTGTGACAACAGTTTAAACACGTCTGCCGCGTCAGAACGGTTTTTATCGCGGGAAAACAATGTTTACAACAACAATTCTAGTGAAAAACAACAGTTCGCGCAAAATAATCGAAAGCCCCAAAATTTGTCTGGTAATAATCGAATGCCCCAAATTTTGTCTGGTAATAATCGAGAAAATAATCGAAGCGGGGAAAAAGTGCAAAACAGTTACAATGAAGTTCGCGAGTTCGACAACCGCGCCGGGTGTGTCGAGTGTGGTGAAAATGGCCACCAACTTAGCGAATGTCGCACTTTCGCCGCGAAAGACTTAAAATATCGTTTTGAAACAGTGAACGACGCCGGTTTGTGCCGATTGTGCCTCAATGGCAAACATTATACAAAACAGTGCAAAGTTAGTGAATGGTGCGGCGTGGGGGAGTGCAGATCCCCCCACCACCGACTTCTTCACAACTATAATAACAATCGTGATAATGACATTACTGTGGCAGATGTTCACAATATGTGACGCCACACCGAAAGTGCCGTGTTAAAAGTGGTGGGAGTCATATTGTCGGGCCCGAAGCGGCAGATTAAAACCTTTGCGCTTCTGGACGAGGGCTCAACAGTCACCCTTATTGACGCCACCACAGCACAAAAACTCGGCACAACCGGACCTACCCGTGAGCTACGACTACACGGAGCAAAAAACATGTGCTCAACAGACTTGACGTCCCGCCGCGTGCCAATCACTCTACGCGGCGCCGGAATCTCTGATGAGTACGTGATCAAAGCAAATACCATCCAGCAGCTCAGCCTTCCTGTCCAGAGGTACCACGGTCGCTACATCACCCCCACACTTCTCATCGGGCAAGACAATGCTAACTTAATTGTCTCGAGGGAAGTGCGCGACGTTCGTGATTCTACGCGAATATTATCACGAACGGCGTTGGGGTGGACCACCCATGGCGGAGGGACCTCTGAACATGTGAATGAAGCTACAACATTGGCCATACGAGCCACCATGTCACCCAGGCGCACTGCCGAGAGGCATTATACAGTGCACCATGGACCATCTGGACCCGTACCGCGAGCACCTCTGATACAGGCGGCCGTACGAGGAGTACCAGCTGGATCTGTGCCAGCACCTATGCAGAGAAGACCACCCAGGCACCATGCCCGGTGGCATTCTACCATGCCCCATGGACCATCTGGACCCGTACCGCGAGCACCTCTGATACAGGCGGCCGTACGAGGAGTACCAGCTGGATCTGTGCCAGCATCTTTGCAGAGAAGACCACCCAGGCACCATGCCCGGTGGCATTCTACCATGCCCCATGGACCATCTGGACCCGTACCGCGAGCACCTCTGATACAGGCGGCCGTACGAGGAGTACCAGCTGGATCTGTGCCAGCATCTTTGCAGAGAAGACCACCCAGGCACCATGCCCGGTGGCATTCTACCATGCCCCATGGACCATCTGGCCCCGTACCGCGAGCACCTCTGATACAGGCGGCCGTACGAGGAGTACCAGCTGGATCTGTGCCAGCATCTTTGCAGAGGAAGCCACCCAGGCACCATGCCCGGTGGCATTCTACCACGCCCCATGGACCATCTGGCCCCGTACCGCGAGCACCTCTGATACAGGCGGCCGTACGAGGAGTACCAGCTGGATCTGTGCCTGCAAATGGTACGAGAGAATCAGTCGGCCCCGCGAAAGGGTCTCCCAGGCACATTGAAGTAAGGCGCCAAAACGTTGGCCTTTCTTCAACTGTGGCAGAAACACTGCCCGACATCAAGAAATTCTCCTCATTTAATCATCTTATTCAAACAACCTGCCGGATACATCGTTCTATTAAAAGGTGTCGTGGAAAAAGCCACGAACAACCTGATAATCATTTAAGAACCGATGAAATCAAGGAAGCAGAGGCCCGATGGGCAAGAAAATGTCAAGAAGAGACATTTTATCATGACATAAATGCGCTCCAGAAAGGAGATCCACTACCAAGTGACAGTAGGCTCAAAGCCTTGAGCCCATTCCTTGGACCTGACGGCCTACTGAGGATGAACTCAAGAATACGAGCCCTCAGTAACGTGCCCCAAGCAGTGCGGACACCAATAATTTTGGATGGTGATCATGCATATGCACGACTTCTGGTGAGACGTCATCACCAGGAAGCCGATCATCCGAATAAGGAGAGAACAATGGCTGAGGTGCGAGGCAGCTACCATGTGCTGCGACTGCGAACAAATATTCGCAAGATCGCCCACAACTGCCCCACCTGCAAGATGCGCAGGAGCAAGCCAGCCCCCCTTCTGATGGGGCCCTTGCCGCCATCAAGGCTAGCCCACCATGTTCCTCCATTCACCCCTGCTGCAGACGGCCGAGTGAGGACCGCCCGGATCCAGACGAGCACCGGATTTTACGTCCACCCCGATGTGAAGCTCGCTGTAATCCTGCCGGCCCCGCCTACCGATGCAACATCAACAGTACCACCAGCCCAGCACCATCCCAGAGGGACTGGCCGCCGCGGGCTGCAACGTACCAACAAACGTCCTATTTTTTAGTTCAGCATAGCTAAACGGGGGGAGTGTAACGGACGTAGTTGACCATATTATTTAATTTCATAAAAATTGTTTACTTTTATAAAATGTCCCTACTCCACGCCACTGGAAAAATCACCACTCCCCGCCACTGGTCATTTTATCCAGTTTTCGGCCCAAGCGGCTTGAAAACTTTGTCTACGAACGGCATCGATACCGCGTCGCCGGCTTACCTGCCGCGTAGATCGATGTCCAGCATTTTTTCTATGTAAAAATTACATAGAAAAATCAATTTTTAAACATTGCAAATATGTATATTTTACTTGTTCATCCCCTCGGCGGTAGTCAAATAAACACTATTTTCGATATACTACCGCTGAGGAGATATTAAAAAAGCTGTTTTTCACCCATATGTAAACCCATTTTTGAACAATATTTTTTACCCTTTTTGCGTGTACAAAAATCCAGGAACCTCGTAGCATAGTGAATCTTATCTCTTTCTGAGCGCTATGTTACGGGGGACCTCGGAAAAATACTAACTTAACATGTTTTACAAATTTGATCGCTTGAGATCATTTTTACACATTTATTTTACAAACATTTCTTATTTTTTGTCGTATCTTGACAAACAAAAAATCTAGTTGTCAAGATACACATTCCTATAACTACTATGCATTTAAACTATGTAATTATCATTCATGTAAGCGCTCAAAATCTTTTCTAACTCTCAAATTTAAGCGACTACTATCACCAGTACTACCGACAAAATGAATATGCAACAGTTTGTCGGAGGCTATAAACTCATTGTTGGCGCGGGTACAACCCCCCACCACTTTTGGGCTCCTAGCCCAATGTCGGGCGCGAGTCAGGCTAATTAAATATAAGCAGCCACATAATTAAAAATAAATCAGTTCATCTTTACCACCAAAACCAAGCGTTTTATTTATCAACAAGTGACTCCTGCTCAACATCTGCCTCACCTCGCCGAGTCTTCTGCTCCAAGATCTTCTGGTGTTACCTCTTCGAGACCAGCCGGCCCTCCTTTGGAAAACCGCCAACACCAGAAGCGAGCAGAGACGAAAGCACACCCAGTGCCCACCATTCACCAAGCCTGGGTGCGGGAGGCAGATTTCATCAAATATACAACTATCATCATCATCATCGGCCGTAAAGGAGCATTCTCATCGGTTGAAGACACGGTTTGGACCCGGCGCCTAAATCTACAGTCTTGTGCGGACTCCCGTCCAGTACAATACTTTTGAAGGTTTGAAAAATATCACCGTGTGCAGAATTTAATTCTATTTAAATAAGGACTTTACGAATTTAATATTCATCGACACATTTACGTATAAATGAATTAATCGATACGGCCATCATTCTGTATTTTTATACAGGAAGGAGTTGAACCCATACAAAACAGTCAAAAGTATAAAATGTTTTTATTTTAGAAGGCAAGCTTATTAAAAATGAATAGGTATACTATTATGTATCTGTACACTTTTTCTTTTGCTGAGTACTGATAATTGCATTTTGTTTTGCAGGACACACGTACAATCTGTTCCCGATGTTGAATCTCTTTACGACGACTTGATGAATCTAATTGTGAGATTCGGTGATTGCGGAGTTATCCACGGTGACTTCAACGAGTTCAACATCATGATCGATGAGGATGGGAAGCCAGTCATCATTGATTTCCCTCAAATGATATCCACATCTCACTTAAATGCCGAAGTGTAAGTTATACCTCATTATTTATTACTTATTATGGCCTCACAACTCGACCGTTCCATCCATATATAATACAAATAAGTTCATAATATGTCTTCCTTTGTTTCTATTACCTATAATTCCATTACACATCTTTTTCATAAATTTTATTTGCATCACCGCTAGTATTCAAGAAACTAAATATGTAGGTATTATGTATTGAATTTTTGTCGTGCATATATTTTTTCTTTTGAGTGCCAAAAGTGCCTATCGGCCATGAAATATTTGTACACGTCGAATGCCGCCGTGGACGATGGGCATATTCATAACATACTTTCTTTCGATGGAATTTTGCATTGTAAAAAATTTACATAGATTACTAAAATAAATCTTATTCGATTGGCAACAAAATAAACAATGAGATTCTTGCTTTACGTTTCCTAAAGAGCAGCCATTTTAAATTAATTACAATGTTTCTGCGTCATGTCCGAATTTACATATGTTATTATTCTTATTTCTTTATATTTTGTACAGGCAGATAAGTAGGCAGTACCGTACTCAACTGGTAGGTCACTTGAGATTAACACTGTTTATTGTTCATTAGAGAAATTTAGATACGGTTCGCACGCACAGGACATAATTGGACTTTCCAGTATTTATTTTAATAATATATATTTATGTTCTTTAATGAGCGTGTTTAGGAAAGGAAAAGTAAATTTTTTGCTGGACGGTACTACAGTACAAGGTTTTGATCAGAATTCACTTTCCTAAATGTCATTCGTCCCTCTGTATAAGACAGATTTCAAATAATGTAAATCCGATAAGAAAAGTTCCTTTAATTTTTTTTTCTTTTCTTTCTATGTTGTACTATGACTATCAATAACAAATATAAATGGCACTTGTGTTGTTTATTGTAAATTAATAAATTTATTAAAAATATTTTGGTACATAAACTATTTCTTTGCAAAAGTTGAACAAAACGAGTTATATTCACATATTTCATTATTTTCTTATGATGTATCAATAATACGTACGTATTACTAAGTAATTACAACTTGCGCATTGGGCCTCCTGTTGGTAATATCGAATCTTGAGTAAATGCAAAATAGTTTAGTGTCATTTGAAAACCCATGGAGTTTCACAGTGACTGATGCTCCGGACGCGTAACTTAGAATACTATCCAAGTTCTTCTTCAGGGGGTAATCTTCTATTTTATATATCCCTGCTTTGATCGGGCATTCCATCCTAAATAAATACATACTCTCTGTAATTAAGCATACTAAAGTTGGTTGTTGGTGCTTGAGTAATGTGAAATATTCCTGCGTAGTGTGTAAAATTATTCAAATTCAATGAACTTTTCATATACAAAATTGGAACTGATATGTATTATTAAATCATATCAGATAAGCGATAAAGTAGTTACCAAAATTAATTTATTATTTGAAATATGTTTTTATTTTGTTAAAATGTTTGATAGATGCTTAGATGACCTAATAGAGTGAAGATACTTTACTAAAACAATGTATGTGGTTTCACTGAACTTGGTCCAGAGGACATACTTCAGAGGGCCGTACATGTAGCTATTTATTCATTTATGCATTTGAATGGCTATACTTTCCACAAGTGGTGCTACATTTTTGTTTGATTTGTCAAAATATAACCTGTCTTACAGATGTCGTAAAGTTTACCAACATTCAAAAGGTACATTTCTTCTTGAAAGGCAATGATCCTGAGACAAATACTTTCAGCTTCTTTTTCACAGATATGCATTCGTTTTTATGCTAAAAGCCAATGAAAGCAAAGACCGGTTGGTGGCTGCGTTGATAAACGCGTCCGCCCAGGTGTGTTGGGTTCAATTCTTTTGCTACCTAAGCCCTCCATCATTGCACAACACCTTGGCTTATAATGATGGTAGTAGGAGTATTTAGTTATTTGCAACTCGGGAACGTAAATGCAAAGACAAATATGGTGGGTTTTCTTACATTGGGTGTATGTAGTTGCTAAATTCATCACTATACACAAGTTTTATTACTTCGAAAATGGTACAGCCGTCTTCTGATTTTAATCTGTCCAAATATATTTCACACAAATTGAAATTGTGAATATCTTTGCACTTATAAACTTCCATCTGAAAATATTTACAGACCAAATATTATGCGTATAATTTCTTGTTATTGAGCCTGGCAAAAAACTTAATAATACTGTTGATTTGTAAACAAATAAATTGTACCTTATACAACCACCCTTCTGGGAAGTCTTTTGTGACATTGATAAAGCCGGTCAAGAAATACTCGCCCTTTTGTTTTTGCGAAACACTAAAATCTGAAAATTCAACTGGCAAACTGCGTTCATCGTGGCACTGACCAAACGTCTTCATCAGTACTTTTTGTGCAACATAACTATTTGCTGTTTCTTTAAGTAATAATATAATCCAAGAATTCAAAATAATAAAACGCAATTTCATTTTGGCAAAAATATTTCAGTAAGAAATAATAATCCTAGAATAGCTTGTGTACTCGATATTATAATAACACAAATTGTGGATAAAGTTCAGTGCGTTTTTACATTATTTTTTTAATCTGAAATTTAAATCTGATGTGTGTAATTATTAATGCATCAGGTAACATACTACTTTGTTGTACACGGTGGGACGTGAATAGGATGATAAAATCGTAAATTCTTGTAATAATATGTATTATTTGTAGAATCCAATGATTCATACGAATTGGTGCAAAAGATTTAAATGATGAAAAACAGTAAAAGATAAGTTTCAGCGATGTATTGCATAAGGTCAGAATTAATCAGAGGGAACACTGTGACGAAGGTAAACAAAATATGGATTTTATTCGCCCAGTAAACAATCAGTTTGACCGGTAAAGAAAATAATAGCTATTAAGTAAAAATACGTACATCCGTAATGTATGCTTTTCATATAAAAGAAAGAAACCAAAATTTGGACAGAGGGTAAAAATGAATGGTTCTATTCTTCTACAAAACAATATTGAACTATGAACAGGTGACAAACAAAATTGTAAACATGAAAAGTACTAACTCAGTAATAAACGTTCTAATGGAAAATATATATTTAGTTATTTTGATAAATATTAATACTGCATTCCCCGATTGTTTGAGGTTGTCTTTTTCTTTTAATGCGGACAAATATATAGCAGTTGATAATCAGTTTACTAGTAGAAAGCACAAAATCAAGCTCTGTGATTCGCCAGTAGTCGTATGTCAAATTCAGTAATCCACCGTGTGTCTTGACTCGAGCGCCAAGTCAAGTACATTAACATGACGGGTTGGCTCACTGCTACGCTGACGATCAGCAACTGAATGTCTAGAAGCAATAACTCGTTGGATGTCTTCAAACAAGCTCTCAATCCATCTAAGACTGAGTTTATCTGGGCAGCCACAAACAAAGGTCAATATTTCATAGACAATTCACCTATTACTATTTCCGGCAGCGATATCATCCCAAAAACAACAGTCAAACTTCTCGGTGTTAGACTTTTCGTTTAAAAGTCAAATAAATAGGTAAGTACCGGTTTTTTTCACCTAAGACAACTCAAGTCTGTTCGAAGAAATCTTCCTACAGAAGCAACAAAACTACTTATCAACTCTTACGTAGTCTCACGTCTCGATTACTGCAACGGCATTTATGCCAGCCTTCCAAAATATCAAATTGACAAACTTTAATCAGTGTTTAATGCAACAGCACCGCTCATAACCGGGGTTTCAAAATATTCGCACATTTCAGAACACCTTCGTAACCTTCACTGGTTCAAGTGCCCTGAAAGAATCCAGTACAAACTGTGCTGGATGGTGTTTAAATCCATCAATGAAATGGCCCCACCCTACATCTCTGAACTATGCGTCCCGGAAAACACTGGCCTGAGACAGTCAACTCTTAGATCAGCAACATCATCAGCTGTAGGCAGACTGATAGAACCTATGCGCAAGCCAAATACTAAGTTTGGTGATCGCGCTTTCGGAGTATCTAGGCCGAAGGCTTGGAACAAACTCCCTCCGGAACTAAGATCCATATCAAGTCCAACAGAATTCAGGTCTAAACTAAAAACTTACCTTTTTAAGCTGTCGTACCCTTAAATTAAATATACCATTTCTAAGAGAAAGTCCAGTTATATTCAATTTTCCAATTATGACCTAAATCCTGTATCTAAATTTCGCTAATAAACAATTAGATAATGTTAATTAAGTGTTAATCTCAAGTGACCTACCAGGTAAGTATTGTACTGTATATTATCTCCATAAATAGTTAGGTAATAACATAGATCACTGTAGAAATGTATTATAAGTTTGTACAGCGCCCTTGAGGTGATTTTGCACAAAAAGGGCGCTATACAAGTCATCCAATTATTATTATTATTTCACTCGGTTACTATCATCGATGTACAATAAATACCCGATCAGTGGTTATTATGCTCTCACTGACTATTTTACCAGTCACCAGATTGTTTTATTTTTGTTTCTGTTCATTTCTTGGAGCAAATTATATATTGGAAATGATCGAAATAATGATAGCGGCATTTGTTTGGTTTTACGAAATACCTGTTTTGATTTTTAGCACATTTGTTTTGTAAGCTCTATAGTCTGCCGCTCTCACTAATTGGACGCTTGCCCGGTTTTTGAGGTGGCAGATTGGTGAGGAATTATTATTATGTCCCATTTAAGGTTCTCTTTTTCTTTGAATGAATATAATAATGTATGTAAATATACATTATATTTTTGTAGATACTTTGACCGCGATGTAACCTGTGTTCGAGACTTCTTCAAGAAACGGTTTGGATATGAAAGTCACTTATACCCTAAATTCAGTGACCTGGAGAAAGATGACGCCATGGACAAGGAGATAGCTTGTTCAGGATACGGATTCACCGGAGAGATGAATGAAGATCTTGCTCGGGTAATTATTCAATGGCATTCAGATTCCATTCCTAAGTGTATTATAGGAGACTTCAATGATTTATAGACGGTTCGTCTAGATTACAAGGTTGTTTATTTACGATAAGAATTATAAAGTAAGGTTGCTGAACTGACGTCCCTTACTGTCAAGGCTCTAAGTTATTCTGGCGAGAGAAGCTTCCTAAACTGAGTCGTCTACCTACAATCGGCTATGTTCTGGAATTTACTCGAAATCATTCGGATTCTGGTGTGTACTCGCATCGCTTGCCGCACACTAGTTTACCCGTGGTAAAACGCAATAACTAACTTTACCGACTCATTACCCTAACCAACCATCACGCCTTTCCGCAGGGTTAGGCAGAGAGGATGGACTGCCACACATCTGTCTTGACACACACTCTTTGCTTCATTCACATTCATACATACTCTTCTGTTATTCTGCCTCTTGGCATAGCACGACTCAAGTATGATTTTTTCTTCTTCCTCGGTCTTTTGGCTCTTTCTACCAGATTACAAAAACATAAAGGAAACATGTTAAACAAACATTATTTATCTTCAGGAATATGGGTTCATAACTACCAGCTGCTTCGCCAAACCTGAGGAAAGTGATTCAGAATCTGACGGAGAAGAGGTTGCTTCGGACGAGGAAACATTTTCAAAAGAATCCAATAATGCAGAACAATCCGGAATTGAAATTGATAAACTTAGGCAGGAGGTAAGGGAAAACCAATATATATATATATATATATATATACCTATATATATATATATATAACTTTTTCGTAGTTGATTTTAAAAACATTCTACTTTTTAAAAATGTCTGCTAAATTAAGCGATATTTACGCTTTCAAGTAAAGAATTAAAACAATTGTTTGCTAAAATACATTTTAGGTAGGAGTAGGTACTTAATTTAAAATATATTCTTTTGAAATATTTTTCTCAACACATCCATAAGTTCCAATTTCGAAAAGTTTACTCCGTACTTACGTAATGTACAAACACACAAAGAAAAATTATTTTGCTTTTTAATTTCAAATCTCAAGTCTTTCTATTACATACATACATTATGTATTATATATATATATACACATATATTAATTTTATATATTATTTTGTATGTATTAATTCTTTTTACCATACTAGCTTTGAATTAATCAAAATATATTTCTTTGTCTCGACAGCTAGAAGACTCTTTGAAATGTGATGAAGACACAACCAAAAAGATAAATGTACAAAAACCTATCATCCAGGAAACAGACACACCCAAAAATATTGGTCAACCGAAATTGAATACGGCAAATCAACGCACCCTTGAATATATCAATAGCATTAAGAAAAAGAGTAACACGGAAGAAAATCAGAATACACTTCCTTCGGTGGATGAAGATTCTGTACCACAACTTGAAATTATCAGCAAACCTAAGCTTGATAAAACTTCACAAAAGTATAGATTAGCAATGGTTGAAAAGGCTCTTTCTGATGTTCGCTCCATGAGGTCATTTTCAACAGTGTCAACAATCGCTCCAGAGGTCATCACGAGCAAGGTTAAAAAGAATTTAAATTATAAACAGAAGCAAATAGAAAGGAAACACTGTGTCGCTAAAGGAGAAGCCAGTGCGGCCACCAGAGTTAAACGTGAAAACAAAGACACCATCAAGCAAAGTAAAGGTATTTGGGGATGGGATGAATGAATTAACCAATGATTTCTGTGTCTACACAATATGTATGTAAATTTAATTCAGAATTAAAACAATATCTATCTATAATATTTTATTTTGAAAATTGATTAATCGTTTCACATCAATCTGCAGTAAAACCCGCATTTTAGGCCCTTTTTCCATAAGGTGAGTAAGCAGCGCCCTTGAGGTGATTTTGCACAGAAACGGCGCTATACAAGTCATCCAATTATTATTATTATTATTATTATTAAGAAAGTATCCGATACTCCTGTTGTGTACTCACCTCGCAAATAACTTTTACACATCCAGTCTATATACATTGCTACTGAAATCAGGAAACCCGCATCCCCACCAATCATCTTGACAAAAGTGACAAATTTAAGCCTCGCGGGAGACTGGCGTTGCCGACGAGTTGACAAAATATCGGCAACGTGTGCCTGTATAGGAACCTTCATGCAGATTTATGGCGATAGTCACCAAGATACTCGAATCTTCGAGTATCGGATACTCGTGTAGCCTTGTGGATGAAGGACTAAGGTTCCCAAAGTTTTTGATTCTATGAGATATCTTAATACAATGTATAGAAAGTTCTACGATATATGTTTTATAGATAATTATTGTCATCACATCATTGCATTCAATTTTCACATTTGCTCTCAAAAACAGAGTGTTGATCATAGACATTCAAATTAATAGACCAGCCAATTGGGGAAAGGGGAACAAATCGAATTGTGCAGAACGCGGAATGGTGTACGTCCCACTTCCGGTGATTTATCAATAAATGAATCTGACGGTTTGCAGGCAACTCGCATTGTGATATCACAATTCGGACCTCTAAAATAAAATCAGCTTTTGAATTACTACGTCCTTTTTACAATGGCACGCAAATTGCCAGCTGAATAAAAATCTACATATCCCAAATCTTATACCTTATATCATATACTTTTAAAAATGGAAGCTGCTAAACAAAATAAATCATAACTCGACTTGGGTAGGAACTTTCACCGACAGTTGGAATAGTGGTATCCTAATAATCCATTCTTAAAGTGTAACAAAGAAAAGAAAATAATTTTGTTTGTTTAGCAACCTTTTTCATAAATGTCTTAAATTTAATTGCCGGTGTGATAAATCATTGAATGGTGCATAATCAATATTTCTATGAATATAAATGTCAAGGTATTGTAGTAAATATTATCATTGATATAATTAAAAATAAATTGTTAAACCAAAATATATTAGCCTCGGGCCGCGCTGCATTTTCGCTGAGCCTCTGTATTTTTATTGTTCATTTTACGACAGCTGCATGTTTATGAAAAATAATTTTAATTCGACCAGTTTTATTATCATAAAAAATAACCTCCTCGGTGATTACAATATTAACTAACAACATATTTAAATATTGTACACCAAAAGATGTTTAAATGATCAAATAAATTGACAAAATGTTTGACAGGAATGGTTTTCTGATCTTTCAATTACCTTTGAAATGATCCTATTGCCATTTTTTTATTTGAATAAACACTTTATACTCGTTGGCTGAATACCTCGCAGTATCTTGTTTGTTTATTTACTAAACTTCACTAGCTGACGTGTACCCTGTGTCGCTCGGAGACTTTTCTCTACATTCTATAAAAAGTGGGTGTGTCAAGCCTACGCAAGACAGAAGTGAAACTTCTAGTATTCCTCTCTCTCTATTTTCATTTCATCATCTCTATTTTCTCTCTTAGGTTAGTTTGAAAATTAGAGGTTAAATAATTCAACGACGAAGCATGGATTTGCTTTTTCTAATATTTTCTTATAGATGAATGACGTTCGATTAATGTATAGTTCCAAAAATTTTCAATTTATTCACAAGTATACAATATTACATAAATAACAATATTACAATTAAAAATTACAGGAGCCTCTTGTATCTCATCAAAATCCTGGAAAAATTAATACATATTGAATGTAAATTTCCAAATTTAATTCAATGTTAATTAATAAATAAATTTATTCGAACAATGTAATCATGGCATATCAACTTACAATTTCGGAGGCATTAGTTTTTTTTTGCAAATTTTTATTTTGCTGCTGCCTTATTGAATTCTGGTGAATATTGTCGGGTTTTGGCATGGAATGTTGGTTATGTATTTGTGCTGCATGTAGGACGTATTCTGGACCATCATTGGGACTCAATAAATTCGCAGTACACGTAGAATTTGGAACGATTTTCCGTTTTTTTGATGGAACTGGAGCAGGTGTTATAGCTTCAGCTACCGCAGATTGCCGAAGTTTTTGACGGTCTCTGTATGCTTTACAACGTTCTGCTGCCGTTTTAGCTTGAGGTTTGGGAGGCTTTAATTCTTTTTTCCGCTGTCTGTACCGCCTGTTGGCCATTGCTTTGATTGTAACGACATTCCTACATCATATTTCACTGTTAATATAATCTCGCCAATATATTAAACAATCCTATTCCAACAATACTACTATATTGTGAAATATTTATCAACTCTTATAGGTTATATTTACCTTATGTTAATGTCATCACTGTGTGAATCAGACTCTCCTCTTCTTTGGTGATTCTCAGGGGATATTTCCTCTTGTGCCACTGATGTGTTCATCACCTCTATCTCGTCACTACTCATTTTTAACACTGAAATTCTGTACCAAACCGTATGAACCACAATCAATTACGTATTTCACTCGTATTACACTCACGACGCAGTATACTAACCAAGCAGCTGATGCTTGGCGTGGCGCAGTTCGCTGGTGTCTGAGAGAGAGGAAAGAAGAGAAGAGAGAGAACGTTCGTGAGCGGCTCCCCCACCTCAACAAGCGCATATGGTGAGAGAGGGACAGTGAACGGTGAGCGGTGGTGGGGGTACCCGCATTTTCGTGTCGATCCTGACTCGGTTTTACTCCGTCCCCGAAAATCCATTACGCGCCTAAAGAAGTTTCACTTCAAAAATATAATATGCTTTTTTTTTATATTATCTCCACACAGGAGGCCCTGAAGAAAATAATTTCCCTCAGGGCCTATGTCATCTTTGGGGATGCTGTGTGGAGGGTCTTTTTGTGGAGAGGAAGGAGTGAACATGGGTCTTGAAGAGTCCCAAGTTGTAGGAGGGAGGAAACACAGGCCGGCAGTTCGTTCCACAGCCGAGCTGTTGAACCTAAGAACGAATCGTAGAAGCGACCTGTTCTCATGTGACAAATGTCAACCGTGTACAAATGTTGGGCGCGCGTTTGGCGTGTATCCCGACTACGCACCGTTGCCGAAGGGATCAATGACACTAGTTCCTCAGAGCATCTTCCATTTTAATACCGATAGAACAAGGACAGCATACCTACCTGACGCCTGTGCTCTAAAGATTGCAGTCCGTTTGTTAAGATTGGGGAATCTATCAAACGGACCGCCCGTTTCTTCACAGAGTCAAAGGTTTTTTTCAGGTATTTTGGGGCTCCGGACCAGAGATGGCTGCCAAATTCGACAGTAGGGCGCACTTGCGATTTGTACAGGGTCAGCAGTTGTGTACTATTAAAGTATCTGCGGGCCCTGTACAGTACGCCCAGCTTCTGAGAGGCCAACTTTACTCTGGCTTCGATGGAGCCCCCGTACCTGATCTGGTCACTTATAGTTACACCAAACATATCAATGGAAGGCCTGTTCGGAAGATTGCTTACGTTGAAGGAGACTAGATTATCATTTGGATCCCTTTTAGACGTAATCAGACAGGATTGGGTCTTTGAAACATTAAATTCGACGAGATTATTTTTACCCCAGGAGGAAATACTCTCGAGATAACCGTCCATTCTCTGCTTCAAAGCCCTCCGAGCCGTTGGAGTTTGTGTGCCCTTTGGGGGCTTGTCAAACAAAAAGCTATCATGAACTGTACTGTCATCCGCGTAACAATGAATCGGTGCACATGTCAAAAGGTCATTGATGTGCAACAAAAACAAAGTCGGAGACAGAACCGATCCTTTGTGCTTATTCGATGCTTGTAAATCTTTCGGAAGAAATTCTCTAAATGACAGTGGAAACCCTATCAAAATCAGTTGTGCAGTTTAGAAGAACTAAGCGCACAAACAGACATATGCGTATAACGACTTCGATTTATACTATTTAGAGGTATTGCTTTTAAGTTCATATTTTATAATTAGCTGACTGACAGTTCGAAAGAAATACACTAACAATGATGGCGTCACCCGTAAATGATCAACAAACAATTAGAATTTGACAATATGTTTAAAAAAAGAACATAGGCTATGAAACTATTCTAGTCTCTGTTTAGCAAGGGAAGCGCGATGGCAAGAGAAGAGTGCAACTATGCGATGCTAATAAGTAATTTAGTTGTTTTCTCTCTCCATATTATTAGGGCACTTCTTGTTATTCTGTATTCAATGGAAAATTCAAACAAATGTCAATAGTATAATAAAAGAATCTTTATTAAAAAGCATATCTGATACACATTAACATAAAAGCTTGAAAACTCTTACGATAACTAAAATATGTATGTATTTGATAAAAAAAAAATCTTAATTTTAATAATGCACAAAAATCAGTGAGACTATGGCATCTCCAATTAGGGTATGTTGTGAGGCTGAAGTAAGTGAGCAGAGGAAGGTGGGGAAGTACCTGGCTATTCAGATCTGGTCACCAAACACGGCCAAAGCCATTTCAAGCGACGTTTTAATTCGGAATGGTGGTCTTACACCAGGGCGATACTGAGAGTGTCTTCCACTCTGGAAAGTGCCGCAAATATATTATAATGGTTTAAATTAAGTATAGTTATATGTAATCGCATTTATTTATTGCTGTTTATTGTAGGCATATTATAGGTTTATCGTTTGTTGAATTAACATGCGTATTATTATTTTTCTTATTTGCTGCTTTATTCTGTTTTTTTTTCTTTTCTATTTTTATTAAATATTCTAGTTTACAGGTTAGTTTTATGTTTCTGAATCTGTGAACATTAATAATTGGTCTGTTTTTTTGTTATCCTCTTATGTATATTGTATTACTAAGACTGTTTATGTTCCTCAAATAAATAAATTAATTAATAAAATGTGAAATAACACAAATTCATCCAATAAAATTTACTTGCGCACTTTGGGATTTGAACCCGCGACCTTCGGCTTGCTGGTCAAGAGCCTAACCCCTCGACCACGGAGGTTGTGGTCGAGGGGTTAAGTAATTTCCACTTAGTACAAAAATATATCTTTACCGGACCATTTTAAGTAAACCTGTAAAATAAATTGCTGAATGAATTCAGGTTACAACAAAATAATACGTATACCTACAGAAGATAACAATACGAACCAGCGATTTCTGGTGCTCATTGGAAGTAGATGGCATTTTAAAAATTTGAAAACAAACCTTTATGTCTTTCACATGTTTCCATTGACAAGAACTTAATGCCAGCACGTTTGTACCGTGTGATATGCATCGTCCCACAGAATTGGACAGTAAAGGAGAGTAAATAGATTACTTTGCAGCTAAGCAGAGGAATAACTAACGAGAGAAGTATTTTTTAAACAATTTTTTTTTTTTTTCACAAGATCCTATACCAGTGACGCCTCCTGCTACAAAGTCAAGCATGTTGTGCTGCACCATGTTTTGCAATTATTATAAGACTTAAAGCCTGACCTGCCCCCAATAGCTTTAAGGCGATGCCATACGTAGTAATGCAAAATCATGTGTTTTTGGTTTGAAAATTTGGTCGCCTAGAAATGTTTCAGATGCTTTAATTAAATACTGCGAGTAGAATATACCTTGGCCTTTGAAATAATCGAGCATTTTTTAGATAAGTCTTTATAAGCCCAGAAAAAAATAATGTATAAGGTCTATCAAAACTGCTTTAAAGTTCAAAATCTCCTACTTACGAACCCATTTTCGGTTATGATTTTATTGTGGCAAATTAAGTTATTTATAAAATGATCGAAAAAAATTAAATATTTATGCCTGAACATCCACAAAATAAAATAAAAGGCACTTTTTGGCCATATTTTTTTCTTGCATAAATCAAAACAGGAGGATGGTGTTAAGCGGGAATTTAAACCTTATCGCCATCTACGTAAGGGTTGTTATTGGTAGCGGCTCAATTTAAAATATTACATGACATAGTGAATCGCCTTAATTGATTATAATACCTTTATTGAAGTGTTATAATTTGAATGACAACTTTATTATCATTTACCATAATTGCCATGTTTACTTGTAAATAGATTATGTTATAATAATCTTAATGAGTGCTTATCAGAATAATTACATTTAGAAAATATCTCATGGTTGATATGATGTCATATATTTCTTAAATAATATCCATTAAGATTAATTTGAAATTATTTTATCTCAAAAGCTGGCATGTTGTGAGGCTGAAGGGAAAAGAGACGGAGAAGATGAGCTTGGGAAGTACCTGACTATTCAGATCTAGTTACCAAATACGGCTAAAGCCATTTCAATTCTGAATGGTGGTCTTTGAGTACTTACCGAAAGTACCGTAGAATGATAATAATAATAATAATATTTATTTATTAATTTCTTACACAATTACAAATTAGGGTTTAATGCATATAAGAAATTAAGTTATATAAATTTTTTACAAAAGATTGTTTTCAGTATTTATACATAAAAAAAGAAATTGCAAGAAATGTGTAATTTCCAAAGAAATTTCAGGCAGTGGTGAAAGATCTCGTCAATGTGGAGAGACTTTCAACCGCTGGAAGACGAGGCGTCGTCAGCCTTTCTTCCCATTCCTTGATGAATGTGCGGCGCGGCCATTGTTTGCTGAGGCACGCCAATCTTAAATAAGGAGTACTCACCCCGAGTTTTAATTTTTACGACCTTATATGAAGCGGCGCCATATAGTGACGTTAGGTAATGCGACATGTCATCGCAAGAAGTATCAGGATGGAAGGGATAACAGTGAAAGAAGTTCAATACTGATGGCTCCTTTTTACTCTTTTGATTACCCCGTACGGTGACACGCCGTTTGCGTGCAACTTTTGTCCATTGATCAGATAGCCCTTTAGGTTGTAATATGTTGGGAGTCGATGTGACTTGGGACAGGCCGGATATGTGCCTATCTTCATGTATTACGCCATCCTTGGGAAGAAAGAGTTATAGGTGACGAGTGTCGTTGTCATCAGTTGGATGCAGGTGTCTTGTCATTGATTTTTTTTTTTTTTTTTAATAATTACATAATATAATTACACAATATAGTACAGTTATTAATTACATAATATTAGTATTTGATGTACCCCCATAAATAAGCAGGGCTTGTGTGTATGGGGGTGTTGTTATATTGGTTTATATTTGATATGATTCAGTTCAACTGTTCGGAATACTTTTTAAGGTGGCTTTTGAATTCCTTTATATTTGCATTCATGTTTCTAATTTTTTCTGGTAATGAGTTAAAAAATTTAACTCCGAGATATTCATGGTTGAACTGTTCTATTGTTTTTTTACATTTAGGAGTAGGAAGTATTGACGTTTGTCTAAGATTTCTGTTATTTTTAACCCTTTTGCTGCCCGAATGTAAACACAAGATAGATACTCTCACGCCAAGGGTTTTTAGAATTTTTTTATATTGCGTCATTATTTATTATCCTCAGCACTTAGAGATTGTAAATTATTACCAAAACAAAAAAAAACTTGTTTACGTTACACTCTTGAAAAGTCTAAGCAAGATATCTTTATGAATTGATGCATTATTTGACGAATAAAAACTATCTATGAAACATCAACAAACTTCGACCCGCCGCCATTATCAAATCAGTAATCTCACCAACACATACAGACATACTATAGTAATATCAGAACTCACGTCTCTGAAGTGAGACCTCTGCGACAGCTCACCATTTTTCACGATTCACTTGTGATAATATTATTGTTTTAAACTTCATTATTTATTCAACTTTTATTTACAGTTTCTTATTGTATTATTTATGTTTATAGTTTTTATTCGAATGGTAGACTTAAAAACAGGTATGGCTTGGATTGTTTTGATTTTGCTGGTGTTGGCTCAGACGTAATGGTGTGTCATGATGAGTCGAGTTGAGTATTTTTGAGGTGTTTTGCGATTAATTATCTTATCACACATAACTGATAATCGGAGAAGCTCATACCTGAATTTTTTATGCTGTTGTGTACAGTAAAATAATTTAACAGATATAAGATAGAGACAATATTCCCTTATTTGGTCATCAGACAAGTCGCGTCGAGCCATGATGGAGGGTTACACAAAAAAAAATATTAGGAAAAACGACAAATTAACACAATAATTAGTTTCTAAACACAGATAATTAAAAGAAAATGTATATGATTATTTTTTCACTCGAAAGGCGGATATAACAACTTATTTCATTTAAAATAACAAAACATGTTGATTAACACAAAACTTATTTGCACTAAAAATATGAGTAGTTAATAAAAACAATTTGTTAAAATAATAACGTTAGAACCACGATTCGTTGCAGATTCTAAGTATTCGCGAACCGTCGAGATAAGAAGGAACCACGTGATGAACTAACACAACTACGCGCGCGCGGGGAATTCAAACACTGTGAGGGGAAATATTGTAGTCTCCAGTTTGACGAGGTCTTTCATAATATAAACAAAATCATTTGTCACATCTGTGTAGAGATGTCGCTAGATAAAGGTTCAAATTATTTTTTAAGCCCGAGTTTTGCGCCATCTATACAGAAAGTTCCGAGATATCGCAAGATGAAATTAAAATCACGTATGATTGCGCGCGGCAGCGAGGGCCCGGAATCTTGAATCAAACATAGATGCGCACGGCAGCCTCCGGGTTAAAGGGTGCAATTTTATTTTGAATATAGTTTTTATAAATTTGTAATGTTGCATGGTAGAAGTATAATGCACTTAATTTTCTGATGAATGCGTATTGTTAATTTACGGCCAGTCTTAATAGGTTTACTTAAAAATTCACTTCTATCAATTTTAAATTGTGAATTTCGCTTTGAAGGTCAGTATGTATTATTATTTTTCAATAAAAAGTTTTATTTGAAGTGAATAATTCGTTATTTGAAATTAATAATTATTGGTTATTTGAAAAGAATAGTTGTTTATTTTAGAGAGGGTGGGTCAATAAGTCCTTAGAAAAGCCGACATGTGGCGCGACTAGTACTGTAAGTAGTTTGTTTTCATGCAGCGGCACTACCGATTCAGTATGCTGCAAAGTTTCAAGCAGATTGGTCGGGTTGTTGTGTGTTTCTCGTACATTTAAAAAAAAAAAATTTGCTTGTTTACAAAAATGGAGAAAATTGAGTTTAGAGCTGTTATTAAACATTTTAATATAAAAGGGTTAACAGCAAAGGAAATAAAAAATGAGTTGGATTTAGTTCACGGCACATCTGCTCCTTCACTTGCAACTATTTATAACTGGTTAAATGAATTTAAACGTGGTCGTACATCAACAAAGGATGAACCACGCTCAGGACGTCCTGTAGAGGTGACTACACCAGAAATGATCAATAAAATCCACGATATGGTGTTAAGTGACCGAAGATTAAAATTGAGTGAGATAATTGAGGTTACAGGGATCTCAAAAGGTAGCGTCATTTCTATTTTACATGACAAATTGGGCATGAAAAAAATTTCTGCAAGATGGGTGCCGCGTTTGCTCACAGTCGACAATAAACGCAATAGGGTGGTGGCCTCTAAAGCCCTGTTGTCGCTCATGCAACGCAATCCGGATGAATTTTTTCGTCGCTTTGTGACTGTAGATGAAACATGGATACACCACTATACTCCCGAGACGAAAGAACAGTCAAAGCAGTGGATTGCGAAAGGCGAACCATGTCCAAAGAAGGCGAAAACCGTAAAATCAGCTGGTAAGGTTATGGCTACTGTATTTTGGGATGCACGTGGAATTATTTTCGTTGACTATTTGGAAAAAGGAAAAACAATAACAGGGGATTATTATGCATCTTTATTGGACCAGCTAAAAAACAAAATTGAAGAAAAACGGCCTCATTTAAACAGGAAAAAAATCCTCTTTCATCAGGACAATGCCCGTGTTCACACATGTTTACGATCAATGGCTAAAGTTGAAGAATTGAAGTTCGAATTGGTCGACCACCCACCGTATTCGCCAGATTTAGCCCCCAGTGACTTTTTCCTTTTCCCAAACTTAAGAAGAAGTCATCGATCGGACAAATGCTTATTTTGAGGACCTACCGAAAACTTATTTTTCTGACGGTTTAAAAAAATTGAGAAACGTCTAACCAAGTGTATTGAGCTCCAAGGAGATTATGTTGAGAAATAAAAAAAAAATACAAAAATACAAACTGTTTTAATGCTTTTTTCTAAGGACTTTTTGACCCACCCTCGTATATAAATAAAAATGTAAATGTTCGTTTGTTCAAAATCTTAAGGACGGGTTGTTTCGGAGAATTTGAACAATTCATCAAATTTCAACGATCATTTTCAGGTTCCTTGAAAGATTTTTTGAAGTTCTGTTTTTATTTCAGTTCTGTCAAGTAACTAGCCTATAATTATATAATAACAGAACTTGAATAAGACTTTCACAGAAGCCGAAAACGAACGTTGAAATTTGATGAATTGTTCAAATTCTCCGAAACAACCCGTCCTAAATCTCCTTAAGTTCTTCACTGATTGCTTTGATTGACACAACTTTACATTCAAATACGCGTGTGTTTTTATATACCTATATTATATAGATGTCACCTGTGACATTTTGCATTCTTTTTTGAAAAAAACAGCGCCATCTGTTGGAGGTAAAAGTAAAACGCGCTATTGTTTCTCTATCTAAATTTTATAATTATTAAAAACTATTCATGAATTTCAGAATAAATTGAAAAATGACCTAAAACAAAGTCCATATTTGTTATAACATGTTTTTTTTTTTTTTTTCTGTTATCAATAAATCTTGGGTTTTTCTTAAATGTGAATTCCATACAAGAGTCCCAATTGGGGTCCATTGTGAGGCTGAAGGTAGTGGGGAGGAGAAAGAGATGGGAAGAGGAAGGTGGAGGAGTCCCTGGCTATTCAGATCTGGTCACCAAACACGGCCATTTCAAGCAATGTTTCAATTCTGAATGGTGGTCTTACACCAGGGCGAAACTGAGGGTATCTTCCACTCTATTATTATTATTATTATTTACAATATTTTGTTACTAAAATTATATAATTTTATTATTTGAACTTTAATTCCCTCGCCAAACACAAGAGCCTTTTCCCTTTAAAAGCCATTATTATTTTTCTTTATAATTAAACTGTGTTAAGGCCGATTTAAACCAAACGAGCGAAAGCATTCTTTCAGTGCTTCGAGTGTATTCGCCAAACTTTGTAGAGGGCTCGTTTGTTCGACGTGTCTGTTTGTTGTGCCTGAACAGTTTCCTAGAGCATGTTTGGATACGATCGCTCCTCAAGGCGGTCTTTTCAAAGCGTTCTTGTGTTCTTAGAACCTGCCCTAGAGCATCTGCAAGAATTGTAGTTCTTGTTTGTTGGTATTCTTTTGGTGTAAATGGTGAAAACGAATTAACGTTTACACTAAAAGATCAGGAAAGAAAGCTCTTGTTCCAGCTCTATGTTCGTTTTGTCTAAATCCACCTTAAGGTTAAATGTGACGTTCGCTATAATCTACATGTTCATAGGTGGTTTTAATTTAATGCTTTCTGCAAGCTATACTTATACAATATTAAGACAAATTATTTGTTTGCGCCCGTACGTGCGCAATATAAATGTGAATAAATAGTTTTGTCTGTAAAAACACTCAATTCTTTCAAGAAAGGCATTCAAATGCAATATTGTATCGGTGATTTAATCCAATATTGTATTTATATGCCAAAACAAATAATTTGTCTTAATATTTTAAAGCAAAACTTGCAAAAAAGTGTATTTAAGTGAAATTTTATTTTATTTATTAATTTTATTTTAGTAATTTGTACATTTAAGTTTACAAATGACTAATTAATTTGTTACATATAAATATACTATGTTTTTCCTTGCTTGATGTGGCTCCTACACAATATCTTGAACTTTCCAATTGAACTTGAACTTTCCAATGAAATAATTAAATTAGCGCCGTCTAAGAAAGAGCAGATTATGAATTCTATTAAGTTTACCCTAAACATGTAAAAATAATTTGTATATTAATTGTAAAATATATGTATTATTTTATATTTAAAAAAATATATAGTGAAATTTCCAGGATGCTTTAGCACTTAAGAATTAATAGACTGTAAATTTGGCAGCTGGTTTCGGCGCATCAGGAATTTCTCCTCTTGATCCTGTTCTTCGTAGAGAAGAAAACTCTGAAGCGAGTGGCATTCTGATCAAACTTGGACAGAAGTATTCGAATCTCTACTGGAGGATGCTAGAACTAATCTAATTAAAATAGAGTTGAAATGTGTTTTAAATATTAACTTTTTCCCATAAATATTTGTTATAAATAAATAAATAGGTGAATATGGAAAGCCAGCTGCCCAAACTCATGATATTTGATGTTTAATACAGTTTACATAGCATATTTATACTTGAAACATATTAATTTTAATATATTCATACATAAATGTTTTTATGATTTTGTCTCTGCTAGTTTTACAGAAACTTAAAAGTCACATCGTTCTATGGTATCTACCATTCTTGAATATTTGTGCATTGATTTGAAAATAAATATTAAAATTGGTTTTAATAGGTAAATACTGGCAAGCATTGTATTATTTCAAGCAGCATTGCACGCCAAACAAATGATCATTCTGAATAAAAGAGTTGGCATTCAACCAATAAAATTATAAAAACAACACAATTTCTTTTATAAGAAAGTTCTCAAAAACAAAATAATAGTAAACACCGGTAGCTCAGCCACTGCTAGCGGCACGTAACTTTGAGCTAAAATTGGCTTAAATAGCCAATGCTATATTTAGCCAAAGTAATGTTGGCCCATAGAAACAAGGAGCAACTTGCATGATGATTATTTTTTTGGTTCAGTGAGTATTTAAAAATATGTATTATTCTTTTCAATGTCACAGCTTTTTTATGTGAGTGTTGCTTTTTTTTCCGAAATTAAAGCATATATATTTTTTAATTGAGCTCTCAAAAATTGACTGCCAAATTAGATGTAAGTAAACAAAATTGAGTTTTATTAACCAGGACAGAGGACCAAAGACCAGTACGCACTGTACTGATACACAAAGCCAGTATGAATGGTCACCTTAAACGAGGAACATTTGCATATAGTACCTATCGTCACAGGCAACTAGCAGTGCTGGGTGTAGAAACTACTAATTTTTCGAGATGGGATTGTTTGTTTGGGCTGTTCCGAAACTTTCAATCAAGCACAAATACATTCAATTGACTCCTCTATAAAATTATTGAAAACAAACATTCCTGTGACATTATAATCTCTAAAAACTCCTCTACCACCTTTTAGAAGTTGCTGGTGAAATTATTATGGAGGACTTAGCTAGGAAATTGAACCCACAACGCCTGGGTGAGTACCAAACGCATTTGTCCACTCAGCTAAATCATTTTATTTATTACTAAGCAACAAAATATTCATGGAAAATCATATATAAGTTCATAGGGGGAGGTAACAATGGGGATCAAAAAAAATAAAATTAATTGTCTTTGTGATGGTAATTTTATTGACAAATGTTAGTTATATTTAAACGGTTCTAATATTCTTAAAGATAAGGAGTGCCTATTTCACAATTCTCTTTTACACACGGTACTCTACACTTTGCAGTGATCTACTTCCCAAAGGGGCGATCGCGTTCCTGAGGGGAACTTCCGCGGTCGGACAGTCCGTGGTAGTTTTGGCAGCTAAGTGCTGGTAACAGCTGGAGTTTGCAGCTCTGGGAGAACTGACTTGTTGAAATAATGGCATACAGAGCTCCGTGCCAAAAAGGCCCCTTTCTCTTTCATCATGATTTAAATTAATAGGTTGTTGAAAAATAGATGTAATTTAGGGTTTGTGAAAGATTATTTGCAATGAAACATGGCTGCAATATGGGGAGAGTTAGTCTTTACATAGGATTTGTTTCAGTTTTTTATAAAGGATTTTTATATTTTCGTCGCCTCGGCGAGGCAATTGATAGACGCGTTTTCGTGATAAATGATTCCGCGAGACTTAAGATGTGTTTTTTAAGGAGTGGTCCCGATAAAGTTGGGAAACCCTCATCCTTTTGGGTGCTCCCAGGACAATACGTATGGCTTTATTTTGGAAAGTTTGGAGTCTTTTCAAATGTGACTCTGAAGCGTGGGCCCAGATGGCACTTGCATAAGTTAGCCTTATTGTCGATTTATATATTAAGGGGGTTTTTTTATTGATAATTTTTTTTTTCCATAGCATGGGGTAGAGACATCACATATTATTTTTTCTAGGCCAATTGAAAATATATGCAAGAGGCTCATTATCAGTGTTATTTTTATTACTTTGAACTCCACTTGATGCTTTCATGACATTGCAAAATAAATGCCGTAATATGTAGTATAATAAGATTATGTAAATTTATGAATCCATTCAAATTAATCTAAACATAAACATATATAGCTAGTTCTCCAGATAATATCATGCTATTTTGATGATAAGGTGTACTCAAACTTTCTGAAAATGAGAATGATAATATAATTTCGTCTACCGTTTTTAATTTTCTGAATATGGGACGCCCGGACTTATGTTGTGGAACAATACAAATTTAAAGGCTACCGACCGAAAACTTTTTGAAACGCTAATTGAGCACGTATCACAATACTTAAGATAAAAAAGCAAGGTGGCATTGACAATTTGTACATCTTCCATGTTTCAGCTTTGAGAAAATTGCAGCTATTTCGCAAATTACTAGTTACAGCTGTTTCAATTCCCACGAGTCAAACTGTGTTAAAAACCGGTCGAATAATATTTTGTCGCTTTTATACAATTTTTTTCCATTTTTGATAGATATTCAAAAAGGAACCAGTTCCAAAAATAGTCGGTTCCTCAAAGAAAAGGCCCGGTATTGATATCGACGGTTGCAGTGACAGAATCGCTAGATACTAGAGGTGAGGCGTATTTATCGTACCCAGTAAAAAAGTACCGGGTATTTCCATGCGATACTTTGTACTTGTGACAGATCTCTAAAATACCTGGTTCCAAAATACTCATGAGTATTTTATACCGGGACTAAATATTTTTAATAGGTACTTTTACCAGGTATTTTTGACAAGTATTTTTAATAGGTATTTTTAGTAGGTATTTTTGATAGGTATTTTGGATGGGTACCCCCCCCCCCCATGGATTTCAAAATTTTGCTGGGAGTACTACATATTTTGAAAAAAATTTGTGGGGAATCATGGTTTACAGAAATTCTGTAACAACCCCCCCCCCCCCCACGGATTTCGAATAATAAAACGGGGAATCAAGCTCCTGTAGAATATTTGTGGGGAATATGTGGGCAGAATTTATGCGAGTTCATTAGAATTACTTATTCTGAATCCATACTTTTGAGTATTTTGTCACCGGTATTTTTACCAGGTATTTTTTGTACCTGTACTCATTGTACCCAGTAACGAAAAGTACTCATAGGACCCACCTCTACTAGATACCAGTTATTTATGCCGACCAGTACCTAACCACCTGTCTTATTTTCAACAAACAGGATTGTAGGCTCTGCCACACGTACACTTCGGAGCGGCGCAGAGTGGTATATCAATGGAGCGGCGCACAGTGGGCTGAAAATCGCCTTTCATAGACATAGAGACTTGAATTTTCAAGGGTATTTTTTTGGCTAGAAATGGATTCTGCTGATCATTACTATGCTATAAAATTTCGTACGAAGCAATTGCGTGTACAAATGAAGGAGTTATCATTTTTTTAAGAAAAATTTGTATGGCACTGACATTAAAAATGAGGCTATCTCTGAAATCATAAGGTTGGCCATTCTATCCTTACACACAGATATACTACTATTTATTTGTATTTTTTTGACATACTTCGTATTGTGGCGCAACTTGCGATTTTTTTTTTTAAATCCCTAAGTTGAAAAAAAAACTTTTTTTATGTTGATGATTCATTTTAATGCTTGAGTATGCTTTTTCTAGTTTACAATATTTTATTTACACTGCATGTTTAAAGCATTTAAGCATTTAAATGAATCATCAACATTCAAAAGTGTTTTTTTTAAACTTTGAAGATTTAAAAAAAAAAAATCGCATGTTGCACCACAATACGAAGTATGTCAAAAGAATACAAATAAATAGTAGTATATCTGTGTGTAAGGATAGAATGGCCAACCTTATGATTCCAGAGATAGCCTCATTTTTAATGTCAGTGCCATACAAATTTTTCTTTAAAAAATGATAACTCCTTCATTTGTACACGCAATTGCTTCGTACGAAATTTTATAGCATAGTAATGATCATTTGGAGAAGGCCCACCACTTCCCCGCCCTGTTTTAGGTACTGATGGTACCCCTTCAGAGCTCTCGCAAGGACGCTAATTTTTTTGATATGACGAGTCTACATTTAAAATTTCAAAACAAGACCTCCAAATGTCCATGCATACAATGTTATTCGCAGTAAGCAAGTGCTGCGTATTAGTAACCTGTTAGTAAAATCTACTCTATTTGGTTAGTTAGTTAGATAGTAATGATCAGCAGAATCCATTTCTAGCCAAAAAAAATACCCTTGAAAATTCAAGTCTCTATGTCTATGAAAGGCGATTTTTAGCCCACTGTGCGCCGCCCCGAAGCGTACGTGTGGCAGTACCTTTTGATGTACATATTATATTTAGAAGAGAAATGAAGCGAAAAAATGAGTTCCTATTTTATACCTCCGACCATAAATATACCACTCTCTAGATCGATATCTTCGGGCTTTTTGTATACAACAGAATTATACAGTACTTAACCACAGATATACAAGCAGTACCTACCGTGCGGAAAAGAGCAGTAGACAAGATAGAAAAAACTCAAGGTCATCTAAAAGTAAGATGCAACCATAGACAATATAATTGCTCTCGGCCTACTCCATTCATTCACTAGCCCAAAAAAATATTTTAAAAATAAAAATGTCCTTGAAGCAGAAAAATGTCGAAATGTTTTCCAAGGGCAAGGTTCATCTGACTAAGAAAATAAACTTTTACAGTGCATTTCCTTGAGATGAAACTTGTAAATCTGAGAAGAAGAAACCCAAAATGACAAGAAATTTGCAAAAACACTGAAGAAAATTTCCAAAACATGATTGTCCGACAGTATGACGAAGAATTCCGACATTTTTCAGCCTCATGAACTCATGGTTACATATGTTTAAAAATCTTTAATTTCACCAAAACAATAAGATAATACAGGATAACACTAATCAATAACATGAATAAGTTTATCGATATAATAAATAACATTTATACGTTGTGGAGGAAGACATAATGTTGTTATCACTCTACTCAAGGGAAGTTAATAATTAATATTATTCATGTAAAAGATAAGGAGGAACGAGTACAAAAAAAAAGAAGTTACTTAAGTTCGAACACGATTAAAATTTATTTTAAAAAATGTATAAAGAAGGGTTAGTCTTAATCTAGCTTAATGATAGTTTTAAATTGTAATTCTTAAAATTAATTGTCCTTTTTCTTAATCCTAAATTATTGTTCATTCAATGTCTTAAAAGTTGGGTCACGTTACGAGATAAATATGCAAAAATTGTTCAGGCACTTCCCTTTACGATGATTCTGGAACCGCGTACTCCACGTTCGCACTTATCACTGATACACAAAAAGCGGCAACTTGGGCTGGTTCCGAAGGGCGGAATCAGTTCAGCTTGGGCCAAGGCTCCGAAGGGCGGAGTCGGCAGGCAGCGACTTCTGAGAGGGCAGCTTCCTGGGCGGAAGTCTGGCGACCACTCTGGCTTCCTGGGCGGAAGTTCGCGGGGTTACGGGAGAAGCCTCGGTGACCGCTCCAAGGGGGAGGGCAAGAGGTTTCTCGGCGGACGCGAGATGGTGACTCCTCAGAGGCGAGAGCGTGACTGTCGAGAGGGCAGCCTCCTGGGCGGAGGCGCCTCGGCGACCGCCCCAAGGGGGGGGCGAGATGATGACTCTCGAAAGGCGAGATTGTGACTCCTAACTGGGTACTGTTGACTCGGGACTGTTGGTTGCGGAATCTGTCTTCAGCTGTTGAGGCGAGATCGTGACCGCCGAGAGGGCAGCCTCCTGGGCGGAGGCGCCTCGGCGGCCGCCCCAAGGGGAGGCGAGATGATCACTCTCTGACTGGCATAAATATACCACTCTCCTGACTGGGTACTGTTGACTGTTTTTGGTTGCGGAATGTGTTGAGCTGCGCAATCCGGCGACCGTAGCGCACCTGTCGTGGGGTGCTGGAACTAAAGTGGTTCCGCTTTACACCACTTCGGTGCGTTGTCTTGAGTCCATGGCGCTGGCATCGACATTCTCACCGTAGTCGTTATTATTATTTTAAAAGATGCTAAAATGACATTTGTACAAAGCTTTCAAACAATTACAATATGGCCTAGCCTTGGGCGAAGGTTTTTATTGCCGGGTCGCTGGTTTAACAATACACCCATTTCGGATTACGACTTGATGAGGGTCTAGAGCTAAATCTGCCGACTAATGGGTGTATTGCTTGAGTTGGCTTTCTAAATTTTTATTGCGATTTCCGGCCAGGCTCTTTACTAAATACTTAATGTCTAATAATTCGAACTGCCGCCTCCATCTGCGTGTAAAATCACAGAGACAAATGCTGGAGCACGTGTTCGCTTTGGTCTTTCTGTGAATTCAAGTCATGTATATACCTAGGGACATATCAATGTCAAGTATGAAGCATTGTTCAAAAAACCGAACGAATAACCTAAAACTGTTAATTCACTTTAAACTTGAACTTACGTAGGTAGGTTGAATATAATATGTTTGTAACTCGCTAACACTATACTGGCTTATATTGTATTTTTATCACGAACAACTTTAACACGCAATATTTTCGACGGAAATGATAGTATTTCGGCAGAAAATGACAACCCGCGTGTATAAATAAACCACTGTCATTTTGTTTGAATGATTTGAAACTGTCAAAATTCCGTCATCTCTTTCTGTTACACGAGTCATTATGGTAGAGAGCGAGAGATCAAACCAATCCTTCTGTTCTCACCAATGAGATCTGAGCTTTTAGCCATATTATTCGTTTTCTATAAGAATTTTGAGGTGGGCGTGGCGGTTTCAAATGAGTTTCGAGGCCAAAGCTTAGTTAAATGCCCCTGCCTCCGACTCTCCCAACGCTCTAACCAAACTACATAATGGTTTATTTATGATTAGTAGGCGGTAGCGGAGAGTGGGGAGAGTGGTTGATTTATGCGGTAGCGCCTAGCGTTATGGCCTGAAATGGTTTATTTATGTGCGCCTCTAATTGTAGCTCTGTCACCATATCAGTATATTTGCCTTTTCTTGTTAAATTTTCTTGTAAATAAATGATGCCTTATTTTGCACACCGTTCGTAATAATGATTTTACAAAATACGTATTTTTATATTTATTTTCAACCTAAATGTATAAGCAAAATCCCGACCAACGGTTTGCGATAACTTCCATCGCGGCTATTATAACATTGTCCACAACTTGATTCCGAGCAATTTTGATTCTGCAGCTCATGTGTGGAGTGCTTGTCTCTTCGTATTCTCTTCACTTTCGTATTAAAAACTGGTTAATAAATTAATTTCAATTAATATCAAAAGTAAAAAGAAACTACATTAAAAATGTCCGAAGATAACTTGACGGCAGTTCTTTACAAAATTGACGACATTAGATTGGTGAGTAAATTATTATTTTAATTTGTTGCTGTTATTTTTTGAATCAACTTTGTAAACTGACCGATGTTATTATTACGTAAAATATTAACCTATAACTTTGACACGTCAAAATAATACTTTTGACGTTTTACTATTTGTTTCGATTGCTTTATTTATATATTTTGCTTGCAATATTGAAACATTACATGATGTATTATTTATTAAATGCATTATTTATCACAACTTGACACGTCAATAAATTGTTTTGTTGACATTTATATTATTGTTTCTGTAAGCTTTATTTATTATTATTCAAAATCTAGTGTTTTATTTTACATATAGGTATAAATCTAGTGTTTTATTTTATATATATATTTTGCTTGCAATATCGAAACAATGGACTTAATTTTCATTGTGCCGAAAACGTTTTTTTTATTATCATTCATAATTCGGTTATAGCTACACTATTATGTAGAAAAATTGTTCTTATTTACATTCCTGAGATAATAAAATAGGTTATCAACCTAACATACCTAGAAATTAATGGATTAATTTTATACACTATACCTACCTATGGATTTTTTTAAAAAGATCCTTGCTTGTGTAGTGGTGCACTACTTGATGGATAAAGATCCTTGCTTGTGTAGTGGTGCACTACTTGATGGATAAAGATCCTTGCTTGTGTAGTGGTGTACCTAACTTGATGGATAAAGATCCTTGCTTGTGTAGTGGTGTACTTACTTGATAGATAAAAATTATTTACCATTTCACGCTTCACATTTGGATGTAAATTCAAATTTAAAAAAATCAGTACTGTACAAAAAAATATAAGGTAGGTCCATTCTATTTCTTACAACTAAATCACAAGTATAAGGACGGAGAGTTTCACAGAATTTGAATAATTCATCAATTTCAAAGTTGAAATTTCCAATCAAGTTCTGTTACTATCCAACCTTTTAAATAACCAGCCCACAATGAAATAATAAAAAACTTGGATGGAACTTTCACAGAATTTGAATTTTAACATTGAAATTTGTTGAATTGTCCAAATGCTGTAAAACAATCAATCCTAGAAATAAACAGTTTGCTTCAATAAGTACTTGAATAGGTACTGATGGTAGTTGGACCAAATACATTAAAACTTGAATAGGTACTGATGGTAGTTGGACCAAATACATTAAAACTTGAATAGGTACTGATGGTAGTTGGACCAAATACATTAAAACTTGTCTTCTTTAAAATAATTTGCCCGTTTCTACGATTTTACAATTTATTGTTTTACAAACTTTAAAAAGATTTTTTTTTATTTTCACAGGAACAAAGAGCAATTCCTGAAATCAAACCATGCGGTAAGTTATTTCCAACTAAAAATGATACGCCAGTTTTAAAAATATCTACAATTTAAGTTAAAAAATGCAAATATAAACACTCTGTATTAGTTTCCTACGAGAATCTGTTATTGTATATTGGAGAAAACATCACTTTTTGAAACCAATAAAACTGTTATTGCAGCATATAAACAGGGTTAAGTGCTATCTAATAAGTAGATAAATAATTATGAGCTAATTGTAAGTTGAAATTCTGGCAAAAAGTAGTGAAGTTAAACATTTATAATTTCTGAAAAGAAGAGAGAAAGTATGTAATCAATAACATACCCATAATAATAGAATATTTTTTATCTAATCTTTTGCATTTATGAGTTTGTTTATCGAATTAATAACCTAGTTGTGTTCGATATCATAATAAATATTTTGATCCCTAATTTGAGTGGTTTATTTCAGAGGTTTTAATTAAGATGGATTCCGTGGGCATATGTGGATCAGATGTCCATTATTGGGTGAGAGGAAGGTGTGGCAACTTCATTGTCGAAGATCCAATGATCATGGGTCACGAAGCTTCGGGAATAGTTGCAAAGGTAATTTATATGAATTCCCACCAAATAATATCATTATTACAATATACATTATCTATATAAATACAAATGTAAATGTTTGTTTGTTCAAAATCTTAAATCTCCTTAAGTTCTTCACAGATTGCTTTGAAATTTTGACACAACTTTGCATTCGAATATGCGTGTGTTTTTATATAGGTACCTATATTATATAGATGTCACCTGTGACAGGTAAAAATATATGAATATATCCCTCCCACTGCAGCGCAAAGCGATTGGTCGAAAGACCAGTTGGAGAGGTCAAAGGATCTAATCTAATTAATTAATTTATCCAATAAATGGTTCCCGGGTCGGCGGTACCAAAACCTGCCACCGGAATTGTAATTTTATTCCATATTAAAATTTAAATCGGTAATTTCTAACATTTTGTTTCACTAATATAATCTATAACTTTATTTATTGTTTTTGTGTTTAATTCGTAGAACTCCATTTAATTTTTTTTAAATCAAATTTAATAATATAATTATTAAGTTCTGCAAGTATTTTTTGGTTTTTGTTATTGTTACAGCTGTTTCGGCTTTCAAGGCCATTTTCAAACTCAATACTTTGAACTTAATAATTATATTATTAAATTTGATTTTAATTAAATTTAAAAAAAAATGCTTTTACTGTTGATATTTGCTAATTACCGTAAGTAGGTATCTATACTTTTTATTTTAATGTTGATATTTGCTAATTACTGTATGTAGGTACCTATCTATACTTTTTCCTCTTTTCTTTGTATTTGTTGTAGGAGTATGAATATTGATTCATTTTGTTTTATTATATTCTATTGTGTACAGTACTGCCAATATGGATAAATTGAATTGCATATCCCATTCATGTAGCTGGAAATAAAACTATTATTATTTTTACCATATTAAATTTAAAGCACAAATGTAATTAAATTAATACTTATTTTATGTAAAAGCGCTAAGGGCATAAATAAATAAATATATTTATTATTATTGTTCAGATTTTAGTGGTTAAAGTGATTTAAAAGAAAATCGGTACTCACAGATTTATAAATGCACCCTAATTATTAATGCAAGTAATACTAATGTATATTATATCTCTCATTCAAAATTTAGGCGTATTAGATCTGTCAAAGAATTTATGCATAAAAATTCAAAAATCAGTCATTTAAAATACATGTAGGATTACGAAAGAATTTTTAAATATTTATATTGAGGGATCAGTAGGATTTATAGGTCGAATTAGAAGTTCTATCGAGCCGAACCCTCTGATATGAAAATATCTGGAGTCTGTGCATTATTTCCCATTTGATCTCTGGTGATTTGACGTGTTGTTTTTGTATTATTTTGTATTTATTATGCTTATATAATGCACTTGCATAATGTGGATCGATTAGATCAGTGGTCTCCAACCTTTTTGTCGCCGCGGACCGATCAACGTCTGAAAATTTTACCGCGGCCCGTTGAGGGTGGTTAAATTAAATGTTAATATTCAAGAACGTTTATAATATTTTTTATTGAATTGTGTTCAACGGTATTGTGTCGGCGGTTACTTAGCGTTAAGATGTTTTCAACAGAATAAGTTTTTTTTCGCGGCCCAGACCATTTGCTCCGGAACGGGGGTTGGGGACCACCGGACTAGATGATCAATTGTGGAAAAGTGTGTGGAAGGGTTTAGTTTTTCCTGTGGGGAAGATTTAACCCGGACATAAAGTCGGAGAAAAAATAATTTGGTATTTGATATACTATCCAAAGTCATAACATAATAATTATGAAATTGGCGGAAGTGTGTGGTTCCTGAAGTTAAACGATTGAGCCGGTATGCAAATGTGTCTGCCGTGCTCTTAATTTAATACAATTGCTAGACTAGACACATTTACATAATTGCCTAAATATTTACATAATTGCCATATCGGTGGTAGCCGTGAACCTAACTCTTTTTTACTTGCCAGTAAGTAGTAAAAATTTATAGCATTGGTTTTTTGATCTTCAAATTCTGGACTTTCAGTTGGGCTACAATGTTGGGCATAGCGTAACGTTTTTTAACTAGTTTTAACTTTCTTCTGGCGTAACGAATTCTTGACAACCCGTAGTTCAGCTCCAACCAGCCTGAAAGTTGGGATTAGAGGATTAGGTTTTTTGAGCTTCAAATTCTTTACTCCTTTCATTTTGTCTCCAGTGTAACGAGCTTGTTGAATGTTGATGATAGCGTAACATTGATTTTTTTTACTTTTACTTTTAAAATCTTCTAATTTTAGTTGAGCTCTAATGTAACTAGCTTGAAAGTTGGGGTTACGTTAACACAGGTTTTTTGTTCTTCAAATTCTTGACACTTTTTTAGTTTGGATCCAATGTAACGAGCTTGAAAGTTAGGAATAGCGTAACATTGATTTTTTGAGCTTCAAATTCTTGATTACTTTTAGTTGGGCTCCAATGGAAAGTCAGAAATCTTATAGCATTAAGTTTTCGAGCTAATTCTTGCACTTATAGTTGGGCTCCAAGCTTGAAAGTTGGGGATTACATAACATTGGTTTTTAGAACTTAAAATTCTTGATTACTTTTAGTTGGGCTCCAGTGTAACGAACCTGAAAGTGGGGGATCGCGTAGCTATTGAGCCCGGAGTACCGTGCCGCTACTGCGACTTCTGCCGCAACGGGCAGTACAACTTGTGTGCCGATATGATCTTCTGTGCCACTCCCCCCGTCCATGGTAACCTAACCAGATATTACGCCCACGCTGCCGATTACTGCTACAAGTATGTAAAAAATTTTGTTATAACTATAACTTATAATATTATTTACAACCCACACATTGCATTCAATCAGCTGTGAAGCATTGTGACATCTCGTAAGGATCTAGTGAAGTTTTGGAGTTGTGCTCTGCTGAAAATGTTCGTAAAGAAGTAAAAAGCAGCAGCAACTAGTATTTATATGCGATAGGTGAAGTCCCCTATGTGTTTTGAAGGTTATTTAAAAAATTATCACACTTTTTTCTCTTAAATATTTTATCATTTGAAATACGAATATTAAAATTCTTTAACCCTAGACACCTAACGTTCATGTGTACCCTAATAAACCTAACCATTCGTCGAATCGACGAAAATTTTTTTCATTAGTATTTTATCTATTTAAAACTTATTTAAAAAAAAAAATTATTTTCAAAAAATATGAAACAAAGGTTATATTGATAAATAAAACTATTTATTTAAATGTAATTGGAAAATATATTTGTTTTTAAATTTTTTTAGTAAGGCACTAGGTATTTATAAAACTAGAAGTGAGATCATACTTAGAAAATTAATAATAAAGAAATAAAAATAAAAACAGCCTCTTTTCTTTGGCAAAAATAATTAAAAAGATCACGATCCCTTGTGTGAAAAAATAAAAAAACTAGTTTTTCGAAGCGCAACTAGTGCAAAAATCAATTTTATGTTCACCACAAATTGCAGTGCTGCACTTTGAGCAATAAGTCTTCGTCATACGCCTTTTTTTATACGGACATAATCCACAAACTTTTCTTTTTCGCAAATTGGCAGTCTCTGTCGATCCAGGGTCATTTCTGGAGGTAGACTGACCACTTTGATCTTGAATTTCAGTGCTGACACGTAATATAATATCTTGTATTTTACTTTTTATGTGTGTTGGCATTGTACGAATTTGCAGTCGTATTTGGAGCCAAGGTGTTATAAGTTGTGAATGCAATTTTTTCATAAAATCACGACGATTCATTACATGTTGCCCCAATGTGGAGGCATTATGACAATAAATTATGTAACTGTTTATACATGTTATATTCAGCATGCCATAAAAAATGCACTTTGGCCACCGATTAGTTTTTATGCTGCATGACATTACCGCACACATTTGATCAAATGTATCTACCCCACCTTTCGTGCTATTATAAAATTCAACCATTCGTGGTTTCTTTGTTTCGGGGTTCACTGTGCCTTCCTCATCACAGGAAGATAGCAGGTAAACCATTTTTGATGGTTTAGGCTTGTAAGAAAGAAGCGTGAGAGGGCCATCGTAACCAAACATAGATGTATCGACGTTTCTGGATCGACTGTTCTTCATTTCTTCAGGAATTTCTTTTTTATTAGCCCGCAGTGTACCCACTATTGTCAACTTATATGGCTGCTGAAGTAACTGTTTCGCTAGTGGTATAGATGTAAACCAATTATCCGACCGGTCAGTGGTTGAGTGGGCATAGCGCTTGGGTCTCACCCGAGCGTCGCGTGTTCGATTCCTCGGCTGGCTAAGTCCTCCATCACAACACAAGCAACATTTTCAGCTTTCTGTGGTGGTAGTAGGAGATTTTCAAACATTGTTGGGTTATTCGTAACCCGGGAATGTTTGTCTTTCTTTTTAAAAAAAAAATAAAAAATAAAAAAAATGGTAATGTTCCTGTTCGTACCATGTATACTGCGAGTAAGTTCTTTTACGAAGTATTCTCCTAAAAGCAAGCCTCCCGTATCAGTTCCTTTCCCAAGATATGGCGAACCGTCGATCATGTATCTTGTGCCGCTGTCACACATCATTTCCAACTTGAGGCCATACTTGGCGGGTTTATTTGGAATATACATCCGAAATTTACATCTGCCTCGAAACGCCAGCAGCTGCTCATTCGATGGTAACATTGGTTCCTGGCTCGTAGTTTTTTCGGCATTGACCTATGAGCTTCTCCCATATATCTCTTATAGGTGTAAATGGATCATCACGTTGTCGTTGCAACCGCAATATTTTATCATCGAATCGAAGACATCGCAAAAGGAAGTCACACCTTTCTTTGCTCATACACGACACATATCTTGTACCAGAATACTCTGTGTTGAATATTTCATCGAGGTTCAGGTGATCGTCTTTCAAAGCTGCAGTTAATACTAGAATACCGCTGAGTGCTTGGACTTATTCTTTACAAGTATCATTCTGCGTAGATGTTATTTGTCCATATGTTTGTTTTTTTATCTCAATCTCCGAATTGGTCCATTTTACAATTTCTTCTAATATCTCATTAGTCATAAATTGCTCAAATAATAACAGCGGCTCAACCATACCTTTTACAGCACGAGTTGGTCCCCTGGCAACACGTACGATATTTACTGCTGCTACTCTGCACGAAGTACGCCCTTTGTTCGTAGCCCAAATGTGACGATTTCGACTGCGGATATTACTTTGTGTCAAGGTCAAGATACTCGATTGATTGCCTGAGTTCTCTTCCGATAGAACAGGTGGTGATTGTGCCTCCAATCGGTCATCCTCATTGTCCGATGGGTCATCTTGAACATCACTAACCACATCATCAACCTCCACATTGTCTTCTTGTTCACTGACAGATGACTCCTCTGATGAATTTGTGTCCTCTTCCATCAATAAACGTTGAATATTTGCAACAGACAGCGATTTTTGCGAAGCCATAGCGAAAAAACTGCAAAAAAACGACAATAACAATATACCAAAAAGTCACACAAACCCTAACCATTCGTTGAAACGACGACTATGCGCGTAATATATCAAAAAATACTGCACTTACCCGCCGAACACGGCCACTCCCCGTAAGAGTTGTACGAGCACTGAGTTGGCAAGGAACGACACGATCATCCGCGCATGCGTTAAAAAAGGACAACATATTTTGTGTCGCGTAATCGTTGAATCGACGAAGGTTAGGTTTCTAGGGTTAAAATGTCATTCAAGTCAGTTTTAGCCAGTTTGCGGAATTCAATAAAATACCGTTCTTTATCTTTATTTCTTATCTTGCAAAAAACTTATTCTGGTAAATTTTATCATTTGTCTTATAATAAAATGCAAAGAACACCATTTAACCTTTTGAAGGCCGGAGCATAAAACATAAAAATATTAGCGTGATGATGTGATATAACGATGCTAATTTTGTTTTCATACATTTTTCGAAGCATTAAGGTCAAAATCAAATCGCATATAATTCTAATAAAAATCATATTAGATTGCTCGAATGTTCTCCAGAGACCCATCGGTGTTTTGACCCACAGGTTAAACCTTAAACAAAGTTTAAATTTGAAAAAAATTTAAAATCTGCCTGGTTTTGTAAACAGAAGTATTTTTATATGACGTATATAGGCTTAATCTTCACAACTATTAACATAATGTCCGTTTATATCGAAAACATCATAATTTTAATCTTTTGAGCATAATTTTTTATTATCGAAATAAATTATGTAATGTCAGACTCCCCGACCACGTGAGCATGGAGGAGGGGGCCATGCTGGAGCCCCTGTCCGTCGGAGTGCACGGATGTCGCAGGGCCGGGGTGACCATCGGTAGCACGGTGCTGGTCCTGGGCGCCGGCCCCATCGGCCTGGTCACCCTGCTCACCGCCAAGGCTATGGGCGCCGCTAACATCCTCATTACCGGTAATTATATTTCTTCTTGCACTGTGAATTAACCTCACCTTACCTAACCCAACCCAGCAATTGGATTAACCCTTGGAACTAAGAAAAACACTTAACAAACAACACGGACTGCGTGTTAGGTTGTTCAAGAATGGTGCATAGTAACATTGTTATTATTTTTAAATTACTACTCTTTATGCAACGATAAGCAAGAACTCTGATTTATTATTTTGTTGCTAATCGAATATGATGTATTTTAGTATTCTAGCATCATTTTTGAAGGTACTGCATTCAACGGGTAAAATTTTACATTAACGCTCGGTTCAAGTGCTTAAGTGTTTAAGAAAAAGAGAGGAATGTGGTTAGATTAGTTTATCTTCAGAGTGACATGCAAAATGCGTTTGTTGGCATGTTGATATAGTTGTGAAAAACATGCTGTTTTATTTTCTACTAGCTGATGTGTACCTGGCGCTGCTTTACTTTTCTCTACATTCTATAAATATAATATGCAAGTATTATATATATAAACCTTCCGGAGTGAAAACCCTATCAAAATCCATTGCATAGTTTAGAAGAACTAATCGTACAAACCAATAGACGCGGATAGAGACTTTGTGTTATACTATTTAGTTAAAGATTGTATTTTACATCTCTGTATGGCAGTCATGTACATTGCATTGTACTGAAAAATAATATTATTTTGCGTAGATATTGTGGAGAGCCGCCTGACCTTGGCTAAAGAACTGGGAGCTACTCACACACTTCTCGTCAAGCCTGGAGAAAAGGATGAAGATATTGTCAAGAAGATTCATGCCACAATGGGATGTGAGCCGGAAAAAACACTTGACTGTAGTGGAGTGGAATCTACTGCCAGGATAGCCATATTTGTGAGTACACATTATCTTGCATTACCGCCATTGAATGTCAACTTAACAACCAAACAGACAACTTAATACCTTTACTTTACTTGTTTGAGTTGATAATCAATAATATTATCTTTATAGTCCCACATAATCTGAATAGCACACATTTATGATAATATGCATAATAATAATTGCACATTCAAAAATATAAAGTTAGCTGCTATAAACATACATTGGACTATATCGGTTAGAGTCATTCGTCAAAATAATATTATACCGAACTGAGATAACGATTTGTTTTTAAAAAGAAAGAACTGGGGTTACGAATAACCTGACAATATTTAAAAATCATGAATCAAGATTTTTAATAATGATTTCAATATGAAAGTAAGATTTGTAATGTCATCTAATGTTTAGAGTTCTAAATTACTGTGGTAGTTTACCTGATTTCAATGTTTAAAAAATAAACAGATATTGTGATTAATTTTTGGGTTATTATCCTGTGTTGCACTTTCAAACAGCGTTACAGTGTCTATCATCGCGGTAGATATGAGACCTATGAAGTGTCACTAAAACACGTGCATTCTGTCAAAGCGTACCGCGTGATGGGATAGGTTGTGTTGTGACCGCCAGCATTGTAAAGGTTAATGTTTTTTAAGGCTACTCGCTCTGGTGGTGTTGCCGTGATGATTGGCATGGGACCTTCGGAAGTGAAGGTTCCACTTCAACACGCTCTTGCCAGGGAGGTCGACATCCGGGGCATCTTCAGATACTGCAACGAGTAAGTACATAGTCACTTTTACTTGATGTACTTATCTCGCAGGCTGCCAAAGGAAGAACTAAAGAATGAACAAATAGAGTAGTAGATTGGTACTGTCAGCATCGCCCTAGTGGACGACCACCATTCAGAATCGGTACTTTGCTTAAATTGCCTTTAGTTGTGTTTGGTAAACAGATATGAATAATCAGGTACTTAGCAACCATCCTCTTCTCCATCTCACTCCCTTCAGCCTCGCAAAAAACCCAAATCAGGATGCCATAGCAGTGGTATTTAGATAAAAAATAAAATAAAACAATTTTTATATCCAAAATATCTACAGTGGCGACGACTCTACCCTGCAAAGTTAAGTATATCAAACTGAACAATAATATTGACTTAGTGATAGTTTCACAGAAAAACTTTAAATCTTCCACATATTTTTAACGGTCCTAGTTTTTCAAAATACCCCATTGTTCAAATTCTGTGAAACAACCCATCCTTAGTAACGGTTGTTTTTACATTCAATATTACTTATGACTTATGAAATATTGGCATACAGAGCTCCGGGCCAAAAAGGCCCCTTTCTCTTTCATCATGATTTTAAATATTGGTTGTAGGAAAAATAGAATTAGTTTTTAGGTTTTTTTAGAAAATTTTTTTGCAATATACATGGCTGCAATATGGGGGATTTAAGAATTACCGAGGATTTGTTTGGGTTTTTTAAAGGTAGTTATTTCATTTTCATCGTACTGTGCGAGGCAGTTGATGGACGCGTTTTCATGGGTGGGGAGGCCCGCATAAAATGATTCCGCGAGACTTAAGATGTGATCTTTAAGGAGGGGAACTTCAGAGTCCCGGTGTAGTTGAGCATTCAATATTACGAATACACCTTTGTTATTCATGTTTTGTGTAGGTAGGTGGGTACTGAATGATCATTCAAAACAATGATAAAGAATGTAATACGGTTATTACTTTGGAATATAATGTTTTCACCAAAAGTAATTTAGAGCAATTAATAAATTTAGTAAAATTATACCTACGTCTTGTTTTTAACTTATTTTTAAATAACTGAGATAAATTAACTTTTATCAAATGTTTACGCACAGTGCAAAAAGATAACGCACTATGATGACTGGCAATAAAAAAAATGCTCTTAATTCTTTGGCATGTGCTTATAATAATAATATCAAGTTTGTTATGTTTTAGTGATAGGGTGTAAATCATTGACGTGGGTCTCATTTTTATCCAAAATTAGGTTATCAATATTATTGTTCTGGTCAATGCTTCTACAATCGCTTGAATTTTTATCGCTAATCTAATTAATAAATGTTTGATATGGAAGAACGTTTTGCAGTTTCACAAAACATCTTCTGTGAATTGCCAATAACTCCCGTTTGAAGTCCGGAATATCTACCGTGGAAATTTAACATTTGTACCCTTGGAAGTCCGGAATATCTACCGTGGAAATTTAACATTTGTACCCTTGGAAGTCCGGAATATCTATCGTGGAAATTTAACATTTGTACCCTTGGAAGTCCGGAATATCTACCGTGGAAATTTAACATTTGTACCCTTGGAAGTCCGGAATATCTACCGTGGAAATTTAACATTTGTACCCTTGGAAGTCCGGAATATCTACCATGGAAATTTAACATTTGTACCCTTCGAAGTCCGGCATATCACCAGCAGATACTTTAGCAGCTGAATTGCACTGGACTCAATTTTATGATATTTTTAACCTTAAAAAATACATCTAGCATGCTAAATATATTTTATTTACTTAACAAGGAAATAAAATCTCTCTGAATAGAAGTAGCTATTCTTGGGAAACTACTTATGCAATAAATATAAAATTTGGATAAATACATAAACACGATATATGGTAAGATAGTATAACTTTCAAAACATCATTTTGCCAAGCACGCGGCGCGCAAATTCCATTTTACAACCGGCCCGCGAGGTGGTTCTGTATTTGGCAGAAGCCACTGGTTAATGGATATTTTTATTGTATAGTATTTCAAGATGTGTTTAGCTCTTGTTGAAATATGCCATGGGACAAAATATTGCATGTTATCTGCCATCGCTCTAAATTAGTGGTTCTCAAGCTTTTCCAAGTTGCAAAACACTTCCACACGGGTTATTATTTCTTTTTCTAACTGCTGATTCTCGGTATCACAATTTACATCAGACTTTTGGGTTTCTAGGTGCCAGACAGGCCAATAAAATTATTTTTTATATTTCTAAAAATTGGATCAATTTCACCAGAAGGAAACAAAATTCAATCTTCGAGTTTTATTTTTCTTGTTTATCTCTTTATTTATTGAAATATTTACAGTGTGAATATGATTACTTTTATAAAATTAGCATTGAAATGTGTTAAAAATCCAATTTGAAATGTTCATAGCATCCTTAATTTATGGTTAAATTGTCATTCGGTGGAGATGCCAAATAATAAAAATTCTGAAAGTCTATTCTGTTTCACATAGTTCACAGGTGTATGTATCCATACGCTCTTGAGGTGATTTTGCACAAAAACGGCGCTATACAAATCATCCAAATATTATTATTATAGAAATGAGTGAGAGTGTAATAGAATTTCAGTGATGACAGTAATTTCGTACCACACTTGGGGGAAAAGGATGTGTTTATTGTCCGATAGCAACATATACATTATGCAATGGAACTTATGTTCCATTTTCCTGTACATAATGCACTGTATTTTACGTGGTATCCTGTGGAACTTATCCACCATGTAAAAACAGAATTAAGCGTAGATATATAATGAGGCTGTTTATATTTTGTATTATTATTTCAGCTATCCCCTCGCTCTGGCCATGGTGGCAAGTGGACAGATCAATGTGAAGCCTCTCATCACCCACCACTTCACCATTGAGGAGACCCAAAAGGCCTTCGAGGCCGCCAAAGCTGGACAAGGCGTCAAGATTATCATCCACGTTCAGCCCAAAGACAAGAACAATAAAGTTTAAGCTTTAACAACTGAAAAATACAGTTCCATAACGAAACACAACATTGAAAAAAAAGAACAACAAACCTATTCTTATATCAAGTTCTGTTTTGTTACTGTTCTGGTTTATCCGATTACTGAAAAATATATATACCATTTTTAAAGTTTATTAGGAATATTTATTCTACTTTGTAAATTATTTTTTATTTACTACAGCAATTTTATTCTTTTTTTTTATATTTTTCATAAAAATATGTATATTTGAATTTAATAAAGACAATTCAATACAAAATAAAACAGGACATTTAATTATGATTTTTATTTACTAAACAATATAGAACACACTGTACACATTTTAATATAAGGCAACAAATAAAATAATGTAAGACATTTTGCTCCAGACAATGTAAAATATCAACATTCTAATAGAAGCTACGACAAAACTAAACTGAATGGGAAAAGTACAGATGACTTCACCACTATAAATAGAATAATTAGGACTATGTACAGGAATTCAACATTGCTTCCTCCCATCTTCCAGCAGTTGCAGCAGGATAGGATAAACATCATCATATTTACTAATATTATTTTGCCTAATGTGGCTCTGGTACCTTTGCAAAGCACCGGCAATAAACTCCAACCGTTCCCTTTCATTGGGATGATCTATCAGCCAGGATATCAGCTTCTGGTGAGACCAGCCGGCGCACCGATGAGGCGATATTAGTTCTGGCCCTCCGTATGAGAATAGCATCATCATTACTAAAGAATGGGGCAAAGATCCCCCTTTGGATTGACTGTCAAATATCTCACTGGGGGTTAAGTTTAACAACGCCGATAATGCTTTAACTTCTCTGTAACAATCCAGCGAGGTTAGATCGGATACCAACGGTTTTAATGCAATCTCTAACTGTTTGCAATCTACCTGAAGTTTCTTCCTTCCGTAGTCGGAGACCGGTCGCAGGGAACAAACATTCTGAACAAATATCTTGATGCAATGGGTAGCTATATCTTCGCAGCATTTATTCACAGCAACGACATCTCGGTACAGAGACAAATATATTTCTTTGCACCTGGTTATAAACTGCTGCAACTCTCTTAGGTATAAAGAGCATGTAACATTTTCTGGAAAATCACTTCTATTCAGTTCGGTTTCGCTGTGCATGCTTCCCAAAATTAGGTCAACAGCAGAATTTATAGAAGTGCAAAAGGGTTGTAAAATTAAAATGTTTGATATATCTTTGAGACTGTTTTGAATAATGCTGACACTTTCCGATTGCAGAATGCTAGACATGTTTGTTATGACACGTGTAATTTGGGTGGTGAAGTAAAACAAGGCATTGGATATGTCAGCATTTCTTTGCTGAGAAGTTGACGGAGCTTCGACAATTTGTCCAACGTCATTATCTAAACAAACTCTTTGCTCAGCTTCTGTACTAATCTGTTTGACACTCTTGGCGATACTAGTGGCCAGGGCTATACTGAGCTGCTTGTCTCCAAGAGAGACACTCAGGGCTGCAGACACCATCCTCACTGCGGCATCCATGTCCTCGGACTTGGGGACTTGGTTGCTATTCCACATGGTTCTCACAGGGTCCAGAAGTTTCTCCAAAGATTTGGAGAGGAAGTAATTTTCCCACAAAGACAGGAGATCCCTTTGTACCTCAAAGTCCTTATAGTTCAACTTCACGGTCAAGTCATTGTAACATTTTAGTAACTTTGGATAGTCCACTTCGACACATTGGTTTGCATAGCCCGAAGTCTTCCTCAATTCCACGCTAAAAGTACTTGATAACTGTCCCCAAAAAGATTTTGCAAAATTATGAAAACTTTCAAAACTCCTCAAATCATTGAAGGCCTTTTGTAAAAGGATGATCTTTTTGCAGCTCAAATACAAGTTTTCATTGAATAGTTTTTCCATGTTTTCCCAGAAACGGACTCTGTAGGATTGCATATTCATGATATTCGCTTTCCCCGGCCCTATCTTACCCTGCTCTCCCTGTTTCTTTGGCTCACTCACGTTCCTAATATCAAATGCAGATTTAATGGCCTGACTGACATCTTTCAAGACAGATGAGACGACATCATCAATTTTTTCCTTGGCGCAGTGCAGGTTAGTAAAAACTTTAAAACTTGAAAGCAACAGAAGTTTATCTCCGGAGTTCAGCCCCTTGTATAATTGGTGGGAAGCGTTTTCAACAAGCTCGTGTTTCTTAGCTGCAACAACTTGTAAATGTTCCAATAAAAAATCAATTCCACTAAAATCGTTATCTCCAAGGAGTTGTTCTATGTTGTAGATCAAATTGGCTTGAGCACTCGAGTCTCCATTAAGATCTGGTATTATTTTACATAATTGCACGATTTTGGAAGCGTCTCGCATTATGTGGCAGACCTTTTGAATCCTTCCCAGTATAATTGTTTGGCTTTCAAGTGCATTGTAAGGTATGAGCACCTGAGAACGCAGTTTTTCAATCCCAGTCAACAAGCTTTGGGCGTCTATGTGCATAGAACCAATAACTTTCTCAAGATTGGTAGCGTGGCTGGCTTGAGTCAAAAGATCGTGATGTTTTGATAAAACTTGGGATTCCAATTCTGAATTCAGTTTTTCGATGCCTTTCGTAAGTTTGTTAACTTTTTCGGTTGCATTAAGATCTTCTTCAAAATGGGGCTTATCATTGAGGAGGTACTCTCTATAGAACTCATCATTTTCTATTTCGAAGCATACATCACGGTATTCCATTTTGAAATATTTAACCACTTTGATGTTTAAATTAAACAGATAAATTAAAGAAACGTTGAATGAACGTATGTAAAAATGGCGGAAGAAATATTGCGTTTGTTTTCACGATATGACTTTTGTTTGACAGCAGATATGTTGACACGTCAAATTAATTTTTAATATCTATGGCGATCTATGGTGATCTATGGATATTTATTTCAAAATAAAACAGGCCAGCCACGAAACCTTTATTCAGGTCACAAGATGGTCCCAAGTGAGCCAACATAACAAACCATTTTTTGATATTTGTCTATATGTTGTCTATCTATTATCTATGCGCCGTATGCGTCTATCCGCGTCTATCTTTCGTTAGTTTTCATCCGTGATAAATTGATTTTCGTGAAGTCAAAAACGAACGTTCGTTTTTCGTTTATGTTATGATTAATGTTTTGTATTTAGAAATGGGTTCAGTGGAATCGAGCTCATAATATATAAAATTGTACTTTAGTTACATCAACAAATTTATATTTAAGTTACTTTAGGTATTTTTAAGTCATGAGTGTTTCGATTGAAAAGAAAAAAACAGATTGTGCTGCTTTGCCCAAAGGCTGGCAAAGAGAAGAAGTTCTTAGAAAGTCTGGTTTATCTGCAGGAAAAGTTGACGTTTACTACTACAGGTAATTATGCTTTAAATGCAGTCTGTTTTGAGTTCAGCGACATTCCCGTAGTTTTATTACTTTTTATTGATACGGGTCAGTAAGGTAATTTCTTTACTATGTGCATGGTGTCAGTATATTAGTGTTCTGAAGAAAAACTAAAGTTATTTGGTTTGCTTGTGGATGGTAACTTGAAATTTTAAATACAAGTTTATTTGCAGTGTGCCCTTCCCTACCTTTATAACATTACTATCTTTGTAATTTAATGTTTTGTATACAACTGTCATAATTTATTTATTGTTAAAATACTGGGAAGTTAATTAAATAAATTTACAAGGCATCGGACATACCGAAAATATAATAATTAATAACTATCAGATGTCATATTGGTCACTTTATCAGAACTGTTTACAGAAAAGGCAGTAAATATTTCCTAACCTCCGCACTTTTAATAGGCACAGATTATGGCAATTACACTTCGTTTCAAATTAATTACTACGATTTATTTCGGGATAGAAGGTAAAATATACATTATAATTCCATTTTATTGTTCGAAATTTACCTTTGCCTCCATTTTGGCATTTTTTTTGTATTGAGTTGCACACGAAAGTTTCGTTTCAATCTAAATACGCATAAATTACTTAATTAACCCTAACTATGAACCTAATAACCTATTTTTTGCATGTAAATAGTTGTTCTTGTAGTAATTTTTGAAACAGAGTGTAATTTCCATAATCTGTGCCTGAAGTGCGGTGGTTAGGGAAAAATTACAGAAAAGGCAGATTTTTACCATAAGGCAAAATTATTATGCTTCTTTACGTCAGTGCTAACTCAAAACCATGTGTGTTTAATCCTTTTCGTCCTTGCAACGTTGTGTTTAAATTTGTCAAAAAACTACTATTCATGCCATCTTTTAACACATTTCAGCCGGGTATTTTTTGGCTGTGCTGAGTCTGATAAAAGTCCGGGCGAAAATAAAAGTCCCATGCGAATTTCTTTCATTCGTTTTAAATCGCTATATCTTCGAAAATAATTAAAACATTTTAATAAAAATTTCTACATAGTAACTCAGATTACCCAAGCTATAGAAGTACTTAACGAAAATCGAATATTATGTGAAATGCAACTCATTTAACTGTGTAATATGTTTACTACGCTCCGTCTATCGGTATTTGCTGATACCTGCTTTCTTTAAATACTCCCTACATCTCTCGCTCGCTTGCACATAGTCCAGTGGTAACGCATTGGACTGCCATTCCGAAGGTCGCGGGTTCGAACCCGGCGTGCGTAAATAAATTTTATTTGATTAATTTGTGTTATTTCACAATTAATTAATTAAAATAATATATAGTATATTTGCGGCACGTTCCAGAGTGGAAGATACTACCAGTATCGCCCTGGTGTAAGACCACCATTCAGAATTGAAACGTTGCTCCAAATGGCTTTAGCCGTGTTTAGTGACTAGATCTGAATAGCCAGGTACTTCCCCACCTTCCTCTTTCCCTTCCCCACTTACCTTCAGCCTCACAACATCCCCAAATTGGGGATGCCATAGTCTCACCGGCTCCAGACGGGAGCAGTTGGGACTCTTGTGAGGTATTCACTATAAAAAAAAAAAAAAATAAATAAAAAAAAAAAAAAAAAAAAACAACATAGGAGTTGAGTGGGTGCGGAGCGGAGAAATAGATTCGAATAGGGTTTCACGGTCATAAAAACCCTCATTCCAAGAATTTAATTATTTCTTCAAATAATATACTATCCTTTTGTTGAAATACCAATGTAAATGAAAGACACGAAAATAAAATTTAAAAAAGACTTGCATTACGATTCGATAATTATGTACATATAGTTGGGACCTTTACAAAGAGATTGGTATATAATATTCATGTAATAACATTGAATAATTCTATTTTTTCTGCCATTGAAATGAGGTCGGCGCAAAAGGTAGAACTACCCTTCCCGGCCTTAAGCATTAATCGACCAAGCGTGTAGAACTACCTTTCCCGGCTGAAGTGTGTTAATATTGTATATCTGTAACCTACGCTTGTGGATTCATTTTAAAATATCAGCCAAAAAGGTAAAAACCTATCCTTCAACTATTGAGGAATTTGGATATTTGTTTCCTGTGATCACCTTTACTAGCGAAGCCACTTTTGCCAAACCTTTCATGTTCCCTTCAATAATACTTCTTGCCCAATATGAAGGCTAAAATAATTACTAAATTATCTGTGTCCTGTGTGTGTGTATTTTGAAATATACAACTTCCTGCTCTGCACTCTCGGCGCGATATTTGGCCAAAACATCCGGCAAGACCTTCCCGAGTGCTATCTTGTATCACATGGTTGTGTTGTGACTGCGTTCATTCCTTACCCGTTACATGGTGATGGTTCACCTGGCATTTGATTTGGGCACTAAAAACCGACATGAGACGCAGGCGATGCGAAGAATGGTAAGGGGAGCGTGTTGACAAATCTCGGTCATATGCAGCGATTTCATTGCCGCGGCTGATGGTCGACAAATTGTTGCATCCTCTAGTACCAGTCACACGGAACTACTGAAACTGCGAGGGTAGTGAGTGAAATGTCCTACTTGAAGCAAATGAAAAATAGTCAACAAATAGCGATTTGAGATGTCTTCCAGAGTGGAAGATACTCTCAATATCGCCCTGGTGCAAGACCACCATTTTGTGACCAGATCTGAATAGCCAGGTACCCCCCCACATTCCTCTTCTCCACCTCCTCTCCCTACCCACTACCTTCAACCTCACAACATACCCTAATTGGGGACGCCATAGTCTCACTGGCTCCAGATTGTTATAATAGTATTGTCACGTAGTGGCGAAGAGGTCACATGACTGCCAAAATCTAATTGATTCATCGCTATGTTTAAAAGCTGCTAATTGAGTTACACTCAGTGATTTTATCGCTACTATTCAAATGGCATCCATGAAATGGCTACTACTCTTTCAGGGCAGTTTGGCCGAGAGGGCAGAGCAGAAACTAGGTTAAGAGATGCGTGTCGAGAGCTGCAGTAAGAAGAGTGTGGTTTATGGTTGACAGTCCCTCGGGCAAGAAGTTCCGCAGCAAGCCGCAGCTGGCGCGCTACCTCGGAGACAGCCTGGACCTGGCGTGCTTTGACTTCCAACAGGGCCGGCTAAACAGCCTGCTGCTGCGCAAAAGCAGGAAACCTCGTGGCACGCAATTTGATTACAGGTTTCTTAGTAGCCAACCTCATTTAGCCTCTCATCTTACCTTGCCATAGACCTGTGCTTCAAAAATATCATGCATTCCATCATACATAGAATCACTAATATGAGACGAATTTGTGACAAAAACAAATATTTCTAACCACTTCTGGTGCCCTAAACAATCCTATTCGATTTGGCAGAGTTTTAACATTTTTATTTTAAGTGTGAAATATATTTCTCCAAAATTGATAAATAAATTGTCGGGGTGACTGAAGCTGGTTAAGATTTTTCTATTAGTTTGTTCATTCGTCAATTGAATTACTTCTTGCATGTGAAATCACTGAAGGGTCCAGGTGAAAAACACCTATTGTCACTCTTGTTTATTAGAAAGAAACATATATTTTATGCTTAACACACTTCAACTGGGCGAAAACAAGGGTCCTATTTGAGAAAATTAATTTAGTTTAAAACATCTATATCTTTGAAAATAATACATATATTTTAGTGAAATATTTTACATAGTTCTCACCACACCCCAACTATAAAATTATTGTCCAAAATTAAAACCTACTTTTGTAATATGACTCCATAAACTGAAGTTAAACTCAGTGTTGGGTCATTTAGTGATGTTTACATTACAAATTTTGTTTTTTTCCTTTACGCACAAATTACACAAAAAAGGATGTATTACCCTTAAATAGTTTCCTTTTTAAAAATTATTTGACCGCACAAAAGGCAAGAATTTGAAGATGGGGAAGACTTGATTCACATTTTTAAATACATATAGTTGGGACCCTTACAAAGAGATTAATATAAATACATATAGTTGGGACCCTTACAAAGAGATTAATATAAATACATATAGTTGGGACCCTTACAAAGAGATTAATATAAATACATATAGTTGGGACCCTTACAAAGAGATTAATATAAATACATATAGTTGGGACCCTTACAAAGAGATTAATATATATACATATAGTTGGGACCCTTACAAAGAGATTAATATAAATACATATAGTTGGGACCCTTACAAAGAGATTAATATAAATACATATAGTTGGGACCCTTACAAAGAGATTAATATATATACATATAGTTGGGACCCTTACAAAGAGATTAATATAAATACATATAGTTGGGACCCTTACAAAGAGATTAATATAAAATTAATGGGCAGCAATGCCTTTTCCGCCATTCAAGTAGGACCGGCGTAAAAGGTGGAACTACCCTTCCCGTAGGAAGTGTGTTGATAGTGTACTTTTTATTTCATTGTCCATATTGAGAAATTAATTTAGAGTTGATGTTGGCCTGAAGTGAAATATTTGTTTTTGATTAATAACATTGCTGCTGATTATGGATTTTCTTTTGCTGTGCATTTACTTGAAATTACCTAATTACGTTCTGGCTTTTAACCATGATTCCTCTGCTGACCACAAACTTCTATTGTTACCAGTTGACAAACTAATACACATTACGTTACATTCTGGTTTTTAACCATGATTCCTCTGCTGACCACAGACTTCTACTGTTACCAGTTGACAAACTAATACACATTACGTTACGTTTTGGCTTTTAACCATGATTCCTCTGCTGACCACAGACTTCTATTGTTACCAGTTGACAAACAAATACACATTACGTTACGTTCTGGTTTTTAACCATGATTCCTCTGCTGACCACAGACTTCTATTGTAAGTTGACAAACTAATACACATTCCTTTGTATTTGAGTTTTTCAGAAGAATATGTAATACATTTCCTGCATACTAACCCATCAGCATACTAATTTTTATTTGTGACACCCTATGCATACTTGAAAAGTATTATTACTGTGCAGTATTGCACCCCATATTTCCCCAAATTAAACACTTTTTATGCTTTTATATAAATTATAATTTTATTGTGAACTATCTAAGTAATTGGGGAAAAGTTTTAGTCGCCCCAATTGTGCGGGCAATATGCCGATGCGAAAAGAGTGCAGCCCCCGATCTTGGCGGCAGGTATGCCGATGGGTTAAACTGCCTCTACTAAAAAAAATTCTGAGTAAATTGCCTCACATTAATCTGTATGTATAATTTTAAAAACAGTAGCTTTCATTTATATTTCTGCTCTTTACTGGTTTTGGGTGTATCAACTATTTGTAGTGTAGCTACAATTTACAATTACTAAGACAAATAAAATACTATGTACATATCTTTAAAAGTATCATGCACTGGATATATAAAGTGCATGTTTCCCATTATCTTTCTGCGTCTTTTGTATTATATATGTAGTGGGTTAAAAACTACTCTTTTAATTACTCTTTTCCTTAAAAATCACAATAAACATCACTTCTTAGTATGCTAACTCAAGTAATACTACAAATGATTTATCTGTAAATTGTATGTAAAGATAGTTAGCCACTCCAGCGATGGAGATTTCCGGGTGTTTTTTGATTCGATCATTCAATTTAATTAATATCGTACCTCCAAATATAAATATGAAAACATATGAACTGAACCACGGTATGGTTAATGAATCCACCTAGATTGGCATGTGGTTTAATGCCAATCTAGGTGGAATCATTGGCATTAAACCACATATGAACTGCTTACTGTGAGTTTAATGCCAATGATAGGTTTTATAAAAAAAATATATTCAAAATTGTTAAATTTATAAAAATAATAAAAATCAAATAACCAAATTTGGGTAGTCATAGCTCGCCCATATGTAATATAATTTCAGTGAAAAAAATCCTTAAACTTTAATATTTTAAATGCTATGAAATTCATTAAACCAGAATATCTGTAATTAGCTGCAGTTTGAAAACCAGTGAAGGCAATTTCGAACATTTTAAATACCTAAAATTCCAGCTTGTATTTCATACAAAGCTTACAGTTTAAGAACTTTTTTCATTGGAAACCATGGAGGAAAGAATGGAGAGGAGATGGCACTAGGGCAACTGGGCACGGCACACCAAAGAAACTCGGGCGGGCAGTATGATTTCACAGCTCAGCGTGAGCAGGCTGTTAATAAGCTACAAAGTGCGCTATAAAAGCTATGCTAAGCTAAGCTAAGCTACCTATAAAAGATGAAATTCAAAGCAATATTATGAAATGGTGCTTTGAAGAAAGTTACTTAAGAGGTCACAATCGCAAAGCATTGGCTTGTCAGGTGGAACAGTGTTATTCCAAAGGGTCGATACGACATGTTGATTTAATTGTTTCTTTTAATTCTAGATGCCTCTCATCATAATTACATAAATAAAATAAACATTAAACACATTTTTACTATCTAGTGTACCAGCTTGCTCGCCTGCCTTGTAATACTGACTTGTAAATGTTATTATATAAATAAGATATTTGTTTATTTCCTTTGTTATGCTTCACGACCAGTTTTATTAAAAGTTTAAATTAATTTAATTTTTTAATGAACGCCATCTATTGCTAATTTGACTAATGATTGGCAAGTGTACTGCGATGAATGGGAGTGTCAATTTGAAATTCCCCTCTGGATTCCGTCCCCGATGTTAGCAACAAAAATCTTGTAGGAAATGTTTCTATGACCACCTCCTCTCCCTTCTTTCGTCCGTGTTGGAAACCTTATACATTTTCTTAATTACCTGTATAGAATTTTCAGATAAATCCATTGTAGTATTTCTTGCATTAGCAGACTATAGAGAACTTTACAATCATTCTAATAATAGATACATTGTATTATTCTCATATTGTTAGGAGCATTGTCGGAGCTTGATTTTCAGAAGAAATAATAATAATAAATGTCTAGTTGCTTTCTGCAATTTAGTGGCCACAGTCGGATTGAGATATAGCTGCTGGCTCCTAGCAATGAGATCCAACCCTATTATATACTTATAGAATAGGAAGCAAAAAACCGAAAAAAGCTTTCAATAGCTGCCTACGGACTGCAAGATTTCATTACATTAAACACTTTGGAAGGCTCAACCGTCAGACTGCCCTTTCCTTAAGCTTAATCCATTTCCACATATATCCCTCAAATTGGATAAGGTTTTAGGCCCCTATTCCATAGAAACCCGAACAGCTTTGGCAATGCTTGTTAATTTGAGCTGTGTCAACATTTTTCATATACTATCAAACATACTGCCTACTTCACTCGCACACTTATATACAAGTTAACTGCTTTATATTATGATAAAATGACATATATTTTTCTTTACGAGTACTTCCGTCCTTAGGAGGAGCTTACTTTAATTCCACATTTGAAATGTGCATACTTAAATGAGCTTACTTTTTCCTTTATCTTACGATTTTCACCAGTAATAACTAGCTGTTTAATGTAAACTTTACCGACCATTAATGTGAGTGTTTAATTTAAGCCGGGGCGTGAGGTCCGACGCGTCGCTGGTGCCGCCCATCCGCCAGACAGCGTCCATCTTCAAGCAGCCGGTGACGGTGCATAAGACTCAGGAGAGCAAGGTCAAGACGGACTTCAAGCACGGGCCGCAAGACAAACCTAAGCAGCTCTTCTGGGAGAAGAGACTAGAGGTAATATTTAACATCAATACATTATCAGCGCAGTGATTTTTCTCCAGGGTGATCCGGAGAGCATCTACCACTTTGCTGCTACATTGAAAATAACAATATAAACTGTTTTAAACCATATGACCTTGCTCCAGAGCGCAGGGTAAGGAACATTTTTACTGTCAGGGGCCATTTGTAGTATCACCTGCGGGCTGCAAGAGTATGTGGGATCGGAATTCTCGATATATTATTATAACCTCATTTTACCAAGCACCGATTTTTTTATACCACACCTGAAAAGAATTCTTCCAATAAAAAATGGGGAGATGTTTGACTAAACGTCACAAATGAGTCTATAACTAAAAGTTTATAACAGCACTCAGAATGTGAGAATGGTTTACCTTGAAATAAGACACTACCAATACCGTGCTATAAAAGCTTTCAACAGTGTAAAACTTGAAAATAAAATTGAGCAAAATAAAAATAAATTCACACACAAAATTACAAAATGGATTAAAGAACAAAAAAGACAATATTACCAAAATGTCATAGCATAAAATAAAAATAAAACCTACGCGTAACACACAAAACCAATATAAACACACATCACTCACAAACACACATGATTATTTTCATTGTATTATTTTTTAATTTTAAATGTATTATTATGTATTTCGTATTTTTAATTTTAAATTTATTATTTTCTTTTCAAATTTATTATTTTCTCTTTAAATGTAATATGTAGATTAGATTTTCATATTATAAAATGAAGGCCTCAGCACGGGCAAGCCACCCAGTGAGGCCAACATTACTGGAAAACATAAATTGTAAAAAATAATGTACCAAATAAAATAAAATAAATAAAATTGCGTCAGCAATGAGTCCTCAAGTCGAAAAATTTTACGCACAGTTCAGAACACTAGACTGGTTTTAACTTAAGAGTGATTCTGCTTAAAAGTCCATAAACTTAAATAATTGTTATGTGCGGAACAAGCAAATAGTTTTCCTCCTTATGTTGCAAGTGTGCAACCCGAATTTTAAACATCATTTAAAAAAGGTGAGAAAGGTTTCCTTAAATGTGTCAGTGGATGAATCCGCAACTGAAATTTTATGTTACATTCTGGGCACAAAACTATTTTATGTTACATTCTGGGCACAAAACTATTTTATGTTACATTCTGGGCACAAAACTATTTTATGTTACATTCTGGGGACAAAACTATTTTATGTTACATTCTGGGCACAAAACTATTTTATGTTACATTCTGGGCACAAAACTATTTTATGTTACATTCTGAGCACAAAACTATTTTATGTTACATTCTGAGCACAAAACTATTTTATGTTACATTCTGAGCACAAAACTATTTTAACTTAAAAGCGAATCTGTATGCGGTTCCCCAGCTTTAATTAGGATAACTATCAGAATCTGCCAATGGTATTCCTCCTAATTTTACAGCAAATGGTGTGCAACTAGAATTTTATACTCAATTTGGAACAAAAGAACAGTCAAAATTTCTTTCCCTTGGTCAAAATTGGTTCCTTTAAAATGGTCAGCAGATGAAACCGCATCAGGAATTGTGACTGCATTCTGTAAAAATTTGTTTTAACTTAAGGTTGAATCCTTGTGGGGGTACCTTTTATTATCAATACACCCAGAACATAAAAATGGTTTAACTCAGCATAGTCTGCAACTCTAATTTCATATTTGTACTTGGAACATGAGAATGGTTTCCTTTGAAATGTATCATGCAGATGTACCCACACCCAGAAGTTTTTCATTGCATTCAAAACACAAAACTGGTTTTAGCTTAAGTGCGGATCTGTACGCGAGTCCCCAACTTAAATTTTAGTTACGCGCGAAACAAAAAAATGGTTTTCCGCAGATTTGTTTTACCGTGAAAGAAAACTGTTCTCTTGTTCTGAATTTTTTTTTTTGTTTTGCTGTACTTTCAGCCCGACACACTAAAAGTGCTTGCGGTCCGCACCAAAAACACTTGCGGGCCTCTGTTTGTCCCCGCTCTAAAACTGTTCTTTTGCAGTATTGCCCAATTAGTCCAGTCAGTAGGGGTTTTTGTCTTGCAAAAGGTGATAAAGATATTAGCAAATCGCTCGCTATACATTCCCAACGGGATTGTATAGATAGAGCTTATTTGTATGCTGAAATAGGCCTAGCCATGATGTGCGTAGCGTAATCTGTCAGCCCCATTACTCAGAAGAAGGAATGCGCAAATGCATGAAATCATCATGCTGTTTTCAAACAACTTCCAAAAGGCGTGGATCTCGGAGATATTTGTATGCTGAAATATGCCTAGCCATGATGTGCGTAGCGTAATCTGTCAGCCCCATTACTCAGAAGAAGGAATGCGCAAATGCATGAAATCATCATGCTGTTTTCAAACAACTTCCAAAAGGCGTGGATCTCGGAGATATTTGTATGCTGAAATAGGCCTAGCCATGATGTGTGTAGCGTAATCTGTCAGCCCCATTACTCAGAAGAAGGAATGCGCAAATGCATGAAATCCATCATGCTGTTTTCAAACAACTTCCAAAAGGCGTGGATCTCGGAGATATTTGTATGCTGAAATAGGCCTAGCCATGATGTGTGTAGCGTAATCTGTCAGCCCCATTACTCAGAAGAAGGAATGCGCAAATGCATGAAATCATCATGCTGTTTTCAAACAACTTCCAAAAGGCGTGGATCTCGGAGATAACAATATTAATTTTGTTGATGGATGAAATCATTAACATCAACACTAATCCTTTTGATGCCATACACAAGTTGTATGCCATCAAAAGGATTAGTGTTGGTTAATTTGCGAAAAATATGTTCAATCCGTGAAAAATTACTACAGTTCACAAATACTCATTGTTTTTGATGAATATCTTTGTGATGGTGTTCTTTTCGATGAAACAATGCCGGTTTTTATTTTTTATTTTTAGCCAGTGAAAAAAAATGTATATCTGATTGCAATGCTGACAAAAAAACAGGCTGCCTTCTTAAGCAGGCTGAAGAAGATGCTGATGTGTTAGTTTTAAATACAGCGTTTCTTTTGCTCAATGTTTAAATGCTGTTTTGGTCATTATCGAAAACGTCTATCTACTGACAGCATTAGCACCATCCAAACCTGGGAGAGGCAAAGCTGTTGAAAGGCTGTATCTGCAAGTAGTTTGAAACGTGAGAAGATTATGTTTCTACACGCGTTTAGTAACTGCGACACGACATCATCCCTCTTCGACCAAATAAAATTCTTTCTGTGTAACTTATTATGTCTTATACTTTAAAAAAAAAAAAAAAAGAATTCTGAAGTGTGAGAAATTTTATCTTCTTTTAGTTTGTGTTTCACACCAGCATCGTAAAATCAACCATTTATGAATTATTTTGAAAAAAAAATAATTTGGCACCTTTTATACAAAATGGCGACTTTAGCGGAGGTCATCCGAGGTCGAAAACTTAAATTTTTTTCAGGGTACGAACCTTTACAATATAAAATCAAAGTATCTTTTAGACCACCTTTTGCAAGACAAAGCCCTTTTAGACCACCTTTTGCAAGACAAAGCCCTTTTAGACCACCTTTTGCAAGACAAAGCCCTTTTAGACCACCTTTTGCAAGACAAAGCCCTTTTAGACCACCTTTTGCAAGACAAAGCCCTTTTAGACCACCTTTTGCAAGACAAAGCCCTTTTTTATTTCTATATTGGTCTGCCCATTGATGTATCATACTAGATTTGCCCTGTCTAGTTAATTTCATTTTAAAAATAACCCCACCTAGGCGTAATTTCACAATACAACTCTCCATCGAATACCGCCACCTCGCTTAGAAAGCCTAGATAATATATATACATGTTCGCTACAATATAAAATAGAACACAAAGTTATTCCTCAAATCCCATAATGTAGTTTGCTCATTTGTCGGCCAATAAGAGAAGCCCGAACAGTGTACATCACAAATATGGAGATGAAATAACAATCCACCTCTGTTTAAACTTTTTGTACATGCGTTCGAAGACGTAAGCGAAACCACGGAGATTTTGTGTCAGAGGTGTTGTAATATGAACACAAAGCCCTAAAGAAAATTATACTTATGGCCACTTTTATATGCTGAATCAGGAAAAGAATTAATAAATAACACAAAATGATTTTAAGTTCTGTATTTTTTTTTAATTCTGTAAAGGTCCTATAGAACCAAAAACAGGAAACGTATATATTTTATTATTGTGCATAGTTTTATTTTTTCATTTACCAAAGTATTAATAGAATGGTATATAATTATGAAAGAAAGCAACCACTTTGTGACTTGACATTAACATTAGATGAAACGTTATTTTGTTTTTATCCACTTTGTTAGAATTACATAATACATTGTGTTAACTAGTTTTGGTTATACTCAACTATCTTCAAGATAGCATTATTGAAAACTAACTAGTACTAACCTATGTTACATTAATTATAATGTAAGATTAACATAAAGAGAGAGATAAATCATATAATTTGCGTACACACACGCAAGCCGAACTGCCGAGCTGAACCACGACTTGTGGGAAAGGAACAAAGCAACCGCAAATAGCTCTAAACGTAGCAAGGGATTGCTTCGTTCCTTTCCCATAACTCGTAGCTCGGCTCGCATTTCGGTTCGATAATGAATAAGCAGCAATAATGAGGACAGAGCTTCAAAGAGCGTATTGGTGAAGGGTAAAGGAGGGTGGAGGTATTGACATATCCGATATCTAATAGTATTGTGATATTTTCACTGTTACGAATACGTTAGACCATGCCTACTTACTGGAGATATGTTTATTATTACGGTTAATTGTTCATCTCTTAACCTTCGGCGTACTGATGCAAGACAAAACTTGTGTTACCATGAGGGGTCACTGATATACCCCACAGATTTTATCATTATTTTGTAAATTTTTTAGGAATATAGTAATTCACTATTTAAGCATGGAGGATAGTAATTTCAGAGATTTTGGTCAGGCCTGTTGCCAACGGGAAGAGTTATAATAATAAATAATAATAATTGGATGATTTTTATAGTGCCGTTATTGTGAAAAATCACCTCAAGGGCGCTCTTATATTAAATTTCTCCATATTCCTCCAAAAGTGATAGATTAAGTTCTCAAACAAGATCATAATCAAGCTCACTTTTCTATCACATTGTAATAATTCTAGGGCCTGACTGCGTGCGACTCGTGGGGAGTTCTGGGGGGTGCATCGTTGCCCCGAGGCATCAAGTCCATGGGCCCCCATATCAGCGAGGCCACCACCATCCAGGCACTGGCCACCGCCCTGCATGTCACCCCACAGCCCGTCACAGGTTAGTTGCTTCATTCACATTATATTATCTTCCGTTAGGAGAATATAATATAACACGGGTGCCTGAGGAAAACAAATTAACGTTCGAGTTAATCAAATACGTGGGTCAGCTAATGCCGAAAGTCAAAAAATAAATATAATTTAATATTTTCATCTCCTCAGGGCAAACTGGTTCCAAGACGGCCATAGCGCAGAATCCCGGCGTGTTCCTGAACCCCGAGCAGCCACTGGTGCAGGCCGTCAGCGTGGTGGAGGAGGATATCCGGCGTCAGGAGGAAAGAGTCAACCGCGCACGCAGAAAGCTGCAGGAGGCGCTTAACACATGCGCTTAGTCTCCTCGTCCTGTTTAGTATTTATATCAATCATCGTCTACATTTTATAAGCCAATTAAATTATATGTGATACATATTCTTGTCTTTTTATTTGCATTACCACAGTTATTCCCTTATCTACACCGCTGTCGCATACCCGTATGCGGATTTTGCTTATTGTTTCACTAAAGCATAAACATTGTATCGAATGTGCCACATGTTGGGATAGATTGCATTGAACAGGTTAGCGTTCAGTACTGTTGAAATCATAGATAATAGACAAGAGAGATGGGCCACAAAACCAGTGCAAATCACATCAGCATACAGCAGCACCCCACCTTTGTTTCTTCTCCTACACACTACCTTTCATTGGCTACGTCGCTTTGAAAGTCTATGCACTTTGGACATAGCTTGGTATCATTCGGCTTCCATGCCATGTCTCCCTTTGGTTAAAACATGTAAAGAAGCTTTTTCTGGTAAAGAATGAAAAATATTTTGATTAAAATTTCTTTATGATGACTGCAACAATATAATTTTTAAAAAGAAACATACATTCCCTGGGTACGAATAACCTAACAATATTTGAACTCCTACTTATGTCATAAGTGGAAAATGTTGTGCAATGAGCAGAGGATCGAACCCGACGCTTCTGTCCACTAGGCTATATCTCAACAACATGATCAAACTGCCATGTTGGTTACGTTAGAATAGAACCCCGCAGTGAAATATTTGTTTCTGTACAACTCATATGCACAACAGTATGTTGTCTTTCCTCACCCTAAGAAATAACTCCTCGTAAACAAGCAATGTTTACAAGAATTTCATATAACCTTCTTTTGACTTGTGGGTTTCCTAGGATTGTTTAGATAAAGACAAAGTAATGGTAGCTCTTTATTTTTGTATCATGAAATAAACTTACATTTTAAATATCACAAAAGTATTGGAATAATTTAACAATAGAAGTCACTCTTATTCAATATGATATGAAGTTAGATAAACAGGAAATGTCTGAATTTGTGTCCCGAATTAAATCCTAAGAATCAGTAGTCCATATTAAATATGTTTTAACTGTTTGTACTATAAAGTAAAGCATCTTCATGCATGCTCTGTGTCCGTGACTATGTGTCTACTCTTTGGTCTACTGAGGGATAAAATGTCTATTCTAGGAGATGTAAGGCTTCATTAATCTGCTAATAAATACTTACAACTACAGTCAATTGAATTATTTTAAAATCACAAAGCTTCTATAGAATCGCATTATACAAGTAATTATTATTTAAACTAAGGCTACGATTGTTCTAATTGACTCGACATATTCATGTCCAAGGGAAAAAGTTACAGAAACACACGGTTCCTATAAAAAAATAGCCGAGGAAATACAATTTTGTAAGTTTAAATGTAACATCAGGAAAGTTATTGGACAGAACAAATGTTTTCCATTTGCTACACATATTATTGATACCTTCGAGGTTTGCTATTGCAAAATAGTCTCCCGATATCCTACCAGATGCCCCGATCTTTCTAAAGTGCTCATTGATATGGTTCTGTTCCGCCATTTTGGAAGGGGTTGCTTTAATTCTAAGTGCCATGAACCAATACAGCAGGGGGCTCGCCGAGGCCAACATTCTCGTTGTTACTTGCACATGCACAAAGAAGAGACAAAACAAAGCCAGAAACAAGCCATGTACTACATACACAAACATATCCGGGTCGTATGTGTACGTACTGTTTATCTTACTGGACCTGATACTTTTAGAAGCTGCACTGTCATAACTTACAGTTCTTTGGAATCTGGCTACGGATATTCCTAACTTGAGACTATGCCTCAAATGTTGACGGAGGAATTTATAGCAGTTGTATAAAATTATCACTAAAACAGGCGTAGCCAGTAAAAAGTTTGGAATTTGCTTCCAGTGGTAGTATTTTAGAAATCCAACATTCCAGTAGTGTTTCTGCACATAGGAGTAAGCCACCGGGAGGGAACTGTTGCACCACTCTCCCTTGGCCTGGCCCGGCAAGATCCACTCCCCTTCAATCAGATGCTGGGGTAAATTGTGCTCGTGGGGAATACAAAACTTGATATAATTGTAAACCTGAATAAGAAGAAACGGTAAAACACTTAAAACCAAAGTGAGGATCAAGGCCATTACGGATGCAACCAGGGGCCATGATAGTAGTGGAGTTAATATTCTGTACCTTAAAGTTCTATATCGATGAAATATTTCTGGAAGGGTTTTTTCAATCACATTTTTAAAGCTTGCATACAATATAAAACCTAAGTTGAGAATACCATTGGACCTAGTTACTAAAGATAATCCGATTGGAATGCTACTGAGAATGTCTATGTTGGTGAACCTCAAGGTCTCCACCTCGGTACACCGCAACATACCCTGGAAACTGAGCCACGCAAACAAGCTTTCAGAATAAGGCGCTGTGAAGAAGATGCTCCCCGGATTGATGCAATATAAGATACTCGCTTTGTAAGCCAAACTCTCACTCTTTAAGACCTTTAAGCTTAATCTATGCAGAGCATCCGCTGACTTCACAAAATATAGTATGTTCAAAATGGTGGCGGATATGATGAGCAGACTGTGGAAGTTAAATAAACTCCCAATAATGTAAGAAAAGATGTAGGCTAAGTATCTAACTGTCAGGGGAAACAGGGGGAAGAAGGCCAGGCAGTTCTCATAGGTATACCCGTACTGGGATATGTGTAGGAAGTACTGTGCGTCCCAGCGCTTGAGGCCCCCGAGGACAATGTCCACTCCGCGGTCCAGCCATGACACGGATATGTCCGGATCCAGGGGGCTGATGAACACGTGTGCATTGTGATCCGGTACAAACAGATTAAATACCACTTGTATGCATATAATAAATATTCTGCTCGTAAACGCAAACCATAGGATCTTCTGACGAGGTGTAAGCATTCTTCTTATTCAATGTTATTTCATTACACCATTTGCAATGTCCATGCTCTGCTGAAGATATTACGTTACAACCGCTGTTGGTTATTCTGGAAATAACAAAAGATATAATAAGATAAGATAAAATTCAAGTAACCTTACACTTTTGCCGAAATTATTCCATTGCAATAAATTATTATGATAAAAATAAAACCGTAAGAGGGGCTATGATTTAGAATAAATAGCATATAATGGATATTATAACAGTGCTTTTTTTTATTAATAAGAAAATTACATTCAATACTAAAAAAGTTCCTTATCTTTACCATAAAAGAATTAATTTTTATAACTGAATCATCTTTACGGGTTTGCTAAAATATTCCAAGGTATCTTCACTGAACAAACGAAATTTTCCGCTGTTTTTCGTCGTTTTTTGTAGTTCATCGATTGACACAGTTCTGACGAGTTCTGACAAGTAAAAATTCTGCGAAAATCGAATTTTGGGAGTTTTCTTCTTCTTCCCTGCCCCTACGATAGGCGTAGGCTGGTAGATAGTGATGTTTTCGCCCTATAAAACACCTAAAAGGGATCCACACACCTCGAAATTGTTCTTGCTCTATTTTATTTATGGTTCCATGGGTGGCATTCAGGGTATATTTATGCATTTAGGGTTCGTAAAAAACGCATGGACCAACCAAAAAAGCCCTTAGGGCTTTTTTGTCCGTTAGAAAACGTTCATTATACATTTTCTACAAACCTTGGATTGCATTCATATGATAACTTATCACATGAATTTTCAGAACAAACTTATTCACCGTAACAATTCAGAACAACCATCACTCGAGGAATGAGGTACGCCGAGGTTATGAGGTATGAACCTGACACTGCAGCTGAGCACACTATTTGCTTGCCTTTCATTTTACGGCCATTCAAAATTGTCAAAACCACACACAATAAATATTTAGCACGTACCTAGTTTTTTATAATACTAGAATATCGGGTGAACATGGCAAAATTCACCTAGTAATTTTGCGTAAAATGGGCGATTTTTTCGTAAAAATTCGCGTTATCAGGGACTTGGACACGGTCAAGCGGCTTGATCGCAAGCACGTAGTTTATTGTCTATGGCACTTTGTGTCAAGCATTTTGACCGTGTACCGAAGCTGGCTTGCAAGCATTGCGCAATTCTACGTGCTTGCGGCGAGGCTTGATGCGAATTTATATTTTTGTGGGAATAGACAAACGACAATAGACAAATAAATATCACGTATCATAAACAATGATATAAATTGAATAAAATTGTTATAAAATAGGTACTTAGTTATTGTTTTTGTGTTCAATTTGTAGAAATCCATCTAATTTAAAATTTTTGGAAGTATTTTAGTATTTTTTAATAATTATGACAGCGGTTTTCAAGGTCATTAATAATCAAACTGTAGAATAAATAATTTTCTGAATTTTCAATGGAGAAAACATATTTTTTGTATGAATACCGCACAAGATATTCATACAAAAAATAGCTGTAGCCTGTAATACACTTTGCAAATGCTCATGGGTAAAGCGGTACCTTAACTTGTACCATTCTTGACACCAAATTCGTTTCTTTTTATTATTTTATTCAAACATAAAGCTAACGTAAGAGCCAAGAACGCGTCTTTGACAGATTCCATTTTGCCGCGAGTCACGAAATGACAGGAAGGCATAGAAGTACATATACATAGACCACCACGAAATCACAGGAAGGCGTGGCCATGCTTGACGGAGAGGCTTGATGCGGGCTGTCAAGCCGCTAAGCATAGACAATAATAGACAACAATAGACAACAATAGACAAAAAAAACTACGTGCTTGCGATCAAGCCGCTTGACCGTGTCCAAGTCCCATTTTAGGTCAATATTTTTTGTAATGGTATCACTTGCAAGGGCTCCTACCAGGTAGAGGAGGGGAGTCGCTATATGCACAGCGACTAGTCGACAGGGGGCGTGGCCAACATATCCGAGCATACCCGAAGTGAAGTGTTTCGGCGCTTTATTTGAAATTGGTTCTCCGCTCAGATTCTTTTTGTGACGTCACGGCCGAGCATTTCCGAATATTGCCGAGCAGCCGATAAGTAATTTTAGTTTAATACAATAAGGAAGTTGAGTGAAAAATATTTTGACTTATAAAAAATATGTTCATGTAGATCAAAAAATATCGATTCTAAATATATAAATATATTTCTATATTATTATTCTTAGAATTAGTTAAACGTTCTTGAAAAAGCATTCAATAGCAATAGACTGTATACGCTCCACGATTGGTCGAAAGAATTCTGACGTCACATGTGTCGTGACTTGTACGTACAACGGATCACCTATGTTGCATCTCTTTCTATTACATGAGAGATGGTCGATTTAGATGAGAGAGGTGTATAGGCCAAACGTTTATTTGGGTTTGTCAAATATATGTACGTATTTGTTGTTATTATTATATGAAATGGATTTCTAAAGATTTTTTTATTTATTTTTTTATTTATTTATTTTATTTTATTTTATTTTATTTGGAAAACCAACAGTGATAATAATTACAAAGTATGGTGTATTAAGTGTTAATTATTTAACCAATAATAGGTTTTCACTTAAGTGTTTTAATTATTTAGTGAATATATAATATTTATGTAATAAAAAAAGTTACATTAGCCTATAGGGATGGGATGGGGAAGGGAGGGGTATGGGATGGATCTAGTCTGTGTAATGTGTAGCATGTACGTAATAAAAAATAAAAATGATAATATAATTATTTATTGATTTTAGGTTTGAAATTGTGGGGTGCTGAGTTAAATAAGTCTAATTCACTGTATGAAGTATTAAAATTGTATGAAGCACGGTGAATAAAAGCATTTTGTTTTGAGTTTGTGTTACATTGAGGGATGTTTAATGTGTGATTTTGTCTGGTTTGTTTGATTCTTTCAAGTAATTCCGGGCAATCTATCACAGAGGTGGCAATTTTTTGTAAAAATAGTACGTCGGCGGAGTTTCTACGACTTTCCAGTGACGAAATCCTGAAAAACGCTGCTGACTCCTCGTGACTCACATGAGGACGATAGGCCCGAAAATCAAGGTATCGTAGAAAACGATATTGCACTTTCTCAATCCTTTCTATGTGTGACTTATACATGGGATTCCATACTTGAGAGGCGTACTCCAGAGAACTGCGTACATACGCAAAGTACAGCATTTTCATGGTATTTACTTTTTTTAAATTTTTGCAGGTTCTGAGTACAAAGCCAAGTACCTTGGAAGCTTTTGCAACCGTGGATTCGATATGGCGCTCAAAAAGTAATTTCGGATCTAACACTACTCCCAGATCCTTAGCCTCTGTCATTTTGCTCAGTATTGTGCCGTTAAGAGAGTAATTAAAAGAAATGGGATTTTTATTTCGGGTGAAGCTGATGGTGCCACATTTTTTTACATTTATTTGCAGGTTGTGTTCTGCACAATAAATATTTAGGCGATTTAGATCTTCTTGCACGCGGGTACACTCATTGATACACGTGACAGGGGAGAATATTTTCATGTCATCTGCGTATAATAAAGTTCTGGAGTGGTGAAAACATTTCCCAATGTCATTAATATATATATTAAAGAGTAATGGTCCCAATAATGACCCCTGGGGTACTCCCGAGGGCACGGTTTCCCAGTTCGATTTATAGCCACCGACGACTACTGCTTGGCTACGGTTTGCAATATAGGACGAGAGCCATCTGAGGAGGTCTCCGTGTACACCGATTTGTAAAAGTTTTCTCAGCAAGATATCATGAATAACTAAATCAAAAGCTTTACTATAATCTGTATATATTGCATCTACCTGTATACGCTGATCCACATTATCTTGTAAGAATTCGGTGAATGCCGTTAAGTTAGTGGTTGTAGATTTCCCCCTCATAAATCCATGTTGGTTATTATTGAGTGACGATCTCAAGGCCGAAAACATCTGGTCATACACAATTTTTTCGAAAACCTTACTAAAGATGCAGAGCTTTGAAATTGGCCTATAATTTTCGACGTTAGATTTTTGGCCATTTTTGAAGATGGGAGTTACAAATGCCGTTTTCCAGCTGTTTGGGACTATTCCCTCTTTAAGGGAGCGACTAAAAATTATGGATAGCGGTTTAGATAGGCTGCGGGCACATTTGTTTATGAAGAAAGGGGGAATTTTATCTGGGCCTGCGCCTTTTTTGAGATCTAAATCTTCAAGGTGTTTCTGTATATGATGCTGGTCGACTTCAATATTATTAATGCTAGCAACATAGAGCTCTTTGGGGTTGTCCGGTAGGATCTGGATGTTTCGAGCATTATTGTTGTAGACAGACATGAAATATTTAGAGAACAAGTTACAGATGGCAGACCCATTTTCAGCTTTTTCGTCTTTAAATGTCATAGTGTTCGGAACACTGTGGGATTTGGAGTTGGATTTTATGTAATTCCAAACTTTTTTGGGTCGGAGGATATATCATGTTCGATTTTTAATAAGTAAATATTGTGGCATTCCCAATTAAGTTTTTTGTGGCGTGATCTTAGTAAAGAGAAAGTGGCGTAGTCAGGTGGGTTTTTGTATATCTTAAACTTTTTAAAGTATTTGTATTTTTCTGATGTCAATTTAATGAGGGCCGAATTATACCATGGCGTGTATTTAGAATTCCTACATAGTTTTTTGGGAATGTAGGCGTCTATAAGATTATTTAATTGTGAATAGAATTTTTTTAATGCCGTGTTTACATCACCAATCGAAAGGAGCTCATGCCAGTTTACCTGGTCGAGACATGTATTAATTTGTTCGTAATCACCGCGCCTAAAGACGTAACCGCTTCTTAGTTCCTCCACTAGTGGGTCGGGTTCCGAAAATGAAACTTCTATGATTAGTGAGGTGTGATGAGGGTCTTCTGAAATTAATGGTTCATCACATGTAGAGACCGTGACGAAGTCATTACATAGGATGAGATCAAGAAAGTGAAAGTACTAGGTATCGTTCCGGCACCATCCAGCATCGCTTCCTCTCCCTCTGTCAACCTGGAATCAGGAGAAAAAACCGTTAGCTCACTCCACAGGTTGGACAATTCCTTCTCAGACAGCTCAGTCCTCGTGTCATCAGACGCGGAATCTGGCAAATCTAAGATATCTTTGCTCCAGCTGATAGAAAAGCTCCTCATCTGATCAACATGTCGCTTCCATACTAAATGTGAATCACAAGTTTCAATCAAATACAATTTTTTTCCAATTCTACGTGTAATAATTCCCTTTACCCATGTAAATTTATTATTCTGTCTGAAGTCTTTCACCATACATTTCTGTCCCACACAGAAATTTCTGGTTTTCACACCCCCATAATTTTTAGCTTGCCTACGCTGACTAGCTAGAATGTTTTCATTTACCCACTCCAGCTGTTTAGATCCCCCTTGCTCGGTCTCTGTCGGAATCAAGCTGTCAAACGTAGACCTTAGTTTCCTACCAAACAGTAATACTGCTGGTTCGACTCCAGTCGTACAATGTGGAGTATTTCTATAATCGGAGAGAAAATGTAATAATTTATCCCTATAATCTCCCTGAAATTTATTTCCTACCATAAGTTTTTTTAGGAACCCCTTGGTAGTTTTTACTGAGTTCTCAGCGAGACCATTACTCTTGGGGTGCATCACGGGTGATGTCATGAATTTAATATTGTTTTCCTGTAGGAAATGTTTAAAACTTTCACTCGTAAATGTTGTTCCGTTATCTGAAACTATTAGTTCAGGGTTACGAAAATTAGCGAATAACTTCCTCAATTCAAATATTGTATTAGCTGAATCTGCCCTTTGAACCTCTATACAATCGACCCATTTCGAAAATGGATCGCAGACGACCAAAAAAATTTTCCCTGCCAATGGCCCACAATAGTCTAGGTGTAACCTACTCCAGACCTTCCCTGAATTAGGCCACACAGATAAATGACTTTTTGGAGGTGACTGCTTTGTCGACGCGCAGTCTGGACATTCCTAGACATTTTTTTCTAAATCTTTACTCAGCGACGTCCACCAAAAATAACCTCTGGCCTGACCCTTCATTTTGACTATTCCTAAGTGTGAACGGTGTATAAGTTCTAATTTTTTTTTATGCAACGACTTGGAACGACGATCCTATGTTGCCAAAATAGACAATCCTTCACGATCGAAAGTTCATTTCTTTTTATCCAATATTTCCATATGTTATCTTCGCGCCTAATTTGTTTTGGCCAGCCCTGCCTCAAAAAAGTCAGTACCCCTTGAATTTCCGCGTCAGTTTTAGTGGCTTCCGTGATCAAATTGACGTCTAAGTGCTCACAATTGCTAACATAACTTACGAAATCTGACCCGTAATCTTCATTGAACTCTTCAATAGTACTTTCTACCGGTAGACGAGACAGAAAAACCGGCCTGATTCTTGCAGGATCTTACGAATTCTGTTTTATAAGTAAAACCTGCTAAGATTATTCCGTACCTTTGGAGCCTATTAGCTGCAAGAATTGGAATGTTTTTATGTTCACCGAGAATTCTCATCAAGGGCAAATTGTTCACGCACAGCGTAAATTCTCTGCCATTTAAATACTGAAAAAATTTATTCAATCCGAAAACTATAGCTAAAGCCTCCAAATCTAAGATTCTATATTTCTTTTCCGCGTTTGTTAAACTTCTGGATGCGAAAGCTACAGGTCTCAATGTTCCGTTTGCGAAAACATGTACCAGACAGGCCCCAAGCCCCGAAGTGGAAGTACTCGCATCCGTATACAATTTTACTGGAAGGTGAGGTCGGTAATTCGTTAATATTGTATTTCTACACAACAGATTTTTTTATCGTGTCCACTGCGTTAATGCATTCTCTAGAAAATACCCATTTGACCTCCTTTTTAAAAAGATTATGAAGTGGCTCCAATATTGACGACATATTAGGTATGAAACTCCGATAAAAATTGACAAATCCCAATAAACTATTTAATTGATGAATATCCGTTGGATATGGTGCGATTTTAATGGCTTCTAATTTATCCGTTTGCGGTTGAATTCCCTTTTCAGATATTATGAACCCCAAAACTTCTATTTTTTTACAAGAAATTGGCATTTTTCAGTATTGACACATAATCCGCATTCTTGTAAACGCTTGCAGACTGCCACGATGTTGATCAATAAATCCTTTTCATCGATGCCCGAGATGATAATATCATCTAAATAAAATGCCACTCCTTTGAGTCCTTGTAAGCAACCAGCGATAGTTCGAGCGAAAATCGCCGGAGCAGACTTCCAATCCAAACACTAATCTATTGTAAACAAACAACCCTAGATGCGTATTAATCGTTGTGAATTTTTTACAACTATTTATTTATTTATTAATCGTAAGTTAGCTCACATCTTCGTGTGTGCTAATAGTTTTATAAACATATAAACATGTACATTGTTTGGCAAACATAATCATTCTTTAAATATTTCAATAAAGTCACAAAAAAGAAACATTAATAATTGAGATAGACATATTTTCTTAATTCATTTTTGAACTTATTAATATTTTCTATCACAGCAATTTCCTTCGGGATTTTGTTATAGAGTTGAACGGCCTGGTACATCAGAGATTTTTGGGTGCTTATTTTTTTTCTTGTTGGCAATCTAATTTGCTTAGAATTTCTCGTCCCGTGTCCGTGTATCTCGTTATTGTAATTTATTTTTCTTTTCAGTTCCTTAGACATCATCCCTATGTTAATTTTATGTATAAAAATAAGTACATTCAAATACACAGTTTGCTTCACCGTCAAAATATTCAGCTCCTTTAACATGTCTCTTATCCGTGTGTATATGTTGCGCTTAAGTATTATTCGCATTGCTTTATTTTGCAGTATTTGCATTTTTTTCATTTTCTCTTTATTGCAGAGAAAAAGAATACTTGAACAGTAATTAAAATGTGGTGATATAATTGTATTGTATATTATCTGGCATGTGTCTTTATTTACTTTGTTTCTGATTCTACCAAGAAATGATATTTTTTTTGCAATTTTTTTTAATTGCATAGTCTGCATTTTTTGAGAAGTTCAATTTTGAGTCTATAATACCTGGATATTTAATTTCTTCCACTTTTTTTATGATTTCTCCATTTATAGAAACCTTTGGTTCCTCATGCGTATTTGTTCTGCCTATATGCATGTATTTTGTCTTATTTACATTTAGTTTTAATTTATTTAGTTTGAGCCATTTTGACAATGTTTCTAAGTCACTAGTTATCTTTTTGATTGCTTTCTCATAATTATCTTCTGCAATATAAATTAGTGCGTCGTCTGCAATTAGTTTCTATCTTGTAATTCTAACTGTGAATAAGCTTGTTTCAGATCCAATTTTGCGAAATTTTTTCCCGAACTAACCTTGTGAATAACTTCTTCGATTCTAGGAAGAGGGTATTTCTCTAATTCTGAAACCAGATTTAAACTGCGTTTATAATCTACACAAATACGAATCTCGCCGTTTTTCTTAACTACTGGTACAATTGGAGACGCGTATTCACTGCTCTTCACGGGCGAAATAATCCCATCTTTAACCATGGATTTAAGTTCTAGTTCCACTTTATTCATAATTGCATATTATGGTACTGGCCTTGCATTACAGAAAAAAATATTCGCATCTTCTTTCACTTTAAAATTCACTTTAAATTTATTAAAACGTCCTAGTTTCCGGGCGAAAACATCTGGGAATTTCCCCTTAATTTTATCTAAACCTTCCATTCCTGATGAAACCGAATTAATAAAACTTTGTCCTGGAATAATGTTTAAGTTGTAAGCTTCCATGAAATCTCTACAGTAAACGTTACAAATTTAACAATATTATTTTTACTCGACCTTGAAATTTGAATTACCCACAACTCGGAAATTATTTCCGTCATACCCCGAAATGTTCCGCGACTTGGGAGACAATTTTACATTCCCAAAATGTTTACAAAACAAAGCTTCTGGAAAAACACAAACTGAAGTACCTGAATCATTCATAGCTTCGTAAAATTTACCATTTAATTTCAATTGTGCCTTGATTGCCTTAACAAATGAAACATTATCAATATTATTATTATTACAATTCAAAAGTGATTTCACTGATCCGTTCTTGCAATTTCTTTGTAAATACCCTAATTTACCACAATTAAAGCACTTTGCTTCTTTATATCTACAATCACGCGTGTCATGATTTAATTTCCCGCAGATGCCGCATTTTCTCTAAGGTGAAAACGTCCTACTCCGTTTATCTGGCCCTCGCGGATTTCTATTATATGCCCGATCCTCAAACGATCGCGCCTGGGGAGAAGGTTTCGAGTTCCTCCCCACTGAATTTACTTCTGATTTCACTTCCCTAGGATCGGTCTCCGGACCTTTCGCCGCCACTGCAAGCTCAACTAGCTGATTAAAACTTTGCTTAGGCCCTTCAATGAACAATTTTACGCGTACCGGACCCGGGAGTTGACCGATTGCGAAAATATCTATCAAATTGTCCTCTAACCTTGTACCAAATTGGCAATATGTACTCAATCCTCCGAGTCTAGCTGCGAATTCCCTCATAGATTCGTTCTGTTCCTGTTTGGCTTGAAAAAACGATTCGCGCTCTTTAAAAAGTGATCTGCATTTAATACAATGTTTCTCGAGGAATTCAATTAATTTCTCATAACTAACATCTGTTATTTTAGCCGGAAAACATAAATTAGTCAGAAGGGTTAAAGTCTCCGCTTCGATCAAGTTAATCAGATATGCCCTTTTTTTAATCTCCGTGATCTCATCATGTAACACGAGGAACTGACCCAACTTAAGACAAAATAAATCCCAATCCCCGCAAATGTGCGAAAACGATTTCATTCTCTCGAACTCCATTCTGACGAGACGGAAAAAAATATTACCACTGAAATACCACAATACCACGAGCAAAAATTTAACACCCCTTTACAACAATACCCGCGATGAAAAAAATATTTATAAATTCGACACTTCCCCCACAAGAAAAATACAAATGACTTATCTCTGCTTCCGATAGTCCTTTCCTCGACTATCTGGATCCTGACTTCCGTGGATAGCTGTTGTTCCCAGCCCAAAAACGACCAATGTCTCCTGACCTTGGCTCCAGGGATAATCTCCGATGCTGTGCACGCGGCTGCAAAGATTCCTTGTTTCCGATAACCTTTTCCTCGGTTATCTGGATTTCTTCCTTGTTTCCGATAACCCTTTCCTCAATTATCTGGATTTCGGTTTTTTTTTTTCTGCACCGTCCTTTCACGGTAACAAATTTAATTGTTCCTCTGTCCTCGGCTGTAGGTACCCAAACAAAGTCGGCGTGACTTAGCCCACTCTGCTCTGTCGAAATATTAATCTGACTCCGATGGCTGCGCCACTGTAGTGTTTTGTGTTTACTACACTTTTACTGAAGCTCAAGGCTCGTTAGATGATTGAAACTATGATGGTTCGTATTTAGATTTATTACGATATAATGCTCTTACAACAGAGCTGTACAATCTTAGTTTGGTAACGTGTGCTCGTTAACAGGGTAAATTTCCGTCTGGCGCGGCTCCGCGCAGCGCTCGTTGTTTACGCGACTGGATCGGAAGCGCTCGGACTTCTCGAGCGGTTCCGAACCGCCTGTTCAGTGTTGCTCGACACTGCAAAATCTTACAACTATTGTCGTACAAATAAAAAAACAGGAGGCGGTATATTACTATATGTTAGAGATTAAATCAATTTTCTACAAAAATGACTTGAAACAAAATATTGTGGAAGTGTATTTAGTATCATAACTTTACCCAAATAATAAAACAATAAATATTTTAGCAATATATCGTCCTCCAAACCTTAGCAAATCGTTGTTTCTAAATGAAATCTCATCTATTTTATCAAATGTTACTAAACCCGGTGGAAAATATGTAATTTTTTTGAGGTGTTAATTAGATTTATCAAACCCTTAAAATCCAGTTATTATGTCATACGAAAATATATTATGTAGCCATTATTTAATAAAGTGTATCAACCAAGTGACAAGGGAAGGGTCAGTAGCCGGCAATGTTACACGCACTTGCGTAGATCACATCTTTATAAAGTTTAACAGCTGACGTGCCTACTTGCATCTTGTATTTGTGATTTCACTATAGCGGATCAATTTAAGAATTATCCATTGCAATAAAACTCATGCAGCACGATTTCTTGTGTTTACAAAATGGTCACATGATGCGGGCCTTATAATAAATTCCAAACAAACTAAATTAATGAATATATGATCTTCACATGCCAAATATACCATATAATAAAGTCACATATATTTGAGTGTACACACAATTTTACAAAGCCCTGTAAATGTGGAAACATTGAACTGGTACAAACGTATGTATATTTGGGGATAACTGTAAGCTCGCACATGAAATGGGATACTAACATAATTAATATTTGTAAACGTCTACGAGCTATAACGGCGTGAATTTACAAAATTAAATATTACATGCCTGTAAGTACGTTAAAAATAATCTATTTGTCACTAATCGAATCTACTCAGATACGGAATAACGTCTTGGGAAACTCGTGTAAGACAAATATAGATTTTGTTCAAACAATCCAATACTCAATGACTAAGCTTTTGGTTAGCAAACGTATATATATACACAAAGAAGAGAAATTAAATTATTATATGTGTCATTTAATATATCACCTGTTTGAGGGATATTATTTACTTATCTAGTGCCTTCTGTCTACAATAAGATGCCAATGCAATAAGCACCTGCACAACTGAACTAAAAAAGCTAAAACAGTGATTATGGACCAAGATATTCTGTATTGATATTGTTTACAAATACACTTTAATTTTATTTTTTTATTGAATAAATAGTTAATACATATCAACAAACAAGTCCTGCTAAGCCAATTGAATTGGCTTGTAAATAGGTGCTTAAAGTTTAGTTACATAATATATCTATACATTTTTATAAGTTATAATTTACTTCTTATATCTACAGAATCAACATTTTTTTCATACAATTTTTCATAAATATTAAAGTGAATATTTTTTCCAATTTTTCACCATTTATTTAACCTTATTCATAGACTTACATTGCTTTATAGTGTCAGGTAATAAATTAAATATCTTCGGTATGTTGTATTCAAACGTTCTCTGTCCGTATTTATGTATTATTTCGGAACTATTAACCCGTCATTGCTCGTGAATCTAGAACTGTATGTATGTTCTAATTTTTCTTTATGCTGCGGGGTAAATATACACTGAATTATGATTTTTTGCCATAGAATAGCCTTAACAGGTAAAATTTTGGCACTCTGAAACAGCAACGGTGTATTATGTCTCTATTTAAAAATATTAGGGACGACTAGTAATTTTACAATTGCGTTTTGTACAACTTGGACTTGTTTCAGATTGATTATAGTAGTATTTCCCCATATGGTCAATCCATATCTTATAATAGATTCTGCCATTGACATATAAATTATTTTAAGTGTTTCAATTGATAGGAAAAAAAATTAATGTGTTCATTCTGCCAGCAATTGATCTGAGTCTTTTACAGGTTTTTTTTAATATGTTTGTCCCATTTGAAAAGGAAATCTACTGTAACACCAAGATAGACATATTCCGTAACTAACTCTAAGCTAGTATCCATTGATTGTGTGCATGTTATTGTATAAATATGAGAATGTTGTGTGTCACTGCCGCCGTGGCTTTTGGGTGTACTATACTCGTAGTTTATTATTATAACAGAATGCGATATATATATTTTTTCGAAAATTCGATTGTTGAAGATTTTCAGGAAAAATTTGTATGAAGATTTTCAGGAAATCCGTGCAGCGCACGGCAAACTGATATTTCCTGAAATCTTCGTACAAAAAATCGAAACATCGATTTCGACTAAAGGATAAGGACTTTTATCACACTGAAAAGTCACGAGCTACCACTGGTATGCTTATGTTGATTGTGTTATATATGTTTATGTATTGTATGTCTTTGTATTGTAGTCCCTTAAAATATTATTTTTCTATATAAAAACAATTTTAAAAATAATTCTAAGGCTACCTATAATTACAGACTCGAATCTAATTTTTAATATTATGAATGTGTTTGATGTTCGGCAGCTATATGCAAAACTATCCTAACTCATCTATACTCAAATATACATAATTACTACGTAAAAAGTTCAAATACACGATGTACTCGAAGCAACAACAAAATCTTACTACAAATTCCGATAACACATAGGTACTACGTTTGGTCAACGAAACTGTAAATACTTTGCGACAAGACTCTACAACATTCTTCCAGACAGCTTAAAACAATGTGATTCACGAAAAAATTTCAAAGATAGTGTAAAAATTTGGATTAAAAATAAGAATAGGGCCTTTACCGGTGCATTCACCCAAATTCGCAGTTATTGAAGTCACCACATTATTGAGCGATAGGTATGTTCAATGGTATTAGGAACTAACACGAAAAATTCTGCCTCAACACAGGCTAGCCTAGTGAGGCGGTATTTGAGAAACCACAACTGTACTTATATTTTTTATTTACCTTCACAATATTATGTTTGTATTAATAGTTCTTTATTTTTTTTAATTTTATAATCTTAAATATAAAAGTTACAAATCAATGTACACCATAATATGTATGTCTAGTTGTAATGTGTAAACTTTCCCAAATAAAGATATTATTATTATGTCTATTTGATTGTGGCTTCTAGTTATATGTGTCTCGTTATATAATTAATATTACGGCTTTGGTAGTTTAGCGGGTGTTTATTTAAAAAAAAAAACAAATGTACATTCCCAATAATATTCAAAACTAACAACAGTGCCTTGATTTAAAATTTACACACTGATCATGGTAGCCATCGACTAGAGACTAGAGGACTAGAGTACACAAGGGAAAGTTTAATCGATTGATGTACATTAAATTAATACAATCAAATCGTGGGCCGCTCATCTCATTATGGCATTCCTGTGTCACCATGTCGAGATGTGCGGCAGCAAAACGGTACAAATAAAAATAATGTATATTAACTCAAAATTAATATTCTAAATATAAACCTACAAAAGTTTTACAAATTAAATACAGTTATTCAAACTAAAGTTACAGCTGGGTTAGCAATAACATTCGAAAGTATTACAAAGTAATATATATAATTCAGTATATAATAATAAGTACATGTGACATGACAGCTCGTCTGTAGGTTCTAATTCCCAATCAATATTTCTTTACATTCAATACAAAATAAATCATTTCTTGTACCTACGTTCATTTAGTGTTTAAAAATACATTAATCTTAACTAAAGAAAATGGTATATTTTACATATCTAAGAGTATGTTTTTTTAATTTTTTTTTTATATTTACTCCACACAGGAGGCCCTGAAGAAAATAATTTCCCTCAGGGCCTATGTCATCTTTGGGGATGCTGTGTGGAGGGTCTTTTTGTGGAGAGGAAGGAGTGAACATGGGTCTTGAAGAGTCCCATGTTATAGGAGGGAGGAAACACAGAGGCCGGCAGTTCGTTCCACAGCCGAGCTGTTGAACTTAAGAACGAATCGTAGAAGCGACCCGTTCTCATGTGACAAGTGTCAACTGTGTACAAATGTTGGGCGCGCGTTTGGCGTGTATCCCGACTACGCACCGGTGCCGAAGGGATCAATGACGCTAGTTCCTCAGAGCATCTTCCATTGTAATACCGATAGAACAAGGACAGCATACCTACCTGACGCCTGTGCTCTAAAGATTGCAGTCCGTTTGTTAAGATTGGGGAATCTATCAAACGGACCGCCCGTTTCTGCACAGAGTCAAGGGTTTTTTTCAGGTATTTTGGGGCTCCAGACCAGAGATGGCTGCCAAATTCGACAGTAGGGCGCACTTGCGATTTGTACAGGGTGAGCAGTTGTGTACTATTAAAGTATCTGCGGGCCCTGTACAGTATGCCCAGCTTCTGAGAGGCCAACTTTACTCTAGCTTCGATGGAGCCCCCGTACCTGAGCTGGTCACTTATAGTTACACCAAGCATATCAATGGAAGGCCTGTTCGGAAGATTGCTTCCGTTGAAGGAGACTAGATTATCATTTGGATCCCTTTTAGACGTAATCAGACAGGATTGGGTCTTTGAAACATTAAATTCGACGAGATTATTTTTACCCCAGGAGGAAATACTCTCGAGATAACCGTCCATTCTCTGCTTCAAAGCCCTCCGAGCCGTTGGAGTTTGTGTGCCCTTTGGGGGCTTGTCAAACAAAAAGCTATCATGAACTGTACTGTCATCCGCGTAACAATGAATCGGTGCACATGTCAAAAGGTCATTGATGTGCAACAAAAACAAAGTACAAAGTACATTCATTTAGTGTTTTAAAGATACATTAATCTTAACTAAAGAAAATGGTATATTTTACATATCTAAGAGTATGTACATTAATTTAGTGTTTTAAAGATACATTAATCTTAACTAAAGAAAATGACATATTTTACATATCTAAGAGTATGTACATTCATTTACAATATAATAATAACAAAACCCTCATTTGTGATTTACACACTGATCTCGGTAGCCATCGACTAATAATAGATAACACAAAGGCAAAGTTTCAGAAGTTACAGTGTGTCAAGTTGGTGAAAAGGGAGGGCGCTGTTGTCTATGACACAGCAAGAGTAGGTGTGGTTGCCAGATTAAAATATAAAGATAAAGGTTTAGTTCATGTTTGCGCCACCGCCAACTTATGTTTGTGAGTCTGTAAGGCCCGGTATATCGGTTGATTTAAAGCTCGGCTTGGTTGGGATGTGGAGCTTAGCGCGGCTTCGAACATAATCCGTATATTGGTCGGAAGCCTAGATATCAGCAATACTACACGTATTTATTACACGTAGAGGAAAGTACTTGATTTTTTATGTTGCGTGAGTGGCATATCTATGCTCCTACGTCATCGGGAAATGTTTTAGGCGGGCTAATTTACGAGTTGACTTTTTCATAAAGTTCCCCACTTCAATCAGCATGGTGTCATACGCGAGAATACTCATTTTAAATGGTATTGATGTAGTCAATGCACTATTCATTTAATTATGACAAATACACCGCTGAAAATACTGTCCTGACGTTGAAAAATTCCTAGTAAAATACCTTACCAGACTATTTTTCTATTTTAGATTGATTATAATTTTATAACATCAACATCCCTCATCGCTCGATGAATGTAACTATCCATACTGATAAAATTATGCAATTGGAGTACGTAAATACTTACTTAAACGTCATATTTGAATTTTGTTTCCGATAGCGTCTCGGTATCTAAAAGGGGAACTATTCTGCGGATGCCAAGGCTTAAGCGACCGATGTAGCCCGCTTAAATTTGCGCGAGGAATGTCGCACATAGCGAGGATACGGACTGACTGTAATGCCGTTAGTAAAATCTTAATAATAATTAGTTAATGGTTCAACCAATGGTTGCACGTGACTTAACAAAGCTAATACTAATAACGTTCCGAGTACCAAATTGTAACACGACACTCCGAGACTTGATATTTGATTATTCGTCGAAAAAAAATTATTTAACTTATTCCCCAGTCCAAATGCTTTACATATTTGGAAATAAATCCAGAACAGTGATATTTTTTTATTAATTTCTTACTAAAATTTGAATCAGAAATTTCTAACATTTTTTTTTCGTTACGGCGATGCACTACCTAGTAATGCAAAATCAAGTGTTTTTGGTTTGACATTTTGATCGCCTAGAAATGTTTTAGATGCTTCAATTAAATACTACGAGTAGAACACATCTTGGTTTTTGAAATAATCGAGTGTTTTTTAGGTAAGTCTTTTTATAAGCCCAGAAAAAAAATGTATAAGGCCTATGAAAACTGATTTAAAGTTCAAAATCTCCTACTTACGAACCCATTTTCAGTTATGATTTTATTGTATAATGTGGCAAATTAAGTTATTTATAAAATGATCGGAAAAAAAAAAATTATTCCTGAACATCCACAAAATAAAATAAAAGACACTTTTTGGCCTTTTGGCCACTTTTTGTTTTTTTGTTGCATAAATCAAAACAGGCGGATGGTGTAAAACGGGAATTTAAACCTTATCGACATCTACGTAAGGGGTGTTATTGATGACGGCTCGATTTAAAATATTAAACGACGTAGTGCATCGCCTTAATATTTTATATTTATTTTCAACATATATATATCTTAGAACTAGAGATAAATCAATTTTTTACTTTATTATTATTTTTTTCTAAATGCTCTAGGACTAATAACTGATAAAACGCGTTTATAATCAGAGCAGGTAACCTATTTAATAAGAATTTTAATGACATTAACATATTTTCGTGTAATTCGAGAATATTTAAAAAATATATCTTAGCTAACATTGAATAATTTATATTTTTAATAACATACTGCAAGTTATCGTGTTGTTGCTATGAATCCTGCTCAGTTATGCAAATGAACAGGATTCATAGCAACAACACGATAACTTGTATAATGGTGCATACATACTTGGTATTCACCATTCATTTTATAATTATTTTCAGTTTATTTGTAGGTATACTCGTATATTAGTGATTTTTGCTGTTGTTAGTGTAGTTTGGATAATTTTTTTTTATTATATTGTTATTTATTTATTTCTTATTTTATTATTTATGTAATATTTAAAAATTGGAATATTTGTAAATATTTTAACCCACGGGTTAGTTTATTTTGGTATAATTAGATGTTTATGCGAAAATCTATCATTAGATTTTACTTGTATTGTTCATAATTTTATTATTTACAGATGCAAAAAAATCTGTTGGTCTCCTAAGTATATTAATTAATTTAACTGGAAATACATATAAAGTGATTTTTCTAAGACTTGTTTTATATAAAAGTAAGGACGAAATTAAATAAATAAATACTTGGTAGATTTCCCGCCTGTTAAATAATTAGCCATGATCCCAAAGCTATGCTATCACTCCCTTTACAACTGTATGAATACCTAAAAAATACTCTGCAAAGTACCTTAATTATTACAAGTTATATCAACACTCAATTGCCAGATCAACAAGTTAAAAAATGAAGTTTATGGTACTGTTTGTTTTAATAGTACCTATAGTGAACTACATCACTTTATAGTGAAGTGGACCATTAGGTTGATTGAAAATTAACATTGATGGTGACCTCATGCAGACATGTATTAGGATGGAGCCCCGCGACCCCAAGGAGATCGTTTTGGCCGAGGAAAGGTATCAAATAATCATAGTCTATGTTCAATGGTACATAAAATCAGTTATCCTTTTTTGTTGAAAACGTTTTATTTTATATCTAAATATACGTCTAATGAACTTGCACCAGTCAAAAAAGATAAAAACAAGAATAGTTGGAGCCACAACACGAGAATTGACATATTATTTGTCCGATTTTTTCTCTTTTTAAATCAGATTTTTATCAACACGAATACTGCAGTCATAACAAGAGGATGGTTTATCTCCCCTGTACAGAGTTTCCATTTAATTTATGAAAATAAAAATTGGATTCAGAACACCAGAATGGTCTGAAAAAACAGGTTGAATGGCTGAATCAAATACAAAAGTTTTATTCCGCTCCAAAGTTAATCTTGAACTAAGTTAAGTTTAGCCGGCCGAGCAAAAATGTGCGGTGGAACTCAGTTAGCCGGTCTGCAACTAATACATAAACAACAAAAAATCGCATATTTTATTTATTTATTTATTGGACAATTTGTATAGGGCCGCTTTTGTGAGATATCACCTCAGGGGCGCTTTACAGTCGATGCAGGTATTACAAAAAAAAATAAATTAACAAAAATAAAGTGAAATTAAGTTAAATAAAATGAAGTACAGGAACAGGTGATGAAGTACAGGAACAGGTGACACGAAAATAGAAGATGGAGAATCTGCAGCAAGAATCCAAGGTGTTGAGGAAACTGGAGAGGTCATATTTTAAGTAAAATACTCAAAGGTGAGGGTTATTGAAACTTTTTTTTTATTTTTGTTGACCAGAGAGGTGTAGACAGGTTCCCCTAAAACTGGTTTGGGATCTATTTTTTTTTTCAAAGATACATAAAAATAAAAATCGTCATTCAGTTTTTGAAAAATCAGTGGAAAATCGTTTTCAAAAATCGTCGGTTGTACATAAGATTCAAATCCCAAGCTTTATTTAAAAATATATATTAACTGTATGCGTATTGTAGCGCCCTTATAGGGCAACCGATTTGTGTTTTTTTTGTACTTTCAAGGGAAATGAGGCAACATTACATTGAAATTATTTTTAAAATCAGTCAATCAACATTTTAAATAAACATAACAACAAGTAATCAGAACTTCATAGTAATGTGATCAAAGTGCAGTGTGCTAAAAATGAATAATCGAAAATTCTGCTAAAAAATATTCGAAATTCGCTGAAGTTGAACTTGGGACGAGGATCAGTAACTGTAGGTTCGCCAGATGTTTTCAACGGAATTCTTGGAAACTCTGAATGCCCTAACAAGTGTTTCGCTAAGCCCAGGGTAATTTATTATCCGGACCGTCGCTTTTTATTGCGGGCACAATGCACCACTAACGCAATCATCAGGAACAAGATTACATGGAGATTATAAATTAAAGCATAACACGAATCCTGAAAAAAAACAAGGTCTCGTGCCAGTTGAAAAGGAGTTCACACAGAAGGTCGAAGATCATCATAAGTTTTGTGAAAAAAATACCAATAACGCGTTCCCCTCCATTGGCGTGCCAGTGTATGCTTTACATGCGTCGAGATCTGTGGTGTGTGGCGTATAATTAGTAGAGCTGCCACGGAAACTGCTGTGATATGTGGACTGCTGGGCATGGCCTGTGGTGTGTGGCGTATAATTAGTAGAGCTGCCACAGAAACTGCTGTTGCTGCCAGAATTTGGGGGAGGTTTTATTGAATCACCTGGAAGAATACACACTTCATTAATATTTTAGTTGATAAATGTTTAGTGAATGGAGAGGTCATATTTTAAGTAAAATACTCAAAGGTGAGGGTTATTGAAACTTTTTTTTTATTTTTGTTGACCAGAGAGGTGTAGACAGGTTCCCCTAAAACTGGTTTGGGATCTATTTTTTTTTCAAAGATACATAAAAATAAAAATCGTCATTCAGTTTTTGAAAAATCAGTGGAAAATCGTTTTCAAAAATCGTCGGTTGTACATAAGATTCAAATCCCAAGCTTTATTTAAAAATATATATTAACTGTATGGGTATTGTAGCGCCCTTATAGGGCAACCGATTTGTGTTTTTTTTGTACTTTCAAGGGAAATGAGGCAACATTACATTGAAATTATTTTTAAAATCAGTCAATCAACATTTTAAATAAACATAACAACAAGTAATCAGAACTTCATAGTAATGTGATTAAAGTGCAGTGTGCTAAAAATGAATAATCGAAAATTCTGCTAAAAAATATTCGAAATTCGCTGAAGTTGAACTTGGGACGAGGATCGGTAACTGTACGTTCGCCAGATGTTTTCAACGGAATTCTTGGAAACTCTGAATGCCCTAACAAGTGTTTCGCTAAGCCCAGGGTAATTTATTATCCGGACCGTCGCTTTTTATTGCGGGCACAATGCACCACTAACGCAATCATCAGGAACAAGATTACATGGAGATTATAAATTAAAGCATAACACGAATCCTGAAAAAAAACAAGGTCTCGTGCCAGTTGAAAAGGAGTTCACACAGAAGGTCGAAGATCATCATAAGTTTTGTGAAAAAAATACCAATAACGCGTTCCCCTCCATTGGCGTGCCAGTGTATGCTTTACATGCGTCGAGATCATTTTATGTACCATTGAACATAGACTATGATTATTTGATACCTTTCCTCGGCCAAAACGATCTCCTTGGGGTCGCGGGGCTCCATCCTAATACATGTCTGCATGAGGTCACCATCAATGTTAATTTTCAATCAACCTAATGGTCCACTTCACTATAAAGTGATGTAGTTCACTATAGGTACTATTAAAACAAACAGTACCATAAACTTCATTTTTTAACTTGTTGATCTGGCAATTGAGTGTTGATATAACTTGCTATGAATCCTGTTCATTTGCATAACTGAGTTTATGCATAACTGAGTACATGCATAGCTCAGTTATGCATAGCTCAGTTATCACAGGATTCATAGCAACAACACGATAACTTGTATAATGGTGCATACATACTTGGTATTCACCATTCATTTTATTTATTTTTTTCAGTTTATTTGTAGGTATACTCGTATATTAGTGATTTTTGCTGTTGTTAGTGTAGTTTCGATAATTTGTTTTTATATATTGTTATTTATTTATATCTTATTTTATTATTTATGTAATATTTAAAAATTGGAATATTTGTAAATATTTTAGCCCACGGGTTAGTTTATTTTGGTATAATTAGATGTTTAGCCGCAACCCCTGCCGCAACCTCCGCTCCCCACCGCTCGTGCCCTTCCGCGCTTGGAATAATGACATCGGAAATGAAGGATGAAATCGGACTGAACCTGCGCTCCTTGGTTTGCTGTCTACATGGAGTGTTTTAAAACAATTATACAGTGATAAAATATCTATTTTAGTGGTAGTTTATTTGTTTAAGTTAAATGTTATATTAAGCGTATAAATATGTATTATTTTTTTATGTGTGTAACGATATGATAAGTTGTATAAGTAAGATGTTTAAGTAGTACTTGGAAGGGAATGGCCGACAAAGATGTCGATGAGGTTCGCTATCCATCACATCACCAACCCTTCGGTGGCGCAAAGAGGAGGACGGAACGTGATCAATGTCGAATTGGTACATGGAACATTAGAGGAGGAATGGAAAGAAAGATGAACGAACTGTGTGATACTATGGTGAGCAAATGTTTGGACGTACTTTGTATAACAGAGAGTATGAGAAAAGGTAGCGGTACAATGCAGCATAATGATAGGCTCGTCATTTGGTCTGGGAGACCAGATACGGAGAGGGCTTGTCAAGGTGTTGCAGCGCTACTGTCTCCCAGAATGATTGAATGTATGTTGCAGTATGAATGTGTAAGTCCGAGAATAATGTGGATCAGATTTAAAATCGGTTTGACAAAGGTGTTTCTTGTTATTTGCTACGCCCCTGTTAATTCTGAAAGCGATGAAGTGAAAGATGATTTTTGGACTGGTGTGAATGATGTAATGAGACTAAAAAATATGAACGAAAGGATTATAATGGCAGGCGATTTGAATGGGTGGGTGGGAATTAGACGTGACGGATTTGATTCGGTCTTAGGTATGTTTGGGGATAAAAGAACGAATGACAACGGGAACAGAATGCTTGAAGTATGTTTAGAATGGAACCTGTTTCGAATACGTTCTTCGATCATAAAGGTATCCACCAATATACGTGGGAAAGAGGAAATGAGAGGTCAATTATTGATTTTGTAGTAATTGACTCTAGGTTGAGAGCTGTTACCGAGGACACAAGAGTTTTCAGAGGGGCTGAGGTCGAAACTGACCACTTTCTTGTAGTGTCAAGAGTAAACCTCTTTCGCGGTTGGCGCTCTAAAGTGAAAACGGTACCAACTCCAACAAGAGTCAAAATAGAAAAACTGCAAAACGATAATGTGAGAAGTATGTGAATTGTGCAGATATAAGATTGAATGCGAAGGAAATGGATGGTCTAAGCATAGACGAAACATGGAACCACATAAAAGTGTGTCTTTGTGAATCTGCTAGGGAGGTTTGTGGAATAAGTACGCAAGGTAGGAAGAAAGGTGATGCATGGTGGGATGATGAGATTAAAGCACTGGTCTCAGAGAAGAAGAAAGCATGGTTGTGTCTGATTGCGGCTGGCAGTGCTTCCAGCGAAGAGAAGTATCGAGCGAAAGAAGTATATAAGGAATATAAGAAAAAAGTAAGAGTTGGAGTGAAAGAACGAAAGAAACGCCTGGAAGAGGAAGAAGGAATGAAAATGACAAACCATTTCCAAGAAAACATTAAGTTGTTTTGGAAAGAAGTCAAAAGGTCCCGGAGTGGCCCAGAAAACGGAAGCATGAAAGTGATAAAATCAAAAGATGGAAAATGTTGACGAATGAGGAAAAAATAAAAAAGATGGATGAATTATTTCGAGGAAGTCTTCGAAAGCGAAGTGAGTGACAGTGATTCTAGCGGCGAATCAGATATGAATGACGATGGAGTGAATGTTACCGAAATTAGCATGAATGAGATAGAAAGCTCGATTAAATGTATGAAGAATGGTAAGGCTGTTGGGTTTGACAATATTGCTGCTGAATATTTTAAAGGAGGTAGCCGTGTAATTCTCACATGGTTGTGCAATCTTTTTAACCAATGTTTAAAGGAAGGTTACACGCCTTTAGATTGGAGAAGGGCTGTGATCATGCCATATACAAAGGTAAAGGGTCACGTATGGAATGTGGGAATCATAGGGCTATTAGCCTGCTAAGTTCAGTTGGCAAGCTGTATGGTAGAATTTTGATTGAAAGAGTAAAAAAGGAAACAAAGGATAAAATATGGGATGTGCAAGGTGCTTTTATGAGTGGAAGGGGGTGCATCGACCAGATTTTCTCATTGCGTATGCTCACTGAGAAGTTTCTGGCAAAAAACCAGAAACTTTTCTGTGCCTTTGTAGATTTACAAAAAGCATACGACCGAGTCGACAGGAAAAAGCTATGGAAGGTGTTGTCCAAGTATGGAGTAAATACGAATCTGACTCAGGCAATTGCGTCTCTGTATGAGGGAAGCGTTGCATGTGTTAGGGTAAACGGTGGTTTTACGGGGTGGTTTGATATCACAAAAGGTGTTAAACAAGGCTGCGTAATGTCACCGTGGTTATTCAATCTATACATGGATAATTGTATGCAAGAATTGAAAGAGGTGGGATTGGGCGCGAATTTGAATAATTTGAAAGTATGTTGCCTGTTGTATGCTGATGATGCGGTGCTGATTGCTAATAGTATAGATGATCTACAGTCTCTCGTGTCTAGGATGAACAAAGTATGCATGAAGAATGAGTTAATGATGAATGTAAGTAAGTCTAAAATAATGGTGTTTGAAAGAGAGAGTACGAAAACAGTGTGCAATATAATTGTGAATGGGGAATACTTGGAGCAGGTGGATGAGTTTGTGTATTAAGGAAGTATGTTTACGAGAGATGGGAAGGCTGACAGAGATATTGAAAGAAGGGTAAATGCAGGTAATTCCGTTAATGGAGGACTGAACGCCGTAGGCGCTAACAAAAAATTGTCCAAAGAAGCGAAGTTAGCAGTCCACAACGGAGTGCTGGTACCTACCTTGATGTATGGAAGTGAGGCATGGAACTGGCAAAGAAAGGATGAAAGTAGATTAAATGCTGTTGAAATGAGATCCCTGAGGCGTATGTGTGGTAAAACCATGTTTGATCGTGTGAGTAATGTGGAGATCCGCAAAGAGTGCAAGGCTGATGTAAGCGTAATGAGTAAGATTAAGAAAGGGACGCTTAAATAGTTTGGGCATGTAGAGCGAATTAGCGAAGATAGTGTAACGTCAAAGAATTGTGCAAGTTTGCATTGCCACGGTAGTGCCTGATTATTGTTTTGGTTGAGAGTTTTTCGGGTGGCTGCCCTGCGATCGGTTTGACGGGCGAGCAAAAATTACGCGGGTAGGTAGATTGGGGAACAGTACGCGGGAGGACGATTCCGCGGTGCGCGTGGCGTGAGGCGAGAAAAAATGGAGATTGAAATTTTGAGAAAAAGATCGCGCGGATACCTTGAACTTATCCTTTGGAGACTTTCCGTTTAAATTTACAAAACACATAACCAACGTTTCGACTCCTGTGTGAGATCGGCTGTGCTGTTCGAGTGTTGTGGCTTGAAGAGATGAAAATATACAATCGGTTATTTGGATTAAAAAATGGTTTTATTTGTGAAGCGTAATTCCTTGGAGACTACACTGGATTACCAAGCATGCTGTCGAGGTGACACAAAGATGAATCATCATTGTTCCGTTAAACGTTCAATGGATGCTGTTTAATTGAGGATGGCCTCGCGCACTCCATCAGACGAATCTCTACCCGGCGCAACCTGCTCACCGCTGGCGGACTCTCAAAACACCTTCAGACGTGACAACATGATCAAGGTTCTTCAATGCTTTTACACATGATGTCTTCTTGCTTTAGCCCCATAATAGCCCTGGTGATTGACAAGGGTCCATGCTCATCAGACGCTCATCAGACGTGACATCAGACGTGACAATAGGAGTGTAAGGAGGATATATGATGCAAATGTGAATGGTAGCAGAAGTCGGGGACGCCCGAAGAAGACATGGCACGATCAAGTGAATCAGATAATCGAGTCGGGCCATGTCAAGAGTCAGAATAATAGAAGAGTATGTATGAGACGATGTATGAATGTGAATGAGGCAAGGAGTGTGTGCCAAGACCGAGTTGTTTGGCGGTCCGTCCTCTCTGCCTACCCCTGCGTGGAAACGGCGTGATGGTTAGTTAGTTAGTTAGATGTTTATGCGAAAATCTATCATTAGATTTTACTTGTTTTTTTTATTTTTTTTTTATTATCAATATAAAGTTTTTTTACAGGTTTTTTTTTTCGAAGTCTGTCTCACTAGGATAAACCTGTGTCGAGACAGACGTATTTGATACATGAATTAATGTTTACATATTTTTTGATACATAAAATATTTCATTACATTAAATGACATTGTGAAAAAGATACAAAATAATAAATAATAATAATAAATGATTTTTTTTTTATATTTACTCCACACAGGAGGCCCTGAAGAAAATAATTTCCCTCGGGGCCTATGTCATCTTTGGGGATGCTGTGTGGAGGGTCTTTTTTGGAGAGGAAGGAGTGAACATGGGTCTTGAAGAGTCCCATGTTGTAGGAGGGAGGAAACACAGAGGCCGGCAGTTCGTTCCACAGCCGAGCTGTTGAACTTAAGAACGAATCGTAGAAGCGACCCGTTCTCATGTGACAAGTGTCAACTGTGTACAAATGTTGGGCGCGCGTTTGGCGTGTATCCCGACTACGCACCGGTGCCGAAGGGATCAATGACGCTAGTTCCTCAGAGCATCTTCCATTGTAATACCGATAGAACAAGGACAGCATACCTACTTGACGCCTGTGCTCTAAAGATTGCAGTCCGTTTGTTAAGATTGGGGAATCTATCAAACGGACCGCCCGTTTCTGCACAGAGTCAAGGGTTTTTTTCAGATATTTTGGGGCTCCAGACCAGAGATGGCTGCCAAATTCGACAGTAGGGCGCACTTGCGATTTGTACAGGGTGAGCAGTTGTGTACTATTAAAGTATCTGCGGGCCCTGTACAGTACGCCCAGCTTCTGAGAGGCTAACTTTACTCTGGCTTCGATGGAGCCCCCGTACCTGAGCTGGTCACTTATAGTTACACCAAGCATATCAATGGAAGGCCTGTTCGGAAGATTGCTTCCGTTGAAGGAGACTAGATTATCATTTGGATCCCTTTTAGACGTAATCAGACAGGATTGGGTCTTTGAAACATTAAATTCGACGAGATTATTTTTACCCCAGGAGGAAATACTCTCGAGATAACCGTCCATTCTCTGCTTCAAAGCCCTCCGAGCCGTTGGAGTTTGTTTAATAAGTAGTTTGATAAATTTGTTAATCAGCATCTAGTTGGAGTACATACTTTTGTAGGGATTTTTATAAAATTTTTGATCATGGATCTGTCTTGGCTGATGATCCGAGACTTGATGTCTGTTTTATATTTCAAAAAAATTTTTACTTGTATTGTTCATAATTTTATTATTTACAGATGCAAAAAAATCTGTTGGTCTCCTAAGTATATTAATTAATTTAACTGGAAATACATATAAAGTGATTTTTCTAAGACTTGTTTTATATAAAAGTAAGAACGAAATTAAATAAATAAATACTTGGTAGATTTCCCGCCTGTTAAATAATTAGCCGTGATCCCAAAGCTATGCTATCACTCCCTTTACAACTGTATGAATACCTAAAAAATACTCTGCAAAGTACCTTAATTATTACAAGTTATATAAACACTCAATTGCCAGATTAACAAGTTAAAAAATGAAGTTTATGGTACTGTTTGTTTTAATAGTACCTATAGTGAACTACATCACTTTATAGTGAAGTGGACCATTAGGTTGATTGAAAATTAACATTGATGGTGACCTCATGCAGACATGTATTAGGATGGAGCCCCGCGACCCCAAGGAGATCGTTTTGGCCGAGGAAAGGTATCAAATAATCATAGTCTATGTTCAATGGTACAAAAAATGATCCCGACACATGTAAAGCATACACTGGCACGCCAATGGAGGGGAACGCGTTATTGGTATTTTTTTCACAAAACTTATGATGATCTTCGACCTTCTGTGTGAACTCCTTTTCAACTGGCACGAGACCTTGTTTTTTTTCAGGATTCGTGTTATGCTTTAATTCAGAATGTTTTGTTGTATTGGTCCACCTGTACTTAGAATATTTCACTTTGGTTGACGTACCGGAGAAAGATGTTTGGTAGTACTGAGTCTTACCGTACCTGTTGTGGCGATAGCCGACTTTCCTCCTCTTGTGCATGAATTTGGCAGTATTTAGGACTTGTTCTCTTCTCATAGGAAAAGGGTTGTCCGAACTCGTGGAGCCCGTGTTCATAAGGCCATTACGTTGACCTGTAGCACTGAAACCGGTAGATTTTAATTGTAAAAACCGTTGCTTAATTGTGTTTTTCAATTTACGCAATGTCCTGTCGGTGACATTGCTGATTTTCAATTCACTGTCACCGGACTGCGAAGAAACCACCTTCCTAAAACTTGGCAGGGAGGGCTCATGCATCTGCCGAATGGCGCAAGGCTGCCGGTTCTGGTCAGGAGACATAATGGAATTGGCACTCAATATCGTATCCTGCGGCAATCTGTACATTATCCCATCTTCTAAATTCATGTGGTTGGACCTAGTAGCCTCTCCGCTCTCCTCTGTGCTATTACGAATCGTCATTGTCAAGCTATTAGTCATCAAAGGTCCAGTTTGTGGCCGAAATTTCTTCTGCAATGGTTCGATTGTATTTTCTTCAGAAATCTCAACTTGTTGGGAATGTTCAATACCTATCGTAGAATTATAGGGGTCCGTTCCACTATGTCCAGTATAAATAGTGCGATGGCTATGATGCCTGTCTTCAGTGTCTTGATAGGTGGACTGCTGGGCATTGCCTGTAGTGTGTGGCGTATAATTAGTAGAGCTGCCACGGAAACTGCTGTGATATGTGCACTGCTGGGCATGGCATGTCGTGTGTGGCGTATAATTAGTAGAGCTGCCATGGAAGCTGCTGTGATATGTGCATTGCTGGGCATGGCATGTCGTGTGTGGCGTATAATTAGTAGAGCTGCCAGGGAAACTGCTGTTATATGTGGACTGCTGGGTATCGCCTGTGGTGTATGGCGTATTATTAGTAGAGCTGCCACGGAAACTGCTGTGATATGTGCACTGCTGGGCGTGGCCTGTGGTGTATGGCGTATAATTAGTAGAGCTGCCACGGAAACTGCTGTGATATGTGCACTGCTGGGCATGGCATGTCGTGTGTGGCGTATAATTAGTAGAGCTGCCATGGAAGCTGCTGTGATATGTGCATTGCTGGGCATGGCATGTCGTGTGTGGCGTATAATTAGTAGAGCTGCCAGAGAAACTGCTGTTATATGTGGACTGCTGGGCATGGCATGTCGTGTGTGGCGTATAATTAGTAGAGCTGCCATGGAAGCTGCTGTGATATGTGCATTGCTGGGCATGGCATGTCGTGTGTGGCGTATAATTAGTAGAGCTGCCATGGAAGCTGCTGTGATATGTGCATTGCTGGGCATGGCATGTCGTGTGTGGCGTATAATTAGTAGAGCTGCCAGGGAAACTGCTGTTATATGTGGACTGCTGGGTATCGCCTGTGGTGTATGGCGTATTATTAGTAGAGCTGCCACGGAAACTGCTGTGATATGTGCACTGCTGGGCGTGGCCTGTGGTGTGTGGCGTATAATTAGTAGAGCTGCCACGGAAACTGCTGTGATATGTGCACTGCTGGGCATGGCCTGTGGTGTGTGGCGTATAATTAGTAGAGCTGCCACGGAAACTGCTGTGATATGTGCACTGCTGGGCGTGGCCTGTGGTGTATGGCGTATAATTAGTAGAGCTGCCACGGAAACTGCTGTGATATGTGCACTGCTGGGCATGGCATGTCGTGTGTGGCGTATAATTAGTAGAGCTGCCAGAGAAACTGCTGTTATATGTGGACTGCTGGGCATGGCATGTCGTGTGTGGCGTATAATTAGTAGAGCTGCCATGGAAGCTGCTGTGATATGTGCATTGCTGGGCATGGCATGTCGTGTGTGGCGTATAATTAGTAGAGCTGCCATGGAAGCTGCTGTGATATGTGCATTGCTGGGCATGGCATGTCGTGTGTGGCGTATAATTAGTAGAGCTGCCAGGGAAACTGCTGTTATATGTGGACTGCTGGGTATCGCCTGTGGTGTATGGCGTATTATTAGTAGAGCTGCCACGGAAACTGCTGTGATATGTGCACTGCTGGGCGTGGCCTGTGGTGTGTGGCGTATAATTAGTAGAGCTGCCACGGAAACTGCTGTGATATGTGCACTGCTGGGCGTGGCCTGTGGTGTGTGGCGTATAATTAGTAGAGCTGCCACGGAAACTGCTGTGATATGTGGACTGCTGGGCAAGGCCTGTGGTGTGCGGCGTATAATTAGTAGAGCTGCCACGGAAACTGCTGTGATATGTGCACTGCTGGGCGTGGCCTGTGGTGTGTGGCGTATAATTAGTAGAGCTGCCACGGAAACTGCTGTGATATGTGCACTGCTGGGCATGGCCTGTGGTGTGTGGCGTATAATTAGTAGAGCTGCCACGGAAACTGCTGTGATATGTGGACTGCTGGGCATGGCCTGTGGTGTGCGGCGTATAATTAGTAGAGCTGCCACGGAAACTGCTGTGATATGTGGACTGCTGGGCATGGCCTGTGGTGTGCGGCGTATAATTAGTAGAGCTGCCACGGAAACTGCTGTGATATGTGGACTGCTGGGCATGGCCTGTGGTGTATGGCGTATTATTAGTAGAGCTGCCACGGAAACTGCTGTGATATGTGCACTGCTGGGCGTGGCCTGTGGTGTATGGCGTATAATTAGTAGAGCTGCCACGGAAACTGCTGTGATATGTGCACTGCTGGGCATGGCATGTCGTGTGTGGCGTATAATTAGTAGAGCTGCCATGGAAGCTGCTGTGATATGTGCATTGCTGGGCATGGCATGTCGTGTGTGGCGTATAATTAGTAGAGCTGCCAGAGAAACTGCTGTTATATGTGGACTGCTGGGCATGGCATGTCGTGTGTGGCGTATAATTAGTAGAGCTGCCATGGAAGCTGCTGTGATATGTGCATTGCTGGGCATGGCATGTCGTGTGTGGCGTATAATTAGTAGAGCTGCCAGGGAAACTGCTGTTATATGTGGACTGCTGGGTATCGCCTGTGGTGTATGGCGTATTATTAGTAGAGCTGCCACGGAAACTGCTGTGATATGTGCACTGCTGGGCGTGGCCTGTGGTGTGTGGCGTATAATTAGTAGAGCTGCCACGGAAACTACTGTGATATGTGCACTGCTGGGCATGGCCTGTGGTGTGTGGCGTATAATTAGTAGAGCTGCCACGGAAACTGCTGTGATATGTGGACTGCTGGGCATGGCCTGTGGTGTGCGGCGTATAATTAGTAGAGCTGCCACGGAAACTGCTGTGATATGTGGACTGCTGGGCATGGCCTGTGGTGTATGGCGTATTATTAGTAGAGCTGCCACGGAAACTGCTGTGATATGTGCACTGCTGGGCGTGGCCTGTGGTGTATGGCGTATAATTAGTAGAGCTGCCACGGAAACTGCTGTGATATGTGGACTGCTGGGCATGGCCTGTGGTGTATGGCGTATTATTAGTAGAGCTGCCACGGAAACTGCTGTGATATGTGCACTGCTGGGCGTGGCCTGTGGTGTATGGCGTATAATTAGTAGAGCTGCCACGGAAACTGCTGTGATATGTGGACTGCTGGGCATGGCCTGTGGTGTATGGCGTATTATTAGTAGAGCTGCCACGGAAACTGCTGTGATATGTGCACTGCTGGGCGTGGCCTGTGGTGTATGGCGTATAATTAGTAGAGCTGCCACAGAAACTGCTGTGATATGTGGACTGCAGGGCATCGCCTGTGGTGTGTGGCGTATAATTAGTAGAGCTGCCACAGAAACTGCTGTGATATGTGGACTGCTGGGCATGGCCTGTGGTGTGTGGCGTATAATTAGTAGAGCTGCCACAGAAACTGCTGTTGCTGCCAGAATTTGGGGGAGGTTTTATTGAATCACCTGGAAGAATACACACTTCATTAATATTTTAGTTGATAAATGTTTAGTGAATGGAGAGGTCATATTTTAAGTAAAATACTTTAAGGTGAGGGTTATTGAAACTTTATTTTTATTTTTGTTGACCAGAGAGGTGTAGACAGGTTCCCCTAAAACTGGTTTGGGATCTATTTTTTTTCAAAGATACATAAAAATAAAAATCGTTATTCAGTTTTTGAAAAATCAGTGGAAAATCGTTTTCAAAAATCGTCGGTTGTACATAAGATTCAAATCCCAAGCTTTATTCAAAAATATATATTAACTGTATGCGTATTGTAGCGCCCTTATAGGGCAACCGATTTGTGTTTTTTTTGTACTTTCAAGGGAAATGAGGCAACATTACATTGAAATTATTTTTAAAATCAGTCAATCAACATTTTAAATAAACTTAACAACCAGTAATCAGAACTTCATAGTAATGTGATTAAAGTGCAGTGTGCTAAAAATGAATAATCGAAAATTCTGCTAAAAAATATTCGAAATTCGCTGAAGTTGAACTTGGGACGAGGATCGGTAACTGTAGGTTCGCCAGATGTTTTCAACGGAATTCTTGGAAACTCTGAATGCCTTGACAAGTGTTTCGCTAAGCCCAGGGTAATTTATTATCCGGACCGTCGCTTTTTATTGCGGGCACAATGCACCACTAACGCAATCATCAGGAACAAGATTACATGGAGATGAATGATGGACTTGCCGAACGTCAAAGCGGTGCTGCCAATACTGTGTCAGCGCTTAATTAGCAGCAGACACATACCTGGACGTATGAAAAACCTCGTGCTGGCACTGTTGGTGGACGCGGTGGACTCTCTCGCTGCAGCAGCTGGTCCATTTTCTTCACCACCTAGGATTCTTGCTGCAGAGTTTCCATCCTCTATCTTCGTGGAATGTCACAGCGGTGCTGCCAAGGTCTGGTATCTATGAAAGTATATTGTGTCAGCGCTCTATTAACAGCAGACACATACCTGGACGGATGACGAACCTCGTGCTGGCACTGTTAGTGGGTGCGGTGCACTCTCTCGCTGCAGCAGCTGGTCCAGTTTCCTCAACACCTTGGATTCTTGCTGCAGATTCTCCATCTTCTATTTTCGTGTCACCTGTTCCTGTACTTCATCACCTGTTCCTGTACTTCATTTTATTTAACTTAATTTCACTTTATTTTTGTTAATTTATTTTTTTTTGTAATACCTGCATCGACTGTAAAGCGCCCTTGAGGTGATATCTCACAAAAGCGGCCCTATACAAATTGTCCAATAAATAAATAAATAAAATATGCGATTTTTTGTTGTTTATGTATTAGTTGCAGACCGGCTAACTGAGTTCCACCGCACATTTTTGCTCGGCCGGCTAAACTTAACTTAGTTCAAGATTAACTTTGGAGCGGAATAAAACTTTTGTATTTGATTCAGCCATTCAACCTGTTTTTTCAGACCATTCTGGTGTTCTGAATCCAATTTTTATTTTCATAAATTAAATGGAAACTCTGTACAGGGGAGATAAACCATCCTCTTGTTATGACTGCAGTATTCGTGTTGATAAAAATCTGATTTAAAAAGAGAAAAAATCGGACAAATAATATGTCAATTCTCGTGTTGTGGCCCCAACTATTCTTGTTTTTATCTTTTTTGACTAGTGCAAGTTCATTACACGTATATTTAGATATAAAATAAAACGTTTCCAACAAAAAAGGATAACAAAAAATTATATAGTGTAAACATACCATTGTGATAACTAAATTTTACAAAATAAATGTAAATTCAACAAAATAGGAAACAATATGTTAATTAATAACTATTTTCAAAAAAATTGTGAAATGCATTTTTGTAAGTTTTTTCGGTGTAAAATATTGTCTACCTGTGTACTGTGTCTATGTAGTACAAGGACTTAATAAACTAATCAGTATTGACATTATTATTGCAGTGACAGATAGTTTTAGTTCGTGTGACTCTCTTTTATAGCCCAGTCAATGAAGGTGTAGCGTCGAGAAGAATCCATTGAATAATTAATAATAAACCGCTCGACCTACTTAGGTACGTACTTGCAGGTACGTATTTGCAGCCGAAATCAAGACAAAGCAACCTACCTGCTTCAAAGTATATACCGGCGACAATACGTCGCAGTCCGTCTTTTACATTACGAGAACTCGCCAGAAGGTTCGAGTCTACCGCCTAGGCATAATTGCCGCGCCGCCGAAATTTCGCGAAAGGCCCAGACTGAGCAAATGCCTCGAATTCAGTTGCAATTCACTACCTGCTGTTGCCACCGGCTGAGCAGTATAAATAAGCCCGACGCAGCGAGCAGCATTATTAGTATTCAGTATTTACTATCGTCGGCTACTACTACCTACCGTACTACGACCCAGTTTCGCGAGCATTACATTGTATTGTGCATAAATAACGTGAAATATTGTGATTGTAAATCAGCTTTCAACTTATCAATAAACGCTATACCTGAGTTGGGGAGATCTTTCATTTATACACCACGATAACCACAAAGGTTTTGTGTCGGAACTAATTCCCCGGAAGTTGAATTTTTCAGATGTTAGAAGACTTTTAGACATAATTTTTTACAAAAGTCCCCGACTTTCCCCCTTGTGCTTCCTTCCCCACCCCCTCTTGAACATATTTTTCAAAGCCTTTCGGAATACGCTAATATCCCGTCAATGGTTTTATTAAATCAGATTATTTATTTTTTGTTTAGTTTCTAATTAGTTATTCTAAATAATTGTGTACTTTCATTTTTTCGAGAAAAGCTATACAATCTCTTCAATTATTAATAAAGGAAAATATCAGTTTTTTAGTATTTTTGAATATATTTGCACATAACTTTTTCTGGGCCTGTTAACGAAAAAAAATAAGTCAACAAAACTTGTAGACAATATTTTTAGCTTTAAAATGATGTGTATAATAATGGGTTTTAATTTATAATAACGCACGTAGGCTGTTAATAAGGAGCACAGCGCCCGGTGGCTAGAACGCGCAGCGGTTTCCGGCGCAGCGAGAAATTACAAAAACCTAAAGAAATTAATGATTAATTCATGTATTTGCATTATGTTTAAAAAAAATCATCTAAAGTTGAAGAGTTTTATGGTTATTTACCAGTTTTAGTTCGGTGGGGAGGGGGGGGGTATATTTTCCCCTACCCAATGAAGCGCTTTCATTATCCACCAACCGCCGTGCCCTGTTCTGGCTAAACCGTCATATTATGTGGTATGATGGTATCCTATTGTGAACGTTCGAGGTTCGGGGAAATCAGTCTCCATGTCTCGTGAACTGAGGGGGTGATAAGTACCTGTGGGATGGTTTTTTTCTACCCGATGAGTGGGCTGCCTATAGCAACTTATAGGGCTGAAATACTATTTTTTTTATTTATTTTTTTTTAAATTTAGGTTTTTGTAAATTTATACTATATTTTTTGTATATTTGGTTGCAATGTAATTTTTTATTTGAGTACACTCATCAAGGGGGGAATGTAATGGAGACTGGAAATGGATAAGTGGGTTTGTCGTCGGGACTTGAACGCCCGAGACATGCTATGCTCGGGTTTGAGTGCATAGGAAGTTTCGCATAGAATGATTTGGCTAATTCTACCACATGGGGTAAAAAATGGGGGGATTTTCGTGCCTGAATTAATTATGTTATTTCAGACAAGTGTGGCATTCTGGAAAGAAACAAGACAATTTGTTTTCCCTGTGCCCCATATGGGTGAGGCGTAAGTTATGATGGGGCGTACCTGTGTTTTGTAGATGAGAAGTTTATTTTGAATGGAAGTTTTAGCGTTTGAGTGAAGTAACGGGTAAAGGGCGTTGGATGTTTTTTAGCTTTGTTGAGAGTGATATTTATGTGTTTTGTCCATGTGAGTCGTTTGTCGAGTGTCACTTCAAGATATTTGGCCGATTTTTGCCATGGTATAGCCTGGCCGTACATCGTTATTTCCTCTCGCGGGGCCTGGCCGATTTTTCTACGAGAGAAAAAGACGGCCACGCTCTTTGAGGGATTCATGTCTATACGCCATCTATCGTACCAATCTTAAAGTAAGTCTATGTTTTTTATAGTCGGTACGTAATCATCCTGGGTGAACAGTATCTAACCAGAACTGTGGTATCATCTGCTTACAGAGCTTTATGAGAATTAGAATTTTCAGAGAGGGGAATGTCGTGAGTGTAGACATTGAAGAGGATTGGAGAAAGCAGAGACCCTTACGGGACCTCTGCTGTCGTGAAGCGTTTTATTGAAAGAGCGCCACCGTATTTTACTCGAAAAGTACGTTGGCGTAGAAATGATATGAAGGCACCGAGTAGTTGGGGATCGATGCCTGTTTCGTGAAGTTTGAGAAGTAGGCCGTTTATCCATACTTTATTGAAAGCTTTGGCTATGTTCAGGAATATGGCGCCAGTTGATCGCTTGGTATTGAAGCCTCCGATGATAATTTCGGAGACTCTAAGACTTGAGTTAAAATCCCCCGCTAGAATAGTCGGCGTTTGTCCATCGAGAAGTAATTCAAGATCCGACTTTTGTAATGTCTGAATTGGAGGATTGTAAATTGAATTAATTCTCAATGGACCGGAGTGTTTCGTAAATATGGTAATGGAGGTACTTTCTATGGTAGACAGGGGGGGGGTGATGTTGTGTTTGTGAGCGATTTTAGTTGAGTGTAAACGGTCGTTTCGGTACAGTGTGTATTTGCGATTTTTGGTGTGGGTTAAGGGTTTAAGTGTGTTTCGTTTATGAGTATTATGTCTAAATTGTGCGTGTTGGTGAAAATGCGTAATTCGTGCATGTTTTTGTCGAGACCATTGGCATTCCAGAATGCCAAACGTAGCGCGAAGGGCTTGGTAGAATTAGCCATTTAATTAGTAAAGAGGGCAACGATTTGAGGGGCTGCTGTGAAAAGAATCGATAGGTATTCTGCCGGCGAGGTGGCAGATTGGAATTTTGGCAGGAGATCAGCGATGAGTTCGCTGATCTTAGAAAAAAAGTTATTTTTAAATAGATCTGAAAAACTAAAGGGAGTTGCTGAGGGCTCGGGGGTGGGGGGAGAGTTTGTCGGAGCGGGGGGGAGTTTGGGGGGGAGGGGTAGAGGTGGAGGGGGAAGGAATGGGGATTTGGGGTGGGGGGTTTAATGCCTGGGCATAGGATGTGGTTGGTTGGACTGGGTGGGAGGTGAAGGTGACTTGCGGAGGTACCTCAGTTCGACGGGGCATGGATGTTGAAGGTGCTGGGCTTTTGGGGCATTCTTTGAAGTTGGCCGGGTGAGGGCCGGCACAGTTCGCCGTCGTCTCGCTGCTTGGCACAGGTGGCGGTGAAATGAGGCCCCGCGCATTTGACGCAGCGGGGGGGGGGGGGGAGATGGCAACCTTTTGCAGAGTGGCCGAACAGCTGGCATCGGTGGCATTGGGTAGGGGCGGATTCATGGTCTAAGAATTCTGTTTTAATTATCAGGTGAAATATGTGCGTCATTGTGAAATTATTTTTTTTCTTGCCGTTAGATCCATCGGGAAGTTAGTGCGGTCGGGGCCCGACCTCATCCTGGTGACGGAAATGGCCAGGAGACCGAGGTCTTGAAGTTCAAGGAGAATCTCCTCCTCCAAGATCTAGGTCGGGATTCCCCTTAAAACTGCGTTCGTGGTCTTGTCCTCGTGCAGCTCGAAAGTGTGGAAAATGGTTTGGATATCCTCGGGTAATTTGGTGGCCAATCTGAAGCTGGAGGAGTCGGCGGTGTGGACAACGACGCCCGTCGGGATAGCTTTTGCGTGGGATATGCGCACACCGGCGTTCTCTAGCTTCTTCCTGAGGGTGTTCCAGTTAATTTCCGATTTAATATGATTATTATTGCCGATGACACGGCAATAATAGTGGATGGTAATAATGGGACAGAAACTTTTTCGAAAGCAACTGTATGTATTTCACTTGTTTCAAAATGGTTAAAATATAACAAACTTGTCTTAAACTACAGCAAAACATTTTACTTATTTTTATAAAAATATAAAAAACAAACCAAAAGACAACCTTAAAATTTGAATCCATAATACAACTTGCAATCAAGAAATGTGCTTCCTGTGCAACGAACTCGCTAATGTCAAAAATATAAAATATTTAGGAGTATCAATAGATATTAATCTTAATTTGAAATCACATATTAATCAAACCACTTCTAAACTAAGATATCTTACCCACATATTTTATAGACTCAAGGAAATTTTAAACGCTGAAAAATTGAAAATGATCTACTTCTCCCTAGGGCAATCTGCAATCACTTATGGGATAATAGGATGGGGTGGTGCACCTGATACATTTATTAAGCCCCTACAAATAATTCAAAAACGCATAATTAAAGTCATATATAACAAAAATAAAACATTCTCGACCGACCTATTATACAAAGAATTTAAATTATTTAAAATTCGTAAATTATTTATATTACAAACTATGAAATATTTATTTAAAAACAAAAATAATTTCAAAATAAATGAAAACAGAATGAGCAAAAGAACAAATAATATATTTTACACCCCCCAAACAAATACTAAATTAATGCAGACACATAGCAGTTTCATTGGTCCTCGTACATTTAACCTTCTACCACTACAAACTCAAATGATAAATAAAACAATAGAACATTTTAAGGAGGTAAAATTATGGCTGAATGACGCAGATATTGAAACGCTTTTTATATAAATTTATTGATCCTTTCTACAACTCACTTGCTGAAACTTTATAAACTATTGTACATAATGTTTTCTCTTTACTTTTATAATAACTATAAACAAATAAAAAAAACTTTTTCTACTTATATATATTATACTTAGGTACTTGAAATATAGTAATGGTTTTATATTACCCACACTTGCTAGGACTATCACTAATGCACGGTATTCTGTTAAATAGCTGCTGGGGGTTTACCCAGTAGGTAGTCACCATGTATTTCCTTTTCAGTCGTATATCTCCAAAATTATATACTTTCATTTTTTGCATAGCTCCCAGGCCCACCTTATAAGCGTTATCACAATTGACACTATTATCTGAAACAAACCCTGAAGATAAAGACACCAGCTCCCTGAGAGCTTGGTGAACGGGCTGTTCTGTCTTAGCCATGATGTAAATTTTCCTATACCTAGCTCATCTCTTTTCTTCCGTGATTGACGCAGCTCAACATGCTGTTCAGTAAAATGCAATTCTATGCTGATGAATTATTCAATGCTCTCTTGCACTTTCACGCAGTAAGGGTTTCCAATTATCCACTTTGACAAAGCGCTGTCAGTGATTCCACGTTCATGTGTCAAACCTCCTACTGACTTCAGTGGTTGCATGAGACACTGCTCGATGACCATGTCCGTCCACGTACCGGACAAATATCTGTCGCTTCTTCTTATTGTTAAGTACCCATTTTCAGTGGGTAGTTTATATTCTTCTTTAGTTATTATTGATTCGATTTGCAACATACTTTAAACGTACATGTGTGCTGATTTTGCGTATGGTAGATGTCCTGCCCCGTGGAAAAATGGTAGCATATCAACAATGGTATTTAGGTGCATTTTCCGATTCCCGGGCCTCTCTGCAAATCTAAATCTAAGTATGAGGTCGAAGCAATGTGGAAGGTTAAGCCACAACTTGGCAGTCCTACTCGATTCCTTAATCCTGTCTTCACTTGCTTCAATATATTAAATCGTCTCTTTTAGATTGTCATCTTTATTAACCTCCTCCATATCTTTTTTCCACGTAACTAAATCTTGATACATATTTTCTATTTGTCTTAATTTCCCATCAATATCTTGGTATTCTTCTCTCATTACTTGGACAAGAGACCCTGCTGTTAAAGTGTAGGCTCTGATTGCCCGAGAATATGCATGTCCCTGGAGCATGTGGGTTACTGTTGAGGACGCGTAAACTGATTCTCATAAATTTCCCACATACCTTTATATAAATAATAAGTTACAAACAATCGGTGACCGGATAAATCGTCAAAATTATAATTCATCACGTCTTTAAAAAGTTATATAAAGTCATGAAAGGTGATGAAACAAAAACTTTATTAACTGGGTTAAGTAGGTTAGGTTAATATTTTTTATCGTTTTTTGACTTAATATCACTTTTTAAAAGTGTGCTGAATAGTCACTGTGTTGAGTTAGCATGAAACCCAAACAATCATACAACATAATATGACGGTTTAGCCAGACCAGGGCACGGCGGTTGGTGGATAATGAAAGCGCTTCATTGGGTAGGGAAAAATTAACCCCCCCTCCCCACCGAACTAAAACTGGTAAATAACCATAAAACTCTTCATCGTTAGATGAATTTGTTATAAAAAATAAAGCAAACACACGTCCCGATGGTCCTCGTGCAGCTAACCCACGGCGGAGAGGGAAAACAAATTTATAACCTCACCCACATATTCCATCTACGAATCAAAACCGAATACCTAGACCACAAATCAGCCCCAACCCAATGCCACCGATGTCAACTGTTCGGGCACTCCGCCAAAGGATGCCATCTTCCCCCCCCCCCGCTGCGTCAAATGCGCGGGGCCTCATTTCACCGCCACCTGTGCCAAGCAGAGAAAGGACGGCCCGGCCACCTGCGCGAACTGCGCCGGCCCTCACCTGGCCAACTTCAAGGAATGCCCCAAACGCCCAGCACCCTCCACATCCATGCCCCGTCGAACTGAGGTACCTCCTTAAGTCACTTTCACCTCCCACCCAGTCCAAGCATCCACATCCTATGCCCAGGCATTGAACCCCCCACCCCACATCCCCCCCCTCCTTCCCCCTCCCCCTCCCCCCCACCACCAACCTCCCCCCCGCTCCGACAAACTCTCCCCCCACCCCCCAGCCCTCAGCAACCCCCTTTAGTTTTTCAAATCTTTTTAAAAATAATTTCTTTTCTAAGATCGGCGAACTCATCGCTGATCTGCTCCCTAAATTCCAATCTGCCACCTCGCCGGCAGACTACCTCTCGATTCTTTTTATAGCAGCCCCTCAAATCATTGCCCTCTTTACTAATTAAATGGCTAATTCTACCAAGCCCTCCGCGCTACGTTTGGCATTCTGGAATGCCAATTGTCTTGACAAAAACATGCACGAACTACGAATTTTCACCAACACACATAATTTAGACATAGTACGCATAAATGAAACAAACCTAAACCCCTCACACACACCAAAAATCGCTAACTACACACTGTACCGAAACGACCGTTTACACTCACGAGGCGGCGGCACAGCCATCTTCGTGAAAACTAAAATCGCCCACAAACACAACATCATCCCCCCCCCCTGACTACCATAGAAAGTTCCTCCATTACCGTATTCACGAAACACTCGGGTCCATTGAGAATTAATTCAATTTACAACCCACCTGTTCAGACTTTAAAAAAGTCGGATCTTAAATTACTTCTCGATGGACAAACGCCTACTATTCTAGCGGGGGATTTTAACTCAAAACACCCCGACTGGAATAGTAGGCTCAACAACAAAAACGGACGTATCCTACATGACTTTGCAAACTCTCATCCCGACATAAACATTGCAGGACCCGTAGAGCCAATTTTTTTTCTCTAGCATCGGACACAGACCTGACGTACTAGACATCGCCATTTTCCACAAAACTTCCTGGACATACAGTATCGAAACCATCTGCGACCTCTCCTCCGACCATAACCCCGTGTTGCTAACTCTCAACGAATTCTCCTACCCCCCCCCCCCCCCCCCCTTCAAAAATTAACAAAAAAACTGATTGGACCTACTTTTCGCACAGAGTCGGGGAAAAATTATCCATAAATCCCCACATTAAAAATCCCTCAGATTTAGATACAGCGGTTGACGACTTCGCGAAGACAATAATGTCCGCAATAGACGAGGCCTCAAAACCCCTCCCCTCACCCTCCCCAATAAATTTCAAGGAAAACCTCCCAAATTCAGTAAAAGATTTAATTAAAACAAAAAATATCCTACGCCTCCACTGGCAAAAATATCAAAATCCCACCTTGAAAACTTCTATAAATCGAATCCAAGCGAAAAAAACTTCAAGAGCACGTAAATTTCACCTGGAATATGAAAATTCAAGAGATAAATCCACAGGACGGCTCTCTGTGGAAATTATCCAAAACTTTAAAAGCCACCCCCACCCCTAACCACCCCATTCACGCCGAAAACGGTCTCGTCTTCGACGATCAACACAAAGCGGAGGCGTTTGCTGACAGTCTTGAAAATCAATTCAGCCCCAGCTTCAAACACGCCGATCTAGATCACATTGCAAATGTCAACCGCAAAATCAATAATGTTTTAAATAATCTCCCCAATACAAACATACATTTTACTACCCCGGCCGAGGTCATCCGCGCTATTAAAAGCCGGAAAAATAAAAAAGCCCCCGGCCCCGATGGCGTCACAAACTTCGCTCTTAAAGCCCTCCCCCAAAAAGGAATACTAGCGATAGTAAATCTCATCAACACTGCTCTCAGACTACGCTATTTCCCGAAAAACTGGAAACACGCGCACGTCATTCTTATCCCAAAACCGGGAAAAGACCCCCTCTTCTGCGAAAATCACCGTCCAATCAGCCTTCTATCAAACATTGGTAAAATCTACGAACAGATCCTTTTGACACGGCTCCTCAAGCACATTGAAGAGGTTTCAACATTACCTGAAGAGCAACACGGCTTTAGATCAAATCACTCCACCCTCCACCAACTCCTCAGAGTCTCCGAAATTATCATCGGAGGCTTCAATACCAAGCGATCAACTGGCGCCATATTCCTGGACATAGCCAAAGCTTTCGATAAAGTATGGATAAACGGCCTGCTTCTCAAACTCCATGAAACAGGCATCGATCCCCAACTACTCGGTGTCTTCAAATCATTTCTACGCCAACGTACTTTTCAAGTAAAATACGGTGGCGCTCTTTCAATAAAACGCTTCATGACAGCAGGGGTCCCGCAGAGGTCTCTGCTTTCTCCAATCCTCTTCAATGTCTACACTCACGACATTCCCCTCTCTGAAAATTCAAATTCTCACAAAGCTCTGTACGCAGATGATACCACAGTTATGGTTAGATACTGTTGACCCAGGATGATTACGTACCGACTGCAAAAAAACATAGACTTACTCCAAGATTGGTACGATAAATGGCGTATAGACGTGAATCCCTCAAAGCGCGTGGCCGTCTTTTTCTCTCGTAGAAAAGGCGGCCGGGCCCCGCGAGAGGAAATAACGATGTACGGCCAAACTATACCGTGGCAAAAATAGGCCAAATATCTTGGAGTTACACTTGACAGACGACTATGGACAAAACACATAAATATCACTCTCCAAAAAGCTAAAAACACATCCAACGCCCTTTACCCGTTGCTTAATTCAAACTCAAAAACTTCCATACAAAACAAACTACTCATCTACAAAACACAAATACGCCCCATCATGTCATACGCCTCACCCATTTGGGGCACAGGTAACACAAAACGTCTTGCTTCATTTCAGAATGCCACACGAAGAGTGTCATTACAGTACAGAACGTACAAAAAGCTCATACTTGGGAAGTTTTCTAAATCTAAATATAATGTACAATTTGTACAAAGAGCAGTGTAGGGAAAAATATTTGTGAAAGTCAAGTTGCATCTCATTACGTTTATTATAGAACGCTTAACGAAGATTTTAACTACTCCTTCAAAGAACCAAACAACGACACATGCGATGTGTGTGATTCGCGTGACCAAGGCTATACAAAAAGAAGAAACGAAAAAAGGATAATCATCAAAAAGAAGCTCAACTGCGATATGAGCTCAAAAAATCTGACAAAATATTGAATAGATAGCAATTTTCAGAAGGTTTTAATGGTTGGTCTTCAAAAATGTCTACCAACTCCTTTACTTAATAATTCTCAGAGTTTTTATTTGAGGAAACTTTACCTTCTTTATTACACTATTTTCGATGATACATCCAACAAAACATATTGCTGTATGTGGGATGAGACAAAGGCAGGCCGAGGAGGAAATGAATTAGCCTCTTGTTTACTGAAGTGGGCTTAAAGTACTTCTTTGGAAAACATCAAGGAACAAACACTCTGGTCGGATAACTGTCCGGGGCAAAAGCGCAATTCGTCCATGCATTCACTTGCATTCTACTCTTGAGCTATTATAGTCCATTTTGAGAATATAGAAATCATAAGTTTCTTCTATTTGGGCACACTCACATGGAAGTAGATGCTACACACTATATTATAGATAGAAAAAAGAAACAACTAAATAGTTTCAGCATAATGTCTCCCTATGACTGGGTTCAATTTGTGAGAAAGTGTAATTCAACAAAGCCATTTGTAGAGCTTGACATGGAGATAGATGACTTTAAAAATTTTTCCTCCTTTATTGAGGACAAAGGTTGCTTTGTCAATAGAAAAAAGACAAGCGACGGAGAAAACTTCAGTATATCATATTGTGTTATGTTGCAATTCAGAATATCCCACCCAGACATTGTGTTTTTCAAGACTGATTTTAATGGGGAATTCAAATCCGTTGATTTGCGGCGTAAAACGAGAAAATCATTAGTAATGGTCAACAATGTTCCTCCAATTCAAACATCACCTAAACCTATTGCTGCACCAAAATACAGATACATCTCATGACTGCGTTACATTGGGTTCCGAGTACAATGCATTTATTTTACAAAAGTATTTCTACTAATGCTATCATAAGATACGGATTTCCGCTAAAAGCGTTAAGAATCCCACTATTATTTTTTTATTTAAAAATTATATTTCATGTGCCTTAAGAAAAAATTAAAAAGACAGGAAAAAATTACATAAATTTAACCATCAACAATTAGCCAATAAAGACTAATTATTTTACTATTTAAAAATGTGATAACCGACCTTTGATTTCTGGGTTAGAGATAATTTAATAACATTCTCTCTGAAGTAAATATCTTAAATTGCAACAAAAATAAATGTAAAATCTCTGTTAATGTATTCTTATCCCAAATAAACCAAAGTACATACATTATGGGGTGAGTATTGTTGTAATTTAAAATAAAACCTAGTAGCAATTATTAAATACATAAGTATTTAATAATTATACATTAATTATAATAATAATCTTAAATTAATTTCTCAGGTAAATTACAAATGTTCCTCTATAAACCAATAATATTAAAGACTGTTGTTTTCCAAATAAAAAAGATTACTGTGATATTGTAGTACATAAGTATAATATGAGTCAAGTCAGCCCATTAGGTGCGTGATAATTTATCAGCGAAACTAGTTCAGGAACGTCACAACAGTTACTGTTTATTTTAAATTAAAAAATTAAATCCTTAAGTATTCATTATTATTGAAATGATGTGCTTACTTTTATTTTGGGGATTCTTGAAATATACTGTGAACATCTTGACGATGTGCGGACCTCTCGAAGCGTCCCCTCACCTTCGTCAGCTTCTGGTATCCGGGACGAGAGCAGACAGCTCCTCCGGGGAGTTGTTCATGCGGTCGGGTCTCGTCTTAGAGATGATCCGGTGAGAAGTATGCAAAAACAACAACACATTTTTAGTTGTTGAATCATGCTATTGGTTAGGTTAGGTTAGGTTCACACCATCATATAAATAATACTAGTGGATTTATTGCTATTGCTAATGTCTTTCTCGGGCGCCTCCGACTTGTTCCACCATTCATTACAATATACCATAATGTTACTGTTAAAAAACTACATTACATCCACTTTAATTCGACTCCGTATCTCGTTACGGTGCAGAGATCTCTAAACATTCCTGGCACTAATAACAACAAACTTTAAATTTTTCAGCGATATCGGTCGACTACTTTTCAACTTTTGCGAGCTCTAACAAATGCAGGCTGAATTTTTATGAAGATTAGAAACCAGTTAGAACTTAACTCAACCATTTGGAATGCATTTTATAATATAAGACGTTCTCCTGCGACAGACCGCCTTCTATTTAGGTATATTCAAATTTGTGGTTGTATGTATTTTTGGAAGGAATCTGAAAAAAAAATCTTTTCCAATGTTTTTGGTTCCAAAACTATCCTATATTTCAAGCTAGAACCAACCATACACATTTATAAAGTTTCATTAAAATCGGTTTGGCTGTTACGGAGATTAGCGTGTACGAGCACAGTGAGAAGTGATTTTTATATATTATTTTTAGATTTCATAATTCCACCTTTTTTATGGTTAAATATCTCAAAAGAATATAATATATGGCTAAGTGCATTGCAGTGCATGGTTGGTTTTTACCGGAATGCACAACTTATCTAAAGAATATGATATATGGCTAAGGGCATTGCAGTGCATAGTAGGTTCATTTTGCTTACATTGACGTGAATCCGGCGTCACAGGTGGTCACAATTTTCGTACAGTTTGATTTGTCAAGCTAATTTTTAACTTTTATATCAGAAATAATAATTCACTTTAAAATCGTACATTCCAGGAATCCGTCACATTCATTATTTTTATGTTTATTTATCACAATTTGAAATTATTTTAAATTTATGTTTGAAATTTATTATAAATTGAATTATGTCGGGTTGTCGGAACGCTTTGACTGTCGTTTCGATAATGAGCTGAATGGAGTTGAGGACGTCTTTTAAAAGGGCGAACTTCCCTCCCTCTGTTTCCCACTGTGGGAGGTGGGGTGACATACCCGCCTTCTTTCGCGGTCGTTTGGCCATATTTATATATATACAGGGTGTATCGGAACTAACCCGACAAACTTTAACCAGCTATTCCTTAGCACATTTGGATTAAAAAATGTTATGGGCACTTATTAAAAGTTGAAGGAAAGGAGTAGTTTAAGGATGTTTAATCACTCGAGTGATTAAACATCCTTAATCATATTATGCCTAGTTTTTCAAAACGTCTTGAGTGATTGCATGGTAAAATATGCCATTTTTCTTTCCCTTTTGTACAACATTTATTTGAATTATTTCCGAAAGCTCAATGCTCGATCGAATGTCTCAACTCCAAAGCGTGAAGACTAAGGACGGGTTGTTTCGCAGAATTTGAACAATTCGTCAAATTTCAGCGTAATTTTTCAAGTTCTGTGAAAGCCCTTTTCAAGTTCTGTTATTTATAATTATGGGCGAGATGCTTCACAAAACTGAAATATTAAAATAATTGTTTGAAGAAATTGTTCATATTTCTTGAAACAATCCGTCCTTAATAGGACAATCTAGAATCAGGATTATTGTTTATTTCGTCAAAACAGATGTTTGTTTTTCAACGCGGTACTAATAAAATGTTGTTTGTGCTTGTTTTATACAAGGTCATACACAATACACAGAAGTAGAAAATATTCATCGTTCACCAGAATTTCATAATGTTAACATTTTTTTATACCCTAAAATATTTCTGGTAAGATTCAGAGGTGTGTTTTTTTTAATGAGGGCGGGAATTTTCCAAAACTTAAAAGTGCCGAGCGTTTGACACATATTTCTGTTATTGACGCGATCACTTGAGGGGTTAACACAATATAAATACGATAAAGTTCAGAAAAGCAAATTTTGAGTTCGCGAGATTTTAATTTTATTGTATATAAAAGTTATCCCTTTTTATACGCGAATGCGCACTGAATTAGCTTATAGTTTCTCGATTATGGAGGGGATGAGATTATATTAACACGTGGAATAAAATTCTATCATCGTACTACACCAAAGTAGTGATTTTTTATAACGCACTAGCTGAAATCCCGGGCGTTGGTCGGGCTTCAAACAGAGTTTTTCAAAATCAGACTTAGACAGTGACATAGATATTGATTTGAAGGAAAAGTGTGCAAAATTTCATCAAACTTGGAATAGAACTGTAGATTTCAATGAAAACAAAGGCTGGACGCCACAGACAATCTTCTTCATAAAAATAGTTGAGGTGAACCCGGCGTTCCTCAAGGTTGTCAATGGTTTGGAGGAAAGTTTTAATTTTAATTTAATTCTAGCATACTGGTACTTTTAAAATTTTAAATGATAAACTAATGTTTATAAGACAAGGTTTTGTCTACATGGCACAAAGGATAACAAAATATTATTAGCAATAATTACTCGCATAAAATATCCATACAAATTGAAAATATCTTCCGAGTAAAAATAAATGTTGGTCAGGTGCTCTGAACCACTAAGCTACGTCGGCTTAATCCCAACCGGCCAGATAATTCAATATGTAGGTACTAGTATTTCATTTATCAATAATTGCTTAATATATTTTTTCACCTGTAAACAACAGACTTTATTTTTGTGGGAGTAGCTTCGTTAGTGCTTAATTTCACCCACCAGATGGCGTTAAGACATGTTATGTCTAGGTGCATTTGTTGGTGAAATATTATATTTTTTTATTGATAAAGTAAAATTTATAAGACAAGGTTTTGTATGCATGGCACAACAGATAACAAATTATTATGAACAATAATTATTTGCCTGAAATATTCATATAAATTGAAAATATCACTCACCAAAAGCATCAAATATCCGATGGAATTAACACATTTACGTAATTACAAAAATACTCACCAGCTACATATACTTCTTAGAAGCATCCGTAATATACTCAACGTAAACGACACTAAAACACTATTCTACGCTTTGTGTCGATCACTAATAGAGTACGGGATAATTGGATGTTGTCTGCCTTGTGCAGTGTGCACTCACACTGAGCGGCTTAACATAGGAGTACTGAAGACAATTCTGAAAGTTCAATTTATAACTCCGATAGAAGAAACATTTAAAAACTTTCACGTCTACAATGTACAAAAACCTTATTAAAAAAAAAATTATTTAAAAAAAAACATGTCTGAATACTCCACTGCCCAACATAAATACTCAACCAGAGCAATGAGCCAAAATATGCCGGATACTCCCAGTTTGAATACAACTTTTGGACAGAGAAATATTAAATTCTATGCTACGAAATTATACAATGCTTTACCAAATCAAACATAAAAAATAACGGAAATAAATATAATTAAAACAAAAGTAAAAACATGGCTGAGAGAACAAATATAATCAACTAAAGACAACTTGAAACTACATATGAACGCTTACAAAACTACAGGACGCCTCAGAACAGGAAGTGAGGAGGACTGTGGAAACAATTGAATTTATACTTATATTATTATTTATACCTACATCACGTACAAACTTTGCCATTGGAACTGATTTTAAAAAATGTGCCGTCATAATTTAGCATTCAACAGAACAACCTACTTATTTAACGTGACTTACTAAAAGTAAGTACCTACAAATAATTCATTAATTCGTTGTTACGTATTGGAGAGAAAAAACTTTTAAATGGTTTACCTAACGCTGATTCTCAGAATACTTTGTGTGTATATTTAAAATGTTATCAAGCAGCCGACGTAATTTTAAAAAGGTTTTTATTAATTACGTAAAAGTATTGCCAGATTTGTTCGTATTTGAATATAATTACATCTATATTTTTAATTTTCCACGATGTCCGATTGTTTAAATTAATTAATTTGATTGTGTAATCGTTTGACTGTATAAAGCTCGTAGCGTACGTAAACCTGCAATCTTTTAATAAAACACATTGTATTAACACCTCAGGGACTGGGTTATAAATAAAACTTACGCAAGTTCCTTATAAAATAAATTGAAAGAGAGAAAATATAATTTTATAATTATAACGTTGTTGCAACAATATCATCAATTTGAAAAACAACGTAAACATTCAGAGAAAATGTCGAAAATAGTCCCACTGTCCCAAAATACTCCTTCACTGGTCCAGACATTTTTTCGGTATTCTTCTTGAAATTGAGTTTTTAAACTTGCAATTAGTTTTTTATTTTAATAATTAAATCAGTCCATAACCGATTCTACATAAATACACACAACCCACGCGGAGCAATTTCGGAACAGCGTCTATTGAGAAAAGATCTATCTACAGAAACCAACTTCTATAAGGTCTGTATCGTTACTAGGATAGGACATACGAGTCAAGAGTGTAGCTATAACACTCACAGTTCACCCCAAGGGGTTCGCTAGGTTTGATGACTTAGCAGGAGCGCCCGGGTTCAAGGAGTGTGGATACAGGACCGCTGTGAGGGGGCCCATGGGCATCACACTGAGTTTGGGAGGAACCCTCTGAAATCCAAAAACCTTCGAAACCTATGAGAAGAACAAATCACAAAATAATGTTACCATATTTTTATTGAAAGGTTTCGTGTAAGTTAGTGCTATGTCAACCAATTGTGGATTCATTTGTTATTTATTTAAATTTCAAAAAATGTTATTGGTATAAAAACTATTTTAAAATGTATTCACTTATACACCAACTAAACCAAACTACATAAAATATAATGGCTTATTATGTAATGATATATAATATGGAGTATCTCTTGTTATAATTATATCTGTTAATTTTATAAATTTAATTCCGTAAGTCTAAACATAAACTTTAGGGTGCACAGTTTACACCCGCGCTGTGCAAGCGGGTTCCCTAAAGAGCATCGGACCATCCCTATAAATATACTGTTTACTTGTTTAATACATACCTCATTATATTTATGCGGAAATCAATAATTGGTTTTTAACATTAATTATGGAATATGATGTGATGCCTCGGCTGTGCTGACATACCTTGGCCCTTTGAAAACATTTTTCTATTGATTTGTAAAGTAGACATTAATTATGGAATACGATGTGATGCCTCGGCTGTGCTGGCATACCTTGGCCCTTTTGATAACATTTTCTATTGATTTGTAAAGTAGACATGTAGACATTAATTATGGAATACGATGTGATGCCTCGGCTGTGCTGGCATACCTTGGCCCTTTTGATAACATTTTCTATTGATTTGTAAAGTAGACATGTAGACATTAATTATGGAATACGATGTGATGCCTCGGCTGTGCTGGCATACCTTGGCCCTTTGATAACATTTTCTATTGATTTGTAAAGTAGACATGTAGACATTAATTATGGAATACGATGTGATGCCTCGGCTTTGCTGGCATACCTTGGCCCTTTGATAACATTTTCTATTGATTTGTAAAGTAGACATGTAGACATTAATTATGGAATACGATGTGATGCCTCGGCCGTGCTGGCATACCTTGGCCCTTTGATAACATTTTCTATTGATTTGTAAAGTAGACATGTAGACATTAATTATGGAATACGATGTGATGCCTCGGCTTTGCTGGCATACCTTGGCCCTTTGATAACATTTTCTATTGATTTGTAAAGTAGACATGTAGACATTAATTATGGAATACGATGTGATGCCTCGGCCGTGCTGGCATACCTTGGCCCTTTGATAACATTTTCTATTGATTTGTAAAGTAGACATTAATTATGGAATACGATGTGATGCCTCGGCTTTGCTGGCATACCTTGGCCCTTTGATAACATTTTCTATTGATTTTTAAAGTAGACATGTAGACATTAATTATGGAATACGATGTGATGCCTCGGCTGTGCTGGCATACCTTGGCCCTTTTGATAACATTTTCTATTGATTTGTAAAGTAGACATGTAGACATTAATTATGGAATACGATGTGATGCCTCGGCTTTGCTGGCATACCTTGGCCCTTTGATAACATTTTCTATTGATTTGTAAAGTAGACATGTAGACATTAATTATGGAATACGATGTGATGCCTCGGCCGTGCTGGCATACCTTGGCCCTTTGATAACATTTTCTATTGATTTGTAAAGTAGACATTAATTATGGAATACGATGTGATGCCTCGGCTTTGCTGGCATACCTTGGCCCTTTGATAACATTTTCTATTGATTTTTAAAGTAGACATGTAGACATTAATTATGGAATACGATGTGATGCCTCGGCTGTGCTGGCATACCTTGGCCCTTTGATAACATTTTCTATTGATTTGTAAAGTAGACATGTAGACATTAATTATGGAATACGATGTGATGCCTCGGCTTTGCTGGCATACCTTGGCCCTTTGATAACATTTTCTATTGATTTGTAAAGTAGACATGTAGACATTAATTATGGAATACGATGTGATGCCTCGGCCGTGCTGGCATACCTTGGCCCTTTGATAACATTTTCTATTGATTTGTAAAGTAGACATTAATTATGGAATACGATGTGATGCCTCGGCTTTGCTGGCATACCTTGGCCCTTTGATAACATTTTCTATTGATTTGTAAAGTAGACATGTAGACATTAATTATGGAATACGATGTGATGCCTCGGCTGTGCTGGCATACCTTGGCCCTTTGATAACATTTTCTATTGATTTTTAAAGTAGACATGTAGACATTAATTATGGAATACGATGTGATGCCTCGGCTGTGCTGGCATACCTTGGCCCTTTGATAACATTTTCTATTGATTTGTAAAGTAGACATGTAGACATTAATTATGGAATACGATGTGATGCCTCGGCCGTGCTGGCATACCTTGGCCCTTTGATAACATTTTCTATTGATTTGTAAAGTAGACATTAATTATGGAATACGATGTGATGCCTCGGCTTTGCTGGCATACCTTGGCCCTTTGATAACATTTTCTATTGATTTTTAAAGTAGACATGTAGACATTAATTATGGAATACGATGTGATGCCTCGGCTGTGCTGGCATACCTTGGCCCTTTGATAACATTTTCTATTGATTTGTAAAGTAGACATGTAGACATTAATTATGGAATACGATGTGATGCCTCGGCTTTGCTGGCATACCTTGGCCCTTTGATAACATTTTCTATTGATTTGTAAAGTAGACATGTAGACATTAATTATGGAATACGATGTGATGCCTCGGCTGTGCTGGCATACCTTGGCCCTTTGATAACATTTTCTATTGATTTGTAAAGTAGACATGTAGACATTAATTATGGAATACGATGTGATGCCTCGGCCGTGCTGGCATACCTTGGCCCTTTGATAACATTTTCTATTGATTTGTAAAGTAGACATTAATTATGGAATACGATGTGATGCCTCGGCTTTGCTGGCATACCTTGGCCCTTTGATAACATTTTCTATTGATTTTTAAAGTAGACATGTAGACATTAATTATGGAATACGATGTGATGCCTCGGCTGTGCTGGCATACCTTGGCCCTTTGATAACATTTTCTATTGATTTGTAAAGTAGACATGTAGACATTAATTATGGAATACGATGTGATGCCTCGGCTTTGCTGGCATACCTTGGCCCTTTGATAACATTTTCTATTGATTTGTAAAGTAGACATGTAGACATTAATTATGGAATACGATGTGATGCCTCGGCTGTGCTGGCATACCTTGGCCCTTTGATAACATTTTCTATTGATTTGTAAAGTAGACATGTAGACATTAATTATGGAATACGATGTGATGCCTCGGCTTTGCTGGCATACCTTGGCCCTTTGATAACATTTTCTATTGATTTGTAAAGTAGACATGTAGACATTAATTATGGAATACGATGTGATGCCTCGGCTGTGCTGGCATACCTTGGCCCTTTGATAACATTTTCTATTGATTTGTAAAGTAGACATGTAGACATTAATTATGGAATACGATGTGATGCCTCGGCTGTGCTGGCATACCTTGGCCCTTTGATAACATTTTCTATTGATTTGTAAAGTAGACATGTAGACATTAATTATGGAATACGATGTGATGCCTCGGCTTTGCTGGCATACCTTGGCCCTTTGATAACATTTTCTATTGATTTGTAAAGTAGACATGTAGACATTAATTATGGAATACGATGTGATGCCTCGGCTGTGCTGGCATACCTTGGCCCTTTGATAACATTTTCTATTGATTTGTAAAGTAGACATGTAGACATTAATTATGGAATACGATGTGATGCCTCGGCTGTGCTGGCATACCTTGGCCCTTTGATAACATTTTCTATTGATTTTTAAAGTAGACATGTAGACATTAATTATGGAATACGATGTGATGCCTCGGCTGTGCTGGCATACCTTGGCCCTTTGATAACATTTTCTATTGATTTGTAAAGTAGACATGTAGACATTAATTATGGAATACGATGTGATGCCTCGGCCGTGCTGGCATACCTTGGCCCTTTGATAACATTTTCTATTGATTTGTAAAGTAGACATTAATTATGGAATACGATGTGATGCCTCGGCTTTGCTGGCATACCTTGGCCCTTTGATAACATTTTCTATTGATTTTTAAAGTAGACATGTAGACATTAATTATGGAATACGATGTGATGCCTCGGCTGTGCTGGCATACCTTGGCCCTTTGATAACATTTTCTATTGATTTGTAAAGTAGACATGTAGACATTAATTATGGAATACGATGTGATGCCTCGGCTTTGCTGGCATACCTTGGCCCTTTGATAACATTTTCTATTGATTTGTAAAGTAGACATGTAGACATTAATTATGGAATACGATGTGATACGTCGGCTGTGATGACATACCTTGGCACTTTTGATAACATTTTCTATTGATTTGTAAAGTAGACATTAATTATGGAATACGATATGATACTTCGACTGTGATGACATACCTTGGCCCTTTTGATAACATTTTCTATTGATTTGTAAAGTAGACATGTAGACATTAATTATGGAATACGATGTGATACGTCGGCTGTGATGACATACCTTGGCACTTTTGATAACATTTTCTATTGATTTGTAAAGTAGACATTAATTATGGAATACGATGTGATGCCTCGGCTGTGCTGGCATACCTTGGCACTTTTGATAACATTTTCTATTGATTTGTAAAGTAGACATTAATTATGGAATACGATATGATACTTCGACTGTGATGACATACCTTGGCCCTTTTGATAACATTTTCTATTGATTTGTAAAGTAGACATGTAGACATTAATTATGGAATACGATGTGATACGTCGGCTGTGATGACATACCTTGGCACTTTTGATAACATTTTCTATTGATTTGTAAAGTAGACATTAATTATGGAATACGATGTGATGCCTCGGCTTTGCTGGCATACCTTGGCCCTTTGATAACATTTTCTATTGATTTTTAAAGTAGACATGTAGACATTAATTATGGAATACGATGTGATGCCTCGGCTGTGCTGGCATACCTTGGCCCTTTGATAACATTTTCTATTGATTTGTAAAGTAGACATGTAGACATTAATTATGGAATACGATGTGATGCCTCGGCTTTGCTGGCATACCTTGGCCCTTTGATAACATTTTCTATTGATTTGTAAAGTAGACATGTAGACATTAATTATGGAATACGATGTGATGCCTCGGCCGTGCTGGCATACCTTGGCCCTTTGATAACATTTTCTATTGATTTGTAAAGTAGACATTAATTATGGAATACGATGTGATGCCTCGGCTTTGCTGGCATACCTTGGCCCTTTGATAACATTTTCTATTGATTTTTAAAGTAGACATGTAGACATTAATTATGGAATACGATGTGATGCCTCGGCTGTGCTGGCATACCTTGGCCCTTTGATAACATTTTCTATTGATTTGTAAAGTAGACATGTAGACATTAATTATGGAATACGATGTGATGCCTCGGCTGTGCTGGCATACCTTGGCCCTTTGATAACATTTTCTATTGATTTGTAAAGTAGACATGTAGACATTAATTATGGAATACGATGTGATGCCTCGGCTTTGCTGGCATACCTTGGCCCTTTGATAACATTTTCTATTGATTTGTAAAGTAGACATGTAGACATTAATTATGGAATACGATGTGATGCCTCGGCTGTGCTGGCATACCTTGGCCCTTTGATAACATTTTCTATTGATTTGTAAAGTAGACATGTAGACATTAATTATGGAATACGATGTGATGCCTCGGCTGTGCTGGCATACCTTGGCCCTTTGATAACATTTTCTATTGATTTTTAAAGTAGACATGTAGACATTAATTATGGAATACGATGTGATGCCTCGGCTGTGCTGGCATACCTTGGCCCTTTGATAACATTTTCTATTGATTTGTAAAGTAGACATGTAGACATTAATTATGGAATACGATGTGATGCCTCGGCCGTGCTGGCATACCTTGGCCCTTTGATAACATTTTCTATTGATTTGTAAAGTAGACATTAATTATGGAATACGATGTGATGCCTCGGCTTTGCTGGCATACCTTGGCCCTTTGATAACATTTTCTATTGATTTTTAAAGTAGACATGTAGACATTAATTATGGAATACGATGTGATGCCTCGGCTGTGCTGGCATACCTTGGCCCTTTGATAACATTTTCTATTGATTTGTAAAGTAGACATGTAGACATTAATTATGGAATACGATGTGATGCCTCGGCTTTGCTGGCATACCTTGGCCCTTTGATAACATTTTCTATTGATTTGTAAAGTAGACATGTAGACATTAATTATGGAATACGATGTGATGCCTCGGCCGTGCTGGCATACCTTGGCCCTTTGATAACATTTTCTATTGATTTGTAAAGTAGACATTAATTATGGAATACGATGTGATGCCTCGGCTTTGCTGGCATACCTTGGCCCTTTGATAACATTTTCTATTGATTTTTAAAGTAGACATGTAGACATTAATTATGGAATACGATGTGATGCCTCGGCTGTGCTGGCATACCTTGGCCCTTTGATAACATTTTCTATTGATTTGTAAAGTAGACATGTAGACATTAATTATGGAATACGATGTGATGCCTCGGCTTTGCTGGCATACCTTGGCCCTTTGATAACATTTTCTATTGATTTGTAAAGTAGACATGTAGACATTAATTATGGAATACGATGTGATGCCTCGGCCGTGCTGGCATACCTTGGCCCTTTGATAACATTTTCTATTGATTTGTAAAGTAGACATTAATTATGGAATACGATGTGATGCCTCGGCTGTGCTGGCATACCTTGGCCCTTTGATAACATTTTCTATTGATTTGTAAAGTAGACATTAATTATGGAATACGATGTGATGCCTCGGCTTTGCTGGCATACCTTGGCCCTTTGATAACATTTTCTATTGATTTGTAAAGTAGACATGTAGACATTAATTATGGAATACGATGTGATGCCTCGGCCGTGCTGGCATACCTTGGCCCTTTGATAACATTTTCTATTGATTTGTAAAGTAGACATTAATTATGGAATACGATGTGATGCCTCGGCTGTGCTGGCATACCTTGGCCCTTTGATAACATTTTCTATTGATTTGTAAAGTAGACATTAATTATGGAATACGATGTGATGCCTCGGCCGTGCTGGCATACCTTGGCCCTTTGATAACATTTTCTATTGATTTGTAAAGTAGACATTAATTATGGAATACGATGTGATGCCTCGGCTTTGCTGGCATACCTTGGCCCTTTGATAACATTTTCTATTGATTTTTAAAGTAGACATGTAGACATTAATTATGGAATACGATGTGATGCCTCGGCTGTGCTGGCATACCTTGGCCCTTTGATAACATTTTCTATTGATTTGTAAAGTAGACATGTAGACATTAATTATGGAATACGATGTGATGCCTCGGCTTTGCTGGCATACCTTGGCCCTTTGATAACATTTTCTATTGATTTGTAAAGTAGACATGTAGACATTAATTATGGAATACGATGTGATGCCTCGGCCGTGCTGGCATACCTTGGCCCTTTGATAACATTTTCTATTGATTTGTAAAGTAGACATTAATTATGGAATACGATGTGATGCCTCGGCTTTGCTGGCATACCTTGGCCCTTTGATAACATTTTCTATTGATTTGTAAAGTAGACATGTAGACATTAATTATGGAATACGATGTGATGCCTCGGCTGTGCTGGCATACCTTGGCCCTTTGATAACATTTTCTATTGATTTTTAAAGTAGACATGTAGACATTAATTATGGAATACGATGTGATGCCTCGGCTGTGCTGGCATACCTTGGCCCTTTGATAACATTTTCTATTGATTTGTAAAGTAGACATGTAGACATTAATTATGGAATACGATGTGATGCCTCGGCCGTGCTGGCATACCTTGGCCCTTTGATAACATTTTCTATTGATTTGTAAAGTAGACATTAATTATGGAATACGATGTGATGCCTCGGCTTTGCTGGCATACCTTGGCCCTTTGATAACATTTTCTATTGATTTGTAAAGTAGACATGTAGACATTAATTATGGAATACGATGTGATGCCTCGGCTGTGCTGGCATACCTTGGCCCTTTGATAACATTTTCTATTGATTTGTAAAGTAGACATTAATTATGGAATACGATGTGATGCCTCGGCTTTGCTGGCATACCTTGGCCCTTTGATAACATTTTCTATTGATTTGTAAAGTAGACATTAATTATGGAATACGATGTGATGCCTTGGCTGTGCTGGCATACCTTGGCCCTTTGATAACATTTTCTATTGATTTGTAAAGTAGACATGTAGACATTAATTATGGAATACGATGTGATGCCTCGGCTTTGCTGGCATACCTTGGCCCTTTGATAACATTTTCTATTGATTTGTAAAGTAGACATGTAGACATTAATTATGGAATACGATGTGATACGTCGGCTGTGATGACATACCTTGGCACTTTTGATAACATTTTCTATTGATTTGTAAAGTAGACATTAATTATGGAATACGATATGATACTTCGACTGTGATGACATACCTTGGCCCTTTTGATAACATTTTCTATTGATTTGTAAAGTAGACATGTAGACATTAATTATGGAATACGATGTGATACGTCGGCTGTGATGACATACCTTGGCACTTTTGATAACATTTTCTATTGATTTGTAAAGTAGACATTAATTATGGAATACGATGTGATACTTCGACTGTGATGACATACCTTGGCCCTTTTGTTAACATTTTCGGAGACTTTTTGCAAGACAGTTGGCTCAATTTCAGAAATACCGCATTGGATCTCTGTTTTGAGTTTAGGACTTGTGTGTGGTTTGTTGGCTTAGAACTTGGACACATTACATTAGACATTAGGGAAATTTAAACCCTGCGTACCCGATGGACCACCCTTTATAAACTAACAATATTGTAACTGTTAATGTCCCTAAAATAAAATAAATAATAATTACTCGTGTTGTGCCTCCCTCATCAATATATTTGCAATTTGTCTACGCTATTGTCGGCTGCTTTATACATATTCTGAGTTGGTCCAGCGGTTCTCACTCGGGCTGCTAGCTGTGTCATCCATCATTGCGTTAGCAACATTGATTACTTAAAAGGATAGAAGTATAAATAAGAAACTAAAAGTGTGATGTTCTTCTGAAAGCAGACCACAATTCTTAGCAGTAAAATAACATTTCAGCCCATTCGGCGCCATAGAGCCTGAGAAAACGACTTTCAAAGTTTGAACCCAAGCCTTGCATTTGCGCCCGTAAGAATGTGATGATTTTTCCACAAATGCTACTTTATAGACTAGTAACTATACAGGGTGTTAAAGGACGTACTTGACATACTTTAACCAGTGCTCCCTGACATTATTTGAGGTAAAAATATAAATGAATTTTGGAATCCGGTGACCTTTTTAACGTTTTTTTTTTCAATAATTCTTCCACGTGTCGTCACTGGTTACTCAGTCTAGTAACCGAACAACCCCTCACCCCGATCCTAACTGTCAAATACCTACTGATTTTTTAATGTTTTTAATTTTAAAAAATGTAACCGAATTCCACAATTCATTTTAATTTTTACTCCAAATAATGCCAGGAATCACTGCTTAAAATAAGTCAAGTACGTCCCTTAACACGTTGTTTACATCAGACCTTGCGTCACATCTGGTAGTTTTGATTGAGATTTGCCGAATAAATAATCCAAGTTTTCGACCTCAAAATCCGACCGACAACTAGTCGTTCGTGGTTAAAATCGCCAAAACTGAAGAAAGGTAGAGAAAAAAATTACATTTAGCTTCATTTATTTATTTTAAATTTAGCTTTTGACAATGTCGCGTTCGGCGCTTGAGGTTGAAAACTTGGATTATTAATTGGGCCAACATCATAAACTATCGGTTCTGACACAAGGTCCAACCCTTTCAGACGAAAGACGAGATTTTCTCAATGATTCCATTTCAGACCATTCACAGTCATATTATGTGCAAGGCGCCAATAACCTTGATTCTACATCAGCAATGAAGAAGTAGTACTGCAAACATTCTAGGATTTTTCCCTTTTATTCCGAACATTCGTTTTAATATAATCTTAAATAAATCATTTGCAAATCCAACCAGAATACAGATTCACTAGACGCCACTTGTGTTGTAGTAAATTCAAATAGAAAACGGTGGGTATTTACGTACTATTCAATCTATATTACAGTTTATTTTGATGCTGGTTACTGGCATATTTAACTATTGTTTTAGATTATCTAATTAGCTAATCAGCTAATATTTTAATCTTTTATTTCAATTAACCAATACGGTGCGTTGCCCGTATTGGTTAATTGGTTATCGGGCAACATTTAGTAGACTAAATCCCGATGTACCAGTAGCGTAAGTCATGAGGAACGAGGCTTAATCAGATTTCAAAAGCTTTCATCTTCCCTGTAAATGTTTGGTGTAGAGGGCACTGTATTTTAACATCACCTAAAATGACAGTAACCACAAATGGAAGGAATTTATTAAGAAAACTCTAATAATTGTTTATGATAATAAATACTTTATTTTACCTTTTAAAAAGTTGTAACATAATTTACACATAAACGTTAAAGAATTATCTGTAAGTGTACATCAACATCATAAATAAATTATAAATAATATAAAAACTAAAAAGTCTCACCGCGATATTTAAAAAGTAATACCGAAAGATTCTCTCTAGCTTATTTGATTCAGAATGACTCTAGGCCGCTGAACAACTTGCCTGAAAAGCCTGAAGGAATTATTCGACGCTGTTGTGTCTGTCAAGTGTAAAAATATAAACAATAATGTGTGTGTTGTGTGGTGTGTGTGTGTGTGGGTGTGTGTCTGATTGTAAATTGGCGGTGGAAAAGATGTCGGATGAAATTAATATCCAGCCAATTCGGCGAATGTGGAGTCCATCTCGTCGGCCAAGCTCTTGTATCGGTCCTTGTTGATGCCCAGCTCGTCTGAAACACGTCCAATAAATTACTACACATTCGCAACATATGGTATACAACATACATGTGACAGTGGCACACCTAACGTGGAATACGTTTTATACCAATTTGCACCGAGGAGATTCCTCAAATATCGTTGAAAAGGGTGTGGGAAAGACGCAAGTCTGATAAAATAAGATGATGAGGCCTTCTTATCATAGAGCTATAAAATGTTCTAGCGGCCTTCGATCATAGAGCTATACAATGTTCTAGCGGCCTTCGATCATAGAGCTGTACAATGTTCTAGCGGCCTTCGATCATAGAGCTATACAATGTTCTAGCGGCCTTCGATCATAGAGCTATACAATCATCAATGCCTTTGATACCATAACTCCTTGGTCCAAACCTTTTTTCCAAAAATAATTATTAACACACACCTTTTACAAATGCTACGAGTATTTTAAGAAAATTTGCTTTGAAAAACACATCAACCCCCAAACATTATTTTGTAATATTTCATTTGCGCAGCCCAATAGGCATTTCAGGTCAGTCGGTAATTGAAAAGTTATTTTTAGACAAAACGTATTTCGCCAAGTGTGTCGCCAGTCTAATAGCTATTATCCTTATATAACAATATTATGACGGAGCCTCTGGCAAGTTTTCATTGCAGATTTCGTGCAGGCCGGACTGAAGTAATATTTATGTGCTGTGAAAGCCATTTAAGTGGCATTAACTCCATGCAAGTATGCTTTTAATCTTAATAATTAAGATTTTCCTTTTAATGTATAAAATTAAACTTTTTAAAGTAATATTTATAAATTACAATGCTTCCACATCCTTTATGCTGTAACAGTTTAAAACATATTATCAGGTTTTTTATAGCTATCGTTTTTACGTGCATCTATTTAATTTCGAAGTATATTTTAAAAAGCTTTAAATATACCTTTGGTTTATTCAGTCCTCTGCAGTTTAGCGATATAAGCGACAGGTGTCGTGAAGATTTTATTAGTCACAAGACAGAGAAGAGAGTGAGTATAAAAACAGTACAAAAGAAGAAAGAATGAGTTAAATAATAATAAACACGTAGAAACATTAAAGGACAATGGTTAACACAACATTCGAGAGAGTAAAGGAAGATTTGTTAGTTGTTACGTTATAAAGGTACATTTCGGAAGACCTTAGGCGATAAAGCAAAGGCGCAATGGTGATTATAGAAGGATTGGAGATTCCGTAACATGGTTGCACAAGGATTGTTGATTCCAAGTTTCTATTGTGCAAGGATTAAAGATTCCTTACTGCGGTTGCACAAGGATTGTTGATTCCAAGTTTCTATTGTGCAAGGATTAAAGATTCCTTATCGTAGTTGCACAAGGAATGAAGATTCCGTTTTGTGTTTTGCACAAGGAGTGGAGATTGGAGATTTTGTATAGTGTTTACACTTGGATTGAAGGCCTCCACGATATTGCAATAACGTGACATGTACGTGACAGAGACGAGTGCGATGGCAGTATATAATGTAGTGTGGCGTGGATCTTTTGGGCGTGTGGGGGCTGATTGGGTGCTGAAACAGAGGGAGTGTTAGTATCCGGTGAGTTCGGCGAATGTGCCGTCCAGATCGTCGCATATCGCTTTGTATTTCTCCTTTTCTCCGAACAGGGTGTCTGGAATACGCATCAGAACATATTTTAGATACTTCGCCACTACTTCATTATATCATTACTTTTCTACCTACGCTCTCCAGGGATATTAAAATACTTGAATCGCTTAATCAAACCACCAGCAATTAAGTTTATTATAGGCAAAAAGCTCACCAAAAGACTTAAATAAACAATTATTAATGTTAAAAGAGAAATTTTTTTGTTTGCTTTCATTAAATAAAAAAATATATATCGATACCAGTGTTAGAAAGTACAGATTTTTTTCAAAAATTATTCTGTGGTGGAACCACTCATAAGCCAAATAGAATAGATATTTTGTTAAAATAATTTGAAAATAAACTTTTATAAGCTTTAGTAAAATGGCATGCATAATTATTCTAATAACACAGTGATAAGACAAATCCTCTATGAGACATAGAATCAATCCCGTTTTATCGGAATCGAGTTCCTAGCGTAAAGCTATGACAGAATCAGTCCCGTTTTATCGGAATTGAGTTCCTGGAATTTAAATAATGTTTCTACTAATATAATTAATATTTCTATTTTTGAAACTGACAATTCATGGTGGAATTCTATTATAATATATTATAATAAAACAAATATGAAACTTTTTTCCACTTTAATTTTACTGACCGTAACCGGTTTCAGTTCGTTAAAGCCATCTTCTGACTGGTTTATACTATTTTTCCAACATCTGAGATTTATATAAAGCTATATGTTTGCAAACGCTCGGTAGATTTATATTTAAAGAAAATTAATATATCTTTTAATCTCTTTGAATATATTAAGCATTCACATCTTTTAAGTCTCTACGAGGATCGCACGCCCCTGAGATATATAAATTATTATTTTATTCAATCGGAAAATTAAAGTCCATTGTCAGCATGACTTCACGGCCTTGCTATACCCAATTTCAAAAACAGGTTGTCTCAACCATAGCATTAGGCAAAGTAATCCCTTATATAAAGTTGCAACACCAATGTAATCCATGCCCACTCTCGCAAACCACGCGGTGTGGTTGTGGAAATCCCTAGTCCCGCAAACCACGCGGTGTGGTTGTTGGAACCCCGGCCCCGCAAGCCACGCGGTGTGGTTATCAGAATCCTCACCTTCCAGCCTGTCGACTTCCTTCTGTAGCTTCTTGACGGTCTTCTCGGCGAACTCGGCGCGAGCTTCGGCCTCCTTGTGCTTCACGGTGAGGGTCTTCAGCTGCCTCTTGAATTCCTCCACACGCTGGTTGGCCTTCTCCTCTGATACTTCCAGAGATTTTAGGGAGTTTCCTACGACCTGGTTTACAACAAATATTAATGACATCATCATTTTCATACAATTTCCAAGACTTTCCGACTTGCAGATCTTCTCAAATGAATCATAAGATATACAAGTATTTATTATGTAAAATTATCTACTTTTTTCACAGAATCAAATATTTTAAGTAGTGGAGATATTTGAGCAAAGAGGCGAATAATAGAATTATTTTTAAAGTTCTTACTTTTGACACATACTAGTAGTTGTAATAAAATCTGTGTCTTGCTTACTTAGTTCCTACATGAACAGATACATCTCTTATCATCAGCTGGTAAAAACAAATAAAGTGTATATTACCTTCAGCTCCTCCTCCAGCTCCATGACCTTGGAGTCTCCAGACTTGACTCGGTCCTCAGCACCCTCAAGCTCGTCCTCAACGAAGGCTAGCTTGCGTGATACCTGGCACAAGCAATACGACACACATTAGGACATTTCAAGCAACTCACAGAGACATTGTCACCTCAGGAGATACAAACGCAGTTGGGAGTGGAAAATACCAATAGTTGTCGGAAATATGCTTTGGTATATCATACCAATATCCCGTCTTGATGGCATGAAGGCTGTATACTGGATAACAACCCTGGAGAACTTAATTAAAGTGACTGCGTTACGGTTAATTGAACAAAGGAAACACGAGAGATAGCAGATAACCCAGTAAGTTGGCCTATGGCCTTATACACTTATGAACGGTAAAAACAGTTTTTTTTCCTACATTTGGTGAAAAATACAAAGCTAATATAATGCTAAAACCAACCCATGGTGCAGTAAAAGCCATTTTATTATATAATTAATGTACACACAACACTTTATACGCGCTAAATATTCCCTCGGGATAAAGGACGTACGTAAAATGCGAGTTACTTAATTTGGCACCAAGACCAAATAATATGCCTTATGTGATCGAAAAATAAAATTCAAGCTGATTTCAGCTTTGAAAAATGTTGTGCAACAAGTTACTTATGATGAAATTATGGCTTTCTTTAATTTCAAAATTGATTGAATCGTAAAATGATGCAATAAAATAGTGTATATTTACCTCATCAGACTTGCCGTCAGCATCTTCAGCCAGGAGCCTGGCTTCCTTGAGCTGGTTGGTAAGTTGCTCCATGCGCTCTTCATCCTGCTGTGATCTGTTTTCCAATACTTTGCACATACTGCAACCAAACAAAAATAGGTCATTAGTTATTCATATCATTACATCATTTATTATTTACAAAAACAACGACAAAAACTCTAATGTCTTCTCTTAGGTTTCTTAAAACCCAAGAATAAGATAAACCTTACAAACTAAACTACAGCTACGAAGTTCTCACAGCGTTTTCGTACAACTCTTCGAGTGTGAACAATAATATGTTAAAAAAGGGTATCCATTTCAACATATTTGCAGGATATTTTCAGAATTTCACAAGTAATTAAAATATTATAAGTATTTACGTATGAATTCCGTTCAAAAGCTTCTTCCGAGATAGAACACTTGCGGAACGATGTGTCTTAAGGAAGATGGTATGTCATTTGTTTTGAATAATATAATAGATGTAGAATAAGTGTACCAATCATTTATTTATATAGTAATTGACTTACCTCCAATTCATAAACCAATTAACATTAGAAGAAAAACGCAAATTATATTTAAAGAATGGTATAAGAGAGCAAAGACAAAAGACCCAGATAAACATAACAAAATAGAAGTGACAAGTCAAGTCAAGACCTCGCTAGAATTAATAATATTTCTCACTCAAGAATTAATAAAGTTCACTCAAGACCACGTTCTACATAGATGTTCTAAATTGCAATTGTTTTAACATCTATTTTAGGATTTTCTTGTATCTCGTTCATTGTATTCACGTAAATGATGTTTATTTAAAAAAAAATTGTGTCAAAAAAAAATGTTTTATAATTAGGTATTGTTTATTTATATGATTTTTCAGACTTGTATTTCTAAAAAAAATCGTTATATTCACATATCTATTGTACAATCAATGAATATATATATATGGGACGTGTGGGATTGCACTAACCTCCCTACATCCTAGAATTCAAATTATTATTAATGACAGACCAAATATTTAACCCAAAAACTTCAAGATCTTGCCTTGAGTTGACCAGTACATTCTGAACAATGGTGAATATTATTCATAACTAGCTGTACCCAGTCACGCGTTGCTGTGGCTCCGTCTGTCTGTGCAGATAGAGAAACAATAGCGCGTTTTGCTTTTATGTCCAACAGATGGCGCTGTTTTTCCAAAAAAACATGGTTTTACCTATCACAGGCGACGTCTATGTAAAATAGGTATATAAAAACACACGCATATTCGAATTCAAAGTTGTGTCAAAATTTCGGACATTTAAGATTTTGCACAAACGAACATTTACGTATTATTATTATTTATATAGATTAGTTGAGTGATGTTGTTGAGGAAAAGCAGTTCATTATTTCTGAGCTTACGGGAGGGGATATTGAAAAGGATTAGTTGTAGTAAAGTAGGTGAATCAATAATACAATTCATATTTTTAAGAAACAAACGAGATCTAATTTGTTGCTACGGTCTTCTAAAAGAGAAAGGTGTGCAGTTAGTTCAATTTCATCATTCGAGTAATTGTCTCTTTTAAATCCTAATCTCCTGGCAATCCCTCTTTAGAATCGATCTTGAACGGATTCAATTTGACGAACAGCATTGACAGCATAAAAAGGAGACTAAACGATACAAACATATTCAAGATGGAGGGCGAACCAAGGATAATTAAAGAGTTCCTAAGAAGAAGACATCAGGTATTCGGACCTTCTTTATGCACCCTGTGATTCTGATTGATGGTAAAACACATATTTTTAAAACTACAAAGCTAAAAATCCATGAGCTATAAAATCGTGAATTTTTTATAATGTTTTGGCTGTAACTGTAGGCCATCACAGCTATTATTTGCTCGGAAAATAGTTTCCATTGTAAACTTTGAAATATCCATGTAACTGGCAAAAATAATCCAAATTGCCACATTTATAATTTGTTCCATGAGTTTGATTTTTCAAGTTTTGACCAAAAAGAAAAAAAGATATATTAACAAAGTGTTGAAACCTCGGAGGAAATATTATTCCTTGTGAAAGTTTTTCTGTTAGAATTTTTTAAATCTAATCCGGATATAACTTGCTGTTTACGATAAGTTATGTAATGAAACTGGGTTATTGAGGTTGAAAGTTTGAATTCCAAATAAAATAATAAAAATGGACATCATAAATTTGTAATGAAAGTGAATATAAAGAAAGAAACCTCGTTGTCCCACGGGCAATGTAAATAAATAAAAAAGGGATTTTGTTGATTGATGCGTGAATGTGAGTGGTTAGATTGGACTAGAAAACTGATATTGTTTTTTTTAAGCAAAGTGAACAAATGTTGCTTCTATCCTCCGGTGAAAGAAAGTTTATTGAAAAAGTTGAAAGCATCGTCAAAGAAGGTGAATGAGTGACGGAAGAAGTTTCTCGAGTCATTAAAGTAGATGAATGAGTGACGGAAGATGTTTATCGAGTCTATAAAGAAACTGGTTGAGTCATAGTATAGGTTAAATGAGAATTTAATCAAGATATTTGAATGAGTGATTGAAGAATTAGCTGGAGTCTCACCGGTTGTTCTCGTCGGCGGCAGCGGAGGCTTCGAGCAGCTTGCTGCTGGCAGATCCCAGCCTCTCCTCGGACTTCTCCAGATCCTCCTCGATCTGCTGTACCTTCCTGTTCAAGGTGGCCACCTCGGACTCTGTGGCTGTGAGGGTCTTCTCCTTATCCTCGAGGTCCTTGTTGGCCTTCTCCAGGTTGTTCTTGTTGTCGATGAAGTCCTGCTCGACCTGCTGCAGTTTCTTCTGCAGATCGCGTACCTCCTCGTTGATCTGGGAACAACACCATTATCAGCATTTGTTTTAAAAGAAGCTATAATAAAACTGAATCAAATGAATAGACAGTCAACTCTTGCACTAAGAGCTTAAGATATTTTATATAATGAATAGGTATAATCACCTTATCGGCCCTAAGGTTGGCATCCTTAGCCTGTCCTTCGCAGGTATCTGCCTTATCCATGGCATTGTCCTTCTCCAGCTTCATCGCTTGCATCTTCTTCTTGATCGCGTCCATTTTGGCGGCTGGGAGTGTCTGCTACGGCTCGAGGGAAAGGAAAATGACTCTGGAATAAACGATCAGTAAATAACAGAATCATGTAGAAGATGTGAATTTACGTGTATTAATAATACTGCTTTCATGTAGTAATTTATTAGACTCTGTTTTCAAAAGAGTCCATGGGTGTATTGTCAAACTAATTTATTTCAACTTGTGTTTCATAATATTTCAGATTCGTGAAAGCCTCGGAAAGTTCCTACCTAATCTACAGACTTGTTTCACTGATCTCCAAGAAAACTCTCAAAACCTTATCCTAACACTTTTGTAATCTTTCTGCTTGGTACTTTTGACGAGGTTCCAGTTTGCTTCAGTATTATAATATTTACAAAAGAGAAAACAATTGGAATCGATTTATTGTGCTCTTAAAATATGTGTCCAAATAATGTTATTACAATACGCCAGCTGTACATAACCAATCTATCTAAATCAACAGAATAGAAGCTACATGTTAAATTATATTATTATCTCGGCAAAAACATGATGACATAATTATTTTACACAGCGTGGACTATAATAATGGTATAAATACACGTGGCAGAAAGTAAGAGAAACGCACATACAGTCATAGTCAGAGTGTTGGCTCGGAACCAAGGAATACGCGATCGCTTCTACCATCCACTTCTCTACGCAGGTGACAACTATCTCTGCGCCAAACTGCAGCTTAACAATGCAGTGAACTGTGAAGAATAAGCTTAGTCCACTCGCCCAACTTCCTGTTAGCTAAACCAACCCAAAGGCATGATTGGGTGCCCGGGAGATGAGCGCTGAGTTCTAGACATTTTATTCATTTATTCAGACGTATTATTAATCGCCGTTGCATCATAACAAGGCTCATTTTCGTGAGACTTTAAAAATTACATTAAAAAATTTGTTAAAGCCAAAACGTAGACGATGAACTTGATAAAGTGACATTTTTATTTTGTCTTCTAACCCAGTAGAGGTAATATCCGAAGGTAAAATGAATGTTTGAGGACAACACCGCAATTGCAGTGCTTTGTACCGTGCACCGTGCACCGTGCATGGGCACGATTCTTCGTTCTCTAAGAGGTGAACAGTAACTATGTATTTAGTTTAAAGTTTTACTGTCAAAATGTAAGGAGGACATTGAAACGACTTCCACGAAAATCGTAATAACGTAAAGAAGCATTTATCATAATTATGTTATTAGAATCACTATACGAGTCTTTTTCATGTTTTATAGTTTTATAATAGCAATAGAAAATGATGTAAGAATCGTGTAAATCTTGTAAACAAAATCGTTTTCGTAATTTTTAGTAGCGATTTATTTGTGATCGTTTCAATGAAGACTCGGAATCATTTCAAGGGCGTTACACACAAAAACATAATTCTATAATTCCTTGTTTTAAATTGTACCCTGAGAACATTCATTAGTACTGCACGGCGGCAACGAGATTACAAATGCCTGCAAATCTGTGATTATTCTCGATATTCACCTGTGAGTATATTATTACGGTAGTACTGCACGGCGGCAACAAGATTACAAATGCCTGCAAATCTGTGATTATTCTCGATATTCACCTGTGAGTATATTATTACGGTAGTACTGCACGGCGGCAACAAGATTACAAATGCCTGCAAATCTGTGATTATTCTCGATATTCACCTGTGAGTATATTATTACGGTAGTACTGCACGGCGGCAACAAGATTACAAATGCCTGCAAATCTGTGATTATTCTCGATATTCACCTGTGAGTATATTATTACGGTAGTACTGCACGGCGGCAACAATTGTTTATTACAAGTTACAAGATAATGAACTTGAAAACTTTGTCTTTAACAAATGATTTCCGCATACGTTTTTATAAATAATAATATAGTACATGATACATAAATAATATGTTAACAAACCCAAAGTTTAATTTTTCTGCAAACTTGGGGAGGAATACAAACAATACATTGATAAAAACTATCTCGTAGTTTTTTTCAACTCGACTGTAATAATGCATTTATAAACAATTTTTGCTATTAACTCTCGACGTAAACCAAAATATTCATAATATGTTTGTAATTGAATCAAGAAATAATGGATGAAGTTGTTTTAGTTGTGAAGTTTAATCAAAACTATTCGTGGTAATCTCAACAAAGAAGACCTTTGGGTTAAATATGTATAAACACAAAGGCTGTGTTGTAAACAGATAATATGATTCAAATTTACAAATGAAAGCTCAAATGAGAAAATTCTTTTATAAATTAAATTGACTGGTGTCCAAAAGTGAGTGGAAATTATTATAATTACAATTATTATCACAATTGTGTGTTTGTTGTGATAATGTAATTCCCCAGTCATTTACTCTGATAGATGAACACATGTTCCAATATATTCGCCTTTCGATTGATTATCTCGCCCACTGCGTGTAAACAAAGTATTTTTACTTCGTACAGAAGTGGAGCGGATTGACGTTTCAGCTTTGGGCGAACATCGCCGAAAATAAAATACCACGGTCAGTTGGAAATTCAAAACGCGTTCCCTTGCCGCCCGCTCCGGCCGTGGGCGGGAGTTCTCCGTGGCGTGCAAAAATCCGTCAGTTTACTCTGGGAATGTGTTATATACATGTGAAATGGTCGGAAATAGGATGCGCGTGGAGGCGAGATGAGAAATATGTTCAGAGCGTCGGCCGCTGACGGAAATAGAACGGGCCTAGTATGGCCGCCGTCACTCGATACCGTTACACTACCGCCATCTAGCGGCGCGCCGGCACACTCTATCGCATACGGGAAAACCGGGGGAAACTTGAGGAAATCACGTCAACTTTGCATTAGCCAAAATAACTACATACGTATAATTACTGATACCAACAGCAAAGCCCCTAGTAAAGCTATTGCCAAAGAGAAACATGGTTTTTGATGTAGGTACATTTAAAAAATAGATAAATTAACCTTAACGCTATTAATTTTTAAAATAGATCACAAAGTTCCTTCTTCACAAAAAAATATTTCGCTTACAATTTTAAATTTGCTGGATATGTCAATAACATTATCTAATTGCCAGCTAAACGATGTCACGTACATGTACGAGTATATAAAATATACTGACATCATTTTCAAATGTACTTGAATCATTTTGGGTTAACCCACCCGAAAGGAACAATTCATTAAATTAACTTGTCTGTACCTCTTAACTTTCCCTGTTTTTCCGAAGAAGTTAATTTTAAGCTCAATTAAATTCTACGTGAAGGCAGAACCTTCATAATGATGTCTCAATTAACTTCGCTTTTCAAGTTTACTCAGCCTTACAGTGGGGAAATTTCGCGAGATAAACATTCACAGACAATACGACAGAACTTTCTGATTTAACTGAAAACATTCATTTTACAATAAATTATAATAAGTTGTGTATTTTTTGGCGGTAAGTCTAAAACTTGAAAACTTTCAACAGCGACTTAAGAAATGTAAAGCAATCTAAAGTCATACGATAGTCATAGCTTTCTACACCTAACACATTGAAACGTCAGATTCCTTAAATAGTCGCACAAGAGTCCAGCGGAGATCATCAAAATAGCACTTTTCACGGTGTCAAAAGTTGATCGCACTACGATTATAACTGTGGGAGATTTAGTTCCGATACTGATTCCGGACTTACCGAGGCTTGTCACTGAGAAACACTTGGCTAGAACGATTAAAGAGATCTTTTGACGCACAATCACAGTCTGCAGAGTCGGGAGTCAGCAAGTCCTCTGCCTCGGCTGACTGGGTGACGGGCAAGTCCTTACCTGGTGCGAGCTCGCTGGTCTGACGGGCACTGAGTGCTGGGAGCCTGTCGGCCAGTCGACGCGCGCCCCGAAGCGAGAACCCTTATTTCGGGACGGGCGTCGCGGCGCTCCAAGGCGGAGCGGATTATTCACGAATTTATCCAAATAATACCACTTTGGATTCGATTCCAGATAAAATTACAAATATAAAGAAAGATCGAAAAAAATTAAATCATAGATATCCGAACAATTGTCTAATTATGCTTGAATTATTATCATCGAGTAAGAAGAATAAAATAGTATTAATGAATTAGTAACTTTAATATAATTGAATTTCAAGAACCTTTTTCTTGTTTCCGTTGGTAGGTATACAAATATAAGTGGTGGTTATAAGTATATATTGATATTTATTTACCAGTAGTTGTTATTATCTATCCCATGAATTTTCTAAGCAATTAAAATATGTGAACAAAATGCAATATGAAAATATTTTCAACGACCTAGAAATTTCAGACACGAAAAGCTCTCAATTTTTCATGAAGCCAAAGCTCTCCGTTCGAATGATAATAATACATAACACAATCAAAAAACTCCTTTGTAGTTAAGATCCTAATCTAGTTGATATATTGGTCCTAGACAGAAAGATTTTAAAATCTCTGTTAGCTTAATTCAAAAGCGCTTAGAGTCAGTTTACTTTTTACTAAAACATAGTTGTGTCAATTATTTCTCTCGTTAATTAAGGGTTATGCGAGTGCTAAATAATCTAAATCTATGCTTATAATTTTTTTTATCCTTTGTGCTATACATAAAAACCTTGTCTTGTAAGCATTAGTTTATCGTTTAAAAAAATAAACTGAGAGAGAATAAAAAAAATATATTCAAATATATATTTAATGTTTGAAGGATTGACTACCCCTGGAGCCAAGAAATAAACTCCCACACCATCAAACCTCTCCCACACACACACAAATAACAGCACCAAGACATAGAAAAAGCGCGGGATTTTTGCCAAAGGAAATAAATAGTTAAGATTATCCCACCGATAGAGGGAGAGAGATGCGCGTTTCTTTTCTCAAACATTCGTATCTAACGAGACACGTATTAACGTTTCATATCTAATTCCGTCTCTAATTCATTTGGATCTGGTAAACCGGCTAACTTACACCGGCGCTACAGCTAATTGGGGGACATATTGACTTTCGACACAAACGATGGTTCATTAGATAAGTAATCTAATTCAATTGACTGATAGGATCCAGATGTACTCGTAAATCCAAAAGAAACACATATACCTTGGATGTTTCATCATGAATTATTCTTGAAAGTTGTAACTAAATATCTGATAATATTTAGTTACATTATATATGCATCTGTCGGAGGAGTCCAGTCACTTTAAGTATATAAGAAGGATGCCTAATTAAAATATGAATTTGAGCAAGCTTCAGTACTTACTTCTATTACAGTTAAGTAAACCTCCGCTATGGATCGGGTAAGATCTTTGGTTCCTCAATCGAGTTTTATTATTATTTAGAATCAGGTAAAATGATTCTATAAAAGTAAGTATCAACTACAAACGTTGAAAATGTAATATTTATGTTTTCTCTTCTGTCATGTCACCCGTACCTACTTCTGTCATGTGCTTTAGGTTCACGTCTTAGAATTAATGACGATTGATTTAACTTACCGATTTATTTTTTCTGATTTTAATTATTTTATTTTAACACGACGATGGCATTCTAAGGCTTAGTAAATTAGGCTCTAATGTTTTGTAGTAACGGGTTTTCCAATAAGAGGTGTTATTTTGAATAGCCCGCTATTTCGGTAGACGTTACTTTTGGAGCTGTCATTTTTTAACATTTGACAAGTAGAAACTACGTCATTAATAAAAATGGAACAATACACGCTTCAACAACGCATTGAAATTATTAAAATTCACTTGAGTGAATCAAACGCAAATCATCTTGAGTGATGAGGCCCATTTCCACCTCGGTGGCTTCGTCAACAAGCAAAATTGTCGCATCTGGGGCTCGGAAAACCCAAGAGTTATTGTTGAAAAGCCTCTCTATCCTCAACGTGTGACTGTTTAGTGCGGTTTACGGTCCGGCGGAGTCATTGAACCTTACTTTTTTGAAAATGAGGCTGGAGCAACAGTTACGGTGAATGGATTGCGCTATCGAGAGATGATTTATGATTTTTAATGGCCGGAATTGGATGGTATTGATATGGACAACGTTTACTTTCAAAAAGACGGCGCTACGTGCCACACAAGTAACGAAACCATTGATCTCTTACGATTGAATATCAAAATAACACCTCTTATTGGAAAACCTGTAGATATCATTAATTTGCAGGTTATCTCAACTTGTGTTTAACTAATAAAGTAATAAACCACCCTTGTACAATTAATAACCTTGAGATTTAATAATTTGGGTTGAGGGTTTGGGTACCGCCGCCCCGGGAACCAATTATTGGATAATCAACACCTCTGCCATAGGTGGTGCCCGGGTTCATTGGGTGAGGTGTGTCAGGAGTCAGGATGCGCTTGCCCATCAGCTACCTGGTGTGCCAGATCGAGAGAGGCTGGTTTGGGGAGACCCTTTGACTTCTCCAACTGGTCTCTCAACCCATCGCATTCGGATCACATCAGAAGGATATATTCATATTTCTGTCACTGCTGAACACTCTGATCCCTAGATTCCTACTTCCTACCCAACCCTCCTAGGAATCTTTTACCTTCCCAGAACTCCCTCCCCTTCCTTTCATTAAAAAAGACCCTCTACACAGCATCCGGGGGTTAATGTAAAAAAAAGATGCTCATTCTAGCTGCCTAGGGAACAATTCTTTTCGATTTCCGCAATAGAATATAACACTCCAATGATCTTGTTTCCGATGTGAAGAAGTTAGCGCTGTCTAATTTAGGTGATTGTTGTGTTTGATATTGTTTATTGTTTATTGTTGTTGTTATACGCCCATAGGGGCTTTTACATAGATTATAAATAAGTTTTACATAAGTTATCGAGTTAGAATTTATACTAAGAGTTATAAAAGTGAAGAATTTTAAAAAAATATACAAGTAGTTTTTGAAGAATATGGCGTAAAGAAACATTTTAAACAACATAATATTTAACAATAACAAAGAACAAAATATAATATAAAACATTACAATAACATATCTAATCGTTAAATCTATTACAATAATTTGTATGATTCCACAAAGTGTTGGTTTAATTTGAATTTAAGATTATAAAGGGAATCATGGAATATATCTATAATACCACCAAACTTGTTGCCCAAATCATGCATCCTATTGGTAAGTGAGTTTGACTGATAGTTGGTTTTATATGTGTCGCAAAAGAATGTTGTATTTTGTCTAGTATTTCTTGTCGGTACATAGAGTTTAATAGCAGCAACGATGGCAGGGCTGTCAATAAGGTTGTTCATGACTCTGTATAATAAAATTAGGTCTGAAATGGTTCTTCTGTCAGACAGCGTAATTAAATTAAGTCCATTCATCAAATTTACATAATTAATGTTTTCTATTGGAATTTTAAGCTTGAAATTTAAGTACCTAAGAAATTTGTGTTGAACCCGTTCTAATTTGTTAGAGTGTACTTTATAGAAAGGAGACCAAATAGGTGAATTATATTCCACTTGGCTTCTAACTAGTGAAATGTAGAGTGTTTTCATGCAATCCAATGACTTAAAATCAGTTAGGGTTCTACAAAGGAAGCCAAGAATCTTTAAAGCCTTATTAGTTATATCATCTATATGCGCTGTGAATGTTAAGTTTGATTCGAATATAACTCCCAAGTCACGAATTTGTGATACTGGTGTTAATTTAACATTATTTAAATTATATTCATGTAAGATATGAGAATGAGTTCTGGAAAATCGTATTACTTGACATTTCTCAATGTTCAAAAATAACATATTTTGTTCGCACCATTTAAAAAATTTATCTAAATTAGCTTGTAAAATTAGGCAATCATATATATTTCGTATTCTATAATATTATAATAAGTATAGCACTATCTATCTATCTGATGTCTATCTGGCCGGTCGCGGTGGACGAAGTGGCGTGTTGAGCGCTAGCCAACTTGATGTTTATGTAGTCTTAACAAATGCAGATTAAAGACATTGAAATTACTTAGATCTTTGAATAGACTGAAGATTGCATACCTAGTAAGCTTTTCTTTTATTAGCAAATCGGATACACAAAAAAACGGCACAATAGACTCCATATTCCCAATTTAGACAAAAATGACCCATGTTCACATTATTTGCTTCCTGTTATTTTCATTCTTTCAATAAAAGCTTTTCCTTAGTGGTATACAATGGATACACCACTGACTTCAGCTTTCGGTTATGTTTGCTGTTCGAAAAAATAAATCACTTCGTCGTTGTGTGTTTTGTCTCAGGACGAGTTTGTTTTTCTGCCAGCTCCGAACTTATAAATGAAAAGCGGGGGGTAGCATTCTCAGCTCCATTTACCAACACTCTAAGGCTGGACACACACGGCAGAGCCAACGAGCCAAATAAACCCCGGCGCCGACCCAAAACTCATCGCGTGTGGGGAAAATCAGGACTCCAAAATCTGCAGAGCCAAGCCAAAAAGCTATTGGCTTGCTGGCTCTGTCGTGTGTTTACAATCGCCATGCCCAAATCTGGTCAGTATAAATTCAGACATCGAATCGGACAGTATGGCACGCGGAGGAAAGGTTCCTCCTTCTTTACATTATCTCCACACAGGCGGACCTGAGGAAAATAAACCCTGTGTCAAGGCCTGTGTCATATGTGGGAATGCTGTATGGGAGGTCTTTTTAGAAAAGGAACAAGAGGTAGTTCTGGGAAGGAAAGGGGCATGAAGGATGGGGTAGAAATCTGGAAATCAGTGTGTCCAGGAGTGACGTATGAATCCATTATTTTTAAACACGAATTTAAAAAAACCGGTGTTTAATATTCGTTAAAAAATAACCCGTTTTATGTACCCATATATGATTTTAGTTCACATGTTCGAGTTGTTGATGCCAGTGATGCCATTTTAAAATATTCTTTGGAAAGTTTTCTCTCTTAAATTCTCTAGCCGCCTGAAATATAACAACTAGCATACATGAATATATGAAAAGCTATTGATTTTCATTTTTGCGCCTTTTTCATCACTGGACATATCATACTGGCTCGACTCCTCGGCTCAGTTGTGTGTGGCCCTCTAATTTGCACCGTGTCAAATGGCTCCGTCGCGTCGTGTCAAAAGGCTCCACCCGAACCAAAAAATTGTCGTGTATGGAGACGGCTCGGGGTAGCTCGGTGCGCTCTGCTCTGTATTAATCTAGTACGAAATCCACAGAGCCGAGCTAAAAAGCCATGGCTCGACTCGCCGTATGTGACAAATTCCCACGCCGATGGCTCGCAGGCTCTGCCGCGTGTGTGAGATCGCCCAGCCGAATCCGTTTAGCATTAATTCATAACTCTAGTCGTAAGTACGGCCTCTTCTAGATGAAAAATATATACATGTTTTATGAACCTGCCTATATTATTTCTAAGTAGGTACTTAATTTTAAATAAACCTTTGTTGGACAGTTGTGAAAAATAATCTTATTTGTGATTACTGTAATAATGTGATGTACACTTGTATTTATATTGTTGTTAAACATCCTGTTGACAAACTGCTTAATTGCTGTTTAACGGGATAGTACTTTTAAATAACTATACCTAACTAAATCACGCTCGCTTGAAGAGACAATACCACGGAGGAATCTTTCCTCCGTGAGCCATACTGTCGGACTCTCAAAGGTACGACTTAATACTGAACGGATTTTAGCACAGCGAAATACTCACGGCAAAGCCGGTGAGCCATCGGCGCGGGGAATTGACTCGGCTCGGTGTATTTTGGACTCCAAATATCAAGAGGAGGCTGCCGAGCCACTTGAGTTTCCTCATACATGATGAGTTTTGGTTCGTTGGCTCTGCAGTGTGTTTCCAGATTTATTTTAATTTCATTTCCAGTAGGTGTGGTGTCAACATGAAAGTTATTTATTGATCGCTTATTGAAATGTATTAGTTTTATATTCGTATTCTCAGGGCCGCACCGATTAAATATACCCAATTATATGGGAAAATATGTTATTAATTATAAAATAATATTTTTATGGTAAATAGTTAAAAAACTTGCAAACGAAGATATTAATGCTTTAAAATCATGGTTTGATAATAACCTGCTCACACTTACTGCAAAAAACAACATATGTCTCATTCTCCTTAAAGAAAATACCTAATGAGAAAGTTAGTATTATAATCCACGACGAAAAATGTGATAATGTAAACTGTAAACAACATGATTCTATTTGTACTGTAATCAACTCTTCTTCTGAAGTTAAATATCTCGGTGTGATCATTGATCAAAACCTGAAGTGGAACAGCCACATTACAGAGCTTGTAAAGAGAATCAGGTTATATATATATATATATATATATATATATATATATATATATATATATATATATATATATATATATATATATATATATATATATTTGTTAGGTTAAGAAATATTTTAAATGTGAAAACAATAAAAAATGTGTACAATGCCCTTGTCCACTCTTTGCTTATCTACGAAATCATATGCTGGGGAGGATCCTATAAAAACAATCTAAACTCTGTAAAAGTTTCACAAAGAATCACCATAAAAGTAATACTTAAAAAAATTCTACCTTCTCAACAGAGTCACTATTTAAATTGTTTTCAGTACCAAATGTCAATGACATATTTAAGCAAGCTTCCATTGTAAAAATGTGCAAAGAAAAAAAAACAAAGTATACCAAGAATTTTACAAACTAATGAGAAATAGAAATCAATTTATTACACCAAATTTTAAAACAACACAAATGGAAAACCATTATATTTACCAAGCCATACAAAACTACAATAATCTCCCTTCTGAACTGCGCTGTATTGTCAACCAATCAGAACAAATAAATGAAATAATAATTTATTTCTTTTTTAAACTTAAATTAAACATTACATTGAAAAATCTATTTTCTATAAAAAAAATATTATTACAACATAAAACCTATGTAAGAATCGTGGCTCCCTTATCAGACACAAGAACTCCTCTTTTCTGATAAGGTATACATAACCAATGATGATCAAAAATGTAATATTGTTAAATATTTATGTATCTATATTCCTTATGTTATATTATATTATACTTCCACGAATTATGGTTTTCTGCGGGGTTCTTTGTGGGGACCAGATGTACATATTTATTAAACTAATTAATATATCACATTAATAACTTGAATGTGTAGATATGATTCTATAATGCCATAGAATGTGACGCTATAGACATCTTTACAAACAATAACTCGAATGTGTAGGATGGTATAGTGCCGTAGAATGTGACGCTGTAGACATCTTTATAAACAATAACTCGAATGTGTAGATTGTATGGTGCTGTAGAATGTGATGCTGTAGACATCTTTGCAAACAATAACTCAAATGTGTAGATTGTATAATGCCGTAGAATGTGACGCTATAGACATCTTTATAAACAGACTCGTACGAGTGGATATATTTAAAAAAAAAAACACGTGCTAATTTTATTAGCTTTAAGCTAATATGGCTTCATGGTAAATAGAAGTATTTAACTAAAAAAAACGTAATTTATATATTATAATTTATTTTCTTTCTTTCTTCTCTTTCTCTGTACTATTTATTCACTTACTAGGTTTTATATTTAATCTCTTATCTCCACCTAGTAACAATTAAACCTTGATTGCCGCATGCTGTGAACATTTTTAATTGCAGTTTAATATCTATGCACAATCCCCAGGCAAATTCATTCATGTCATATAATTGTCAACACTCTGTAAATGTTTCAAACAATAAATACACATCATGAAATTTAAATTAAAGACCGAGTTGTACAGCAGTCCATCTTATCTGCCTACCCCTGCGGGAAAAGTCGTGATGGTTAGTTAGTTAGTTAAATAAAAGGGTTAGGTCAGCCAATACATATACATCATAATTGGACCATTTGGCATTTCATCTGTCTGTAAATTTGTTTGTTACGTCCCAGTTCCGGTTCAAGATGGTGGCCTTTTTGGATACTTAGAACTACCGTTTTATGCCATCAGAATTCACATAATCGTGGTTTCCACTAACTACTAGCTGTCACATCGGAATAATCAATATTATGGTACCTATGGGCGTGTAGAATGTTTGGAAAAAGAATGGTCTTTGAAATGGTGTCATTTCTTGGGACAAATTGTGTAATTCCATAATAATAATTGTAAGAAATTTTAAAAAAGTTTCCTACTTTTAATATTGATAGTTTATAATTCAGTAGGTAGGTATTTAAGTACCTACCTGCTTAAAAATCTTATGATTTCAAAGGAAATTTTGGTTTTGTTATTAAATAAGCGAAAATTCTAAAGATGTTTTTTTTGGCGCGAGGTCTACTATTTATTTGCGTATGAATGAATAATCTTATTTGAAGTGTTTATAGTTAAAACCTCTCGACGCCATTAAAAACTTATGCTTCTCCCGCAGACAAGACGTTTAAGTAAACTTGTGCAAACGGTGTTTGCGCAAGTACACCGATTGAAATAAAAACTTTTTGCGACACTCGTGCAAGCCAGAAAACTTTATCAAACTTATGAAATATATGTCCTGCACACGCTCAAGTATACTTGAAGGCAGTGGCGGCGTAAAGGGGGGGCGGGGGGGGGGGCGGTCCGCCCCGGGTACCGAGGACCAAGGGGTAACAACGACAACATACTTGTGCAGCCAAATAAGACCTGCGTCACACACAGCTATAAAAGTGCAAGCAGATATCTTTTGAACCGCGAGCGCTTATCTTTTCTACAGTCACACGACGCTATAAAATATTTCTTCCTAGTGTAGGGGAAGGAGTCAGACGAATTAGAGAGCTGCCACGAATTCCATTTCTTTGTACTGATTTGACAGCTGTCATCCGCCCGTTTAGACAGCTCCGAAATTAAAATGACCCTCTCCCCTGTTCACCGCGGAAATAATGCGCACAAATTCTCCCTATTAAGACTGCTGCGCTGCTCACTGCGAAAATGGCCCGAGATGCTGGTCTTACATTACCAGACGAGCTGCAGAGAGCAATGTTAGAATGTCACGATAGATTTTACAAAGAACTAGACCATCGTTACAGGGCAATGGATTTTATTCTGGTTATATTTAGTGTTGTTCAGACAAAAACGTTGGTAACATCACCAGAAGGAGATCTTCGTGGAATGGTTCCAAATTTATTAAAAATTTACGATGAATTTTCAGCAGAGGATATCGTGTTGGAGATATTACGATTGAGGCGCCATTTAGAAGCCGCCAACATTTCTGCCCACGAAGCAGTTCAATGGACTACATTGGAGCTCCTCAGATTCATTGTAAAATGGGGATATTCTGAGTCAGTTCCAAGTTTAGCGCTATGTCTAAGATTTTTTTTGACAATCTGTGTTTCGGTGGCTTTATGTGAAAGAAGCTTTTCAAAGTTAAAATTAATAAAATCTTATTTAAGATCCACAATGAGCCAAGTTTTTGTGACTAAAATTTTCCTCTAGGTGTATAACTATTGGTGGTATATTTTTACAGTTAATTCAATTTTAATATTATGTACTTTTGCTGACTCCTCACGACCAGTCTACGTGAGTAATATATATATGGTCTACGTCTACAGAATTCACATCAAGGTTGCCAATTAGTGGAGAATTCCCCAAATTGCGGGGTATTTTTCAAGAATTGGGTATATTGTGGGAAGAATTTTTTTGTGGGAAATTGCGGGGATTCTGGGCATTTCTTGATTATCCAACCATACTCAAAAATAAAAATTTCAATAATTGTGTCAACGTACACCTATTTCGTTTTCTTTCGTAGCAAATTTTCAAAAAAGTCTATTTTTAAAGCCCGAAACTAACGAGAAAATCCGAAAATAAACAGATAATAAATAAACGCTAATTACAATTTTATTTTGTTTAATTTTTAGAGGTAAAGGAACTTGTGGGGGTTTTGTTGGGAGTTTGAACATTTCTTCATCTATTTTATTTTATTTTATTGGGGAAACAAACAGTTTTACAATTTTGGAATGTGGAATAGTTTGTTTGACCGTGTGTTTTGAACTGGACAGTGGAAATGAACATTTTACAGAAGGTATTCGTTGTCAACAGCGTTGTGGATAGTTTTGAATTAAAAATTCTTGGTCGGATACATCTCTATCTTCTTTAACAACTTTATATAGGTATTCCATATTGCTATCTAAATTCTAATATTGAGCGAACGAAAGAGACAAATAGTATTTTTATTACATGAGGTGATCTGAAAGATTTCGTTACTCTTATGATGGATCCTAGAATGTTGCCCTGTCAGAGATGTAATTTATATGTGATCGGAAAGACATTCCTGAGTCCATTATTTATATCATTGATATACAAAATAAACGATAAAGGTCCGACATGTGATCGTTGTGGTATTTTAGAACATATTGTAGCAACCTGTTTGCATTGGCAACCCTGGTTCACATTCACATTAGAACCGAAGAAATTGTTGTAATGCAGGTTTTTAAATACCTGTAAATTATTTTTCATGGATGTATTTTTCCCACTTTGGTTCAATACAATAAAATTAGTGACGAGATGTCAACATTTTACCTAATGTTTTTCAATGCCCTAAAGACTCTTGGCTTTGTTTTGAGAGCTGCAAAAGATTTCAATAATTTAGGAACATTTATTATGTTATATAAAACCCTTGTCAGATGCCAAATTGAGTATAAATCTACGTTATGGTCTCCATTTTTCAATATTCATTCCGATAACATTGAAAAGATTCAACGGAAGTTTCTAAGGTTTATAAATTGCATATTCCTTTACAAAACATAAATTACAATAACCTCTTGGATAAAATGTCTCTATTGAACCTTTCAGAAAGAAGAATAAGCACAGATTTAATACTGTTACAAAGAATACTACATTGTAAAATTGACTGTCCCGAATTACTTCCATGTATCAATATCCATGTTCCCAAAAAAACATGCCGACATTTCTTACCTTTTTACTTCAATAACACCAGGACACTAGCTTACCAGAATTCTCCGATTCCGAGACTTCACAATCTCGGAAACAAATATTCTGATCTGGGTGATATATTTCATTTGAAAACTAATCAGTATAAATGTTGTATATTCTATCACTTTTATTCTTCTAGACACAAATAAACCTATGTACCCATATAACTTCTCCGCTTCTACTATTTTGTTTTGTTGAATCTTTTAAATTCAATTACCTATATGCGTGAAGATTCATTTTTGCCATTATGTTTACATTCTTCTTTATTGTATTAATTTTTAAGTGTTTACTCTTATACAAAATGCTTGTATTTTTTTAAGAAAAGCCCACAAGTGCGTGTAATAAATAAATAAATGTAAAAAGGGTAAAGTTAAGAATGAAAACGTATCGACTCCCATATAAAATACAACGCCGGTTTAAGAACCCTAGGCTTTCTGAGGCTAGTGACTGATCACGTCTCAGGTCAAGTCCATAGATTTGGTGTGTTTTCGGGAGTCAATAAACAAATACACAGTGGTATTTAAGGTAGAAGGTCATTTAAAAATGGACTGGAGTTCCTTATAAAGTATTACCAACAGAAGCTTACCCAGCTAGCAACTAGGGACAGTCCACTGATTTAGTTTACTGGCTAGAGTGGAGTGGAGTGATGAGATTATCTTTCTTTAGAAACGTTGACCTATATTTGTATCAAACTCGTAGTGTTGAGGAGTGTTGGAATTGAAGAGGGGGAGTCAGGAGGAAGGTGGCGTAAATTCCTGTCCTGCATAATATTATATGAGGCTGCGAATATGATGACACAAGTTCTAAAGGAATCTCATGTAGTACCTATCTACCTAACTACACGTAATAGGGCATCTGCCCAATTTGGACATATGGAAAAATTTTATGAAATTAATGAAGAAGGTAAGAGTAACTTGAGAGTAAATATTATTAAGATTCAATCTCAATATTAATTGAGGAAAAAACTTTTGTTCGTCAATTTTTGTATGGAACAAACTACTTTTGACCTGATATGAGTAATGTATGGAACAAACTAATTTTGACCTTACCTATATGAGTAATGTATAGAACAAACTACTTTTAACCTGATATGAGTAATATAAGGAACAAACTACGTTTGACCTGATATTAGTAATGTTGGGAAAAAACTACTTTTGACCTGATATAAGTAATGTATGGAACAAACTTCTTTTGACCTGATACGATTACTCGTATCAGTATTCTGAGAGCTTTGTCCGTACTAAAAGTAGCATACCTAAAATTAATTATTTATAATTTCTTGACAATAAGGAAAAAATCTCAGCACGCCCTTGTAAGAAAATTTATTACGGGTCAAAAAATTATTGTATGTAATATTAATAAAGATATTATTTCAAAGTTTTATTTCGTGTCCAGTCAGATTTAAAAAAATCATTTGTCTGAGCTATTCTGAGTAAAACTACTGAAGGGGTAACACCGCCTCGGTGATAGGAAAAACGGGTTTAAAAATAATAATAATAAAATTGGCACAGCTATTACTAGCTAGAATTATTAGAAGCTATTATTAGCTAAAAAATATAATGTCTAACCACAAAGTAATTGCTTCTTATGAAAAAACTTCATAAATAATTTATTTGGAATTTTTTAAACGTTTAAAATATTCTTTAAAGTATAGACAATTAATCTAGCAAAAAAAAAGATTTTTTGAAAATATCAAGGTGGTGTAACCCAATTATTATTACAATTATATCAACATATGTACAAATTACAGATAAAAAATTGTACCCTCTTACAGAGTAAAACGGTACTCAATGCCTTCTTCCAACTGATAAATTCTTTTCACACCCAAATACAGTAATTTATCTAATCAAAAAAATACAATGTCTAAAAAATATAATGTCTAACCACAAAGTAATTGCTTCTTATGAAAAAACTTCATAAATAATTTATTTGGAATTTTTTAAACGTTTAAAATATTCTTTAAAGTATAGACAATTAATCTAGCAAAAAAAAAGATTTTTTGAAAATATCAAGGTGGTGTAACCCAATTATTATTACAATTATATCAACATATGTACAAATTACAGATAAAAAATTGTACCCTCTTACCAGAGTAAAACGGTACTCAATGCCTTCTTCCAACTGATAAATTCTTTTCACACCCAAATACAGTAATTTATCTAATCAAAAAAATACAATGTCTAAAAAATATAATGTCTAACCACAAAGTAATTGCTTCTTATGAAAAAACTTCATAAATAATTTATTTGGAATTTTTTAAACGTTTAAAATATTCTTTAAAGTATAGACAATTAATCTAGCAAAAAAAAAGATTTTTTGAAAATATCAAGGTGGTGTAACCCAATTATTATTACAATTATATCAACATATGTACAAATTACAGATAAAAAATTGTACCCTCTTACCAGAGTAAAACGGTACAATTTACTAAACCATCATTTTGCATAAAACAAAGAATAAGTTGTCACGAAAATAACTGCCAGAAGGTGAACATTTGCGTCGGCACACCAAGACTTAATATGGTCGCAATAATTATTTTCATGAAAGCATTGAAAGCTTTTCATTTGTAAATGTGATTTTATTATAACTATAGTCCAGTAACCATGTGCATCAGACCATGCGTCAGATTTTTCAGAGTTGTTGGCCCAATGATTAATCCAAGTTTCCGACCTCGAGCGCCGAATTAATCAATTCATTATCAAAAATAAAATAAAAACCACGAAATTTTCTACCTTTTTTCAGTTTTTGGCTATTTTAACCCTGAAGGACTAGTTTTCGATCATAACCATTGTAGGTTTTCAAAGTAGGTTAAATTTGCTATAATTTTAGAATAGAACCGTCTCTGTAGACTTTATAGTTTCCAAAACACAGCTTTTCAAAATTTATCAATTTTTTTGATTTCGGAAATTTTTTGAAATATAAATGTTTTTTTTAAATTTTGATCCTATAAGCCTATTTTCACCGGGAAACGTCCCCTCTCATATTCCAATGGACGCTGAGGTTTGAGGTGACGTACAGATGAACCACTCCCTAAATTTTACATGTTTCTCATTTCCAGCCCTGTTCCTTGTGTTACATTATCGAAGCCTTGTCTGAACCTTTCAAGACCATAAACCCCTTCCCTTCCTTCTATGAGATCTGCCACAATTCATCATATCGTGAAGATCGTAGCTTGCTGGGGAGTGGGAATCTACCTGAAGTACGATGTCTGGCGCATTGTCGCATGAGGCCCCGCTGCAGTAGCTGCAAGTCCTTCAAGGGCCTTCAGCCCTGTCTTCATGCGGCTGTACGCGTCCCACAACCCCTCTTGGAGCCGCACTAAATCATCCATAAGAGGTGTTGTGGAGCTGCGTCTCTGGCCATCATCTAGGGTTTGAGGAGTTTTGAAGAAAACTGGACGGAAACATTTTATGTGGCTGAACAAAGAGCTCAGTGCACTTAAAAAAATATTATTTTTTATTATTATTCTTCATTTTTAACACCCGGTTGGAAAAAAAATTAATTAGTTGAAAATAAACTCACTACCCTTGATATATCGAGTTATTTATATTGAGTTTTGCTTATAAGCAGAACTAAATATATAACATTTACAAATAACTCAAGGAGCAAACCAGTAAAATCACTGAAATTTGTGTTTGTTTGAGTGAAATTTCAAGAATGCCTTGGAAATAATATTCAATGTAGCTGCCCAGTTATGGCGCGTTCAGACGGTTCGATATTAGTTGAACAACTTTTATTGAACAAGATTTCGCTCAGACATTTCAGTTTAACTAGAACCGAAAATGATAATCAAGATGGCGTCAACTGTAATTATTCGTGAGTGCCCCTCTATAATTTATGACCTTTTGCGGAACGAACTTGAGAACATGTCATTGAAAAGGCACAAAAACTTCAAATTTTGGTTGGAAAATGGATTCTAAGACGAATTGAATTAGGTGCATCTAATACGATTTTGAGAGAAATAGCATTACAATATTAGAAGATACTGGAGGTCATCGAAATCATTTACGAAATTCAAATGAACAATTCGGTAAAGTTGCCGAATTCCGCTGCACGCATAATCGGCATAATACGAAATAATTTATAAACTAGCTGTAACCCGCCACGCGTTGCTGTGGGGCAGTCTGTCTGCGCCGATAGAGAATATCTATATAATATAGTATATAAAAACACACATGTATTCGAATGCAACATTGTGTCAAAATTTCAAAGCAATCTGTGAAGAACTTTCGGAGATTTAATATTTAGAACAAACGAACGAATTTCATCTTAATTACAATTTTAAGTCGGGGATTTCAATAACAAAATAGATTATATGGTTATTTGATTAGGTTATTTAAAGAATTTAACCGTATTTCCTAACCTTCAAAATGAAGTCAGAAAGCGACTGAGAAAATTGAACTTTAATGCATCTTTACCACCTCCCCCTAAACAAATAGTTATTTCTTGTAATTAAGGTAAAACAATTTTAATTTTCACAAAATTTTCAAGTTTCACAGAATTTGAAAAATTTATCAAATTTCAATATTAATTGTCAAGTTCTGTGAGTGTTCCATTCAAGTTTTGTAAATATTTCAGTTCTGTGAAGCAACTTGTTGATAATAAAATGTTAACATAACATGAATAGCACTTTCACAGAACTTGAAAATTAACGTTGGAATTTGATGAATTGTTCAAATTCTCTGAAATAACCCATCCTAAGAGTATCTTTTACTCTGGAGATACTAAAAATAATCCTAAATCCTTCTTATACGTAGTTGATTGTCTTCATTTTATTTTTTATGTCCCATTTTAAAATTAATTTTATATTATTCGCATTTTTATTTTTAAATGTTTCTTGTTTTTGGTCCCAAAGACAGGCATCGCATTGGTAGAGGTCATTTTGGTACAGATATTTTTTTCACGAAGGTGCCATGTTCCTAAATAGAGCCGCCTTCTTTCGATAAAGGACGCAATGAACTAAAATTCGCAAGCAAGTTGGATCGTGTGTTACGTGTCGATTCGGTGTAAAACTCGAACGATGACTGATACTTGAACAGCAAAAGTAGACGGGCTCTCAAATTTAGTCGCTCAACTAAAAACTTGATCAACTTTGTTGAAATGGTGTTCACACTTTGTTGATTAGCTTTCAAGTGTCATTCAACAGATGGTTGATCAACTAAAATCGCAATGTCTGAACCGCTATTTCAGAAAAATCACAAAGCATTAAATATCTCGGAGTAGTAATTGATGAAAATCTTAGATGAGACTTACACAGCAAAGGTATTAGGGAAAAAACTCACTAGACTTTTATATATTTATTTCTTTAAATAAAATAAATGTGGTAAATAAAAAGAATATGGAAAAGTATTACGCGTTATGTCATTCTCCAATCGAATATGGAATTATAGAATGAGGATTTGCTAAATCTAAGTAAATACATAACTAAAGATTTCAAAAATATCCATACATTAAAATTACTTTATACAACTCTAGTCAGAAGTCAATCAGAATATAATTCGTCTGTATGGAACCCTTCCTACAAAAACCATGCAAACTCCATTGAAAGAATCCAACACAAATTTCTCAGAACAATTCACTTCAAATTAGGAATTCCCTCTGACGACATTGATTACGATTCATTATTACAATTAATGCATCTCTTATCGTTAAAACATAGAAGAATACTTAATGATCTAAATTTTTTTATTTAAAATAATCAATCACCGGTTTGACTCCCCTGAATTAACTTCGTTGATAAACTACCATGTTCCCTGTAGACCAACTAGACTCAAGTCACCTTATTATTGTAACAATACTGGAACTAACGCATAATAACATTCAATAATCCATCGCATTGCACAGATTAGGCAATGAATAGGTATTCCAACATCGATCACGCTGATTGTTTATTATCATATAAAAGATGCATAAAACAAAAATTGTCGAGTAATACCATACCATCATAATGATTATGTACATCAGATTAAAAACTACTAGTACTCGATAGGTAGAAGCTGATACCAGTGCATTATAAATATATCATAGTCATCATAGGTACTATGTAAAACTTTATCGGACTGTCAAGCAGTGTCGCATATTATTATTACACACGCGATTCTCCCGGTAGATTTACGTAATTTATTACTTTTGTTTCTTTTTCATATTATAATAGTATATATTTTATTCCTTTCATTTTCTAATAGTATATACCTATCTAATATCTTTTATTTTATTTTTTACAAACTCTTAATGCCTTTTAGACATTTTATAAGCACTTCATTCTTCCTTATACTACTTTTTTGTATATTATTACATATAATTTCTTACTTTGACTTATTACTATACTACAGATTGCTACTTATATTATATTTATATCTCTTTTTTTCATACTTTTAACCTTACTTACTATTTACTGATTATACCATTAAACTTACATTTTATATTGTTGCATTCCTTATGTTGCTGTACTATTCTCTGTAAATTAGTATGTGAATGGCACATGTTGTGCCGTATATGTGAAATAAATAAATAAATAACCTTATACGATTCAAACATGAATCGTAAAGATCATACTGAAAGTACCATCATATTAGATCGAATCAAAATGACAAGCATTCCACGTTATAAAACCACATTCGGACAAAGAAAGTACATTTATTTTGCAACAAACTCCACAACTACCTCCCCCAGATATAAAACGAATAGAAAATTTTAATGAGTACAATTTAATCAAGTATTTAAATCTGGCTGAGAGAAGTCAATGGGAAAACTCTAAAAAACACTAAAACACAAAGAGAACGCACCTAATTAAATAACTTTAGTCCGCCTCAGCGAAGGACCCCCTAGTGAGGAGGACTAAGAAATACCAATACCATACACGAAATATGACATTTCCCATAAATTCACCTCCTAGCTGCGTGAGTTGTGCGCCTAACTTTTCTTTCATACAATTTAGATTTTGTGTGAAATATATTCTTTATTTCTCCTTAATAAATAATATAAATCGAAAATACAATTAACAATTAGGCAACCTACACACAGTTAGGGTTTTTTGATAGGCTGTCCGGTCTATATTTTTTTTTAAATATGCGACATATATACCTCACTCAAGAGATAATTTACAGAGCAAAAGCCGTGAGCGATTCTGGCGGGTGGTAGCAAGACTTGCTCAAATCTGTTGAAAATGGTACAATATATGTGCAGTGTTCCCGTCTCTAATGCCTTCGTAGAGAGTTTTTAGTGTAAAGGGTAATGTATGGACTGACGAAAGAAATCGACTAGGTGTGAATACCGTAAAAAGCGAATAATATGTTTTCTTCAATTTAAATGTCAATTGCACTGAATTTAAAGATACAATTTCAGGCAATAAACGATTATTTAAAGCAGTAGCATCTAGTGCCAAACATGTTTAAAAGTGATTTTTTGTTAATCAATAGTAATAATAAATTGAAGTTTTAATGTTTATTAAGAAAACTGTTCACCCTCAGAAATTTTCTGTTTGTTTTGGCCAAAATCAAATGGGTTTATGATTATCAAAGGACCTTTAGATTTTCGACTTACACTTACGACAATTGTACCAAAAAAAAATCAATGGGGGAACCCTTTGATAAAAATGTTCGTTTTTTTTATCTGGACCATCTGGCAACCCTACATACAGTACATACGACCTTACTATTGTTTGTCTGGACCATCTGGCAACCCTACATACAGTACATACGACCTTACTATTGTTTGTCTGGACCATCTGGCAACCCTACATACAGTACATACGACCTTACTATTGTTTGATTCATATATTAAAACAATTAAAGCGACTGTTAACTCTGTCTTTGGTGGTTTAGAAAGGTAATAACACAGTAATATCATTGACTAATTACGACATAATCTTTTATAAATAAAAATATATTATATATTGGCATTAAACATCAATATAAATATAGTTTCAATAATTCAATAATTCAAAAAACATTTGACAAAATGTGTTTTGAATATCAACATTGATGATGATTTATAACATCAACAACAAAATGCAACATGGAACTAATACACCTTTTCTGAATTAACCTTAATTTTTCTTTAATTATATTTTTCATGGTATAATCCACTTTTTACGTAATCAAGAACATTTTATTTGCTAGGATTTAACGAACTCATTACATTTCACTAACTAACCTGTCAACGTTTTATGGCATTCTGATAAACGACTTGGAGTGAGTGTTTTTGTTTTTTGTAATTATTAAACCCGTAAACTTCACACATAGATTCTACGTTTAGCGACATTTTACATCAATATTGATCAAAAACAAATTAGAAAGCGCAAAACACCGCCACTGAGTACTTAATAAATTCAATTTGCCGCCAAAAAGGAGCGTCAACATGCTAGACTAGCGCCTGTAGCTGCCAGAGTTGTTGATATTGCAAAGATTTTACTGGAGTTGGAAATATTATAGGGTACTTGCTTCAACACACCATAGTATTTTGTGTATTCACGTTTTATACAGTCAAAAGTAAAAATAATAATTATTCAACTTTTATAAAATGATTTTCTTTCTGAATTAATCGAGTAGGTAGGTATTTAACCAAAGTTAGATTTTGTAATTTATAATTCCAGTGTAAGGTTTTTCTTCCACAGGTGCCACGTCCTATCTGATACTAACTAATACTAAAAATAACTTTTTTCCATAGAAGATTTTTTTCCCATACAAACAATTCAACTTTTTTTACTTAAAAATGTTGGAATTTTGAAAAAAGTCACTTTTCTTTTTTACGTGTAATTTCAAGTAGAATCATCAATTTACCCCCGGACTCCCTATATTGTTTTACACCGTTATTGAACGGTTGGCATTTATCGTGGAACTATGATTGTATATATATTCTTTGTAATATTTTAATGTTAACTCTGCCCATGTCCGTGCATATGAGTTTGAAAGCTATGATTTGCAGTGTCTCATTCTACTATGGAGTCAGAGGCAGATTTGCCCTTAGGCCTATGTGGGCCCGGGCCTAGGGCGGCCAGATATTAGGGGCGGCCAATCGTGACAAAAAAGTCACAGATGATAACAAGAAATTACTTCCTAAGTACCTAAATATTCTACGTACGAAATAGCGATATGCAAGAGCGTGTTCACACACAGCACACAGCGCGCCCCCACGCCCCGCAGCCACCCTCGCCGCACCTATCATGCTCCGTCGCTCGCCCGCTCGCGTATTTCCAATCCCTACCGTGATTCAGTTACGCTAGTGACTGAACCGCGTTAGGTATTGTTATGCATAATAGCGTGTTCACACACGGAGCTATAATATGCGTGGGATGGCGTATTTCAGCATATCGCTCGCCATACTTTCCAATTTGGAATGTACGGCGAGCGATATGCCGAAATTTGCCATCCCACGCATATTATAGCTCTGTGTGAACACGCTCTTAATCACCTTACAAAAGCTATAATAAATAAATAAATCAGAGATTATAAAATAATACAATAATAAGATGTTATTTATGCCAATAGGCCACTTGCAAGGATTTTCTAATGACTTGGAAAAAAATGAGTGGATAGATTTCTCTACTAAGATTACGAAAATGTTACTCAAAAAATTTTGAAATGTATAGTTTTTTTTAAATAAAATAAATAAATCTGTTATTTTTGGCTTGTGACGTCACCACTTGAAAATGTTCCGTCTCCAATATTATTGAATTAATTTTTGTAAAATTCCACACTGATTATTTTTTTTATATGGCAACACCTTGATTTCCGGCGACTTGTGAATTTGAATATTGACACTTGTTTGGGGTTTGGCTGTTTGTATTGTAGTCCGCTAACTTTGTTGAGAAATTAAGCATATATTATTTGGAAATGATTGAAGTAGGTTTTGTTCAGGGTCAGTCTGACAATTTGCCGAACATAGATTCATTTATGATGGCTACTTTTCTAAGTAATAATATGAATTTCATTGGAAGCGAAATTAGAAATGTCAAAACAAAAAGGTTAGTATTTTTTCTGTATCTTCTAATATACGAATATTATGTTATATATTTTGACAACATTTAATATGTACTTATATATTATGTTTCCATCAATTATTATTATTAAGACAATTGTTAACATTCAGTTATATGCAACTGTCTTTTGTTTTCAACGTGTTATTATTATATATTTTAAAGGTCTGCACGTGAAAGTTATGGTGATAATGCTATCGGGTATGTGCAGGTAAAAAGAGAAGGTCCTATCTGCACAGTGAAAGCAAAAATAACCCCCGAGCACCGTGTCCGCCAAAAAGCATACTCTGTTGTACTTTTGTGTGATGAGATGGAAGATGAAATACAAGTCTTAGAATGTCAAGACTGTGCAGCTTCTAGAGGTTAGTTGAACTGTATGTCGCTATATTGTAAAATATGTTTCTCTCCTCTAACCTCTACACTCTTCTACCCTATGGAGATGTGGGGAAGAGCAAACTCTTGTGTGATGTAACAAACACAGAATCATTGCGAGGGTCTCTGCCAGCTACCTGTTGACAAATAATTTATATTTGGAACATTTTGCTTTCAGGTGGCTGTAAACATGCACTGGCATTTCTAACATGGCTCCATAGGAGAAGTGAAGAACCAGCGTCGACATCTGTCGACTGTTATTGGAGAAAATCAAAGTTATCGTGTGTCGGAACCTCCCAAAAGTTCATTCTGGCATCCCAAGTTGGCAAGAACGCAGTAAAAAGCGTGGAAAAAGGTAATGGAGATTTCCTGGCAGCAGTACTCCAAAGGAGTCTTAAGGAGGGGCTTCGATGCCAACTGACTCAACTTTACATGGATCCGAAGCCCACTGACTGTTTGTCCATGCACAGGATGATTTCTGCTTTTAAGAAAACACGAAACCTGCACAATACAAGTGCTACAGATTTCATCAATTTTATTACATGTGATCTAAATATTCCTCCAAATATCTTCGAGGAAGTTTTTTCATTAACAAGAAAGCAGGCTAACTGCCCGTTATGGTACGAAATGCGATATGGCAGAATTACTGCATCCAAACTATACGAGGCAGCTAACTGCAAAACATTGGATGGAACATTGACTGAAGTCATCTTAGGGGCAGCCAAGATTCCAGACACAAAGGCTATGCAACGAGGTCGGCTTTTAGAACCTTTGGTGTTAAAGGTACTAGCAAACCAACTGGGACACAAATATAAAGAATGTGGTTTCAAAATCAGTTGCAAATTACCAATTATCGGTGGCTCCCCGGATGCAGTCACTGATGATTATATTGTTGAGGTCAAGTGTCCAGTCAAACATAGTACAATGAAAAATTACTTTTTTGAGGGTGTTGTTGCCAGAAAGTATTATGCACAAATGCAAATACAAATGTTTGTACTGAACAAATTCAAGGGAGTGTTTTGTGTTGCTGAACCCAACTTTGAATCATCTGGCAAAATAAATGTTTTCCACATCGATTACGATGAAGAATTCTGTGTCGAAGCTATTAATAAAGCCATGCTGTTTTGGTCCAGAGCTATATTTCCTGTACTTAAAAAAAATGTATAGGTATACATTATTTGAAATAAATCACGTATTTACTGCACTACACTCGCTTCTTTATTCATAATAATACATGATTATATTGATTATGTACAATAGCATCATATTATTTTCATCCCATCCACCATAGTATAATATGTATTTGTATAAAGTGACAGAAAAACAAAAACAAAAAGTTTACATAAGACATATTTTTACATTTATACCTAGTATTTATTTGATAATACGTACACATGTTATTGTATTATCGCATAGATTTTTTTTGTATTTATTATTGGAAGTAAGAAAATGATTACAAAGTGGAAATTCTAACACAAATAGAAATGTATTAAAAAGTGGAACATGATCACTTTGCTACAACACAACTGTATTTATATAAACTTGATGTAAAAGTAAGGCGTAATGAATGAATAGCAATCAATCCACTCTCAGTAAAATATTGGAAGCATTATTATAGTCAGTACTTGCACTGACTGGTAACGCTGGCCGCTAGATGGCGCTAGTGTAGCATGTTGCATTTCTTCGGGACAATACAAACAAACCTAATGGCGGGCTTTAATATTCTTTTTACGTGTGAGCATAAGAACAGTAAGGTCGTATGTAGGTTACTAAATATTTTATTTTCGACTTATATAATTTATTAACGTAAAATAAAGAAAACATTTCAAATAACATGCATTAAAAAAAACCAACCCACAGAAGTCACGGGGCTAGGAGGCGCTAGTATAGCATAATCAGAATGTATGGTAAATGTAAGAAGTTGAAGGTGTTATACATAAATTATTCTACAGTATTTGATATTATCCCTTTTGGTGGCTTCATTGCCTATAAACTCTAAGTAAAAGCTCCAACATATGTTTTTATAAAAAACACATACTGGCGCTATAATTACATAATATTATACACTTTAGACTTATTCTATATACATTACATGAAGGATAAACAAAATTACACTGGTACATATTATGAATATTTATATTCAAGTTAAAGTTTATATGATAATGAAGCGCACATAACATTTTAAACTAAACATTAGCGTAGAGCACAAAACACTAAAAGACTAATAATATTAATAAGACTAATATGATCAAATTATTGGTTTTTGTAGATTTATGAGTCCACATGCAATCATAACAATATGGTCAACTTGTTGAGTCAAATGGAAGTCTATACAAGAATGTGGCTTTAGAATATTATACTCTCTGAGCCGGCTTATTACACGTTCAACGTGTATACGCAGGGCTGCTATTTGCTTGGATAACTTCACCTCTCTTTTAGTGCTATTTACACCTGTAACAACACTTGGTGGACGCACAAGTTGACAATGTTTGCCTTCTAAAATAGTAGCTAGTTGCTTAAAACCTCTATCTGCCATTACCGACATGCCTTCAGACAAGTTGTCCAAGAAGCCGCACTTTTCCACAATCATCATATCTGTAGTACGTCCACCAAAGCCCTTTGAAATGAAGTTAATAAAGCCATCAGGAGTGATTGATATTAGGTACTTGAGTGTATTGCATTTTTTATATTCTGACCAAGTTAGTGCCTGCTGCAGTGGATTTGATGGCTTCTCTATCTGAATTTCAAAACAGTCTATGATTGATACGACATGTTTGTATCTTGCTCTGAATGGAATTGGTAGTAAGGCTTCTATTGCTTCTGACTTAGGCCAAAATACCAGTTCTGCAAGATGACGAGATAACTTCGGTAAACTTTGCTTAAAGATTCTTGAAGCTTGAGCCTCAGAAAGGCCAAATTCATCACCTAAAATGCTGAAACTAGAGTTTAATTTAATTTTTTTTAAAACGATTAAAACATTTAAAATGTTTATATTTTCAAGGAGTGCTAGGGTTTTAACAATCCAATAAAAATCTTTAAGGATTCCTAAATACAGCTTTGGTTTGTTTTCAATATGCTGCAGAGTTAATTTCAATGACAGACTTTTGAAATCACTATTTGAACTACTATCAACGTACGAATCTGACGTAGCTTGTTGGGAGTATTCTGAACCAGATGCCGATTCCGAGGCAGAACTGTCTGGCTGAAGAGTGACATGCTTTAGTTGTACATTCTTGGTATTTTTATTATGCTTCACAGGAGAAGTACTTACGTCACGAGTAGTTAAACACTCGATTGGACCCCTACTGTGTTCTTTTCCTGTATTTGTCAATTTACTTTTGAATTTCTTTTTCAAATTGCATTGAATGGCTTTCGAATCAGTTGCGTTCTCAACTATCAACATGTGAAAGTTTTCTTCGGAGCTTGATGTATCTTGTGGTCCATCCACATGTTGTTGAAGTATTTGGAGTCCAGAGCATTGAGGCTTCTCGAGAGGAAACGACACTTCCAGTTCAACGTAGTCTTGAGGTTGATTGATGATCTGTTGTGGCACAGACTCATCCACATCAGACAGGCAAGGAGACATTGGCTCGAGACTTGCAACAAACACTTCACCGCCTTTAGATGAGCTTGGATGCTGATCCACCACATTGAGTAGATCTCGCCCATCAGCTCCAATTTGACATTCAAATTTATGAGGAATGGTTCCTTTTTTTAAAAGCACCCTTTTACTTAGATGTTGGGGCCATTTCCGAGCATCCACGCTTAACTGAAAATAAAAATACAACTTATCAAGAGACATTGTATTTATTCAATACAAACTTAACAATGCAAATATAATAAGTATCTTCATTTGAGAATAGCCTGCAAAAGTGTAACAATATTGTAATGTGTGTAGGCTTGTTGTCACTAGGTAATAGACCCACCTACTCAACCTACTGTACTGTACAGCAAACTATTCGTGAAGCATGCAACAAAGAAAAATATGTATTTTTTAAATATTGTGTTCAAACAATAATATTGTAAAAAATATACTTACATTAAAATGATCTTCACAGACATATCGTACGGTTTTATTTGACAGTTCACCCAATTGACTGGACCTATGAATTGCAATACACCATTGTTTTCTAATTGCTGAAATTCGCGGTACAACGAAAAATCTTTTTTCCTTAGTAGTCGCCGAAGTATTTGGGCACAAAGGAACCATACAATATTTATAATTATTTTTACGATCTCGGATCCTACGGTTACTACATGTTTAATTAAATAACAAAACAGTAACAAAACGCAGCGTTAGAATTGGAAGTACTTCGTTTTGACATGACAGATATTATTCAGAAGTGACAGATGTTATGATGTGAAAATCGTACAGATTATCCTTCCGTGGCGGCTGTCTTAGAAGTATAATGGTGATGGTCCTGATTTTAACAAAATCAAATTTAATAATATATTATTATGAGTTTATGAGTACAAGAATAATTTAAATCGCAACATTTGGATAGTATCAAACAAGAGGTACAATATCAAGTTATATGTTATATAACTAGAATGTGCAGCTGTTAAAAATAGTCTCATTCCAAAAACAAAAACCAACCTTGGTACATATAGAATATATAGGTACTTCGACCAACTAAATATATTTTATGAGAACCTTCTTTATACTTGTTTATATATTTCATATTGTTGATAAACCTTCCCCTTTAATTCATTTAATTTTATGTACATTAGGTTTTATTGTAAAATATTTGGATTAAGTGACTGAACATTATAATCGTATATATTCATCAATCCTATAATATTGTGTATAAGTATATTTATATTATATGTCATCTCATTTAATATGGCAGACTGAGATTGCAATATCCTCCCAGTACTGCTGGAATAAAACTTTAAATAAATTAATAAGGATTAATGATCAATAAGAAGGTTCAAGGAAAAAAATATTTATGAGATGTAATATTTTTGGTATGCCTCGTTATTCTCCTCTGCCATTCGTGTGAAATGCGTCGTTTTTTTTTTAAATGTTTTTGGGCTATGTAATTATTTTGTTTTCGCACCCATAAATTATGTTCCGTCTTTCCGGTTTATGAAAAAATGGTCCGATTTTTCGGATTAAAATTTTCAAAAAATCGCCATGGTTTCAAAAATACGATTAAAAAAAAAAAAAAAATACAGAATGTCTTAGAATATTTGCCTAAACCGGAAAATAAAATAAAAAAATGGGATGCAAGAGGCCTATTATGAACTTTCCACTGATGATAGTGAATAATAAAGTGTGACATTATAAAGGCCATTTATCCAAACGCGGATATTGCTCTTCGAATGTGTGTGTGTACTCCCGCCAGTAACTGTTCTGGAGAACGATCATTTTCTTGTTTACGACGTGTAAAAAATTATTTACGCACAAGCAAAGGCTGAACAATCTTGCTTTGCTTAACATAGAAGCAGATTTTTTAAGGAAATTGGATTGCGAAGATCTAATTAATGATTTTGCTGCACTTAAGTGCAGACGAGAATTGTAACTGCCAGATTTTTGTTTTGAGTTCAGTTTTTTTTTTATGTTAGATAATGCTTTATGTAAATTTTTTTACCAACGTTTTAATTTGTATTTTAAGATTAGTTATTATATTCGAATATGTACCTTAAGTTGATTTTTATTTAAAAGAGGTGCTGATTTCTTTTATTTGTTTGGAGACTTAATAATAACTTTTTATCCAGCCCGTATCTGGCAACCCTAATTGTAACTGTGAAACACTTATATATTATTGTATGAGAATAAACCTGAAACTAGTTAAATAAATTAAACCTAAAACTGTTTTAAATGTTTTATTCAAATCCTTGAAACCTTAGAAAGTATTGCAAACTAGCAGCTATTATAGTTAACTAAATTTCTGAATCGATTTCGATAAAAGTTGTCAATAAAGTAAATTCATTATGTAGTCTATATCAGGGGTCTCCAAACAACGGCCCGCCAATGTCATCAATCCGGCCTGCGACAATCGACAATTATACAGTAATTGAACTAGCGAATTTAGCAAGCGTATTTTTTTAACATTAATTCCACACAGGAGGCTTTGAGGAAAATATTTTCCCTCACGACCTATGTCATCTTAGGTGATGCTGTGTGGAGGGTCTTTTTAAGGAAGGAAAGGATAGGAAGTTCTGAAAAGGAAAATGTATGAGGGGTGAGTAGGAATCTGGGGATTAGTGTGTCCAGGAGTGACATACGTATGAATACATCCCTTCAACTGCGGTGCAAGGCGATGGGTCAAGATAGTCCGGCTGGAAAGGTCATAAGGCCTCCCTCGCCCAGTCTCTCTCGATCCGGCCCGCCACGCAGCAGGTGGGCAGACGTATCCGCCGCCAAGACCTGGACAAATCTCACCCCATGAATGATAATGGCAGGAAAATTAAAACGGTTTTGACCCTAGGAACTTACTGAAAAGTTTGGATACTCCAGGTCAATATGATGGGTACTGAGAAAGGGGCGGCTACATGGTCTGGGGCCTAGGGCGGCCAAGACTGCAAATCCGCCTCTGTATGGAGTTACTGTTCTCTTGATTGGTTGGTACCTTATTACTATTAGTTACTATTAGTACCTACCACTCAGTTGTCCCCCGAGATCTTATATTTGTATAGATACATATTTTGCTCAAGCCTCTGATGATGATGAAGGGATGAATAAAACAAGAAAGTGTGAAAAAATGTTTACTTATTTGCTTTATTTTAATCATACAGATTTCATACATATATCATAATAGTATATATATGAAAGTAAGCTTTATTGCAGTGACTTGCCTTTTTAATGCGGCTCTTTGAGGATTTCTTGTGATCTTACTTGCTTTATTATTTAATATGTATTAAAATGGCTTGCAATCTGCAGAACATTTTCCAAAGTATGTATATTATGATGGCATGATTGATTTATTTTTTTAATACCAATAATTATTTGAAATTCATCAAAAGATTCTTGAAATAAGCTTTGCTTTAAAGCTCCGACAATTTTTATTTAATTATTTAATGTACCTTTCATTCTTTTATATTTTGACAGATGACATTAAAGTCTACAAAATTCCTGCAACTTTCCTGCAAGAAATGGGTTTCCGTGGTATACGACTGCGATACGAATGGTAATATTATTAGCCTTAATATAGTACTTTAGATACCGTCAACTAAGGCATCTTTACCTAATTTTTCAATAAAAAAGTTAATAAATCGAAAAAAAATCATCTTTTGGAAATGCTATCGCTTTAGATAGGTTAGAGTAAGATATGACTTTAATTTTATCTACTCATTGGACTTTAAAACTGTGAAACTAACCGACTAATAATAAAAGTAGGAGGTAGGTAAAGAAGTCACAAACTTGGCAACTTTACCTACTCAAAATTTCTCAATGAAACTGAAAGTTTATGTATAAAATCGGTAAAATTGGTGTTCCTTCCAACGCTTGGATCTCGATTCTATGCTTTTTGCAAAAATAAAGAGCATTTTACTGGCAACACTGGTTAGTAGGTAAAGATGCCCGACATTCTGACTACATTTCCATACAAATGCAATACTTTCGTTAGGGCTGCCACCAAACTTGAAACTATGTAGGTAGCTATATCAAAAACATTAATATAAAAGATCCATCTTATTTTGTTTATCCAAACGTTTTATTATAAAATCTTACACAATTTTTATAGCATTGGCAATAAGAATAATTAAGTATTGGTAACTTTTTAATGAAAAAAAAGTATTATTATAAAAACAAATGTATCATTATTCAACTTTGTGCGAAAATTTGACGTCGAAGTAAAGGATACCACGTCGAGTTTTGTCAGGTTCCGGTAAAAATTTTACAATGTCCACAGCAAATATAATGCTGACATCGTCGATCGTAGGCCAGTAAAATCCACCTTTTCTGCATCTTAAAAACTTTGCTGAAATGTCAAGGCCGCTTATGTCTATAATTTGACCGCAGTAATATTTTTTTATGTTTTTGGTGCCCGCAAAGCCAACTAAAATGTATTGCCCAATTTGTATTTTATCTCCTTCCTTTTCAAGCATATCTGCCTGTAGCTCCACTTTTTTTTCCATAATTTCTTCCCTCCCCATTTTCTGCTCATTCACAATCTGCGGCTCAACACCCCTTTCCATTTTAGTATCATTTGGTTCTTCTTCTTCTTCTCCTCTTTTTATTAAAATGTTCGACAGGATTCTTATTTCAGGTTTCTTTCTTAGAGCTAAGTCCGATGATCCTGCTAGATCATTGCTTTTTTTAGGGATTCTTTGTGTCACTGCCTCTTCATTGATATTTTGAATATTTCTCTTTCTAGTTGCGTTTTTATTTAGATTATCAATTAATAGGTCATTGCTCGTAACTGATTTTCCAGGTATAACATTCATTTTCTTTTTTGTGTTTCTCTTGATAGGATTTGGTTTTCTGTTTTCTTTGAGGTAGTCAAGCAAGGCTTGATCCACATTATAGCTGATATTTTCACTGCTTTCAGGCATTTTTTTATAAACTTGCTGTGGATTGTATGGATGTATGCCCGTTGCGCGGAACCCACTAATGATGTTGTTTTTCTGGTTTATGTTTGTATCTTCAATTAATTGTTTCAACAACAACGGAAAATGATTTTTGTTCAAACAGGCCTGCTTGGGATTTTCGATTTTATATTTCATTAAAATTTTTCTCCACGATTTCTTAAGTGGCCCGAAAAAGGCCACATCAAGAGGCTGTGTAAGGTGGGTAGAGCACGGAGGAAGAAAGGCAAACCTTATGTTGTGCAGCTCACATAGTTCTACAACTTCGATATTGATATGACTTGAAAGGTTGTCACCAATTACCAGTTTTGGCCCTTGAAGCCGCCGGGCCCACGGAATTACTATTGTTGTGAACCAATCCAGAAATGTGGTTGAATCAAACCAACCGCTTTTTGTTCGGTTGTATCGAGCTCCTTCGGGGCCTCCCTCACACCAGTGACTCCACATGCACTCCGATTTGTAGACAACATACGGCGGTAAAAGGAGCCCGTTGGCTACTCCAGCAAACATAATTGATATGCAACCCTTTGAAGAGTTTACTATTCTCTCTGGATACTTCACCCTACGGCGAAATATACATTTGGCAGCGCCTGGGTCATCACTGACATTTGTTTCGTCATAATTCAATACATGACTTGTTGCCAACCCTTCAACGGATGCTTTTAAATTTTCAAAGTAAATTTTGAACTCTTCGATTGTTTTTTCCGCTCGCGCTTTTTTATATTTTGTGTAGACCTCACAGTTAATTCATGTTCGTGTCTTTTTATAAAACTTTTTACCCACCAGTTGCCTGGAGGCTTATTATCAAATATATACTCTCTGTTATTTTTTGTTAGGTATTCATAAACAACCATACGAAATTCCAAATGCGCCAAAGGCAAACCGAATTCTGATGCGGCTATTAACACTTTAACAAATTTAGATTCTTCTTCCTCCGTGAATCTGAACCTAGGTCCAGGTTTATCGGTGTGTAAATTTTTTATCCTTTTTTCAATTGTCCTACGGGGGATACCAAATTGCCTCTCTGCATCATAAGAATTAATTGTTTTTTTTTTAACCAAATCAATGGCAATAGACATCATCTCTTCGGAGTAATTTTTATAAGGTCTAGCCCCTAGTTGCCTTCTACTCCGTATAGGTGGCATCCCGAATTAACCTAAAACAATAAAAATAAATGTACATAACAAAAATTGCTACAAAGTTAATCGCCCTAAAAATACAGTAAATCTGTCAATGGGATAATTTTTTTTAAAACTACATAAATAAAAAAATATTTTGAATTCTTCATAATAACGGCTTTATATAATTGATACCCAAGTATTTAAGCACTGAAAATAAAATCAGATTGTTAAATAAAGAAAAAAAGTGCAAAAAAATATTATAAATATTTCTCATGATTGGACAACCCTATTCATAGGTCAAGTTGCCACTCAACATAAAATGGTAACTTTACCTATCGTCAACTAACATTACCCAGACGAATTTCTTCATAACCATTTAAAAGAAACGCTTGAAAATCACTTTTACGTCTTCAGAAGAGGATGTTACATAAAATATATCAATTCTACTCACCTTTGCTCAGCAGTTACGACAAAAATGATGAAATTTTGCACAGGAACCTCCAGCACCAAATGACGCCACGCACTTCGAATCTTCAATGTCTTGACAACTAAGGCAGTGCTGCCAGTGGAAAGTTTTTTTAGAGTTGCCAGGTCCATCAAAAAACTATCTACCAGTCATTAAAGTACCTACCGTTTTCTGCTTTCAAGGAATTTAAGTTTTTCAAGCACTAGGTAGACGCAGGTAAAGTTAACTGAAGTAGGTAAAGATGCCATAGTTGACGGTACTTCAACAATAATAAACATCCAAAAATTCGTCGATAGTGTGAAAGGCATCCAATTAGATTAGTATTCAATATTTGTACTTTATATTAAGATTTCAAAAACAGCAATAATTAATAAAATCGAAATGCTCCAAGTCAAGAAACATTCCGTTTATCCAAGACAAGAAACATTCCAAGTTCATTCGAGCGAAGAAACGAAGAAACCTTCTGTTACCAAGAAACAATCTGTTTATCCAAGTCAAGTAATGTTCTGTTTACCCAAGCCAGGAAACATTCTATTAATCCAATTCAAGAAACATTCTGTTCATCCAAGCCAAGGAACATTCTGTTCATCCAAGCCAAGAATCATTCTGTTCATTCACGCAAAGAAACATTCTGTTCATCCCAAGCCTAGGTACATTCAACATGCTTGTTAAAATGAATTTATTAAAATATTTATTCAATATCGTAACAAAAGGCGACAAATATCCTATAAAAGCTTTGAAAAAACCCTAGCATAGTAATCATTATTTTTTTATAAATGTATACAAAAATTCGTATGCACTAAACGTAATATGTATCAATGCACTTATTTTAATTGATGTAATTTTCAGAAATAATTATAGAATCAACATATTGTGTTTATAATTTGTGCACTTTGAAAATCGATTCACGCGAATGGAAATGGAAGAAAGCCAAAGGATATAACATAATCATTTCTAAACCTTTGTTTATTAGCTTTCTTCTCCTCAAACTAAAATATAATATGAACTCTTTTCTTTATATCCTGCTTTTATAAATTGCATAAATACTTATACAATATTCACTATTGATGCATCTCTTGCAAAATTCTGGGAGCAAATATTCAAATGTTCTTGGCACATAAAAATAACTTAAAAAGAAGTTTGGGAATAAAAAACGAATCAATTGAAGAATGAACTCGTAAAAGAGACAACAACTGAAGCTTGAAGGTAGATTAATGAGTTTGTGAAGGTGCAACGTAAAGGCAGCGTAACGGTAGAGTGTTCAGTAGCCGGTGAGGTCAGCGAACGTTTGGTCCATTTCGTCGGCGATCGCCTTATACTTGCTGCGCTCCTGAATGAGGTCATCTGCGGGGTTAATGTTAGTTAGTTGAGTTAAATGGGAAAACATTCACAAAGTTAAGGGTTGCTCGTGTTAAAGGGAAAAATATAGACAAAGTTGAAGAGACAGTGGAGTCAAAGCGAAGATGTATCATATTAGGTATAAAATTAAGGTATTACATGAGATGAAAGGATAAAATACACAATATCAAAGGGTCGAGGTAAAGGGGAAACATATACAAAGTTAAAGATAAGTTGAGTTTAAAGAGAAAATATATATAAATGTTTATCATTGTTAGTTAATTTGAGTAGGTTTCCACTATCACAGGATAATCTACGAGATGTAAGTTTTTTTCAATAATGTTGTGAAGATCATGCTGAAATGACAATAGTTTATTAGTGGGTTTTGCTTAATTTCTTCATCTGTCAAGGTTACAAAAATAACTATGTATAAGTAGTTACTTTTGAATTCTTTCCTTTAAGAATGATTAGGTTGAGATAGATAAAGGAATTGAATGGAAAAAAAATCATGCATGTACCACCTAGAAGTTGTCTGTGATGTTCTATAATAATAATGATGCTCGTACCACCTAGAAGTTGTCTGTGATGTTCTATAATAATAATGATGCTCGTACCACCTAGAAGTTGTCTGTGATGTTCTATAATAATAATGATGCTCGTACCACCTAGAAGTTGTCTGCGATGTTCTATAATAATAATGATGCTCGTACCACCTAGAAGTTGTCTGTGATGTTCTATAATAATAATGATGCTCGTACCACCTAGAAGTTGTCTGTGATGTTCTATAATAATAATGATGCTCGTACCACCTAGAAGTTGTCTGCGATGTTCCTTAATAATAATCATGCCACCTAGAAGTTGTGTGCGATGTTTTATAATAATAATCATTATTCTCCTGCAAAGTAGGCATCTTCCTTTTGTATTTATATTAATTTACTAGCTGTACCCCATTGCTGTGGCTCAGTCTGTCTGTGCAGATAGAGAAACAATAGCGTGTGTTGCTTTTATGTGTAACAGACGGCGCCATAAATAAACCACTCACTAGATCGATATCTTCGTGCTTTTTGTATGAAACAAATTGGTCCTAAAAACCATAGATATGCCAATATATAGACAGTACAATTCTCATTCAGAGCCTACTTATTATACTATACAACGAAAAACTCTGAATGTTTATTCCATAGACTTTCAGAGTTTTTCATTCGTGAATATAGTTAGGCAACAATATGACGTCACAATATTCACGGTTCGTATTTTCATTCGGAGTTATACCCCCCTGGATGGCGCTGTTTTTAAAAAAAAGTGTTTTTACCTTACACAGGGACATCTATATATGTAATATAGGTATATAAAAACACGCATATTCGAATGCAATGTTGTGTCAAAATTTCATAGTAATTGATGAAGAACTTTCGGAGATTTAAGATTTTGAAAAAACGAACATTTATATTTTTATTTATATAGATAAATGCTTTGAAATTGCCTACTGGATAATTGATTGTATAATACTTGGAAAACTGTTTTTTACAGCCAGAAGAAAACAGTTTCAATAAACATCTTATTTTATTGCAACAATTCTCAGCAATTTCTCCGTGAAGTGTGAATATTTTCCAAAACTTATGCAATCATTGCCTGTACACATATTATGAATACGTACCTATGTAATTAATTTTAACTTATTTACTTTTTTTTATTAACAGGTTCACTGCCACCTTTGGGTGAATGCTTGGAAAACTCTGACATGTAAACTTGGAAAGCTCTGTTCCAACACCCGTGGACAACAATTTTTGATTCATTCAAGCACGGGGCCAACATAAAAACAACACCTCACGACAGTTGCCGAATTTACACAGAGTATTGAAAGTTATATTGACACACATGCCGATTGGCGGTTGAGGAGTTTCTCGAACCATTCTCGTTGGAAGTGAACCTGTTCATGCAAAAGAAAATCTGTCTTTTCAAAACTATGTATACTAAACTCTACACAGATATAAATAGCCTTTCGAAAACTATGTACACTACACTCTACACAGATAATAGACTTTCCAAAACTATTTATACTACACTCTACACACATATAAGTAGCCTTTCCAAAACTGAAAACCAAAAAACTATGTACGCTACACTCTACACAGATATAAATAGACTTTTCAAAACTATGTATACTAAACTCTATATAAATAGCCTTTCCAAAACTATGTACTGTGAAACTCGCTTAAGAAGTGTTCATGCTTAAGAAGTTTTGTTTTTCGGTCCCTTGGAATTTTGTACAAAAAACTGCAACAAAAACCGGTTCTTCCCCACATAAGAAGCTTTAGCTAAAACAGGTTCCGGCTCATAGAGCTATAAAATTAGAGACGCTAGTGCGTACTAATAGCTCGTCGAAAATTGTTCCACTGTTAGAACGCGATAAGCGGTGCACGTAGACCGGAATCGTTGGGAGAGTTGGAGGTCAAAAAGTGGAACCTATTATTTCACTTAATGCCTAATCTAAATATAATACATCAATGTTCCCATTGATAAACATTTTTATGAAATTAGTTGTTATTGCCCGCATCCCCATTTAAGAGGTTTTAGAAGTTCAACAGTAAAGCCATTACAGATCATAACTAGTGTCACAACATAAGTACCTGAAATTAACCTTATTTATTGTTTTTGTGTTTAATTCATAGAACTCCATTTAATTTTTTAAAAATTTAATTAAAATCAAATATAATTATTAACACGTTCCCGGACGAGCATTCGCATTGGATAGTTTAATTATGTCGCGGATGCTATAGCATTCGAAGTTTATTAAGTTTTTTTGTCAGATATGCTTGAGCAGTTGCTTTATCCTTATAAAATATAGATAGTCTATTTCTTACTGTCACTGCTGACACAACCACAGATCGCTTACTGTCACATGAGACCTTTTCTGCACACATAGATAAAACAGTGTTTACCCCTTCCCCTACAGCTCGCCCGGCGTACCCCGCGTGGTGGTGTATGCTATAGCATGCGTCAAATGTATTGAGATACGTCTGCTAGAGCATTCGCGTCGCACTTGATGGTATTGGTTGGTACGTATCATGACGGAAATGCTAGAGCAATCGCAAATATCTAATACAAAAAAATAGTGCCAAAGTAGGGTGACTCACTGCCCGTGAACGTGTTAAGTTCAAAATATTGAGTTTGAAAATGGCCTTGAAAGCCGAAACAGCTGTAACAATAACAAAAACCAAAAAATACTTGCAGAACTTAATAATTATATTATTAAATTTGATTTTAATTAAATCAAAAAATAAATTGACCTGTCTTCAACAGTCGTAAAATGTACAACTTTGCTTACGCATAGCAGCTTGAGATTTTTGTGTATGCTATAATCGAAGAAATATGATAGATAGAATGATGTTGTAAAATATTTTTCATTAATTTTATCTATAAATTTTAAATAACGATCTTCATTTAAAAAAACTGCCATTTTTGGATCCCACTTAAGAAGTTTTTATGTCAGCTCTCTTGGAAAACTTCTTAAGAGGAAGCTACAAGCCAAAAATGTGTATATTCTTGGTATACCTTATATTGTAGGTAATAGGCATTAAAATCGCTTGACAAACGGAGTCTAGAAATGTTCGATTTCAAGCACAAAACTAGTTTTTATTTATTTTGTAAATAATTTTATAAGAAAGCAAAAAACTTAATCAAGTGAAACTGTCACAGATAATCTTAGCTATAATACTGTAATTTTTAAAAGTTGTTTCCTTTGCGCATTCATACATTTCTATTGAAAAAAAATATTTTTTAGTAGTTTACATTTATATTTTTTATCAAGTAATTTTTTTTTTTTATTTGTATTCTACTCCACCGAAACGATGGGAAAACCTACAATTCATCTAAAGCATATTTTTGGTATTCATAATGTACACCAATTCGTTATAAAGATTAATCAAAATAGTGATTTAGCATTAAGCTTCGCCTTAAGAGAGTTTCACTGAATACAGATATAAATAAATTGTCTTTCCAAAACTATGTTTACTACGCACTACACTGATATAGTGAACGTACAGAATGTGAATATACCGCCAAAATAGTCAGCCATATTATCTATGTACGTATTTGTCTATTTAGGCAACTTTAGCTACATAAAAGAATAATAGGATGGCCTAGCGCACACATGTATGAAGTGCAATTTGAAAATTAAATTTATAAGAATACTCCAGATTAATCACAAGATGTAAAGCAACACAATTAATGTGAATATTCTTTTTTTATCCGTTCTCAGGGAAATATGCCAAATAAATTTACCACAGTAATCTAGATAAATGCTTTTCAAAACACGTAAATGATTTTTCTTAAAACTGCACTTAACACTTGTGTGCTAGGCGATGGAGTATAATGGTGCTGCCACACGCAAAGCTCACATCAAAAGTTAATGTACAGCGCATCATCTTTTCTACCGACACACGACGCTATCAAATATTTCTTCCTATGGTAGGAGAGGGGGTCAGTTGAATTCGAGAGCGGCCGAGGAACATAATTTCATCTGTCAAAGTGACAACTTTACTTACTGACAGCTTGAGCACGTTTTCGAAATGGATGATACTTGTCGCCTATTGCTGGATCTGTTGGACAGCTCATCCTCAGATGATGATGCCGCCAACTATATAATTATAAATGCTATTTATAAACTTTTTAGATTTTAAACAATCTGCGCGTAAATAGCGCATTTTCACATAACCTGACATAACCTCTCCGTCGAATCAGGAAATTCGCAGTTCGCACGACATATAATAAATTATTGTAAAATAAGCTCAACTTTCGTCCAAGCCGTCCAACTTTTATCAAAAAACCGAATGATATTACCATATAAACATACTGAGATTAAAAATATGATTAATTTTGAAAGGGCGAAAATTTGTTTACTTCAAATTCAAATATTGATTATATTTATATTTTAAATATATGTTAAGTATGTTTGCCAAATAAAGTTTTTTTTTTATGTTTCTAAATTTACTAGCACACATGACGATATGAGCTAACATAATAAATAAGAAATGCATTATTAGGCTGCTTATGTCATGGCTGTCAAAGGAAACACGGAACTTAGTTGGTAGCTCCGTAATTAAAATGACCCCCTCTCCTTTTTACGGCGGAGAGGGGGACGCATAACTTTTCAAATATCGCGTCGGGAGCGGTTACGTAAAATAAATTCGGTTAGCGAAGTTCAGAACCACACTTATAGCGCGTTATCTTTTTACGTGTGTCGGGTCTGTATGGGATTGTATGGCGAGCGCTATTGTGCTTTATATTATCTGTTGATGTGAGCTTTGCGTGTGGCAGCATCATAAAGCTGGTAGTGAATATATTATTATATATTTGGTATCTGCTATAAAATTTGGGACATTAGTGTGTGTGTTTGTCTTATTGATAGTGTTAGTCGGAGCAAATAAATGCTTGAAATGAAAACATAATTTTATGATTGAGTATTGCTACTTTGTAAATATTTAGTTTATTGTAATGGTTTGCATGTTTCAAATAGGGTAGTATGTGTAATTAAACTAGGAATAGTATAATAAATACAACAGTAGAAATGTATTACGATAATAAATAAATTATAAATAATATTTAATTTTCTTAAACATAAATAGTGTGAGTCGTACACAAAGAATAGATGGAAAGATGCAGCTTATCAAAGACCTTTACATTATGAGTAAGTGTACAAAAAGTACACAAACGTAAAATTGTAAATATTACTTTAAGTACAGCAGGTGTACAAGGAAAATATTGGCCTAAGAATAGCTTGCAGATATAAAAGTAAGATTTTTTTTGATGGTGAGGAACAAGTTATTCCTTGAGGATGAGCTCCACGAATGCGTTGTCCAAATCGTCTCCGATATCCTTGTACTTTTCCTTCTCGGCAACCAGCTCGTCTGTAACGGAAACCTCGTTAGCCACAGCCCTTTCCGAACCAAACTCCCGCCAAATTAATAGATTTTATTATTTTGTTTAGTATCCATCAATAAATCAATAGCAGAGCAGAAGAAAATCAGTTATTAACAAACACTACGCATCAATGCCAATTAAAAGATAAACATTGATCAAGATAGTGAATTCCAGTCATCATTGCCTAGTAAGCGAAATGATTGAGAGGTTTTTTAGGCAATGTTTGTGGTTTCGGTTGAATTTAGGTGGATAACTGAAATTCTTCTATAATTTATTTATCTGTATTAATAAAAAGCGATTATTGCTTACGTGTTATAATCTTCGTTAAAGATGAGTTAATAATTACGGAAGAACAGATGAAGACGGTATAGTTGTACTGTTGGTAGATCCGTTGTAACCTCTCCTTTTGCGTAAATTAATTACGTATCAGGAAGAGAGGTTACAACGGTGCTCTCAGAGGCAGAACCATAGATAAAGTAATATTAAAAAATTATAAAGCATAGTCATGATTTATTGCAATGAGTTTGTACAAAATTATAAAAATGAAGCTTAGTTCAAGTGGTTGTTAATTCAGTGCGGGAGTTATGTTTCAGCTCAGAACCCGCAAAGGTCGTGAAAAGCGCAATCCAGATTTGCTCCGACTTCGTTGTAAATTTCCTTTTCGAAGACCAGGTCGTCTGCAATGCGAAGGTTTTAGTAAAACACTTGCGGGCACTAATCAAAGCGGTCAAATATGAACATGAATGATAGGCATTGGTACATCAAATCTTAAGTTGTTTTGGGGTGTTAAGCCGTGTTGCGCTTGCTCCTCTTGAGACAACTTTAACACCAGAGCAGATTGTATACAACTGCCAGGACACTGCAAGGTTGTTCATTTGTTCAAGGAGAAGGAAGCGTAATAGCATAGGTGTACTTTAAAAGCCCAACAACATACTTTAGGTTGTGATTATCATCAAAGAAAGTGTTTCCATAGTCTCTGGAGAAACATAAAGCGCCTGAAATGCTGTGATTGCTGAAGCAATGTTATGTAAGTACTTGAGGTTACAATTATTTTAAAGCAAGCGAATTGACAAAAATAAAACGCATAAAAAATAAAATTCAGTGTTTATAAATAATATTCATACATTTCAAAATATTTACAATATCCTTGTATCTACTTTGTACATAAAATATTATCTTATATATAAATATACAAAGAGTGGTAAGGTATAAAAGAAGTGTGCAAGTTAGAATCACGCCCAAGCCAAATCTTTGTAAGATCTCCGAGCTCCAAAATGTTCAATAATATAGTTCTTATAGCAAGCATCGATGTGGAATGTCATTAATCCACATAAGCAGTGAGCAGAATAAATCATTTTCCCTTTCCGGAATGTTGGGAACCTAACTTGCACACCAATGTCAATGTTAACATTCGGCAATTCTCAATATTTATTACGGTATTCGAAATTTATTAATCATCAATATTTTGGTTTGTTGGCATTATTCGATGCTCAAGCTACTTGATGAAATGGGTCAAGCTCACATATATTATGAGTATAGCTCGCGTGTGAGATTAGCATTATACTTCAATTGAGAATGGCCGAGTAGTAAATGAACAGTTCCCAGATATAAGATAGTTGAAACTAGGCGTTAATGTTTTAGGAAGCTGGCGCCTCTGCAGGGGGAGCGGGAGCCGCCTCAGCAGCGGGAACGGGGGCAGGGTCGGCTGCCGGGGCTGCCTCGGCCGGGGGGGCGGCCCCCTCGGCGGGGGGCGCAGCTCCTTCGACCGGGGGAGCTGCACCCTCGGCAGGGGGCGCGGCACCTTCCGCTGGAGGTGCCACTCCTTCAGCCGGGGGAGCCACGCCCTCGGCGGGAGGCGCAGCACCTTCGACCGGGGGGACGGCCCCTTCCACCGGAGGTGCCGCCCCGTCAGCTGGGGGAACTGCCCCCTCAACTGGGACAGCTCCCTCAACTGGAGGGACGATCCCGTCCACAGGAGGAACGGCTCCCTCAACCGGGACGGCTCCCTCTACCGGGGGGACGGCTCCCTCTGTTAGAGGAACAGCCCCATCCACTAGAGGAACTTCACCACCTGCAGGAGGAACAGCCCCCTCAGCCAGAGGGGCACCATCCACCGGGGGCGCTGTTTCTGCAGGCGGAGGAATCTCCTCCACGGGTGCAGGAGGGGGAGTGGGTTCCTTGGGAGGAGGGGTGGGCTCCTTGGGAGGAGGGTTAGCGATGAGGTAAAGCTCCTTCTGTCTATCTGAGAGGTCCACGCCAGGAATGAGTTCCACGAATGCGTTATCCAGGTCGTCACCGATGTCATTGAAGCGTTCCTTCTCTTGGATAAGTTCGTCTGCAAATGCGGCAAGGCATGCATAAGCGACAATGACAAGCTGCGATATAGCTTTTCTTTTGGAAGGTTCGTTTAATAGTTTTGAGCGTAATTAACCGTAAATTTTTCTAAAGTCTGCGTGACTTCTCCTTTGTGACCAATGATTTTCATCGCTTCAAATTATCAACCGAATACTTCCAATTTTCAGTTTAATTTCTGTTGAGTGTTTGCTCTGCTTGAAGTTTCTCTATGAAGCATGCAGGGAGCAAATAACCGGATACAATATTTCATGGTTGGGGTTTGAATACAAGTACATAACCCAATGCGCCATGCAGAATATTAGTTTATTTTTGTTATTCTCCCTTTACCAACATTGATAGTACAACCCAAACTGCTTTATATTATGTAAATTCCACTTCATCTATAATAAATCTTGAATGGAGAAAAGGGTTTTATTTTTCAATTGGGTGGTCATTGCGACTTAATTACTTGTATGTGGACACCACCTCAATTCTGTAGAAAACTTCAGTTATACAGGACTAAGGTATTTGTGTTATGGTGGGGGGTGGGGGGGGGGGAGTTTGTGGTTTTAAGTCGTATTAAATCATTATTTTCATAAAATGATGTGGCGCCAGTCTTGACTTGAATAAATAATATACATAGATATTAATAAATAAAATACAATAAGAATATTATTTGGGAGGGGTTTAGAAATCAATATTAAAGAAAACTTAAAACCATGCTCTAAATATATTTTGATGTACTTCTTTATAAATTATAATCTCTTCTTTTAATATTTGTCTACAAACCTTTTCAGGGATAGTGCCCACTTTAACACAATTGCAATGTAATAGAAACAGTTATTGATATAATGCCTTCTATGACTTACCTTGCTTAATCTGACGGTTTTTTATTTCTTTTTTTTTGGTTTTATTTGGTAGTACATACATCAAAATATGTTTTCTTGTGTAAAACAACATCAAAATAACAAGCATGCTTGTAAAAATCAACATCAGAGATTTCAGTTCCCTTTTGTTTACATTGTTTAGTTTGGGGGTTGGTGTTGTCATTAAATATCGACTGTTTAACCACTGGTTAAGTAAAACTATTATTGTAACGTAACGAGTGTACAGTGTTGTGCTCAGTGCTCAGAGCTCATAGAGATGTGTAATGACAATAGCAGAAGGTGACGGGGGTATAAATTAAAACAACAAACACACAAAAACTAAATAAAAATATTATAATATATTTTATAAACACACATATTTAAGTTATACATTAACTATTTTATTTTTCAAAAAAAAAAATCTAGCAATTTATCAATGAATGCAATCGCGACATCAAAAATATTACAAAACTCATTCTTCATAGATACTAGAATAAATTGGTAAAAAAGCTAGTTTATTGCTTAAATACAGAAAGGAGACTGATTTACAAAACAAGCTCTACATTTAAATTGGGTTAAATCATTTGTTTGTTTCTTATTGGTAAATGTTTTCTGGATCACCTTCAAATATATTAGGATATTTATAATAATGCGTGAACCGTATTACGCTTTTTGTAAAGATTGATAACAAATTGACACAAATTTACCTCAAATAGCTCTTAGAAATATTGTAAAATATGATTAAAATATGCCAAAAATATAAAATCTACTGGCAGTGGACTTTGTTATCCAAATCATGATAAATAGAGTCAATGTTTGAATTCCATTTTAGCTTCAGGTGAACAAATCAAGCAATAATACATTCATGCTCCAAACAACGCTAAGTTAAGTGCGAATTATTATACAAATCAAATAGGGAATGTTACTGTAAAATACCAACTCTGCTTGGTACTCTAATCAAAACTAACTATGTTATATGAACAGAACGTGTCACTGTACTCATTTCATTATTGAATTTGTTTGTATTTTTTCCGACTCTTTTTTCGAGTTTCGACGAGTTCTCCGCTAAAGACAGTTTTTTGTCTGAAAAATGCCCGAAGTCACTTAGAAGAGAAGTTAAATATAATTTGGAATGAATTCAGATTATTGCGCTCTTTCAGTTAAAGTGATTACGTCGAACTTGCAAATGTTGTACCGCATTGCACATGTTAGCGCATTGCACATGGATATTGTGCGTGGTCAAGTATTTTGGTTGTTTGGTCCCAGTTTGCCGTTTCCCTAAATATGCTCTCTAGAATAATTTGCATTCTGAAGAAATAACTTAATTAAGAAATAATCTTTTCCGTGTTCACATATTCTGAATGTCGTGAAGGGTGGCCTCCATCTCCTCCTGGAGCAATTTATTCTTTTCACGTTCTCCTACGATATCGTCTGAAATGGGTTGTGTCAAATAAGTTAGACTCGAAGCAAACACTCAAATACGAGCCACGAGAACAAACAGAGGAGATTTCTTTAACTTTAACCACCAATGTGACTGAGAGAAGTTACTGACGTTGATGTTGACGCTGACATTACCATTGAAGCGGGACTATTCTGGTTGGAAAAGACACACGAGATCGGGTGGGCGATGGGCAGTCAAGAATTGGCAAAACTAGAACCATTTGAGCAAGGCTTTGTCCAAAGATGGATTGTAAGTCAAATATTAAAGAAATCTTCTTGAATGTTAAATCAAACAAAACAAACAATACATATTAAGACAGCAGAGAGCATGCTAAAATGTGTACATCTGCATTATTCAAAATCAACAACAGCAAAATCTAAAACATGATATTTTCAAATGGGGATATAATGGTACATTCGGAAAGAACAAATCCAAACTGTGTATGTTTTGTGAATCTGTTTTGTTTGTAATAGAAGCATCTGACATTGTTAAAGCTTTAAATTATTCATTCTAAATAATCATCTAAAAATTAGGTCAACGTAGTCATCATTCTAAAATTGTTACATGTTAAATAATCAATGAAAAGATAAAAATTCTAAATAAATTATCAGCTCTTACTACGTAATACTGGGCAGGTGCCTTATTAAAAAAAAACAATACTAAGTAAAATATAAAAGCATATCAATTTCTAAAAGCGAAATTGACAAGTATAAAATGTTGGAAAAGTAAAAAATGAAATGGTAGATAATTTGTTTGTGAATAAATGAAAGGATCGCATTACCTTCGAGCCTGTCGACTTCCTTCTGTAATTTCTGAACGGAACGTTCGGCAAACTCAGCACGAGCTTCAGCCTGGAGGGAAAACAAACAAATAATTCTCTTAACTCTACTTTCAAATTATTGAAGACCACAAAAAGCGGGCAATTTAAAAGTTCATTAACTTAATGTTCAACTTATTTGATTTGTAATAACTATTTTAATACTTTTTTTTTTTAATTTCTGGAAATAATCATTCTAAAATGTCTTGACAAAAATGTGAATTAAAACCAGGAATCGAATTCAATACCATTTAGAAAAGCAGTAATTTACAGTTAAAAATTAACTTTTTAATTAGCAAGAAAAATATTACGGTCTTCAACAAATAAATAAATTTAATATGTTAATGTTTCCATGCCATTCCAAAAGGTTAGTAAAATGTAAAACGCATGGGATTCAAACCCATTTAAATCAATAATTCTCTAAACGACATTGCACAGTGTGTTTAGCATCTTTTGTGTTATTTTGTATTTTACGATATTTAAAACATTAGGAATTAAGTTATATTTCTATGAGAACACATGCACACATTTTTTTACCTTGTAAATCACCGTCACCCAAAGTTCGTATCTACGTTTGTTCTTTTAAAATGAATAATAAATAATATATAATAAAATTAGCAGACCAAAGCGAGTTGTGATACATGGTGCTGGGAAGATGTATAAAGGAATCTACTACAAATCTACATAAATAGTAACAATGCTATTTGTGCTCGACATCATTAGATATTGTGTCAAAATTTAAATAATACACCGCAGTACTGAGTTTACCGCAACGTTGTAGAGACAATGCTGGCAATATAAGTTTAATAATGCTAATGTGTTCTCTTTCATTTCAAACATCTTCAAATATTAGCTGCTCTGTAGTTTTCTGTATTGATTTTATTTTTATAACTTACTTAATTAATTATCACCAAATAGCAAAGTTACATACTTTATTCATAACCCTTACACAATAAAAATTGGACATTTACTCAAATAAGCTGGGTGAAATAATGGATTTCTTAGTCATATAATGAAGTGACAATACAATAATATTATTTTAATATACATTTAACTTTAAATGATGCCATTTGAGTGGTAGAAAAAACTGACAGTGGCTGATTTAAAAATTAATTTTACGATTTGATTTTAAATGAATGATCAGATTGGGTATTCGAATCCCAAAACGAGCAGCTATTTCGTATCACTAAGCAATATAAAAAGTTTTAATTGAATAATAAAAATGGAATATGGTGAGCAAACCAAATGCAAATTGGGTGCACATTGAAATGTGAATGAGGGAGGAGTGAGTGAGGTCACCCGGTGACGCCAGAGTGAGATAGAAAACACTAGGCGATATCCGAGTGAGGTGGTCTTCACTAGGTGACACCATAGTGAGTAGTCACCTGGCAATCAGGTGACACCCGAGAGGGGTAGTTGTCACCAGGTGACAAGTGCAGAGCAAGAGGAGAGGGATGAGACAGATGATGGATGGGTGAAGTGGTACATATACTGATGAAACTTACAGTACTGAGTTTATCGTTAATCTTTTGGATCTTATCCTCGGTGTGCTCGCGTGTGGCCGTCGCCTGGCGGACCGACAAAGAAAGAGAAAGCGGCAGACATTGCCAGAGGTTACTACAGGGGTAGGCAGAGCCACAGGGGTGATGTGACACCCGGCATGGGACAACATTACAACAATACACACCGCTCCGGTGACATGACACCATAATATTTACCAAATGTATATTCCAAACACACAATGATTGAAAAAAACATCACCCAAAACCCTCAAAAAGAGATTACGTTTCACTAAGTGATATTTTACATTTAGTTTGCTGCAGAGTAGAATACAAGCAATCAATTAAATGTATCCATTATTATATACATTATTTTTTTTATTTCACAGTGTGTTTGGAGTACTTAAAATAGGAAAAGGAATAATATACACATTCAACCATTGATCATTTTCTAATGAGCATATTGTGAGAAAATTACAATTATGGAATTGATACGAAAATGTGACAATTACAGCAGTCAGTCGGAAAATAATCAGGGTTGAAAGTTGACATGAAAACGACAGGAGCGCACAGTAAGTGTACAACAGATGGTTGAAAGATACCCCCGGCCATAAACCTGGAAAAAATACTAGCACCGACAGGGGACAGGGTACAATATACAATAATATACGGAACAGCATCTAGACGGACGGGTGGTAGGGGAAGCTAAACTCGCTATGTTCTGCGGTGGTCCCACAAGTTCCTCGAAAATTACCTCTTTTAGTTGTCTGTCCAATACTTTCACTTGGCCTTCATACGTTTCTTCCCTTTGTGTCGCCTGCAGGTAGGTAATGGTAACGGCAGGTGTTAAATAAAACATTATATTAGATGGGCACAACAGGTTAAAACAACAATCGAACATTGCCTCTTTAAAAACTATGGACTACCATAACAAATTCAAGACAATACATTTCTCAAATGATTACTTTCTCACTTGGGAATGGAACCAACACTTGCCATATTCAAAAACAGAGTTTACCGCAGAAATTGCTGCTTCATCTCAAGTGTGTGCATCAAAGGCATTATTGGTCTGTTGAGACCAGCGCCAGATGGCAGTTGAAAGGTCAATTGATTTAAATGCAATAATATTCTATTGAATTTGCCCGACAGTCCATAGTGAATAAATGATCAAACAATCTCGTAACTGCGTCAAATGTTAATGGGGAGCTCTCTAAAAGAAAATAAACGCAAGTCCAACAAATTAGTCAAAATCAATCAACAACAATAGCAACTGCAAATGGTGGGGTCATCAGGTTGTGTAGGGTTGCTGGTTATGGTAATAAAACAACACTGGGCGGTCAGTCAGGCTGTTAGGGAAAAGGATTATGTTTGTTTGTCTTGTGGGCCCACAGACCTCCTTCAAGCGGGTGGTGAGGGTCTTGATCTGGTTCTTGTATTCCTCCTCTCGCTGGTTGGCCTGTGTATCCGCAACAAAATAAAGGGATAAAAAAGAGGACCTTAACTATGTGTGTGAAATTGGTCTAATCATCTCAGTCAGACAAGTTATTTTGTCTCCATTTGCAACATGGAATGTAAAAAAGTAGTATGTATTATTTTTTCATGTGGATGATTTTTGAGAAAATAGAAAAACATTAATATTTTGACATTGTGACTGATTAATTATTAAAAGATTATATTAATTCAATCATTCATAATTTAACTTTAAAAAGGCTGAATTTATATACAGGGTGTATCGGCACTAACCCGACAAACTTTAACCAGCTATTCCTTAGCACATTTGGAGTAAAAAATGTTATGGGCACTTTGCTGTCCGGTAGCATTTTTTTTTCAATTAAAAACAAAAAATTTTTAAATTTCCGCACTACATCACTGTCATTGGCATTGCGTTTCGTGTTAAACAGCTGTTATAAGCAAGTGTGTCAAAAAGCGTCTTTGCTCTTTCGCACACACTAAATAATAATAGTTAAAAATGAGACGAATGGTGCCGTGCTATTTCGTTGTGACTGTAAACGTGCGCCAATATAGGTACGCACGTGCATTATTCAACGGAATTCGAATAAAATATTTGCCAGATGGGTTTTCAAACTTTATCAAAGGATAAAACAGTGGTGACATGTGGTGAAAATATGAATAATAAATTTTTTATTAAAAAAAAACGTTACCGGACAGCAAAGTGCACATAAGATTTTTTACTCCAAATATGCTAAGGAATAGCTGGTTAAAGTTTGTCGGGTACGTGCCGATACACCCTGTATAAGATAGCTTTGAGTGTAAATATTATACCAAAAGATCTATCTCTATTGTCAAAACTTCATCTGCTACAGAATGCTCTGTCTTCATAAAATGTAAAGTTTTGCTTCATTATCTCAGAATATGCATTTATGGAAATGAGTATGTATCATGTTCAGGGATTCAATCAGCAAACTATATTTTGCAAGTGGTGTGAATTTAATAAATGTGAATTTTACCTTTTCTTCTGAAACTTCAAGTGACTTAAGGTTGTTTCCTACTACGCGGAGTTCCTCCTCCAGTTCCACAATTTTGCTGGAAAATAACAACAAATTCATTAGTTTTGAGACCCAAAAATATTTTACATCAAACACCAAATTTTGTATAAATTTAATATCAATGAAACAAATTGCCATAGTCATCAAATGGCAGCTAAACTTTACATAATAATAATAAATATAATTATGAAATATTAAAAAAAAACTTCCTGTCCATGTAGACAAAATCAAATTAATCTTATTAACAATGCGAACCATTAGGTAGGTATAAACGTAACAAAATAAATCAATAAGGTTAATAAACCATTCTACTTTTCAATACCTACAATTTGGTAAAAAGAGACATACTTGTAAAAATAATTGCTTCTAATTAAAAATAGAAACGTTACAATATCTCCATATTCAACCAGAAATCTAGGAAGTAGTTTTATATTACTGTTTTTAGGATGAATACCAATCTGCACATTTGACAACAATTCAACATACATTTGAACGTAAAACATGTTTGGGGAATCTGAGAATTTTGGATTACAGTAATGTACGTTTTTAGGCATTTTCTTAATGGACTGACCTTTCCGAATGTTCTGCTCGTTCCTCTGCTCTCTCCAAGTCCTGCTCCATCATGACGAGCTTGCGAGCGACCTAAAAGTGACCAAGCCACAGGGAATAAACTCCGTGCAATTAGCTAGGGCGTACAACACTCACACGGTTACAGATCGCCCAACGGGTCTACTAATAATCGCTACAAAATGCAACCAACTATCAATTTGGTGTAAGCCACCATGTAAACAGCTGAATACAGCTAACCATCAAACTAGTGAAAGACGCACCGCAGTGTGTGACAACGTAAAGCAAAGTTACAAATTAATGTAAGACACTACAAGTGTTACGGAATACAGTAAGCTGATTGATATTTTGTAGATTGGTAGTAGATTTGTTTGACAAAACTAAAGCAAATAAGTAAGTAAAATAAAGTATAGCATAGTAAACTGATGGAAATGGATTTTTAAGAGGTCAATTCACAACATTTAAGGAATGTCGTATTCAATTACTGTGGCAATGATTTCTTGGCCACTCTCTCAACCAGTCTACCAAGCTAAAATATAACTTTAAACAAGTAAGAATAAAATAGCAAATTCATGGTAAGTTATTAAAATAATTCATGCATAAATTTTGATGATCTGCTCTCCGCCCTTTGCTGAAATAATAAAGTTTAAAAAAACTACAGTTGATTGGTCAAATCAAATAAAAAACGTGGATAAAACAATCAAGCAGGTGAATAATAATGAGAGAAATACACTTACAACACAACTTCATAATTTTTTACTAATTAATTGTAGTAATTTGACATAAATTTATTGTTATGGCTCAATTATTTATTTTTAAATATTTTGTGCTAGGTACAAAAATTTATTTCACATAAAAAGTACTGAGAAATCAGATATAAAACCTTTTAAAATATCTTAATCGTTTTTCTAGATGAAAGATATAATTGAAAAAATGTTATGACATTAGGCATGATTCACAGATTCAATCCAAGAATATAATGCAGATTGAATGTAATAATGTGATTTCATATCGGGCAATGCTTAAAAGAGAAAGTGAATGGATCAGTAATAAGTTAGCATTTTCAGATATTACATTCTCAGTGGATTTCGCTTTAGTCTTTAGGCTTTAGTCGGCTGATCTCACTAATCAAAAGCCGAAATGGGCTGAGAACGGTCGTTTGACGAGAGACCGTTCAATTTGCAAAATGACGATGTTGGTCTATTTGATAGTAATCAAATGCGATGAAGTTTGAATAATTTAATTATCATTTTATTTACCCAACTTAATGATCATTTTAAAATGTCAAAAACCAAAGATTGTCAGGTTAAGGTGTATTTCTCTTATAGATTAACAGGCAACACGCTAACGTTATCTGTCTGGTAAAGTTGAAACGACAAGCATGGCACTAAAATCAAGAAGATCACAACACAATCCATGGTGTAATAAAGACATACGATTCTCCTGCATCAGCACGCTCCTCAGCGCGCTCCAAGTCAGCCTCAACCATGGCCAGTTTACGGGCGACCTGTATTGTACAAGAAGGTTAGTTCATGGACTTGGCATGGGAGTCTCCTGAACACGAGATAATAGGGACTTTACTATGCAAGACTATATATACTAGGAAATAATATCAGGTAAAAAAATAACTAGCTAAAAATACTAGCCGGTATTTCAGTTGATTTTGCAAAAGCAACTGAAATACCGGCTCTTAGAATACTTTAACTTTGTAGAAAGTCAAATAAGTATCCTTGTTAATTCTCTAAATAAAACGCTATATTAATAATTATTTATGATTCATCAAAATATCTAAAAGGATATATTTTTGTTGACATCCAATGTTTTTTAACCTAACTTATTGACAAATTATTAAAGATATATGTAATCTATATCAGACATGAAGAATCATTCAAAGAATCTATCTATATTTAAAAAGTGAATCACTTTAGTAGAAACTAGAAAATGTATGAATCAAATATCAAGCAATTAAATATTATTTTGAGCAGATGTATAACACTGTTGTAAAGTCAATCTGTTAGACATGCTGTGTGTAATGTGTATGCAAACAAAACATCATCGGGACAACTGTGTAAACATTTAGTTGTGAAATAGAATTTCCTACAGAGATTTATGCAAAATTACTATTAATCTAACCATGGCAGGAGATCAATATCTCATATAATACAAGGTGAAAGATGTTACGTCTTCCAAGGATATTATAAAACTGCACTTTTTTTTTTTTTTTTTTATAAATTTAATTTATAAAAAAATTAAATGGAGTTCTACGAATTAAACACAAAAACAATAAATAAAAAAAAAATAAAAAAAAATAAAAAAATATAAAACTGCACGTTTGGCTAGCCACATCACCAAATAATATCATATCTTGAGTAATCAATAAGAATTATCTTCCAAAGATAGGATTTGGGCCATGTTTATTAGGAGACATGAAAGAGTCCCAATTTGATACATGTCACAGCCCAAAATGAAGATAAAAGTAAAAAATTACCAACTTTGAGTTCATTTGTATTTTATCTTGTCTAATTATCAGGGAGCCAGTTAATACATATTGTGAAAAGATAATACTCTATTTTGCAAAAAATATGTCAATTGATAAGGCGTAGGCACAGGTGTTAATATTAATCAAACGGGGTTACTGAATGCCAGTTCTATTGACTACCAAGTAAATAGTACAGTTAGTTAAGAATTAATAGTACTGATTATCAATTTCACAGTTTGTTATTATTAGGACAATATCGACTACTCAGAGTTAAAACTTGCGCTTTTTGAGCTACTGTGCTTAATATTTTAAAATTCTCTACATTATTTTGAATATCAACATTCTTACTAACAACTGAAGTTAACAAATTCAATTCGGAGTAGTTAATATTACAGTAAATATTTTTGTATCAGATGGTTGAAGGTCACACTGGAACAAGGAAGCTTTGGGTAGTAAATTATGGAGTAAAAATCATATTGGTTAACTTCAAAATAGAGCAAATCAGTAGATGTCAAAATTGTTCAATCAGAAATCTACAAAACCACAGATGAGTTGATAGTTGAAGTGAACTGACATACATAAGCAGTGTCTCCAAAGAGAAGGATATCCAGAGAAAATATGGCGCATCACACATACCAGTCTTGCTTCTTCCAAATCCATACACCTTCACACACAATGCATTTAATTGTTTCTCATTTCCAATTCAATAGAAAGACATTTAATACATTAACATAATTTCCAGCTGGATGTCACAATCGCTTGTACATACTTGGAATATTTTTTCAAATTGATTTTAGAACCCGATGCAGCAAGTCTCAATACAATGGCACATAAATAATCAGCCGTTGATGGTGCAGACATGCTGAAACTTCCATGACATTTGCAGTCTGCACATTATATTAGCCATTTATTTATTAGGTGTCTCACGATGATAAGCAAGACTATTCTAACCCACTTCAAGCATTCTCTTAACCAGCCATCAAGCCTTATTTGAGCATCAAGCCTCATCAAAGAATAACTTGGCAACAGCTTTACTAAACATACAGACATTAAAGGATTCTTTCTCTTCATTCAGTAATAGAATACTAGAAATACCTAACTTATGGAAGTATAAATAAGTATCTCTGAAAGATAATAAAATAAACTTGCATTAACAAGAAACACAAGTTCCTCTAAAGGGCACAAAATACACTTTTCTCTACTGAAGAACGCATTCAAAATCACTAAGGCCCAGTTGTTTTGCAGAAATTCACGTGTGACAAACTCATCAACTTGCGATTCAGCGCCATTTTGTTTTGACAATTGAAAGGTTCCCGTAAAATGCTGATTCTAAGTCCGTTTCAGCTTTTGAACAAACTGTGATCAGCAGAAGAGGACAACTATCATGTTGTTAAGCTTGTCAGCTTATTACAATTTGATAGAAAACTGAAATGCACCTAGAATCGGCGTTTAATGGTAACCTTTCAAATGTCATAAAAACAAAATGGTGTGGTGGAATGGCCATTTGATGAAAATGTTATATTTAAATTTCTGCGAAACAACTGGGCCTCAGGATTGGACCCTAATGTGTCTAGGAATGTGTATACAAAAAATAATGAACTCATCCAAAATCAGTATCTTCAAACACTGAAAACTTTCAACCCCACCTGTGATCTGCAAAGCCAACGGAACACTGTGAATATATTAATATTGATTAGTAGACAAGTGGATAGTGAACACAAAGGCCTGAAACGAGAAACACCTCATCGTATTTCTTGTCAGCCTCCTCAGCGAGGAAACGGGCCTCCTTCAGCTGGTTCTCCAGGGCGTCCATGCGCTCCTCATCAGCCAGGGACCTGTTCTCCAGGACCTTGCGGGCACTGGTGGAAGATGGCCAAATCAGCCGTTAGTCTTGCATTACTAATTCGGGTAACATGACGCATATAACTACATATACTGTTATCTAGTGGCAATGATATGGGAACCTCTCCCTCTTTTCATAACAACACATGCATGTGCATTGTTTGGATAAGTGAAAGGAGAGGTTATCACTTGAAAGACTTGCATACGTAATACATAGCCAGCACTAAATTATATCTTGTTTTCATCACCAGTAGATTAACATGACATGTTATATACATTTAAAAGAGCATATAGATTTATTCAATAAAAATACATTGTTTTTTTGTCACTTGATTTTATGCAAAACACAATAAAGTGAATTAATTGCAATGTCTACAGCAGAAAAACATGATTAAATTAGTCTTATTATCAATAAATAAATTGGATTCAACCTTAATTTTTTTTGCATAAGCAGTAACTTTTAGATGTATAATTATGGCATAAACCCAAGTGCCTCTAATATGTTGGTCGATAAGATAACACTATCAATGAACAGGCGCAGCATTTCACCTTACACTCAGCACAGCAGCTCAATAACCTGGAATAAAAATGTTAGAGAAATAAAGCAAAGCGTGCACATATTATATTTTCTACTAATTTCATCCAACTTAAAGTAGACTGCATTTTTAAAACATTTAAAAAGTTATAGCCGTTGTTATCGTTTCAATGTGCCATATTTAGCACTATCAAAAGTATGTTACAATAGAATTTACTAATAAAGGATAAATAATTTTGTAAAAATATGTCACATTTTATTAATGTCAACACTTTTATATATTTTGACTTGTCTAATTTGACCCAAAACGCATTGCTCGCAATAAGGCAAGAAATTCATTAATTTAAATAACACTTGTGACATTTTAAAATAATTATGCTTAGGAGGCGCATTGAAACGATTCAAATAAACATTAAAATATGCTGAGAGGCTCTGACAATAGACAATTTACTAGGCTTAGTTCAACGTGACACAATCCCATCGGTCCTAACATTTAGCTCTATCGCCACCCAGTTTGACTATGTGGGCTACTAGGTGGGCAATCTAAAACAAATATATTTTTACCCCCTTAATGGAAGCTACAATTGTTTTACTTAGAAATCTACCATCAAATCAAACATAAGGCAATTGTATTTTAGAACAAACTATTTTGACTGCATAAAAGACATTTGTGAAAAAGCGTGAAAAATGATCCAGTGTCAGAGAAAGCTTGCGGGTATAGACATACCGCTGATAGTTCCCTTATAACCTCTCCCTCTTTCTCATAAACGAGGCATGAATCAGAACGGAAGGTAACAAAGGGTTTCGTTAGACATGTGTTTTATTCACCTCCTCGTATTTTTTGTCAGACTCCTCGGCTATGAGCTTGGCCTGGGACAGCTGTGCCTCGAGTATGGCCACCCGGTCATCTTCCATGTTGGTGCGGTTCTCCAACGCCTTCCGTATTCTGTTCGGTTACAACACACGCCACGGGTTTAGTAAGCCACACACAACAAACAAACACACCACTTCTCGTGCGGGATTTAGTTAAGACAACAAATAACAGTGGAATAGAACAATTCTAATTTTTGACTCATAACATTTTATGTTTAAAAGAAGAACAAAAACTGTAGATTGCTAATTTTAAATTTAGAAGTGAATAGAATACACTTTTTAAATAGTCATTTTAATTTTGTTATAGCGTTGAATGATGAATGAGATATATTCATGTGTAAATTTAATACAGATCATATAGATTCATAAGAAATTAACAATTTACTAAATTATATCGCACCTCAAAAAGATTTGGGTTACTTGTTAAAGATTTAACTGGCAAGATTTAACAATTTAGTATACATAATATATGTCTTGTAATATTCCATGAAATCGACGGCAATATTTTGTATCTACAATGTGAACAGGTAGGTATTTTCTTTGATGAAACATAGTAAGGAATGAAAATTATTTAAACATACATTTTTAAGGCATTGAAATAGTACATCACAATATTAGAAGTCTATTATAGTTACCTGTTCGCATTTCTAGACTGAACATATAAATACATAGTTTAAATTACATTATGTGTATAATTTTCATAGACTCTTTGAGTGGAGCACTTTGAGGCACTTTGTAAAGGCAGTTATCAAAATTCATAGAATTATTACCTATCATGGAATTATATTAACGGAGATAATAAAGATTAATTCTACTTTTTAATCTGGAAAAAAATATTTGAATTGTAATAATACCATATAACTGACAAATAAAAAAGAAAAATATCAATGAATGAGTAACTTCTATTTAGCAGCCTCAAAGTGAAATAGAAACGTTAATATTTAGATATCAAACTTAATACATTTGAAAAATCTATGTTTACTATTTATATACAAAAATAAGAGTTTCAATAATTATTATCTATAATAATGTACAGACAATAGAAAGATAATCTGACTGAAATTACCATCTATTTATGTATTCTTAAAATTGAGAGAAAATCAGTTTTAAAAAAAAAAAGCAAGCTATTTTATTATAATTAATCGATTGGTAAACCTATACCAAATTTGTAGCAAAAAATTAGAATCCATAATAATTAGATGTAACCTTATTAATTCAAGCTATCAAATCAAGTCCTTGTCTTTTAAATATTTCTATGAGTAGTTAACTAATATTTGGTAGGCCTTCCCAGTACTGTAGGGAGTTTAGTGAATTATCTATTCGTAAGAACAGATTAAAGATTCGTTTTGTCAAATCGAAATTTGGCAAAAGGAGTCAATAATCTATTTACAAAATTATTCAGAGGTGAAAACACACAAACTGAAACTGAAGATATTTTAAGACTAAAAGGAAAATGTGTCTCGAAACAAAGCCATAATTGATTCAATTAACTTTTGTTCCAATAGGCAAAGCGGGAAAGGTATATAGATATTGTGCGTATCTATGAATATAACATTAGGTAGTAATAAATCAACATCAAATAACTAAATACATGAGGTAATCCTATTTTACTAAATAATTTCACATTATTCATAAGAAGGCAATCCAATTTAAATATTATGTTAAGAATGGATAAATGATTGAATAAGAAGATTATGGTTTTAACTAAAATAAATCACTATTATTAAGTACGAAAAAAAAATAACAATATCTTATCTTAAGTAGGTAGAGTTAAAAAAAAAAATCATGCAGGAATATTAAAAATCATGCAGTTATAAATATGGGGGTGGTGAAGTCCTAACAAAGAAGCAACTGCAATCTAAATAAATTCATGCAAGATCGAAGGCAAACCAAAAAAAAATACTTTCGCTTTTACAACTAAAATTCAAAATATTTTTTATTCTGATAAGGGAAAATTAAAAGCAAGTATTCTAGGTGTATTCAATGGTCTTATATATTATTATTATTATTATTAAAGGGTCGTATTAAGAATCATAAAAAAAACTTATAGTTGGACAGCTCTCAAATACACAAATCTAGGAATCATTAAAAATCATTGATAGTCAATAGAAAAGATAGTTTGACGAAATAATATTTCACCAAGTTTCTGTTCAACTTTGGAAGACTGAAAGGATTTTTAGTCACACTCTTCTAAACACTCTTGTCTCCACAGCAATCATCACCAACATCAATAGGCACTAATTAATCATCGTAGACGTTTACGTAAAATAAACGGGAATTTGTAAATAAGTTTCCATTTCATCCAAGTGTTGACGAGAACTCAAGAATGAACACTTGTTGCGGAGCCGTCTTTATCACAATCAAATCGGGAATCCAATATACAATTAAGATTAATATTGCTAGAATTTAATAATATTCCTATTGTTCAATAATATTCGAATTTGGATGGATATCAGCAGTCTTGCGAGATTTGCCGGTCGAATTAGGACGACACCGAAGCCAAATCCAGAAACTACACTTGTAGTTAGTACTGAAGCGAAGCTCTGATCATCTATTTGAGGCAGGGAGACCATTCTGAATAAGGGACTAATTAGATCAGTTGCAGAAATAGACAAATAATAAAACAAATAATTCGGTATCAAACCAAAAATGGTTTCCGAGATGCCATTCAACAAGACGCAGGTGAAAATTTTTGTATTTTTTTTAAATTTAGGTTTTTTTAACCCTTCGTTCGAGTATTGCCGGTATATGGCTCGAGGGTCGCTCAATTTATCATCATAAGGTAGGTTAGGTTACCCCGGGGGGACGCAGAGACCCCACCTCAGTAATCTGGCAATGGCTTGTTATATATAGTTATTGTAAATTTCGAATATTCGGATATAATTGACCCTTGGTTCGAGTAATGCCATTATACTTGAGGTTCGGTTGGGTCTTATCAGGGCTGACACAGAGAACCCATTGTTATTGCCAGTGTACGTGAGGTTGGGTTGGGACTAGGGTGGCGATAGGGGGGTCAGGTCAGTCGGGGTGTCCTCCCCGGGGGGACACAGGCCCGCCACCTCGGTGGTCTGGCTAAAGGCAGCAATGAGTTGTCCTAACCGTTCAGACTCGTCGGCGGCCTGGCTGGCCTCGGCCAGTTTGGCAGTGGCGGTGGACAGGCGCTCCTCCGAGCGCTCGAGGTCCTCCTCCAGGAGCTGAATACGGCGGTTGAGGGCGGCCACTTCGGACTCAGCCTGGGGAAAAAAAGAAGAAAAAAATCGTAAGTAACACATAAAAATAATCTATTAAAAAAATACAAAAAATGAAGTGAAAACTTTTTAAAATTCGATTTTCTTTTGTAAGGATAGAATTGGGATAGGGATTATAAGTGCTGGGTTCTATGGGCAAGATCTTTACATAATTTTTTGTCTACTTTTTGTTTACAGCCCAATCGATATTTCAAAGCTCCGTAGACATGACGGAAATCAATTTGCAAGATAAGATATTTACAATGAACTAGAAATTTCAGACAGAAAAAGCTGTGCAAATTTCATAAACCCAGAAGTCACAGCTCGGGAATTTCTGCTGGTTTATAGTGATTTTTTTTTTTTTTTTTTTTAATGTGACACCTCACAAGAGTGTCCCTGCCTGTGCAGTGTACAGACAGGGGAACTATGTCACCACCCGGTTGGGCGGCGTTGCGAGGCGGAATAAGGTAGGGGCTGTAGGAAGGGATTTGTTAATGCGGGTATGTATTTATATATGTCAATCATTACAATAAAATGTATCCTGGTGCTACAGAGAATCGTTTTATATTCTTTTTCAAATATTATGCTAACCACAGGAAACCACAAAACAATTATTATTGTCCTAACGTAAAATTAATTTATATAAAAACATGTTTGAATAATGTCTTCTAAATATGCAATTAGTCATGCTAATTCTGGTAACATAAACAGCCAACGTTTAGCTGACAAATTTACTGATAACCGTAATATTTTATATCTGTCACTTGGGAATTCTTGCGAAAATAATAATAATCTTGAACAGGTAACAAAAGTGTGAATCAGACATTTGCTATGCAAGCAAAATAGTCTGAAAGAACTAGCCGACTAAAGATTATTTTATTTGCCAAGACTTTAAAGCAGACAATCGAATTTATGAACGTAAAAAACAAGATTAAACTTATGGTAATTCAACGAAATGTAATCCTATTATTTAATTAAGAGATAATCTCAGTATCATCCTGGTAAGAAACGAAATATTGCGTGAAACTGCTTTACCATGTTTAGTGACTAGATCTGAACTTCCTAACCCGCCCCTTTCCCTTCTATTCCCTTTCCTCTCCCAAAATTGAGATGAAAATTTGGCAACAATTTTGTTTTTAAATTCAAATTAATGATGTTTCGATTAAATGCTAAATAAATTTATTTCAAATGTATTAAGCAACAAGTCACGCATTTAAATAACCATCAGCAAAGATATTGTGGCATTACATACATTCTCTTTTTCATATTATGATTTTTAAATATAAAAACAGGTAGGCATATTATAAAAAATGCAAACGTTGACGCAATAAATTATTTTAAGAAAAGATAAGCAAATACGACAAATCAAATAATTGCGTAAACGTATCGTTAATTCTTTAAGAAGTGAGGAAATCGATGACAGGTTATCAGTTCGGTAAATACTGCGAACACTTATAAAGATAGGAAGCTGGGAAAAATATTTGTGACATTTGTTTACGGTACGACAGTGGATAAGGTTATTGGAGGTATCAAGGAAGGTTGTATGTAATGTGATTGTCGAATAATCCATTTCTGTGTGCTGTTTAAAGGGAATACTTTACTGCGATTTAAAGTTGGCTTCGAAAAATAAGTGCCAAGCGTTCGCGATGGTATTAAAAGGATCCTTATTAGGATCTGCCACACGTACACTTCAATAAATAACTACTTGCTCTCAGTATAAGCCGGTTAAAGATCACACTGAAGTTACTTTATTTACTACGTTTAGTGACTAGATCTAAATAGCCACATTCTCGCAACCTTCCTCCTTTATGTTTGCCTCACTCAACTTACCGAACACCACGGTAGCACTGACTATATATTTATTTCGGCACTGCTTGCAATTAATTATAGGTACTCTTTTGAATACTAAAAGTAATTAATATCAAATGCGACTTTTATTAACATCTCATAATTGAGTAGGTACCTGAAAATCAAAAGGTATCTAACTCCAAAAACCTAATATTCGGCAAAAGTGAGAAAACTGTAAGGCTTAAATATCATTAGCACGTTTTGAAATTAACGTAGATTTTTAACAATAACTTTAACTGAGTTATGTTTTGTTCATAATGAAAACAATAATAAAGGCAATAAAACAATCAAAATGTATCTAAAGCCAAAAACCTAATATTCAAGAAGTGTGACTAAACTGTAGGCTTAAATATCATAAGGTTTTTTGAAAATAAAGTTCATTTTTAACAAACAATAACTTCAGAATGAATAATTTAAAAACATGAAAATTAAGTTTTCCGCTTTGAAATAATCAAAGCGAACGGAGTTGCAATCAAAGTTGAAAAAGAGTGGAAATGTACCTTTTGATTTTCAGATACTCAATTCATAAATGGCCACAAGTCTGTTGGCTGTACATACACAATACAGACGACAGACTACAGTGTGGTTCGTGATCGGAATATAAATGAGAAAGATACGCGACGAGCCAAAAGCAGCCGGTACAAAAATGTAAGACCAACCATACCAAGAATTAAAATCGTTAACAAAAATATGAAAACTTCCCTGGAGCAATGATACATATTATTTTATTATAAGTAACTTTTTGTGCAATCCAGGGAAATGTTCATACTTTTGCACCCGATATTAAATCTTGGTATGGCTTTGTACTTGACAGTGGTTGCTATATACCTACTTACTAATTTATTTTTTTTTATTATAAAAACAATCTTGTCAATCTAAAAAAAGGTTTTTGGCTCGTATCCGCCCCGATGATGGACACTGTAAAGCTAGTCAAAAACGAGATATTTATATAAACTCATTATATACGTGGGCGTGGCCATACAATCCCATACAACCACTGTCACAGATATACAGACGAGTGATATAAGTGAATTGCTCGTCTGTGACGACTGTATGGGATTGTATAGCAAGCGATGGCGATATAGGTTACGCCCACGTATATTAGGAGGTTATATCTCTCGTGTGTGACTATCTTAAGTCTGTCTGAAATGTTGACTCAATGACTAGGAAGCACAACATGACACAATAACCCAAAAATCAATACAGGATCACGACCAGGTTTTTTTGTTGATAAATTGACAAGACATATTATAGTAAATTGAGTATTGGACCAATTAGGTCTCCAACTCTTTCAAAATTATGAATTACTAGCACAGACCCGTGAAATGTCACGAAATCAGTTCCGATTTTTAAAGTAGTAAATAAAAAATAAAAACTATTAAAAATATTATATTATACGCAGGTACATTTATAGGTAACTTGTCTGAATTCTCCAAATAATTTTTTAAAATTTTAAGCTTAAATTCAAAGTATGTAAGTCCGAGTTAACCGAAATTGGTATTTTTAATCAAAGGTTATTGATTGTATAGCAATTTATTCATTGTGAGATAATAATATCTATAAAAGTATAAAATAAAGTCGCTATCGGCGTCTGTCTGTTTGTGCGCTTAGTTCTTCTAAACTACCCAACAGATTTTGATAGGGTTTTCACTATCATTTAGAGAATTTCTTCCGGAAGGTTTATACAGGGTGTATCGGAACGTACCCGACAAACTTAAACCAGCTATTCCTTAGCACATTTGGAGTAAAAAATGTTATGGGCACTTTGCTGTCCGGTAGCATTTTTTTTCAATTAAAAACAAAAAAATTAAAAATTTCCACACTACATCACTGTCATTGGCATTGCTTTTCGTGTTCAACAGCTGTTATAAGCAAGTATGTCGAAAAGCGTCTTCGCTCTTTCGCACACACTAAATAATAATAGTTAAAAATGAGACGAATGGTGCCGTGCCATTTCGTTGTGACTGTAAAAGCGCGCCAATATAGGTAAACACGTACATTATTCAACGGAATTCGAATAAAATATTGCCAGATGGGTTTTCAAACTTTGACAAAGGATAAAACAGTGGTGACATGTGGTGAAAATGTGAATAATAATTTTTTTATTAAAAAAAAACGTTACCGGACAGCAAAGTGCAAATAAGATTTTTTATTCCAAATATGCTAAGGAATAGCTGGTTAAAGTTTGTCGGGTACGTGCCGATACACCCTGTATGTATAATTCATGCATATTATATTTATAGAAAGTAGAGAAAAATCGATGTTTTGTAATCAAGTTGTGAAAAAATAGTTTCGGGCGCTTACATTGCTAACGCTGGCTAAACCTTATGAGATGCGTCAAAATAATGTATTACGTAATTGTATCTTAAAAAGGCCTACAGAAAACTCTGCGATGGTGTATGTCTCTCATAAGGGTAACCCCCAGCACCGCCGGTTAAACGGCTCCTAGTAGCATTATTAATTGCAGAACTGACAATACTTCTTAAATTTGATTATGGGCGCGTTTTCATGGGAATAACTTCTGAATCTATTTCGGTCTCCAGGGTGGCTGTATTTAGAAAATTTCTTAACATTTTCTAGTGGCATTTGTAAGCAGACTACGGCCTAATAAATTCTTCTGTACGTAGTTAGGTTTTTTGACATTTAAATTAATCCCCAATTCGCGACTTAAGCCCACTTTAAAAAGATTACAACATGTAGTTATCCCACAAAGCCGTTAAGTTGGTTGGGAAGCCAAGGTAATATTGATTTAATTACCAGAACTCAAGTACCACAATGTAGATTTACTATTAATACTATTGTTCTAGCCGTCCAATACGTAATTAGAGAAATCGCTAACCATTCATAATAATAATAATATATATTATTATTCCTCCAGCAAAACAAAGATAGCCCTCAAGTATAAAAAGAATATTGTAATTTATTTTTGGGGTATTATGCCCTGTTGCGCTACCTCCTTTAGCTAACGTTTCGGGCAGCGTTACAGTGTTTGTCATCAGGGCAGGTGTATAATGGTTAGATATGATTACGTATAATTTGTTGGCTAGGGTAGGAGGTAGCCCAACACGGAATTACAACCCAAAAATAAATCGCCATAATACTTATTTTTAGCCGTGAAAATCTCAAATCATATCTATCCAAAAATAATTTAATTATAAATTCAAAAGCGATGTAATTTATAGAATTGGTGACCGAGCGCGGATAAATAATTATTAATATAAAGGTACGTTTACACGAAGGTTTGGTAAATCGCGCATAAATACGAAATTTATCATTTTTATTTTGACACTAATATTTTTCGTGAATAATCAATCACCCCCAAAGTTTCGCGGTATGAGCGCGGAACATGGTTTATAAGTAGGTACTATGTATTATGTTCATTTTTTGCTTTCTACAATATTTTTTTATTAATTTCTGTTTTTTCCACTAAATTGTGTAAAATTTTAAATCGTCCCAGGCGTTAATAAATTAAATAAATAAAATCACGAACTTTCAAACAAAATATAAGACAACTTCATACCTTTAAATTGTTCAATGGGAAAAAAGAATTTCGGGAGAAACCGTGTAGTGTCTGCTTTAATTTATAACAACATCTCTTTTGTTTGATTATTCTAGTTTCATTAGGGTGCTTTGCTGCACATTTCGATAAACAAAGGGGGATTTGATGTGAATCGTTTATTCATTAAATATCCATCGAGCTGTATCGAAGAGTGGGTAAAGGGACGGCCAACTAGGTTTAGTGATGGCAATAAACGACCCAGTGTAATGTGTAATAGGCAATAATGATGACGTTGGCAGGAAGCTAATAAAACGAATCCAAATACATGTGCTGTAATTCGGAAATAGGTTAAACAAAACAAATAATTAATATACTACTGGAAGATTTTACATTAAGGAGATGCAGCACGTCGTGTAACATTTTTTGGAATCGGGCCGCCAACAATAGCACTCCTCTTGTAGATGGCAATAAGGTTTAAATTCCCTCTTAACACCAGCCGCCCGTTTTGATTTATGCAAGAAAAAAACATCGACAAAAGGGTGTAATATTCAAACCAAAAATATGCGATTTTGCATTAACTTCGTAGTGCATCATCGCCTTAAATCATAATAGGCATTTCAAATTTGTAATTATGTTATCCTCCTTATTCTAATATAAAGACCTTACAGTAACAATGTATATTGTTACTTTAATGCTGCGTATACATTTGCGAACCAAAACGCGAGCCGAGCCTCGATTTATGGGAAAGGAACGAAGCAACCGCAAGCGGCGTTTCGAAGCGAGGCACTAATTTAGTAGTGATACTCTAAACGATTTGTTATTTCGTAATAAAGGCATAACACCATATTAGTCTATGATAACACCGATAAATTCGTTGAAATCTCTCCCTTTTTCCAACGATGACATTTCTAACGACGACCGTAACTGAGAGATTACAAGGGAGCTCTCAGCGGCAGGACAATACATGACATGAATCGGTTGCCGGTTCCACTCGGTTGCACTCGGACACACTTACACTTTTCATCTTCGTTGTACAATTACAAGGGTAGAGCTCAAATGAATCAATCGATTCATCTCGAAGCATCGAACTTCACACAAAGTAGTTTCTAGTAAGATTTATGGTGTTGGAGACCTCATTAAAATCATATTATATATAAAAGTATATTACTTCATTTCACTTTTCAAGTGCCGGTTTTTCGTAACGCCCGATTGAGCACGATCTATTATTATACTGCCCGTCCAAAACAAACGGACATACAAAATGGTGCTCTCCATAATACTATAAACTAAGTATTTAAACGTACAGTACGAGCACGAACTTGTGTGCGTATTATAGGCTAATGTTCAATAAATAACATCGCGTTTGGTACGGGAGCACCTGTGGTACATTTAGAAAGGACAATTATGTAATTGGCAAATCGATAAGCGAAATCAATCGAAAGTAGTAACTGAATTCTATATTCGGGCGAGGTATGACGGAATTAATGATTTTAAGTGTTTGGTTTTGGTACGGCATAGAATATGCATGGTAATCGGACATTGGTGCACAACCTCATTCACTTTCCAGTTAGAAGAACGCAATGGGAAAACTACAACAAAACATTTGAAGTAATTGCGATCTGTGATATACTATATAATTGGCGTATAGTCAAATGACAGTATCTAAATAGGCCATCAATATGGTACAACACATCTGTGAAATACTATATAATTGGCGTATTGTCAAATGACAGTATCTAAATAGGCCATCAATATGGTACAACACATCTGTGAAATACTATATAATTGGCGTATAGTCAAATGACAGTATCTAAATAGGCCATCAATATGGTACAACACATCTGTGAAATACTATATAATTGGCGTATAGTCAAATGACAGTATCTAAATAGGCCATCAATATGGTACAACACATCTGTGAAATGCTATATAATTGGCGTATAGTCAAATGACAGTATTTAAATAGGCCATCAATATGGTACGACACATTTGTAATTATTATTTCAAAAATGTTGCGTACAACTGAGAATGGCACATTCCTGAATACGTAACTTCTCTCCACTCCAATCCAATATCACTTTGGGCGGATGCTGTGAGATAATATAACCTATACATAAGAAGGCTAATGTCACGTAACTGAATATTAAAGAAATATACCTCTTTCCTATCAGGCCGAAACAAGTTTTGAGGCTTCGTCATTTGAAGTATGTCGTACATCTGCGCGAATCATAATATGTGTCAATTTGACGAGGATGTACACAATATTACAATTCTTTTGTAAAAATATCATAACAACCGTGTCACAGAGATTTCACGAAGGAAAAGAAAATGTAATATAAAACAATTTAATATTATTATGACGAGATTAATTTTGTAGTTTGTCGGAAACAATCGATTGAAGACTGTCAGTTTTGTAGTTTGTCGGAAACAATCGATTGAAGACTGTCAGTTTTGTAGTTTGTCGGAAACAATCGATTGAAGACTGTCAGTTTTGTAGTTTGTCGGAAACATTCGATTGAAGACTGTCAGTTTTGTAGTTTGTCGGAAACAATCGATTGAAGACTGTCAGTTTTGTAGTTTGTCGGAAACATTCGATTAAAGACTGTCAGTTTTGTAGTTTGTCGGAAACAATCGATTGAAGACTGTCAGTTTTGTAGTTTGTCGGAAACAATCGATTGAAGACTGTCAGTTTCGTAGTTTGTCGGAAACATTCGATTGAAGACTGTCAGTTTTGTAGTTTGTCGGAAACAATCGATTGAAGACTGTCAGTTTTGTAGTTTGTCGGAAACAATCGATTGAAGACTGTCAGTTTTGTAGTTTGTCGGAAACAATCGGTTGAAGACTGTCAGTTTTGTAGTTTGTCGGAAACATTCGATTGAAGACTGTCAGTTTTGTAGTTTGTCGGAAACAATCGATTGAAGACTGTCAGTTTTGTAGTTTGTCGGAAACAATCGATTGAAGACTGTCAGTTGTGATACTTCTGTAGTGTGTAGCTAAATTTCACATTCAAAATTACGATAAATTTATTTGGGAAAAAATCCTGAGCTGTAGGTTAAGTTCAATAATATATTTATATATTACGCAAATATTGTGGCAAATGACACTATCTGCACGCTTCTATTAACCACGGTATGTATGGCAATCAATAAAACCTATAAAACATAACAATGCAAGGTTAAAACGTGTTAGGTTTATAAATTACATTTGGCATTGTGTAATAAACAATAATAATTATCATTCATGGTAATACCTGTATGTATGTATATATATATATCATTCATGGTAATACCTGTATGTATGTATATATATATATCATTCATGGTAATACCTGTATGTATGTATATATATATATCATTCATGGCAATACCTGTACCTATATAAATTATACGTTATTTTTATTATATATAATCAGGTTGACCGTCGATCACAAAACCTAATAACCCTTACTCATTAACCCTTATACATTTCGTATACTGATGTCAATAAGTGAAAACTTTAAACAGAATCAATATGACCATGTAACGAGATATCTAAATGTAGGGTTACGTTACTATCGTATAGCCTGGGTACTACTAGCAACACGATCTGGCACGCCGCGCAGTTGGTGAACAGGCAATGAACCCGGGCACCACTGCTAAATCACCAAACGGAGTGAACCACTTGGGATGACCTATACCCAAACGCGCCTTCAAAACTAATTTAACTAAGTCTGGCCCCTGAGGACAGTTGGTCCATTGCGCATTGCGCCTGCCGCACGGTAGATGGTGCCTCATGCGGTCATCTCGGGCAGATTACGCTATGCTGTTGTGGTTGTGTATGGTAAATTCCTGCCTATACTGAAGGTGCAAGGTTCACATGACATGGTCATACGGGACAATGATAATAATACATATGCATACTAAAGCTCAACGAGTGAGAGCAAAGCGTACCAAAGAGAAATTATTACATCGATATCATCTTTATGAGATAAATTATTACTTTGAAATGAGAAGACAGAAGCTTAATATGAAATTTAAAACGCAGCTGGTGTTTATCGCTTATTTGTGGGCAAAATTAAAAGGAAACCTAATTAAGTAATTACAAAAACAGCAATAAATTCATAGATTTATTAATATAGTTCCTTTCATTGGGCATGTGATGTTCATTATAAATATTTCATCTGAAAGGGATTAAGTTAAGAACTACTCATCAGACAATCTACCAACTGATGAACTGGTGCATTTTCATTTGAGTGAAGTGTCAATTTTCGTTCAAATGTGAATAAAATTGACGATAATACTATAAACGCTTTAATTCTGACTTTTAGGATGTGCTGACCCCTAGTGTGAAATAAGCTTATATAACTGACTACAAACATCAAAATATTACGTACTTAGATGTCTGTATGTACAGTTATACACCTCGTTAAGACTGCAATTCGTGCACTTTTAAACGGTAATATAATCAAACTAACGAGGCAAACAATAAGATTTAATTTTGTAGTTAAAAGATTACCTACTAACATTATGCAGTCCAGTTCGTTACGAGTTTTAAAGCAATCACTTTGATCGCAAATTTACCGTAAGCGTAACGCACAGACTCATACATAGACTGGAGAGATTCGAACCAAGAACCTTCGCACCATCGTAAACGCTGCGGGATACATTACGTCTTAACAATACGTAACTAAAACACCCCGGACCAAAAATAATAGCTACGGTTGACCAAAAGACTGGTGACTGCGACGAGTGGAGAAATTTAACGGAACACAAAAGAATGGGTGATCGCGCAAAGAGAACAACGCACGAGGGCACGAGTAATATCAATGGCTCTATGAGATTATAAGAATCTATCTCTGATCCGTTCAAAATACGGATCAAAATGACAGCTTATAAATATTCTAATAACGCTAACTAAAGTTAACAGTGAGATGGAAGGTAGATGCTTAATTTAGACGCAAAAAGAAATGCACGTTGAATAAGCAAAGTATAAACAAGGTTAACTTGTTTGACAAGTAGTCTGAAACATTTTAATAGTGTGCTTGTGCTTGTAGTCTGGAGCTAAGTTTACGAAACACGTCAAGATTTTGTGTTTCTTTTCAACTATTAAATATTTTAAGGATTTATTAGTACCTACTACTTATTTATAGAAACCAAATAATGAACAATGAAGCGAGGAGAACAATAATTATTATAACTAAATAACAACCCACTCGGTTTGAAATAAGTGTGAAATATAGACAAGTGATGAGATAATTGAAGATAAGTACACAATCGAGATAAATAATATACTCGCATGGGTGTGACAAACTGCACTGAAATTTATCATATCACAATTCTAAAGGGACAATCGGTACGTTACCCTTTATATCGAACATCGTAGATCTATGCACAGATGTCGGAAAAGGCTATCGAAACCATCATTCTGAAATTATATATTGAATTCGATTGTTCGCTCTGGACGACAAGAGGAAATCCATAACGAGGTGGATAAACCGCTGACAATACGGCATTAAATATTGCGATACATCCACGACAAATGTGTCTGAAATAAACAGAAGACTAATTATAGTTAATATAATCATCTATCATGGAGGAAGGCTGAAGAAAAGACTAAACGAGAAAGAAGGATATTGATATATATTATGTTATTCACTCCAAACAGTTTCGATGTCTGAAATATTTAGAGAATTGTATTGTGTCTGTATGCAGGAACTGCCCGATGCCAAATAACAATAAACGTCTTATACCAAATATTATTATAATAGCTTTATGACCTTAATTCATTCGGCCAAGTAGACGAAATCGACCCACAAGACGACGGCAGTTTTGGAAACATCCAACACGACCCGTATAATGTATAATATCAGAAGATTAAATCTGGCGGGCTTAAATGTCAACGGACCGATAGATCAAGGTGAATATGTGTAGAAACCTATAAACTACAACAGTATGGATGGGTTGTTTCATAGAATTTAAACAATTCATCATTATTACTTGACAGAACTTAACAGTAACTTTGTTACCAGCCTATTTGTTGATTAAAAGTTCAGTGTGATGGATGAGCTACAAATAAGTCATGAATTGACAGAGATTGCCAAAAGCGCCCGCAATTGATTGCAAATTCTTAACACATTGTTTGCGGGAGACGCTTAAAAGCGTATTTTGCGTACTGTTGGCAGAGAGCGGGAGACGCTTAAAAGCGTTTTTCGTATTTGTACACTATTGGTAAAGCGCGGGAGATGCGTTGTAGGTACACTTAGAGTAACAATATATAACGAGTAACGTATGATGTTGGTTACTCTGTGAAGTAAAAATTATGCGTCAGCTCTCGTGACACGTGTACTAGGTACCTGGCAATTCGTGGAATTGGGTCGGGTAGCCGGCCGACTGTGGTCATAAAACATGCACATGAAATAAAATAACTGTAAGATAAATGTTTCGTTTTTTTTTAAATCTTTATATTTCTTCAGTGTTAAAGCGATATTGTTTCGTTCAAGACGTTCTCTATTTTCTTTTCTGTCTACATTCCGCTTTAAAAATTTCGTACAAAGTATTTGTGTGCTGTGCTCGAAAATTTATTTGTTACATAATAAAGGGATATTTTTTCATAAAAAATACCCTGTAAAATGGACTACGGTAATGATAATCGATTACAATAAATATATGAAAGGCATTGACCTAGCAGACCAATATCTTTCGTATTATTCTATTTTACGAAAAACCACCAAATGGACAAAAAGGCTAGCGATGTATGTAATAAATTGTGCATTATTCAACTCATTTTTTGTGTATAACTCCGTAAAAAAAAGGAAAATAAAATATAAACAATTTTTTGAGGAAATCGCAGAACACTGGGTGGCTGATCAGATTTCGTCAGATAATAGTCAAGACCCGGAACCAACACCATCAACATCTGGTATCCGAAAAAAATCTTCAAAATCTGATCCTGCAGGAAGACTATCGATGGATATGCGAAAACATATATTGGAAAAGATTGAAGGCCCTGGTAAAACTAAAAATCTACGAAGGCGATGTCGTGTGTGCGCGGTACACAAAATACGTAGCAAAACCCGGTACATGTGTAAATTCTATGATGTACCTTTACATAAAGGGAATTGTTTTCAACGATTTCATACTTTCAAACAATATTGTGTTTAGTGGTGTGTATTTAAAAATATATGTATACTATGTTGAATGTGCATAAAATGACTAAATAGACAATACGACAAAAGTGCAGTTTTTTCAATTTTTTTTAAATTTAAACTTAAATATCGTAATTTTTTCTTCAAAAATATAAAAATTTGTGACCAGATCATAATAAAAAATTTTGAATAAGGTAAAATACTGAAAATTTTATTTAAATTCGATCAATAGTTCAGAAGTTATAGCTATTTTACATGAAACGGAATTTTGCGCGCGAATATGATAAAAATTGCCCGCTTTACGGCGAGGATTGATTAAAAAACCCCCCGCAAACATTGTGTTAAGATAAATTATAATTTCATGTAGGTGTATGGCGAATTTAAGAACAAAATAATTTCTCTGTATTATTCGATTTTTTTTTTTTTAATTTAATGCTTATCTCGGATGAATTCGTAAAATTTTGCATGTCCATAAAGGTTCCGAATGCGGCCGGGCATCTCGCTGGAAGCTGGGAGGAATGCGATGCGACGCGATGCCAACGGGCTGACACATCGCGGGTCAGCCACAGAACGAATTGGCGCACTAACGCACACATGGTTGCGTCCTCCGGCGGCCATCCGGCATGCAAATACCGGTGACACACGGCTTACTCGGTGTGAACGCGCCACACAACTACGATATACGAATTACCAAGGTGAATAAGATTTCTGTACATCGTCTCGGCCTATAGATATCAAATTGTGGCGATTGACCAAGGAGTGAGTTCTAGACTGGAGCCCAAGCTGTCAAAGCAGCACCAATTAGAAACTAAGGAGGCTCCTTAATCCTTATTACACTGAACAGTCGGACACGCGACCAGACTTGGAAAGGTAAATAAGAATAATGATTTCTATGAAATGTATCCAGCGTAATACTTGCACAATTCATTTTCATAAACAATAACTGGGTAGCAGAAGTCGGGGACACCCGAGGAAGACATGGCACGATCAAGTGGATCAGATACTTGAGTCGGGCCACGTCAAGAGTCAGAATAATAGAAGAGTATGTATGAGACGATGTATGAATGTGAATGAGGTAAGGAGTGTGTGCCAAGACCGAGTTGTTTGGCGGTCCGTCCTCTCTGCCTACCCCTGCGGGGAAACGGCGTGATGGTTAGTTAGTTAGTTTATTTATAATTGTCAAACGATCCTGGTTGATTGTGTTTACATTGTTTAGACAATTAATATATCACAGACGATTGCATACGACTAGTCAGAGTAGAGAATTTTTCAAATTAGAGAGATTCAAAGAGGTATTTTTTAATAATTTATTGGCGATAAACATACGTTATGGTCGAAACCCCCATGCCGATAGCAGAGTGGTTATTTTTTGCTTATATGGTTATATGCAAATCAAACCGTTAGACCAGTAGACCTATCTACCAATATGATTATGTTGAATGTACGCATTCTACCTTTACTTTGCACAACTTCTTGCATCGACTGAAAACTATATATATATATATAAATATATATATATATATATATATATATATATATATATATATATATATATATATATATATATATATATATATATATATATATATATATATATATTAGTAAATAGGGCGAGTGCATATCAATCATACATTAAAATGTATACATTGTAAGATAAACATTTTAGAACTAGAAGCTGAAGCTATAATAATCTCTAAGTTAAAGAATCATACATCAATATCAAGAAGCGTAAATAGGCGGCTGATAAATATATACAAGAAAACTTGAATAATAAATTTCATAGTCTTCAAAACCAGTCGGAATGCAAATTAAGATTGGAATTTTCTTTTGGAACGATTAGCCTATATTATGTACGATGTATTTACGAAATATTCGACATCTGGCATTGTCATTTCTTGTCTGTGCGAAAATGATAAATCCGCAAAACATTCCCATAAACTTGTGTGTCCCAATGGGAAGAGAAAATAATTTGAAAATCAAATCAATGATGCATATCTGGTTTTAAAACCATACAAATATTTATTTAGTAGTCCGAGCAATGCGAGAGAAATCGCATTCCTTTAAAAAAGCAAGCTGGCGCATCTTCAAGTCGTCGGCGGAATATTAAAAAAGGAAAAAGGCAAGTTATTTTTAGAATATGTACATTTAACGAACCATTCTTTGGCAGGTGAGGGAAATCGTTGTTCCGAGATATTATCATAGTGACACGATGTCAATTCTGTAGCTTGCCATTTCGTCAAAGGATCAGTGACTAAAACTTTAGTATTTTTATAATAAACAATTATCATGTTTTCAAAGTGCGTTATACAGAAATCCGTTCTACAGGTCTGATATCTGATCTACGAATCTTACAGCCATGCCCCGTTATATATTGTGATAATGCCACAAGTATTTAATTATAACCTCGAAATAAAAACAAAAGAGAGTGAAAACTAGGTCAGGGCATTGAGTGACTTTACTCCGCCGAGAGATTCTGGCGCTTTCGTAAGATGAAGATAAGAAACACCATGAAGCAATTCAGATAAAGACACCAGTACCTAGAGGACAAACAACAAACTGTGACAAACAACAGATTCAGAACGGATTGAAGAAAACAATACCAACAAGAAACGTGCGAGGCCGAAGACGAACAACTGGTTTAACGAAAGACAGAACACTTTGAAACTTGTTATGAAAGTAGTATGCATGCGTGTAGTGGTGCTGAATACCAATTTTTCATAACAAAAAACATAATATCATGGGGCAGATTAGTTCCGGTGGCTTCCTACTTCCTACGAAAGAATATTGAATGAGAACGACTGGCGACTGTCGGGGAATAGGTTGCACTTTTTCACCGAAGAGACAACAATGCGATTATAATAGAAATTATCACGTAAAACCATCAAAAGCGAATAAATTCGATAACTAATTGATCTCGAAGATGGAAAGGAAAGTTACATTGATTTTAAAAATGAGCCAGAAAACGAGAATTATGTAAGAATGATTGGACATACGACAATAGATTTTGTACAAAATTAATTATGTACATGTTACAAACTTTATAAAATGAAATGGATAAATCATTATGTGTTGTAGAACTTGACCCAAGTAGTAAGATTTAATAAATATCTTAAGTGATACAGAAGCTATCTGTGCCGGGAGTCTAATAAAACAGTAGTGAAAGCTCATGTAATAGTGGTGACCTTCAATGATACACAAGCTAACTATCTATACCGGCAGTCTAATAAAACAGTAGTGAAAGCTCATGTAATAGTGGTGACCTTCAATGATACACAAGCTAACTATCTATACCGGCAGTCTAATAAAACAGTAGTGAAAGCTCATGTAATAGTGGTGACCTTCAATGATACACAAGCTAACTATCTATACCGGCAGTCTAATAAAACAGTAGTGAAAGCTCATGTAATAGTGGTGACCTTCAATGATACACAAGCTAACTATCTATACCGGCAGTCTAATAAAACAGTAGTGAAAGCTCATGTAATAGTGGTGACCTTCAATGATACACAAGCTAACTATCTATACCGGCAGTCTAATAAAACAGTAGTGAAAGCTCATGTAATAGTGGTGACCTTCAATGATACACAAGCTAACTATCTATACCGGCAGTCTAATAAAACAGTAGTGAAAGCTCATGTAATAGTGGTGACCTTCAATGATACACAAGCTAACTATCTATACCGGCAGTCTAATAAAACAGTAGTGAAAGCTCATGTAATAGTGGTGACCTTCAATGATACACAAGCTAACTATCTATACCGGCAGTCTAATAAAACAGTAGTGAAAGCTCATGTAATAGTGGTGACCTTCAATGATACACAAGCTAACTATCTATACCGGCAGTCTAATAAAACAGTAGTGAAAGCTCATGTAATAGTGGTGACCTTCAATGATACACAAGCTAACTATCTATACCGGCAGTCTAATAAAACAGTAGTGAAAGCTCATGTAATCGTGGTGACCTTCAATGATATAAAAGCTAACTATCTGTCCCGGCAGTCTAATAAAATAGTAGTGAAAGCTCAGATCAGCTTTAGAACAGATGCGTAAATTATATTATTACTTGGGCCATTTTGCCTCCGGATTCAAATTAAACTAGAAATATACAATGAAATGCTCAGTAAATTCGCATACGTAAATAGTGCAAGATTTTGAGTAAAAAAACCAATAAAATTGTGCATTGCCTATAATAATGTTGAATTCAAAACTTTACAATAGCTAAATGTAGGTTGGAGAGTGATAAAAATCTAAATCAAATAAACCAATGCAACCAACTTATCTGGAAGATGTAATTAATTGAACAAGCCATAGAATTGTGTCCTACTAGATTTGCCAAGATGGTATCCTAAACCTAACCATCTACGGGGAAATCAGACGCTATTCAAAGAGTCGCGTCGAATTCAACAAACATTGAATGCAAATCTGTACGTCTAAAATGATCTTGAATATTGATTATAATTACTCGCGAGTAATGTTCTTCGACGCGAAACTTTTCAATACGTAATATGGGGAGTTGGATAAATGGGGGCATTCGTTCGTTAGCCTGGTCAAAACATATTGGAACATTATATTCAACCGATCTGTTCACGCGTTATGACCAAGTAAGGTCTTTCGACTTTTTGTTTGCAAGAACGCGGATCATGTTTCCCCTTTGAAGAGACCAGGCGAGTCTCGAAGTAAAAGATATATTTAAAAAATGCAAAAGTTTAATGAAAGGCGCCGGGCACAAAAGATCGTAAAAGATGCTCCCTGTTATTTGATGAGTTAACAGTGAAGTGTTGATATATCGATGATTTTCTCTAGTGTCGTAACACTGACTAGTACTAGTGAAACCATCATCGAACTGAGCGACGCTGACGGGCAGACAAAAGCGTAGTAAATTTCTCACGATAAATCGCAGCTAATCATCTCCGTCTGGGGGAAGCATTATAAGAATTATTATAGATCATAATATTATAAGATTCAATTATCTCACATGTTCGTCATTTTAATTATTACGCCATGGGTAATAGTGTGGACGGTGAATCTTACAGGCGCGTTGAATAAAAAGGGTTAATATAACAAAAACACTATACTTTGTATAGGGTTTCATTGCTAAATCCCAACGCGTATACATTACCGGAGCCGAGTCAGCCTTGGGTCCTCGCGGGTGACGTCACCGCGAAAAAGGCCGTGTGTATGTAACCGACTTTGCGGCATCCCACAAGAGCGCGGCACGAAACCTCCCAAGGAAAAGCTAACCACTAGAGTAAAAGGGAAAAATCTCCACATAAAGATTAAATGAGGTTCATTCTTATGAAACGCTATTTTTTGTTGCGGTTGAGCTGGTGTGTTATCTTGGTTTGATGAGGTCGGCGGACAGGGCAGGCCCGTCTTGCACTAGCATGGGTACGTGGGAATTAATCGTTCGATTGTCTCGATTACACGCAAAACTTCTGCTGCGAACTTGGGGCGAAGCAATGAAAAATTCTCTTAGAAAACACATTTGTGATAATCATCATTATGTAAGCCTATGCGAGAACCAGAGCAAACGGATTTGGGCTCTTATGGCTAGTTCCAGATGTCCAGCCTACGGAAAACTTGATAAAGAGTGCCTATAAACTGGGCACAAAATTCCTTACAGGGTTAATATTTATAGAATGGGGGCTAAAATTAAACATCAACATTAAATTCGTTAATAGTAGTCATTTTAGTGATTACACGCAATTAAAGATGTTGAAATTTCCCAACAAACATAACGAAATGTTTTAAAAAATACAAGGGTGATAGAAACTAGAGGAGTAAAATGGGAAAAGTGGCAAATATTTCGTTGAACAAAAAGTTTAATAGTTAAAATATTAATTTGGATATCTTTCGGGAGAGCAGGATAAAGGAGGTGGCTCACCCAAATGCTCATAGTATGGCATGAAACGTATGAAAATATGGCACACGAAACCCCGCACTTATATGGTATCTATTGTTAATTTACGAGGTGCGGGGAAATTTTTTTCTCCATGTCTCGTCAACTGAGGGTGTAAAGTACCTGGGGGATCGTTCTACCCGATGAGTGGGCTGCCTATAGCAACTTATAGGGCTGAAATACTATTTTTTTTTGTATTTTTTTTTTTTTGTATGTAGGTATTTTATTTATTTGTAAATTTGTAAATAATTTTTTTATTTTATGAATGTTATATATTTTTTTAACTTAAGATGTTTGTAAAATGTATACTATATTTTTTGTATATTTGGTTGCAATTTTATTTTTTTATTTGAGTCCACTCATCAAGGGGGGAAGGTTATAGAGACTGGGAATGGATAGGTGGGTTTGTCGTCGGGACTTGAACGCCCGAGACATGCTATGCTTGGATTTGAGTGCATAGGAAGTTTCGCATAGAATTTTTTGGCTAATTCTACCACATGGGTTTTAAATGGGGGGATTTTCGTGCCTGAATTAATAATGCTATTTCGGACAAACCAAGGGCTTTTGGTATATCTTCTAAGTGTGGCATTCTGGAATGAAGCAAGACGTTTTGTGTTTCCAGTGCCCCAAATGGGTGAGGCGTATGACATGATGGGGCGTATTTGTGTTTTGTAGATGAGTAGTTTGTTTTGTATGGAAGTATTTGATTTTGAGTGAAGCAACGGGTAAAGGGCGTTGCTTGTTTTTTTAGCATTTGTGAGAGTGTTATTTATGTGTTTTGTCCATGTGAGTCGTCTGTCAAGTGTAACTCCAAGATATTTGGCCGATTTTTGCCACGGTATAGTTTGGCCGTACATCGTTATTTCCTCTCGCGGAGCCCGGCCGCCTTTTCTACGAGAGAAGAAGACGGCCAAGCTCTTTGAGGGATTCACGTCTATACGCCATTTATCGTACCAATCTTGGAGTGAGTCTATGTTTTTTTGGAATCGGTATGTAATCATTCTTGGTGAACAGTATCTAACCATGACTGTGGTATCATCTGCGTACAGAGCTTTGTGAGAAAATATTATTTAATCATCTTTTGTATACATTATTTGTTAATTTGGCCGCCGCCCACACGTCACATTCCCCACCCGATCATATTCTGTAAGGATTATAAATGCACCACCAAACCCGGCACACATAAGTGAGCAAATAAAACTCAGAGAACGGCTCCAATACGAGGTGTACTCGAAGAATTTCGGCGCTTGAAAACCAGTTCCCTCCAAACCGAATCGAAAAACATTATAATATAACGGCCAAGAAGTTGCCGACAGATTCTGAATGAGAAAACAATTTGCACAATATGTTCGAGATGACTTCATTTCATTCAACAGCACGGTTGCAAATAGCTTGTACACGATATTAAGGATTGGACACAACAAAGCAAGACCTAAATAATATGTTACAGCTGTTGGCCTTTTTTATCGTTTATCTTCTATAATATGAAATTTTGTAAACTTGGCCTTCAAAACAAGAGATTTCTAAATACCAACCCATACCTCGTTCCCACTCCAAAGACCGGGCAACGCTGGGTGCTTCAGCAATAATTGTTGGCTGGTCGTAGTTGTTCCAACTTGACTAATTTATTCTACGGGGGTTCTAACGCCGTATCCTGTTAGATACTAGTTATTTCCGTGCTGTTTACAGGCTAATCGTAGTAAGAATTCACCCCAATCAGAAATACATTAGTGATTAAGATATCAACTGAAATTTAAAAAAATGCACTCTCACAGACGGTAAATATTAAAGAATGGGAGGGTAGTGGATGTAAACTTTGTGAATTGAGGTGCAAAGGGGGTTTTTTCAGAGATGCACAGTTCTTGCTTATTTTAAATACTAGACAAAACTGAAAGTGAAAAAAAGCGTTCGACGTAACTTTCAATGCAAAATAAGGACCATTTTAGACTTTTAAAGGTTGTCTTTGGATACAAAAAGACTTCGGTAGCTTTTGACGCCCAGTGTGAACACGGCGGGAGTGCACAAAAACCGAATACAGACAACCACTCTTTCTGGTATGTTTATGAGAAAGGGAGAGGATTTATCGGATCTGTCAGTGGCAGGGATATATCTGTCCAGAAACTGATACCACAACAAAGAGTTAGTTAATCTTACATCATTGACATTGAATTTCAGAAATTATCGCGGTAAAATATTTGCAGATTCGGAAGTCAGTACGCAATTACGCAGACTGTATAAATTACATATAAATTTAACAGCAGAGTAGCCAGCAGCAAGTGTTCGAGGCAAACGGAAGTGGTCGGTGTTGTCATCGACCACACCGGCCGGCGGTAGGGGCTCCGTCGGATAGGTAGGAGGAAGTAGGTACCTACCCAATACTTAAATCAACACAGTAGCCAGGATTGGTACTTACTTGCTGACTATGTCCAGTATTTGCCAACTCTTGTCCAGTACTTGCTTACTTTTGACCATGCAAAGAACACATGAACTAATCGCAAACTGTAGAGCGATGAATCATTGATACATTATATGTATTATTAGAGCGAAAAAATAGGTACGGGCAAGTAGGTACCCAGGGCCAGTACTTACTTACTGACTTCTGACTGCCAATCATTTTGTAGTCTAAAGAACACACCTGGACAACGATGAACCAAATTAAATAAATGCATATACATCATGTATTACTACAGCGAAAAACTGGAACTGATTGTGTGAAGAATAATTCAGGCTATCGATAAATTAGGCACCTACCCATAATCAAAACAATATTTAATTTCAACTAATTAATAAATAATTCTATTTTTGAATATGTATTATTTAATGTAATTTAAATTTATGACAGATTTCGTGATCTTCAACTTTACTAGCGATCGTCTCTCTAATTTTGTCTAACAAAATATAATTATACCACAAAGAAAATTGACGATATTTGTTTTCGAAAGGCAGATACTTTCAGTTTCACAAATCCTACAATTATAATATCCCGTGATTTTCACGGGCCTGCGCTAGAATTGATATAAGGTCAAACATCGACAGTGATTGCTTTCTACGGAAATATAAAGCACGTACGACTAACATCAATAAGGGCCCAACCCAGCTCCGTGACATTGTATTGCTTCCTTCTTATCTGAATGATATTAATTCTCCGAGATCAGCACATTGTACCGAAGCGTAAAATTCCTTTGAAGTGCGAATTGACTAATCTAGATAAATTACCTTTTATTATTAAACGAAATATATTTTTTAAAGTTTTAATATTAGTCATCACTTCTACCTTTCTTATCTGATAGAAACAACTCTATTTTAAATTAAAAGTTGCCATTTAGGAGCGTTCAACTGACAATAATATCCTGTTTACCTATATATTTCCAGCTAAAATGGCTGACTGATATTTAATCAGGCGCCTTTTCCAGTAATATAATAATCAAATAACCCATACAAGTTGCGTTGTCGATAATTTAAAATATCTAGTATCTTATCATTTACAAGGCGGTGTGCTTTATCGACAATTTAAATGATTTCTTCATTATTTTGATTACGTAGGTAGGTACTTCTACTCGGCATTGGCTAGGAACTAGGCAACACAAAAAACGTTTAGTAGGCTGTAAATTATTATACATATTTAATATAAAAACATACCCATTAATAAGCATTATTTATTTCATTTATACGAATTGCTGAAACAAAAGAAAGGTTGGTTGGCTTTCTAAATATTTGACAACATACAGTTTGAGTTTTAGCATTATTTTATTTAAAAAAAAATAAAGAAAAAAAACATTCTCGGGTTACGAATAACCTGACTTATTTGAAAATCTCCTACTAACACCACAGTAAGCCGAAAATGTTGCTTGTGTTGTGATGGAGGACTAAGCCAGCCGAGGAATAGAAAACACTACGCCTGAGTGGGACCCAAACGCGATACCAACTCAGCCACCGACCGGTGGTATTTAGTAGTTGTGGAATAAAGGACAAAAATAATATAAAAAGTTTGTCTTATTTGAAAGTCATAGCTCCATAACTCGTGATGGAAATAACCTAGAAATTTCAGACAGAAAAAGCTGTGAAAATTTGAAGACGCCAAAACCCACCGCTCGAGAGTTTTTGATGAGACAAACAAATACAAATGTTTCATTTATAGTAAAAAGCTACGGAACTGTGAAATATTTATTTAAATGTCAAAAAATACTGTAGGTGTATTATGTATTATCGTTTGTTCCTTATTTCGGAATTACCAAAAAATTACCAAGGAATTGGTTTAAATTTTAAGAAAACGTTACTTCTTTGAAATGATAATATACATATGTGTGGATCTAGCCACAAATTTTTAATTTAATGTTTTTGAATTTATTTTTAATAAACTTATAACTAACGTGGCTGAATGTTTTAATAAAAAAATGCGTTGAATATCACAACAAATATTTTACTTAACATTGCACTTTCCAAACAAAACAAAAATTTAACAAAAAAAAACAGAAATAATATTGTGTCAAATCTAAGAATACGTTTAAATTTAGAATTTAGTAGATATTGGGGATGATTACGACAATCTTAAACAAAGCAAATCTATTAATATACTTACGTATTTAATTTATATTTATTGGAGATGATTCGTGTAACTCCCGGGACTTTATGCCCACGGAAGTACGTACTTTCGTTTCCATTGTCAGAGGCCTGGGTTCAATTCCCATGTGAGAAGAATAGGAAAATGGCCATTGTTGTTAAGTTATTACAAAACTGGTAAAAGATATTTCATTTTCAATTAAACACTTCGTAGGAAGCAATCTAATCCGAAATCGTAATCATTAGATAATGCTATTATCACCTGTCTCAAAAGATAATAAAAATAAATGTATGTTGATTACACCTTATTGAGTTAGCTTCATATATCAATTCAAATTAAATTACTTGACATTTAGTGATTTAGAAAAGCGTCGAATTTAAACTACTGACGACCGAAGCTATAATAATGATGAGAGGAGGATTGTCAAAATGAAGTTAATTCGGAGCAGATGCCGTGAATTTATAATATAACATATTGGTACTTTTATAGAACTAGGGTAAAAAGGGGCTGTCTATGGTGGGGTGGTTTGGTTTAGGATAAATAAGTACTTGGTAGTTTGACAGATGTCATTTTGACAGTAAGGAGCATCCATGATGTACCTACACAGAGCAACCGAAATAATGAATAATATAGTTTGGAAGCTGGCCGAATGGCATTCTGTAACAATGTTACCAATCATTAGAGTAAGTGACCGATATAATGTAGCGAGACATTGGTGTATTCATGTATGGGGCAAAAAGTGCAGCGCTAAGTCGCCATGGACGGCTTTTGTTGTAAATAATTATAACCTTGTCTAATAAATAAGGCCTCCAATTAAATGTAGTCGGGCCGCTTGTCGTTATCTCCGGGCCAGAGAAAACACCGCCACCGTATCGGTATATCGTACATGAATTGGGGAACCAAGGTGGGTCCTGAACTAAATGCCTTTTCCCGTGGATAAAGTTGCTAGTTTGTTTGGAAGCATTATATGAACACGTCATCCGCGGGCCATAGATGATTGTGAGATTTTAAATCGATACAAGAAAGCAAGGGGCAACGCACGGCCGCTAGCGAGACCACCATTTGTACACCTTTACGGGCGGACACCGCCCGCCCTGCCTTCCGTCTCGCTCTGCTCGATTCGTTTTGACAGATGAGAGGAAGACCAAAACCGGCACGTAAGTCGTAGCCGGCCCGTTCTGACCGAAATGGGCGGACGGACCTAGCTCGCCGATTTCAGCAACGACATTTCGCCTGAATTCCCGGACACACGGCCGAAAAAAACCGTTAAATGGGCAAATGGCCGTGCCGGGACACAATTACAGTATTACACAAGGTGTGGGCATGACAAAAGTAGGGTAAATCCTTACTTCTTCGCGCCGCATAATCTCCACTTGCAAACGTTTGTGGAATTCCTCGCACTCGTCCTTGTATTTCTCCATTTCTTCCTTTGTTTGACGCATTTTTTTCTTTAACACGTCCAGTATGGTGCCCTGCTGCATGTTTGTCGTCATTTTGGGCGATTATTTACTATCACAAACACTAAAAAAATGTGAAAACACGACCCAGGCTCGGACACCCGCACGTCACTCAAAAAACCACCGACTGACGAGGATGGGCTAGGCACTGGGTTGGTCCAAACGCCAACATGGCGGCCGTGGCAGAGGGGGATAGCAGATACAGCTCGCCGGGTAACTTTTACCCGGTGTGACAATTGACGTAACCATCCAACCGAGCCGCAACGTTCTTGATGTATTCTATAAAAAGTGCAAAGAGCGCTCTGCACTACAAACTCAGACTTATCGACAAATTAATTAGTATTCGAAAGCAAATGATTAAGTAAATAATTGGAAATAAACTAGAGCGTAATATAATAAATACATGAAAATAGTCGGTAGCAATCAGTTTGATATAAATAATAGATGTTAGTCAAAACATCATAATAAAGGTTGATATGTTAAAGGTTGTCATAAGAATATATTACTTGTGGTCGAAGAGCCATATGACAACATGGATGAATATTTATGGCGTCCGTTATGTATGTTGGTTCGATACGTGTCACATTATGTTTAATCAGAGAAAAAAAAATGAATTAAGTTAAAAAAATATATAAACCGCTCATATCGATAAGAATAGAACTTGCGCAATATTCCATCGAAATTTTAATCGTTTCATAATATTTCGGGTACGTAATTTGTACGCGCGTAAAAAGCGAAAGCGGTCTGCCGCGGGAATGGCAGCTCCACCTGTTAACGGACAATGGCAACTCCGCGGCGACTTCCTGTGGGGATTCCTAATTCAAAAAGAGGCGCCAATCCAACAATCGAAAAATAGGTTAGGTTCGCTACGCACCGTTGAATATTTTCTTTTATTTCGTATGTAATAAAAATAACGATCAATTTACAATGGCACGCATGAAAAGCGTATAGAAACAGACAATTGATTTTGGAGACATGTAGCGGGTACCCACGTGGAATTTATAAACAAAAAACACGGTATAATATGTACGAAGGTACATATTATACCTACCTACTATACAAAACAATGTTATTCCAATGAGTTCAAAATAAACAGCTTTGAATAATAATAAGTTTATAATATTTAATGGCAATAATAATTTGAGGTCAGTTACTGAAAGCAGGCTTTAATCAAGTAGAATAGATAAGAAAATACGTAAGTAAATAATTTTAAGTCCCCCTGCAATGGACTTATTGAGGAGTTTTTTTTTTAAATCAAGACCGATGTTGTAGGAGGGAGGAAACACATAGAGGCAATCGTTCCAACGCACGTGGCAAATTTAAACCCTGTATATAAATAAATATCGGGCACGCGTTAAGCGTGTCTCTATCTGCGCACTGTGTCAAGAGAATAACTTTATCGGAGCACCACTCATTGAAATACCGGTATAACAGGTGAAAGTAGTTTTTAAAGACTAATGAGTCTAAAAGCGGCTTGCGGTGCCCTTTCAGCACAATTTGAAGAAGCACGATTAAAATCATTAGTTTGTTTATATTAAATTTCTCACTACGTTTGACTTGGATTTTTTTCTATAATTCGATTAAAAGTTGAGCATTGTTCCACTTTCAAAGTACCTACTTAGCTTTGTATCAAAGTAGGTACTTCCGTGGGTAAACCGGAAACGGTAGACATTATTATTTAATACAACAATGAATTTTAGAAGGTTGTTGTTTACGAGCAAAATGTAGAATGTTACAACGGAGTGGTAGATTATGCCATCATACCACATTGATTCGATGATCACTAAATCTAATCAATATGGTATAATAGTATAATCGACCACTTATACTATCATACCACATTGAATGTTACACCAGAGTGGTAGATTATACAACATACCAGATTGAATGTTACAACAGAGTGGTAGATTATACAACATACCAGATTGAATGTTACAACAGAGTGGTAGATTATACAATCATACCACATTGATTCGATGATCAATGTTACAACAGAGTGGTAGATTATACAATCATACCACATTGATTCGATGATCACTAAATCTAATCAATGTGGTATAATAGTATAATGGACCACTTATACTATTATAGATTATACAACATACCAGAATGAATGTTACAACAGAGTAGTAGATTATACAATCATACCACATTGATTCGATGATCAATAAATCGAATAAATGTGGTATAATGGGTTTTCCAATAAGAGGTGTTATATTGATATTCAATCGTAAAAGATCAATGGTTTCGTTGCTTGTGTGGCACGTAGCGCCGTCTTGTTGAAAGTAAACGTTGTCCAGATCAATACCATCCAATTCCGGCCATAAAAAATCATTAATCATCTATCGATAGCGCAATCCATTCACCGTAACTGTTGCTCCAGCCTCATTTACGAAAAAGTAAGGTCCAATGACTCCACCGGACCATAAACCGCACCAAACAGTCACACGTTGAGGATAGAGAGGCTTTTCAACAATAATTCTTGGGTTTTCCGAGCCCCAGATGCGACAATTTTGCTTGTTGACGAAGCCACCGAGGTGGAAATGGGCCTCATCACTCAAGATGATTTGCATTTGATTCACTCAAGTGAATTTTAATAATTTCAATGCGTTGTTGAAGCGTGTATCGTTCCATTTTTATTAATGGCGTAGTTTCTACCTGTCAAATGTCAAAAAATGACAGCTTCAAAAGTAACATCTACCGAAATAGCGGGCTATTCAAAATAACACCTCTTATTGGAAAACCCTGTAGTATAATCGACCACTTATACTATCATACCACATTGAATGTTACAACAGAGTAGTAGATTATACAACATACCAGATTGAATATTACAACAGAGTAGTATATTATACAATCATACCACATCGATTCGATGATCACTAAATTGAATCAATGTGGTATGATAATATAATCTACCACTTATACTATCATACCACATTGAATGTTACAACAGAGTGGTAGATTATACAACATACCACATTGAATGTTACAACAGAGTAGTATATTATACAATCATACCACATTGATTCGATGATCACTAAATTGAATCAATGTGGTATGATAGTATAATCTACCACTTATACTATCATACCACATTGAATGTTACAACAGAGTGGTAGATTATACAACATACCACATTGAATGTTACAACAGAGTAGTATATTATACAATCATACCACATTGATTCGATGATCACTAAATTGAATCAATGTGGTATGATAATATAATCTACCACTTATACTATCATACCACATTGAATGTTACAACAGAGTGGTAGATTATACAACATACCACATTGAATGTTACAACAGAGTAGTATATTATACAATCATACCACATTGATTCGATGATCACTAAATTGAATCAATGTGGTATGATAGTATAATCTACCACTTATACTATCATACCACATTGAATGTTACAACAGAGTAGTATATTATACAATCATACCACATTGATTCGATGATCACTAAATTGAATCAATGTGGTATGATAGTATAATCTACCACTTATACTATCATACCACATTGAATGTTACAACAGAGTGGTAGATTATACAACATACCACATTGAATGTTACAACAGAGTAGTATATTATACAATCATACCACATTGATTCGATGATCACTAAATTGAATCAATGTGGTATGATAGTATAATCTACCACTTATACTATCATACCACATTGAATGTTACAACAGAGTAGTATATTATACAATCATACCACATTGATTCGATGATCACTAAATTGAATCAATGTGGTATGATAGTATAATCTACCACTTATACTATCATACCACATTGAATGTTACAACAGAGTGGTAGATTATACAACATACCACATTGAATGTTACAACAGAGTAGTATATTATACAATCATACCACATTGATTCGATGATCACTAAATTGAATCAATGTGGTATGATAGTATAATCTACCACTTATAACGACTACTTATACTATCACTAGCTGACATGTACTGGGTGTACTCTATGTACTAAGGTTATCCTTAGGAAATAGACATATATCATCACGGACTTTTCTGTAGGCCTTTTTAAGATATTTATTTCCGTAGTACATTATTTTGATGTATCTCATGAGGTTTATCCAGCGTTAGTAATGTAGTGCCCGAAAATATATTTTTAACACTTGATTATAAAACATCGACTTTTCTCTACTTTCTATAAATATAATATGCATGTATAATATATGTAAACCTTAAGGAAGAAATTCTCTAAACGCTAGTGAAACCCTATCAAATCCTTTACATAGTTTAGAAGCTATGGATCTTAGAAATATCATACACGACCCCATTTCATTTATTTCACATTCTTCAATCTTTCCATAAGATGGAGGAGTGATGAAATGCAAGTAAAGCCAATTATCACGAAAAATTTTACTAAGGTCAGAGTTTTTTTTTCATAAAAGATTCTAGACAGATTGCTGGCCCATTTAAATTGGACATAATAATATGAATAAGCGTCCATGTGAAAAAAAAAATCGAACATATGGCAATGATACCATATACGTAAGTCAGAGAGAATGGAGACGGACGGCATTGGAAGAAGTGAATCGCGCTGGGTTAAAGTTGGTTTGTTAAAGTCATAACAGTCGCATCTGCAATATTCAACTGACAAACGAATTCCCTACATTTGATTCACTTGATCGTGTCACGTCCTCCTCGGGAGTCCCCGACTCTAATATTACACTCCTTACACTCTATTCTTCGTCCATCCGTTCTACGTGCCCAAACCATCTCAATGCTGCGTTAACATACGCGAGCCGAACTGCCGAGCTGAACCTCAACTTATGGGAAGGGAACGAAGCAACCGCAAATGGCGCGAAACGCCGCTTGCAGTTGCTTCGTTCCTTTCTCGTAATTCGTGGCTCGGCTCGCGGTTCGGTTCGCCAATGTATACGTACCATGAATTTCTACCGACATAAATAACATACTTCCCTTGAACACTAAAATAAACGTGTTAAATTTTACACAACTGATTACGTTTCCGTTATCTAACGCGTTATAAGTATGAAAAAATTTTTTTTCAAACAGTTTTTCCTTAAATTCTACTTAACTCAGATGTCAAGAGATTTTTGCATTATTTTAAAGTATTGTTTTACTAAATATTTTCGCTCACTCGTACTAATTATAATCATTTTTCAAAATCTATATTTTTTTAATATTAGCGCGCTCCCTCTATCATTCGTATTTACGTATCTACTTTTCAAACAAACTTCTCCGTTTTTAATTACGTTTACATCAGCCTTGTATTCTTTCTGGATCTCCGAATGCAATGATCTACAAAGCTTTACCATACATATGTAGGTACACTTCTCGGAGAACTCATTTCTACAGCCTACTACAGCCTTCAGTCTACTTGCATCCTTACTCTGCCTGCTCTGTGCCTCACTGCCATGCACAGGCACAGGGTTGGTATCGGCACTCCATGCTGCTGATGACGATGCACATTGATTAGAAACTCATTGGAGATATATCCATCAACAAAACAGTACAAACAGTGTTATATTCACAGTACGATTTGCCAGTGAGGTTATTCTCAATCATACTCTATCAAGAGAGAATTGAACATTGATTCCGTATTAATAATTGGTCTATGATTCATCTTGACCCATTGTTGCCTCAGGAGACGATACCTCGAAGGCTTTTAAGTGACTCACTACGATTGTAGGACGCAACATATTTACAGAGACATTTCTTATTTCTTTGTACGAACTGAGAGGAAAATAAATTACTGTTATTCTCGTTCAGATAAGAATTGAGAGTCACAAGTCACGGTTGGGAATGTGATGACACAGGTCAGTGCAGTCTTTGGTTAGTTATCATTATTATCTTCTTGAGGAGAAATTATTACCTTATTATATTAATGAGTATCAAAATGCAAGAAAACGTAAAAATACGTATATTTATTTATTTAATATTTTTTCCGGCTTTGAAAGACGACCTCAATGATACAGATCTTGACTGAAAAAGTAGTAACTGTTTTAGTCTGAACGTTCTATACGTTTAAAGTTCTATATAAAAACTCCATGTATAGGTACTGCCCTAGTGCAAGACCACAGATCAGAATTAAAACGTTGCTTGAAACGGCTTTAGCCGTGTCTAGTGACCAGATCTGAATGGCCAGATACTTCTCAACCTTCCCCTTCACCATCTCCTTTCCCACTCCCATCAGCCTTACAACACACCTATGTTGGAACTGCGGTATTCAAATAAAAAATTCTATGCCTATCTATAAATTGGGTGAAAGTATGAAAATAATTAATTACAAAATGAATAAGGGAGGTTTTGAAGAGGCAAAATATTATTTCCCCGACCTTTGCTAAAACGCCTCACACACCCAATTTTCAATCAGTCTCATTTTGCAAGAGATATATAAAGTTTTGATTTATCGCACATATTTAAAATGATTTACAGATTTTGGCTATCCTCATCAGAGATAATGACGGCGCATGAGTTTATATGTCAAGGTATCGGACCTTTATTACTACTAACTTAATTATAATTGAACGGTAGGTAGCTGTAATTAATTCATATTCACAGAATTCGATGAAAATATGTACGTACTGACATATTAATTACTAGCTATACCCCGCCAGGCTCATTACCCCACGGCTCATTCTGTCTGTACAGATATAGAATAGCGCGTTTTGCTTTTACGTCCAACAGATGGCACTGTTTTTCAAAAAATCCATATTTTACCTGTCACAGGTAATATAGGTTTATAAAAAACATGCACAATTGAATGCAACTTTGTGTCAACATTTCAAAGAAATCAAAGAATTTTCGGAATAAATTTAAGATTTTGAACAAACGAACTTTTATTTATAATATGGATAGATTAATGTATGAATTCTATTGTGGCAAAAATAGTAATCTTTAGACTGTAGTTAACTGGAAACTGTTAAGTGCAATACTAAATATTAAACATATAGTTATACCTACTAGGTTTTTTTTATTAAAATAATTTTAAAAAATGTCCGAAGAAACGTCACCATCGCAATGAAAATTATTTTTTCAAACTTTCGTCAGGCAGGATCGCGGGTTCAATCCTTCGACTAGCTAAGTCGTCCATCATTGCACAAGTAACGATTCTCGCTTATAAAAATGGAAATAGGGGGGAATGAAATCATATTCCCTCATCGTTGCTTAGGTAGGTACTACTTTCAGGTGAAGGGTTATTATTATAATGAAGGTAAAACGATAAGTGTTGCCATATGTCTGCAGCAATTACTCATCCGAATGAAATCAGTGCAAGTACTGTAGGTACCATACCGTATGCGCCACGGGATAATTATTCACGCGTCCATAGAAAAATCGTTTAAAAAAACCACGGACAAGATATTATTTCCATAGATGACCGACTATTAGAAGTGTGAGTTTCCATGGCCTGCTCACCTCGAGGGAAACATCTGTGATCATAGCGTTAGTTTTAACTCCATATAAGGGTGTTACAACTCTACTTAAGGGAAGTTAATAATTAATATTATTCATGTAAAGAAAAGGAGGAACGAGTACAAAAAAAGAAGTTACTTAGTTACAAAACACTCTTAAAATTTATTTAATAAAATGTATAAAGAAGGGTTAGTCTTAATCTAGGCTTAATGATAGTTCTTAAAATTAATTCTTAAAACTAATTGTCCTTTTTCTTAATCCTAAATTATCTTCATTCACTGTCTTAAAAGTTGGGTCACGTTACGAGATAATTATGCAAAAATTGTGCAGACACTTCCCTTTACGATGAGTCTGGAATCACGGATCTCCACGTTCGCACTTATCACCGACAACACAAGCGGCAACTTGGGTTGGATCCGAAGGGCGGAAGTTGTTCAACCTGGGCCAAGGCTCCGAAGGGCGGAGTCGGCAGGCAGCGAATTCTGAGTGGGCAGCTTCTGGGTAGGAAAATCCTCGGCACCGCTCCAAGGGGGAGAGCAGGAAGTTTCTCGGCGGAGGCGAGACGGTAACTTTTGCTAGGGCAGCTCCCTGGTCGGAAGAGCCTCGGTGCCGCTCCAAAGGGGGAGAGCAGGAAGTTTCTCGGCGGAGGCGAGACGGTAACTTCTGCTAGGGCAGTTCCCTGGTCGGCAGCTGCCTCGGCGCCGCTCCAAGAGGGAGAGCAGGTTGATGATTCCCAAGATGATGACTGTCGAGTGCGGAAATGTGAAGTGTCGAGAACTAGGCGAGATCGTGACCGCCAAGAGGGCAGCCTCCTGGGCGGAGGCGCCTCGGCGACCGCCCCAAGGGGGGGCGAGATGATGACTCTCGAAAGGCGAGATTGTGACTGTCGAGAGGGCAGCCTCCTGGGCGGAGGCCCCTCGGCGACCGCCCCAAGGGGGGCGAGATGATGACTGTCTGACTGGGTACTCTTGACTCGGGACTGTTGGTTGCGGAATCTGTCTTCAGCTGTTGAGGCGAGATCGTGACCGCCGAGAGGGCAGCCTCCTGGGCGGAGGCGCCTCGGCGGCCGCCCCAAGGGGAGGCGAGATGATCACTCTCTGACTGGGTACTGGATACTGTGTTTTGGTCGGGAGTTCGGGACTGTCTTCAGCTGCGCAATCCAGCGACCGTAGCGCGCCTGTCGTGGGGTGCTGTAACTAAAGTGGTTCCGCTTTACACCACTTCGGTACGTTGTTTGAGTCCGTGGCGCTGGCATCGACATTCTCACCGTAGTCGTTATTATTATTTTAAAAGATGCTAAAATGACATTTGTACAAAAGACCTTCAAACAATTACAATTTAGCCTAGCCTTGGGCGAAGGTTTGTTTTTATTGCCGGGTCGCTGGCTTAACGTTCCCATTTCAGAATTACTACTTAATGACGGTCTAGAGATAAATCTGCCGACTAATGGGTGTATTGCTTGAGTTGGCTTTCTAAATTTTTATTGCGGGACCGGTGAAACTATTCACTAAATACTTAATGTCTAATAATTCGAACTGCCGCCTCCATCTGCGTGTAAAATCAGAGAGATAAATGCTGGAGCACGTGTTCGCTTTGGTCTTTCTGTGAATTCAAGTCATGTATATACCTAGGGACATATCAATCGCCCCCGGTTTGTTTGACTTGAATTCACAGGGAGATTATAATTAACTTATAAGCTATTATTAAATTTACTATTGCTACGACATTTAACCTAACAACCTAGATTTAACATTATTACGATATTGATATTGGCATAGTGTGTGTGTGGGAATGGAACTAGGTGTAGCCTGAATGACTTCTGCTGTGGCCGCTCGCGTAGTCCGGGTGCTAGCTGACGCCATTGTTCAAAATATTCTAAATTGTCTAAAAGTAAAATCTATTCCTAAATTTAAAAAAATATATATACCTAATTTAATTTGAAAAAATCTATACCTAAATTAATTAAAACTACCTACAGCTAAGTTAATAAAAAAAAGCAATACCTAAATTAAAAACAAATCTGTACATAAACTATTACTAAGATTTTTGGGCGCCAAATACTCTTTTGATATGGGAAGTATTAAACCCGGATGTACATACATATTATAGAGACGAAAAATACTGTAAAACATAAATCAAAATTGCCACTTAAAATTAAACAAAATTATAAATAACCTGAAAATCTTATCCTAGATTCTAACGAGGCTGTGAGCGAATAAATAATTTTACAAATTATGAAAATCGTTCCTCCTTTTGAATTAATTGCTCTAATCTCAGGGTCGGGAATCGGAAGTATGCACTTATACTTCTACCAGCCTAAAAGCCGGTAAGCCCCACGTTCAGGGCCGCCAATTGTTACAACTCTACTTAAGGGAAGTTAATAATTAATATTATTCATGTAAAGAAAAGGAGGAACGAGTACAAAAAAAGAAGTTACTTAGTTACAAAACACTCTTAAAATTTATTTAATAAAATGTATAAAGAAGGGTTAGTCTTAATCTAGGCTTAATGATAGTTCTTAAAATTAATTCTTAAAACTAATTGTCCTTTTTCTTAATCCTAAATTATCTTCATTCACTGTCTTAAAAGTTGGGTCACGTTACGAGATAATTATGCAAAAATTGTGCAGACACTTCCCTTTACGATGAGTCTGGAATCACGGATCTCCACGTTCGCACTTATCACCGACAACACAAGCGGCAACTTGGGTTGGATCCGAAGGGCGGAAGTTGTTCAACCTGGGCCAAGGCTCCGAAGGGCGGAGTCGGCAGGCAGCGAATTCTGAGTGGGCAGCTTCTGGGTAGGAAAATCCTCGGCACCGCTCCAAGGGGGAGAGCAGGAAGTTTCTCGGCGGAGGCGAGACGGTAACTTTTGCTAGGGCAGCTCCCTGGTCGGAAGAGCCTCGGTGCCGCTCCAAAGGGGGAGAGCAGGAAGTTTCTCGGCGGAGGCGAGACGGTAACTTCTGCTAGGGCAGTTCCCTGGTCGGCAGCTGCCTCGGCGCCGCTCCAAGAGGGAGAGCAGGTTGATGATTCCCAAGATGATGACTGTCGAGTGCGGAAATGTGAAGTGTCGAGAACTAGGCGAGATCGTGACCGCCAAGAGGGCAGCCTCCTGGGCGGAGGCGCCTCGGCGACCGCCCCAAGGGGGGGCGAGATGATGACTCTCGAAAGGCGAGATTGTGACTGTCGAGAGGGCAGCCTCCTGGGCGGAGGCCCCTCGGCGACCGCCCCAAGGGGGGCGAGATGATGACTGTCTGACTGGGTACTCTTGACTCGGGACTGTTGGTTGCGGAATCTGTCTTCAGCTGTTGAGGCGAGATCGTGACCGCCGAGAGGGCAGCCTCCTGGGCGGAGGCGCCTCGGCGGCCGCCCCAAGGGGAGGCGAGATGATCACTCTCTGACTGGGTACTGGATACTGTGTTTTGGTCGGGAGTTCGGGACTGTCTTCAGCTGCGCAATCCAGCGACCGTAGCGCGCCTGTCGTGGGGTGCTGTAACTAAAGTGGTTCCGCTTTACACCACTTCGGTACGTTGTTTGAGTCCGTGGCGCTGGCATCGACATTCTCACCGTAGTCGTTATTATTATTTTAAAAGATGCTAAAATGACATTTGTACAAAAGACCTTCAAACAATTACAATTTAGCCTAGCCTTGGGCGAAGGTTTGTTTTTATTGCCGGGTCGCTGGCTTAACGTTCCCATTTCAGAATTACTACTTAATGACGGTCTAGAGATAAATCTGCCGACTAATGGGTGTATTGCTTGAGTTGGCTTTCTAAATTTTTATTGCGGGACCGGTGAAACTATTCACTAAATACTTAATGTCTAATAATTCGAACTGCCGCCTCCATCTGCGTGTAAAATCAGAGAGATAAATGCTGGAGCACGTGTTCGCTTTGGTCTTTCTGTGAATTCAAGTCATGTATATACCTAGGGACATATCAAGGGAAACGGTACACTGTGTAGAGACGGCAATACGCTGCTGACATCGATTGCTACAAAGCCAACGGACAGACGCGAATCTGCGGTGCATTCATACTATTTATAGTAATCTCTCGTGATTTATATATTGTGTGATAATCACGCCAAATTAGACACACAAAGAAATCGCTAGGAGAATAAATTATTACTGTGAATCACCGAACTATATCAATATGTTGGTGGATACTTTTTAGTCGTTCATTTATCATTTACCTTACGAAACGGGGTCAGATGTTATAATCATTTTATTATTGAGATAATGAATACGTAAGAACTTTCATACCTAACGATTTACCAGAAGAAGGAGAACTTAATTTAAACACAATCTAAATAGTGAAGTTTAAATTAATAAATTAATATTTTTCCTGTTACATACTTTGTATCAATGAGAAAGAAGCAGGGATTACAAAGGAACTATTGGTGGTATGCTTTATCACCGGTTAATATTGGAAATAATCACTTACGTAACATTTGTATTTTTTGCCATTTTATTTACGGTCTAAAATCTGTGTAAAACAGGGAGACAAAATTTTACTGGGTGAGGTTTATTACTGTAAATCTGAATATACTATACTAATTGACTGTGAGGTTAATGGGTATTTTGGGTTGAGTGAGACTTTATCATTAAGCTGGTACTTACACACGAGTGGCGCCTGCCTGAAGTAGGTACCTACATTGTAGTCATCTAGTAAACATTCATGTACATGGTAACTTTCTTAACCCTTGCGATCCAGTGTTGCTTAAAAACAATACGAAACCACTTTCTAAAATGTATTACTCATTCGAAATTCAAACTTAAGATTTGGGAAGTATGGTGAATTGAATGTATGCATAAAACTGACAGATCCGTTGTAACCTTTCCGTCTTTCTGTTACCGATAACGATGGACTTCTTAGTGACATGCTAGTATTAACAATATGTGTTTTTTTAATGTCATGTGGTGTAATTTAACAACACCAAACATATAGGGTTAAACTTGTGTAAAAAAACACAAATATGATAATTTATCTAAGTTCATTAAACGAAAAAGATAACATGGATGAGGTATCAAGTCACAAGCCGCTCTGGTCAAATTTATTAGCGACTTGATGACATGAAATGATCGGCAAAGTTATTTATTTCCTGAGACGTCACATAATCCAGATTCATACTAGATAGTTCTATGACATAATGAATCACCGAGTCTGGTATATATCTGCATTGTGTGACACTTGTGACTAGACTTATTCTTCCATTCTTGCATTCGTATGAGCCCGTTGCTCGCAGTGCTTACCTATTGAAATGTATTAAACTTGACTTTATTTTAGCGGTATATGCCGGATCCATTGATACCTTTCTATCATAAAATACCAACGTATCAGAAAGAGCTAAGGATCTTGTCGAATCAGCATGGTAAAATAAACATAATATTATTAAATCCGAAAGGGTCACAAGTCACAATGTAAATTCAAGACGAAGTATCTACTACAGAAAGGGATCGTAACGCCTCCGCGTGCATTTGATTTAGCTATGTCTACTCGTAGATCAGATCTTATGCAGTGCGATACTTATACGAAACGCCTCTGCGTGCAATTTTTTTTGTTTAAAGAAAGACCCAATAACCTGACAATATTTGAGAATCTCCACTACCACAGAAAGCGGAAAATTTTGTTTGTGTTGTAATGGAGGACATAGCCCGAACTAGGAGCCTGAGGAATTGAACACACTACACGCAAAACGCGATGTCAACTCAATCACAGACCTAAATTGATTTAGCTATCTTATACAGTACGATATTTGTACAAATTGCTCTCGAACAATGAAAAATTTTAAAAAATCTTTCATATTTTGTTATTAGCCATTCGACTTCAAAAAATGATAAAATACATCATGTTTACCTATACTGCCGCGATAACTAAAAACACAGTGTTTTCCACAGGTAGACACTACGTTTTTATTTACCACGTCAGTGTTATACCTTTGAGACCCGTACCTCAAGTTATTTTAGAGCGCCATTGATATATATTTTTCCCAATAATTTTATAAAATAAGCACATTCATTTTTAGAAAGGAAAAAATTACTTACGTATAAAATATAAAACGAAGGTAAGTAAAACAAACCCGCTAAGGCACTGCCTCTGTTTGTACTAATGAAATAATAGAATACAACATCAAGCAAGTTACATGTCAATTTAAGAGTTAAGGCGATGCCATACGTAGTAATGCAAAATCATGTGTTTTTGGTTTGAAAATATGGTCGCCTAGAAATGTTTCAGATGCTTTAATTAAATACTGCGAGTAGAATACATCTTGGCCTTTGAAATAATCGAGTATTTTTTAGACAAGTCTTTTTATAAGCCCAGAAAAAAAAATGTATAAGACCTATGAAAACTGCTTTAAAGTTCAAAATCTCCTACTTACGAACCCATTTTCGGTTATGATTTTATTGTATAATGTGGAAAATTAAGTTATTTATGAAATTATCGGAAAAAAATAAATATTTATGCCTGAACGTCCACAAAATAAAATAAAATGCACCCTTTGGCCATGTTTTTTTCTTGCATAAATCAAAACAGTCGGATGGTGTTAAGCGGGAATTTAAACCTTATCGCCATCTACGTAAGGGTTGTTATTGATAGCGGCTCAATTTAAATATTACACGACGTAGTGCATCGCCTTAAGGCGAAATAGGTAGACTTGACCTGAAATTTGGCATTTTTGAGGTCACTTTTAGACGTATGGACACTTTTTTAGAAAAAAACACAAATTGATTTCGAAAGATCGTTATTTTATCTTGTAAAGTAAGTTGTAAAATTTTGGAAAATGATATTATTTTCATACCATAATAAAGTGTTACCGTTGGACGATATGCAGATTTGTTGCATTTTCAAAGGCGAAGTTGTATCATACAACAAATATTTCAAATCATATAATAATACAGTATAAACAATCAATAAATTATCTATCATATATATGTATAAGAATTTTGTTTTTATTTCAAATAAAATTACTAATAAATAAATCCGAGGACGCGTTTTGTGACGAAAATCCCTCAATTTGACTATTTATTTATGACCTTACAAATTGGTATAGTTGAGATCTTTTTACAAAAATAATTTACTATGATATTATTGAAACATTAAAAATAATTTATGACCAAGAAATATATTCTTAAAGTATATAATAGTAATTAATTTCGATTCGCGTTTATTGTTTGTTCGTTGTTTCTGATTACCTCGGCGCAAGCCGAAATTTTATCATTCCCCGCTGCGACAGCGCGGCGAGCAGACGTCTATTCCACGCCAGTCTACTTGATAACATTTTAACGAAATTCCTCGTTTAAAAATGAGGAGAAAAATACTATCGGACAAAATTTTTATAAGAAAAAAAAAATTTCGTCATCAAAAACGTACATGGGAGAAATATTTGCAGAAAAAAAAGGGTTAGTCATATTTAATTATCCTTGTACATTGTACGTACTCTATATGCTACAGGGTCGTTCAAACGAATCAGTCAGAATACGCATATATTTTTTATAACATTTGGCGATAATTTTGTGTTGTTTAATTTTCAGGGAAAATAATCACCTACCGACGAATGGTTGTGATTCTGAAGCAAATATTGTCTCTAAAATTCCATCGGTATGTGTAATTTACATTAATATTATTATTATTTTATTATGTAAATAGGTAATACCTACAATATATTGTGAATCATGGATATTATGGTGACCGAAACCGTCAATATCGGGGTATTTATAAACTAGCAATTATTCCCGGCGTTACGCGAGTTACACGCACAAAACCATACCCTTGTGTACATGGTGTCGGGAAACGCGTAGTATATTACTGTGACCGATTCAACTCTAATTACCGCGGTAATTATAAACAAGCATTTATTACCCGGTGTTGCGCGATTTACGCGCATGCAACATTACCACGTGTACACGGTGTCGGGAAACTCGTGGTGAAATTACGGTGACTGAAACCGTGAATATCGCGGTAATTATAAAATATCAATAATTCCCGGCATTACGCGAGTTACACGCACAAAACCATACCCTTGTATACCAGCGCCCTTGAGGTGATTTCAGTGCCCTTGAGGTGATTTTGCACAAAAACGGCGCTATACAAGTCATCCAATTATTATTATTATGGTGTCGGGAAATGCATGGTATATTACGGTGACCGATTCAACTGTAATTACCGCGATAATCATAAACCATAATTTACTACCCGACGTTGCGCGAGCAACACGTATGCAACAGTACCTTGTACACACGGTGTCGGGTAACTCGTGGTAAAATGTTTCCAGTCATGGATTCAACATTGGGATAAGTATATCTCTAGTCAAGCACAGTACTTCGAAGGAGATTAATTCCATTTCCATGTAAACTTATTTGTAATAAAATTTTCTTAGTTACACATTAAGCTGTACAATTTCTGTTTAGAAATCTTCCTCATATAAATATATTTAACTGGCTACAAAAGAGCAGGCAATGCCGCATTCTAGTCTATGCGTATATGATTCCCGTCAAAATAACGGTTTTGAATCGTGATGTGCGATTCAAATCATGTTTTTGTTAATAATTTCTATTCTATTGTCCAATTCCCTATTACATTGGTATAATTCAACATATTTAGTATTTTTAGTGTTACTTTTTGTCAGTTTAATAATGTCATATTGTGAATTGAGCTTCTTGTTTTAGAAGAAAAAAAACAAGGTTATTTTGATATAATTACTTTAAGTATTAGAAATAAAACTTACTGGTAATACCTATCTTACAAACGGATAAATATGTAAGACGAGAGATTTTTTACAATCAAACTTAATGTTAATCACTTTTGTAAAACCTATGTAAAATAAAATTTAAAAAAAAACAAGTGAATAAAAATATTTGAAAAATTAAAAAAAAAAGTTTATTCAAATACCTACCTATTTTGTACCTACTATGTCAACGCACTACATTTGTATTTATTTATGTTTACGCACTCCGACGTATAATTTACAAATATGTATGTAACTACTTATTAGGAAGAAAGCTACAACCGAAAATTCAAACACAATAATTGTTATTTCATCGGAACCATGCTGTAGGTTTCGACCGCCGCGCGGAGTATACGGCTGGCAGTGGAATGAATATGGTATTTCTGTCTCGTTCTAAAAAACTTCCGATCGTGAGACTGTCTTTTGACGAAATTCGAATTCTCGGTCGCTGGTTAATACGCCTTAACTTAATATTCGACGGCCCCGAAGAACAATGTCGGATGTACAAATTTGTATTTTTGCAGTGGAGCCGTTAAAAGTTTAGTTTGTGCATTTGTACTGTTTTTGGTACTATATTTCTCCAATTAAATAAATAGTGGTTGATGCAAAATATCAAACAACACTATACATCTTCAATCTCAAAAACTGTAAAAATGCAGAAACGAAACTTTAAACAGCTTTACGGCAAACTACAAATGTGCACATCCGACATTGTTCTTCTGGATGGTCGAATATTACATTATGAAGGTAGGCGATACATTACGCAATACGCATCATGGGCTTGGCCTATTTCAACATATATCACATAAAAACATAATTTACAAAAATACTAGCAGGGCCATCTATGTTTTTGCACGAAAACTGTTTCGAGGCGCGAAAAAGCTAGCAACTAGTAACTTTGTATGTCTCGCCATATTGTAGCGCATACAGTAATATTTATATCATTATCAGCCACATAATATTATAATACGTAAAGTATAGTGGAGGTTTCAATTACCATTTTCAATTAGTCATTAGCCCACATATTGTCTGCCGGACAGACGTTACTGGAACGCCCAATCAGTGGCCTATTTTTACACCAGATGACTTTAAAAAAATTAGTCGTTCGTAAAATTAGTTAAAAAAATTAGGCGATATTTTTATTGTTCACGGTTACTCGGATGCATAAATAATGCATTACGTCGTTCTATCCTCTGCGCGTGTAACTTCTGCGATACTTCGCGATGTCGTTCTACCCTCTGCGATGTCGTTCTATCCTCTGCGCGTGTAACTTCTGCGATACTTTGCGATGTCGTTCTATCCTCTGCGCGTGTAACTTCTGCGATACTTCGCGATGTCGTTCTACCCTCTGCGCGTGTAACTTTTGCTATACTTTGCGATGTCGTTCTATCCTCTGCGCGTGTAACTTCTGCGATACTTGCTTACAGTAATAAACTCCCACCCAGCATCAAACAAATTAAAACAATAAAATATGTAACTACATTAATTTATAGGAAAATTGTAAAAGAGGTTGCTGAAAAACTCTGAAATTAAGTAATAGTACAGAAGTAGCTAAAAAACCTTTACCCAAAACCTATTTCCATCTGTACAGGATGTTCCAGCGAAGAAAATACTCTACGTTTCTTTTATATTTATATTTCATTTAGTATGTGTTTATTTAATTATCGAAATTACCAAATAGTAATTAAATTAAATAAAAAAGCATGAATTAGTTAATATGAAGAGAGAAAAGACAACAATATTTTAATACGTAGTAGTTTTGGCACACGGCATTAAATAATATATGTATATTTTAACTGAAAAACACAAAATATTTTTATAGTGTCACCATTTTTTTTATGAATCCTAGAAATGTTGTTCTAGTTTTAAATGGCTTGAAATATGTGAAATTTTTCCTGTTTCTTAAAAAAAAAAAGTTATTTTCAGATATTACCGCAAATATGCTAAAATCACGTGGGTGCGCGCAATGCGCATGCGCCTCAGTGACACCTTTCAAAAGTGACAGTACCCAAAGGAACGTTGGAATGTCATCTTGACACAAATAATACCAGCTGATTCACTGATTACATTTTCATTGGTATAGTCAAAATAACAGAGCAGCCGTGATGGGTCTGCTTTCACGGCTTTGTTTTTGTAAATGTAAATATTTGTACAAAGCGCTCGCTCCCCAAAACGATCCGAGGGTATAAATAGCTCCAGAGTACGCAGTTGGCTGTAATTCTAGAGCAAATAAGAATCCATTAGGATTCTATTCAAAATTATAATTATCACACACACACTTGATAACATGGCTAAATGTTGATAAGTGGTAATCTATGAGGGTATTTTGTAAGTGGATTGGCTGTCTGCATTTGAAGGAATTATTCTCGATTGTCAGAGCCAGTCAGAGCGGAACGAGTGAAAATGCTTGCTAAGAAAATATGAAGGTACCAATAATGAGCTGGATTATTCCCATTGCGGATTGCATTACTTTCGCGAATAATCGGAGGTGCATCATGCATGCCAGGCTGGAGGCTATTGGCTAGTGGCTAGAGGCCTGGTGCCGGATACCTTCTCTCCTAGCCTCGCAGCTCTAGGTGAGGCACTGACTTCATTCACAGCGAGTCATTAAACCTCATGGAATGTTCTGACGTCTCGAGAGTTGCGAACGATTGAAAAACAAACATTACAAGTCACGCAGCGGTTTGAATCATAAATATAGAAAAGATATTTACCCTTTTCAATGCCGTATTCTTGATATTCTGCAGCTCATTTCTTATAAGTGAAAACCGTATCATGGTATCTGAGCTGAAGATTGAGCTCCCGAAGGCCAAGCCAGGATAGTCTGACGATCTGTGGCGTCTTCGCGCGTCTCTCTCGGCGGCCAGCTCGGCTCGCTCGCTAGGACATCTCAAGCGGGAGAGCTCCTCTATCTCCGGGTCCTGGTCCGGGACTTCCGCGTCCCCTTCGCACTCCCCCCCGGAGCAACCCTCGGCCGAGCCTCTCGGCTCCCACCTGATCTCATCCCTTAACTCCTTCAGAGGACGGTCCCTGTCTCTCCTGCCAGGTCTTCTCTTCTTCGGAGCCTCGGCCGCCTTCTTGGGCTGGTCCGAGTCACTGTCGCACAAGTCGATGGTATCAATTACCCGATAGTTTGCGTTGCTAATGTCATTGTTATGATTCGCGGTGGTCCTGTCAGATTTAACTGCACTTTTATTTTCCTTCTTACTCGAAATCTGTTCATCCGACGGCGGGTTGTTATTGTTTATCTGGTTCCCTCGCTTGGGTTTACTCGAGGCGTTTGTCAAAACTTTGTTGTCGCGATCAGCTGGTTTGTTGTCAGATTGTTTTGGAACAGTTTGAGCGGCGATTGAGGTTACGTGGCCCGACGACTCGACATGAGCGGCGACACCCTCTGCGGAGGTGCCGTCCTGGCAGGGGGCGACCCGGGATCCCCTGTCGCGGGGATGGTGCTGGTGGCCCCGCTTCTTGCCGGTCCCGAAACCGAGTTTTCGGCCTGACATTTCACTGTCGCACTTTACCGTCCCATCAGTACCGCGGCCATTTTGCCTAGACTGACCGTCAGAGGTCGTGCGCGGCGCCTCATTGCGCCTGCGCGGGCGGCGCGCGCTTCGCGGCTTGTTGCTAGAGTTGGTAGACATCTGTCGGGCGCCGGACAAAGCAGGAGCGCGCGAACTTTTAACTTTATTCTTTCCCTGCCGCTTGACGAATGCCGCGTTTCCCGACAGAGGGGACTTGTACTGAATGTTGGCAGCTCCCCGATTCGAAAACATCGCGCCAAGTTGTCAAACTTTAAATAATGTTTAATTATACTGATTCTTTTATTATAAATCGTAATCTAGATTCGGGAGTTTGATTCCGATAAAATTATGATTTGACTCGTATGGGATTCCAGTGTAGTTGAAGCGCGGAGGAGACTCCGAACACTTCGACTCCAGGAAAGTAACTCATGTGGGTCGGGAGTGCAGATGAGCATTTTGGCAACCTAGCAAAAAGTGTAAGGAACAGGAAAACGGTTTACCTCATCATTCATCGATATACATAGTCGATGATGTACGCGACCAGGGGCCAGGGCGGCCACGCGGCCGGCGTGCGTGATGGGCTATTAATACAATCCTCCGAAACAAGAGCCGCGCGCCGCCATATTTGGCACCGCCAGAGAATTCTCCACAAATAGAACAAGGAACACTTGAGAAGACCTCGCGCCCAGACTCTCCTCACTTGAGATGATTCTTGCCTTTAGACTTCCAGAGCACAACTATTTGAGTTTAGTACAATAACTGGACACATTAAATAAATTAATCAATGAATTTCTTTATATACTGTTAAAATATTATCTCATTGCATGAAGGATTTTTAAAGGACGACGTAGGTATATTATATTATTTTTTTTTAATATTTGTATCGAATAAATTTATTTTAAAAAGATGGGATCCTATTGTAAATCCGTTTTCTGCCTATGGGCCTGTTATCAACTTGAAAAACCAGAAGTATTTCAAGGGTAATAAAAATAGGTCATTCAGGAAATTTTTAGTGTAATTCCGCTGGACTTCTGCCAGCGACATAAAAACCCAAATTCCTAATAACTGAAGTCATTCATGTTTCAACACTTTTGAATTTAGCGACAATCATTCTTTTAGCCTTTAATTAATACCAACAGATGGCGGACGCGTGCGAATTTCATAAAAAAAACATAAATATATTCATAAAACCCCACATTTTTTTAGATTATTAATACATCACCATCAGCTATATTCCTACCTACTTATACAAAATCATGACTCAATGAGCTTTCACAAGGTTTTTGCTTGCATTTTTAACTGTATCATCTCTACATTATGTAGGTGATATAATAAAATCTTCAAATTGCTCAATAAACTTTAGACCTTAAAAAATATTTTTTGTGACGTAAAGTTTGTATTATAACACGAAGTAACTACAAAACAATATACCGATCATTTCAGAAATGAACTAACATATGAGCACGTGAAAAATTATCTTTTCCTATGAGATGACTACACAAGAGTCTCAGTTGCCCGGAGCAAAAGATCTTATGACATCCCTCGCATAAAGAGATTTAGTCAGACAAAGGGTATCGGGGAGCAGAAGAATAAATAACACAGAAGATTTGAGCAAACCAGATCATCAATTCTGGATAGTGGATTTCCACTGGTACGATTCAAAGCATATTCCGCTTTCTTTCGCAGGAACGTAACAAGTTATTTTTTGATTAAAATGGTATAATCTGATAATACTTAGTATCATTTATGGACCATCAGTTCCGTATGATCTCAAGAAATAGATCAGTTGATAGTGTGTGGGTACTTACGTTCTGCAGAGCCTTGTCCTTCTCCTCAAGCTTGGCGTTGACTTGCATGAGTGCTTCCTGAGTCTGGTCGAGGTCGTTCTCAATAGACTGGATCTTCTTCTGTAGAGAACGAGCCTCCTCCTCGGCCTGTTCATCAAAAAACCATATTTTTAGTAAACTAATTAAATCTATCGAAACGTCACATTTTTCAAGATATGATATAATGTTCTTCACCCCGAACTCTTTGTGACCAGAACAACCCTGCATAAATATATAGCTAGCCAAAGACAAAATAGGTACCTAAATATTTCAAATTATATATATTGAAAGGTAATGGCAAATAAAGAAACTGATTGCATTTGTCAATAACTACTTTTAAAACTTCATTGTTTTAAGGTAGCACCATATTTTTTACTCTTTCTTTCGATACCAAGTTTAAAGCACGCGGTTTCATAAAGAAATTTTCTATTTTTTCACCCCGAATCGATCGGAATTTGGAAAAGGGGCAAACTGGAATACTGGAATGGAACTCTGGGTAGTATAAGCGTCGAATAGTAAATAGAAAATTTCCAGCTATCGGAAATAAGTTTACGGCATATTAATGGAAACAAGAAATTGGTTTTCGACGGTAACTTATATAGAACTCGCTTGTTACAAACAGCAATAGAAAACGACGTAAAGTATACGAATTCTTGTACAAATGTCCAATAAAATTTCAACTATTCGTCGAGAAAAAAATGGAGAGATTTTAATGGTTGTCCAATGTGTCCAAGCATCCGAGAAACACTTCATTATTATCGGCCGTGTCTACCTAATCTAACTGCTTTACTGCGTGATGAGTTCTACATGCACTACGGATGCTGCGATGCAGTTATTCAGGTTAATTGAATGGAATTACAAAAGAAATGTAAAATAATGGTTCAATTTACAAGGCGGTGGTGCATACAGACTACAGGCAGATAGCTACTTGAGAATAATTAATCACCCTTCACACATTAATATCCGCGCATGCTTAAAATTGTATGCACCAGTTAAATCTCTTTAGTTCTTGCAAGACGATACGCTAATGCAATTCCGCCGCGCTGGCTTCATTTCAAAGTTGAGAAAAGGCCGTCATTCTAATGTATGGATATTTGAAAGTTAAAAAAGGATAAAGCTTGTCTGATCATCAACTGGAAGACTGGTCGTTTTTCATCGGAAATTAAAGTGGGTATTCTTACGAATCACAGTTTTTAAATAATTTTAAATGGGTGGTGAGGGTATGTTGAAAGGATTGAAGAGATGTGGAAAGGGGTGTCAAAGAGGTATTGAACGGATGTTGAGGAGGTTCTGAACAGATGTTTAAGGAGTTTTGAATGGGTGTTGAGGGGTATTTAAAATGGGTATAGAAGGGGTGTTAAAGGGATATTTAACTGATGTTGAAGGCGTGTTAAAGGGTTGTTGATAAAATTGAAGAGTTCTGGAAGGGATGCTTGAAAGGAGTAGGTATTGAAAGAATCTTAAGGATATACTGAAGAGGAGTTAAAGGAGTATTGAAGGTGTTCAAGAGTATTGAATGGGTGTTGAGGGGGTTTTAACGGGGTATAGAAGAAGCGTTAAAGAGATTTTTAACGGGTTTTGAAGGGGTGTCGAAGGGCTTTTGGAGATACTGAAGATATTTGTCATTTATAAAGGGATATTGAACGGATATAAAAGGTCTAATGAAGGGGTAGGTACCTTCTCGGCGCGCAGGTTAGCATCCTTGGCCTGCTGTTCGCACATGAGCGCGCGGTCCATGGCGTTGTCCTTCTCCAGCTTCATCGCTTGCATCTTCTTCTTGATCGCGTCCATTTTGGATGTGTTTTGTTAGCTCTTGGTCTGATGCAAAAACTGGAAACACAAAAAATCAAAATTAATCTCAGAATTATAGTACATAAATATCTCACTTCTAAAACTAAATTGTTAGATTAAACCGTTCTCTTTTGCGCGTTTTGAGTTCTATATACTTTATTTTACATTAGATGGGTATAAATTTAAAATTTAACGAATCATTTTTAATAACTTTTTTTTAACTGTGGTTTTAACATGGGAAGTAATGGAGATTTACACCTTGACAAACTCATCTATGCAGGCGGCCGAAAGAGGAACTAACGAACGGACGAACTAATTCTAAATTATTATTATTGTTTACACAAAATGTACACTAGCGACCCCCCGGCTGCAGACATGTCGGTTTGTAGGTATATATTTCCCGTTATAAAAATTAATATTTCAGATAGCTGGTATGTATACGAGTATATACATGCCTATCTGGAATTTCATAATAAGTACAATAGCCAAGTATGTACATAGAAGTACCTATTTTAATATTATCTGAGGGTGCTTGTTGGAATAAATCATTAGAATTTTTCCTAGAGAATATCTTTTGTTTTACAGCATAAAGCAATATTTTTTATTTTTTTTATAAATCCTCGGATTTATAAATGACCATTATCAGTAGGTACTTACGCATGAAAATGTAAATAACTAACAGAATTAGAAACTAACAGAATTTTTCATCAGAAATCAGATGAGGACATAAATTTTTCACTTATACTGGACATCCAGAGTACACAGAATTTTATCAGGAAGTGAGTTTCTAATTCTGCTTTGCATTTAAGCAGAAAATTTTGCTTGTGTCGTGATGGAGGACTTAGCCAGCCGATGAATTGAACTCACACTCTTGGTGGGACCCACACATTGGCCGGTCAGAAGATCAAGTGTGCAACATTTCATCAATCTCGGAATAAACTGTATATTTTTATAAAAATAGAGCCAGCGACAGGTACTCTACTTCTTATAATAATAAATATAGATTATTTTTAAAATATGTTTCTACGTATTAAATCCAATAACAAATAAATAAAAGAAAATTAATCGACAAGTATCTTTTCCAAATAATTGTGAATATATTTTAAGTGACAATCGTTAAGGATTGATAAATTGTTTTTTTTTGACAAATTAACAAATTTTAGTGAAATAATTAAAAGGTCATTTTGAAATATTCAATGCACAATTCATACCAAAACTAAACACAGCGACCAGCGACACAGCTTTCCTATACAGGGTGTATCGGCACGTACCCGACAAACTTTAACCAGCTATTCCTTAGCACATTTGGAGTAAAAAATGTTATGGGCACTTTTCTGTCCGGTAACATTTTTTTAAAAAATGTACTATTCATATTTTCACCACATGTCACCAATGTTTTATCCTTTGTCAAAGTTTGAAAACCCGTCTGGCAATATTTTGTTCGAGTTTCCTTGAATAATGTACGTACGTACCTACGTTGGCGCGCTTTTACAATCACAACGAAATTTTTAACTATTATTATTTAGTGTGTAAGAAAGAGCGAGGACACTTATTGACACACTTGCTAATAACAGCTGTTGAACACGAGAAACAATGCAAATGACAGTGACGGAGTGTAGATTTTTTATTTATTTTTTGTTTTTAATGGAAAAAAAATGTTACCGGAGAGCAAAGCGCCCATAATATTTTTTACTCCAAATGTGCTAAGGAATAGCTGGTTAAAGTTTGTCGGGTACTTGCCGATACACCCTGTATAGGTATACACGACACTGATAATTTTCTACCTACCTAACTTCGTATTGTAATAATGAAAATCCTTCAATTATTTTCCGAAATAAGTGTATAAAAATGCGTGCTGTAACTCTCCCTTTTTTAAATTCTGATTAGAATGCCCCGAAAACATAGAACTACAATTAAAAGTGCTGCTATATAAAAATAATTAAACGCAAGCAACACAGTTTTTATTAATTAACTAGTTGTAACCTTATGCATAAATGTCAACACGATGAGTCAGAAATGTGTAATCATAACACAAATAAAAATATTATTCTTGTTAATTCGTACATTCATTGTAAAAATGTTTGGACAGCTGAAATCTTTTTAAATGGCTACCTGGCAGTTAGTAGGCAATGCCGACATAATATATATATATTTATAAATGGCATTTAGAATGGTGTTGCAAACCTTAAAAATAATATTTATATTATTTTTTAATGATAAACTAACGTTTATAAGACAAGGTTTTATGCATAGCATAAAGGATAACAAATAATTATAAGCAATAATTAGTCATCCGAAATACTAATACAAATTGAAAATATCTCCCGAGTAAAAAATAAGCAGTAATTGTTGATTGAGGTACTAGTACATATTTAGGGTTAGTAGGGTTGGAAATAAGCCGACATGGCACGGGTTCAATTCCCGTTGGCGGCATTTATTTTTACTCGGGAGATATTTTCAATTTGTATTAGTATTTCGGATGATTAATTATTGCTTACAATTATTTGTTATAATATGTATAGTTAATTGGTGGATATTACGCCAATAATAATGAATCCACTTAAGCCTCACTTTATCATTACAATCGCGCGGGGGCGTAATTTTAGTAATAATGTCTAACATTAATGTTTTACTATTGAGGTATTTAAATAATTAAAAAAAAAAAAACAATTAGGTAACTACATACGCATGAAAACACGATAGTACCTAAGTGCGTAGGTCACGTTTTTTCTAATTTAAAAATAAAAAGCCTAAAATGTTACCATGTAGTTATTCGTATTTTTTGATAATTAGGAGGATAATAATGATTTAGATAGGCGACACATAATGCTACGTATACATCCGCGAGCCGAACTGCCGAACTGAACCTCAACTTATGGAAAAGAAACGAAGCAACCGCAAATGGCGCGAAACGTCGCTTGCAGTTGATTCGTTCCTTTCCCGTAACTCGCGGTACGGTTCGCAAATGTATACGTACCCTTACGCCATACGCTGATGGCCCATTTCAACGTATAGCTCACCATACAACTACCAATGGGAATATATGGCGAGCGATACGCTGAAATATACCCAAATATAGCGCGCTTATAGCGTCGTCTGTCACAGGCTTTAAGCCCCAGCAAACCCAATTTCTACCGATTGTTTCCCGTTAGCTCTTTATGTTAAAAAAAAGTTATTTTTAAAGATAATATCTACATTTCTTATACCGAAAAGTTCATAATATGAAATTCCCTCGATGGAAAAAAAATCGCAATGTAAGTTCCGGAAATTATTAAAAATATTTTGTTCTGTTTTTTATATGTTATAGGCATGAAAAAATTAACAGTGTATCTTTAAATGCAACTAAAGCATTGATCGAGAGGTTTTTGCTCTATTTCAAATGAGTCATGTTTTATTAAATATTTTCACCATTTTCGGTTAATTATTATCCTTTTTAGTGCACTCCCTCTAACATTCGTATTTACATTATCTTCCTTTCAAAGCATCTTTGAACGCTTACTACGGGGCCTTAAGAAATGCAAGACGACGGGATCACCCGAGCATTTACAGCGGAAAAGAGTTATTCAGACGTTTACGGCATGATGGTTCTTTTTTCAGACGTTTTCGTGATTTGCGTGTGCGCCGCTGCGATTTACGGCGCTTCCTGCTATTGGCGGGAAATGGACCGCAGAGATGAGAGCGAACTACCTACTCCGCAAAGAAAAGAGGAATTGCATTTTGAATTAGAACATAACATTGCATGTCAAGTGGTTTTGCAAACACATGATGGACGTAAGCCTTTTATCGATACACTCGCCAGTAAAATTAATCCATTTTTCTGTATGCATTTGTACTCAACGTAATATTATTTCCTTGGATGACAGTGTAAAATAATTCAAATTTAAGAATAGTTCAAAGAGAATAATTCAAGGAAAGAATTGCGCATCTCGCTAGGCAGGTAGATACCTATCGGCCAAGGTTCGGAGAAATTTTTTTTAACAAGGTTAGCTCCTCGCAGGGGTAGAGCGGTGATTGGCTAGAAGGTCGTGACGTAGAAGCCCATTTTCCACTGGGAGATTTTAATTTACTGCAATACAAGTGGCGTCAAGCGACTCGGAATACATTTGCAATGATTTATTTAAAATGCGTTGGTAATATATATTATACTAATTATTATGTTAAAACTATTGAGCGGAATAAAAGGTTAGATTTACCAAAAATAATATTATATACCTAGTGAAAAGTGAAAGAGATCGTACCTTTGGGTCTCCAACTGGACTTCTAGATCTTCTGGATCTACGTCACGTGCTTGCCAACCTTGTTTGAATACATTTTCTACTAACTTTGCCTATAGGCTACCGATTATAATGTTATTCTGAACTCGATACGTGACTACAAAAGAGAAATAAAGCGTTGTTGTTAGTGCATTCTGCAACGGGGCAAGCAGACAGGTAGGTATTACCCGTCTGATGAACACGTTGTATTTATTGCGAAACGGACCTTTACTTACTGCAGGTAAGTATTGGTAGGTACCCAACTCAAGGTCAGCGGTCGCAATATGTCAAAAACCACGTAAGATTGGCTGTCTTATAGTAAAAAGATAATACCGTACAAAAGAAACAGAATTAATATATTATTTCTCATTAAAACAATAATATAATGTATTGATGCTATCACTCATTTACCGAGCTTTAGGTCACCCACACTATCGACTAAGTTTTGATCAAATTCAAACATTCATTCTCATTAAATTCCTCAATGTTTATATACATCGCAAAAAAATGGAAAATATAGTCTTACACCCTAACATAAATACATTTTTGTACCCATTCCCGTGATTCGAGGCCTGATTTAAATTAGTTTAATTAATTATTTCATTATAAGGTAGGTATTTAGAAAATATATTTTAGTTGAATAGGTACCTACCTAATTTGTAATTTAACATTAACCTAATTCAGTCGGCTAATATTTTCATTATGGTAGGTACTTATTCTATATAAATTAGTGGAATAGGTACCATATAATCTGACATTAACCTGATGCAGTCGGCTAATACTTTCATTGTGGTAGGTATTTATTCTATATAAATTAGTTGAATATATGGCGTTTTCATTGTGTGAGAAATGAATGTGAATTAGTAGTTCTAATTATAAATGTTGACTTCATTAAAGTTGGATCTACAATTCAAGTCGGTACCTAACCTTTAAAGGAATTCTTCATTTTTTTTACCGGAAGTTGTATAAATTGATTTATTAAATAAACATATGTATCACAAATGTTTCATCGTCAATTCAATCATTCTCCATTTTTAGAAAGAAAGTCTGATGCGGTTTGATAACCACATAAATATGATTTACATTCCGTGCAATATATTTTTATATTATTAATATAACCTATTTGTAATATAACATATGTCTAATGTGTATTACTCAGACACAAACAAATAAATTTGTGACATATATGAATTTAAACAAATCATTTCCTGTTCGCTTAGCACTATTAGAATAAAAATATATATAAAATGTTTGTTTTTAAACGTGCTTTATTTTTATTTCGATTTAAATTATATTAGTGAGCGTTTTAATCGAAACGTGAAGAATTTATCAACTTTCCTGACAAACTAGTCACACGTCCATTTCGATAACATAGTTTCATTTGAGGCACGAACGAAATAGAATACTGTTGGTCTTTTTTAAATTACTTTACACGCACGTACTTAGTGTTGATAATTTAAATACTTCATATATTATTCATTAAGAAACAACTGTTTTTATTCGAATACAATACAATGTGAGGACAAATTCATGAGTTTTAACCTACCATTTCCACAATGGACTAAACACTTCGAAATTATTTCGAAAAATTCTGCTTCGAGCCAAAAAAGACAAATATCAATATTTTTCAGAGCGACTTATAAAGAAGATTTGGATAAATGTAAATTACATTGCGAGCTAAGAATTATTCGGTTTACCTATAAATTCCAGACATATCATTTCATTCCAAACTAGTTAGAAAGACATTTTGAAACTTTCAACACTGCACGGAGAAAAATGAGTTTTGCTAATTTATTTAGTATTATTATCCTTGAATAGTTGCAAAATTACTTCGTAACGTCATTTTAATTATATGAAAACAAAATACTTTGTGTACACCACTTTTTAATCAATAATAATTAATAATCTACACGTTTCAAAGCCAATGGCTAAATAATTATAATAATCCTTACGAATACTCCGAACGATTGGCTTTGAAACATAAAAATTATTATTGATTAAAAGTGGTTTATACAGAGGCTGAAAATCTGCAGCATTGTAAAATGTCATTTAAAGTTGAAAGAAACAATTATCATTAAAAATTATAGTAAGTACCTATCTACCTAACTTCAAAATTACAGGACTGTAGCGGTCCTTCGTGTTATACCCAAATAATGCAACTTATTGCAAACATTCCGGAAAATGTAGAATACAAATGATTCACCTATCTTAAATATTCACGAACCGTCTACGGTGCACGTCATGGTCCGCCCGTCTACATTAACCAGCGGGGTTAATATTCAATATACCCATACAAGAGACTTGGGTAGCAATGTGTCAAAAATTCAAAGTATAATGGTTGTATAATGGCTCCAATCAAATATATTAACAATGAATGTTAAAAAAACAGGATACATGATTTTAAGTTCAACTCGTAAAATAATTCCTCCTCATGTACCCTTAAAAATTGAAAATAACAACCTGCAAATCCTGATACAGGAGAAATATCTTGGACTGTGCATTGATAAACACCTAACTTTTAAACAGCATATTCAAGATATTAAAGATAAAATCACCCCCTTAATTAGCGTATTCAGCCGGATATCATATCTGTTACCAAATAAAATTAAAAAAGGTTTATATTATAGCCTCGTACACTCACATTTAAACTACTTGGTTGAAATCTGGGGAAATACATGTGAAACATATATAAACGAACTACAGGTAACACAAAACAAAGTAATCAAAAAACTATTTCACTTCAAATCTAGAACATCAACAAAAAAATTATATATGGAAACAAAACTATTAAAATTAAGAAAATTATATGAATATAATACATGTCTTCTTATTTACAAAATAAATAATAAACTCATACATACAAATACAGAACTCATTAAAACGTCCCAAGTACACACACACTTTACACGATAAAATACATTTAAACACCATATCTACATACTTATTATGGCAAGCAATCCATTGGTTACGAGGGAAGCAACATATACAATTGCCTCCCAGACGAAATTAAAAATGAAAAAAGTATAGGTAAATTTAAAAAAAAAAGTGCTCAGTTTTATGCTCAATCAACAAAACAATGAAAGTGAATAATATCAGTGTGTAATATATTTATGTGTAATATATATGTTATTTCTAGTTAAATAAGTGAAAAATGTAATTTTCTTTTATCTAGAATAAAAAAAATAAAAATAAAAATATATATAATATAAAACTGGCTGTAACTTGACTCTTCATTTTGAATTTAAAATTTTAATTTACTGTAATTACCAGGGATTTATTTGTTAACGCTTCGTTAGTGATGCATAAAATGATTAAGACATCTGATTGGGTTTCGCGTTGGCAAAAGTAAAGGCCATATTTATCCGATCCATCTTGCCCGCGCATTAAAATACTTTTGATAAAAGCAAACACTGCACTAACTTGTCGATATTATAAAGAATATTAATTATAATGGGTAGGTACAAATGCGATATAATGATGATTCTAAGCCGTTATCAGTGGGAATCTACTCACTCTAAGCGAGGAAAAAATGCCAACGTAGTAAGTGATTTTCAAGTAAGTACTACAAAATGGCGCGAAAGTCCTGGTTCGTTTTCCTGATGCTGTAAATTTGTTTGTAAATAAAAATAATAATTATAGGTAACACAATTATTCCAAGTTTTTGAGGAGTATTTATATCGATCCATGGTTTGCATCGTGTATTCTGCTTCTGTTTACTTTAGGTACACAAATGTAAAAGTCGTGATGACATAAGACAATGATTCGGATAAATGTCTTTTGGGACATCTGAAATACAATATTGCGTATTACGCTGTAAGAACTCATATTCATCTGTAGACGTATTTAATCTTCCCAACCTTGCAAGAATTACCTTTGAACCTTTATCACGAATATGCAGCAGAAAATATGTTGGATATAAAGCAGTAAAAACAGTGGATACTTTCACATCATTGCGTTCGAAGTTTTTAAGCCAATGAATCTATTTTCAGTTCGCAATAACATTTCTAATATGAACCACAAAGAAAAATACGTTTGATTGACAAAAAAATTATGCAAGGCGCCATGTTGTGTTTTACTCCGTATTTTAAGAAATACAATAAGAAAATGGTTTCCAGAAAAGGGTGTTTGAAATCTCGAGCGCTGCCTGGTGGTGAAACGTGAAACTAACAGGTAGGTAAGTAAGTACCTCCAACAAAGTTTTAGCAATGCGAAACGTTTTGTTTTATAAAGATAAGAATCTATTTTTAAGTAGATTCGTTCTGAGAAGAAATAGATAAGTTGGCATATTATAAACGGCTCGCTAGAGAGATGATAAATAAGTGTTGAATTTCGGTTCTAACTTAGATAAGTCACATGTTATGTATGTGATACGGGTACGATTAATTAATTAACTATGCGACGTTTGTAAACAGTAACCAAATATTTTTACTTCATATTTTTTCTGTTCGAATTCAACATTCAGAAGCAAGAATGTAAAATATTAATTGGAGGCATTAAAAACGGGATTGCAGGCCCTTAACGAGTGAATTAATGGGTTTCCAAGTAAACTTTTAGTAAATATGAATATACTTATGTCGGAACACGTATTCATCAAACTCATAGTATTTTATCTATCAAGGCAAATGAATACGTGTTCCGATATATTAGGAATTTAGTAAAAATTTATCAGGAAATGGCCGCAAATCCCGTTTTTAACCGGATTAATAATAATTTGAAGAGATTCTTAATAAATTTAAAATATCTACTCATTTAAAATAATTTTCGTTAGTTTCGCATTTTTCAAAGCCCGCCAAAACGATAGAAATCTGACGGGGTACGCGTGACGTCATACATGAGATATATATATTTATATATAAAAATCTGTATATAAATAAATAGATTTTTACGAGAAGTAAAAATAAATGTTCAATCAAGATACTGAAATCTTGAGAGGATAAAAGTGTCATTTTTGACATATTTTGACAGATTTCGTGAAAAAGGGGAAATTTATGATTTTCGCATTCATAAATCGATATGTTGCCATTTATACATATATATAATTTTAAAGTATTTTTTACGAGAATGTGGATGATATAAGGCACATTTTTCTGCTTTTACAACACGCTAATCAAAAAAAGTGTAGTGTACAATGCTTTGACCAAAAACTTGACATATTAGTACCTAGTTCGAATATAAGGTTTTTTTCCATTACAACTTTCGAATCAACATAGGTAAGTTCTGTTAAAAGTACTGTAACTACAGTTATGCCAGGCAGAGTAATTGGAGGATGACATTTAGATGAGCGAATTGGCACAGATTACCTCAACCCTCAACTGGGACTCGATTCGAGCTGCGTGCTTAATTAGCATGCACGATCAGCTGCCACCACTGACTCATTGCACTTCATACCTCCTGGAATTCCTGCTATCCGGGCCGCCTCGGATTAGTCATTTGCGTAAACAGTGCCGAATTGTGGTCAAACGGATGCATTTGATTATACTCGCATTTAGAGCATATTATATGGCTTGAGAATGATACTAATTACTTTCTAAGAAATACTAATAGATTTGAAAAATTTACATCTATGTTTATTTAAGAACTGGCCGGTGAAAAAAAAACAATTTTTTCAAAATAAAAAAAATAATGTAGTAGGTATATTTTGAAATGAATGTAGCCGAGAATCGAACCTCGATCAACTGCTTGGAAGGGAACAATGCAGGGCATTACACCACCAACTATTGTAAGAACAGCGGCATTCATTCAATAGCTACTATTTTAAGTACGAAAAAGTTGTTTATATTTTTTACTTCTAAAATCATGTTGAATCACCCCCCGAAGTTTCAATTTTGAAATGAAAATGACACTTACATTCAAAGCAAATCAGAGTTCTAACTAGAGTTCATTGAACCGGAGTTCATTGAACAGACACACATACAATAAAAAAATAACACAAGAAGTGGTGCCTTGTGAGCTGTTTCGTTATCCAAATATAAGCCCAATTTGGACCTATATTTCCATACAAAACTGTATTTCACCATGATTACGAAATTCAAATGGGATGGCGATATACAATTTCAGGCAATTATAAGAGAGACGGACCGCGTGCTTAATGGTCTAGAACCAAAAGGTACTAAGTTAGTGGTGAATCTGTTTCCATTCAAATCTATACAATTTAGATAGTTCAAAACGTTTTATCAATTTCACCCAAAATAGGGGGTATTTGATCTTACTTCTGGCACATCAGACATGCTCACAAATCATTTCTAACGGTGTATCTCTCTGTCTTCAGTAATAATAAAAGGCATATTCTTAAAAATCTACAAAATCTTGCACTTTGGAAATTAATGATACCTAATTTAAAATAAGAACCTTAAAAATGCAAACCTGGGTAGGATATTGAAAAGTGGTGTTACCAGACTAAAAATAAGCAAAATCAGAAGAATTTTGAAAGCAAGTACTTAGTACTTAATGGAGATATTTTTATTTAGTAACCTCAAACTGTAAATCTGGTAAACCGTGGAAAAGTGGTTAGACCAGTCATAAAAAATAAAACTTAAATATTGAAAAAGATTTTAGTAAGTAAGTGGGTACCGAATCAGTACCTATTTTACTGTAATAAGTAGGTAGGTACCTACCCACTGTCTGACCCTTCCCTGATCAGAATATACGAAACGGTAAACCAGTGGCCTGTTGTACTGTGTCTACATTTCAGTTCGGTCGTGATTTTTTCGTGAGAACAATGTTGAAAATGTCGCCATTGCTGACATCGATAGATCACGACTCACGAACTGTTTAACAACTGACAGAAAAATTGTGAAATGATTATCATTTTAATTCATATGCAGTGCATTGCTGCGAGCTGCGACAAAGACAGAAAAAAACTCTAATGTCAACAGGATTCTGTACGGCTATAAAAAAAATAATGTTGGTACCACAGATAAATCTATGATCTTCTGCGGTTGGTACCTACTTACCTACAAACCAACAGAAATGTAATTTTTGTGTAAAGGTTCTACATTATGATATTTGGATGGCGGAATTATTATGAATTGTCAATGGAATGATGGTGCTGCCACACGCAAAGCTCACATCAACAGATAATATAAAGCACAATAGCGCTCGCCATACAATCCCATACAGACCCGACACACGTAAAAAGATAACGCGCTATAAGTGTGGTTCTGAACTTCGCTAACCGAATTTATTTTACGTAACCGCTCCCGACGCGATATTTGAAAAGTTATGCGTCCCCCTCTCCGCCGTAAAAAGGAGAGGGGGTCATTTTAATTACGGAGCTACCAACTAAGTTCCGTGTTCCCTTTGACAGCCATGACATAAGCAGCCTAATAATGCATTTCTTATTTATTATGTTAGCTCATATCGTCATGTGTGCTAGTAAATTTAGAAACATAAAAAAACTTTATTTGGCAAACATACTTCACATATATTTAAAATATAAATATAATCAATATTTGAATTTGAAGTAAACAAATTTTCGCCCTTTCAAAATTAATCATATTTTTGACTCAGTATGTTTATATGGTATAATATCATTCGGTTTTTTGATAAAGTTGGACGGCCTGATACCTACATAGAGAAGCTTCTAGTTTGTTCGTTTGTTGATTGTTTTCAATTGTTTTCCTGGGTAATCTGGTTTGCTCTCGTCAGCTCTCGTGCTCTCTTCTCATTCCCTGCCCTGGTGTTGGTCCTTGCCGCCTTTGCCTTCGACATTTTTGGAAATCGACGTGAACTTATTTTACAATAATTTATTATATGTCGCTTTCGTCGATCGGCGTGCGAACTGCGAATTTCCTGATTCGACGGAGAGGTTATGTGAAAATGCGCTATTTACGCGCAGATTGTTTAAAATCTAAAAAGTTTATAAATAGCATTTATAATTATATAGTTGGCGGCATCATCATCTGAGGATGAGCTGTCCAACAGATCCAGCAATAGGCGACAAGTATCATCCATTTCGAAAACGCGCTCAAGCTGTCAGTAAGTAAAGTTGTCACTTTGACATGAAATTATGTTCCTCGGCCGCTCTCGAATTCAACTGACCCCCTCTCCTACCATAGGAAGAAATATTTGATAGCGTCGTGTGTCGGTAGAAAAGATGATGCGCTGTACATTAACTTTTGATGTGAGCTTTGCGTGTGGCAGCAGCCTGAAATGACAGGTGGAAGGTATTGAAGAGATACCGGACAACTATGCTTACTATTTATATACCTATGGTTGTTGTCTAGTTTTATTGCTGTCATCTGTTTAGTAGATAATCTGTTTTGTAAGCATTTCATTATCTTGGACAAAAAGAAATACCATTTCAACATATAAGCTGTAAACACAGTTGTTTAAGAAAACATTTTATTATTTTAAGCTTATTTTTATTTAATAATAAGGTGCATACAATTTATTATTTAAGTTTAATTAAAAATGATTTGTGATTACAACGTGCGTTATATATTTATTCGAGTTAGGTTCCGAGCACCAGTTTTTTTGGAATAAAAACAAATAATGTTCAAACATTCTTGCATTTCTATGTGATACAATAATAATTTGATGTCTACGACACACATAATAATAATAATAATCCAGAAAAAAAAGTTGCTTCCCCGATTAGATAATGTTGCCATGCACAAAAAATACAAGAAGATGGGAAAGAGGATGGTTTGCCAATTTACTATCTATCCAGATCTACTTTCAAAACATATCATAGCGATACTGACAGAAACTGCTAATATCAAATAGATAAACGACAGAAATATATACAAAGCTAAAAATAGATTAATTTGATATAAATATTACATTTACTCCATCTCCTTAAAAGTCACTGTTTACGTCGTATAAATCACAACAATATGCAAATATTTATATTTAAATACATTAAATGTAACAAATTCCAAGTACCTACTCACATTTATAATAACAGTTTATTTCAGTATGGAATTTTCTGTATTCAAACTTGTAATAAACGCAGCCGTTGTGAATAATAATTTCCACAGAACATTGACCGGGTCTTCTTACTTCGGACTATTTGGAGTAAACTTTGCAGACCGGAAAAGAGAAGATATAAATAATATAGGTACCTACTATAAATACTCCCAGTTCCCACCCGACAGTGTTGTACTATATCAATGAATATATAATAATATTATGTGGATTGATAGCCATCTTAAACTGTTAAGGATAGGTACATTAGCGCGCATGCGTGGAAAAAATAAAATATGAAAATATCCCGCTCTTTGAATTCAAACATGGCGGCCTGTTTTGGAGTTAAGCCAAGTTTTCGAGAGATGTTTTAAAATACATTTTGTACGGGAAATGCAAACATATCGAGTTATTTTAATATGAGCAGCATCAAGCGGAATGTTAAATGCATTGAATCATATTACTTAATTAACAAATTGTCATTTAAAATTTCGTCTCGAATGTCATCATTTAAAAATCATTATCGGACAAGTTTTCTTAAATTGTTTCTAATTAGAGACTCATCTGTCACACATTATGTAGATAATTTCCTTGTGGATACATATATTTGACTATGAGGCAATTATTACTTACAATAATAATTGTACGTCATTAATTTTAGCCGATATAAGTAACATGATACAATTTCCTAAACCTATCAAAATATGAAGAAAAAAAAGCCGTACTCTTAAAAAAGATCAATCTATTTTAAAACTTTTTTAATCCATTTCTACTAAACCTCATCCTACAGATATGATAAATGAGAGCACCTTCAGATAATAATAAAATAGGATTCATACTTACCAATCCCAAAAACAATGGTTTAAAATATTATAAATACAATGACGTTATAATATAATATTATTTCACAAATATGCACAAAAACCTCGCAGAAACAGAACTTTTAAAATATAACTTCACTTTGTAATATTTGGCTTTATGTTAACTATTATTATAGTTAGGCGTTTAGTTTTTAAATTAAATGTATTTCATTATTTATGCAAACTTTAAAATTTGTATTCTTTCACGATTTTCAAAATATGCGTACTGTGGTTTTGCGATTTCCAAAATAAGCGTAGGTACTGTGATTTTGTGAATATCAATATATTTATCTGCACTGAGATTTCCTGCGTTTAATGGTATATGAGGGAATTTTCACCAGCGAAGATAATTAGTTTTAGATAGATCGAGGATTGACTTCGAAAGTAGTTACTTACGTCAAGAGCTTAGCTCTTCGATGCTATCACCTCGCGACTGAGTACACGACTGTCGGCAGCTTGGCGGTATCGTCTTACGGCACCCGGTAAGGGCATGCCCCCTCTGAGCGCCCCTGCCCCCCTCCACGCCCCCGCCCACTACTATCACGTTCGCGGGCCGCGGATTATCACCCCTGGCAGCTGCTGCGGCAGAGGCGGGAAAAATCGTGTGGAAATTCAGAAGATACGGTGCCATTCTCACGTATCATATCTCACGTTTGGAGCTTGCATTTTTGTACTATTTTCACAGTTTACTATATAATTTACATACCTACGTATCATGGGAAAGTATTTCAAAACTATTTTCCATATAGAAGAAATGAAACTATGTCCCATTTATAAAAGATATGTACATGCTCGATAGCTCATGATGGAAATGACGACTTGAAAATAGTTCCACCAAAAAGAGACAGGTATGCAAATTTGTGGCGCCAGAGTTCAACGGCAACACAAACCTCGATTTTTTCAGCAAGACATTTCAGACAAACTGATTTAAAATTGAACGAAGTATTACTAAAATATGAAGTGTTTTTGTTAAAATGCAGTAATTTTTTAATTTTCTCACGTTTAATAAATCGAAACCAAAATTTCGTGTGAAATCATTACAGTTTTAAGTGGGTAAGTACCTACTAAAATATCTAACTACTTAATTATAAAACATATATTTTACATAATATTTGTTATTTAATCAATATGTATTATAAAAGTAAGTGTACAATGTGCGTGCCGCTAAAACTCAGAAACAAGTCCCGGTACGATCAAGGGAATCATATGGTGTGGTAGCCCTCTATCCCCCATCCACGAAGAAGGTTCCCGTTTTTACCTGAAGGGCGTGCTTTTGAAGATATAAGGGCTGGAATTTTCGCCCTCTAGAAATTGTTAGAACATTCGAGAGTATTCGGCAGCATTCCACAACATTCCAGAACATCCCGGAACATTCTGGAATGTTCGGGAATAATCTGGAACGTTCGGGAACATCCCGAAATATCCCAGATCGTTATGAAATAAAAACGGGATTACAGGCCGTTTTCTGATAAACTTTTATTAAATTCGTAATCGTGACAATAAATTGGTATCATGAAACTAAACTATGCAACGGAGTTTGATAGGGTTTTTACTATCATTTAGAGAATTTATTCCGGAAGGTTCATACATATAATACATAGATATTATATTTATTGAAAGTAGAGAAAAGTCGAGCAACGCCGGGTCAGCTAGTTTGAAATAAGCAGTAATTCAATTTGCCCAAAAAAACGTCAATATCTCAATGACATTTCTTTTTCAAACATTCTTCAGGCAGGTATTTCACACTTGAAGAAAGAATCTTAATTTACGGATAGACCATGTGCAAAACGGTCAAGTTTGTTAAAAACATGTTTATTTCGTAGTATTTTAATACGTGTTTATTTTTTTGACGGTTCTAACAAATAATGCAGCTATTCAAAAGAGCCTTTGTTTATTCAAAAGTATATCTGTTAATAAAAAATGATTATTTATCAACATTTTATAATACTAACCACAGTGCATTCCTACCGGAATGACACTCAAGCGGGATGTATGTAGAAAATGCTGATTCAAAGATCTTCTGACTAGGTAGACTCATAATAATATTTAAATTGTGCTTTTCTAACGTTTAATGTTTACATTAATGTACTGGAACACCTTCCGACCTAGTACCTAACCTCACTTATTGGGCACGTATAAAAGTATAATATTATGTTATATTGAAGTATGGCAAACGTGGTAATAAATTCAGGAAGACGAATTTCCGCACACATTGTTTGTATTTTCAATGAAATTCAAGTTCACATATATAAATTAAGTTCTTTAAATGTCATAAAAATTGTACAGGTATTCAATGGAAGAAACGTCTGGTCATAATAATGTACCAATATCTAAGATTTAGTAGGAAATATTTTGAAAGCAGAAAAACTCTCGTACGGGAGCACTGGCGTAGTGAAATTTGAGCAACTTTTTGTCATTTCTACAAAGAGCTAATGAGCTTTGAAAACATGATTCTTTCATATTTTCATTGGTTTAAATTTTAAAAAAAACGGGTGTTAAAACACGGGCGAAGTCGGGTAATTAAACTTGTATAGTGCAGCATGAAACTGATACCCGATTCTGTAAATGTTTTTTTGTTTTAAAAAAAATACAGAGTTTTTGGATTTTTTGTAATAATTATCTAGACTTTCTAAATTTCTGTCAAAAATAAGAGGAAAAACGAATTATTCTATAATATTATCGACTCAAAATGAAATATATCTATATATGTACTTAGTACCTACTTATTAATGTTGACTGCAACAATATTTATCTTTTAAATTAGATCTACTCATCTCCAATAGAATTTAGATTATAATCACTGATCAAATTACTGATTTTTACAGCTTGAATTAATTTTGCTACTACGTCTCTGACATTTAAAGATAGCTACATAAATACATAAGTATGTTAAAAGAAACAGCAGTCTTTACGAGAATACTATCCCACACACCCAAAGGTGTATCCATATGCATCCCCCCCACTTGTATCACCCTTCCCTGTCTCACAATCGGCCATCTCCCTCGCCGCAAAAGTCCGGGAGGAGTCTAAAATTAAGCGAACAAATAAAACATGTAATTATACGCGAAGTTTTCAGTCTGAGGGGATACAGGGAGATTATCCTAGAATTTCCTGAAATGTAGCGGCTCTCGAGGCGCAAGGAATTGGGAAGTAATTGATACGTTTTCTGGGGGGATGCAAATTGAGATTGCCAGTCATCAAGAAGCTTCTTGATGACCTCACACAGACTGAAAATTTGCCAAATAAATACATATGTTGATTTATATTAATTTTTAAACAATTAATGTAAATGAAGTTTAACGATAAAATTTTGAAAAAAATGTTTAAAGAATAAATTATTAAGGAGCAGTTGACGTGTACCCGGCGTTGCTAAGGGTTATTAATGGTTTGAGGGTTGTGAATTATAGTTATAAGAATTGAAAAACTTTTTTTTAAGTTTCCCTTTCTTTTACCATTCTCTTCCACGTCATATATTATCCTTACACCCCCTTACTTCGTTCATTACATACACCTTGTTTAACTACAAATAAGTATTTGATGCACTTGTTCGTGCCACGTCTTCTTCGGGAGTCCCCGACTACTTCTACCATTCGCTACCACGCCATACATTCTCCTTACACCACTTTCTTCTACCATTCGCTACCACGCCATACATTCTCCTTACACCACTTTCTTCTACCATTCGCTACCACGCCATACATTCTCCTTACACCACTTTCTTCTACCATTCGCTACCACGCCATACATTCTCCTTACACCACTTTCTTCTACCATTCGCTACCACGCCATACATTCTCCTTACACCACTTTCTTCTACCATTCGCTACCACGCCATACATTCTCCTTACACCACTTTCTTCTACCATTCGCTACCACGCCATACATTCTCCTTACACCACTTTCTTCTACCATTCGCTACCACGCCATACATTCTCCTTACACCACTTTCTTCTACCATTCGCTACCACGCCATACATTCTCCTTACACCACTTTCTTCTACCATTCGCTACCACGCCATACATTCTCCTTACACCACTTTCTTCTACCATTCGCTACCACGCCATACATTCTCCTTACACCACTTTCTTCTACCATTCGCTACCACGCCATACATTCTCCTTACACCACTTTCTTCTACCATTCGCTACCACGCCATACATTCTCCTTACACCACTTTCTTCGTTCATCGCGTAAGTACGCCTCATTTTACCACAAATTATTATGTATTTGCTTTATGTCTTCTGTATACCACATTGTTACTGTTAAAAACTACATTGTATTGACTTTCATTCGACTCCTTGACTCAATCCAATGCAGAGATACTGAGCATAAGTTTTCCTCAGGCTACCCCGAATTTTCTACCATTACATATACATTAAATATATTGTTTTGGTAATGGTAGAATAAGTCGGAGATGCCGAACAGATGCTTGAGTCGGGTCATGTCCAGGTCAGAGTAATATATAGTGTGTATGAATGTGAATGAAGCAAGGAGTATGTGCCAAGATCTGTGTGGAGGTCCATTTTCTATAACTTCTCCTTTATTAATGAGAATACCGCACAAGAGTTCCAACTGCTCCCAACCGTCTGGAGCCAGCGAGACTATGCAATCCCCAACGGGTCTGCATTCACAACTAGGAAAAAATAGGAAAAAATCAATAATATTGACATGCTATGCGTTCATCTCTACGTAAATAATTACCTTTTGAATTATCGAAGCTAGGGAGTAGCTTATTTTTTTTATAGAGCTTACAGGGAAGGAATAAGGAATTAGTCAGCATAAACTAGCAATATTTACATACTAGATGAAAAATCGCAAAAAGATCCAAGGGCGAACAAATAAATGATTCCGATTACTATTTTTCGTAGAGTCAGCATCGCAACAATATTGAGTATTTTCTTAAACGGAAATATTTGAATATTGTTAGAATGGAAACCTTATAAGCTTAACCGGCTAGTAGTCGAGTAGACATATGCATCGGATTCCCACCCAGGCGTCGCGAGTTCAAACCACTGCTTGCTAAGACGTAATGATTTATAACTACTCTTCATTCTAATTTTAAAACACTGGGACAATTAATTAAGACTTTGGCAATCGATAAATAATTTGTTTTTTAATGAAGACATTAGCTGCATTGTTTGGACACTCGAGTGATAGGACGCAATAACATTGGCCGGAATTCAACAAATCGACTAACATGTACGAGTGAGTCATTGCAATCTATCCATCTATCTAACTATTTATATATCTACCAAGTTATCCTCTTTCATTTGGAGTAACTCATGTGACGATGACAACTTATAATATAAATCCGAGAGTGGTAAACATCGCCCTAGTAAAAGACCATCATTCAGAATCAAAACATTGCTTGAAATAGATCGAACAGCCAGAATAGCCAGATACTTCGCAACCTTAATCTTTCCACCTCTTTCTCTTCCCCACGCCCCTACAGCCTACAAGATAGCCCAATATTGGGGATGCAAAGTCCTACTGGAACCGGGCAGTTGGGAGCAGTTGGTGCCTACTCTCGAAGCCGGCCCTGAGCCAAACAGCGCCTGATGCAAGTAAAATTTTGGCGCTTCTTGTCAATACCAGTAAATACAAAAAAACGTACCAAAATGGCCATAAGGGAATTTCTATCCAGATTTCTTTCGAAGTCAAAAAATAGCTTGTTCGCGGCATAGTATCCTAATAATAAATCACTATGGATTATAATACCTTTATTTGTGTTCCTTTCTTGAGGTATTTGATAAAACACAATTCAATACTTCTTGTAGGTACATCCAAAGGCAGGTTTAGGGAAGAAATGCAAACTCATCAGACCAGATGGGTGGAAAGACATTAAGCAGTTTTGACTTTTTTGGACGTCTTGCCGTGACTTCCTCGAATTTTGCAAAAATGGCTGATGAAGGGGTCAGAAGAATTGACGGCTCGTGACTTTTGAGTGCACTAGATTGCTTATATATTACAAAAATGGCAAAATTTATGTTGTTGTAGCTGAAAATGATTTTTTTTTTTGAAAATTTTCCGGAAATTTCAGTTTGCCCGTGGAACGCACAGATTTCCTGAAATTCTTCATACAAAAAAACTAATTTTCGAAAAAAATAAAAAATCGTTTTCAGCTACAACAACATCAATAATGCCATTTTTGTAATATTAGCATTCTAGTACACGTAAAAGTCACGAGCCGCGACAGACTGCTAAACCTGCATTTTCGACCATCCAAGATATCATGTCGTCAGAATTTCTCGTGAGCTTGGTAATCCTTGCTGCTATTTTGGTAAACACTTTATCTCGATCATTACAAGCCATAAATGAATATACTTTCTGCAGTTCAGCTTGTCAAACGACCTCAGCCAGTCTGCAGTGGCAACGTGAAACTAGCACGAATGCTTTTCAATATGGCTGGGCCCCTCAAAATCACGGTCCACAGAATAACCGTCAAACAAATAGCTAGAATATTCAGACTATTGAAGATTATTACCTGTCTAGATTATTTATTAAATGAAATGTCATCCAGGTTCCCTAATTCTCAAGAGCAAAGAATCGTATATTTGCAAAAGCTGCTATCCCATAACTTGAAGCTGAAGTATATAAAGAAGACTTCTCTTGATTTTTAGCTTTGAAGGGAGGGCTAAAAATTTGGCAAAAGATGAGAGAAAATATTATGCCAAAGTCAAAAACACATCTACAAAACAGCAACGGCGCCTCACTGCCAATTATAAGAACTGTCAATTGTTGTACTACTAGCACTGCCGAGGGTCTTTCTCCATCTTACGTCGATTAAAAACATATTTTCGCAGCAGAATGACAGAAAATCGTTTGAATGGGCTGGCTTTAATGCATATCCATCAAGACATTGCATCAAAAATGAACGTAAACGATGTACTAGATATCTTCAACAGGAAACATAAAAGAAAACTGTCGGTATTATATGTGTAATTTTTTTTACTTTTTTCATATTCGGTGAGTCATGGTAAGTGCATACATAGGGAAAGTGCATCTAAGCCATTTAGCTCTGTTTTAAATTATTTCACATCAATTAAGATATAGTTCTCACACAAATATGGTTCTATTCCAAGCATCGGCTGACCTGTGATGTCATTTCAAATTACGACAGTTGTTTGATGTCAACATGCGAGCAGTGTGTCTTTTCGATCCACCTTATATTTCGATAACCTCTGGTGCCAGGATGCTGTAAATAGGTGAGGACCTTTATTTGGAATTGAGCTTTGTGATCTGAGTGTAGATTTTATAATTATTTTATGATTGTGATTGATAAGACTAGATATGCTACCCCCATAAATTTTTGGCCGTGGGGGAAGTGCTATTAGAGTAGATGCAGTTACCCCACAAATTTTTATGTGAAGTATTTTCTTACTAGTGATGTGCTGTGCATTTTTTAAAATAATTATTGTCAAATTTCGAAGATAATAACTAAATTTCTCCACATTCATGAACAAAAACCATAATAAATTTATTGAATTTTTTAAGGCAGTTTTTTTTTTAATTTTAATTGTAGGTATTTCAGTCGTTTTATTCTTCAAAGAATAATTCTTTTGCAGAATTCAAAACGCCATGAAACTTTATATGAAAAAGGCCGTTTCTTATACAGAGGAAAAGCTTTTAGAAGCAGTAGCAAAGCAATATCAGAAGGCAAAACAATTTGGGATACCCAGAATAACAATAATGTAACAACAATAAACAACGGGAGACAAGGAAACAAATCCAACTCACTGAGGCGAAGTACTGTTTTATTCGCGGAGATTGAAAAAGCCTGGTTGATAACTTACACAGCATGAAAAATATGGCTTTGCGCTATCAAGAAAGGTTTGTGAAAGTTATAAAATAAATATTTCCCTTACATTTCCTTTACATAAAACAGAATTTCTTATAAACCCCCCTTTAAAACTGGCATTTCTGGCCATGTACGCCAGGAAAATATGTGATCCGTTCATCATATTATAAATCTATTTTTAAACGATGAATGCTAACAAATCAAGCCTCCTAATTCGACAATCTGAAATACGTTTGAAAATCCAGTAATATCTCTAAGAATATTTTAATTATATACATTTCATTATATTTTATAGATAGAAATGAACCTCTAGAGGCAAACAAATCTAAATTAGCCCAAGGGGCCGAAGTCACTACCTATAATGATATTATAAAGCCTCTAAAAAAGGCACAAAATAAACGATCGACTCAGATAGTGGTTAACTAATAATAACAATAAAACTACTGAAAGGGCAAGAAATAAGTTGACTAGTAACTTGACGTTTCAAAGTAATACAAAACGGCCGAGACCATCCTTAAAATCAGAGGGCACTGAATCAGAATGGAAGTCGAGTTCTGAGGATGAGAATATCGATGATTATTTTTGAAGTGATGGGAGAATAGGAGAAGAAAATGTCTGCAAAGGTACAAGTACAGGTAGAAGAAGATAAAAATGATCTCGTCACAAAAACAGTTGGTGACTGGATACTAATTTACCAAATTCATTTGTAAGAAGAGTCTGACGCCATTATATTGGTAAAATATTATACAACGATGAGAATATTTATTTAGGTATAGAAACAAGATTAAAAAAGAATACAGAAATGATAAAGGTTAATAACGAGCAAATAGGTCTCAAACCCACAAAATCATTAACACCAAATATAACAATAAGTTCACAGTGTTTGTTTGCAAGGTGATGATTTCTTGGAATTGGTGAATAAATAGAGTAGTAAGTATTGAGGTTATTGTTACATTTAAAAGTGTCTTTGCTTCGAGTTTGTCTGGCAGGTACATTCATATAAATTAATGCCATATTTTCCAGGCTGTCAATTAGAGATTTAATAATTTCTAATACAAATAATATATCAGTTAAAACTACTCTCCCACAAAAAACACATAAATTTGTTTTTTACCACTTTAATTTACTACATATAAATCGTCGAGATAAACTTTCAACTGATCTCAGACTAAATGTGATTGTCATATTCCTTTGAAACATTGCCTCCCTGTTTCTATGTTTTTTCCTCTTTGTTTTTCATCTTAAAAACAAGAAGATACCACCTAGGATAGCTTTGAGGAATTTTAGGAAAATTGACCGAATAAATGCACTTCCCCCGAATTTGGAATAAGATCTGGTTGTATTATTTCTGACGAACTGTCCAAATAATGAAAATATTTTAGGTGACAAGCTTTATACAATTATGGTTCATAATGATGGCAAACTTTGATGGCCACTTTCTTGAAAAAAGTGGGGGCAGTGCGACATACTTATTGCTAGTATGGGGTACAGACATAGACCAAATACGACGGTACAGAACATAAAAATACATATTTATTATTATTTATTTATTCAAAAGAGGTATTCACTCTCATTCATTTCGCTTTTATAAAATAAAATTTGAAAATTGATATTAATAAAAATATAAAAGATGTTCGACAAATAAAAACCTCTACTGTTTCAAAGGAATATGATAATCACATTTAGCCTGAGATCAGTTGAAATTCTATCTCGACGAATTATATGTAGCACTTACCCCGACTACAATTACAAGTATATTTTTACAGTTTTTGTTATATGTTGTTTGTTAATCCCAAATATGAGAACACTTTTTGCCCCTCTTACCCTTGTGCCCCTCCCAGAAAAAAATCCTGAATCCGCCCGTGGGTACATCATACGATATTAATCGTTATTAGGTAATATTATACAAAATGTAGTCACTGGCTTTATCAGGTTTCCCCTCAGAAAATAACTACATACCCACAGTTAAAAAAACACCTTCCTAGATGTAGGTTAACGGGAAAAGAGTGATCATCATAATTAATAATACTTGGATGATTTTTTGATTAAAAGCGATGTGGTGGATTTTATCAGCGTTTTTGACTGCTCCAATTGAGCCCGCTTAGGGCCGGCTCTGCCTATTCTTATGCGATAATCGCATTACGAAAAAGCCCAAACGATATAATATATCTAAGTATTGTTTTGTTATCCTGTACTAATAATATTGTGACGTAAAATTTCACCATCACAGTACCGAAATGTGTTTCGTTATATTATTATACTCAATGTAAACTCTTACTTACTCTGACGGCATATTTATAAATTTTCTCATGCTGTCCAGCGCAATAAACGCGAAGGTTGGAATCTGTCCAAGAACGTCTATTCCGACAACAGCTGGTGTGTCCATTTACATCCAACCCGTGTCTATAAGTGACTGTCGGACACGTAATGTACACGGCCACATTTATAAATAATACGTAATACAAAGGATTTTTATACGAATAAGGGATTAAACATCGAAATTCCAGTTGTCGGGCGCCCGGCATTTATTTAATTGCGAAGGTCCGTTACTATGAGTCATGGAGAAGGTACTTTAGGAGAAGTAACATAGAAACTGAAGGGGGGAAAGATTACTCTATAAGTTCTAAGCGTTTTATATAACTCCATATTGCTCGCCATACAATCCCATACAGAACTGTCACATCTATAAAGATGATGTGTGATAAGTGTGGGCGTGGCGACGATATGCGCCGTGATCTGCTAGCCAGGCTGTATTTGAAAATTGTGCGACTCCTTCTCCTGCCATGGGTCAGAATAAATTACGGAACGCTATAATTACGCAGCTGTCATCTGTCGAAATGACAGTTCCCATACAAATAAATAACATTCCGCGGCAGTTCCCCAATTGATATACTTAACCCGCTCTCCTGAGGAAGATAGCGTAGCGTGTCACCCCAACGCCCAAATTATTCGCGTATAATACGAGTAGTATGTCTAAGGTCTAAACAATAGAAAAATAACTAGGCAGGTAATTAAAAAGCTTTCTCCATTGATACGCGTAGGTACCATGTGTATACTAAAAATGATTTATTTCGGCTAGTTACTACCTATGCATTACGAATTATTACTTTTTTGTTTTTGTTTATTTCGGCCCCCATCGGCCTCAGTATTATTACTCGTACTAGTACCCCAAACTGGGGATGCTGTAGTCTCATTGGTTCCGAGCAGTTTTAACACAACCAACCTTCGCTTCGTAAACATAATTTTAATATTTTAGCCATACAAATGTGAAAAAGTTGGTATTTGATTCCCGAAAATAACTTTAAATGACCCACTTAAATTGTACGGAATGGCATATGAAAATATATATTGAAATATTGCAAAAAATGTGGTGTCCAGAGATGTGCTTTATTTAAAATAAATCCATTTCAAATGGAAATGCAAAATGCAAAATGGGTATTTTCCATTTTGCATTTTAAATGCTTTTCTCAATGCATTTTCCATTTTAAATGCTTTTTTGCAACATTCTTCCTACTATCTCCACTCATCTTTTTTCATAAGCCCCAAATATCAGTCGTTCCTCAACCTCGCTATGAGAGATAATTTACATTTGTCAAGTTGCTCCCTGGTAGGAGCCCTGGCAATTGAGTGATACCATTACAAAAAATACTGATTCAAATACTGAACATGGGGCCATGACGCTGTAATATTAAATGTTAGATAGCAGTTTCTATGTTTTTACGTTGGCAACATTAGTCCCGCGCAATTTTTTTGTGGTTTCATAATCTGTAGTCGTGGTGTTTTTGGATTTACCATCATGTAATATGTTTGTTCTACATTGATGTACATTATTAAATGCTATTTTTATTCTGGCTGTTTGTAAAATGTTTTATATTTCTTATTTTATGCCACGGGGCAGCTTTCCATTGTTTCCACATATCTAAAAACTCTTAAAATTTTTAAAGAAATTTTTAGGGGTTGTTACCAGCTGTGAAACTTTATCCAAAATATCTAAATAGTGAAACTAAATGTATTTAATTGAGATATAAATCGATTTTTTTAATCACGTACTTATAAAAAACGCTGGAAGGTGATGCTGTCTGATCGGTTACAAGGAGATCGCAAAAATTAGATATTGGCAATGGATGTGCGACGAGGGAAACTGCTGACGTAAAGGGACAAACGTAGTCAATATTTGAATTACCGCTTCCGCGGAAGGCAACGGGAGTTTTCACGCGACATAATCAAAACTTGAATTCTTTTTATGATAGAATTTATTTATTTTATGAATAGCTCTAAGAATATATTAAATACATAAAAGATTGCGTTATTAGTTAAACAAATAGATGGCATAATTAATTTAGTGATTATCAAGTCTTTCCCGGGGAAAGGGAAGGTAATAAAATATTGCTATGTTTTTTGCATGTCATAAAGTAATTAAGTTAATTAAATGTCTGATGCGACAAATAATAGTTTTTAATTTCTCAAATTCCAACAAAACGATCTTGAAAAGCATTTACTTTCATACGATTTAACGGAGGTGAAATGCGATTTTATTGAAATGACAGAATGACCCGCGTATTTATTTTAAGCAATTTTTTAATGTACCTCAACACCAAATTAAAATCAATTAAATAATTACACTTAACAATCAAAATAAACATAATTATTCAAGATGACGTCAACATGGACTTCTTCGAATCGGAAAATTTTTGTCGATAATCTTTAACCGCCAAGACTAAATAAAATTGATTCTGCTCTTCATTGGTTCGTTGGTGCTGTGAAGACGATTGTACTGTTCCATATTTCAAAGTCTTCGATTTTTTATGTCATGGGTTATTCGCTTCCGAAAATCTTACAAATCTTGTCTTTCAAGGGCTGGTCCTCTGTTTAGTTTCCAAGGAAACTTCATCATGGAAGAATGCAAAAGCAACAAGCTCTGCGGACTGATACCAAAGATGTGCCATCATTTATTTTCGTAGCAGCTTTTGCCGGTGATTGATTTATCTTTTCGTCACCAAGTGAATGATACATATTTACACCACCAACTGCTTTAAAAGTTGTAAATCGTTATTTGGCTCCGACTATGTGCAATGAGTTTGAAACCAGTACTTTGCGTAAATACACACATTTTTAATATCTTCGTCAATTTTAGCTGTTCTCTAAATATATACACCAGTAAAGCATAATAATAACCTTATTTTGTTCGGTGTTATCCAGCGGGTGCTTTAAAGTTTTAAAGGACACACTCTTTTAAAACTAAGGTTTAGTAACTTTTTGTAATCCTTCCGTGGTTGAAACTGCTGTAACTGATGTGTCGCAAAATGAATCATCGTTGTTATCATCTTCCACATACATTCACGTCTCTGGGCCGGAATCCAACCCATTAAGATCATCTTATTTTATTTTTAGCCAATTTTTTTAAAAATCTTTTGAACATTTTAGTGTGATTTTTCGTGGTTTCTAATTCACGCCTTTTCTATTGGAAGATCTACAGTCTCTCGTGTCTAGGATGAACGAAGTATGTATGAAGAATGAGTTAATGATGAATGTAAGTGAGTCTAAAGTCATGATGTTTGAAAGAGAGATTACAAAAACAGTGTGCAATATAGTCGTGAATGAGGAATACTTGGAGTAGGTGTATGAGTTTGCGTATTTAGGGAGTATGTTTACGAGAGATGGGAAGGCTGACAGAGATATTGAAAGAAGGGTAAATGCAGGTAACTCCATTAATGGAGGACTGAACGCAGTTGGCGCTAATAAAAAAGTGTCTAAAAAAGCGAAGCTAGCAGTCCACATTGGAGTGCTGGTACCTACCCTGATGTACGGACGTGAGGCATGGAACTGGCAGAGAAATGATGGAAGTAGGTTAAATGCTGTTTAAATGAGATCCCTGAGGCGTATGTGTGGTAAAACAATGAATGATCGCGTGAGGAATGTGGAGATCCGCAAAGAGTGCAAGGCTGATGTAAGCATAATGAGTAAGATCAAGAAATGGACGCTTAGATGGTTTGGGCGTATGGAGCGAAGAAAGGAGTTTAAGGAGAATATACGATGCAAATGTGAATGGTAGCAGAAGTCGGGGACGCCCGAGGAAGACATTGCATAATGAAGTGAATCAGATACTTGAGTCGGGCCATGTCAAGAGTCAGAATAATAGAAGAGTATGAATGAGACGACGTATGAATGTGAATGAGGCTAGGAGTGTGTGCCAAGACCGAGTTGTTTGGCAGTTCGTCCTCTCTGATGCCTCGAAACGGCGTGATGGTTAGTTAGTTAGTTCTACTTGTAACTTCATAGCTTGTTTCTTGTCATTCTCTCTATTTAAATATTCTAACTCTAAACCACCTATCTGACCTGGTTGTGCTTTTCCCCTCTGAGTGAATAGAAACAGTATTTCTCGATAGTAATCATTTCCAGTGCATTGGAATGAGCAATATAAAAAATCATTGTAAACTTTTCTTCCTTATTTTTCATAACAGCAGAACGTTTTGCTATATTTTTTTTGTTTTTCTTTAACTTTTTCCATTAATTACAATATTATTATAGTGTTTTTGGTATTTCATATTTCTTCAGTCTAGTCGGAATACACTTTAAAATAGAGTATATGCTTTTTCTCATTTTTGCGGAACATCACACACAGTAGAAGTTGCAGATTGGTTATTGTTTTTCCTCACTATAGTTTTATAGCAAAAGAAACTCATACTTATTTAACAGGTGGTTATCTTGATTAAGATAAAGTTTGTGTATGATGTCTAATAAGACATATACGAGTGTCTGTCATTTTTTTTTAGTTTTAATAACACTTTCACTGGTAGACGCCATTCATATGCCACGATCGAAAATTCAGTCTAAGTACAAAAAGTACGTTATTACTCAAAGACTCACAAGTTGCGATACTAAGACGTTTAAACTAATTTCCTATTGTTTACAATACTGAGGAGGGGTCGGGAAGGGGTGTTCCGCGGCTTATTATGTAATGACATGTTTGGTCTGAAGCGTTGAACCCTAAAATTTATTCAAATTAAAATATATATGTCTATTTTTTGGCTATTGAAAGCATATAAAAGGGTGCTCCGATAAAATATTATCTTTTATATTTTGTAGAACCCTACTATGTATTGTTATTTTGATATTTTTTATTATTATTTCGAAAAATGGAATGTATCCCATTACACTACCTCTGCATACACTCTGGAATGTTCGGAATATGGAATGTATCGTATTACACTACCCCTCCATACACTCTGGAATGTCTGGAATATGGAATGTATTGTTTTACACTACCTCTGCATACACTCTGGAATGTCTGGAATATGGAATGTATCGTATTACACTACCCCTGCATACACTTTGGAATGTCAGGAATATGGAATGTGTCGTATTACACTACCCCTGCATACACTCTGTAATGTCTAGAATATGGAATGTATCGTATTACACTACCCCTGCATACACTCTAGAATGTCTGGAATATGGAATGTATCGTATTACACTGCCCCTGCATACACTTTGGAATGTCAGGAATATGGAATGTATCGTATTACACTACCCCTGCATACACTCTAGAACAAGGCTGCCCAACCCCAGGCCCGCGGGCCACAATATGGCCCGCGAACGAATTATAAGTGGCCCGCGTGAACCATTTTCAAAAAACCCGCCAATCCGCCAATTTGAAAAAGTGTCGCGGGCCCGCGGTAAAACAAACAATGCAGTTTGCGCGCGGTCACCAGTGTTGCCAACGAAGGCGATTTATCGCTATTTAGGCTACTCAGAACGAGAATCAGCGACGAAAAAATCTAGCCTGTTGAACTTACTTTTTAAACAAAAATACACCGGTTTTTTATATAATATTTTATGCGTCCGAAATGGAATCTTGTAGCCACCCCCCCCCCCCATGGAATTCGAAAAATTGTTGTGGGGAATCACATATGATGTTTTTGGGTGCACTTTTTCTCAGCGAAGTTCCGTAACAACCCCCCCCCCATGGATTTCAAATATTTTGTGGGGAGCACTCATTTTGAATTTTTTTTGTGGGGAATTATGTTTTATAGAAATTCTCTAACAACCCCCCCCCCCCCCCCCCATGGAAATAGGAACCGTCAGGTATTCAGTGGCCCGCCAGTGATTTAAAATCGTCAATTTGGCCCAACTGTTAAAAAGGTTGGGCAGCCTTGCTCTAGAATGTCTGGAATATGGAATGTATCGTATTACACTACCCCTGCATACACTTTGGAATGTCAGGAATATGGAATGTATCGTATTACACTACCCCTGCATACACTCTAGAAAGTCTGGAATATGGAATGTATCGTATTACACTACCCCTGCATACACTTTGGAATGTCAGGAATATGGAATGTATCGTATTACACTACCCCTGCATACACTTTGGAATGTCAGGAATATGGAATGTATCGTATAACACTACCCCTGCATACACTCTGGAATGTCAGGAATATGGAATGTATCGTATTACACTACCCCTGCATACACTTTGGAATGTCAGGAATATGGAATGTATCGTATTACACTACCCCTGCATACACTCTAGAAAGTCTGGAATATGGAATGTATCGTATTACACTACCCCTGCATACACTTTGGAATGTCAGGAATATGGAATGTATCGTATTACACTACCCCTGCATACACTCTGTAATGTCTAGAATATGGAATGTATCGTATAACACTACCCCTGCATACACTCTGGAATGTCAGGAATATGGAATGTATCGTATTACACTACCCCTGCATTCACTCTGTAATGTCTAGAATATGGAATGTATCGTATTAAACTGCTCCTGCATACACTCTGGAATGTATGGAATATGGAATGTATCGTATAACACTACCCCTGCATACACTCTGGAATGTCTGGAATATGGAATGTATCGTATTACACTACCCCTGCATACACTCTGGAATGTCAGGAATAAGGTATGTATCGTATTACACTACCCCTGCATACACTCTGGAATGTCTGGAATATGGAATGTATCATATTACACTACCCCTGCATACACTCTGGAATGTCTGGAATATGGAATGTATCGTATTACACTACCCCTACATACACTCTGGAATGTCTGGAATATGGAATGTATCGTATATATGTATACACTACGTCTGCATACACTTTGGAATCAACTGTTATTATTATTTTGATATTTTTAATAACAAAAAGTCACATAATTGAATACGAGATATAATTCAATCTGATAATTATTACTTGACAGAACCACTGAAACAGCAATTACTGCATTTTCTTATCATTTCTAGTGCATAATATAATCAAGAATGAGAAAAAATTGATAAATAGTTTTAATTATCATAGCAGTTGTTGATTCCTATATCTTACTTTGCCTAATAAGGCTATCGTAGTCTGGTTGTCTGAATACATGACGTTGTACAATTTGAACGCATGTTTTAGATTAAAGTTGCTATAAAATCACAACTCGATTATTTCAATGATCGTGTAATAACACGTTAATCCGATTTTTTAAATATATTCATATGTAATCTACATGGCTCTCTGCCAATCACTGTTAGAATATGGTATTATCGGATGGGGCAGTGCAAATAAAAACATACTAAATCCATTAATTAAATCTCAAAAAGCCATAATGAAAATTATACTGAAAGTTCCTGTAAGAACTAGCACTAACGAAATCTTCACCAATCTTAACATCATGTCAATTAAACAACTATATTCTAAAACTATACTCATTTACATTCATAAGTACAAAACACAAGAAATAACAACAAACGTACAATAGAAATACTAGATCTCATGGTCAAAAACTTATCCAACAAATAATTACTAATACAACTTTTGGGCAAAAAAGCTTCTTATATCATAGTATTAAACTCTACAACAAAATACCACTCACACTCAAAAACCTCAACACTTTAACATTTAAATCTGAAATAAAAAGCTGGATACTTAACATAGGGAGATCTGAAATAGAAAATTTACTGAAATCAAACACAGACTAAAACAGAATCAACTGAACTATACCAAAAAACATTTCATATATATATAACTATACCAAAAAACACTTCATATATATATATCAAAAAACATCTTACTTATTTTAAAATTATTAAAAAATATATATATATATATATTGCATGATATTTGTTCATAATTAAATTTATTTGTAACTTTGATGTAATATTAATTTTCTTATAATTAAATTATACATAATATGTAAATGAAATCCTCAGCACGGGAGATCCCAGTGAGGATATCATTATATCTATTTGTTACACAAAAAAAGATAATAAAACACTTATTATTATTATTATAATTATCTACATTAAAAATTCAACATTTGGCTTTTTTATATGCTTACTGTACAAGAGTCCTAACTGCTCCAAAATACCCGGAGCAGTTGGGACATACAGCATACCCAAAGATGACACAGTCTATTATGTGAAATTAATGTTCAAAAATATATTAATCTAATTCAAAGTTGTCTTTGAAATTTTATTATGAACCCACCATCTGATAATACCACCCGGTCGGATAAATCTATCATGAACCCACCACCTGATAATTCTACCCGGTCGGATAAATCTATCGTGAACCCACCATCTGATAATACTACCCAGTCGGATAAATCTATCGTGAACCCACCATCTGATAATACTACCCGGTCGGATAAATCTATCGTGAACCCACCATCTGATAATACTACCCGGTCGGATAAATCTATCGTGAACCCACCATCTGATAATACTACCCGGTCGGATAAATCTATCATGAACCCACCATCTGATAATACTACCCGGTCGGATAAATCTATCAAGAAGTTTTAAGTTTAGCGGATTCGTCTCGTATCCGACTGACGGAAGTTTTGTTTATAGTTAAGAGTGGGAACTGTGAGCTTTGGCTTGGGAGAAAACGTCTGGAATTTCGTAAAACTGGCGCGGGCGTCGGGCGTCGTGGCGTCGCGTCCCGGCGGTCAGTTTAAAAATATAACTATCTGCGGTTTTTGTAAATCATTATTCATGGCACATGTTATTTAGTTTCTTTTTCCATCAACCCTTTTTGGTTCCGACGAATAAACACAAAATGAATAGCCACGCTTTTAGATAATTTATGATTTATATATTTGCGGAATTTTGTTCTGGTGAAAGACCACCAGAATCGACACCTTGCGTTGTTTGAAATAGCTTAATATAATATTCAGGTCCTTCCCATCTCCAATCCCTTCAGCCGCACATACTTGGGGATGCCATAGTCCCACTGGCTCCGGGTAGTTGGACCTCTTACTTATTCTAAAAGAGTTTTCCAAAAGTTATGCCCAATCATACTGATATTGGCAGAGAATCTATATTCATTGCACTTAAATTTGTCAAATATTAAAATCTAGTGTCTGTAATAAATCATGCATCCCTTCTCAGATTTTTATATTTGGTACTAGAGGTACTGATCGTGAGCACGCTCTGCATTCCAAAGGTTTAGACACATTACGCTATACTCACCAACGCTTATTTGGGAGTGGCATATGCAGACATATGTTGAGGTGTCACACTACGCTATAATCTTCCTCAGGAGAGTTGGTCAGATCAATTGGGGAACTGCCGCGGAATATCATTTCTATATATGGGATTGTATGGCGAGAGATATGCTTATATGCGTATATGTGTCTCCCCCCATAAATCTATAAACCTAAAACTGGTATAATATATTGTATTAAAAATCTGTCTTCCAAGAGATCCCAATATCAAGCGCAAATCGATCAACTCTGAACTCCGCGGAGAATGGTGCTAGCATTCGCGGTGTCTCGCAATAACACCAGAGACCTTGACGCTTTCATGGCCGTAACATTTATTCCTTATAAAGAACGAGACACTCGCCAGCCGAATTGGTATTCGCGATTTAGGATCTCGCAATATGCTGCTAAAATTTATCCCAAAACTTGGAGAAAAAAATCACAGGGGTTATTTTTTACAAGCGAAATCGTTTGCGCCAATAACTCATTCAAAAAGATTAAGGGGAAAGTGGTAAAACATCACTTTTCACGCATTTGCATCAGGTTTGTTGGACCTCCGCGAAATAACCATGAAACGAATAGGTAGGTGGAATCGATCTTTGCCAGTTTTGAGAAGTTGTACAATGTCTCATAATCGTTATTTTGGTGTCAGTTGGTCGGTTTACAGCTCTGCGCACCGCTTAAAATTACATGGTTCATTTCCAGTGATATTCTGTTCTCCATTGCATTTTACCGTTGTTTCTGGGTCGACGTGTTCTTACGTAAGTCAATATCATGTAAAGTTTGAGTAAGTACCTACCAGACCTGTCTATGCGAAATAATTAATAATCTCATTTACAATTTAACTGGTGCTTACGTAGTTAAATAAAGTTCGTATTGTGAGGAACGAAACAATTTCTTAAACCATGGGAAGATTCGTCGAGACGTGGGTAGGGGTACCTACTGGATACAACAAGACGGAAGACGTCACACTACATAGCATCGAAATCCGATACGACTGTAGACTGTACAAGTAGGCACAAGATGCTGTACTGCATGGCATCGAAATCAGATGTGACTGGCACAAGATGCCGCACTGCATGGCATCGAAATCAGATGTGACTGGCACAAGATGCCGCACTGCATGGCATCGAAATCAGATGTGACTGGCACAAGATGCCGCACTGCATGGCATCGAAATCAGATGTGACTGGCACAAGATGCCGCACTGCATGGCATCGAAATCAGATGTGACTGGCACAAGATGCCGCACTGCATGGCATCGAAATCAGATGTGACTGGCACAAGATGCCGCACTGCATGGCATCGAAATCAGATGTGACTGGCACAAGATGCCGCACTGCATGGCATCGAAATCAGATGTGACTGGCACAAGATGCCGCACTGCATGGCATCGAAATCAGATGTGACTGGAACAAGATGCCGCACTGCATGGCATCGAAACCAGATGTGACTGGCACAAGATGCCGCACTGCATGGCATCGAAATCAGATGTGACTGGCACAAGATGCCGCACTGCATGGCATCGAAATCAGATGTGACTGGCACAAGATGCCGCACTGCATGGCATCGAAATCAGATGTGACTGGCACAAGATGCCGCACTGCATGGCATCGAAATCAGATGTGACTGGCACAAGATGCCGCACTGCATGGCATCGAAATCAGATGTGACTGGCACAAGATGCCGCACTGCATGGCATCGAAATCAGATGTGACTGGCACAAGATGCCGCACTGCATGGCATCGAAATCAGATGTGACTGGCACAAGATGCCGCACTGCATGGCATCGAAATCAGATGTGACTGGCACAAGATGCCGCACTGCATGGCATCGAAATCAGATGTGACTGGCACAAGATGCCGCACTGCATGGCATCGAAATGTGATATGAGTAGCGCAAGTAAAAGACGCCGCACTGCATGGCATCGAAATCTGACGTGATTGGCACATGTAGGTACAAAACGTTACACCGCGCGGCATCGAAATCTGATGTGGTTGGCACGAGTATAATTTCGAAAACAAACCCTTTTCTTTAGAAAATTAAAAACAAAAGACAACTTTCTGTGCTTCTGATATTTTGTTCCTGTTGACAGGTTGGCGTTTTGATGATATTATTTATACCTAGCGCAGACCCGCGATAAATCACGAATAGGTACTCTGAATTTTTGCACCTTGATTCAAAACAATAACATTAGTGACGTAATGCTAACATTTTACCTAGTGTAATCTTAAGAATTGAAAAACAAACTAGGCTTTTTGAGCTAGTGATTGGTGACGTCATAGATTTGGTGCGTTTTCGGGAGACCCGAAAAATTAAAATTATGAAAAATGTTATAACTATTAAACTATAACAATAATAAAAAAATACTGTTATTTAAGTTAAAAGGACATTTTTGACAAAAAAAAATGGAATGGGGTTCCTTATTCAAAATAACAATAGAGGTATTTTGAATTATTAAAATAATCTTTAACTTTTAAATGGTCCAAATCACGATTAGGTGACACAACACTGTTTTGCATGAACCCAGGGTCAGCCGTGAGTCAAACGGCGCCTGGCGCAGTAAAATTTTGCACCCCTGATCAAAACCAGTAGACGTCTAGGTAGGTGATCACTGTAATCAATAATATTCGGATGATTTGTATTTGTGTGTTGCGCCGTTTACATGAAAAATAATCTCAAGGGCGATTTGTTGGACTGTTAAGTTTTATCAGCGTCTTAACGCCAACAACTCGGCTCGTCTGAATTCTCAACAAATCAGTTTCAATTTTGAAAATTAAAAGCAAAAGCTCTAGAGTTCATTGAACCGGAATTACAGACAGACGGAGTCACAAGTGTAGTGTACTTTAATTACGTATATAAATTACTAATCATCACGTTGGTATTTTTATCGTACCTACTTACGTATACTGAAATGTATCTGCAAATTAAAACTTGTTTCTGAATAAAATAATTATAAGTAGGTAGTAATTATTAGATTCTTTAAATAATTGTAATTGTGTTTATCGTCCGTTTCGAGAAACAGAAATCTGAAAATTTATCATTTTCGCAACCGTTGAAATTTTGTTCATTTGCGATTCTTAGCGACATCTATGAACCGGTAAACGATACGAGTATCTAATTAAGTACGCGTACGGTAGGAACTAGGAACCGAGAAACAACAAAAACATAAGGTTAAACGCAACGCTCGTTGTATTCTAGGTGTTCACAGATGGCGTTAATTAATTAATTTTGTTTAAATACGCTTTTGCAAGGTATTGCTTTACAGTATTAAGACAAATTATTTGTTTGCGCCCTCATATACGCAATATGAATATGAATAAATAGTTTTGTCCATATAAAAACTCAATTTTATGGAGAAAGGCATACAAATACAATATTGGATTGAATCAGCGGTAAAATATTGTATTTGTGTGCCTTTCTCGAAAGAATTAAGTCTTTAAACGAACAAAACTATTGATTCATATTCATATTGCGTATATACGGGCGTAAACAAATGATTTGTCTTAATATTGTAAAGCAATACCTTGCAAAAGCGTATTTAAACAAAATTAATTAATTAACGCCATCTGTGAACACGTAGAATACAACGAGCGTTGCGTTGAATACCTTCTGAAATATTTCTGTTTTATTTATTTTGGACAAAAATATACAAATTAAAAAATTTAAGCCACATTGTATTTACGGAGACCCATAGTATTTTGCAGGTTTTTTTGCTGTTAGACATCAGAACACAAAAATCAAAATTAGATGTGTTGTGATGTGACACATTCTTGGCCGTATATACATGGTGTCCGGAAATTAGTGGTATAAGGTACATGTGTGAAACTACGTCACATTTGGAGTCCATTTTGTAGAATAAGTAAATCGAGTCCGAATTTTTAACAAAATTAAAAAAAAATGTTTGCAACGGTGTTACCATTAGGAGTAGACGCGGACCAATTGGTTAACCCTTTAGTTAAAAAAGGAAGGTTTTTGGGTTGTCTATGTTATATTAGAGATTGTTATATAGTTTCACACTTTCTCTAATCGCTAAATATACAGAAAACAGGGAGGCATTCAAAATTCTCATTTTATTTTAAAAACACTTCGCATCAGTTACATAATAATGAGAAGTATTTAAGTTTTTGGAAATGTAACATAATGCATTTTCTTCACACCATGTTTTGACATAATAATAGTTTGTTAGGCTAGTTTATTTTTTTTTTAATTTAACCCAAATTAAGAACCTAAGAAACTGTTTTCGAATCACACATTCATAAGAAATAAATTAATCTTAAAACTTTCATCAATATCTCTAATTTCAACGAAGTAACTATTAAAAAGGATTTTTAATAGTTACTTCGTTTTTAAAAAGGAAACTGGAATATTTACTTTGCCTTATTTTCTAACTACTGAGGTGTTTTTAAAATAAAATTGTTAGTATTGCATGTCCCCATTTCCGCCAAGAGTAAAAAGGTGTATTTGACTGCATGCCTGTTGATTTATAGTAAAAATAAAATCCCTTCACAGGGCCAGCAGCCGAATAAATGGAAAACTTTTAAAATTGGTTAAAGTAAAACTAACATAACCTAAGCTGGTTTTATAGATTTAGTTATTAGTTCTATAGATTTTCTCTTTATATCCATTTTGTCACTGTTCTGTTTGGTCCGGTTACCATATCGTAAGACTTATCAGCAGGCTTTATACAACACACCCAGCTCCTGGAAGCTAACAACTCTTTGATAGAGACCCGTACCTGAGCTGGTCACTTAAAGTTATACCAAGCATGTCAATGCAAGGCTTGTTGGGAAGTTTGCTTCCATCGAAGGGGACTAGATCGTCATTTCAATCCCTTTTAGCAATAATAAGACAATCAGTGGCATGTAATCTATAAAAGCTCAAAAACTGTGCCTTCCCTACTATGAGGAAATCGCACAAGAGTCCCAACTGCTCCCAACCGTCTGGAGCCAGTGAGACAATGGCATGCCCAAATGGGGTATGTTGTGAGGCTGAAGGTAGTGGGGACGGGAAGGATATGGGGAAGAGGTAGGTGGAGAAGTACCTAGCTATCCATATCTGGTCACAAAACACGGCCAAGGCAACGATTCAATTCTGAATAGCTATATATTATTTTAAAAGAGTAATTGGTGAAATAACACAAATTAATTAAAAAAAAATTAATTGAGCACGCCAGGATTTGAACACGTAACCTTCAGGTTGCTAGTCGAGAGCCTTACCTCCTGACCACGGAGGCCATCGTTATTAATTAGAGATAAATTTGAAACGGCGACAAATTTATCTATCCATGAATTTCATAAGGAATCTGTTTGCTTATTTATTCAGTTGGTCATGACAATCAGCGGAAGATGACAATAAAATGGCCATTTTCAAATATTCAATGCAAAATTATTTATTAAACCCAAACTTAAAAAAAAGTGAACACACCGTACCTTGAAACTTACCCTAAAAAAAGTGAACACACTGTACCTTGAAACTTACCCTAAAAAAAGTTAACACATTGTACCTTGAAACTTACCTTAAAAAAAGTGAACACACTGTACCTTGAAACTTACCCTAAAAAAAAGAAAGTTTTCTTACCCTCAGTCAGGCTAAGGCAATCTGGAGCAGTCACCTCATAACCCACTGGCGTCTCCCCCAACATTATGAGCGCGTATGTATGAGGGAATATTAGCGCAAGTCTGATGCCCCCCTTCCAGTAAACTGAGAATCACTATATTTCCTTGAGTCTACAGGAGTTTCTCCAAGCTTCGTCAGTTCAGATTTCTTCATAAAAACTCTTGGCAAACTGGTTTTAGGCGGTATGAGTTTGATCTGTTCGCTACCAGGCTAATTACAACGCATATTCACGATTGGACAGCCCTGTGATACAGAGTTAAACTGCTCTAACGATCTTCTTATTATTTTCAAAATGTGTATAAAAATTTAATTATAAACTTTTTACTTGTGTTTCTTAGATCGGGCAATAGGGAGGAGAAGAGTCGTTCATAATAATTAAATGTATGTAATTCATTTTATTAAAAAAATTAGAGTCTTGATGTGTACGATGAAGTAAGTAAACAATCCGTTTCCTCATACCGTCATTGTGAAAGTGGTGGGGCCCCTCCAATGTACCTTTGGATAGGGTTTGAGATTTTGATTTATTTTTGGGGTATTATGCCGTGTTGCGCTTCCTATTCATTAGCCAACGTTTCGGACAGCGTTACAGTGTCAATTACGGTGACCGGGTATCTCATCAAAATGACAATTCAACACACCTACAAAATGTTATATAAAGTCATGAAAAGTGATGAAACAAAAACTAGGTTAAATAGGATACATAGGTAACTATTATACCAAGTTTTTGTTTCATCACTTTCAATGACTCTATATCACTTATCTTAAAGGTGGGTTGAATTTTCATTTTGATGAAATATCATGGAACCGTCAATTACACATCTGCCCGTATGATGGGCACTGTATGCTGTCCGAAATGTCGGCTAAAGAAGGAGGCAGCGCAACATGGCATAATACACAAAAAATAAATAACGTTAACACCCTACCTTTAATCATAGAGCAATATACGCCCCTGGACATGATTGGGTCTTTGAAACATTAGGGTATTAAAATTTATAATAGTTTGAAGTGCAAAAAGTCTGGGCAAAGGAACCCGTGAAAATTGAAATACAACAATTCATTTTAGAAAGGATAGAACAGTCAGTTGCAATATCTGTAGTTACTATTATTTTGAGATTTAGATCTTTATTGAATTAAACTAGCTAAAGTCGTCGGCGTTAACCTGTTACCTTGTTCCTGTTGTTTTGGAGGTAAAGTGTGCAAAATTAAATCAGTCTCGGAAAAAAACTGTAGATTTGTATTAAATTCAAATCCATACTGCCGCCTGTCACAAACACACAAACACTCTCCTCTGTATAAATAGATTTTAAATCCTTATTGCTCAGCAGAATATTACAATGGATCCCTCACAAAATATACTTCAGTTAACAGAATTATCCACACATTTTATATAGGTACATATTACCTTACTAGCTACGTTATAGGTAGGTATTTTATAGCCTGTCTGAATTCTTCAAACTATCAGTTCTAATTTATAAAATGAAACATACAAAGCGAAAATTGACTAAAAAGAAAAGAACAAGAACAAAAGGTTTACGCGGGACAGACACACAGCCAAAATCAGTATTTTTGATTATGTAACTTCACTTTAATTTGGGTATTCAAACTAAACCGTTGAAAACAGATATTGTGAGATGTTAAAGGTTTAGAGAAATAGCGAAAAGGTTTTATATCACATTAATGGATGTTTATTTAGCATTTAGTGTGAAAAGCAGTTTTGTTCATGATCCAATATGAACAGATTTATCAGGAATCATGTTATGAATTCTTTTGAATGGCAGATATAATATTAGTCAATAATTAATCACATTCAGTAACACAGATTATATTTAATACTTGTATTTATGCAGCAATACAAATGTAGCCATACAGTGATGGTTAGCATTGAACATATAATAAAGAACACTAGAAATGCCTTCCATATAGATTCTCATTACCTTTCGGTTCCAGCCCATTTATCATCCGCTCTGTCTCTCTTACACTTGCACCTGACATTGTACATATATCGCCGATCCTATTTGAATTTCATAATGATGGTGAACACACAGTTCTGCACAAGAAATTTAAGCAGAGGATAGAGTATTGTTTTTAGAGCGCCCTCGAGGTGATTTTTCACAGAAAACAGCGCTATACAAATCATCAAAATATTGTTATTAATCTCAGACTTTTGAATCACAAAACATGCCCAAATGGCATTTCCCGTATTCTTCGTTTTTTCTATGACGTTGAAACATTTAAGAAAGTAAACCTAAATTATAGCAAGGTAATAATAGAAATATATATTTAAAAATCGGTTCTGTGAATGTGCATTCCCAATACATATTAAACAAATTCATTTTAGGATATTATATTTTAAAGCACCTAAAATTAAAATGATACAGAAATGGTTAAAGTCTTCAGATATGTTGCATGTAAACATAACAAGGAACTACATACATGCATATTTCAAACCTACTAATAACCTAACACAAAATATAAGCTAATGAAAAAAAGAGACGAATGAATAAAAAATATGAATAAAAGTTTTAATCAACTTCACAGGACTTTTCTGTGATATTCGGGCGTTGCGTTTCCATAGTCTTTTAGGTCAAACAGAGCCGTCCGATTGTTGTTCATGTACTTAAGCAGGTCGTGTATGTGAGACACGACGCTCTGAAGGGACTTCTCATCGAGCGAAGTGTACGCTAGCATGGGCCCAATTTTGACAAACAACCGCAGCAGGTGGATGGAGCCGTACATCTTGGACATGGGCGTGCCGGGGTAGCTGGCGAGAATCTCGCTATATTGCGGCCTCTCAAATTTGTACAGAAGCTGAGATCCGAGAGCAGCGTTGAAGTATTCTTTCACGCCCTCGATGAAGTCGGTGAGGACGCTTTCTTTCTGCTGATTGTGGATCTTGCTGGTTTTCTTGTGCGTGAGGTAATTGTCCACGATTTGAAACACAGTGAGTTTGGCGGGAAGGATGACGAGTTTCTGCTGCCGCGTGATGATGTCCCAGTCGTCCACGAGCCATGTTTTGAGTTCATCGGGCACCTTAATCCGGACATCCACTTTGTTCAGGAATTGTTCCTCCGACTCGATCGATAGATCCAGACGGCTTCTCTTTTTTCGGCTGTTGACAAGTTAGAATAATTAGACAAATCGTATTAGCAAAGTTAGGAATGAGCAAATGGTACCAGTTCAAAAGCCAATAGTATTAATTTATTAAGAATATATCCAAACTAAGGAATTCCAACAAGATTTGATAATAAATATGTCAACTGTTAAGACGAACGGCCTTTTTCATACAAAACTTAAATTTGGATTTGAGGCCAAAATACCCAAACAAACTGAATAATATTTTTTTAATCATAAGGTGATGAATATGTGCTATTTTATTTAATTGTGTTTTAGATTATGATAATATAGGCCATTAAAAATTTTTATTTTGGATGATTTTAGAAGCAAATTTGTGAGTTCAATGTAATTATTAAAAAATTATTTTGCCTAATTTAATTTAAAAAATAAAATAAACATTGTAAAAAAAATGTTTTTTTGGATAGAAATTTTATTTTACACATGACAAATTTTTGGTTCCAACATAAATCGCTCGGTTGGAATTTGGTTTACGCCCATCGAAATGCGTTTTCAAATCATTTAAAAATTTTATTTTATATTTATTTAGTAAATAGAGCAAAATTATTTTTGCAAACAATTATCATAAACTAGCAATTAATTGCCAAAGTCTTGTATTCTTTTATGGCCTATATTTAGAGATGGCAAAATTTAGCATTAATTTTCAGATTTTTTAGCATTAAAAATTGGAAATTTAGCGTTTTATAGTATTTTGAGGCATAATTTAGCGTTTTGTAGCGAAATAGAAAAAAATGTATTTCCTGAATGTTTTTAGCGCATATTTTAAGTATTTTTGGTAAAATATATGTTTAACCTTCATTTGCAAGTATTTCCATGTGAAAGATTATAAATAATTAATTTTAATATTAAATTAATAAGGAAGGAAACTCTAAGTACGGGTCGAACGCAAACACAATAAATGCAGATTGTGATTAACATCAATAGGCGTAATTTATTTCGCACAATTTGTGTAATGTCAAAAAGCAATTTTAGCCTACAGTACAAAAATATTGAATATTTACACATAAAATAGTAACAAAATTATAAAAAATCGTAGGAAAGGCTTCCAAAAATGAAATAAAGTAGGCATAATACTTTTCCCTGCACATTCACATGAAACTACCCTCCTTATGCATTTTTCTCAATTCTTCTTTAGTTGTAGGACTAAATATTACTGTATCAGCTTCTCCAATTTGTATGGTTCTTTGACTTCTGAAATACGCTATATTCTCGGAAAGCGTTTACGCACACAGTCGGTGGAGCGCGAGCTGAAGTTAGAGATGATTTTTAATCACTTATTTCCGCTGATAAATATCGATTTTTTTAAATTCTCACATATTATTTTAATACCCAGTATTTTCGGGAAATTCGCGCCTATTTCGCTAAATAGAATAATTTAGCTGAAATACGGCCAAAATCACGTTTTTCGCGTTAATTCGCGAAATAGAAATCACTGAAAACACTTTCAAATGCCTTGAAACGCAAAGAAAACTTATAAATGCCATATTTTCGAACCATAAATATTTTTTCGCGTTTTTAGTTATAACGAAATTTTGCCATCTCTACCTATATTCTACAATTTATAACACAACTTAATAAAATAGCATATATCTGTACTAAATATTTGCTACGTCTTTTGATAAAAAAAATAATTATGTATGTAGTTTGGTTGGTTATTTTGGCCTCAAATTGAAATTTAAGTTTTGTATGAAAGGCTGTGCAGGTGTTCCTCTGTTGTCTGATTATTTTTGTTTAACACATTCAAGCCATTTCATAAAGGAATGTAATAAAAAAATGTATCTACATTATTAACCCCTATCTTGTGGCTAGCTACATTTGCAGTCCAATGAAATAATGACTACCTTAAGGTGCACTGCCATATGCAGTGTGTAGAGGAAGTATTGAATATTTCATCACTGTCAATGAAAATACCTTGATACATATTGTAGAAGTGTGACTATAATTTTCAATATTATATTGGCTTTGAGATATTTATTATATTTTACCCTTCCTTTAGAGATCAATTTGTTAATTCTTTGACAGGTACCAAGCGATCACCTCCGGATGAAAACTAAACACCTTTGCCACTAGACCAGGCGTTCTTTACTCTTATCCACCCACAACCAAGCACTATTGGCTGAAAGATTGAAAAGGCTGATAAAAACTATCAGAACTAACATCTAGTTTGGCTGATAGATAATAACTAGAGATGTGCAATTATGACTTTCGCCGACTAGCCGACTAGCCGATTAGTCGGTTGTAATAAGACCGACTAGTCGGCTAAGCCGATTACGGTTTCGGGGATAGTTCTAGGTACCCTGAAATGTCGCGCATGGCCAAGTGTGTGTACCTCTGCTGTCCCGCAAGTTCTGTTTACAGTTAGAAGCTGTTCTCAGAGGCCGGAAACATATATGAAACAAAAAGAAATCGATTGCTACCAGAAAGGGCAGAAGCTTTAGTCTTCTTACATCATAATTTACCCTTAATTAAAAAATATAAGTAAGTTATAAAAAATATAAGGAGATTATGATATTTTTGGTTGTCACAATTGTGACTTTGATTTGATTAGATTATGTAGGTATGGTTATAAGAAATATGTTTTTTTCATTTTTTTTTGTTTTTATCAAACAGTTCATGTTTAGAATTTTTGGATATATATATAATATATACATATATTACTGTGCATCTTGTACATACAATCTTGCTTTAATACATATAACTGAGTTTGTTAATTTTAAAAATCTACTTTTTATTTTAATAATAAGAAATACTTATAAATGTTCATTGAAGATAAGAAGATATTATGTTGTTTTTTATGTTAATTAGGATAGGTACTAATTTTGTTCAATAAATGTCATAATTATGTTTTCTTTACAAGCAAGTAATTTTAAAAACTGATTACCAAAGGAAAGATTGCTTTACATTTTTTAATGTATAAGACTGATTATAAAAAAATATATATATATAATCAAGGTTTTTATTTCATGTAGTTCCCCCGCATTCATATTATTGAGAAATACATACAACGTAAGAAGCCGGATAGTCGGCGCTCTTTGCCGATTAGTCGCCGACTAATCGACGACTACAATAGTGGCCGGATAGTCGGCTTTACCGACTAGTCGCCGACTAGTCGGAACATCTCTAATAATAACACAAAGAATACATATCTAATGGGAACAGGGGGGGATATGGCCTGGAAGCGAGCACACTGCCGTCGAGCTACAACCAAACTGCAAAGCGGCAGGAGCCAATGAAAGTTACACATACTAATAATAATTCATTGCCCATCTCCGCTTTTATTCCATTATCTATGAAATAAACATATTATTATCTACCTGCCAACATCAGAGCCCGAGTCCTGCGACACGGGTTCAGGCTGCGGAGTAGAGGCTCGGGACTCGGGATCCTTCTCCTTCTCCTTTTCCTTCTCTTTGACCTTGGGGGGGGCGGACCCCGGCACGACGGGCTCTGTGGGCTTGGTGGGGGTCGGCGTCACCGACCCTCCACCCGGCTCCGACTTGCGACCCTTGGCTGGAGCTAAAACAACAATACAAACATCACATTATAACCAGAGTGGTAGATTCTTTCAATAAAGCCCGGTGAAAGAACATCGTTCCGAATCGAATCCAAACTTTGCTTGAAATGGCTTTGGTGACCAGATCTGAACAGCCAGGTACTTTCCAACCTCCTATTCCCATCTTCTTCCTCTCCTCACTACCTTTGGCCTCACAACATACCCCAATTGGGGGTGTAACAATCACATTGGATCTAAACAGTTGGGACTCTTAACAAGATTCAGCAACTTAACAAGATTCAATAGTGCTTTTTTTCTTCTACTGAGTCTTGAATATGGGATAAATATAGTGAATTGCAAAACAATGTGTTTAAATAACAGTAGCTGAAGTCCCAGGCGTTACCCGGGCTTTATACAGAGTGTTTCGAAATCAGATGTAAATGCCAATGCGCCGCCCGCCCGGTGGCGATGTGTTTAAATAACGCTAGCTGAAGTCCCAGGCGTTACCCGGGCTTTATACAGAGTGTTTCGAAATCAGATGTAAATGCCAATGCGCCGCCCGCCCGGTGGCGATGTGTTTAAATAACGCTAGCTGAAGTCCCAGGCGTTACCCGGGCTTTATACAGAGTGTTTCGAAATCAGATGTAAATGCCAATGCGCCGCCCGCCCGGTGGCGATGTGTTTAAATAACGCTAGCTGAAGTCCCAGGCGTTACCCGGGCTTTATACAGAGTGTTTCGAAATCAGATGTAAATGCCAATGCGCCGCCCGCCCGGTGGCGATGTGTTTAAATAACGCTAGCTGAAGTCCCAGGCGTTACCCGGGCTTTATACAGAGTGTTTCGAAATCAGATGTAAATGCCAATGCGCCGCCCGCCCGGTGGCGATGTGTTTAAATAACACTAGCTGAAGTCCCAGGCGTTACCCGGGCTTTATACAGAGTGTTTCGAAATCAGATGTAAATGCCAATGCGCCGCCCGCCCGGTGGCGATGTGTTTAAATAACACTAGCTGAAGTCCCAGGCGTTACCCGGGCTTTATGCAGAGTGTTTCGAAATCAGATGTAAATGCCAATGCGCCGCCCGCCCGGTGGCGATGTGTTTAAATAACACTAGCTGAAGTCCCAGGCGTTACCCGGGCTTTATACAGAGTGTTTCGAAATCAGATGTAAATGCCAATGCGCCGCCCGCCCGGTGGCGATGTGTTTAAATAACGCTAGCTGAAGTCCCAGGCGTTACCCGGGCTTTATACAGAGTGTTTCGAAATCAGATGTAAATGCCAATGCGCCGCCCGCCCGGTGGCGATGTGTTTAAATAACACTAGCTGAAGTCCCAGGCGTTACCCGGGCTTTATACAGAGTGTTTCGAAATCAGATGTAAATGCCAATGCGCCGCCCGCCCGGTGGCGATGTGTTTAAATAACACTAGCTGAAGTCCCAGGCGTTACCCGGGCTTTATGCAGAGTGTTTCGAAATCAGATGTAAATGCCAATGCGCCGCCCGCCCGGTGGCGATGTGTTTAAATAACACTAGCTGAAGTCCCAGGCGTTACCCGGGCTTTATACAGAGTGTTTCGAAATCAGATGTAAATGCCAATGCGCCGCCCGCCCGGTGGCGATGGGTTTAAATAACACTAGCTGAAGTCCCAGGCGTTACCCGAGCTTTATACAGAGTGTTTCGAAATCAGATGTAAACGCCAATGCGCCGCCCGCCCGGTGGCGATGTGTTTAAATAACGCTAGCTGAAGTCCCAGGCGTTACCCGAGCCAGTGGCGGCCAGCTAATATGTGCTCCCGAGCGCCGAACAACCAACAAGATTTCCGACATGGCTAATCACAATACGAAACTCGGTTCGGTTATAATATCTCATTCAAAAGGTACCTACTTATTAAGCGCGCTTAACTTGCAGACCGACTTTGACTTGTGCCTATGTTCGTAGCAGTTCGTTTTCGATTGCGATCCAAAATTTAACTGCTTTGTCGCATATTCTGTGGAACAGTCGAAAGCGTGGGTCCATACCATTACATACTATTCTTTGCAAATAATACCATATCAAGAACGGCGTTCGGAGTTTTACCACCACATCAGAAGGAATGGTTTATTCAGTAGAAAGTTAAACTAAAACGCGTATGTTTGATATTATTGTCGATATCGTTGTTTCAATTAACCATCTGCTATTTTTCAGCGAATGTTACGCTTCTTCGATACAAGCATACAGGATAAAACTTGTCATTAAGAGATGAGTGATGGTCAGATTACTTATTATCAGTTCAGTCAGTACTCGCCGTTGCCAGGCATTGTCTCTTGAATTTAAAACTTTTCTTACTCTGAGAAAGTTTTGAAGTTTAATTGCAGGTTATATCGATCTTGTATATCAATTATTAATAAGGCATATCAATTGCATGTTATACTAATTTATGATTACTTTTGTATTTGTTCAACGTATAAATTAAGAATGAGTTTGAATGTGGAATACATTAAGAATAATAGGTCGAGTTTTGAAAACAAAGTGATAATAAAAAATCCACCTAAAACCTGAACTGATAATAAAATAAGAGTGCAAATCTGGATCGAAGAAGTTTACTCGATCATTTAACAAAACAATGTATAACAAAGCTTGTAGCTCTGTGCATGTGATCAATTGAATATTTTATTTTGTTTTACGTGTTTAATTTACGATGTTGATTCAGTTTGGACAATCAGCGGTGTTACTGATGTAACTCACCTTTCTGAAAAAATCAAAAAACATAATTCTTATCATTTACATTTACAAAAAGTTTTGAGCTTAAAGGTTTTAGGAAAAGTTGACATCAGAATGCAATTGGATTCAGGCTACCGTGCCTAAGGTAAACACCATAATGAGCTATTTAATAAAAATCGATACAGGTCAAATTTCCCAGAAGATGATTTCAATGTGACGCTTAAAACGTATGACTTCCTAAATAAAGTTCAGTACCTAAAAGGTAAACTCTGTGCAATTTACGCCCGCGACGATTTTTCAAAAGCTAACGGCGCTTTATCAATTTTACAACTTTTTTATAGTACTTGTTTATTAGAAGACTTTCCCGAGACTGTGAAATTACTAAAACTTTTGTGCACCATTCGTGACCTTTGGAATGACCTCAGTTGAAAGCTAAAGATGTTTCTCAACGTTAAAAAGAATAAAATCTTTTAACACGTTGAGCCAGGACAGACTGAACGCACTATCAGTGTTAAGCATTGATAGAGGTCTTTGCTAAACAAAATGAACAGAGAATAGAACTTCTTTATAAATAGGTATGTACCTTTATTTAATTTATTTTATGACTTAATGTTGTAATCCGGTGAACCCCCACATATTTTGACCACCGGCCGCCACTGACCCGAGCTTTATACAGAGTGTTTCGAAATCAGATGTAAATGCCAATGCGCCGCCCGCCCGGTGGCGATGTGTTTAAATAACGCTAGCTGAAGTCCCAGGCGTTACCCGGGCTTTATACAGAGTGTTTCGAAATCAGATGTAAATGCCAATGCGCCGCCCGCCCGGTGGCGATGTGTTTAAATAACGCTAGCTGAAGTCCCAGGCGTTACCCGGGCTTTATACAGAGTGTTTCGAAATCAGATGTAAATACCAAAGCGCCGCCCGCCCGGTGGCGATGTGGCACCGCCTGCCCACTACCGACATTCTTCTTCTATATATTCATAGATTATTAAATTTATACTACATATTTAATTTAATTGAATAGAGGTGCAATGTGTATAGTGAAAAATATTCTAAAAATACAAAAATCCAAAAAGGTTTACCGACCCGTGGTCTTGACAAAACATGTCATCGCATCCTGTTTTAATTGCATTCTTAGAATGATGAAATATTTCAATGAACTTAAACTGGCAAAAGTTAAAAAAATATTCAAAATAATCATGAATTTATTTATTTATACATTTTAGGAAAAGTTGACAGCAAATCTTTAATTATACAATGATACAATAATAAAATAGTTAATTATGCCAATTATGAACTTTCCACTGATGAATAGTTAATGGCAAGGTGTACAATGTCATAGAGATGTTCTCTTAAATTAATTTCTTCTTTAGTTAGAAAATAATCAAATAAAGGAGGGTGAGGGGTGAGGAGGAGGAAATATAGGATAAGGATTAAGGACGGGAATATATAGGAATTGAACTTCTAGTTTGAGTTTTGTTGATTATTGAGTTTTTGTTTTATGTCGCGTAAAGTAGAGTTAAAAATGTCAATATGGTAATAATTTAAGTTAAATGAATGTGTGGATCTGTAGATAAATGAGTTTTGTTTGGAATTGGTCTTACAATGAGGGAGAATAAAAGTAAGCGACTGTCTGCTGTTGCGATTGGGAACATGGAATAATAGGCGTTGAAGAAGATCAGGACTATCGATTAAATTGTGTGTAATTTTAAATAACATTACCGAATCTGCTATATTTCTTCGGAAAGTTAACGTCTGTATATTGAAGAACTTTGCAGAGTCTTCATTACTAATATGAGATCGAAAAGAGCGGAAATTAAGGTATCTTAGAACACAAATGCATTATATTCTCAAGTTTGTGTGTTGTTTCATTGACTGTTACCAGTTGTTAAACCTTAAGACATACTGAGGGCTGTCCGTTTCAGCATTTGCTAGAGTAAAATATGAGTAAAATATGTTTGGTCCCCAAATTATGAGATTCATTCACACGCGATTGAAAGAATCCAAAATAAATTTTTAAGATATGTAAATTTTAAAATGGGCATTCCTAGAGAATGCCTAAATTACGATAATGTACTTTGTTTGATTTAACCAGTTTGCATAAAATCATTAATTCAGTGTTTGATACCCCTGATTTATTATATATAATCTCTTTTCATACTCCAACCTACAAGACAGTACCTACCATATTATTGTAGCAATTCTATATCAACGTCCCAATATCACACTCCTATGCGACGGAGGAAACCAATACTCCGATGTTGTTGATATATTTATTACATCAATTTCATTATATAAGCATACCTTATTGAAGTTTTTTTCATCAAGTAGGGGAATATTTTGATAAAGCTATTTAAGTTAACAGTATTTTGTCGGCTGAAAGAAAAAAATTATTTTGAATTTTGTATTTTTATATTTTGTACCTACATACTGTGTGAATCAAATTTAACATTATTTTTATTTATATATGTGTTTTAAACAGTCATTTCCTGAACTATTGCTAACTGTTTTACATAGCTTTTAATTCAGCTTTTACTTTCTGAAAACCGATAGTTACTCGCCATTTTGACAGTTCTGTTGGCGGAAAGTTACAGAATTGCGCACTTCAACATTACTTAAGATTATTAATCATGATTAATATTACAGAATATGATGACAGTGACGAATGAATCCCTTATAAAATATATGTTATAGCGAAAAGCTAAAACATTTTAACTACCTAGGCGTAAATAATACGCTAATTTGGGATGATTCGGGATTTCTACGCGATATTGTATGTCAAAAGATCTCTAGTCACTTGGTGACGGTGGGAGAAGTGGAAAGAAGGTTTAATTGTTGTTTTCTAACCTATGAGCCATATTTTTACTACAATCTTTGTGACTTTATTATATTCCATTTCACAAAGCAATTAAAAGAATGGGTTCAGACATGTTACAGTTGAACTCAGCTTCGATGCAGTCCCAAACCTCAAGGTTTTGCTTGTTGGTGCCCGAATCCATTGAATTCAAGTTCTCGTTGAATAGAATGAATATCACCGAGCACTACCATCCAAGTATCTACCTACTTCGCAACCAGTTCAACTTCGTAATTTTATTCCAAGAAAAATTGCTAGCCTTGTTCCCATATTGGATCTAAAGACAACGCGCCTTGTTTACAATACTATTGTTACTCAGCATTTAAATTATTGTTCTAGTGTTTTATTCTTATGTAATGAAGCCCAAAATAATAAACTCCAGGTTATACAAAATAGGGGGATGAGGATGATTTTAAAATGCAACATTTTTACTAGAGTTAAAATTATGTTACAAAATTTAAATATGATGACAACCAAACAACATATAATATATAATACGTTAACAATGATGTATGAGCTTCAAAATTATATGCTCCCAAATTATCTGCAAAAAAATATTATGTACCATGAAAATGTTCACAATTATCCTTCGAGGAGACGAAGAGATTTTAGGCTTCCCAAAACTAAACTTTCATGCACACAAAACAGCGCGTTTTATAAAGGGCAAAAACTTTATAATAACCTACCAAATGTCATAAAGGAAGTCCCAAGCCTTAGCACTTTTCGTAGGACATGTGCTTTATATGTAAAAAATTGTTGAACATACTCACCAATATTATTTTAGTCACCTAGATATCTTATATAATGTAATTTTGTGTATTTATCTTTTTCTCTTAAAATGTAATTGTTATTTTTTGTATTTTTTATATTTTCCTACTAGATGTATGAAAAAATTTGCGTACATCTAAATAAAGATTCAAAAACAAAAAAAATACTGTCATTATGTTTAATTAGGCCATGTCAATAAACAAGCAGAACACATTTCTACTTGGTACATTTGAGGACATTTTTTTAGATCCTAGAACTTCAGTACGATACGAAAGTAAAAACCAGGGGGTATTTTCACAATAAAGTTGTCTGTCTCAATAGATCAGATATAAAATCGTCGTACGACAAGCACCAAAAAATAATATGCCGAGTAACGTAATACGTTAAAAACTAGCTCTGCGTACTGTAGTGCAGTGGTCCCCAACCTTTTTATCCACTGCTGTGGTGCACCTCAAGCTAGTCATTATTTCATATAACCAGCCGCAATAGGGGTTAATAAAACTGCATTGTCATTCACAGTCTGATACTAAATATGACAATATCTAAAGAGATTATTATCAACAAGATGATTCATCTCCCCGCTGAAATGATCTTTGGCATGTCATAGATAAAAACAAACATGTAATATTCGATACTAACATGAAACATACTAATATATGCCATGCATTTATTTAAAATGTGTTATATTAGGGATCATACTGTCGGTATCATAGATTTTTAATAATTAAATCTCTAAACTAACTAACCATGACGCCATTTCCCCACAGGGGTAGGCAGAGAGGACCGACCGCCAAACAACTCGGTCTTGGCACACACTTCTTGCCTCATTCACATTCATACATCGTCTCATACATACTCTTCTATTATTCTGACTCATGACATGGCCCGACTCGAGTATCTGATTCATTTGATCGTGCCATGTCTTCCTCGGGCGTCCCCGACTTCTGCTACCATTCGCATTTGTATCATATATCCTCCTTACACTCCTTTCTTCGCTCATTCGCTCTACATGCCCAAACCAACTAAGCGTCCCTTTCTTAATGTACACTCTTTGCGGATCTCCACATTGCTCACACGACCATACATGGTTTTAGCAGGCATTCATCTCAGCATTCATCTCATCCTTACATCCTTTCTCTGCCAGTTCCATGCCTCACTGCCACACATCACTTCCGTAATCTCTAATCTTTAAGCAAATTCAAGTTCTATTGTGTATTAATGATTTGTTCAATAGTACCTATTGGAAACAGGATAAATATGTATTGCACAGTGGAAAAGTAATATTGTACCAGTATATATCAGCAATGCGTCGTCTATGCTAAATAAATATTGGGAACTTACTGAATGAAAAATGCATTAACTCGAGTAGCTTAAAATGTTTTAATAAAAAAAGCTGACTTCTAAATAAAATTATTGCTGGGATTCAGCAATTTACAGGTAGCGGTCTAATAGTAACCAGTGTAACCACTATTAATATTTCTTCAAACACTACGCACAACTGTGAACTACTAAACTTTGAAGTAAAATTTAACTAAAATACCCAAAACAGAAAGTGTGAGCCGCTTCCCAATTTATTGAAACATTGCGATCCATACAACAACGGCGTTAGTTTATGTGCAGAGTGAATTAATTCATTATTTATTCAATTCCTACGGAGGTGAAGGATTATATATTATTAGTACTGCAGAATTAGAACATAGCAATCGATTGAATCTTGTCGAAGATATAGTTGTTGGTACAAATTTACTTACGTATCAATCAATATTTGCTATACATTATTCAGATGCAAAAACTACATGCCCAATCATTTTTAAACAAGCGCAATTTAACTAAACTCAATTATACAAAGGCTGCAGCATAATGTAGTAAGGTAATATGTACCACCAGGGCATAGAGTTTAATATTACATGAAGAACAAAACATTTGACGGCCTCCGTGGTAGAGGGGTAAGGCTGTTGAATTGCAAGCCAGAGGTTGCGGGTTCAAATCCCGGCGTGCGCAAGTGAATTTTATTTGATTAACTAGCGACACGCCAATCTGCAATTTACTGATGTGGCGTTGTAGGTGATTGAGCGATTTAGACACATGCACTATCTGATCCATTTTTTGGCGCTTTGATATACAGTTTATAGTTCCAAAAAGTGCAATAAGCTTTTATTTTACTTTACATAAAGTGTTTTGTTTTTCAAATAATATTGTAAAAATACGTTTTTTTGCACAGCTTACCGATTTAGCGACTTTATTAGGTTATACAGTTGTTTATTTATTTCTTTTGTCTCTTACTTTTTGTACTACATATTTGTCATTTGAGTGAGCTTTCATAGAATTTTATTTGTTTTTATATTTTAATCTTTATTTATGAAAATTAATGTATCCTATGTTTTGTAATTGTTGTACTTAATGTGTATTAAATGAGTTTTTATAAGTGGATTGCTCTCACATAAGTGAGATCATCTGTAAAACCCCAGAATAAATAAACATTAGCTGTAAATATCAAAGTCTTATCTTGAATCTGCCAGTAACTATATTACTGCCAGTAACTACAGAATATTGGGCCTTTTACAAAATGAAGTAACATTCTCAAGTAAAAACATTCGCTGTTCTTGTGATGAACCACATAGACCCTCCCAAGAGCATCCGTTTTTTTAACTCCAGTAAAACCGTCAACTGGAGTACCTTGCTTCCTCCGTTGGAAGGTTTTGGCAGTCTGATTCCACGTATAATACCTTGGAACTTTGTCATACGTCTCTGTTTTTGTGAAATCCTTTTAGCATACTTTGAGTTGTGCAATTCAGTAAAATCAATCCAATACGTTACTAAATATATAAACAGAGGTACCGATAAAGCTACGTTCAGCAAACAATCACCAAATGAAGTGGAGAAATATCAATCTGGTTGTTACATCTGCAGCTCCAAAGCAGTACAGAGGATTTTATCATTCAACATGCATGACCGGGCACCCACGATTACTCATCTTGCCGTTCATTTAGAAAATGGACAGAGGGTTTATTTCACTAAATGCAACATTAATGATGTTGTTACCAATCCGCGGGATACAACATTAACAGTGTATTTTTAAGTAACTCCACACAGGATTCAGGTGATTCTGCGTGATTATACAAGTAAAAAATAAAATGTGACTTTTTCGAAATTCCAACGTTTTAAGGTATTATTCATTCAAAAGATGGCGGTAATCCAAAATTTGTAACATTATGATTTCTTATCTCTTATCTTTGAACGACTATGGAACCCCTGTGCCCAGCTATTGAAGTTATTGGCGGTGGGCCTGCAAAATTATAAATCCGTTTGGGCGTGCAGGGTCTTAAATAGCCCTTCAAACTGCACTGTCTGTTTTGCTATACCTAGGGTTCAAATCCTTTTAATAGAAAAAAAAAGGTTAAAACAATATAAAATATCTTTGTGTTGTTATAAATTAACTTCATAAAAGATATTTATTATAATTAATTTAATTTATATAAATGTACGAAAGCAGATATAATATATAAGATAACATATAATATTGATACAAGAAAAACCTTAATTAATTTGATAAAAAAAATGGTTTTAAATTTATAAAAGAAATATCATTAAAATTCGAATGAAATATTTAAATAACTTAACCACTTTACTCTAAAATAAATTCTGAATCGTTACTGAGACATGATCCCTTAAAACCATAACGCAGTATGCACGCCCGCTTATGAAATCCTGAATCCTTGCAGGGGCTAACTTAACTCTGTGACATGTACCTGGCTATTTAGATCTGGTCACCAAACATGGCCAAAGCCATTTCAAGCAACGTTTCAATTCTGAATGGTGGTCTCACACCAGGCTGAGAGTATTTTCCACTCTGGAATGTGCTGCAAATATCTAACTATATAAATAAAAATGTAAATGTTTGTTCAAAATCTTAAATCTCCAAAAGTTCTTCACCAATTGCTTTGAAATTTTGACACAATGTTGCATTCAAGTGTTTTTATATACCTACTAGTGAGCCTGGGTAGACGTTGTCCTGCCACAGACCGCCTTCTATGTAGACCGCATTTTATACAGACCTCATTTTATTTAGACCGCCTTTTATCGGTTGTGGGATATTTTGTGAATTTGACATACGTAGAATACATGCGCAAATCACATCCATTGTATATATTGTTTTTACGTTTCATTTGATATCGATCAATTCAGCAGTTTGTGATTATTGTTCACTACTATAGAAAATATGTAAAAATGCTACCGGTACCGTTCTATACAGTTAAAGCTGTCTTGAAGTATATGTTTTTCACAGTTTGACATATTGCCGTACGAATATTATCCATAGAAAACACTTTCGATATACATTTTTTTCTTTTTTTATTCATCTCATATTCAAATGTAATAAATAAAATGAAAATTCTTAATTGACAGTAGATAAAAATTAAATGTTATAAATGAGATAAATAAGGATCGATTCTTAAGTCTAAACAATATTGTTGTTTTAAATTATAGTAATGAATTTTAATTTAATATAGTGCAATTTTGTGAACGATCTTTTTTTTTTCAATCCGCCTTTTGCCAATATGAACATCTAACATTTACAGGCGAACATTTAACATTTACAGGTTAAAAAATCGGTAAATTCAAGGGTTGAAATCATTAATAACCAATTAAATTTAACCGCCAGCCCAATTCTAAAGTATGTTCCCCATTACTTCACATATACCACACTCCCCTCCCCACCTCTCCCATAACTGACGCTCTATCCCACTCTAGTATACTGTCCCTTTCTTTCTTGATAATATGTGTACTTCTGTATTTGATACAGAACAGTCCTGATGATGGTATTATCTATTTGCTTCATTATATTTGAGAACTCTGTTTTCGAATATCCATTCATCCCAACTATAATTAATTTATTGAAATGGGTATTAATCGATACTCACTTTTCTTTGCTTTGGCAGGCTGACTGGAATGTGCTTTCTGAACCTCCTTCTGTTTCGAAACATTTGCTTCATTATATTTGAGAACTCTGCTTTCGGGTACCCATTCATCCCAACTATAATCAAACAGAATATATATTTTATTTAGCCATTATTGAGACATAATCCAAAGAGACATAAATTGTGCTTTGATTTATTCCAATTAGCAACATTGCACGTTTGTGTGTTTAGATTCTCCGGGTCCTTTCCCCATAACAAACACAGCGATAAACCATTTTGTTTGTTTATCTGTCGTGAGGAGTGAAATAGCAAAACTATTCTTTTGATTTAAATTACATAGGCTAATTCAAGGAACTGATTTACCATAAGGTTACCACATTTGCAACATCACAAAACAATTGAATTGACAGGTACAATAACTGTATTGAAAAATAATGGTTGTCAAACTGTAATTATATTAATAAAGGCGTGTAGACCACGATGAAACCTTACTTTTTATTCCAACCTGCATAGTGTATTAGATATTTAATATGTTTTTCTTTAGATATTAAACTCTTTAAACATTTAGCTTCGTAGATAAGAGGACCATGAAAACATAGCACTTTTTCACCTGTAAACAAAAAACATATTAAATAACTACCGTACGCAAAACAATGCCATATTAGCTCATTTTGTTGTTTTATGTATTACCGTCGCTAAACTTAAGTTTTGGTGCCATAATTAATATAAAACTATTCAAACTGAACACAAAATCCTAACAATCTCAGAATTGTAACAACTTTATCTATGACATCATAAATAAACCACTCTGGCATTTTATGGACGAGACCATAGATATACCAATAAATACAAAACTCATCATTAATATCTTATGGTGAGTTCAGACGGTGCGATTTTAGTTCAATGCCTTTTATTGAACGAAAAAATTAAACTAAGATTTTCAAGACGTTTCAGTTTAAATAGAACCGATATTGACAATTAAGATGGCGTCGATTGAAATTATTCGTGCGTGCGTCTCTATAATTTCTAACATTTTACGAAACGAAATTGAGAACATGTCATTGAAAAAGCATAAAACCGTCATATTTGAGATAAAAATGGATTTTGAGAATAATTTAATTGAGTGCGTTTAATACTGTGTTGGACATGCTGCTCTCGCTCTTATTAACTTAGATAAATTACGAAAATAAATTAAATATCAAGTCCTATGTATGTAAATGTAAATTGTTATACCATGTGTAATTGATTGAAATAAATGAAACGTCAGAGCTTGGCTGGACGCAAAGTACAGTTCACCACAACACAGTACAGTTCTGCAATTTACCCTGGCGTCACAGCCCACTGACTACCTGCGCTCCCCGACCACATTCTCCATCCTACTCTGCCCAGCGACCTACCCGTGCCCCGCCCTACCCTGCCGCAACCCTCCTGACCTGCTTTACCACCCACAACCACCTACATTATGGAAGCATACCTATTGGAGCTGGAGAAGCTGGACCCTCCATTGGACGCTCTCCAAGCATACATGAAAAACTTAACTAGAACAATCACAAGGACGCACCCAAGATAGGTGACTTTCTATACGGATGGAGTAAACCCCTCGGCCACCACATACCTATCAGGCACCCCACGCAAAACCCCGCCCATCGCCACCCAACCGCCCACCACCTCCGCTTCCACCTCCACCGCCTCCACCTCCGCAGACCACAGCTTGGCAAGCAGCACCGCGCTACCCCCATCACGATCTAAGGACTTCCCACCTCTTTGGATAACCCCGAACAATCCGATCAAATCAAAACCGTCCACGCCTCCCCAAACCCTCGCTACCACCAACCGCTTCCAGTCCCTGGCCCCGCCCTCCTCACAAGATACAATCTCAGACACGATTACCACTGACGGAGCAGATAACTCAGACATGTCAACCACCACCACCACCCCGACTCCCGCCCGACGTCCCATCAAAATCCCTCCAATCATAATCAAATCTGAATCGAACTGGAACCCCCTCAGGAAGAAGCTGGAGAACGCCGGTGTGCGCATATCCCACGCCAAAGCTATCCCGACGGGCATAGTGGTCCACACCGCCGACTCCTCCAGCTTCAGACTGACTACAAAAATTCTGGAAGAAACCAAAACAGATTTCCACACCTTCGAGCTGCACGAGGACAAGACCACAAAGGCAGTTTTGAGGGGAATCCCGACCCAGACATTGGAGGAGGAGATTCTCCTCGAACTTCAAGACCTCGGTCTCCTGGCCATCTCCGTCTCCAGGATGAGGTCGGGACCCGACCGCACAAACGTCCCGATGGTCCCCGTGCAGCTATCTCACGGCGAAAAGGGGAAAAAAATTTACAACATGACCAGAGATGTGCTTTATTTCAAATAAATCCATTTCAAAAGGAAATACAAAATGGGTATTTTCCATTTTGCAGTTTAAATGCTTTTCTAAAAACCATTTTGCATTTTAAATGCTTTTCTCAATGCATTTTCCATTTTAAATGCTTTTTTGCAAGATTCTTCCTACTTTCTCCACTCATCTTTTTTTCATAAGCCCCAAATATCAGTCGGTCCTCAACCTCGCTATGAGAGATAATTTACATTTGTCAAGTTGCTCCCTGGTAGGAGCCCTGGCAATTGAGTGATACCATTACAAAAAATACTGATTCAAATACTGAACATGGGGCCATGACGCTGTAATATTAAATGTTAGATAGCAGTTTCTATGTTTTTACGTTGGCAACATTAGTCCCGCGCAAATTTTTTGTGGTTTCATAATCTGTAGTCGTGGTGTTTTTGGATTTACCATCAGGTAATATGTTTGTTCTACATTGATGTCCATTATTAAATGACAAAATTGTTTAAAAATTATATAATTATTTTGATTGTTTGACCCGAGAAACCATTTTGCATTTTCAATGCATTTTGAAAATAGTTATTTTGCATTTGAAATGCTTTTCTAAAAACCATTTTGCATTTTGCATTTTCAAATGGAAAAATTTGGACCCATTTCCATTTTGCATTTCAAATGGTTTTGGGTAACCATTTTGCACATCTCTGAACATGACACATTTTCCACCTAAGAATCACGGCTGCCATCTCCCCCCCCCCGCTGCGTCAAATGCGCGGAGCCCCACTTCACCGTCACCTGTGCCAAGCAGAGAGCCGACAGCCCGGCCACCTGTGCGAACTGCGCCAGCCCTCACCCGGCCAACTGCAAAGATTGCCCCAAACGCCCAGCACCCTCCACATCCATGCCCCGTCGAACTGAGGTACCTCCCTAAGTCACTTTCACCTCCCACCCAGTCCAAGCATCCACATCCTATGCCCAGGTATTGAACCCCCCACCCCGAATCCCCATTCCTTCCCCCTCCTCCTCTTCCCCCCCCCCCCCCCCCTCCAACCTCCCCCCCGCTCCGACAAACTCTCCCCCCACCCCCCAGCCCTCAGCAACTCCCTTTAGTTTTTCTGATTTATTTAAAAATAACTTCTTTTCTAAGATCGGCGAACTCATCGCTGATCTGATTCCAAAATTCCAATCTGCCACCTCGTCGGCAGACTGCCTCTCGATTCTTTTTACAGCAGCCCCTCAAATAATTGCCCTCTTTACTAATTAAATGGCAAATTCTACCAAGCCCTCCGCACTACGTTTGGCATTCTGGAATGCCAATGGTCTCGACAAAAACATGCACGAACTACGCATTTTCACCAACACACATAATTTAGACATAATACTCATAAACGAAACACACTTAAACCCCTCACACACACCAAAAATCGCTAACTACACACTGTACCGAAACGACCGTTTACACTCACGAGGCGGCGGCACAGCCGTCTTCGTGAAAACTAAATTCGCTCACAAACACAACATCACCCCCCCCCCCCTGACTACCATAGAAAGTACCTCCATTACCATATTTACGAAACACTCGGGTCCATTGAGAATTAATTCAATTTACAACCCTCCTATACAGACTTTACAAAAGTCGAATCTTGAACTACTTCTCGATGGACAAACGCTAACCTATTCTAGCGGGGATTTTAACCCAAAACACCCTGACTGGAATAGTAGGCTCGCCAACAAAAACGGACGAATCCTTCATGACTTTGCCAACTCTCATCCCGACATAAACATTGCAGGACCCGTAGAGCCAACTTTTTTCTCTAGTATCGGACACAGACCTGACGTTTTAGACATCGCCATTTTTTACAATACATCCTGGACATACAGTATCGAAACCATCAACGACCTCTCCTCCGACCATCACCCCGTGTTGCTAACTCTCAACAAATTCTCTTACCCCCCCCCCCCTTCAAAAATTAACAAAAAAACTGATTGGACCTACTTTTCGCACAGAGTCGGGGAAAAATTATCCATAAATCCCAACATTAAAAATCCCTCAGATTTAGATACAGCGGTTGACGACTTCGCGACGACAATAATGTCCGAAATAGACGATGCCTCGAAACCCCTCCCCGCACCCTCCCCAATAAATTTCAAGGAAAACCTCCCAAATTCAGAAAAAGACTTGATTAAAACAAAAAATATCCTCCGCCGTCACTGGCAAAAATATCAAAATCCCACCTTGAAAACTTCTATTAATCTAATCCAAGCCCTCATCAGAAAAAAAACTTCATGAGCACGTAAATTTCACCTGGAATATGAAAATTCAAGAGATAAATCCACAGGACGGCTCTCTGTGGAAATTATCCAAAACTCTAAAAGCCACCCCCACCCCTAACCACCCCATTCACGCCGAAAACGGTCTCGTCTTCGACGATCAAGACAAAGCGGAGGCGTTCGCTGACAGTCTTGAAAATCAATTCAGCCCCAGCTTCAAACACGCCGATCTAGATCACATTGCAAATGTCAACCGCAAAATCAATAATGTTTTAAATAATCTCCCCAATACAAACATACATTTCACTACCCCGGCCGACCGCCGAGGTCATTTAAATAAAGAAGCCCCCGGCCCCGACGGCGTCCCAAATTTCGCTCTTAAAGCCCTCCCCCAAAAAGGAATACTAGCGATAGTAAATTTCATCAACACCGCTCTCAGACTACGTTATTTCTCGAAAAACTGGAAACACGCGCACGTCATCGTTATCCCAAAACCGGGAAAAGACCCCTCTTCTGCGAAAATCACCGTCCGATCAGCCTTCTATCAAACATTGGTAAAATCTACGAACAGATTCTCATGCACATTGACGAGGTCTCAACATTACCTGAAGAGCAACACGGCTTTAGAACAAATCAATCCACCCTCCACCAACTCCTCAGAGTCTCCGAAATTATCATCGGAGGCTTCAATACCAAGCGATCAACTGGCGCCATATTCCTGGACATAGCCAAAGCTTTCGATAAAGTATGGATAAATTCAAAGGGCACACAAACTCCAACGGCTCGGAGGGCTTTGAAGCAGAGAATGGACGGTTATCTCGAGAGTATTTCCTCCTGGGGTAAAAATAATCTCGTCGAATTTAATGTTTCAAAGACCCAATCCTGTCTGATTACGTCTAAAAGGGATCTAAATGATAATCTAGTCTCCTTCAACGGAAGCAATCTTCCGAACAGGCCTTCCATTGATATGCTTGGTGTAACTATAAGTGACCAGCTCAGGTATGGGGGCTCCATCGAAGCCAGAGTAAAGCTGGCCTCTCAGAAGCTGAGCGTACTGTACAGGGCCCGCAGATACTTTAATAATACACAACTGCTGACCCTGTACAAATCGCAAGTGCGCCCTACTGTCGAATTTGGCAGCCATCTCTGGTCCGAAGCCCCTAAATACCTGAAAAAACCCTTAACTCTGTGCAAAAACGGGCGGTCCGTTTGATAGATTCCCCAATCTTAACAAACGGACTGCAATCTTTAGAGCACAGGCGTCAGGTAGGTATGCTGTCCTTGTTCTATCTGTATTACCATGGAAGATGCTCTGAGGAACTAGCGTCATTGATCCCTTCGGCACCGGTGCGTAGTCGGGATACACGCCAAACACGCGCCCAACATTTGTACACGGTTGACATTTGTCACATGAGAACGGGTCGCTTCTACGATTCGTTCTTAAGTTCAACAGCTCGGCTGTGGAACGAACTGCCGGCCTCTGTGTTTCCTCCCTCCTACAACATGGGACTCTTCAAGACCCATGTTCACTCCTTCCTCTCCACAAAAAGACCCCCAACACAGCATCCCCAAAGATGACATAGGCCCTGAGGGAAATTATTTTCTTCAGGGCCTCCTGTGTGGAGTTAATATAAAAAAAAAAAAAAAAAAACGGCCTACTTCTCAAACTCCCCGGAACAGGCATCGATCCCCAACAAATCATTTCTACGCCAACGTACTTTTCAAGTAAAATACGGTGGCGCTCTTTCTATAAAACGCTTCATGACAGCAGGGGTCCCGCAAGGGTTTCTACTTTCTCCAATCCTTTTCAATGTCTACACTCACGACATTACCCTCTCTGAAAATTCAAATTCTCATAAAGCTCTGTACGCAGATGATACCACAGTTATAGTTAGATACTGTTCACCCTGGATGATTACGTACCGACTGCAAAAAAACATAGACTTACTTCAAGATTGGTACGATAGATGCCGTATAGACGTGAATCCCTCAAAGAGCGTGGCTGTCTTTTTCTCTCGTAGAAAAGGCGGTCAGGCCCCGCGAGAGGAAATAACGATGTACGGCCAGACTATACCATGGCAAAAATCGGCCAAATATCTTGGAGTGACACTTGACAGACGACTCACGTGGACAAAACATATAAATATCACTCTCACAAACGCTAAAAAAAACATCCAACGCCCTTTACCCGTTACTACACTCAAACGCAAAAACTTCCATACAAAACAAACTACTCATCTACAAAACACAAATACGCCCCATCATGTCTTACGCCTCACCCATATGGGGCACAGGAAACACAAACCGTCTTGCTTCATTCCAGAATGCCACACTTAGAAGATACACCAAAAGCCCTTGGTTTGTCCTTAATAATATAATTAATTCAGGCACGAAAATCCCCCCATAACCCATGTGGTAGAATTAGCCAAATCATTCTATGCGAAACTTCCTATGCACACAAACCCGAGCATAGCATGTCTCGGGCGTTCAAGTCCCGACGACAAACCCACCTACCCATTCCCAGTCTCCATTACATTCGATGATGAGCGGACTCAAATAAAATATTAAATTGCAACCAAATATTCAAAAAATATAGTATAAAATTACAAACACCTTAATTTTAAAAAATAATAACAATCGTAAAAAAAAAATTACAAAAAATATAAATAAATTAAAAACCTAGTCAAAAAAATATAGTATTTCAGCCCTATAAGTTGCTATAGGCAGCCCACTCATCGGGTAGAAAAAAACCATCCCACAGGTACTTACCAGCGAGAGTGGTATATTTATGTTACCACCCCTCAGTTCACGAGACATGGAGATTGATTTTCCGGTGTAGGTTCATTTATGGATTTTCCCGACACTCATAAATTTTACAATAGGATACCAGATGGGCACTATGGGCAGATCTCCAGCAACCATCACCAGATTTGAGGTCTGCCACCTCTCGTAAAAAGACTATAATCTTTGTGAGTGTGTATTACTGTTAGGTATTGTGAATTTCGCGTGCATGTTTGATGATTGACATTTTGTTTCTGCCATCTCTCATTGTTTTACGTAGTTATGTTATGTGAAAATGTTACATTTGATTTATTTTATATTTAAACTATTAATCAAAACTTTAAGTATTAACTACAATATGTATTCATTACTGCTTGTGAGTGTGAATTACTGTTAGATTTTGCAATTTTCGCGTGTACGTTTGATAATTCGACATTTTGTTTTGAGGAAATAGAACACGAGAACTTTACATAAGTTAACTCATAGAATAAAGAATATCTACGAATTTACTTGATATTGTTAAATACTTTTTTTAATGAATAGAAACAGTGTGAGTGGTTTATTTATGGAAACAGTGTTGCAAGAGCTGTTGCTTTGGTATCTGCGCTGCTATGTTTTGGTAGTTTCGCCTCATATATGATACGAATATCGTACCGATCAAGATATTTATGAAGGATCAGGTAGGTAATTTTTCCAAGGCATATGTAGCTATAAAAATAATTATGACAAAGGTTCAAAGACGAACGTGTAGACAAAAACATCGATTGGGTAATGACCATAGTAATGATAATGTAATGACAAAGCTCGCAAATGACACTGACAGACATAAATAACCACTCTTGACCACTCTCCTGACAGATGATTTCATGGTTGTAATCAGGGGCATTTAACTAAGCTTTGGCCTTGAAACTCATTTGAAACCGCCACGCCCACCTCAAAATTCTTATAGAAAACGAATAATATGGCTAAAAGCTCAGATCTCATTGATGAGAACAGAAGGATTGGTTTGATCTCTCGCTCTCTACCATAATGACTCGTGTAACAGAAAGAGATGACGGAATTTTGCCGTTTGACAGTTTGCAGGGGCATTTAACTAAGCTTTGGCCATGAAACTCATTTGAAACCGCCACGCCCACCTCAAAATTCTTATAGAAAACGAATAATATGGCTAAAAGCTCAGATCTCATTGGTGAGAACAGAAGGATTGGTTTGATCTCTCGCTCTCTACCATAATGACTCGTGTAACAGAAAGAGATGACGGAATTATGCCGTTTGACAGTTTTCAAATCATTCAAACAAAATGACAGTGGTTTATTTATACACGCGGGTTGTCATTTGCTGCCGAAATACTATCATTTCCGTCGAAAATATTGCGTGTTAAAGTTGTTCGTGATAAAAATACAATATAAGCCAGTATAGTGTTAGCGAGTTATAAACATATTATATTCAACCTACCTACGTAAGTTCAAGTTTAAAGTGAATGAACAGTTTTAGGTTATTCGTTCGGTTTTTTGAACAATGCTTGATACTTGACATATGTCTTCCTCCACAACGTATAAATGTTATTAATTATATCGATAAACTTATTCATGTTATTGATTAGTGTTATCCTGTATTATCTTATTGTTTTGGTGAAATTAAAGATTTTTAAACATATTGAACCATGAGTTCATTAGGCTGAAAAATGTCGGAATCCTTCGTCGTACTGTCGGACAATCATGTTTTGGAAATTTTCTTCAGTGTTTTTGCAAATTTCTTGTCATGTTGGGTTTCTTCTCAGATTAACAAGTTTCATCTTAAGGAAATGCACTGTAAAAGTTTATTTTCTTAGTCAGATGAACCTTGCCCTTGGAAAACATTTCGACATTTTTCTGCTTCAAGGACATTTTTATTTTTATAATAGTTTTTTTGGGCTAGTGAATGAATAGGGTAGGCTGAGAGCAATTATGTTGTCTATGGTCGCATCTTTTTTGAAATGGCCTTGAGTTTCCTCTACCTTGTCTACTGCTCTGCTCCGCACGGTAGGTACTGCTTGTATATCTGTGGTTAAGTACTGTATAATTCTGTTGGATACAAAAAGCCGGAAGATATCGATCTAGAGAGTGGTATATTTATGACAGTTTGTAAATCATTCAAACAAAATGAGAGTGGTTTATTTATACACGCGGGTTGTCATTTGCTGCCGAAATACTATCATTTCGCGTCGAAAATATTGCTTGTTTAAGTTCTTCGTGATAAAAATACAAAGAAAGTATAGTGTTAGCGAGTTACAAACATATAGTCAATCTTACTACGTAAGTTCAAGTTTAAAGTGAATTAACAGTTTTAGGTTATTCGTTCGGTCTTTTGAACAATGCTTCATACTTGACATATGTCTTCCTCCACAACGTATAAATGTTATTTATTATATCGATAAACTTATTCATGTTATTGATTAGTGTTATCCTGTATTATCTTATTGTTTTGGTGAAATTAAAGATTTTTAAACATATGTAACCATGAGTTCATGAGGCTGAAAAATGTCGGAATTTTTTGTCGGACAATCTGTTCAATTTTGCAGGCTACCGACATCTGTAGTCTAGAAATTTGAAGTTACTACGTTTAACCAAAATGGTGTGAGTCCTTGCTTAGAAAATAGTGTCAATTTGGTCGGTATAGCAGGTTTCATTTTTACTGCTAGACATCACGATGACAAGTGTTTTATTTACATGTAGTGGGTTTTGAAGTCTTTAAAAAGGCTCGCATTATGTGTTTTTTCGTTCTTTTCTCAACAATAACTCGATAATAAACAAGCTCATAAGTCAGAGCGATCGTAGCAGTGTTATTCGCACAGTTCTTTATAATTATTATACCTGTTTCAATAGTTTGAAATAAATGTAAAGTGGTGTCAAGAAAACCAGTTTTTATTCAAAAAGGATCATCCCCAATTTTTAACACAATCATGTTTTGGAAATTTTCTTCAGTGTTTTTGCAAATTTCTTGTCATTTTGGGTTTCTTCTTCTCAGATTAACAAGTTTCATCTTAAGGAAATGCACTGTAAAAGTTTATTTTCTTAGTCAGATGAACCTTGCCCTTGGAAAACATTTCGACATTTTTCTGCTTCAAGGACATTTTTATTTTTATAATAGTTTTTTTGGGCTAGTGAATGAATAAAGTAGGCTGAGAGCAATTATGTTGTCTATGTTCGAATCTTTTTTTAAATGGCCTTGAGTTTCCTCTACCTTGTCTACTGCTCTGCTCCGCACGGTAGGTACTGCTTGTATATCTGTGGTTAAGTACTGTATAATTCTGTTGGATACAAAAAGCCGGAAGATATCGATCTAGAGAGTGGTATATTTATGGTTGTAATCTATGGTTATGTTCAAGGTGCTGCCATTTTTTGACGATGTAGTACTGTTTCAAAATATTATTTCTTCTCTAAAGGCAACTGTTTATATGAAATCGTAAGTATGAAAATAATGATCGTGTAAAGCGAAAAATCACGAAAAATGTTCGTGTGTCTCCCAATTTGGGGATCGGTAAGAAAAAAATATGGTGTAAAGCAGTTATGAAATCTCTCTCATGCCGATCAAAAAATGAGGTTTGATTGAGTATATCAGTTGTATGTTATGTTTGGTTTGAGAGATATTTGCATTTGTCAAGTTGTTCTTTGGTAGGAACCATGGCAAGATTTATAAACATAGTGAAACCATTACTAAAAAATGCTGTATTTATCACGAAAAGGTATAAATATCACACAATCAAAAGTTTGGTATGAAGTAACCATCATAAAATAGTATTGTTTTTCCAAAACATTATTTATAATAGAAAAAATATATCACCATCCCACTCGTCGATAGCTTTTGCACCTGTTTTAACCCCGTATTTTCTATTTTAGCAAATTGCTCATGGTTAGTTCCGAATTTTTCGAATATGAGGAGTTTTTATAAAATCTAGGGAGTTTTGGCGAAAAAGCTGGGGAGATTTATTTTTTCGGCATCCCATCACTGAATCAGCGTAACGTAAAACAAATGAGTTATTTATGAAAATGTGAGTCGCGCAGTGAGAGAGTGGTTTATTTATGCGCAGTGAAATGTCATGAGAGACAATATTGTCATTGCGATTTGCGATTACAACCAAAACCAAGGAAATTACAACATTATTTAATTCTCATAATATTTGCTTAAAAGGTACGTCGATTTCCTGATAATATGTAATATCCTTTGTAATTTCAACTGTGCGGAAATTCTTCAGATTTATTATTTATATCAAAATAAGAATACGAAAAACAAAGATGTTTTTCATTTCCATCAAGTGAACGAATAATATTCAAGCTCATTGAAATGTGGCTTAAAATTAACAATGTTAGGTTTACTTGATATTTTCTGTCTTGGTCGAAGGTCATATATTTATTTTTTGTTCTCATATTCAAATACGAGATTCAACCTGCTTTCTTCAAATATCCACCCGTAATGTCGAGTTCTCACGAGGACAATGCATCCAAAGGCTCTTTATAAAAACGACACTTGATTTCAACTTAAAAATCTAATGGAGACAACTATAAGTAAACATGCACAAAATACGTTTTTAAGTTGTTGGCTTGGGTTATTTTAATAATTTATGCTTTTTCGAGCGATTATGACGGCCTCCGTGGTCGAGGGGTAAGGCTCTCGACTACCAAGCTGGAGGTCGCGGGTTCAAATCCCGGCGTGTGCGATTAAATTTTATTTGTGTTAATTCACAATTTTTTACGCCTTTAAAATAATATTTATGTATGTATTTACTTAACGCCCAGATGGCATTTACATGTAGGTGATACAATTTTGATGACAGACAATTTTGAAACATGAGAAAGAAATAATAAAAATAAAATTACATTAAAAAATGATATATGCAAGAAACAAAATTAAAAAGAACAAGAACATAAATTAAAAAATACAGCGATTTAACTGGTTTACAAAAATACAACTTCCATTTAGGAATAGTATTAAAATAAATCTTTTACGTGATCCACAAAATTCGCAAAAAGTTAATATTAAATATATTGACATCACCTAAGTGTTGGTTTCCCATAGCGTAAAACCGCAATGTAATTGCGCTTATGTGTGTTGCAGTGGAATAGTGTATTCTGTCGTGTTGTTATTGTAGGTATTCGTAAGTTAATGAGTTGCAGAAGTTCGCAACAGTCGAATTTAGAGTTTAGAATTTTGAATAAAAAAGTTAAGTCGTTTGTTTTACGCCTGTCTTCCAATGTGTGTATTTTTAGAGTATTAATATTAATATTTAATAAGAAATGATATTGTAAGTCTTCTAGTGGGATATTCAAATTTAAAATTTATAAAACGTAGAATTTTTTTTTGTATTCGCTCAATGTTATTAATGTGAATTTTGTAAGAGGGAGACCAAAGTACTGAGTCTTATTCAATTATGCTTCTAACTAGAGATATGTATAATAGTTTAATGACTTGTATGGAGTTAAAGTTTTTAGTTGTTCTTAATACAAAGCCTAGTGTTTTCATGCCTTTGTTTACAATTTGGTGGATATGAATATATTTGTGACACGTTCCAGAATGGAAGATACTCTCAGTATCGCCCTGGTGTAAGACCACCATTCAGAATTGAAACGTTGCTTAAAATGGCTTTGGCTGTGTTTGGTGCAATTTACTTTTTAATTATTTGTTTCGGAATAGGAGATTAAACACTTATTTGAATACATTTTTAAATTATTTTTCAGGTCTCATTACATTTGAAAATGGTGTGCGTCCCCTGCATATTCATTCCGGTGTTGCTTTTCCTGTGGCACAAGTTCATCCAGCCCTACGTCCTGAGGTTCTGGAACCCTTGGGCCACCAAATCTGGAAGTGGAATTGGTGGAGCGGTGGGTCAAGATGAGAAGACTGAATTTCCCTTTACGTGCCAAGGGGGAGTGTGTCCATTCCCAAATAAAACTAGCAAAGATTCTGTCACTGTTAAAGATGCTGACAAAGTGATTGATGCCCAAATATCTGACAAGGAGAAAGTTCAATAGTCAGACATTATTTTTTAGATTATTTAACACTCGTCTAGCGACATCATTGCATCAACACTTTCCATAATAAATTTGGCTTGTATAATTTAGCTAAAAATGTAGAAAATTCATAAAATATCAGATTACTATGACTTCTACAAAAGTTTGGACAATTTAAAATCGCAAAAGTTACAATTGTGCCTATTCTGCTGGACAAGTGTTGAAATTGATTCCATAACATTCATGTTTTGTAGGGTATTTAATTCTTGGAATCTTGAATTCTTAATTATGTTTTGTATAAAATATTCTTGCATTTATCTTCAATCAAAAACTAAAATTTTTGAGACATTTCCCTAATGATTTGATAAATTTGTGTGCTTTACAATGCTGGCCTTTGAACACAATATCCCATCGCAAGTAAGTGTTTAGGTGGATCACATGCTAAGTGACTGCCGCATAGATACGGCAAGTTACTTGCTGTAAATATTTATCAACTCTTCTTTTATCTTATTATTTTCGTTTGACTTTCCTAGAGAATTTAATAGTCCATATAAATTGAAGAGCTTATAATTTCACCGCATGTCATAAGTACATTATGCGTGGTATGGTAAAATAATCACCCATTTGTTACTAAGAAGTTTCAGATAAAGTTTGATGAAAGAATTAAAAATTATTTTTGAAGGTAGAGATTGCAAGGAACAATTATCGTTCGGGGACAACCCTTCACACAAAATTCAGTTTGAAGTAGTTTTTTTTTAAATATAACCATTCAAATATTATATTATTATCTAGTAAATATTTTGGAATTAAAAGTAACTGCCTGCATACTAATTGGAGAAAATGTGTTAATGAATGTTTTATTGTTTTGTGGTGGGTTATATACGGAAATAATACTATATATTATTTTAGCAAATATACATTTATAAGTATATATCATTGTCATGTAGGTATATGTGATAGACAAAATCTAATACGTATAAATGAATATAGACAAAATTGAATCTTGAAGTGAAGAGTTATTATTTTTTACATGCGCATTGTTAACATCTATTTGTTGTGAGATGTAACTTCATATACCTAATCCTTTTCCCAATGTTTGAATATAGAACAATGTGTGGCTTTGGGCCAGTTGTTTCACAGAATTTGAACATTTCATCAAATTTCATAGTTAATTTTCAAGTGATGTAAAGGTCCTATTCAAGTTCTATTATATTATTATTGGCTAGTTGTTTCACATATAACATAGTAACAAAATAACAAAACTTTCACAGAACTTGAATTTTAACTTCTGTGAAACAACTCGTCCTTAGTTTTTCTTATAAAACCAAATCAGACTTGCTTGCACTTAGTTTGTTCTTCTTCATTCTACGCGCATAATAATGATTATAATAAATACGTTTATATTTTTGTGTTACTAATTATGTTGCACCACAAAGTTTCAAAGAATATAATATAAATTATTAAGTTTTACCTATTGTTTTATTTTTTTTACTCATTTATTTATTTACTAACGGACCATGTCCAATTACAACACATTACATAATATTACACAAAGTTAATAATACAAGGAGAAATTTTGCAATACAGGATAATAAAAAAATAAAAGTATGACAAAAATAGGGCACAAAAACAATAAAGATAATGTCAAGTCAAGACAGAAAAAAGGTTTTGATGGAGTTTAGACTTCTGTCAAATCAATACAAAATATTACATGCGTAATGACTGACAAAAATCATTAAGGCTTACACCAAAAAATTATCTAGGAATTAAATCAGCACGACCTCCATGGTCGAGGGTAAAGCCCTTCACTAGCAATTCGGAGGTTGCACTGTCAAATCCCGGTGTGTGCAATTTTAATTTAATTTTGTTATTTCACAATTTATTAATTAATAATAATAATGGTCTTTATTCCAGAATATCGGGAGGTGAGTGCAATCCCATCGAAAGTATAAGTATATTTTACGTACAGGACTTCAAGTGAGAACATATTTATAAATAAGAATTAAAATAAAACGAGATAAACGAAAAATAAATTAAAAGAGATTAGTACAACATAGAATATAAATAAAAAAATAAAATAAATCATTTATTGGATCGGAGATTGTTGTAGCCAATAACTTTCTTCAATGTTTTTCGACGTTAGATTCTGAAATCAAGACAAGATTCGATGATGACGACATTTCTGGATTTGTTGATCCTTCTCTTCAGTCCTGCCACACTGGTTAGAGGTTAGAGGTGCAAATCAAGGAACATGCCCTCCCATGAACATCTAGGAGGCACTGCACTGTCTGGGAAGTCGGAACATCCTACAGTATGCGTTGTTGTATTGCATCCAAAGCCTTTCCATGGTTCTCTTGTTGAAATTGGCCCAGAGTTTGCATTTATACATTTTTTTTTGAATAACCAACAGTTATGATGTACAATAAAATATTTGTAATTATTCGACCAATAAAAGGTTTTCACTGAAGTACCAAGGTAGAACAAAGATCTTTTCACTTGTGGGCTAGGAAGCCGAATCTAAGCGCTCACCTCTGCCTGTTGCTGTCGTCATCACCCGTTAACTTGTTAGTGATGATGTGCCCTAAATATTTTGTTACTTCTACCATTTTTAAGAGTTTACCGTTCAAAAAGGCTGGGGAAATTTTTTGGACCTTCCTTGTTTTTTATAACTGACTGAGCTTTTTTTCGGATTGTAGGTTAATGTTAGTTTCAAGTACAAACTCTTCACAAAATCATCAAGAGGATACAAAGTCTTCTTTTAGATGGCGCCATCAGTACCATGTCGTCCATTAAAGATAATATATTATGGTATACTTGCAGCACCTTGCAGAGTGGAAAATACTCTCTCACTACTCCCATCTCCTTCCTACTACCTTCAGCCTTACAATATACCCCGAATGGGGATGCCAGTCTCAATGGCTCCAGATGGTTGGGACTCTTGTGCGGTATTTACCTAAAAATCCATACGAATGGCTGTAATTCTGATGGTAATGAATATTAGACAGATTGGAGAAAACATAAAACACATAACGATTTGTCTATGTTAAAAATGTGAAAATTTATTAATTTTACTCCTGTAGTCATTGTTGTAGGATCTTTAGGACTTTTACATAAATTTGTTTACATTTTGCTAAATTAACATCATAAAAAGTCTCCTAAGAGACCTATAGCTCAGCTGTTCAGCACAGGGCAAAGAAAAAGACGAGTGTGCTGAAAAGTAATGCAATACAAAGAGATTTCTTTTTAGTGTTGAACTGTGGCGGGAATCAGCAGGGCCGGCCCTGAACAAACAGCGATTGGCGCAAGTTAAATTCTGGCGCTGCTTGTCAAATCCAGTAGACGCCTAGGCTTTAGGTTGGTGATCACTGTAATCAATCATATTTGTATTTTTGTGTGGCGTGATTTTTATGAAAAATAATCTTAAGACCCCGTAGTAAGCGTTCAAAGATGGTTTGAAAGGGAGATATGTAAATACGAATGTTAGAGGGAGCGCGCTAATATTAAAAAACGATAATATTTAATAAACGTGACTCATTTGAAATAGAGCAAAAATCTCTCCACAAATGCTTTGGTTGCATTTAAAGATACACTTTGATTTTTTTCATGTCTATAACATATTAAATAATAGAACATAATGTGTTAATATATAAAATAATGCATAATTTTTTTAGCTTACTTCGCATTTTTTTTCTATCGTGGGAATTTTATATAATTAACGTTTCGGCATAACAAAGTGTAGATATTATCTTCGAACATAACATACATATTTTTTGGGACATAAATATATAAATAGTTAACGAGAAACTTGTTATAAATCTGTAGAAATTGGGTATGCGGGCCTCAGGGCGATGTGTTAGATTAGGTGTTATCAACGCCTTAGAAATTCGTTGCCCGGAGCGGCCTGCTCCAGTTGCGCCCACATAGGGCCGTCCCTGCGGGAATGATTTTTCAACTTTTACAATGCGTGAGTCGTTTTTAAAAAAAAGTTTTTCCAAGTAGGGTACATTATTTTTATATTATTATGGCATCATCAATATTTCATTTTGCAGAAGCTAAAAGCTGATCAAGGACAAGGTCCGTAGAAAATGCTACATTTTCTACAAACCTCGGACCAAGGTTGCATAAAATGACAGAGTGTGAATCTCTCTAAATCTAATAAATAGTATAAAACGAAGCCGCTATCTGCGTATTTCAAATGGATTGGTTCCCTAGGACTTCCTCGCTAGAATTGGACGGTTTGCTAGTTTCGGGCCGGAATCGCGCATGTTCAAATTAAGTTCAATGATATTCTTGCAAGACATGATTCTACAAGATTTTAGAAGTAATAAAGACTTTTTTTTAATTTTAATTTTTTAAAGTAGTTTTTAGGTAAACAAGTTGAATTGTTTGTATTGGAAAATAAATATTCTTCTATGGAAACATATTTTTGTTTTGAAAATAAACTTCGAAATAGATTTCGAAAAGAGTCATACCATCACTGGTGATGCCATAATAATATGTGTAACAATAATTTACCCTACCTGGATAACCTTTCCAGCATTTTAAGGTCATAAATGACCGGGCGCCCATATTTTATAAAAGTATTTTTATCTTTTTTTTATATCATGCGGAAATAAATATTTTTTTGATGTTAGAAAGAGAAATAATAATTCTTTCCAGTTTTCCTCAAATATTTGTACTGGAATCCATTAATAAAATCCTTAAAATAGCCAGAATGAATAATTCATATTTTGCGCCGCTATCGTAACAATAAGGAAGTTGAGTCCATTTTTTTTATTTTTTTTATCAATGTTCGCATTCAAACTTAAATACTGGTATTTTTTTTTTTTTTTAAAGTTTGTTTTCATAGTTAAATTAATTCTCAAAGTTTAAATTTTATTAAGCCCGCCAAAACGAGCGGAATCCGAGCGGTAAGAGGCGGGGTGTGGTGTGATGTCATTAGAACTGTGAAAACCACGACGCTCAAGCATTTTGTATGGAAAAAAATTTAATTCTTCAACAAGGAATTCCAGTAATTTTTTTACCAATGTTAACCGTCTATTAGAATTGATGTTATTAAAAAAAAAGAAAATTGATTAAGATTTCATAGTTAAATTAATATTTTAAGTTAGAATATTTGCTTTTCCCGCCCGGTACGGTACTGTACGGTATTGCCGTCGCTACTTGTTGACGTTCCACGCGCTAATTCAGGACCACCGCGCAGAAAAGTAAAGACCAAAAGTAAAATAACGGTTTACAGCCCAGTTCACTGTGAGACCTTTCTGGGCGGCCGGCGGCCTGAAGTGTATCACATGCTATGTGACATGTATAATAATAAAAACTTCTAAGTTATGCAATAAACAACATATTATTATAAAGCACTGTACGAATATGTATCTTTAGAAATCCATTTCATATAATAATAACAACAAATACGTACATATATTTGACAAACCCAAATAAACCTTTGGCCTATACACCTCTCTCATCTAAACCGACCATCTCTCATGTAATAGAAAGAGATGCACCATAGGTGATCCGTTGAACGTACAAGTCACGACACATGTGACGTCAGAATTCTTTCGACCAATCGTGGAGCGTCTACAGTCTATTGCTATTGAATGCTTTTTCAAGAACGTTTAACTAATTCTAAGAATAATAATATAGAAATATATTTATATTTTTAGAATCGATATTTTTTTATCTACATGAACATATTTTTTATAAGTCAAAATATTTTTCACTCAACTTCCTTATTGGTTTAACTTTAAAAATTATTTCTTATATTTTATTATATGAATGAGAAAAAAGTGAAGGTACAGTTTTCTTACGAATTCTCCAAACAAAACGAATGTATTCTCGAAATATCGAGTTCTCTCAATTTTTCTATGATTGGAGTAAAAAATTATGTAAAATATAGTTAGCGTTTTTGACAACATTTTTCACTTTTGATATTAAAATTTTATTATTTAGAAATAGTAATGTTTATTTTAAATGCATAGACCGGAAAGATAATTTTATCTTGTTTCTAAAAAAATAAAATGCATATAGCGCACTTGAAATACACAGAAAGCATTGCAAATTGAACAAATGTGATGAAAGTACCGAAGGGACTCGTGCATTGCAAAAATTGAAAAATCATTCCCACTATAGTATAAATAAATGATCTCAACAGAATGTAGAGGGATTATGGGAAATGTCAGAAGTTGGAGGTATTATTAATATTATTGTTAAAAAAAAAACAGCTTGCGTAATTTCTGTAGTAATATATCCCGGCTCTCCGGCGGGGAAGGTTTGGTCCGTAATTCACAGGTTTAGATCATCCTTTTCCCTGCCAAAGTCATCTCACAATTTTATATTTTGATTGTCTTTCTTAACAGAATAGCTCCCCCTTATGTACCTAATCTTGAAAAAGTACCTGCTTTATCTTACTCCCCAAATTCTTCTTCTTGGTTAGATGCTCCATTTTGCATAGTAGAGATAAAAAGAGCCACGGAAGACCTAAAAGACTCAGCACCAGGCAAATGTGAAATCCTGAACATATTCATCCGCCACACTGATGACAATTCCCTTTCCTACTTTCTCTCTCTCATCAATATCTTTCTGGACTCTGGTATTATTCCCCTGGACTGGAAAATTCAAAAAATCATTCCCATTTGTAAAAGTAGCAAAGTCTAGGCTCAAGCTACAGACCGATTGCTCTCTCTTTAACACTTTGCAAAGAATGATTGAGAATAGATTAGACTGGTTTGTAGAGAAAGATCAAATTCTTCTCCCTTCCCAGTTTGGATTTAGAAAGGGTAAAAGTATCCTTGACAACCTTTCCTCTCTTGTTACAGATGTCAAATTAGCGTTATCAAAAAAAAAATTGTATTGCAGTATTTTTAGACATCTGTGGAGCATACGACAATGTAAATATACTCATTCTAAAAGAAAAGTTACTGGCTATTGGCATTCCTCCTAAATTGGTCCAATTCATTATCAATTTACTCGCCCAGAGAACTGTTTTGGTAGATGGATTCGCATCGTCTCCCCACATAAGACAAATATTCAAAGGCTTCCCGCAAGGGTCTGTCTTAAGCCCGATCCTGTACAATATTTACAACAAATAGTTACAGACTTGACAGCTGCAAGCAACTATTACAACAATAATATTTCCAATATCAGAAGTAACTGAAATAAACATTTAATATGCCTCTTTTCGACAAAACTCACTGTGCTCAGTGCAAAAAGGCAACAAACATTGAAAAAGACATACGTTGTGCAAAATGTAGTATGTATTTTCACACTACATGTAGCGGCCTAACTCGCGCCGAATTACAGTCATTCACGGCGAAGTCGGCACATACTCTTTCGTTCATATGCGACTTCTGTGTCACGCCAAAAGCTGCCTCTCCTCAGGATGAAAAATTAATAGAGAAGCTGAGCGCCGAAGTGAAAAAACTACTTAAGTGTGAATTGACTGATATAAGCAAAGCAATCGATTTTTTCTCTAAAAAAATTGATGATTATGAGGAAGAGAAGAAAAAAATTTACCAAAAAATAAAAGAAGTACAAAATGAAAACAAAACTTTAAAACAAATGGTCAACAAAATTCAACAAAATGCTCTTGAGACGTCTATAGAAATCCAAGGACTGGAATTAAAAGAAAATGAAAATCCTAACATTCCGGTGGAACTCATACTGAAGAAATTAGAGTGCGATGATCTACTTCTGCACAACAACATTGAAAACTGCTACTCAACAAAAAAATCAATCACATTGAAATTAAGAACAAAAGAAGCTAAAAACAGAATACTTTCCCAAAAAAAGAAAGTTGGGTATTTTACTGCAAAGGATATGAAATACTCTTCTTCTGAAACAAAGATTTACATAAATGAGAAACTTACGCCCGCCAACAACCAACTTCTTTGGCTAGCAAGATCTACAAAATCTATGGGTTACAAATTTGCTTGGACAAAAAACGGAAATGTATTACTACGAAAAAACCAGGATTCACCAATAATCTTCGTTAAGGACGCGAATGATATTCCACTACAATAATTCGGACCCCATATAAAAAAAGACAAAATTAAATAAAAACTTCACACAAAATGGCTTACGCAGACAATATTGTTCCTAAAACCCAAGAATGCGATAACTTCATTGAAATAAATGCAATTTTCGATGATACTAACTTCAACATGCTGAACATGAATATAAGAAGTATCCGGAAACACTATGACGAATTCTGTATCCTTTTAAATTCTCTATCTTTCCAGCTAGATATAATAATACTTACTGAAACCCAAATGCGAGAATGTGTCCCTTTCAGCTTACCTAACTTTAATACCTTGTCAATACCCTCTAGACATACCTCGCATGATAGCCTTACTTTATTTTATAATACTCTATCTTTATCCAACATAAATGTAAATATACTAAAATTCAATTACTCTAATGCTGTCCATGTAACATTTACTTTAAGGGGAAAAAAATATTCAGTATTGGCTATATATCGATCTCCCTCTTTATCCACAAATCTATTCATTCTAGAAATTGAATCATTCATAAATGAAGTTAATGTGAACCAATTCGATTTTTCCTTCATTGTAGGAGATATCAACATAAACATACAAAACGCAATATTAAATCCAACTGCAAATGAATACTTGAACTTACTGTATACCAAAGGTTATCTATCTTACGTGAACAGTACCACTAGGCCTAATCATCCAAATGATTCATGTTTAGATCACATATTCCTCAAATCAAATAAAAGTTACCCACATAGATCTGCTACCTTCAAAATTGACATAACAGACCACTATCCGACCTTCTATGGTCATTGTACTGAAAAATTACCTAACTACACAGATCACATTAACGGTCAGCAAATCAAAACCAAAATTAATTACATATCTCTAGACATCTCACTAACAGCCGAAACATGGGTCTCAGTGCTTTCTAATGATGACACAAATATATCTCTAAATAACTTTTATGATATAATTCAAAACCATATTGAAAAATGTTATGAACCATTAGCAGCACCAAAAAGTAAACACAGACACATAAAACCATGGATTACACATGGATTAATAATCTCAATTCAGCATAGAAATAAACTGTTCAAATCTTATAAAACTCATGAAAAGCATTGCCTATCCACAAATGAAGCACAAAATTACAACAAACGTAACCATTATATTATATATAGAAATTATCTAAATACTCTTATAAAAAAATGCAAACACCAGTATTACTCTGAACAACTACAAAAAGCACATAACGACTCACGAAAAACATGGAACATCATAAATGAGATCTCAAACAGGAATCAAAAAGAACACAAAATTCCTCAAAAAATTATAACTGAAAATAATATAATCCTTGATAATCCTAAAGATATTGCAACCAATTTCAACCACTTTTTTACAAACATCGCCTCTACCCTAATTGACAATAATCCTTCTCTTAGCTTGCACTCTGAGCATGTACCCCCAGACTTTCTGAAGACTAAAAATTCTACCTTCGAACTTTCCGAATTTCCCGAAATAACTGAACTTGAAATCACAAACCACATTGACAATCTAAACGCTAGGTCTGCAAATGGCCCAGACAACTTAAGTAACACTACAATTAAATCTATAAAAAAACATATAATCAAACCATTACACCATATATTTAACGCATGCATCAGAGATAGTATTTTTCCGAATAAATTCAAACTAGCTAACATCATCCCAATACACAAATCAGGACCTAGATGTAAAACAGACAACTACAGACCAATCACGTTAACTTCTCAATTGTCTAAGATATTAGAAAAATGCATTAAAAAACGTATCGTCGATTTTCTGGAATCAAACTCACTCCTTTCACCTAACCAATATGGCTTTAGAACTAAACTAGGTACTGATGATGCTATATTTAATTTAACCAAAAACATTTATTCTAACCTGGACTCAAACATCAAAACTTTAACCATTTTTTTAGATTTAAAGAAAGCCTTTGACACAGTCAACCATAGAACTCTCTTAAAGAAAATATCCAACATTGGAATTCAACACAAATGTCTCATGCTGTTACAAAATTATATATTGAATCGCCAACAATGCACAAAAATTGGAACATATTTGAGCAATTTTGATTTAGTAAAACATGGTGTACCACAAGGAACTGTATTGGGGCCGTTACTCTTTCTAATATATATAAATGACTTATGTAATATTAAAATACCTGGTAAAATTTTTTCATTTGCTGACGATACTGCAATAACAGTCCAAGGAAAATCATGGGAAGATACTACTAATAAAGCTAACAAATGTATTACTATTGTCAAAGAGTGGCTAGATAGAAACCTACTTACCCTAAATTATGATAAAACTATTTGTATTCCTTTCTATAACACACAGAAGTCGGCTCCTAAAACCAATCTTAATTTGAAGTTTCATAACGTAAATTGTAACCCAAACACATTCTGTAACTGTGAGGAGATGAAATCTGGAAAACTTATTAAGTATTTAGGTGTAACTATAGATTGTCAACTTAAATGGACCAGCCATATTGAAAAAACTGTTAACAAATTGAGATACCTAAAATATATTTTTAAAAGAATGAGTAATGTAGTAAATATAAAAACCATGAAACTAGTTTATGACTCACTAGTTCATTCATCTCTTTCCTATGGAATAATTGGCTGGGGCGGAACTTTCAACAATCATGTAAAACCACTAGAAATTGCACAAAAATCAATTATTAAGATAATGTACCAAAAGACTAAATCCTATCCCTCTAAACAATTGTTCCAAGAAACTGAAATTTTGGACCTTAAGCAGACTTATAGTGCTCAATGTCTTAAATTTATTTATACGCGACCAAACAACTTTATTAAAAATTCAAATCGTGCCAGCCAACGACATGGCGCTTGTGAATATGCTGTGCCTCACTGCAAAACCAGGTTGGCCCAAAGGCATATTAGTTTTATTGCTCCAAAAATGTATAATTCTTTATGTACAACCTTTAAAAGGGACACGTGTGTAAACCTTCAATCTTTTAAAAAGTACATCAAATCTTGGCTAAAAAACACTGAACTAGATATTTTTTTCTTATAAGTTTTAGCAAAGCTATCTGTAACATTTATATCAATGTATACATTATTTTTTATTATTTCACATACATACAAAACAGCGGATATATTTTATTGTTTGTAATGCTTTGTCTGCTAATTCACTTTTTAAGATGTCTTCAAAAACTAGTATTTACCTTATTTTTTGTGTTATTTTAAAACTTTTACATGTTACATGATTTAGTTTCTTGTATTGTATCTCTACAGTAACTCTTTTAAAATAACTTAAATTTATATTTAATATTGTATCTTCACTTAAACCATAGAAATAAGATAAAAATACTTATAATACCCACACTCAGGCTTCGCCTTCGTGGGATTTTTTTTAATTATGTACATTTATTTCAATATTTTTTATACATTTTTCAATATTTTATGTAACCATGTATGTATAAAAAAAAAATTCAATAAATAAAAAATAAAAAAATAAAAAAAATTTACACATACGATCTGGAAAAATCCATTAATTTTCATGTGCAACATACTCTTAAACAACAACGTCTAAAAGGGATCCAAATGATAATCTAGTCTCCTTCAACGGAAGCAATCTTCCGAACAGGCCTTCCATTGATATGCTTGGTGTAACTATAAGTGACCAGCTCAGGTACGGGGGCTCCATCGAAGCCAGAGTAAAGTTGGCCTCTCAGAAGCTGGGCGTACTGTACAGGGCCCGCAGATACTTTAATAGTACACAACTGCTCACCCTGTACAAATCGCAAGTGCGCCCTACTGTCGAATTTGGCAGCCATCTCTGGTCTGGAGCCCCAAAATACCTGAAAAAAACCCTTGACTCTGTGCAGAAACGGGCGGTCCGTTTGATAGATTCCCCAATCTTAACAAACGGACTGCAATCTTTAGAGCACAGGCGTCAGGTAGGTATGCTGTCCTTGTTCTATCGGTATTACAATGGAAGATGCTCTGAGGAACTAGCGTCATTGATCCCTTTGGCACCGGTGCGTAGTCGGGATACACGCCAAACGCGCGCCCAACATTTGTACACAGTTGACACTTGTCACATGAGAACGGGTCGCTTCTACGATTCGTTCTTAAGTTCAACAGCTCGGCTGTGGAACGAACTGCCGGCCTCTGTGTTTCCTCCCTCCTACAACATGGGACTCTTCAAGACCCATGTTAACTCCTTCCTCTCCACAAAAAGACCCTCCACACAGCATCCCCAAAGATGACATAGGCCCTGAGGGAAATTATTTTCTTCAGGGCCTCCTGTGTGGAGTAAATATTAAAAAAAAAAAAAAAAAACTCCAATATGCTGACGACTTAACGTTTTACAAAATATCTGCCAATCTTTTCATCACAGTATCAGCAATTAACAAAGCTCTTAAAAAACTCTTGGCATGGTAAAGTAGTAATGGCCTTGAACTTTCCCCTTCCAAAAGCAAAGTTGTCATCTTCACTCGTCGATGAAAGGTCCCGGATATTTATGTGAGATTTGGCGATGAAGCCATCCCTATCTCTAAGAAAGTTAAGTTCCTGCGGATGTTTTTGGACTCCAAACTTACTTGCAACACTCATTTAAATCAGGTTGTTACAAAAGCCTTTTAAAGATTTCTACCCAGAGTGTGGTGGGGATCTCTCCCAGCATCTTTAAAACTTCTATACCAAGGCTGCCCAACCTTTTTAACAGTTGGGCGAAATTGACGATTTCGAATCACTGGCGGGCCACTGAATACCTGACGGTTCCTATTTCCATGGGGGGGGGGGGGGTTGTTAGAGAATTTCTATAAAACATAATTCCCCACAAAATGAGTGCTCCCCACAAAATATTTTTAACAATTTTTCGATTTCCATGGGGGGGGGGGGGGGGGGTGGCTACAAGATTCCATTTCGGACGCAAAAAATATGTCAAAAACCGGTGTATTTTTGTTTAAAAAATGAGTTCAACAGGTTAGATTTTTTCGTCGCTGATTCTCGTTCTTTTTCAAATTGGCGGATTGGCGGGTTTTTTGAAAATGGTTCACGCGGGCCACTTGTAATTCGTTCGCGGGCCACATTGTGGCCCGCGGGCCTGGGGTTGGGCAGCCTTGTTCTATACAATGCTCTCATCCGCAGCCATCTCGATTGCGGATCTTGTCTGTTTGATCCAATGTCCACTTCAAATTTTCATAAATTAGATAAAATACAGTCAAAATCTCTTTGCCTTATCTTAGGGGCCGTGAAATCTTCCCCAATCAACACAATGCAAGTAAAATGTTGCGAACCTCCTTTACATATAAGAAGGCAATGCCTAGCAGAAAAATATATTTTTTAAATACGTTCAATAACATCCCATCCCTTGATTCCTAAACTTCAATCCTTAAAGTATGTTAATTCGAATCCCTTTTGGAAAAATCATTCCCCTCCCCTTTTATATGATTGCTACAACTCTTTCTTGGTTTTATCTACATACACCTATCTCAATGAATCTCTTCCCTTATACTCATGTCCCTATGAAAGCCTTACTATCTATCCAAAGGTCCATCAGTTTATAGGAATAAGTAAAAAAAAAAACATTAAAAACGCAGCTCAATCAAATAATGCAGAAATTAAAAAAATTATTGAAAACAACTGGCCAAATTATATAAAAAATTTCACAGATAGTTCCAAACTCAGTCAGGATTTTCATTGCGGGGCCAGTGTCTATATGCCTCACAGAAAATTGTGTTTCCCACACAAACTTCCCAAAGAATGCTCCATTTCCTCTGCTGAATGCATAGCTATCATAGAAGCTCTTCAACTTGTCAAATCATTAAATATTAAAAACGCACTCATCCTTTCAGACTTACTTAGCTCGCTACGAAAAATAAGCACGTCCCCACTCAATTCCAGTGGCGACTCTCTAATCTACTGGATCAGGGACCTACTGCATTCCATGTCGCTGGCTAGTGCATCAGTAGTCCTGGCCTGGATTCCGGGACACCTAGGTATTACTGGAAACGACATGGCTGATTATATTGCTAAGGAAGCCACTGCCCGTGGTCCGTTTAGTGATATCCCCATTCCGGTTAGAGGCCATTTTACTATTCTAAAAACTAAGTACCAACTCCAATGGTCCTCTGAATAGAAAACATCCTATCTGATAAAAGGTCACCAGTACTCATTAATTCAACCTTCTAATCCTGTTAAGCCTTGGTTTCACAAATACCTACACTGCCATGCCTAAAAAATATATTTCTTCCATAGCCCAAATGCGGCTGGGTAACACTTGTTGTCTTAGCCATCTTGCCAGGTTCCACATAATCAGTTCGCCGTACTGTGATTGTGGGTCAGAGGATACTCTGGGACTATCGAATTTCCAAACTTCAATAAGTTGGTAAATAAATGCATAAATTGGTAAAACTTGAAATTGAATTCCCTACCAGTATACCCTGTCTTCTTAATCTCAACATTCCTGAAATTTACCTTTTGTTGGCAAAATTTATTTATAAAAATGGCCTTAATATCTGAATATTAACCACATTTCTTTCACTTTCATCTGTATACATTTGTTCAGTTCTCCTATTTACCATTTGATAACTAATCCCAACTCTGTATTTATTTATTTATTGCATCTCACTATGCATAAATCACGTTTTTTCTCATAAAAATTAACTTCACTAGGACTAAGCCTGTATCGAGGTTTTGTATTGAGCTCTGTATTTATTTTGATGTGTTATGTTTATGTTATGCATACCTACGTTATGCTTATGTTATGTTTATTTATCTTTATGTTGTTTGTCTTTTTCATAGTTCTGTTTAAAAAAAAAATGCTAGTTATTTTGGAAAAATCTGTTTAGTTAAATACCGAAAAAAGATTATTACTATTGTACACAGGTTCCTATTTTTATAATTTTGTAACTATGTTATGTTTATGTTTGGTTTATAATAATAATAATAATTGTTTATTCCAGAATGTGGGGAGGGGAGTGCAATCCCATACATTCCATAAAATATAACTACAATGTTATATACAGAGATTCAAGTAAGTACAAATAAAATAAAATATAAAATGTAATAAAGTATAAAACGTAATATACCTATATATTACGTTTTGTTATGTTTGTATAATCATCTATATAATTTTTTTTTTTTTTTTTAAAAAGAAAGACAAACATTCCCGGGTTACGAATAACCCAACAATGTTTGAAAATCTCCTACTACCATCACAGAAAGCCGAAAATGTTGCTTGTGTTGTGATGGAGGACTTAGCCAGCCGAGGAATCGAACACGCGACGCTCGGTGAGACCCAAGCGCTATGCCCACTCAACCACTGACCGGTCAATAATGTCATAATATATTTATATTCTGTCATTTGCTGTATTTGGTTTATAAAAAAAATGTTAATTGTGTATGGCTAAGATCACCCTTAATGGGTGAAAGCCAAAATAAATAATAATTATAAAAAAATGAATAAAAGGATATTCGCTCGTATCTCCAACTTTAATGCTGCATATACGTTTGCGAACCGAAACGTGAGTTTCTGCTTTGCTGTTGCTTCGCTTCTTTTCCATAATTCTAGGCATATTCTTGGCTTGGCTCGCGTTTCGTTTTGCAAATGTATACGCACATAATAAACAACGTTAATAATTACAAATGTTTCGTGTAAAATGAAAAATATATTTTATTTATAATTTAAATAAAGGCTATTATTGCATACGCATAAAAATCAACGTGAGCTCTGTTTTAACACCTCGCTTTTCATTCTAGAAGTCTCTACAATTCTTCGGGAGTCGCTATATGCACAGCGACTAATCGACAGGGGGCGGGGCCAACATTTCCGAGCATACCCGAAGTCAGGTGTTTCGGCGCTTTATTTGAAATTGGTTCTCCGCTCAGATTTTTTTGTGACGTCACGGCCGAGCATTTCCGAATATTGCCGAGCAGCCGATAGCTAATTTTCATATTTCGTTTCATACGATTCTTGCACCTTGATTTCATTTGGTTAGATTACATTACTATAGCGCCAATATCATAAAGTCGATTCCAAAGCCTTAATAAAGACTGTTTGGTATGGCAACCACATTCTAACTAACTAACTAACCATCACGCCGTTTCCCCGTAGGGGTAGGCAGAGAGGACGGACCGCCAAACAACTCGGTCTTGGCACACACTCCTTGCCTCATTCGCATTCATACATCGTCTCATACATACTCTTCTATTATTCTGACTCTTGACATGGCCCGACTCGAGTATCTGATTCACTTGATCGTGCCATGTCTTCCTCGGGCGTCCCCAACTTCTGCTACCATTCACATTTGCATCATATATCCTCCTTACACTCCTATCTTCGCTCATTTGCTCTACATGCCCAAACCATCTAAGCGTCCCTTTCTTAATCTTAATCATTACACTTACATCAGCCTTGCACTCTTTGCGGATCTCCACATTCCTCACACGATCAAACATGGTTTTACCACACATACGCCTCAGGGATCTCATTTCAACAGCATTCAATCTACTTTCATCCTTCCTTTGCCAGTTCCATGCCTCACTTCCATACATCAAGGTAGGTACCAGCACTCCGTTGTGGACAGCTAACTTCGCTTCTTTGGACAATTTTTTGTTAGCGCCAACGGCGTTCAGTCCTCCATTAACGGAATTACCTGCATTTACCCTTCTTTCAATATCTCTTTCAGCCTTCCCATCTCTCGTAATATTCGATATGAGGACGAAATGTCAACTTATTCTCATACATAATCCCAAGACCTATATATACTCAAAGTATCTAATCTTTTTACATTACAAAACAGTACACCTATGGGAAAGTAAAACTATCATTATTTGGAGTCTATGTGAAAATTTGGATGCCATATAGTATGTTGAAGGATAACTGAGCAATGAGGGAAGTTGGGCAATTCATTGATACATATTTGATATTTGATATTATTTTATTAATGGAAAATAATACATTACACCACACAGAGGAAATATAAACATTGAGGGAACAAACCCCTTTAAAAACATGACAGATAAATCAAGCATTACGTACCCAACACCAACTTTGTAATTTTTTCGGGTTATTCATTACATACTTATAATAATTTTGTTAACTCATTTCCACACCACCATGAGGTAGAGAACATGGCGCATTTTTTTTATTGTGGTATCCCCAGTAGGTCTACTCTACGTAGGTGGGCTGGTGGATTGAAGGGCTGCCTTCACTTGTTTCAGAATCTGAAAACAAGCCACATTGTTTTACTATAAATAAAAATAACAGAACCCTACAAAAACAGTAATTATTGGTTTGGTAGGCAGTAAAAAATATAAAATAATATTTACAAAAAAAAATATGTGATTTTCCTTTTAAAGGCACAGGGAAGTATGCTTCACACCTTCTATTTTGCAGTGTTGAGGCCCTGGTAATCATATTTCCGGCCATGGTACTGTGCTGACATCTACCATGGCAGCACAGTCAAATTCAATAGATAAGAATGTTGAAAATGTGTTTAAGTAAGCGATGGGAAGTTGCGTATTCCCACATGTTCCCACCACATTTCCTTCTAAAAAATGTGTGTTGTCCAAAATGGTATTTGTATAACCTTGCATCTAACCAGTGTTGTGTAGTATCTAGATACATTTTTGTGTATCTGTATCTAGCTATATTTCTATAACTGTATCTGTATCTAGATACATTTTACTAGTATCTGACACCTCAGTGTATAATATTTTATAGCAGTTTATATTCATGCATTTTAGGGGTCCTAACCCGAGTAACCGAGTACCCGGGTACCCCCCTATATAAAAAAAAAAAAGAATTTAAAAAATAAAATTAAAATAATGAATAATTTCATTTATTTTTAATTTTCCATCAGAACCCAAAGTAATCAAGTTGCACATGGTTCACGTATTTTTTTATTTATCCAAGGGGCGTCGGGTACCCGGGTAGTAATATGCTACCCGGGTACTCGCGAGGACCCCTAATGCATTTATGTTATCACCGCTTGCAGGCCAATTTGCCAATATCTTTTTGGGCAACGAATAAAACAAGCAAGTGTAAATATGTAAAATAATCACAAGCGTTTACGTCTACCGTCTTTAAGAAATCAAAGTAATCGCTGTTTTCGATAATATATATTTTTTTAAGTTTTCCCCCAAAAAAGAAGAAATGTATCTGAGTATCTGTGAGATACTTTTAAAAAGTATATGTATCTAGATACAGATACAATTTTACAATGTATCTTGTATCTGTATCTAGCTACAAATTTTGCCAAGTATCTGTATCTGTATCTAGCTACAAATTTTGCCAAGTATCTGTATCTGTATCTAGCTGCTGTCCTTGTTCTATCGGTATTACAATGGAAGATGCTCTGAGGAACTAGCGTCATTGATCCCTTCGGCACCGGTGCGTAGTCGGGATACACGCCAAACGCGCACCCAACATTTGTACACGGTTGACATTTGTCACATGAGAAACGGATCGCTTCTACGATTCGTTCTTAAGTTCAACAGCTCGGCTGTGGAACGAGCTGCCGGCCTCTGTGTTTCCTCCCTCCTACAACATGGGACTCTTCAAGACCCATGTTCACTCCTTCCTCTCCACAAAAAGACCCTCCACACAGCATCCCCAAAGATGATATAGGCCCTGAGGGAAATTATTTTCTTCAGGGCCTCCTGTGTGGAGTTAATATAAAAAAAAGATATTTTTAAAAAGTATCTGACACAACGCTGCATCTAACTATAGTGAAAACATTAAAATGTTATAAAGTGATTGCCCATGTAGGGATAAGCAGAGAAAAGAAACTATCATACCTTCGTTTTTGCTCTTTCTGAAATTTGAGGTGGAACAGGAAATTCTGGAAAATATTTGATTTGTTTCACACTCATCATTGCGGGACAACCAAGCTTCTTGGAGTCCAAAACCCGGAACCTCTTCTTCTTATGGTTTGGCTGATCAGCCTGAAAGAACAATTCAAGGTATAGGGTCTAATAGGCTTATACGTATAAGACACCTATTATTTGTGCGGCAAATAAATTGCCCATGGTTAACTTATTTGACGCAGATGATTAACTTTTACAAAAGTTGTTAGGGCCTATGCAATGTTGACATTAGTATAAAATTACAAGTGGGGGCTTTAATTAATTTGGCACTTTGAGCACGGTCTTCTTTAGACTAACACGACATGAGGATGTGTTACGAGCCACGGCACACTTTTTAACACACAAAGATGAATTGTGATTGGTGTGATTGTCGTGTTAATCTAATTGAGACGGAGCTCCAACTGCCATATTAGGAAGGCCCCTGGTATAATCTAGTCCTAGCTTACCTAGGCCCAGGCCCATCGCTTTTATTTTTATTTTAAACACATCACCGACGATACGGTGATCATTTTGGGGTTATAGACCTTAATCTTGGACCACCGAGTCCTCGATGCTCTGTCAATGCTACTATTGAAAGACGAGGGGGAGTAGGCCTAGCTGATGTGGTTCTAGGGTGCATGAACATACCAACTCAACTATCTCCTTGCTGTTATTTGGGCTGTGTAGTCGGGGGCCTTGGGCGCACTCTCTGTACGCATTCATACCGAATGTAAATGGCATCCCAAAGAACTCTACTGTAGGCGGGCAGAACGTGTATACTGCATCTGAAAGATTGGAAATGTTAATTTCGAATAACTCGTAAATATCAGCAGCTGCTTATGAACTGAAGAAATGGGAAGGCCTACCCTAGACCTAGGCCCTAAGGTTTAGAACTTACCTCCCAACTTCTTTTTCATACTGTCTCTCGTTGAAAAAGCGTGCCCCAACGCATTCACAGAACACAGAAATGCTTCATCGTCAATGTATCCACTGATAATACCCGTCTCTGAATTCTTTTTGAAATTACTTAATGAAACTTCTAAAAGACGGTCTAAACCGCCACTCAAAGACGCCATTTCTGATTATTTCTGACGTTTCGTGACGTGACATGAGAAACAATTTACTCGGAACACACTCGGGTATGCTCGGATATGTTGGCCACGCCCCTGTCGACTAGTCGCTGTGCATATAGCGACTCCCCAATTCTTCATGCAGCCAGTAACTAAGAGCTTTGTCTCTTTCTGGTAGGATATTTTTCTCTACTCTCTCTTTCTAACAGTGTGACAGTTCAAAGAAGTATTCTTTCTACATAACCAAAGAGCCCACGCGACTCCGGTTTTCAAAAAACGTGATCTCTAACAAATAAATCAAGATGTTTGGTTCTCAGGCCCCGATTTTAGTGCTAAGTGAGTGATTAGTTTATCAAAAATATTATATTTACCAGTGAATCCATCTTTTTAGATATGTTTTAACGCTTTATTTATGTTTAGGTCAGAATACAAAAAGAGAATCGGGCCGGAAGGTACAGATTGAAAATGTAAACGCCGGAAAAGTAAGTTAGCTATTCAACTCATTTTACTAGCTTTGCCCTATTTGTAATATGATTACTTGTTTCTCAGTTATTCGAACAAATTAATTTCGCTATTTGGGTGTTCTAACCTCCTTGAAATTATTATTGGTCGTGTGGGCGGTACCACCTGCAATTAAAAGTGCTAATTTCTATTCCAGGCTATTGCTGATGTTATCAGAACATGCCTGGGTCCAAGAGCCATGCTGAAAATGCTCATGGATCCTATGGGCGGCATAGTTATGACCAACGATGGCAATGCTATCCTGCGAGAGATCACAGTTCAACACCCGGCAGCCAAATCCATGATCGAAATTGCTAGAACGCAAGACGAAGAGGTAATGTAATATATGATAAACTTGTTGAATTCCGCTGCACTCTTAATACGCAGAAAATATATATAAATAGCACTCGGTTTCAATTTGATTACTACAAGAAATAACTATTTATGTGGTAAAAACCTTGCATGTTTAATTAAACCCCCGACTTAATAGTTGTCTCCATTAGATATTTAAGTTAAAATAAAGTGTTGTTTTTTTAAAGAGCCTTTGCATGCCGCAACCTAATATTTAACCCAACCCTTATATTTCTTAAGTAGTACACAACAAAAAACAAATGAAAAACATTATTTTCATTTGGATTATTTTGAAATCTGATTTTTTCTTTCTTTTGCCTAATAACTTTCTGATAAACTTATGGCTTTAAAAACAATAATTATATTGAATACATACAAAAAGCCATTCGTAGCTATATTTTTCCGGATGTTGGTCCTATTTGACCCGCTTGATTGAACCTTATACTTTCAAAAGTAGTTTATTAAAATGGTTTGTCTTTACTAAAATGACACAATATGAACTTTTGAAAATTTAATTATGGAAAAATGCTAAAAGTTAGTGGGCAGCAACACGACATTAAGATTTTTTTTTCTTTTGAGACATTGAATCAACCACCATCCTTTACAGTGGTGTATATTATCTTAGCTGCATTTATAAAATAACAATGAAAGTCCCGTTGTGCGTTAGTTACTTCAGTCAATCATAAAATATATACTTTAGTTTAAATGATTAAAATTATTATAAAGGATCCTCAGAATATTATCCTCTTATTTGAAGAATAACATGATTGCAAATTTGAACACCTTATTGAAAATAATTCTCAAAATGTTATACTTTGTTTGCTAAATGCCCATACACATCTAGAAAAATGTTTAAAAAAATCATCCTGAGATGTGAAGAGATTGAAACTACTATCAATGCTATTTCAAAGATCCAGAGCTCATATTGGCATTGCGAGTTGAATATTATGACAAAATAAAGCCGCAATTTTCTTAATGCCAAAGTTTACCATTTGTGAGTTTTTTGTTTCTGTTTTTATTCATGCCATAGCTTCTAAAGAAGAGTAGTACAATTTTTGTAATGTGTATATACATGTAATGTTTTGTTGAAAAAGAGTAGACTGCTTGATCTTCTGCCTTCAAGCATTGGTTGCGCATTTGAAGTTGATTTAAACAACACATACTTAGGATTGTGTGTATTGGTGCATATGTATACACATCCTTGAAAAGCATCTTATGCCTATTTATTATGTTTATGGAAAAATGAACATAAATTGAATTTGGGTATTCATTCGGCTGCGCCAAAACTTTTGCACTGTGTTCTTTTTATTATATTAAAAATGACCTTTTTATAAATAATTTTATTGGAATTTTCTTTTCTCAAGTCGAAACATTCTGTATGCAAGCAATGCATCTGTGTGAGTACTGTTTTCACATCAATATTGACTGCGATACCTTAGAGCATGTTGTAAGCCATCCTTTCATATTGTACCGATGCTTGAAAACTGATTCACAAAATTAATAAGAACCAATGACAAAATTTAAAAAAAATAATCTCAGAAATAATAATGATGGTGATTGTAGGTTGGTGATGGCACCACATCAGTCATCGTCCTGGCCGGAGAGATCCTGGCCGTGTCAGAACAGTTCCTTCAGCAGAACATCCACCCCACGGCCATCATCCGCCAGTACCGCCAGGCCCTCGAGGACGCTGTCAACATTCTGGAGTCCAAGGCCTCCATTCCCATCGATGTTAACGATAAGGAGAAGCTGAAGGATGTGGTTAGTAGATCATCTTACTAATGAGCTTCTCGGCTACATCCCTACATTATTAGTTCTCTGCTGGCTGCTGTCCTCTTCCCCGCAGACTACGTAAAAGGATTCACAAACACAGGATACGACAAATCTTTTCTTGTAATAAGTGTGACTTCAAGAAATCGAAGCGCAGGAGTGATTTTGAGTTTTGTGCGCTTTGCGGCTAAGAAAATTAGCTGCTGTTTATTTTAACAAAAGTCACTAGAAATAGTTGCAAGAGCGAGAAATAATAGGCCAAAACGTGCCACCATAAATAATAATAATTAAAGTTACTTGAATTGCCCTTTGTGAGGAATAATTTAATAACATCTAAAAAAATCTTTTTTGTAATTTTAAGGTTAACCGCGAAACCCGATGATGTCCTCGCAGGTCAATAAAATTTGATGTTTTTTAATATGGTATAGGATCAATGGTTAACCACTAAGGGGCCGGAACCCCATGCCCTTGCCCATGCACAGTATGAAGTGCTTGCAATTGCAGTGTCATCCTTATACATTCATTTTGCCTTCGGATATAACATCTACTGGGTTATAAAGACAAAAATAAAAAAAAGTCACTTTATCAGGTATGGTATTGCCTACATGTTGGCTTTAACAATTGAATCTTTTATTTACTAAAGTTTCTTGCCGGCCCCTTCGGGTTTGAGAAATATATAGGGATTTCCCGGCCGAATGCGTGGCCCCCAAAAATTGGTCAAATGAATTTAATTTTAATAATAATGAGCTGTTACTAAAACAGATTGGTTTATTTTAGGTGAGGTCTTGCGTGGGAACCAAGTTCATCGGCAGATGGTCGGAACTTGCTGTGAACATCGCCCTGGATGCCGTCAAGACTGTGATGATCAAAGAAAATGGACGCACAGAAGTAGACATCAAACGGTAAGTCACTTTATTTATCTTTTACATACGGCAACATGGGCCTCTGTCATCTTAAGAAAAGGAATGAACCCTTTACGACGCAATCTATCAGGTCATGAAGCATGTTTGATTCAATGTAGGTGTTTGACACATTTCTGGCAGGTATTTTTTGCGCTGGCGCTACTATGTATTCCGGCAAAAATAAAGGTCCCGCACGAATTTCTTTAATTAGTTTTAAATCGCTATATCTTCGAAAATAATGAAAATATTATTAATAAAAATTTCTACGTAGTTACTCAGCATACCCCAAGCTATAAAAGTATTAAACGAAAATGGAATATTATTTGAAATGCAACTCAATTAACCTTGTAATATGTTTATTACGGTCCGCCTAGCGGTATTTGCCCATACCTGCTTTCTTTAAATACGCCCGACATCTCTCGGAACAGAGATAGAGACTTGAATCGGGTTTCATGGTCATAAAAATCGTCATTTCAGGAATTTTTTTTATTTTTTTTTTATAGTGATTACCTCACAAGAGTCCCAACTGCTCCCGTCTGGAGCCAGTGAGACTATGGCATCCCCAATTGGGGGATGTTGTGAGGCTGAAGGTAAGTGGGGAAGGGAAAGAGGAAGGTGGGGAAGTACCTGGCTATTCAGATCTAGTCACTAAACACGGCTAAAGCCATTTGGAGCAACGTTTCAATTCTGAATGGTGGTCTTACACCAGGGCGATACTGGTAGTATCTTCCACTCTGGAACGTGCCGCAAATATACTATATATTATTTTAATTAATTAATTGTGAAATAACACAAATTAATCAAATAAAATTTATTTGCGCACGCCGGGTTCGAACCCGCGACCTTCGGAATGGCAGTCCAATGCGTTACCACTGGACTATGCCGGCCGTGAAATTGAAAGGAATTGAAAGGAATTGAATTATTACAATAACAAAATATGTTATATAAATAATATACTATCATTTTGTTGCCGATATAAACGAAAGGCACGAAGATAAATATAAAAAGAAGACTTGCATTACGATTCGATAATTATGTACATGTAGTTGGAACCTTTACAAAGAAATTGTTATATAATATTCATATAAAATAATTCCGTCTTGTCCTCTATTGAAATGAGGCCGGCGCAAAAGGTAGAACTACCGTTCCCGCCGTTGAGCATCAAGCGACTGAACGGGTAGAACTACCGGCCGAAGTATGTTAAGTGAAACTTTATGGTTCACATATTTATGCGACAGCCACATAAATAAGGCCCTGCATTGCCCGAGTTTCAACCCTCATTTCAAAATATGTATTTTTCTTATTGAACCATTGAAAAACAAGAAATAACAAATGGATATTCTGAATCTCCAGTGTTCAAATTGGAAATTTTGTTGGAAGCTGAAATTGGTTGTATTGACCAATTCCAGATGGAAAAATCTGTCCAAATTTCATTACACCGGGGCTAACCAATTAAGAGTTTTTATACTTTATATGTGGCATATAAATTTTGAATAGAGAAAATTTTCCTCAATTGCTTATTGTTATTAAATTAATTATTATATATTATATTCACCCGCCATAACACAAGGTCATCCCTAGCATGGAGGGTGAAATATCACAAAAACCATTATGTACCCTCTAAGTCTTGTATAAATAAAATAAAAAATAAATTATTATAACTATGTTTGGACACGAGGAGTGAATGAACGAAGAAAGCAGTGTAAGGAGAATATAAGGAGTTTGTACCAAGATAGAGCTTGTTGTGTGTCGCTCCATCCTCACTGCCTACTCCTACTGCTAGTTAGTAACTAACTAAGGTTACTCTAATGCTCTTCTATTAGACTTGATCTAATAATGGTTGGTTATCTTTTGAATTCCAGCTACGCCAAAGTTGAGAAGATCCCCGGAGGATCTATCGAAGAGTCATGCGTGCTGAGCGGAGTGATGGTCAACAAGGACGTCACCCATCCCAAGATGAGGCGCTACATTGAAAACCCACGCATCATCCTGCTCGATTGCCCCCTCGAGTACAAGAAAGGCGAGAGCCAGACCAATGTGGAGATCATGGAGGAACAGGTATGTAGACTGCCGATTCATTGACATGTCTGACTAATGATACATAATAGCTTCTCATTTGGACGCTAGATGGCACTGGAACGAATCGAAAAAACATACAAATCTGCACGAATAAAAACTAAATTAATAATTGGGTAGTTTGTTAAATTCTGTTTTTTATATTAATACTATTGGAGCATATTTTTGGGAGGTCATTGCCCAAATGAACTTCTAAGAAGAGCCGCCACTGGTCGTAACCTTCATTTGCTCCGCCACTAAGAAGAGCCGCCACTGGTCGTAACCTTCATTTGCTCCGCCACTTAGATAGTCCGTGTAGTTTGGTCGTAAAATCCATCGACATGATCTTAAAATATGAATGAATGCTATTAATGTTAATCTCCGTCCAGGACTTCACAAGGATGCTGCAGCTGGAAGAGGAGCATGTCCTGAGGATGTGCACTGACATTATCGCCCTTAAGCCAGACCTCGTCTTCACGGAGAAGGGGGTGTCAGACCTCGCCCAGCACTATCTGCTGAAGGCCGGAATCACCGCCATCAGACGGTAGGCCTACTCATATCTTACTTACCATTGTACTTCGATTTATCTATCTTCCTTGTGATAAAGCTCAAATTACACCAGTAATATAAAATTTACACACATATTACTTTATTTTTATTTTTAGAAAATAACCTTCTCGGGCAATGAATAACATGAAAATATTAGATCCCTACTCCCATCATTACAATGTCGCTTGTGCAATGATCGAGGAGTGAGCTAGCACATGTCCAGTCATTGGCATTGTTAACACATTGACGGACACTTGCCAGCAAATAGAGGCTCGTGATACATGCTGTATTTTGTAAAAGAGGAACCACAGTTTGTGTTTTGTGTAGTCGATGGAAATCAGTATTAAGATTTTTTAACCGCCTTTCGTCTTTGGGTGACACTATCAAGTATAGAAGTATTCGCGTTTTGACACCGATAAGACAGGCTATGTAGAACCCCGATATGTAATTCGAAAAAACGCGTAATTCGAAATTTTCGGCAAAAAAATTTCTGCAGAAAAATTTTTTCATATAAAATGGTTTTTTAATTCGAAATTCGTAATTCGAAATTTATTTTTGTCCGAGCACGAAAATTTGTTCGTGTAATTCGAAAAAATTTGATTTTTTAAAATAAATCATAATATTTCGTAAATCTGAATCTAAAATTCAGCCGTGGCGGTAAAACGCCGAAAAATGTATTTTTACGTGGTTATACATCGTCCTAATTAGTATTATTATTTTGTAAATCTGAATCGATATACACTGGAATGTTGTATTTTTTCAAATTTATTTCGAATATCCGAGTTTGAAGGGCCGAGAAAATACGTTTTACGCGGATATATGTCGTAGTTTTACGAATTTACACCAAATATCTGAATTTAAAGGGTCGGCCGCGAAATTTCGATTTACGCGTGAATGTATCGTATATTTACGAATTTATTTTGAATATTTGAATTTCAAATAGCCCACCGCGATGGAAAAAGGCTGCGACATCTCGATTTACGCGTAAATATATCGTAATTTTACGAATTTATTTCGTATATCTGAATTTTAAAGGGCCCGCCGCGACGGAAATCGGATGCGAAATTTCAATTTACTCGGAAATATATCGTATTTTTACTAACTTCAAATATCCGAGTTAAAAAATACGGCCCGACAGAAATTGGCCGAAAACGATTTTGATTCACGCCGAAATATGACATATTTTTACGAATTTACATCAAATATCTGAATTTAAAGGGTCGGCCGCGACGGCAATCGGCCGCGGATTCTCGATTTACACGGAATTGTATCGTATTTTTGCGAATTTATTTCAAATATCTGAATTTAAAGAGCCGGCTGCGAATTCTCGATTTACGCGGAAATATCGTATTTTTACGAAAATCTCGATTTAAAGGGTAGGCTGCGACCGAAATCGGCCGCGAAATGTCGATTTACGTGTAAATATATTGCATTTTTACAAATATCTGAATTTAAAGGGCCGGCCGCTACGGTAATCGGCCGCGAAAATAAAGAAATAATTGGTATTAACACGAATTTACTCCTAAAATACCACCCGGATTTGAAGACGCGGCCGAGAAAATCGATTTTCGGCGTATATTTTTTTTCGTAAAATTTCGAATTACGTGGGAATTTGTTTATTCGAAATTTGATTTTTGATGTCCCGTGGATTTGGAATTAACGAAGTTCTACTGTACTACTACAATACAAAACTTGACTTCCCTGTCCGTTGTCATATTGCATCCCTGACTAAAAGACAATATGTTGCGTTGTATCACATCTCTCAAACAATGTCAATAGACCTTTTGTCTGTGAATGTGTTAAGTCGGTCTGTGCATTCTTCTATGCAGTACTATTTTCATATTTGTTTAATTAGTTTCATCCGTACACTTCATACAACACACATTACCAACTATCAAATAAATAATTGGCCGTAAAAAGGGCAAAATAAAGTGTATAAAATCATTTGTGACTGTAATTACATATTGGGACATTTCCATTATGTTCAATTATTAGCATGCCTCTCGGAGTCCTAACGAAGCTGTCGAAACATGACTACCGCATTATGTTTGACTTTTGGGCTATTGCGTCGTGTTACACTTGTTCCTCCTTGTTGAGCTCATGTTTCACATCTGCCCTCATGATGTCTGAAACATTGTCTCATGAAGGAAACTGAATCTAGTCACCATATTGAAATATTTAATTAATTTTATTATATGTATTCTGTAGAGTCCGCAAATCTGACAACAACCGCATTGGACGCGCCTGCGGTGCCACCGTGGTGAACCGGACCGAGGAGCTGAAGGAGAGCGACGTGGGCACGCAGGCCGGACTCTTCGAGGTCAAGAAGCTGGGAGACGAGTACTTCACGTACGTCACAAAGTGCTCCGACCCCAAGGCCTGCACCATCCTGCTCCGGGGGGCTTCCAAGGATGTCCTTAACGAGACTGAGAGAAATCTGCAGGATGCCCTTCATGTCGCTCGTAATCTTGTAAGTATTATTTGAATTGAACATTTTTTGTAAATTTGCTTTGTATTTTGAAAAAGCTTTGAATTTACAAACAAGAATCATTGTAGAACCTTCTGGAAATCGGAGCCAAAGTCTCCAACAACCGGGTAACTGTGCTGGAAAACCCGGGAAACAGTAAAATGCGGAAACAAAACATTCAACGGCTCTACTGCAAAACTACAAATTTGCACGTTCAACATTTTTCATTGTTCTTTGGGACCGTTGAATGTATTTGACATTGTCTTGTTGTAGATCTCCCATCTGGGAACTGTAACTGAAAATATTTGTACAGAAATGTAAACTGGTTTTATTATTTCTACATAAAACTGAATACATACTGTAAACAAAAAACATTAATCAAAAGGTGTTAACAAATAAATAATTACCTTTATTCTACTTTGAAAACTCAAATACTTCCATTTTCACCACTCCGTTTTACGAAAACGAATACGACAGAGTTAATAGCGCAAGCGATTCTAATTTTGTCCTCTCGTTAGTTTTCAAAGCATAAAGGTTAATATAAATATTCTAGCATAGATGGTATTAGAACGGATCTCCGGAGCAATGTCGGCACTAGACTTGTTGAACCCAGCTTCATTGATATTAAATATGTCAATATTCAAAGTGTTTCTGTGACCACTGGCAAGTTGGTCCTGCAGGCCGGGAGGTAATGGTTAGTACACACGCAAAGCTCACATCAACAGATAATATAAAGCACAATAGCGCTCGCCATACAATCCCATACAGACCCGACACACGTAAAAAGATAACGCGCTATAAGTGTGGTTCTGAACTTCGCTAACCGAATTTATTTTACGTAACCGCTCCCGACGCGATATTTGAAAAGTTATGCGTCCCCCTCTCCGCCGCAAAAAGGAGAGGGGGTCATTTTAATTACGGAGCTACCAACTAAGTTCCGTGTTCCCTTAGTAAAGTTGTCACTTTGACAGATGAAATTATGTTCCTCGGCCGCTCTCGAATTCAACTGACCCCCTCTCCTACCATAGGTACAAATATTTGATAGCGTCGTGTGTCGGTAGAAAAGATGATGCGCTGTACATTAACTTTTGATGTGAGCTTTGCGTGTGTACTAACCATCAAACAGTCCAAGCTGTCGGTGACGGAGATAGCCACCGGGAATATAGATTGTCGAGTTTTCAAACCATCCACAATCACTCTGAAGACATGTGAAGCAATCCGAGCATAACCAAGAGAAAGTCAGTAGGGTAAAGCCACGGGTAGTAACCAATGCTCCCCCAGGTACATCCCATAAGTCAAGTAACTTAACTTAGATAACTCTACAGGTATGTTTGTTGGCGGTTGATTTCAGTTTAATTTGTTTGTGTTTTTAGATGTTATCTCCCAAGCTGGTGGCCGGAGGTGGTGCTGTAGAGATGCTGGTATCACAGGCCCTGTCCAACAATAAGGAATTCCCCGACAACTCTCCCTACAAAGCAGTTGCCCAGGCATTAGGTTAGTATATACCCGAGTGTTTTTTTAATTTTAGATGTTATCTCCTAAGCTTGTGGCCCGAGGTGGTGCTGATGCTGGTATCACCTTACCTCGGCTCTGCCTCAATGTTTCACGTGTGCACAAACATTTGGTTAATATTGTCGGTGGTAATATTGTCGATGGAGACCAGCCCTGGAAGTCAATAATATTATAGAAATGTTCATTTTGGTGTAGAGATAACCCTTTTGTTGTGCTTTTTTTGTTGTTGTAGATTATCACATTATAAATCTTTTTTTTACTAAACATCCTTTAATTTGAATTGCAGAAATCATTCCCCGCACCCTGGCCCAGAACTGCGGCGCCAACACCATCCGCATGCTGACGGCCCTGCGCGCCAAGCACACGGTGAAGGCGGCGGTGGCAGCCGACGGCCAGGAGCTGCCATGCACCTTCGGCATCGACGGTGAGACCGGTGAGATCGTGGATATGGCCACCCGCGGGGTCTGGGAACCGCTCAGCGTCAAGCTGCAGGTCAGATATTCTACTTGATTACAATCAGTTTGTTAATTTATTATTATTATTTAATGAGCTATTCTGCTGATGTGCTCATTGAATGCTAAATTCTGATCTTTCTGCCTTGCGAGTAATTCGAGCGAGTGTTATTCGTAAAAATAATAGCTTATTATGTGGTTGTCACGTTTAATAAATCAATGAATCATTGACTATCCTTTTGCTCTGTAAGCAAACAGATCTTTAGGTTGTGCAAAACCAATTCGAAATCCATGGGACATCAAAAATCAAATTTCGAATCAACCAATTCCTACGTAATTCGAAATTTTATGAAAAAAAAACTTTAGTTAAACTTAAGTTCCTCGGCCCTTTAAGTTTAGTTACACAAAGTAAATTCATAAAAATATGATATTTTTCCACGTAAATCAAGATTTCGCAGCCGCAGATTTCTGTAACAGACGGCCATTTAAACTCATATATTCAAATTAAATTTGTAAAAATACAATGTATTTCTGCGTAAATTGAAGTTTCGCGGCCGGCCCTTTAAACTCTGATATTCAAAATAAATTCGTAAAAATACAATATTTACGCGTAAATCGAAATTTCGCGACTGATTTCGGTCGTGGCCGATCCTTTAAATTCAGATAATTTATGTAAATTCGTAAAAATATCAGCGTGAACAGAATTTTCTCCCTAGATTTTCATCGCGGCCAGCGTTTTTAACTTAGATATTGGAAGTAAATTTAGTAAAAACACTAAATTTACTTCCAATATCTAATATATCCAATATTTATCTAATTTAGTTAAATTCAGATATTTGGTGTAAATACGTAATACTACGACATATTTCTGCGTGAAAAGAATTTCCGCGTAAAACGAATTTTCTCGGCTCTTCAAACTCAGATATTCGAAATTCCAGTCTAAGTCGATTCAGATTTACAAAATAATAATACTAATTAGGACCATGTAAAACCACGTAAAAATAAATTTTTCCGCATTTTACCGCCACGGATTCAGATTTACGAATTTTTTCGAATTACACAAACAAATTTTCTTGCGCGGACAAAAATAAATTACGAATTAACAAATTTCGAATTAAAAAACCATTTTGTTAAAAAATTTCTGGGGATATTTTTTTGGCGAAAATTTTCGAGCGTTTTTTCGAATTATCGGGGTTCGAATTAACGGGGTTCTATTGTAATCTGTAGAAATGCGGCCATTTCTGTTCAACCCACTTAGATGAATTTACATTCAATTAGCACTAAGGACTTCATTTCTCTTGCCACATTTCTGAACATGTTACCTTCTCCACCAACTTCTGTCGCTAATCCCTAAAGCTGGCTTACCATGGTGCTTGATATCGGACCGTGGGAAAAACCTCGTCCATGATAGCGCAGATGCGTCCATAGCGGTGCGTTGGTAACCTCGCACCCACGTAAACCGACATACACTGGAAGAAGAAGAACGACAAGCCGTGGTGCGATGCACGCGCGGCTGTTTGCATTTCTGTTGAACGTGTGTATTATTGACACTTGATTTATAAATGTTTTGCAGGTTTACAAAACGGCCGTGGAGACAGCAATCCTCCTCCTCCGCATCGACGACATTGTATCAGGGTCCAAGAAACGCGACGGAGGCGGCGAAGGCATGATGACCCCATCACAGCAGGCCGCCATGGAATAGGCCACCAGTTCACAGCACATCACCGCACCTTCATATACGCCAACATAATAAAATAACTCGTTATATCAAGCGTGACGACTGTACACCTATCGTCGCTTGCATGTAATCTCATTCCTATTTTACACTCGAGGTGTCTCTTGTTGCACATGAGAATGCCGCTATATTTTAAATGGGAGACACGTTATCCAGCCTTATATATGTTTTATCACATTCATTTAATGAACTGAGATTCATTAACAATGTTATTATTAACATGCTGCTTTTTAATTCAAACAATTTTAATTATAATTTTTTTCCACCGATTAAGTGATTGGCCAAGGAAATTTGTTTTATTTTCATTTTGGGGTGATTATAGCAGATTCCAGCAATCTGAATATGGAATGAAAATAACAATTTTGCATATAAGTATTGTTAGCGTCACTCGTATTAAAATTTGTTTAATTCTTGCGAATCTTATTTAGGCTACTAATTATTTGAATGTATTAAAATATGCGTCTAATATACTTTTTACAATAAACGCTTTATCTTTATTAAATTGTGTTCATTTTTGTTTTGTTTCTCACCCCTTTCAGGTTTGGAGGTTTTATTATCGCTGCGTTAGTTGAACAGTAATAGTAAAAAAAAAATCATTTTTGTTTGCTGAGAGCAAATAATCGACATTTTCGAGGGGGGGGTGGGGGGAATTTCATGGGAAATAATTCCCCAAAATATTTTCGTGTCCTTTACGAAATTTTCTCAGAAAATTGGAAAGGGTTTACTATAACATTATTGAAACATTAGAAATAATTTATGACCAAAAAATATATTTTTTAAAATATATAATAGTAATTAATTTGGATTTGCGTTTGTGTATTTTTATCAACTCGGCGCAAGTCGATATTTTGTCAGTCTCCGCCGACTGATTGGTTTATTTATGCCACCAAGACAGGGCGGCGAACGGACGTTTGGTTCACGCCGGTCTAGTTAATAACATTTTAAAGAAATTCCTTGCTTAAAAATGGGGAGGAAAATGCCCTTGGAAAAAAGTTTTATTAGAAAACACAAATTACGACATCAAAAACGTACGTGAGAGATATATTTTCAGAAAAAAACATAGGTTAGTGATATTTAATTATCTGTGTACATTGTACGTACTTTATATGCTACAGGACCGTTCAAACGAATCAGTCAGAATTAGCAAAAAATTTTATAACATTTAGCGATAGTTTTGTGTTGTTTGATTTCCAGGGAAAATAATCAACTATGGACTATCAGGAGTTTATGTCTGTCATCGATGTTTTATGTATAAATGTTAAAATTTACGCCAAAGTACATGAAACTGTTTGTGATTGGTGGTCAAAAAGTGCCACGAACCAAATTAATTTTGATTCGTGATGTGCGATTCAAATCGTGTTTTTGTTCATAATTTCTATTCTATTGTCCAATTCACTATAACATTGGTATAATTTAACATATTCAATATTTTTTGTGTTACTTTTTGTCAGTTTCATAATGTCATATTGTGAATTGAGCCCCTTTTTTTAGGAAAAAAACGACATTATATTTGACATACTTACCTATGATTTTTCAATTGAAATTTACCTCGTGAATTTAATAACATTTCGGAAATTAAACAATAGTCAGGTAAAATACTCGATAAGTATTTTATACCAAGAATAAAATACTCTCACTGTTCCTAGTATGGAAAAGTACTCACACGACCCACCTCTAAACCCCACATCGTATAGAAACCACAATTGGAATTTACATAAAATACTCTCACTGTTCCCAGTAAGGAAAAGTACTCACAGGACCCACATCGTATAGGAACCCCAATTGGAATTTACATAAAATACTCTCACTGTTCCCAGTAAGGAAAAGTACTCACAGGACCCACATCTAAACCCCACATCGTATAGGAACCCCAATTGGAATTTACATAAAATACTCTCACTGTTCCCAGTAAGGAAAAGTACTCACAGGACCCACATCTAAACCCCACATCGTATAGGAACCCCAATTGGAATTTACATAAAATACTCTCACTGTTCCCAGTAAGGAAAAGTACTCACAGGACCCACATCTAAACCCCACATCGTATAGGAACCCCAATTGGAATTTACATAAAATACTCTCACTGTTCCCAGTAAGGAAAAGTACTCACAGGACCCACATCTAAACCCCACATCGTATAGGAACCCCAATTGGAATTTACATAAAATACTCTCACTGTTCCCAGTAAGGAAAAGTACTCACAGGACCCACATCTAAACCCCACATCGTATAGGAACCCCAATTGGAATTTACATACAATACTCTCACTGTTCCCAGTAAGGAAAAGTACTCACAGGACCCACATCTAAACCCCACACCGTATAGGAACCTCAATTGGAATTTACATAAAATACTCTCACTGTTCCCAGTTAGGAAAATTACTCACAGGACTCACCTCTAAACCCCACACCGTATAGGAACCCCAATTGGAATTTACATAAAATACTCTCACTGTTCCCAGTTAGGAAAAGTACTCACAGGACCCACATCTAAACCCCACACCGTATAGGAACCTCAATTGGAATTTACATAAAATACTCTCACTGTTCCCAGTTAGGAAAAGTACTCACAGGACTCACCTCTAAACCCCACACCGTATAGGAACCCCAATTGGAATTTACATAAAATGCACGATTCGGTTTAAGTTGACAGTAAGCACTAGATAATGCCTATACCTTTTGATTACCCCACTCCCTCCGCCCAAGGGTCCTTGGGTACATTTGCTGACTTTCTTTTGAGTCTTAGATCCGCTCCTGATCGGAAGCTACTCCAAGTGTCGCCTTGGTGAAAGACCACAATTCAGAATTAAAATAGCTGTTTTTTGTGATCAGATCTGAATAGCGAGGTTCTACACCTTCCTTTCCCTCATATCCTCCCAGTTGAGAGCAGTTCGGATTCTTGTACGTTATTCACGTAAAAAATGATAATGAAAACACATTGTTAAAAATAAAATCATAAATAAGTGATCTCAGTTTTGAACACCGAAACAGCTATCGCAATAATAATAAACTAAAATACATGGGTACTTTCAAGAATTTAGTAACAACATTGTTAAATTTGATTCACATAAAAAAGTACTCATTTTTAGTGGGTACCTGCAGTACCGTGTCATCGTAAAAGTACAATTTCAGTTTATGAAAAAACGGAACGTCTGGCAGTTTTCGTAAAAATATTTTGAAGAATCACCAGTTTCCCGATTACGTCACCGGTTTCCTGATTATAACACCAGTTTCCCGATTGTACCATCAGTTTCCCGATTAAATTAATTTATCGCAAGTTTCCCGGTTACACCACCAGTTTCCTGATTATGTCATCAGTTTCCCGATTGTGTCACCAGTTTACCGATTGTACTAACGGTTTCTCAATATTACCACCAGTTCAATCAAGCAATCTTCCGAACAGGCCTTCCATTGATATGCTTGGTGTAACTATAAGTGACCAGCTCAGGTACGGGGGCTCCATCGAAGCTAGAGTAAAGTTGGCCTCTCAGAAGCTGGGCGTACTGTACAGGGCCCGCAGATACTTTAATAGTACACAACTGCTCACCCTGTACAAATCGCAAGTGCGCCCTACTGTCGAATTTGGCAGCCATCTCTGGTCTGGAGCCCCAAAATACCTGAAAAAAACCCTTGACTCTGTGCAGAAACGGGCGGTCCGTTTGATAGATTCCCCAATCTTAACAAACGGACTGCAATCTTTAGAGCACAGGCGTCAGGTAGGTATGCTGTCCTTGTTCTATCGGTATTACAATGGAAGATGCTCTGAGGAACTAGCGTCATTGATCCCTTCGGCACCGGTGCGTAGTCGGGATACACGCCAAACGCGCGCCCAACATTTGTACACAGTTGACACTTGTCACATGAGAACGGGTCGCTTCTATGATTCGTTCTTAAGTTCAACAGCTCGGCTGTGGAACGAACTGCCGGCCTCTGTGTTTCCTCCCTCCTACAACATGGGACTCTTCAAGACCCATGTTCACTCCTTCCTCTCCACAAAAAGACCCTCCACACAGCATCCCCAAAGATGACATAGGCCCTGAGGGAAATTATTTTCTTCAGGGCCTCCTGTGTGGAGTAAATATAAAAAAAAAAATAAAAAAAACCAGTTACCCGATAACATTATCACCAGTTTCCTGATTATACCACCAGTTTCTACCATCAGTTTCCCGATTATGTCAACAGTTTCTCGATTATTCCATTAGTTTCATGATTATTTTATCATTAGTTTCCTGATTATACCACCAGTTTTCCGATACACACTATTTCCTTGTATTTTCCTAGATTGATTTTTAAACCACCAATCTTAAATACATATTTTTTTAAATATGTATTTAAGATTTAAACCAATTCAAGAGTATAAACCAAGTTTCCTTGGATTATGATTATCTTTTTTGAATACATAGGTACCAACTTACTCATTTAATTGTTAATAAAAATGAACTCCTTGATTATAGCTAGCCGTTAAAAGTTGAATAAAATCCGTTGAAAAGAAACGATGTTTCGCATTAACAAAGATTAGATCATGATTAGATGATGTCCAATCCATAACATGACAAGAAATAACCTAACCAAAGATATTGTGTAATATTTGATCATTTTTACCCATGGAACTATGATTGAGTCCATAGATAGTTACTCTTGGTTTTTACCGGTTAATTTCGGTTCAAGAAATTTCCATTAGAAAATTTTATCATGGATGACAACCAAAAAAAAAATAGGTAAAGCACACTCCCACAGACATAGGAATTAATAGACGAGAAGATAATGGCGAGGGGTAAAATCAACTGTTGAAGAACGAAGGGAGTGAAGCTGACTGTGATTCGTCAATAAATCAATCTGACAGTAAATAGGCATCTCGCATTATAATATCACCATTTACTTCTTAAAAGTAAACTCTGCTTTTGAATGAATATACATTTTTACATGGGAGCGCAAATTACTCGCCACGTTATGAACAAATTTGCGAAGTCCAAATTCGGCAAAAAAATTCGGTTCTATTTTCAGGGTCGAATATTTCGTTTAAGTATTTAGTTAAGACACTTTTATAAATGTTCATAATTTACTTCCCAGCAACCAACCAGCTTTGTGTTTCGCGTCCAGACGTTTCTCGATGTGATAGTAACAACTGATTCATATTATACGATGTGAATATGCTTATATGCTTGTAATACGACAATTGGGTTTATTCTCTTTTTCACATCTATTTTTACAAGTTTTCATAGTACAAGTCAACATTTTGCCGTGTTATTTCGTAAAATGAACCGATGATGCCTCGACCATAGTTCGCACAAGAATGATGACGTCACGTTTTCAAATTTCACTTGAGGCCATACGCGAGCACAGCCGGCTCCAATGGAACCGGTATGGGGAGTGGGGATAATACGCTTTTAATCACTTAGGGCAGGTATACTAATATTCATATGTCTATGCACACTCCCAAGAAATAATGAATATTATTTTTGAGGACTCTGAGGGCGATGCGTATTTCAATTGCCTCTTTGAAAAAGATAATAATTTGTAAATGTAAGAAAAAACTTGGTAAGTCCGTGATAAAAATTATAATGTCAAATAATATTGGTAATAAATATGCTTGTTTCATAAAAGTTGAATTCGGGCCGTTACATTTTGAAACACAATTTCCTTATCCGTTTGCGTCCACATTTTCTCTATGAATATATAACCAGATTGCAACAATAATATTTGGCTGTAATTAGTTGTTTTGTTTTGCTTCTTATAATCCATAAACCAATATTTTACAGTTTTCTGCCCAAAAAAAGTGTAGCGTGTTGTGCCTTGAGGATTCTTCTCCCTCTGATCTTTCAGAAGTCACTTTTCGCCCCCCTATTTTCAGAACTTTTCTTTCTTCTGTCACTTTCGATAAATTTGAAAAATTACCTTCAGGCCGCAAAGCCCCCACATCCACCCCCCGTGAAATCTCACGTGGAATCTCAAATGAAATTTCACCTGATGATGAAAATGTCAGACTGTGTGTCTGTTGTTCTAACTTCAACTAAAAAAGGAAGTTTAGACCCTCTTACCCAGTAAAAGTCGACTCGCCTTCGACTTCACAGTCCCCACAAGCACTTTCTCAACCACCTCCAACATACTTTTACTCTCCTCATTCCCGTGGCCCATACATAGTATACGACTTCACAGTCCCCACAAGCACTTTCTCAACCACCTCCAACATACTTTTACTCTCCTCATTCCCGTGGCCCATACATAGTATACGTCTTCACAGTCCCCACAAGCACTTTCTCAACCACCTCCAACATACTTTTACTCTCCTCATTCCCGTGGCCCATACATAGTATACGTCTTCACAGTCCCCACAAGCACTTTCTCAACCACCTTCAACATACTTTTACTCTCCTCATTCCCGTGGCCCATACATAGTATACGACTTCACAGTCCCCACAAGCACTTTCTCAACCACCTCCAACATACTTTTACTCTCCTCATTCCCGTGGCCCATACATAGTATACGTCTTCACAGTCCCCACAAGCACTTTCTCAACCACCTCCAACATACTTTTACTCTCCTCATTCCCGTGGCCCATACATAGTATACGTCTTCACAGTCCCCACAAGCACTTTCTCAACCACCTCCAACATACTTTTACTCTCCTCATTCCCGTGGCCCATACATAGTATACGACTTCACAGTCCCCACAAGCACTTTCTCAACCACCTCCAACATACTTTTACTCTCCTCATTCCCGTGGCCCATACATAGTATACGTCTTCACAGTCCCCACAAGCACTTTCTCAACCACCTCCAACATACTTTTACTCTCCTCATTCCCGTGGCCCATAGATAGTATACGTCTTCACAGTCCCCACAAGCACTTTCTCAACCACCTCCAACATACTTTTACTCTCCTCATTCCCGTGGCCCATACATAGTATACGTCTTCACAGTCCCCACAAGCACTTTCTCAACCACCTCCAACATACTTTTACTCTCCTCATTCCCGTGGCCCATACATAGTATACGTCTTCACAGTCCCCACAAGCACTTTCTCAACCACCTCCAACATACTTTTACTCTCCTCATTCCCGTGGCCCATAGATAGTATACGTCTTCACAGTCCCCACAAGCACTTTCTCAACCACCTCCAACATACTTTTACTCTCCTCATTCCCGTGGCCCATACATAGTATACGACTTCACAGTCCCCACAAGCACTTTCTCAACCACCTCCAACATACTTTTACTCTCCTCATTCCCGTGGCCCATACATAGTATACGACTTCACAGTCCCCACAAGCACTTTCTCAACCACCTCCAACATACTTTTACTCTCCTCATTCCCGTGGCCCATAGATAGTATACGTCTTCACAGTCCCCACAAGCACTTTCTCAACCACCTCCAACATACTTTTACTCTCCTCATTCCCGTGGCCCATACATAGTATACGTCTTCACAGTCCCCACAAGCACTTTCTCAACCACCTCCAACATACTTTTACTCTCCTCATTCCCGTGGCCCATACATAGTATACGTCTTCACAGTCCCCACAAGCACTTTCTCAACCACCTCCAACATACTTTGACTCTCCTCATTCCCGTGGCCCATACATAGTATACGACTTCACAGTCCCCACAAGCACTTTCTCAACCACCTCCAACATACTTTTACTCTCCTCATTCCCGTGGCCCATACATAGTATACGACTTCACAGTCTCCACAAGCACTTTCTCAACCACCTCCAACATACTTTTACTCTCCTCATTCCCGTGGCCCATAGATAGTATACGTCTTCACAGTCCCCACAAGCACTTTCTCAACCACCTCCAACATACTTTTACTCTCCTCATTCCCGTGGCCCATACATAGTATACGTCTTCACAGTCCCCACAAGCACTTTCTCAACCACCTCCAACATACTTTTACTCTCCTCATTCCCGTGGCCCATACATAGTATACGTCTTCACAGTCCCCACAAGCACTTTCTCAACCACCTCCAACATACTTTTTCTCTCCTTATTCCCGTGGCCCATACATAGTATACGTCTTCACAGTCCCCACAAGCACTTTCTCAACCACCTCCAACATACTTTTACTCTCCTCATTCCCGTGGCCCATACATAGTATACGTCTTCACAGTCCCCACAAACACTTTCTCAACCACCTCCAACATACTTTTACTCTCCTCATTCCCGTGGCCCATACATAGTATACGTCTTCACAGTCCCCACAAACACTTTCTCAACCACCTCCAACATACTTTTACTCTCCTCATTCCCGTGGCCCATACATAGTATACGTCTTCACAGTTCCCACAAACACTTTCTCAACCACCTCCAACATACTTTTACTCTCCTCATTCCCGTGGCCCATACATAGTATACGTCTTCACAGTCCCCACAAACACTTTCTCAACCACCTCCAACATACTTTTACTCTCCTCATTCCCGTGGCCCATACATAGTATACGTCTTCACAGTCCCCACAAGCACTTTCTCAACCACCTCCAACATACTTTTACTCTCCTCATTCCCGTGGCCCTAACATAGTATACGTCTTCACAGTCCCCACAAGCACTTTCTCAACCACCTCCAACATACTTTTACTCTCCTCATTCCCGTGGCCCATACATAGTATACGTCTTCACAGTCCCCACAAGCACTTTCTCAACCACCTCCAACATACTTTTACTCTCCTCATTCCCGTGGCCCATACATAGTATACGACTTCACAGTCCCCACAAGCACTTTCTCAACCACCTCCAACATACTTTTACTCTCCTCATTCCCGTGGCCCATACATAGTATACGACTTGACAGTCCCCACAAGCACTTTCTCAACCACCTCCAACATACTTTTACTCTCCTCATTCCCGTGGCCCATAGATAGTATACGTCTTCACAGTCCCCACAAGCACTTTCTCAACCACCTCCAACATACTTTTACTCTCCTCATTCCCGTGGCCCATACATAGTATACGTCTTCACAGTCCCCACAAGCACTTTCTCAACCACCTCCAACATACTTTTACTCTCCTCATTCCCGTGGCCCATACATAGTATACGTCTTCACAGTCCCCACAAGCACTTTCTCAACCACCTCCAACATACTTTTACTCTCCTCATTCCCGTGGCCCATACATAGTATACGTCTTCACAGTCCCCACAAGCACTTTCTCAACCACCTCCAACATACTTTTACTCTCCTCATTCCCGTGGCCCATACATAGTATACGTCTTCACAGTCCCCACAAGCACTTTCTCAACCACCTCCAACATACTTTTACTCTCCTCATTCCCGTGGCCCATACATAGTATACGTCTTCACAGTCCCCACAAGCACTTTCTCAACCACCTCCAACATACTTTTACTCTCCTCATTCCCGTGGCCCATACACAGTATACGTCTTCACAGTCCCCACAAGCACTTTCTCAACCACCTCCAACATACTTTTACTCTCCTCATTCCCGTGGCCCATACACAGTATACGTCTTCACAGCCCCCACAAGCACTTTCTCAACCACCTCCAACATACTTTTACTCTCCTCATTCCCGTGGCCCTAACATAGTATACGCTCAAAAAACCGAGCAAGGTAAAAGCATTCACCCTCTTGAATTTGGTAAATTCCTGTCAAATAACAAGAACCTTTCGATTGACCCTGAAGGTGAAAAGGCTGAGGTTCGATTCAGAATCTATGTAGAATTCCTCAAGGGGTCAGCCGCACTTTATAAAAACATATAATCATCTTCAAATTCCAAATTCAAGGCTTACATTCGTCACTCGCATGGGCCTGACCGATCGATCGATCTGTGCATCGCAGAAATGTTGTCTTCACTCTCAACCCCCCGATGTATCGGCAATCCCATAAGATCCAGGAGGCTAAATTACAAGAACTCCTCTGAGGGCAACATTTCCTGGAAACCTTCCCTATCTGTCTTCATCGCCCTCGAAGGACAAACTGTTTCCTCTCAAAGATTCATATTCTAAACTCATTACCGGTTGAAATGTGTACTTATCCCACCACTCGATGTTTCAATTGCTGCCGTTTTGGTCAAAACGAAAGCTGCATGCAGATTCCCTGCCAGATGTTTTAAATGAAAACCACCCAGCTGACCAATGCACTTCTTCTTTCCCACCTAATTGTTTCAACTGCTCGGGCTCTCATTCCGCCATCAACTTTTCTTGCCCAGAATAATCTTGTCAAAAAAATATTTGCTGAGGCTTTATCCAGCAACTCTTCATACAAACCTCTCTCCTCCTCAAAAACAACTGCCAAAGCAGTTTTTTATTAAAAAATCCACCTTCGCTCTCTCCATAATCTGAAATAATAGCCTAGAACACCCGCTGAAGGGTGAAAGCCAGAAACATTTGGAAACAAAACATATAACCAACATATGGGTAGATCACAAAGTTTAGTATCACGGACCAATGTAATTTCACCTTTCTAGTACGTATTTAATAATGAGAAACAAACTTATCGCATTATTCTACTTCTTATTGTTCTAATTTGAATGTATTGAAAATAATAATTGAATGAATGTATTGAAAGTGATAATATTATATAATTATGCATACTAAGTCATTGGGTAAATAGGTGTACCTATACATATCTACTTTCTTTTAATAATACAATGAGTACATTAATAAAACTTATTTCCAGATTTCTGGTTTTAGGATTAATTTTCGACCACTCACTAGGCATTTGATTAATATATTGTATGTGACACTTTAAATAGTAAAATATGATTTAAGATTTTCACGGCCAAAAGTATTTTGTTTTGTTAGGGTGTTATGCCGTGTTGCGCTAACTCCTTCTTTAGCCAACGTTAAATAAATATTAAATAGTTAAGTATCACTATAGCTTTTAAAGAAAGAAGAGAATTAGTGTTCTATGGACAAAATTCTAATTTCATCATTATTTACTGAAGAAAACATCAATCTAATTCTTAGAAGTATCGTGTTCACAGTCTACGTGGCCCAGATCCGTTTTGTTCAAACCTGAATCTGTCATCAATATAAATACACAGGTACTCGGCAGGTAGACTTCGTATAAATCAGTCAACTCGTTTCGGTGCAGCCATTTCATAGTTGTGCAGTATTGTGCACGGTCCAAATACTATCTCCGCAAGTTCGCGCTCCGTGAAAAGTGTTGAGTCCTTTTTGAAGATGGATAAAGCGGCAAAAGTGTACGGTTACCCTACTCAATACGAGTGGGTTGTTCACAATGTTATCTCAGAAGAAGGAATACGTGATTTCACCATTGATCCGACATTTGCGTCCGGAAAAGGAGAAAACTATCTTGGCGTCCTATACGGACTTGACATAAACGGCGTCAAGGAAAACGGAGAAATAACAGGACTGAAGCTGATTTTAAAGGTGCCCCTGGAATCTGCCATCATGCGAGAGAAGGCTCCGATACATAAAATGTACACCAGAGAAGCCTACGCGTATAACACCCTCCTTCCGAAACTTTGCGCCTTGCAAGAGAAATATCTCGTTCCCGAAGCGGAAAGGTTCCGGCACATTAAATGCTATAGAGCCGATTCTGAAGAGTTCCAAGAATACATAATACTGGACGATATGCGCGCTAAGGACTTTATAATGGCAAATAGGCGAGAGTCCTTAAGTGTGGGTCACCTGAAAATTGCGCTGAAAACTTTGGCGAGCTTTCACGCCTTGTCTTTCGTCTTTAAAAAATCTAATCCCGAAGAATTCGAAGAGATCGCAGGAAAGCTGGGTGATTTGAGTGACTTCAACGAAGGGTTCACTAATTATATGGAAGCCTTGAAAAGCAGAGCCTTGGCGGTCATCGAGGATCCTGTGTTGGCAGAAAAACTTAAAGCTTTCGGTGTCAGTTCCACCAAGTTAGGCGAGTACTTAGACTCCGAAAAGATAAGTCCTTACTCAGTACTTTGTCACGGAGATTGCTGGAATAACAACATGTTATTTAAATTTAAGGTAACCAAAAAACATATATATATATATATAACTAGTTGTACCCCGCCACGCGTTGTTGTGGTTCAGTCTGTCTGTGCAGATAGAGAAACAATAGCGCGTGTTGCTATCGCATTAAAAGCGTGTTTTACCTGCCACGCAGGTGACATCTACACGATATATAAAACACACACATATTCGAATGCAACGTTATGTCAAAATTTCAAAGCAATCGGTGTAGAACTTTAGGAGATTTAAGATTTTAAACAAAATAAATTAAATATTTTTATTTGTATAGATTAACTATTTACAGAATATCCTAAACACAATTTTCTTATTCGAAGCGTTACACCCCAATCTGTCTCTTACCGAGGGACGAATCTAAAAAACTAATAAACAATAAACAGTGTTAATCTCATGTGACCTTCCAGGTAAGTATGGTCCTGTAGGAATATAAATAAATAGTAATAAATGTACATTTTAACGCAGCATCATATTCATTGGTCAAATGCATTGTACATATTATAGTTTTGTATTTTTGATCGACAAACCGGTGGACACAAATCTGTTAGTCATAAGTTGTTATAATAGTTTGTCTAGTGAGACTAGTCGGCACACGGTACCTAGAAGGTGTTCTAGGTACCGTGTGCCGACTAGGCACACGGTACCTAGAATTCAAAAATGTTCTAAGAGCACCAAAACGCCATTATAATTGATTTGAATGGTCAGCGAAAAGTTTTAAATTTAATGAAAATAAATCACTTTGTACACAATACTATTTAATACATTTATTTAACAATTATTATCTCGTGAAGTTAAGTGAAGGTTATTTGTAATTACAATACTGTATATAAATTGTAATTTATTATATAGGTACCTAATCTTATAAATAATCAAAATAATTTTTTAGACTAGGTGAATTTTCTTAAGACATGTCTAATCAACCTACATGATTTCCAGAAAACTTTTATAATTCTTTTTCTATCAATAATCATAAACACTTCTGTTAGTATTGATTTGTCGATCAAAGAGTCATATATAAATATCTTTGGTATGTATATAATACTCGTATATACGTCACACGGATACGAAGATAGTTTTACACCTTTAAAACCTGTTTCGGCAAACCCAAAAAGAGACCTTGAACCTACCATGATATTATACACAGTGTCCGGAAATTCGTAGTATAAGCAGTATATCTACACATTTGGAGTCGATTTTGTAATGTAGCTTTTTTGATTTGATCTTTTGTATTCGAGTAAATCGAGACTGAATTTGGAATTGTGAGGTCGAATTCAGTCGGTGGTTAATATCAGCTGTTTAATGTCTTTTAACATGTTGCTCAAGATTTTTTAAAACTCTTTAGTAACCAAAGAAAGGAGATCGAAAAAATGTTTTTAGGGTTCTCTTTGTGATTCACCAGTTTTGACCAGTCACAGGTATAATAATGTACATATATATATATATATATATATATATATATATATAAGATTATATATATATATATATATATATAATCTTAATACTGTCGCAACTGGTGAGAAAATCAGTACGAAGTTCCTATTGAACGCTTTATACATAAACAATAATACTCGCTCTGTTGTATTCATACCATAAACTAATAATATGACTATTTGATATGCGTGAAGGAAGCGTTTTCATTCTGCTTTTCGTGTAAACATAATGCATTTTCAAATAAGATTTGAAAGTCTTACGGTGACAGCGAGTGATATATTTATTATAACACGTAGGCTCTTATTTCCCACTGTCGAGTTTGGTAGCCACCTTTGGTCTGAAGCCTCTCGCCTCTCGCCTCTCGCCTCTCGCCTCTCACCTCTCGCCTCTCGCCTTTCGCCACTCATCTTATGCCTCTCGAGATCTGTTGTAACATCAAATCTAAAACACGATCAAAACAGGCAATCCGTTTGATTTCCTAACAGGCGGGTTGCAATCGTTGAAGCACATATATCACAGGCGGATTGCAATCGTTGAAGCACAGATCACAGACGGAAACACTGTGTTTGTTGTAGGTGTATTTCAATGGGTAATGCTTCTTAGAACTAGTACCTACCATTGATCCGTTTGGCACCGATGCATATTGCGTTGTATACCGTTACCTTGCTATCGGACTTTACATTTGTTACGGCCTGGAGTGGCGCGCGGTATTGTTCAATAGCTCTGCTGTGGAACAACTTGTGTGTTTTATTCCTCCTCTAAGATGGGTATTTTCAAGACCCTGGTTCGATTCTTTACCGTAGAGTGTTCTCACAGACAGCAAAAATACCGAGTACAGTTCCTAAAACAAAATTATAAAAAGTCGCGCATTGGTGTTCTTTATAAATAGAATACGAATCGTGAAAATAATAAATCTGCAATAATCTGCATAACCTTGGAAAATAAGTAGTTTTTGGCCAATTTGTGATTTAACTTCATTAGAATAAATTATTAATTAATATGCATGGATAAGTCATTATCCGGAGGTGTTTAGATTGCATAATAATAATATTTAGTTTCTCCGATGAAATTGATTCCAGATTTGACTGGTGTATTGAGCTTACTCAAATTAATTTATAAATTAATTATAGTTTAAAGGTCATTTGATTCAGGTATGATGATTAAAATTGGGATCTTGTGAAATAATAAAAACAATTTAGAATATTAAAGTTTACATAATTAAAGTTAAAAATTACTCCCGACCTGAAGGGGGGTCACTTTGTCCTCCAAAAATTGCAATGTGACCAGTACCTACTCTTGCCATTTCCAGTAATATTCAGATATTAGCTAAGGCTCCGTTGCGCTCAAAGATTGTTTGAAAGGGAGATATGTAAATACGAATGTTAGAGGGAGCGCGCTAATATTAAAAAAGATTTTTAAATCGAGCCGTTATCAATAACACCCCTTATGTAGATGGCGATAAGGTTTAAATTCCCGCTTAACACCATCCGCCTTTTTTGATTTATATAAGAAAAAAAATGGCCAAAAAGTGCCTTTTATTTTATTTTGTGGATGTTCAGGCATAAATATTAATTTTTTTTCCGATCATTTTATAAATAACTTAATTTTCCACATTATACAATAAAATCATAACCGAAAATTGGTTCGTAAGTAGGAGATTTTGAACTTTAAAGCAGTTTTCATAGGCCTTATACATTATATTTTTCTGGACTTATAAAAAGACTTATCTAAAAATACTCGATTATTTCAAAGGTCAAGATGTATTCTACTAGCATTATTTAATTAAAGCATCTGAAAAATTTTTAGGCGACCAAATTTTCAAACCAAAAACACATGATTTTGCATTACTATGTATGGCATCGCCTTAAGCGAAAATGGTGAAAATATTTAATAAAACACGACTCGTTTGAAATAGAGCAAAAATCTCTCGACAAATGCTTTAGATGCATTTAAAGATATACTGTGATTTTTTCATGCCTATAACATATTAAATAACAGAACAAAACATGTTTTTAATAATTTTCGGAGCTCATTTTGCGATTTTTATCTATCGAGGGAATTTCATATAATTAACGTTTCGGCATAAAAAAATGTATAGATATTATCTACAAAAATAACATGTATAGTTTTTTTTAAACTTGAAGAGTTAACGAGAAACTTTTTATAAATCGGTAGAAATTGGGCATGAGGAGGCCTTAATACCTACTAGTTTGTTACACCAGTTTTACCGGACATGGACCATCTTCGCCCGATTACTGAATAGTTTATCTAGGGTTACCTAAATCTGCGAGTATGTGATCATATATACCGAATCGACAAAAACCTAAGTCTATCAGTCTTAGTTGACTTCATCATAGAACTCCACAGATTAATAACTTACACACAGCGCGGATTATTTCACAATTCATAGAATGTAATGACATGCTCATTAAAATACTGAAGATAATTACAATAGTTTATCTGAATGTGATATTAGATTTTTTTATAGATATAAGTACTATTAGAATGAATTAAATATTTATCTAAACAGTGGCCTTGTGAGCGAATGTAAAATTTGTGAATTCGATATTTCTTTTGACCTTCGGCAATATCATCAGATCTCCGAATATCGCAAACTTGGCCTCCCATCTAAACACGACTCAAGATTAACATTTTGCATATTGCTTTCCTCTTTTATACAAGGTGAACTTATCTGCTTATATGACGCTATTTTCGTGAAAATTATCTCAAGGGCGCTATTACACCAATAAATAAATAATTAAATAAATTATCTGTATGTGTAAATTTTAATTAGAATGGCTGATATGACGTACTGGACATTAATATAAAATAAAGTCTTCAATATTTGCCATAATACTCGAAGCCAGGCAGCCTCCGATGAGGCGGAAAGAAATGAGAAATATGAGAAGAACATCGCTTTTATATGTATATATCCGGTTACTAAACGTAGGGTTCCAATTCTGAAATGTTGTTTCTCACAAGGCCAATACTAAGATTAGGTACCTACCTGTATTTATTCTACCCTGAGACAAATCTATACTTCATTCAAGTTGTTTTCTTTCCAGGAAGAAAAACCCGTAGACGTGATGCTGCTAGATTGGCAGCTTCCAAGAAACTGTTCTCCGGTCATAGATATCGCCTACCTTATGTTCACCAGCACAGACTATGACCTCCGCAAGAACCACTTCCAAGAACTGATGGACCATTACCACGAGAGCCTCACCAACAGCCTCAATCGCATGGACTGCGACGTTGAAGAACACTTCCCCAAGCCTGTATTTGAAGAGCACCTCAACAAGTTTCTTCCGTACGGACTATTCATGTCTTTCATGCTGCTTCCAGCTGTTCTAGGAGAGGCCGAGGACGTCCCAGATATGGATGAACTTTTCTCGAAAGATGTGCACGATGCTAAAGATATGAAGTTTGAAAGTAAGCAGGCGTCGGGACGATATGATGTTCGCATGAATGGAGTCGTAAGAACATTCGTGGAAATGAATTTGATTTGATAGCCAACACGGAATAGACTCAGGGGAATTGGTGGAATAATTTGTTTATTTTCAATTAAATTCAACCTGTTTAGGCAACTACAACTAAAACCACTAAAGTTGATAATGTATTGATCCTTTCTACAACTCACTTGCTGAAACTTTATAAACTATTGCACATAATGTTTTCTCTTTACTTTTATAATAACTATAAACAAACAAAAAAAAACTTTTTCTACTTATATATATTATACTTAGGTACTTGAAATATAGTAATGGTTTTATATTACCCACACTCAGGCAGTGCCTTAGTGGGTTTTCATTTCTTGTGTATACAATTTGGTCATATATATTATGTTTTTATTTACTGTTTATTAATATGTATAATATATGTAAAGAAATGAAAATAAATAAAGTAAAAAAAAAAAAAAAAAATCAACCACATAAAACTTTCTTTCTAATATTATTAAAAACTGCATTTCATATTAATATTATTAAAGAAATTACTTAAAAAAAATACTACATATAAATTACAAATAATGGTAGAGGTACGTGAAATAAAATGTGCGCCCTTTATTTAGTTTTAAATTAAATTTTGTATTAAAGTATATCATTCTCAAGAGGCAGGTTTGGGTACCGTCGCCCCGGGATCCATTAATTGGATAACCAACACCATAGGTCACCCCAAATGGTTCGCTACGTTTGGTGAATTATCAGGGGTGCCCGGGTTCATCTGGTGAGGTGTGTTCACAATGCGCCTGCCCATCAGCTGCTTGGCGGGCCAGATCGGCTGAGGAGACTCCAACTGGTCTCTCGACCGATGTATCATTATGTCCGCCACTTCTGGATATACTGATCCCTAGATTCCTACCCAACCCTCATACTTTCGTTTATGTTTAAAAATTAGGTAAAGTGTAGTAACTGAATGTGTGTTGAATAAAGAGTTATGTAAAATTGTCCAGTATGTATGTATGCATTTATTTCCATAATTCCCGCGTCCTTTAAGTTAAGTTTATGCGAAAATTAATTTATGGTCGGCTCCATCCTTTTATAAGCAAAATTTAAAAAATCACATCCACTTTTAAGGGTGTCTGACAAGGGCGTGGCAAAATTCGTTTCTCGAAATATTCAGAATAAAAGTTTTCAAATGTTAAAACCTATATATGTTTAAACCTGCCTATGTTTAAACATGTATATGTTTAAACCTGTCTATGTTTAAACCTGTATATGTTTAAACGTGTATATATTTAAGCCTGTCTATGTTTAAACCTGTTTATGTGCACAGTTATATATATTGGTTAATACTTTTGGGTAAAGTTTTACTTACCCATGATCAAACAAAAGTTTCAATTTTAATATCTTTTATTTATTTGCAAAAACAGTATAAACCAGTACCTACATTGCAATATCGGTAATTAAAAATTACAAAAAAGCGAATAACAAATACATTTACAAGTGGGACAAAAAAAAAGTTTCAAATATAGGTTTACAATGTTAAGTATTGAATAATAATATTTCACGTTCAAATACGTTGTAGGAAATGAGGAAAATATCCACATTTCCTGCGAGGTAGTTAATTAACCAAGTGATTCTTCCCAAGGGCATCACCATTGGTAAGTTAGTTAGAATCAAAAGCCCGGGTTGGCGGCCTCGCGTAAAATTATCCGGGACATAAAATCCTATTTTAGCCAGAATGTCTGATATTGATACTAAACCTTTTAGAAGCTTATACGCCATCAGGAGTAATGCAACATCCCTTCTGGAACTAAGGCTGCATACACCCAGCATTCCCAAGATAAATGCTGTTGGAAACAGCCATGGGTAATAACCAAACTCTCTCGTGTAGAGGTATCGTAAAAACTTCTTTTGTATCTTCTCGACCATTAGTACATTGACAGTGTCCTCTAGCCCCCATACCTGAGATCCATTCTCGAGAATGCTACGCACTAAGTTAAAGTAAAGCAGCCTTATTACTGCAAGGTTGGTCAAGTCTTTTGAATTGTGTATGACAAAAACCAACATCTTAGTGGCTGATTTACAGATCTATATGCAGAATGATGACGTCCGCGGTCGAGCGGTTAACACCCCCGGCTTTGCGTTCAGAGTTCGCGGGTTCAATTCCCGACTTATTTCACATTCATTTTAATTAAATAATATTGTAAGGAAGGCACGCACGGAGAAAACTTACTGATATGATATATTGATAATTTATTTAAAATTTGGTCAAATTATTCGTTTTCCTTTTATAACGAATGAATTCACGTGTTTCATAACAAACTATCATAGTCCAGTCAAGATGTACATCCGTGCTTGCAAAAGGTCCAGTCATTCCGAATTTTTTATATGTTGTTAGGACCTAAACCAGTATTAAAAAAAAAATTTTGCAACTTCGAAAGTGCTGTGCGAGCGGCGGTGGACCTAAAAAACCATGAAATTTTCGGATTTTTTTCAGTTTTTGCTCAATATCTCAGTAAAGGAAGGGTCTGACCGGTGTAGTCGGTATGCATACTTTTAAAGTAGACTAAATTTTTGAGACCAAAGCAAGCTATATAAAGCCATTGGTTTTCAAGATACAGTTCTTCGAAAATAGGCAATTTTTTCCAAAAAGTGAAATTTTTTCGAAATGGTCACTTATTTTGTAAAATAATTTCTAAACTACGCATCCCACGTCAAATATTGTGTGCAATAAAGTTGTTTTAAATTTGATAAGCTTTCATTTGAGACTACATTGATAGCTGTAAACTAAACAGTTCTCTCAACAATGGCTGATAACCAAAAACAGTCATAAGTGGATTTTGGGTGAAATGCAAATAAACTGTTCTCGCGTCTTTTTATGGTTTTATTGTGCTGTGAAGTAAATCCATTAATCATCGTGGGTTTATCCTAGGGTTATGAAAAATTGTTGCGAGACACTAAAAGGTCTCTCACTATATCAGCAGAAGAAATTGATACCTACCAAATACTAAAGGCAAAATTTAAAAGTGCCTTGGAGAAAATTGAAGCGAATGGTCCAACTTTCGTATGACCACTTTGATAAAACTATTCATCCAGGCAGAGCGTGCTGGTGATTGGAACCTTCATTTGTACACTGTCCACAAGATGCTCCCTTTTTTCCACGCAGCTGGACATTTTTTGTATGCTAAGAACGCGCACCTCTACCTTCAGGATATGATGGCTCTACAAGATCGGATGGATAAAAGTGAATACGACATGTTCACAAAAGGATCCTTCACCATTCGCCGGTCTGTCAAGTTTTGGTCTGGGTTGTGGTCAGACCTAAATATTGAGCAGAAGCTGATGCGATCCATGAAAACCTACAATGGGTTGACCCAAGGAAGAGGAATCTCCGAAAGTGTTCTGGCAAGGTGGACAACAGGAATGGTGTTTATGTTGAACATTTGTGAAGAACTGAAAAGTTTTTGCAGGTTATCATGTCCTACTGGAGAGCAGCATGTAGACATGAGACCTTCTCGAATCATCCGAGATAATAGTGATGTGGAAAAACTAAAAAACTGGTTTGCTCTCCACCCTCCATTTCCCAAAACTGACAGTTTAATTTCTATCAGTAGTGGTTTACTGGCAGGTCCTGAAATTAATTGCCACACAGCCCAGAGAGTTGGAACGGAAGGAGTAATGAAAATTGTGGGGAAAATGTACGACAAGGTAGTAATAAAACGGAAAAATAAAGTTACCACGCTGGCATCGATCACCTCAACCGTTAAACTGCCGGACAATAACAGAAGAGTGGCTGTGGATCCGCTCACAATTTTTCAGCGAGTGTGTATTGCAAAGAAATCTGAACAGGATTTACAGGGTGACTTCAAGTATGAGTTGGCCCCGTTCCCGATGTCTCTGTTCAATGAACAAGGGATGCGCAAGGGCACAAAATCTACTCTGTACTCTGCCTTCACTCCTCTTTCCAGCCACACGCCGATAGATGCCAGCACTCACGTCATTTTGGATGGTGGCTACCTCTTGCACAAAGTCGTGTGGCAGCGGAAGAGCACGGTTCGAGCACTTTTGGCGCGTTATACCACCTACGTCCAAAACCACTTTGGGAAGAACGTCTCCATCGTTTTTGACGGCTACCCCGAAGATGCTACCAAAAAAAACACCAAAACAGCGGAACGACTCCGGCGCTACGCAGCTCATTCCAGCTACGAATTGACGTTAGATGAATCCACAGTAATTCAAATTGCTCAATAGCATGTATTGGGCAATGAAAACAATAAGAGACGCCTTGGCCGGGTGCGATACCACCTCAGCACCGTTTGGCCAAGGAAAGACCAAAATCAGCACACTTCTGAGCAAGAGTGAACCACTTGCTGAGCAAGTGGAGGTCTTCCTTCGGCCAGACTCTACCCCACAAGCCGTGAGTGAAGCAGGCATCAAGTGCTTCGTGGTTCTATATGGGGGTGACATCGCGAAGGATACTTTGGATTTCCTGATGTATAAGACGTTTGTCACTTCAACAAACATAAACCTCGCCCGTTTGCCACCGACGGAAGATGCTGCAGGCCACCATGCAGCAAGGTGCTACCTCCAAGTGCAGAAATGGCGGGGAGTCAACTTGAATCCCACTGAATGGGGGTGGAAGCTGTCTTCTCAAGGACTCACCCCCATCCTCAAATTTCATGTAAATGCATGAAAGGATACTCTGGGAGCTGCTCGTATAGAAAGGCTGGGCTCCACTGCTCAGTCCTCTGTCAGTCATGCGGTGGCAAATTTTGCATCAACGTCCCGGATGTGGAGCTGAAATGCTCGGACGATGAAGATGACCCGACTACAGACTGCGCGCCTCTCCCAGCTAAGATAAAAAGAAAGACATGATTTGGCAACCAAGACACAATACCTACATGATTTATATTAGTTTTATTTTTTGTGTACATGTAATTTGTCCTTATAGTAGGTACCATGATGTTTGTACAAGCATTTTAGTATGTAGATATATAAAACAATGTTTGAAGATGACGTAATTCCCGATAGATGTAATATCTTTTCTTTTTTTCATCAAAAATGTGTTAACTGTTTGATAAATAAAACCATAAAAAGACGTGAGAACAGGTAAGTTTTTAGATTTTCACGGCCAAAAGCATTTTTGTTGTTTGTATTTGGGGTGTTATGCCGTGTTGCGCTACACATCTTCGGATCTACCGGATCTGCCCTGATGATGGACACTGCAACGCTGTCCGAAACGTCGGCTAAAGAAGGAGTTAGCGCAACACGGCATAACACCCCAAAAACAAACAACAAAAAAGACGTGAGAAATGTTTATTTGCATTTCACCCAAAATCCACTTATGACTGTTTTTGGTTTTCTGCCATTTTTGAGAGAACTGTTTAGTCTACAGCTATCAATGTAGTCTCAAATGAAAGCTTATTAAATTTAAAACAACTTTATTGCAAACAATATTTGACGTGGGATGCGTATTTTAGAAATTATTTTACAAAATAAGTGACCATTTCGAAAAAATTTCACTTTTTGGAAAAAATTGCCTATTTTCGAAGAACTGTATCTTGAAAACCAATGGCTTTATATAGCTTGCTTTGGTCTCAAATTATAGAAAATTTAGTCTACTTTAAAAGTATGCACACCGATTACACCGGTCAGACCCTTCCTTTACTGAGATATTGAGCAAAAACTGAAAAAAAATCCGAAAATTTCCTGGTTTTTTAGGTCCACTGCCGCTCGCACAGCACTTTCGAAGTTGCAATTTTTTTTTTTTAATACTGGTTTAGGTCCTAACAACATATAAAAAATTCAGAATGACTGGACCTTTTGCAAGCACAACCCCCTTTTCATGTTTAACATGACTGGACTATCAGTAAAATACGAATATTTTATAAGGAAGACGGAACACGTGTTCTTCAAAATAATAATACTTTTATATCTCGTCCATTATATTTATTCGGACAAGCCACCTGCGTTGAATACGTGATCAGATATATTCTGATTGACTAATATAGTACTAGTAAATGGTCGGGCAGTCACATTTTTCACAGTATCTTGAAAGACCATTCAGAATCGAACGTTGCTTGAAATTGCTTTACCCGTGTTTGGGGACCTTCCTATATCCCATATCCTTCCCATCCCCTCCCCTTTCAGCCTTACAACATACTCCAATTAGGGATGCCACAGTTCCACTGGCTCTGGGAATGTGGAGCTCAGATAAAAAACTAAAATAAGTAAAATGCTAACTTAACCTAAACCAATATATTGCTTTAGGGACCAGTAAAAGTATTGTCACGCCCTTGGGCGAGTGTCGAGGGTTGAGTGACGAGCGAGAGGGATTCGCTCACGCTACCTTCTCCGGGATAGCGTGAGGGTATCGCTCATCCCACGGCCACGCGTCTTCCCTCATGAATATGCAGGCAGTCGAACCCTTCATCGCTTTTCACAATTATTATTATTCTCCACACAAGGACGCCGACCCTTTATCCCTCTCCCTTCACGGAAAAAGGTTCGTTTTATTCCGTTTTAATAAAATTAAAATTTCATTCAGTTTGCGCAATTGTTTAACACACTCTACGCAATCTAAGGGTTAAGGGGAATATATGTATAATAATGTATTCGTCACACATCTCATACTCTATAGCAATAAAGATGGTAAAATCTTATTTAACAGGTGTAGAGCGAAACCAGACGATTAGGGGGATTACAAAATAATATACTTTTTCATTTCAATTCACAATTCATGAATATGCATAATTATAAGCATATTTTATGATATATGCCAAAAGCTCTCCTGCACATAGCACACCCAAAAAAATAATATTTACGAAATTCTGTAGTAATTTCTGTAAAGTTCCGCTAGATGGCAGTGCATGTAGTTCGCGCGCAGATAAACTTTACCGCAACATCTGATCATTGTATTTAAAAAAAATTCGTTTCCTTATTTTTATTTCTTATGTGTTTTTTTATCCATTGAAATTATATTTTCATTATATCTTTCTTATGCTTCAAAATTTTATGTCAAAGTTGTACTACTACCTACATGTAAAGTTGTACTCCATGTAAAATACCCTCTCGTCGTTAAATAAATAAATAAAATTCGTAAATATCTCGGATATGTATCATAGTACATATGTATATACTCGACTACCTTTAACCAGTCATTCTTGACTAATAATTAGAATGTTCAAAATGTAGATTGCATTTTGGTCTCCGGTGCCTTTTTGAAAAATGTTCACATAAAAACATGAAAAATCAGTGGGTATTGAACACTGAGGGTCTAGGACCTGGTCAGGGGGTTGGGCGTTTTCTCGACTGAGTGAGAAGTGACAGTGACGATATGTAATGTATTGTTGCAATGCAATCTAATACCCGATATTAAATTCTCCAAATGAATAGTCCTGCCTACATTACCTATATACCCGGAGGCCGAAGGTACCTACAAATCACCCTCCCACGTGACCCCTTGCCGCGTTTTTTCTAAATTATTCCACTTTTGTTTGACGCATTTCGCTTTGATGTTACCACGACGTGTTGGCAACACACCAAAATCTTGTAGGTAAGTACCTACCGCAAACCCAGTAAAAAGTATTACAGATGGCAATACTGGGGCCAGCTGTGTTGAAATCCCATACATGTGAAGATATTTTTATATTTTTCACCTATCAAAATCAGAACTAGTTATTAATTTTCTAGGAACTTTTCAAAATTTTGAAGATGGAATAATGCCATAGGTGCAATACTAGGTTCGCACGGTAATATTTGTGTTTTGCCTGCCATAGAATTTATTAGGTAGGTACCCCTAATGCCTTGTAGGAAGAGAGGGAGATGGGGCGGTAGGAGCGTGTCCCCGCTTACCGTCCACTAAGCCAGGAAAAACTCACACATTTAGCCGCTCAAACTGGGTTCTTGCTGCAGATGTATGGAAATCAGAACAGACACGGTTAAATTCAGGGCCGGATTTATTCACATCGTAACTTATAATACTTACTTCAAAGAAAATGGTGTTATTATTTCCTTTGTAGTTTTTATTTATGTTCCTTGTTAAAATTGTTGCTGAAATACACGGGAATCTTTTAATAGCGAATGACAGAAATTAAATGGCCGTCAATGATCGCAATTCCAATATCATTGATTTTAAAAATTAGACGCTAACTTATTTATTCCCGAGATAAAATAATAAAAATTGTGAGTACCGCACAAGATTCCCAACTGCTCCCAACCGTCTGGAGCCAGTGAGACTATGGCATCCCCAGTTGGGGTATGTCATTAGGCTGAAGGTAGTGAGGAGGGGAAGGAGATGTGAGTGAGAAGATGGGGAAGTACCTAGCTATTCAGATCTCGTCACCAAACACGGGTAAAATTCCCATGGGAATGTATGGCAAGCGGTATTTTGAAATAGCTAAGGCCACATATATTATTAAAGTATAGCTCCTGTACGAGACTTCAAAAAACAATACATCTATTTATTATAAACCGTTTTAGTGCTAATTAATTTTTGCAAAAATAAATGTAAATTGCCATACACATATTGATTAATTTAGAGGAAAAAATAATGGTGTCAAATAAAACACTCTAATTTAGACAAATATCAATCAATTTTATTAATTCTTTTGGCATTATAAAGAAAAAATGTTTATTGATATGAATATGAAAAAATAAGCATAAAATATCAATTTTATTTTTTTTGAAATTGAAATTGATCATTTGTTGCTTTAGAAAACGCTTTTGTCGGAGGCATTTTGGCAAAATTTGGTGATTCTTCTGTTTCTGAAGATGAAGAGGAGATAGAAGGCTCACTTTAAATTCTCAATCTTTTTATATTATAATACTGCTATCGTCACTATTTGTATCTGTTGTTTCACCTCCCGTATTAGAGATTCCTCTAGGAATCGAATCAACGTTCGAAATAATAGCTTAAATATATTTTTTAAATAATATACTTAAAAAAATGTTATTTTTAAATGTATAAGAATGCACTCTCGTTGCAAATTACGCGCGAGGTTAGCGTACGTCCAATCCCGCGGAGCACCAAAAACACACTAAAACTCGCAGCTCTTTTGCGCTGCGCCGCAATTTTCGATACAAACGATCGCAGCGCTTTTCCGAAGCTTAGCATTCTATCGGTTAATGTTCTTTAATTACAATGATATTGGAATATGGATCGTGTTATTCTTCAATAAGTTACACGCAGATGATCTGTGACCACAAGTTACTTTATTACGATAGTGTTTATAGTAATACCGTCTGATGAATGAAGGGTGCTTGAGTCCTTCTCATTCTGGTCGTTGCCGATCCGCTTCTGTCGCTGGCCTATTGATTCTCGTTGTAAATTTTTTATGATTTTTTTTGCATAAATTTTTGTCTAAATATCCTTTTATCGCAAATATGATATCACCTAATTTCTTTTATGTATTAAATAAACTATCATGTAAAATCATGTAAAAAATTTAATACTATTCGTAGTTTTTATTAATCATTTACAATATTTTAAATAAATTTGTTTCTTCGATGTAACTGTACTTTAAAAAAATGTTACTAATTTTAATAGACAATGTAAACTTTATATGGCCAAGTTCACTGTTAATGGATGAAAGCCAAAATAAATAATTAAAAAATAGTTATAATTATCTTCTAATATAGTATAAAGTGGAGTGTTCAGTTTTCTTCCGATACTTAAAAGAAGAGGAAGGTCACTGTCTACAATTTCAAAAAAGTGTGAGCGAAAAAAGTGTGAATTTCAAAAAAGTGTGAATTTAAAAAAAGTGTGAATTTCAAAAAAGGGTGAAGTGTGAAGCGAAAAAAGTGTGAATTTCAAAAAAGTGTGAATTTCAAAAAAGTGTGAATTTCAAAAAAGCGTGAAGCCCGGGTAACGCCGGGTCATTGAGATGACATATAAATAAGAGTGTCTTTGGCGGACGCCGGGTGGGCGGCGTGGTTTCGATTTGTATACAAATCTACAGTTTTATTCCAAGGCTAATGAAATTTTGTACACTTGACCCAGGAAACAGAAGAAAGGTCACTGTCTACATAAGATTTAAAAAAACCACTTTAAGCAGAATTTTGATACTTCTTGATGCAGTCTTGCACACTTCAAAAAATATAGGAAAATTACCTACTATATCTATTTCGATTTCTATATCTGATTTCTAAAAACTCTATTTAAAGCGGGAAACAACGGGGACTTCATTTTAATTTTTTATTTTATGGGTTTTTCCATCCTCTTACTAGCTAGGGCTTGTAACAATACCCTTTTATGTGTCTAACTAACTAGTACTGTGGCTCATTTGGCCTTATTACTATTAACATCTGATGGTTGTATTTATTTGACTGATTTAACGTTACATTATTGTATATTATGAGGAAACATTCTTAACTGGATAAAAAACCTCATACAAATCACAAGAAAAATAAAAACAATAAAAACAATAATAATATTAAATTTATTTCACATAAAATCATACAATAAAACATTCGGAAACTTTCACTAGCCGACTATGAATGGATCCTGTTTTAGGCCAGTCAAATTGATAAGTTTAGTTCGTATCATAATTTAGCACTTAATATAAAATAAAACAGGTAAAGTAAATAAAAGCCAGATGGTAATAATAAAAAGACAGATCACAGCATGAGTTGTAAGGTAGAAAAGTGGGAAGGGTAGTGTTATAAGTTTATAATCTAGTTGGGTGATTAGAAAATGATCAATAGCATTGATTAATAATGTATAGATTAATAAAGAATAGACGATTGTTTCAGAGGTGATAAATATGTATTTTATGGACTTTAACGGATTATGTATGAGTGTTTTGGCAATTATGTATGGTTCCATGATAACTCAACACAGTGACAATTCAACACACTTTTAAAAAGTGATATAAAGTCATTAGAAACGATGATTTTTTTAAAATTTAACCAACCTAACCTAACCTAACTTAACCTAACCTACTTAACCCAGTTAATAAAGTTTTTGTTTCACCACTTTCCATGACTTTATATAACTTTTTAAAGATGTGATGAATTATCATTGTGATGATTTATCCGGTCACCATTATGAACATATATTTTTTATAATGAGATTATCTATTGATCAACATATCTTAACTTTTGACCCTCCCTAAATCAAGTAAAACATTTGTACTTTTCTTTTTCCAAGCATTGGGAATGATATAATTTAGGTCCTAAGTACGAGAATTGCCGTTGCCCAAGGGACGTCGAGGTTTCTATTGGGACTATTGGATTATTCCTTGAACGTCGGGTGTCGTGAAAGTGGTTGATAAGTTTTTATTGGGACTATTGGATTATTCCTTGAACGTTGGGTGTCGTGAAAGTTGTCGATAAGTTTTTATTGGGACTAGTGGATAATTTCTTGAACGTCGGGTGTCGTGAAAGTGGTCGATAAGTTTTTATTGGGACTATTGGATAATTTCTTGAACGTCAGGTGTCGTGAAAGTGGTCGATAAGTTTTTATTGGGACTATTGGATAATTTCTTGAACGTCGGGTGTCGTGAAAGTGGTCGATAAGTTTTTATTGGGACTATTGGATAATTTCTTGAACGTCGGGTGTCGTGAAAGTGGTCGATAAGTTTTTATTGGGACTATTGGATAATTTCTTGAACGTCGGGTGTCGTGAAAGTGGTCGATAAGTTTTTATTGGGACTATTGGATAATTCCTTGAACGTCGGGTGTCGTGAAAGTGGTCGATAAGTTTTTATTGGGACTATTGGATAATTCCTTGAACTTCGGGTGTCGTGAAAGTGGTCGATAAGTTTTTATTGGGACTATTGGATAATTTCTTGAACGTCGGGTGTCGTGAAAGTGGTCGATAAGTTTTGAACTTTTTACTCAATTTTACCATTATGATTTACTGAATGTAAATATTTCATCTTTCATCGTTGGACTGCATCCTTTTCGCTTTGGTGGTCCTGCTGCACCTACATATCTGTGTTTACCTTTATATCTACCTTTTGGAAGAAAAGCAGTTGGGTAAAAAACAGTTTATGAAATGTTACATTTTTTTATGAAAACAGTACCTAAATTTCACCCCCCCTTCTGTGTTAAAAGGATACATTGCTACTAGGTATATCATACATTAATGGTTGGTTATTAATGAAAATATTGTGATTGTAAGAGTTAATAATGACAGTAAAATTGGTATCTAAAGCTCCAAAGATGACGAAGTTATGAGCTTTCAAAGTGAACTTAGGTAAAATGGCCACTGTAAATACCCGCGACGTTACGATACACAATTTAGTACAATTTTATCACGCTTATCGGTCGACTTCAGTATTGATTTAGATTCAGTATTGTTTCGAATGTAACATTTGAAAATAACCTGAAATTTCGTTGTAGGAGACAACCTCTTTCAATCGATTTTACCATTATTCACACCTGATTCCGGTTCTGCGCGAAATATAAAATTAATCCTCTTTGTCGCCTGGCGCAGGAGGTACCTGCCGGTTTTAAAAGCCTGACTGTCTGATGCCGCCATTTTTCTTTTTTCACACCATGGTAGTACCTACTCAGGGGAAAATTACACATTTACCCGCCAACAAACTTTTATGGTACTACATTTCATTATGAATACAAGAAATACGAGGTGGGCGTGTTTCATGATCCAAAAGTCTATTAAATCGGGCCTTCAGTTTCCAATACAAAACTGTGCATCATCAATATAATGAAAATTAAATGTGATAGCGATATACGATAGTATAAGAGAGATAGAGTACTTGCTAAATGGGCTAGAACTAACAACCATGTGTCAGTGGGCGGCATTGGTTTCCATTCATATCTTCATAGGAGGCATTTCTAGTGTATTATCTATTCATTGCATATTACCGATGTAAAAAATAAATGTATTTGATTTACCATTTGACCTGTGAATTTAGGTACCTAAAAATAAATGTATTTGATTTACCCTTTGACGTTTGGATTTAGGTACCTAAAAATAAATGTATTTGATTTACCCTTTGACCTGTGGATTTAGGTACCTAAAAATATAATTGAATTTATTATGATGAACTTATTGAAGTTTTTAAATCTCATTGTAATATTTAATCAATGAAGAAGATAATGTCACCGTTGATTTTTTATTTTCGGTTGTTGGTGCATGAGTAAGTAAGTAATATGAAATATTCCTGCGTAATGCCTAACATTACTCAAGTGCAATGAACTTTTGATTTTCAAGATTGGAATTACTTATCACATCAGACAATCAATAAAGTAAGTACCTACCAAAATTATTTTAGCAATTGTTTTGTTCAAATGCTTGACATATGCTTAGATGAATTCATGGGGTGAAGGTAGGTTACTGTTACTAAGAAAACGTGCGCGCTTTCACTGAACTAAGTCCAGTTGGGCACACTTTGGGACACACCAGTTCATATACATTACACCTGTACATATCCTTTGAATGGATACCCTTATAAGTGGTGCTACATTTGTTGTTCAATTAATGTGAATATTACACTCGGCGTCACACAAATCGCACATCTTCGAAAAAAGTTTCAAGCGTAAGTTTTCCAGAGCCAATACATTTAACCCAAACAATATCGATATCTAATTATTGAAGACAGTATTAGCGATTCTTAAACACCTCGGCAAGGCAAGGCTTCAAATTCTAGATGTGATCGTACCATTTTCTGATTTTTCTATTTCGAATTTTCGTTTAAGAATCGCTAATATTGTCTTCAGTTATTAAATATTAGAATTTGAGGTTTTACTCACTAAGTTATTCCAAAAACGGTGATATACGGATTATCCAAATATCATTATAAGATTTTGCAATTGGTGCGATTTTTGTGACGCCGAGTGTATGAATATAAAGTGTATTGTATTTTATAATGTCATTGGACGGATGTCGAATTTTTCAAGGTTACTAACTTTTGATGGGTAAATTCTTGGAGGAAGTACATATCATTCCTCCAGGGGTAAATTTCTTCTTTTGAAGGCAATGGATCCAAAGGCAAATATATATTTTTTATAAATACTCTCAGCTGCGCAAATCCTACATTTCCAATATCCCGTAATTTTTCACTGGTGTGCGATAATAATTCAGGGTCGTAAGTTTTTTTATTAAAATGTGAATACCGCACAAGAGCCCTAACTGCTTCCAACCCTCTGGAGCCAGTGAGACTATGGCATCCCCAATCGGGGTATGTTGTGAGACTGAAGGTAATGGTGAGGGTCAGGAGATGGGGGAGGAGAAGGTGGGGCTGGCATCCTCTTGACGTACACCGATTGAGGATGCCATAGTCTCAAATGCTCTCAACCATCTGGATATAAAAAATGAAAGGAAGGAGAGGAGGTTCCGGGGAGAAGAAAGGTATGATGGGTGGGTAGTAATCTAGTAATCAGGTTTTAAAGACATTTTATAAGTTCACAGCAGTTAAGAGCCAGTCCCCGGAGAGGGGAAGGTTCAATTCTCAGTAAACCAAAAAAAGTAATTTTAAAATTAAAATGTATTAAGTAAATGATTGTATAAAACCTTAGTCATTGTACAGGTTGATTTATTTCAATAAACAGACTTTTTAGATTAACTTTCTTTATTTGGTATGTAATATTAGCAGTAGACAGTTATCCTATTTTAACATTTAATTTTTAACAGGTATTTAATGAGTATTTTTAATACATAATGTTTTCTTAAATTGCATCATAACAATTCAGTTAAACAATAATATTATTATAAATATGATTTTACAGTAGGGAACAACTACTTTATAAACAAATGTTGCTTTGATTTGAACTTATAACTACCTACCTATAACAACGGCAGACAGTTTTATTATTTTCTTTCTAATCGCTTATTTTTTGTCACTGAACAGTTTAAATATCTGGGAAAAAAGGATTTCCGTGCCTTATCTTCTGAACTGATATTTCAATGATGTGAATGATATTGCAAGCTAGAAATAATTGCGTAAACGGTCAACGTCATGACAAAACTTGGTGTGCAAATGTAATGATACCAGAGCTCACCGTTCCAGCTCTTTTGCTCGTTCAGACAAACAGATTTCTATTGAAGATTGGAGATAACTTAAATACATCTATTCGACTACATATTCATTCATCACTTTCGTTCGCGGTGATGAATGAATATGCAAATTTTGGAAGCGGAAATTAATCCACTTCCCGACATTCCTTGTATTCTCTTGATAACGCTACAGCAGTTAATAGACGAAATAAATTTCAGTCCTACCCGATCGGCATTTGGCGAGATTAGTAGAGTTTTAGACTAAGGTTCCCGTGTAGGAATATATATTTAGTTCTAATAGACATTTTAAATTATGTATTATGTTAAAAAAAACCTTGTTGTTTACGGTTTAATTTAATACGAAACATGGACTTGTAACAGGAAAACTTCATAGGCAATATTATTGATATAACATGAGCAAAGGAATCAAATAATAATTCAGGCCAAAATCTAATAAAAACCATTATTCCACATGTGTATGAAGATATGAACTGTTCATATAATTATTACAAAATTTAGAATATATTATACATCCATGTATTTTTATTTATAACTTTTTTTAATAACCTACACATAATTCCATTGTAATCAATAATTATTTGACCTGATTTCAGTATGCAGTTCAAACATGAACAACGCCAACGTAAAATAATAATTTACCATTTCGTCACGTCAAACTGTCAAACGGTTCCATGCTAATTCAACACAGTGACTATTCACACACTTTTAAAAAGTGATATAAAGTCATTAAAAACGATGAAAAAATTATTTTTTTTAACCTAACCTAACCTACTTAACCCAGTTAATAACAATTTTATTTCATCACTTTCCATGACTTTATATAACTTTTTAAAGATGTGATGAATTATCATTTTGATGATTTATCCGGTCACCCTGTCAAACACGTCAAAGTGTACACCAATGGCTTTATAGTTTACGAAGATTTAAATGCCAAATTCATAGATTTACAGCTAGTAACAATTTAGGCATCAACTGAAAAATAATTAATTTGAATTAATCTCGTCGTATTACAACGTGCACTGTATATACTATCTGAGTAAATGTAATACAATCGAATTTAACTATTTAGTAACATATACTTATTTACATTTTAGTTTATAACATTTTTGGAAGTAATTAAATCTACCGGAGAGTAGTGGGGCCATCGACCAAATAAAACTACATAAATGAGTGGGACGCATAGGAAGGTGTTTATTTTATTAATCTTCGTGCAGTTCTCCCAAAACTTCAACGTCGCTTGAAGAATCTCTTCCATCCTCGCTGAGTTCCTCGTCGTTTTCTTTTGCCACAGAGCCTCTCTTACTTTTCACATAATCCACCACTAGTTCCAGTCCTATTAGTGCTCTGAGGTCTTTCCTCCTTTTCTTTTTTGCCTCAGACGAGTCAGAATCGTTGGCGCCGTCCAAATCGTCACCGATTTCCTGTTCCGCTCTCTCCATCGCTTCATCCTTTGCGTCTTCCTTCGAGTGATTAGACAAATCGGCGTAAATACGTTTAAGGTTCTGCATGACGTAGTGGGTGCTGGTGGTGTTTTTACCGCAGATATTCCTCTCGTGTAATTTAACGTCCACATCGTCATAATACTTCATGTTGAATTTGTTATTTCCGCTATGGCAGAGATTGATAGGAAAGTGTTTCCCGTTGGCTTCTCTCGGTTTCGGCACGGAAAACGCAGACACATGTCGGCTTGACTTAACACTATCTTTGAAAGCAGACGAGTTGTTATTATCTCCCCCCATCTGGGCAATCTGATTGCTTAGATTCAGCTCAGGTGCTGTAGTTTCCTGGTGACCAGGATGAGGGTTGACGTTCAAACTTAAGTTCTGAGCTTCCTTCGCTCCGTGCTTCCTATCGTATATGTGGCCTGAAACTCGAAGATCGATGAAGAAGTTGAGAGGGTCGATTCCATAAGGAGATGGGTATAGGGGAGGATACCACAGCGGTGGGGGAGGGGGTGGTAGAGACAGAGCAGGAGGGGTGGGGCCAGTAGCCGGGTATTTCTCTTCTTTTAACTGTGTTTGGCCTTCTGATGTCTTGGGACTCTTCCTCATCTTAGATTGCAAGTCCAGTTCTGGAGATCCAGATTTTTCTTCCGCTTCCACTTTTTCAGAGAATTTGAAATTAGGCATTTGCCTCGAATAGTTGTTCTTGTTTATTGTAAGTTCTAATGGCTTCTCGTACAATTGTTGATTCTTGTTGATATCTCCAATTGCTTCTGCGTACTTGTCATCGTATATGTGTTGTCTTTCTTCTTGAATGGGCATGTTTCTATTATTCCAGAGGTCAGATCGGTGCGCCCATTCCTGTTTAGCTGGAGTTCCTTCTATAGGTGGGGAGATTTTGCTTTGGTTCCAGGATCTTTTCCTCGATCTTCTATGTCCTGGTTGTTGCACCACTCCTTGGTTTTGTCTGTTGGGTTCGTTATTGTTTTTGGCGTGAACGAATGACCTCAGCATTTCACTGAAAAAGTAGGAGTGAGGAACGAGGGGCATGTTGTATAGGTAAGGCGGGGTAGCGGCCAGTAACCTGCTGACTAGTTCTGCGCTCCGGATGTCTCCCGATCTTTCCACACCACCCGCTCCACCCACTCCTCCCAATCCACTCCTGAGGCCCCCAGGTCCGGATACCGGACCATTACCACCGCCATTGGCTGCACTCATGGTACTGATTTCTGTAAGAAAAGAAAAAACATATTTAAAAAAAAACAATGTATTCGGTGCCTTTGCACTCTTTGCCACTTACTGGGTAATGGTACGTAGGTACGCGATAATGCGTGTTTCCACCTCGTCTGTAATCTATTTCAGAGAACACTAAGAACAACTGTTCTATGCCATAGAATGCCCGATAGAAATAGAATGTCAATGTTGAATTTGATTGATTGAAAACTTTGACTTTTGTTCATTTCTCTATAGAATTGACCTTAGAATAGAGCAGTGTGAACATGCACTAATTCCTTTCCATTTCGAAAACTTTCGATAGATCATAGGGGAAATAGATCGTCAAATAGGTCCGGTGGGTTCTCAGCTTAAATAATGAAAGTTATTAGGTACTAACTACTAATAAATGCGAATACTTGCTCAATATTAAACCCTGACTATAAAATACAAAGCAAGTGCGTGTGAGCTGAGACACGTGTCTGCAAATATTGTTCGCAATTTATAACGAAATCCTTTCATAAACCTCTCATTCAACATTTAAATTAGGGATTGATTTTCCGCCTCCCGCGACTCGGCAACTAAGTAGGTACCTGCTTTGATAATCTACGGTATCATCTTTTATATTTTTAGCGAGCAACACCGCGTCTCCGCGGTAGGAACTGGGTAGGTGTAGGTTGGAATATAAATATTATATAATCCTATCAGAGCGCGGGAGTGTGTCAGAATCAGAGCACGGGGCGATGAGTTTTGGAGGGATAGGTTTACGTAGGTACGAGTGTACTCCAGCCGTGGGTATTATGTCATTGTATAATAATATCTTTGCGAGGCGAGTGCCGCAAATGCGGAAATAGGCAAAGCGTTTTGCCAATTTCGCTCCAGCCGAGCGGCAGTGCCCGCAGTGGCGGGGAGCCTGCAAAGCGCGCCAAAGGATTTCCCGCCAGTCGCCATTTTTAAAGCGCTTCGATGAGCCCCGTTAAAGCGGGCCCGATTACGTGGACGATAAACGTACTAACCAGGTAGATCTCTCGCCTGTTTGAGGATCAAGGATGGACATTTTACACGGAATACTTACAATAAAAAATAATAATTGTGTAAACGAGTATCGATGACCGCCGATCTTATTAATTTCTTACATAATAGTTCTCATTCTTCATAAATAATAACAGAGCAACGAAACGAGATTTTTTTAAAATAATTGTATACTTCATATTACTTTGTACTTTTCTTTCGTATTAGTACGAAATCAAATGTATGTACGATCTGCCACTTACGGCATTTATACAAGTAGGATTTGTTGTAAGAGTGTTGCCATCTTCATGGCAACTATTTCGAAGATATAAGTAAATAGGTGCCTACCTACTTATCTACGAACATAATATATTTTGAGGGTTAAGAAATCAATAGATATCTAACGCATTTTGATAGGAAAAATGTATTTTTCCAATTTAACATAATACCTACTCAAAAATAGTAATTTGTCGCCCCTGTGGAAAGAAGCTTATTGTGTCGCGGATTGAGTCCCCTCCACTTTACCCCCTCTCCTTCTCCTCCCACTTGACAGATTTCCACACAGCATTTAGCACACAACCACCCGACGACAGCATATTGAATTTGACGGCAAGCACTGCCATACGCCATACTGCCGCACAATGAGGTGGGTAGATAGATTTCTTTGAGATAAAGTCTGCAACGGTGTGATTCATTATTAATAAAACGAGGTATATTTTTTCTTCGTGAATATGCTTTAAAATAAATATTCTTGAATTGAATGTCGTAGTCGCTAATTCCCGGTGTCCGCAAAATAGTGGTATACGCGCGAAAACTGGTAAATCTACATCACAGAGAACTCAGAAAAATGTTTTTATGTGCATTTTGATTATTTAAACTTATTTCTTTCTTTTCTTTTTTTTTAAATACATAAACGGCTATACTGCCTTTTATAAATAAACATATAATAGAGTACAAAAGTAAGAAAAATAATATCATTATATAATAGTAGTTTTAAACTTAAAAATAACATACAATTATTTTGTGTATCACAACCAAAAATAACAAAAAAAAACAATGAGAAATATCATCATTTCATTTCAACATGTCCATATTGCGTATTTAAAGTTACATTATGGAAAAATAATTTTTGAGTGCATGTTTATATTGCGCTAATTTTAAGAAATAAATGTCGCCGATGTTAGCATGTTCATTTCCCAAAATGTGTAATCGACTGATTGGTGAGTAATAATGTGATAATGTATATAATGTTTATATTTCATAATTAAAGGGCACAAATTCTTTTGGAACCAAGATTTCTTCGACGGATTTTAAAAGATAACAGATAGAAAACGAAAGCTCAAATAAAAAAAGGGTTGTAGGAAGCACAAAATCGACTCCAAATGTGATATAGATTCACCAGTTGCCCGCTTGTAACACTAGTTTCCGGACACCGCGTATGAAAGGCTAGCAGTCCACAGTGGGATACTGATACCAACCCCGAAGTGCGAAACTGGCCGAGGAAGTATAAAAATGAACCGAATGCAGTAGAAATGAAAACAAATTTGATGAAAGCGTAACGAACAAGATTAATGGTAGAAAAAGTAGGGGGCGTCCGAGAAAATATGGCACGACAAAGTAATCAAATACTTGGGTCACATCAACAGTTAAAATAATAGAAAAGTGAAATGACACGATGCTCGAATGTGACAGAAGAAATGATCGTGTGCCATGACAGAATTGCGTAAAGGTCTTTCCTCGGGAATGTTATTTAGTAGTTGGGCTAATGACATATATAGAATAATATATACGTATATAGATGGGTTGATTTGTAATAGTTGTAAGATAATGGTTGCGAATGTCTTATTATTTTCTTAGTAAAATAATATAATATCCTCCACATAATCCCGCGAGGAGATATCGAGTGTCACAAATTATCGTGAGACAGTCTTCAATGATCATTATCTCGTTACACAAAGATGGATTTTAGTATTTTCGGGTACAAATCTCAACGTCTAGTAATATCAATAATTTCGTTTGAAGTTATCAGTACAACTTAGAAACTACTTTGCGTTATTTTAAAGATAATTTCGATAACTTGTCATCTTTCCCGAGCACGAATGCAAATCTTTAACGTACAAACAAAAGTTCATGTCGTATAAATTAAGAACACTGTCATTGTGAACTATTGTTTCTTCGTTGGCGATCTGCAGTCATGCTTGGGAACTATGACAAATTACCGATATCATCGATAACATCTTTAGGAAGGTAACACATTTCGCTATACGCATCATGTCTTGTCCTATTTCAGCATATCGCTCGCCATAAACTACCAATGAGAATGTATGGCGAGCGATATGCTGAAATAGGAAAGGCCACTAGAATATGGCGGTCACAGGGATTATCGTTCGACCATGCTAGATATCATGAAGGGGTAGCTAATTTTGTTATTTTCAAACAGATAACGTATAATCTGAACAATCATTTGTTGTTTTTTCCTTGAATTATTTTACACCGTGGATTTAACAACATGTGTTAATTCTTGTAGAATCCATCAGTATGGGTAAGATATAAGAGCAAGGCTACAGAGATATCAAAGCTTCCAGCGTATCTCGCTTTAAGCGTCTCCATTGTGTATCTTTACCGGGATGTATTTAATCTGTTTGCACGCTCGGGGATGGGGTGTGGGGCGGACCGCGAATCACTCCGAGGGGGTTCCCAGGGGTAGAAAAGAATTCCCATCACATATTGTAGTATAGTATGCAGAGTGCGGTACCTCCTGGCCGTTCTGCTCCCCTGGTAGCTGGTAGTTGCGAGCATTGTTGTATAAAATATGGAGGAATAATAATATGTTTCGATTAAGGCACAGAGTGATAAGATTTATAGAGGTTTCGCTGATGTATTATTTGTACAACGATCCGCACGATTTCATCACAAAAGAGGTATGAGCTACTACACTCTGTTTATCATAAATATTACTCATATTTCCCTGAAAGTGATTTGTATTTCTTACATAGTCGAACATTAGTATGTACTTAAGGACAGGGGCGTCGCCAGCATCCAAGGTAGGGACAGGATAGGAACATGGAAGCAGTCGGAATAAACTAGAAATATGTTCATACAAGATGACGGCTTGCACGGGGTTATCATCAGAGCTTTGGGAGTTTGGAGGCTCCTTTTGAAAGCCGTAAACCTACAGGAAAACACAAACGATAGTTTTTCTATAATTTTATTTAAGGGGTCGTGCAAGATAGTGCTATGCCACCGAATTTAAACGGGCTTTAAAAACAAAATTATTTAAAAAATCTTACCATTCATAAATTTTAACTTCTTTTCAATATTTTATAATAAGCCATATTGTAAAACTTCCGGTAATTGTTTGGTTTCGGTTGTCTCCTTATTGTACCTTTTTAAAGTGTCTGCTCAGAAAATTCTCATTTCTGAGCATAAACTGCCTCCTGTTTTACGAGTATATTATGTTTTAGTTTTAATATTCGTGTTTTGTCCTGTCCTGCTGTTATTGTTATTCTAAGTTTTGTCATCACTTTGTATAAACAGTGTATTTAATGTTATAATATTAGATCTGTATTTGGGTAAGGCACACTGTAAAAATGATTTTAAGAACCACTAATACTGAATTACCATTTTTTTAAAGTTTGTTATACGAGTGGTTAAGCGCACTTGAAGTGAAATGACACTAAACTGCGCTATATAAAAGCCATTATTTATTATTATTATTAATCTTAATTTTGAGATATATGAGCATTTAAAAGTTAAAAATAATTGAAAAATATCATAATACCGCTATCATCATTTTGAATTGTTGTATTGGCAAACCATCTCATTGAAACCATACATTAAATAAAAAAAAGCAGGGGACAGGTTACTTCATAAAAATTCAATAGGGATCGTACTGGATAACTTGGAGGCACTAGAGTGGTACGGAAATGCAATAGGGATCGTACTGGATAACTTGGAGGCACTAGAGTGGTACGGAAATGCAATAGGGATCGTACTGGATAACTTGGAGGCACTAGAGTGGTACGGAAATGCAATAGGGATCGTACTGGATAACTTGGAGGCACTAGAGTGGTACGGAAATGCAATAGGGATCGTACTGGATAACTTGGAGGCACTAGAGTGGTACGGAAATGCAATAGGGATCGTACTGGATAACTTGGAGGCACTAGAGTGGTACGGAAATGCAATAGGGATCGTACTGGATAACTTGGAGGCACTAGAGTGGTACGGAAATGCAATAGGGATCGTACTGGATAACTTGGAGGCACTAGAGTGGTACGGAAAAGGTGACGACCAAGTCATCACCAATCAAATCAATAGGGATCGTACTGGATAACTTGGAGGCACTAGAGTGGTACGGAAAAGGTGACGACCAAGTCATCACCAATCAAATCAACTAAAATAGAAGCCCAATGCTTAGGTTGTCAGTGAATAGGTACTATATTCCCAACCCCTACCTACTCCTACAACCCCTTCCATTGGAACTCAGCCCAATTTCTTGCAACCCTTATAAGCTTAATATATTGATAACACATGTTGGCATTAAGTATTAAAAAAGTGGTGTTTACTAAGTTTATTGTTTTATTTTAAATTGATTGTTTCATTCACAAACAGCTGGAAAAGCGCCGAAGATGAAAAATATCTAGGTCGAAACGTAAACAATGCTTTCGTTTTTTTGTTTTTCGAAGCGTAAGTATTTTAACAATATTTAGATGAAACTCCTTTAGTATTTTCTTACACTGAGATATAACAGTACTGTTTTATTGCTTACATTTTTCTGTGGTATCCCCAATTGGGGTAGATCAAAGATATGAGGGTTGATGCTTATATTGTGTGGGTGTAGGGAGTGAAATATGAATTATTACACTCACAAACAACATAGTAAAAGTAATGGCGAAAACTTACTAGGTCTAAGCGCAAACCAATAAATACTTACGATTATATCTAACAATATTTAGACGATAATCCTGTAGTATTTTCTCAAACGGAAATATTTGTGTGTTTTTTTAAATTGAAATCTTAAAAAATATCACTTTAACAGGCTAGTAGTCGCTCCCTCTCTCTGCTGTGGAGTTAATTTAAAAAATATATTTTCATAATTTTCGTTTAATTATTGTAGTTTTTTTTAATATTAGCGCGCTTCCTCTAACATTCGTATTTACATAATATTTCCCTTTCAAACCATCTTTGAACTTACTACGGGGCCTTAAAACAATATTATTTATTTGGATTCTAATTATTATTACAAATTAAATGCTTTTTTCAGATTCCGTGAATTTATTTCAACACAATTATCTATTATAGAATTTTTACAATACAAAATCAGTTAACGAATCTATTCCAACGCAATAAACTAATAAATGTTTTTAGACATATTGATATATTATTTGGGAGCAATAATATAGTTGAATCCATATTCCGGTGCAGTAATATATGTATTAAAATTAGTGAGCCTATATTTCAACGTCACAAGATTCCCTGCTGTACTACTTCGAGGAGGTACATTTCCCATCTGAACGTATCTTTAACCGCCCATCTTTCATCGCATATCTACAATATTCCTGTGTATTACATGTTCCTCACTTCGGTGAGTGAAGTGAGGAACATGTAATACAATATTCCTGTGTATTACGTGTTCCTCACTTCGGTGAGTGAAGTGAGGAACATGTAATACAATATTCCTGTGTATTACGTGTTCCTCACTTCGGTGAGTGAGTCGAGTGGTGGGTGGTTTGTCTCAACTCAGTAGGAGGTGGAGAAATTCATATAAAAGGTAAATGGATTTCACACACACAATTAAATAAAACTAGGAAGACATCCAACGCTTTATATCCCCTACTTCACTCCAACGCTAAAACTTCAATTCAAAACAAACTTCTAATCTACAAATCACAGGTATAGGCCCCATCATGACTTACGCCTCACTAATAAGGGGCACGGGAAAAACAATAGTCTTGCATCATTCCAGAATGCCACACTTAGAAGAAACACCAAAAGCCCCTGGTTTGTCCGAAATAACATGATTAATTCAGGTACGAAAATCCCTCCACTGAAAACCCACACGGTAGAATTAGCCAGGTCCTTCTATTCGAAACTTCCTATGCATTTAAACCCGAGCATAGCATGTCTCGGGCGCTCAAGTCCCGATGATAATCGCACATATCCATTCCCAGTCTCTATTATATTCCCCCCTTGATGAGTGGACTCAAATAAAAGACCAAATATACAGAAAATATAGTATAAAATCTTAAAATAAAAAACACTTACTTCTAAAGTAAATTTTAAAAAACAAAAGAAAAAAAAAAAACAAATAAATAAAATATAAATACCTAAAGTAAAAAATACAAAAAAAGATAGTATTTCAGCCCTATAAGTTGCGATAGGCAGCCCACTCATCGGGTAGAAAAAAACCATCCCTCACCAGTTCATGAGACATGGAGATTGATTTCCCCGAAACTCAGAATTGCAAAATAAGATATTATGACACACACAATTCATACTGCAGAATTAAGCCTTGCGATAATGCATATATGTAGTTTGGGCATTTGTTCGTGTCTTTATGGTAGTTTCATATTCAGGCTTTTAAGGCTAAGCTTAATGCTAAATCACTATTTTGATTAATCTTTATAACGATTTGGTTTACCAAAAAATTTGATTTAGATAAATTTAAGGTTTTCCTAACGTTTCGCTTGAGTAGAATACAAAGAAAAAATAAAGAACTCAATAAAATATATAAATATAAATATAATACATAATAAAATATAACTACTAAATTTTTTTTTCAGTAGAAATGTATGAATGCGTAAAGGAAACAACTTTTAAAAATTACAGTATTATTAGCTAAGATTATCTGTGACAGTTTCACTTGATTAACTTTTTTGCTTTCTTATAAAATTATTTACAAAATAAATAAAAACAGTTTTGTGGTTGAAATCGAACGTTTCTAGACTCCGTTTGTCAAGCGATTTTAATGCCTATTACCTACGATATAAGGTATACCAAGAATAAACACATTTTTGGCTTGTAGCTTCCTTTTAAATATTTTTACCTGCAAGTCCCAACACGACGCCCGACTGCAAATTTCTCAAAGCTTCCGAATTATTTTGAATGTTTATTCTTTTTGAAGATGTCGTAAAAACAAATACCAAATAAAATTATCTTTCAGATTTTTGTATATAAAATTAATATTGATAGGTATTTCTAAATAATAAAAATTGAATATCAAATATGAATATGCAAATTTTTTAATCACACACTTTGAAAATTTTTAGAATTTATTCATAGAATCAAGTATAAATATGTTATTATAACTGAGTAAAATAATAATAAATATTTCCAACGAAGAACAAATCGCATATCTCCGCAAAATAGAATAAAATATATATTAAATACTTTTATTTAATATATTATATACTTTTATAATAACTGAACGCCCCAGTTAGTTCTGTCCTTCAGAGACTCTTATGGAATACGATGTGTGGTTATCTCCCGAGACATGAAGGGTTGCAATCACAGACATAGGAATTAATAGACGAGAAGATAATGGCGAGGGGTAAAATCAACTGTTGAAGAACGAAGTGAGTGAAGCTGACTGTGATTCGTCAATAAATCAATCTGACAGTAAATAGGCATCTCGCATTATAATATCACCATTTACTTCTTAAAAGTAAAATCTGCTTTTGAATGAATAGACATTTTTACATGGGAGCGTAAATTACTCGCCACGTTATGAACAAATTTGCGAAGTCCGAATTCGGCAAAAAAATTCGGTTCTATTTTCAGAGTCGAATATTTCGTTTAAGTATTTAGTTAAGACACTTTTATAAATGTTCATAATTTACTTCCCAGCAACCAACCAGATTTGTGTTTCGCGTCCAGACGTTTCTCGGTGTGATAGTAACAACTGATTCATATTATACGATGTGAATATGCTTAAAATAAAGTAAAATAATGCTTATATATGGAATGTAATACGACAATTGGGTTTATTCTCTTTTTCACATCTATTTTTACAAGTTTTCATAGTACAGGTCAACATTTTGCCGTGTTATTTCGTAAAATGAACCGATGATGCCTCGACCATAGTTCGCACAAGAATGATGACGTCACGTTTTCAAATTTCACTTGAGGCCATACGCGAGCACAGCCGGCTCCAATGGAACCGGTATGGGGAGGGGGGATAATACGCTTTTAATCACTTAGGGCAGGTCTACTAATATTCATATGTCTATGGTTGCAATGTAAAATTAAATACTGAACTCTCTAAACGTTGATGTTCTAACTTACTTACCAATCACAGCGGGTATGCATACAAGTGAAGTGACACATAATACAACTCTGTCTTAGAACTCATTCATTGTCACATTTACATTGTTTGTACCCACTCCTCTGTTATGTATTTAGACATATCTACACATTTTATTACAAACGATTACAATGGAGTGCTGGTACCTACCCTGATGTATGGAAGTGAGGGAAAGGATGAAAGTAGACTGAATGCTGTAGAAATGAGATCCCTGAAGCGTATGTGTGGTAAAACCATGCATGATCGTGTGATAAATGTGGAGATCCGCAAAGAGTGCAAGGCTGATGTAAGCGTAATGAGTAAGATTAAGAAAAGGACGCTTAGATGGTTTGGCCATGTAGAGCAAATGAGCGAAGAAAGGAGTGTAAGGAGAATATATGACGCAAATGTGAATGGTAGCAGAAGTAGGAGACGCCCGAGTAAGACATGGCACGATTAAGTGAATCAGATACTTGAGTCGGGCCGTGTCAAGTGTCAGAATAATAGAAGAGTATGTATGAGACGATCGCGATGTAAGAATGTGAATGAGGCAAGAAGCGTGTGGTGTGACCGAGTTGTTTGGCGGTCCGTCCTCCCTGCCTACCCCTGCGGAGAAACGGCGTGATGGTTAGTTAATTAGTTAGTTAGATAAGGTAGGTAGGTACAGTAGTTGAAATACGAAGGTCTGTACAATATTATAAGTTAACATATTATTCCGGCTCTTGACACGCTACGGTTTCTGATTCAGGCAAGAAATGATTTTTTTCGTTCAATTTTTAAAAGTTAAGTTTTGAGTCTATAGTCTAAAGATATTTAACTTCTCTTCTCCTTTTTTATGGTTTCTTTATTAGTAAAAAATCATTTATTTATTTTAATTTATTGAGTTTCAGCCATTTTGACAAAGTATTCAAATCACTATTTATTGTATTCTTATATTTAACTTCTGCAATATAAATCGGTGCATCGTCTGTTTTATTTTGCATGTTTAAGTATTTTTACTAAATGTAGATCAATATCGTGCCCAAAAATGATCCTTGCGGTACACCCAGAGTGTTTTCAATCGAATTTGATACAGTGTTCTTTATTTGCTTTTTTGTTGATCGGTTGATTATACAATTTAAAAAACTTTTTTTCTATTATTTCATAAGCCCTTTGAAAATCTAAAAACACAATATACAAGCTAATCGTATTGTATCAATTACTAATTTTAAGGTTGTTTTACCTGAACTATTGTTCCCAAATCCAGTTTGTTAAACACAAAGGATTCTATTTTTTATAATCAAGTTGAGATTTAATGAATTCATTTATAAGAATAATTGAATTGGGGATTCATCCTTTGTCAAATGCAAATAAAGAGAACATACCTACCGCTGCGATCACTGTCCATGTCTTCTATATTATTTATACAGCGTAGCACATTGTTAGCACTGCAACATCCATCTCTATCTCTAATGCTGTCTATGTATACATATAGGTACTGTCTACCTACACCCGCAGGTGCATAGCCCGCACGCGCACAAAGGGAATTGGTGCCACGTGGGCAGTGAGCCGTGTGTGTGCACTGATCTATCATGCACCGATCATTTGGTCATTGATCGGCGGTCCACAAAGACCATTATGACGTTAGAATTCACTATCTTCAACGATATTTATTTGTAAAGTGACGCAGCCGATGGAAAACATTCTTGATTTCTGGTTTTTCATCGCAGAAAAGTAGATTCAAAATTAAAAACAATGATTTCATCCTAACTGACCGCTGCGTGTGATATTTAAGTCGTTTGTTGAAGTAGAAACATTGACTTTACCTAGTGCCCCTAGTTCGCATTGGCGTCAACTCGCCAACATGTGAATGTCGTTGCCAATGTTGGTTCAAATGCATTTGGCCAATTCACGAATAAAAATGACGTTTAAGCGGCAAATCCAAAATGGCATGTTTTAAATCGTTAAAAAATTTATTCGTCAACATAAAACTATAATTAAATATACCTTCGTAATAGTTTTCTTCCAAATTTTTTTGAGAATAAAAAAAAAAAAACCATATTCTGAGTTGGACATTAGATATTTTTTTAAATGCGAATACCGCACAAGAGTCCCGATCATCTGGAGTCAGTGAGATTATGGCATCCCCAATTAGTATATGTTATGAGGCTGAAGGTAGTGGGGTGGGGAAGCAGATGGAGAACAGAGAGGTGATGGAATCCCAAGCTATTTAGATCTGGTCACCAAACACGGCCAAAGCCATTTTAATCAGCGTTTCAATTATGAATGGTGGTCTTACCAGGGCGATACTGAGAGTATTTACCGATCTGGAACGTGCCACAAGTATACTATATATTATTATTAAATGAATGAATTCTGAAATAACACAAATTCATCAAATAAAATTTACTTCTTCTAACACAGCAAACTTATTTTGTGGCACCATTTTAATTAAAATTAATGAAATACTTAGTTTTTACCACTTTTATTGTTTATAAATACCAACATGTTTCATGAGCAACGCTTCCTTCTTCAGGGTTTTAATAAATAATATTAAAACCGTGAAGAAGTGAGCGTTGCTCATGAAACATGTTGGTATTTATAAACAATAAAAGTGGTAAAAACTAAGTATTTTATTAATTTCAAATAAAATTTACTTGCGCACGCCTTGATTTGAACCTGCGACCTTTTTTTTTTCTTACCCCTCGACCACTAAGGCCATCAAATCTATATGGATGTGGAAATTAACGCCGCTGCGGCAATTTATTTCTACAGCACGTTTTATTATATATCATCGAAATTCGTAAACGTAAATAATCACTCACGCAAAATTATCGTAATCAGCACTAGAGCGAACGGGGAACTGAAGACGGGGCTAACGTGTGAACACTTGTCGGCGGGTTGGCACTAAGATCCTTCGATGTGGGCACGAAAACTGACAATAATCGGGTTGACCGGCCTACGGCCAACCCATGCAACGGCCAAGTGGTCCTGTACAAGTTGGACCAAAGCATTGGGTCAACGTGTACTAGAAGCATAACCTAAACTATTTTTAGTTGCTCTTTTATAATAAATAATTCACGTACTTATTTCACACCTCCTACAATTACAATCACGTTGTAATAATTTAAATCATCTGTCAATTCTGCCAGTATACTTTCGCCCAACGCATTGAGCAAATGCGCTGGCCCGACATAGTATAGGATCACTTGGCGTACATTGACGGTTGGACTCAATTTCTTTATTTAAAAAATGAATTACAATAATATTATTAAGGTGTCGCAAAGACAATAAATCGAATAGACTAAAAAGTATGTATATTAATATAAAATAGGTGAGATACCGGTACAATACATAAAAAAAACATATGTATATATGTTTATACGCTACAAGCGCGCTGTATTCTCGTGGCTTGGCCTATTTCAGCATATCGCTCGCCATACATTCCCAGTGGGAATATGCTGAAATAGGGCAAGCCACGATACGTATATCGTAATGTGTCACCCACCGAATCCGTAATATATATATATATTAACAATAATTAATATTCTTGGCTGAAACTGTTTAAAATCATCGCATTCTTTAAAGCTACGGAAAACACTTTTGAGTGTTAGCGTTATCAAAAAATGCCCGTTTTATTAAAAAAACACACTAAAATTCAATAAACACGTTTTTCGTTTACATAAGCGGCGTTTTATTTGTCAACACAGCAGTAGCCGTTGTGCGCTAGACAAAAGGCCGGAACAATTCTTTTTTATGTTATCCTGTGATTGCCAACTAACGTTTCATTACACTTGGCTTTATAGGCTGGGGGGTAGGTGGTTTAAAGGGGGCAATGGGGTAACCAAACCACCCCTCCACAGGGGTAGCACAACTACCCCCCCATTCATCCTCAATATTGCTGACGATTCGTCGCAGTAGAAAATGAAAAAAAAACCAAGCCTTCAAAAAGGACGAATTCATTCGCAATTAAAATCCCGTTTGTGAATGCCGGTGAAGGTACATTCCATACATTCCATACATTCCATACATTCCATACATTCCATACATTCCAGAATAGACAATAGAAGCAGAAGAGTGACGACCAATTGAAAGATTACTTACTACAGATAAACTACGTATTTTATTTTTGAGTAATTTGCAATACGCATATCGGAGAATTCAAATACAGGGATGCGAGGCAAGTGACAAAGGACACAGTAAGTAGGAATTGAAATACCCAACCAAACTGAATAATATTTTTTTTAATCCAAATTTTATTTACCTAGGACGGATATATGCTGCTTTATTTATTTGTATTTAAAATTTTAAAATATAGGTCATTAATTTTTCATGATTTTGGATGCAACTTTGAAAACTATTTGTGAGTTAACTTTAACCATAAAAAAGTTTTTGTACAGTTTGCAAATATGATCAAATAAAAAATAAAATAGTAATTTTAAATAACAAATGACTAATTTACTCTGCAACACAGATTTTTCGCACAAGAATTTAAATTTCTACGTTTAAAAACGATTATTTCATGTTTAAAAAAAAAAATTAATGTATATTCACAGTATGTAGAGAAACATTTAAAAACAAATACAATGACTTATTCATTGGCTGAAGTGCCCTGCTATTAATTTTAGTCATAAGTCTTAGCTGTATGTAACTAGCTATTAATCTTAGTTGAAACCACTAGTAATAAATCGTAGTTATAGTCTGTGAGGAAAGGAATATGTAAAATTATAAATGAAGTTGTTAAGCGCCCTTGGGGTGATTTTTTCACGAAAACGGCGCTTTAGGAATAATCCAATGATTATTAACCCTTTATAGGTCATAAGCTAAAAACGGATAGTTTTGAGACCAGCAATATTAAGGTCTATATTTGTTTGTGTTAACTAGTTATAATCACCCTTATGGGTTGTAATCATTCTCAGGTAACGCACGGAGGTCTTGAATCAAACCAACCGCCCCGAAGTTCGTACATGTTGAGTAAATTTACGAAAACCGCGTCGGTCAGTTTCTAGACCTGCGTCCATTTAGCAACACGACAGCTGCCAGTTTTACAAGAACACTTATTTTTATGTTATTGTTTCTCTAACATTGAGAGTTATTTCTGAAAACAAAGTAAGTACATTTGTTATATACACAATACTGTATAGTTTTTGTATTTTTAATTAAAAATTGTATGTGGAATAATCGAGTAAAGTCAAATTATTTACCATCATGTCTAAAATCTAACCTCAAAAGCTAAAATGTAGGCCCTTTTTGATTATCATATTATAGACACTGCAAATAATTTCTTAACCACAATACATTTAATTTCGTATTATGTTCTTTTACAACTAATAATTATTTTTAGTGGATATTTTCCCGCCATCGAGTTTCTTGATGATATGTGTCATCCTTGATAAAATGATTTTCGTCAAAATTTCCTATCAAAATTATTGTTTTTGTTTTCATTCAAACTGTAATAATTATTTGAAATACATATCTCAAATTGAAGTAGAATAGTTATGGAATGTTATATGTATAAGTAAAAGCCTTTATTGCAGCGCAAAACTATGTTTTTACTTTGTTTTAGGATGGAAAATAAGAGTGGCGGAGGTTTTAGTGTGAAAGACCTTGAAGACATGGGTGAAGGTGCATTCCTATCACTATTTGAGGGAATTCCAAGCTGAGGATTCGGAGGTTGGAGGAGACTCCGATCCCGAAGATGAGATTTCCCAGGTTCTTTCAAGTCCTCGGGATTCAGTTCCTAGGAGCGCTGCTAAGAATAATTTCGATTCTAATCCTGTCAATGCGGTGTCGGACCCTACTTATATTGAAAGGATTATGGAAGCTGATTGTTCTTCAGATGAAGACCCAAACATTCCCGATCAATCACCGGAAGTTACTCCTTCTCCTAGTGCGACCTACTATAAATGGCGGAAACGAAGGCATCACGCGCCTCCCGAGTATACTTCTCACAAGTTTTCACAATTCGAAGGAATTCATATTGAGGTAGATTTGTCTTCACCAATCAATATATTTTTCAATTTTGTTACTCACGCTATTCTGCAGCACATGATTGACGAAAGTAATAAATATGCTAGGCAAAAAAATGTTGCCCTTGATTTATCCATAGAGGAATTAAAAGCGTTCATTGGCATCATTATTATAATGGGATTTCACCAGTTACCTAGCTTACGATTGTATTGGTCAACCCATGCTAATTTTTATGTTGCCCGTATTGCAAAAGTTATGAGCCTCAGGAGATTTTTAAAAGTTATTCGTTTCCTTCATATGAATGACAATCAAAAAATGCAGCCTCGCGAAAGTTCGCTGTTTGATCGTCTACATAAAATAAGGCCACTATTGACTCACTTCAGTGCCGTATTTAGGACTGCATTTTCACCAAGCAGATTTCTTTCTGTAGATGAAAGTATGATTGGTTTCAAAGGGAGATGTACACTAAAACAATACATGCCTTTGAAACCAATAAAGCGAGGATTCAAAGTTTGGGTGATATGTTGTGCAGTTACTGGGTACATGATCAACTTCCAAGTTTACGAAGGAAAAGAAGTTACATCTCAACACCCCGAAATTGGTTTAGGAGAACGTGTTGTGATGCAATTGTCACAGATGTTTGAACATTTGGGATATTGTTTATTTTTTGACCGCTTCTTCACTTCCATTCCTTTACTATCGAAGTAACTAGCAAATAAGTTGTTTGCTTGTGGCACGATTCAAACAAACAGAAAATTTTTTCCAAGTGCAAAAATTAAGCAAGATAAATACATGAAACTTGGTGAGAACGACAGTGTTATGGCAGATTCTATATCTGTAACAAAATGGAAAGACAGGGGTACGAAAGCAGTTTGCATGGCGTCCAACTTTCACGATCCTTCGAAAACAACAACAATAAAACGAACCAACAAGCAAGGCGGCAAAGATGATGTGCCCTGTCCGATAATAGGCCAGTGCAATTAGCGCCAAAAAGGGGGTCGCGATGGAAGTAATTCCGGTAGTCCCAATTTTTTTATATGTTATATAAACTGATCCCCTGATGTAAAATCTGATTTTCCGACCTTGGCGCACCTGTGCTCGCGCCGCCATTTTGAAAAAACTGTCCGAAATCGGGCCAAAATCTAGTTTTTCCCAAATATCTCATTTCCAATGCAAATTTCGGCTAAAGTATCTTAACAAGTATAATACAAAATAAAATAACCTACAACTTTTGTAAAAAAAAATATCTTCTATCTCTAATAGGTACCGAGGTAGAAAGTCGTAAAGGTGCGTATATTTTTGAAAAAACAAGTTTTTTGCGCGACTAAGTTTGGTTTTTTATAAATACCTCGTTTCCAGTGGAATTTCATGAAAATTTTATTGATACCAATTATGTAGAACATAAAATTTCCAAAAAAAGCTGTCCCGTTTTTATGTTTATATAGTTTTTTTTACCGATATAAAGAATCATTAATAACATTTGTGAGGGTATCGAGTCATTCTGTGGGATTGAATCAGGAACGTCAGAGCAACATGTAGAGATGAGGCCTACAAGAATTGAGAGGGATGATCGAGACGTTCAAACTCTCATTGATTGGTTTGCTTGCCATGAACCATTTCCTAAAACAAACGTGATTATGTCTATTAGCAGTGGCACAATCGGGGATAGCAAAGTCACTTGTCACATGGCTGAAAAGATGGGGAAATTAGCTATGTCTAAAGTTATCAACCAGAACTTTGGAAACCTACACTTAAAACGTAATGATGCTATAGTTTCTCTTGCGGCGGTGACCAGCAGTGTCAAAAATCAGGGTGTGACTATGGCAATAGATCCATTAATGCTATTCCATCGTATGTGTATTGCCAAAAAGTCTGAAAGTGAACTTAAAGAATATTTTCAATATGAACTCTCTCCTGTACCATTGTCTCTTTTCTCAGAGGAAGGCATGCGCAAAGGAACGAAGTCTATATTTTATTCATCATTCAACCCTCTACCGAATAATACAGAACTGGGAAGCAGTAAAATACTCTTAATTGATGGCGGATATTTACTGCACAAAGTTGTATGGGGTCGTACTCAACCTTTTTCAGTAATTTTCCAGCAATATGTCAGGTATGTACAAAATCATTATGGATCCAATGCAGTAGTGGTATTCGATGGATACCCAGATTCTATGGAAAAGAAAAGCACTAAAGGGGTGGAAAGAGCACGGCGTGCCACGGAGTTACAACTTCTGCTGAAGTTTTGTTTTTTGAAAGCATGCACCCACAAGTGCCAAAGGAAAAGTTTCTGGGAAATGAGAAGAACAAGTCTCGTTTTATTTCCCTACTCAGAACCTCATTTGCACAATCCCACAAAACGACAGTACAAGCTGAAGAGGATGCTGACGTTCTCATAGTGAACACAGCAAATTCGTTGTCATCTCAACACGATGTAGTCATAATCATTGGTCAGGATATTGATCTGCTGGTACTCCTCACAGCTCTCTCACCTCTCAATGTATATTACCAAAAAGTTCTAACGCGTTGTACTCGAAAAAATGTTTTAAACACATTGAAATAGTTGAAAACATTTTTTTCCTTCATGCCATAAGTGGTTGCGATACAACTGGAGCTCCGTTCGGTCAAGGCAAACACAAATTTTGTAATATTCTTCTCAAGAACCACTCAGTGAATGAACTTGTTCGTGTATTTCAAGACCCAAAAGCAAAGACAGAAACAATCACTTTGGCTGCCGAACAACTATTTGCACTTTTGTATGGCGGCAACGAGAAATCAAATTTGGAAAATGTAAGGTACATCATTTTCGTCAAACGAGTAAAAAAGAACAAATTCAATTTATCCAGGCTACCACCCACCAAAGATGCAGTCCAGCAACACGCTTCAAGAACATACTTGCAAGTGCAGACTTGGCTTGATCACGATAAAGATCCGACTGAATGGGGGTGGAAAAAGGATGCTGTTGGGTTACTTACTCCAGTAACAATGTTGAAGGAAGCTGCACCTCAGGCCTTGCTGAACTTCATATCATGTCAATGTAAAAAAGGTTGCGCTGGAAAGTGCACCTGCAGAAAGTCGGGTTTGAAATGTTCCCTACTCTGCATTCATTGCAATGGCAACTTCTGCGAGAATGCTGTAGAAGCCTTCGTTGATGACGATGACAGGAATATGATGACCCAGTCGCCACAAATTTGGGTGATAAGACAGATGAAGAAGCTATTCAGGGCCAGAAGTAAGAAACTATAGTCAAGGGCTCATACTTCTGTCTAAACTGATCTACCATTAATTTTATTTTTTGTTATGCTGACAACTTAACTAATAAAGATAAGAATGTCAATAAATGTTAGTTTTACGAAAATACCAATTTTTTATCTTTTTTATGTACCTTATCATCTTAATTGTATTAATAATCTTAAATGTATGTTGTGATTACGTTGATAGGCATGTCAGACCAAGCTGCGAGCACAAATGTAGTGGCTTGGCCTATTTTAGTGGTCTTCCCATTGGGAATGTATGGCGACCGATATGCTGAAATAGTCTATCTACTATATTTATAGCTAGGTCTGACACAGGCATGACGATTGTTGTCAACGTATATGTTCTTAGAACAATAATTGTTAAAGAAAAATAAAATCAAGGAATGCCAAGTTTAAAACACAATTTTCTATTTTTGGCCTGGTTTTGGTGGATTAGAGTTTGGATACGTAATAGAGATAAAAAAATATAAATTATATACCTATTTCTTTAACAAAATTTTAGTTTCTACAAAATTATTATCAATAAATTTTTCACAAAATTGTACTGGAAACGAGGTATTTATAAAAAATCACACCTAGTCGCGCAAAAAACTTGTTTTTTCAAAAATATACGCACTTTTACGACTTTCTACCTCGGTACCTATTAGAGATAGAAGAAATTTTTTTTTACAAAAGTTGTAGGTTATTTTATGTTATATTATACTTGTTAAGATACTTTAGCCGAAATTTGCATTGGAAATGAGATATTTGGGAAAAACTAGATTTTGGCCCGATTTCGGACAGTTTTTTCAAAATGGCGGCGCGAGCACAGGTGCGCCAAGGTCGGAAAATCAGATTTTACATCAGAGGATCAGTTTATATAACATATAAAAAAAATTGGGACTACCGGAATTACTTCGATCGCGAATCGCTAATTGCACTGGCCTATAAGCATAGCAGACTATAATAAGTATATGGGAGGAGTTGATCGATTTGACCAACTTGCTTCATCATATAACATAACGTGGAAATCAAGGCGGTGGTGGTTAAAAATCTGGTATTACCTTATTGAATGTGCCATTGTTAATTCGTACACTTTATATAGGGAAACATTGAAGAAATTGGATAAAGAAAAAAAACCTATTACACATCTTCACTTCCGCAACCAATTGGCTGATCAGTTGATAGGATCTTTTACTTCAAGAAAAAGGATTGGTCGTCCTCAGACTCCATTAGCTAACGATATCAATTCTAATCATTATCCTGAAAAATGTACACTTCGTAGATGTGGATATTGCAGCACGTCGCTGAAAGTGGTACGAAGCTCAGTAGCATGCAACATTTGCAAAGTAGCTCTTTGCATACCGTGTTTTATGCCGTACCATTTATCTGGTCAAAAGAAGAAACTAACGAAGCCTTAGAATTTGTTAACATTTTATGTCGCACCGTGTACCTATCTGATCAAAAGAAGAAACCAACAAGGCCTTAGAATTGTTTATTATTTTTTGTTTATGATTTTATGTTGTACCATTAATCTGTTCAAAAGAAGAAGTTTTCGAGGCCCTAGAACCGTTTATTATTTTGAAATTTTTTTATAAAATTATCAAAGCAGTTATTCTCTTGTAACGCAAATAAATAAAACGACATTTTTTCTTACCAAACTGTCTTTTTGTAATGTAAACAAAATTTTTATAAAATATTTTTTTTTTTTACCTAAATACCTATAAAGGGTTAATGAACTCAAAATGCAAATAAAATCATGCGATATTGAATTCTTTCATAGCCTAATATCACACTTAATGATTTAGCACATTTCCGTACTTGATATTTGCTTAAGCTTTTAATTAAAACATTATTACTTAGTTTTGTCGGATATTTTGATCTCAAATCCATATTTAAGTTTTGTATGAATTGTCCCTCTCAAAAAAAATTGCTTAGATGGTTTCAACATTATTTAGAGCGGCTGGACGAAGAAAGATGTGTCAGGTGAATTATAAATTAATGTGGAAAGAAATTACGTACACCGTTTCAAGCGAAAAAGATACGGAGAAATTTAAATAAAACTCATTTTAAAATTAATGTAGGTTTACGGAAGGGGGCGCGCGGTTTGAAGTTTTAAAATTGTTATTTCCATTTAATTATTTGAAGCTGGGAGTTGAAATTAAATCAAGAAATGTTAGCATTCATTGTGTAATATCAGTCGAATACGACAGCGAAGGACATGCCATGAAAAACTTCATTCGCTTCAAATTACAGTAAATATTAGTTGAGAAACTATTAGAAGATGTATGAATGTGATTGATGAAACGAAAGTTCGTGAATAGAAAGAGATTTGCTCCAGAAAAGTAGATCTTTTTTAGTAAAGCTCACATTACAAAATAATCTAGGTATACAAATAAAAATGTAGCTGTTCGTTTGTTCAAAATCTTAACTCTCAGAAAGTTCTACACTGATTGCTTTGAAATTATGACACAACGTTAAATTGGAATAAGTGTGTGGTTTTATATACCTATATTATATAGGGTGACCGGATAAATCATCACAATGATAATTCATCACATCTTTAAAAAGTTATAACAGCGCCATCTGTTGGACGTAAAAGCAACATGGGCTATTGTTTATCTGTCTGCACAGATAGAATGAGCCACAGCAACGCGTGGCGAGGTACAGCTAGTATTTAATAAAAAATAAAAATAAATCTAGTATATCAATAATAAAAAATATTATATTAAAAACTGAGTTAAAACCGATCGCTATTTAGTTGTAAATATAGATAGAGTTCGGAAAATGTAACTTATACTTGAGTGAAAACGATCTTAACAGTCCAAGAGGGCTTTTTCTATTTTTGCGGTTTTTTTCGTATTTTCGAAGTCACTTGTGTCCGTAACAGCATATTCAAAAAAATATTTATCGTGTATGTTTTTAGATACATGTATTTTATATACAACCTGTTAAAAATAAATAATCTAAAAAAATATTTTTCTTACTTTACAGCTGTTTATAAAATAGTAGTTTTCAATAAATCGCCAATCGACCTCAAGATTACTTTCATCTGCTACTACATACAACATGACAAAAATATATAAAAAATATTTTTTGATAGAACATATCTCAACCTATAGGACCCAACTTCTATATTTTTATATAATAGCTAAGTAACTGTGTGATATTATTTTGAAAAACTATGTAAATACACTTCATAACGCGAAGATCGTTCGCCACAAGCGGTCGTTCGCGACGCTCTCTTCTGTAAAGTAGTGTTAAAAAACGTAAGGGTAATAGTTTATTTTCGATATACGTATATATTGTAGACATAAAATCAAAACGTAGACTTTGTTCATGTAATTTGAAGGGAGCGTGTCAAAGGTGAACAAGAATTTGAATAGCGTTGAGGCGAACGTTGTTGAGATGATTGTACCTTGTTATATATTACCTTCCAACTGAACAATATGTAGCAGGTCTTAATTATTGTCAACTCATCTCATTTGCTTGCGCCCGCTGTGGATATGTACGAACGAGACAGCAGTAGTATAATTGCTTCCAGCAGTATAGACGGGCAGACGTATCGTATTTCATGTGCCTAGTGTTATAGGGCTGTGCAAATAGGTGTTTAATTATAATAATAATTTGATTATTTAATTTGGCTATTATAGCTCTTCGTGAATTGAACAAATGAAAATAAAATATAATTATATAATATAATATATCGTCCCTTAGCTAACAACACCGCATAAGTCATTTTTACCAACTTTACAGGAGACGAAAAAAACTGTTTATTTTAAAAAATCGGTGGATTTTTTCTGTTATTACTTAATAAATACCCTAGTTAGAGGTTAAGAAATAATTATTTATACTTACTTTGACAATTTACTTTATTTTAACTTTTATTTTATGACTTGAGCTGTGTTGACTGATATTTTATTAGATTTAGGCGGTGTTGCTTGCGGAAATGTTAGGGAATAAGGTATTAAAGATGATTTACAAAGAAAAGTTTTTATCAAGAAATATTTCAAAAATAATTAACAATCGTTATAAATAGGTATTTATAACCTAAATCTTAAGAATAACATTGTTGAGATAAATTGCTTTAAGTTATTTGGTGACAGACGAACCTTTAGAGCGTACCTAAGTGCAATTATTATTATTATTATTTTTTATTTTACCAGGAAAATATTTAAAACATAGTCTTTAATAAACTCCAACTAAACAAGATATAATAGTAATATTTTATAAAATTAAAAAAATATACTCGAAATCTCCAGTCTAATAGTTAGTTGCAGTCTTTAGCGATTGCTGTGCGGAAGGTCATCATAAAAAGAGTGGCAACTAGATGGTAATACACTTTTTAGGTCTTGCAAATCTTTATACTTCCGATTTGTAATTGGTATTCTAGCTGCATACAATTTCTGCAGGTGATTTATTTGTTTAATGCTGTTAATTGGCGTGGGACGATGTGGTAACGGCTGAAGCTCGTCATCAAAACCAATTTTATACCAAATTGTGCCATTTGGTCTGTATTCTAGTATACGTACATCTGTGACGGCTGGGTCATCTGCTTTTTTACCAGGCCGTATAGATTTATAAATTAATTCTTTCGAAAAGTCGGTAAAAAAGGAATAGTCCAAATAACGAGCTTCGTAAGTCATAGGATCACTCCTAGCGGTTTTAGTAATAGCCATGTATTGTTGTGGAAGGTAAATTTCTTTACCTTTTAATTTACACTCTATTGCACTGTGTACGGAATCACATTCCATGTGGGTATGGCCTTTTACCAGGTACTTTTGAGTAATTACAATATTTTTTTCAATCGCTAAACGTAATAAAGCATTGCTTAAGGTAACATAGCGATTTTGAGCACAACAGCCATCGGAATATAAAATCACAAGCAATAATTTCTGGCTCAAAACTTTCTCTAGATAGTCTACTAAGCATGAAGCAAAAACAAAGGCTTCAAGTGTGCTATTTGACTCATCGAACCAATAACACATTACTTCTTCAGTTGCTAAATTGTATAATGTAAAATTATGGATACATAATTTAGTTTTATAATAAATTGCATTAGCTTGAAGATACGGAGCCAATTTTACCGATTCAACATCCTGTGTGAATACATGACAAGCTCAAGACTGTGCAATATCTTTGTCAGTATCTTTCTCTCTCCTGGCTCGATCTTTCTTCAAAACATGTTGTGCGTATTCTTCATCCGTAATGTTTCCAGTTTTATGACTGCAACAATCGTTACATTGATCTTTCTTCGGGTAGAATAGGCTCAGATTGAGTTTCAAAAATAATTTGTCAAATAATTTACGACCAAGGCATTCTCTACCCTCTAACTCACAATTCTCTTGATATGTGTGGTAGAGCTGTGTCATGTTCGAGAAAATTGGTTCTAAGTATTCTCGTGATGTTTTAGCACGACAGTAATGCGACGGCATCTTTGGAAGACCTGCTAAAAACTTTTCAACATATTTGTGGTCTTCAATTTTCTCTGGATTTCTGCGGTTACTGGTTGAAGTAGACAAATCTGGAGGCGTGGCACAGTCTGTTTTTGTCAACCAATATCTTATAAACGAATCTTTAATGCCAAGAGTGGCCAAGAACATTTTTTTACAGACTTGGTGACGTACATTATCAATCGTGAAAACGTAAGTTCGACTATCAGTTCTTTTGGATGATTTCTGGATTTTTTGTAATTTTCTTTGGTACTTTATTAACATGAGAAGTTATAAATGATCTTTGCTGCTCCCAGTTCATGTTCTTCCAGAAATTTTCAAATAAATATTGCCGCTTTTGTTCGTTATGTTGTCACATGATCTGAGTTTAGATTTCTTGCAAAACACCATCATCACCTGAACTCCATGAATCAATTTCTTCTCCATCCATAGTGTATTTCAATTATTGAGCTTCCTCAAAGAAATAAAATACATTTTGAAACACCGCCCAAGTTAAAAAAGCTGGTTAGTAAACACCGCTTAAGTAAATGAAGATATTCAATAATGATTTCTTTCTATATGAATATTATGTGATAATGAATAAACATTACTGTATTATATAGCTTACCTCTTAATCTTCTATTAAAACATCTTGCAAAGACCTTTCAGCGATAAAACTCACATAAAAATATAATAATCACGGAGCGCGAAGTACTCTTACGAGAAATGTATGACAGACTAACGACTTGTGCGGTGTTGAGAGGCTAACCGACTTGCGCGCTGTTACTACTTTTTGAATGAAGGCTTCTAATTGACTGAAATCTATATCATGTGACCAATGGTTAGACGCGCAATGAGCAGCTCTATCTATCGGCATTAAAATGTGAAAACCGCCAATTTTCGACTTGAGCGGTGTTGTAAGCTAAGGGACGATATGTACATATATATATTTTTTTTTTGTAAAAGATTATATATAACTGTTTGAACCCGTTAGTCAATCTGCCAAAAAATGGTTTATCGGGACGTTATAAAAATACATATATAAAAATACATAAATATTGTAAAAAATTCGTAAATCATTTTACTGCCAAACTTTTTCACTATCACGATCTAGGCAAAAAAAATAGCACAAAAGTTCTATTATTTGGAATATTCCAATCTGTAAATATCCCTTAAATTAATTTTCCCCCATCAGAAACACCAGATAAAGCAAACAACACAAACCTGACCTCAATTATTTGATTTCCCAAAAAAAAATTATTCGCACATGCCGGGATTTGAACCCGCAACCTCTGCAATCGAAGTCGAGAACCTTACTTACAATAAAAATATCAATATCCACTTATTCCAAGAAGGGAAAGACATTATTCTAGTATATTTTTAAAGTGATTGTTACCATACCAAATTTTGGAAGAATCTTAAATGTGTATTTATTTATAAGCCTAAAAAGTTTTAACGTAAAAGTGGAATCATTAGTGTTTATATGAAAATATCAATATTTCATAGGAAACTATAATAGTCATTTTTTGTTTTTAACGAGTTTTATTATTCACAATGTACATTTGTTACGTATAAATTTTATTAAATTAGCGACCGGTTTCGACACGTCCGTGTCATTAACTAGCTATTACAAAAAATGTCTAGAAATTGTTACATAGTGAATGCCAAAGAAATACAAAAAACAATAATAATATTAATAAAAATGCATAGCAATAATAATAAAATATTATTGAATTTTATAAAATATATTATGATAAAACTATACTAACAGACCGAACGATTAGTCATAATAGACCCGGTATAGTTTTACATGAAAATATTATAAAAATAGCTTATATCATTGATGTCGCTATTCCAAATTCCTGTAACATTCAAAAATGTGTTAATGAAAAAATAAGAAAATACACAGATTTAGGAAACGAAATAAAAAGAATTTGGCATTCTCAGACTATAAAAATATTACCATTCGTTATTTCGGCTACTGGCATCATACCTAGCTCTCTCATTAAAAATTTAGGCGTATTAGATCTATCAAAAAATTTATATATAAAGATGCAAAAGTCGGTCATTTTGAATACATGTAGGATAACGAAAGATTTTTTAAATATTTATGTTGAGGGATCAGTAGGATTTATAGGCCCTGTTAGAAGTTTTACCGAGCCGAACCCTCTGATATGAAAATATCTGGAGTCGGTGATTTTTTTTCCCATTTGATCTCTGGTGAGTTGACGTGTTGTTGTTCTTGATTGTTTTGTATTTATTTTACTTATATAATGCACTTGCATAGTGTTGATTGACTAGCTGATCATTTGTGGAAAAGTGAGTGGAAGGGTTTAGTTTTTCCTATAATAAATAATGATAATAATACTTGGATGACTTGTATAGCGCCGTTTTTGTGCAAAAACACCTCAAGGGCGGGGGGGAAGATTATGGGGAAGATTTAACCCGGACAACAAAATCGGAAGCATAAAAAAAATTATAAAAACTGTTTTTTATATGCCTACTCACTGTCAAAACCAAAACTTTTAATTAAATAAATGTATTCTCAACTGTGTTTTATATTTCAATGTTATGACAGCCTACTCACTGTAAAAACCTAAACTTTTAAATAAATAAAAGTATTCTCAACGGTGTTTTATATTTCAATGTTGTGACAGCCCTCATCAGTCGCAAGTCGGAAGAGCCGGCCGTTGGGGAGTGTGCTCATTGAATTGAAATATTTCCAATATTTGGGGAAAAAATATTTTTTCCTAAATTCTTACAATTTTATAGGGAATTTTAGTTTACATGTTAATTAAATCAATACCTCTCTAATAATTATTTCATATGGAGAAGATGCAGATTTACATAAAACTTTGAGATCTCTTTCGACATTTATGTATTTTGAAACTAAAATAAGCATAAATAGTAGTGGTTAAATCCAGTAAAAAGCTCATAGTTTACTTATAAAATCAAATTATTTTAATCGTGGATATCCGCCAGTTTTTAAAAAGCCGTTCATATAATGTTTATCAACACATTAGGGAATCTCAAGGGAAAATTCCCACATTGTAGGGAAAAATAGAAAGCCAGCTACCACATAAACGGCTAAGATAAAACACGCTATTTTTAATTTGTCATCGGGAATGTTCGTTGTTGTCGATCGGGAGACCTCGGGTGTTTATGCCCGGATATTAGCATCAAACCACTTGTTCAGTAACGTTTTGGCGGAATTGTCTACAAAATACGATGAGGGCGACACAGTTGACCAATTTATTAACTATTTTAGTAAATTTCGACAAAATCGTTATCTCTGCTACCCTCTTAAGCAGAATTTAAATATCAAACGGCCGAGGCGTTTTGTTTTGTTTTGTTCAGTAAACTGCTATAATATTATGGTTTATAGCTAACTAAAAAAAGTTTAAGATCTATTAGGAATATAACAGCATTGGTAACATATTATTAGGAGTGTAACAGCTTTGAGAACATATTATTAGGAGTGTAACAGTAACAGCATTGAGAATATAATATTACGAATGTAACATCATTGAGCACGTAATATTAAGTATATAAAAACATTGAGAACATGATAATAACGAATGTAACAGCGTTGAGAACATCATGTTAGGAATACAGACTTTTTGTATCTGAATATTTTGACAGACTTTTTTTGGATATACAGGTGATTTGGGATTGATTTCCCGTACTGACAATTAAAATTTTTTTTTTCGCCAATCCAACATTTTAATGTGGTTTTCAGGATAAAAGTTGTAATAGAAAAAGAAATCTGCAATAAAAACTATTTTTGTAATTGAAATAAGCAACCAACTTTTGAATATTTTATAATTATTTTTTTACTTATATCAAATGTAGCTCTTTAGCCCCGGAGACCCGGAATTGATGTTGTCATGTCAAGGGTTTAGTATTGCAGAATATTGTGTATGAGACAATGTATGAAAGTGAATGAAGCAAGGAGTGTGTGCCAAGACAGAGATGTGGGGTTGACCGTCCTCTCTGCCTACCCCTGCGGTGAAACGTCGTGTTGGTTAGTTAGTTACATATATTCCTATGTTAAATATAGGTAGTGCTGTATATTAAAGTCAAATGCAAATGAAAGTGCTGTAAGTCTCAAGCCATTTTTGTCGTCATATTTCAATATTCTCCTCGGGGGTGGATGTAAAAAATTCCAAGAGACGAAACTCAGCTAATTTTCCTATTTCTATTTTATAAATTAACTACCCCCCCCCCCCTCCCTTCTCGATTCCATACCTTTTGTTAAGACTAGGACAGGGGAGCATCGGGCTCCATGGCAACCGATGATAGGTAAATGGGGATGTTATGGCTATATTTTTAAGGGATGAAAAAATAAGTGATTGACAAGTTTTAAGGAGGCGGTTGATAATCTTAACAGAAATTCAGGTTCAGGGGAAGATATTCATCTTAAATTAAAATTCTTTTCAAATTAATATTCACTTATAAACCATGTAAGTTTTACGAAGTTAAATAATATATTTTAATTTAAATCTAAAGATTATAAGCCTGATATTGTTTTCCAGAGTATTGATACTTTTTTTTAAATTTTCCAACTTAAATTTTAAGTTAAATTTTCCGGATTTAATTTTCCCCATAGGAAAAACTAAACCCTTAGACACACTTTTCCACAAATGATCATCTAGTCAATCAACATTATGCAAGTGCATTGTATAAGCAAAATAAATACTTAATAAAAGTAAAGCATTGGCTAGACACAAACCTCCTCACACTTAATATCGACAAAACACAATATATGACATTTTCTTCTCTCTTGGGTCCAACTGAGACTTGGAGACTATAAGAAGCGTCTATTCTACCACCTTCCAATCCGTAGCAACATGTTGGTATTGTGGGATGGAGTGGTTTTAATAATAATAATATTGGACAATTTGCGTAGCGCCGCTTTTGTGAGATATCACCTCAGGGGCGCTTAGTGCTAAATCTGTTATCAATCCAGTGATTACAGTACAAAAAACTAGTTTTGAGAATTATATTTAAATGCCAACCTACCCACCCCTCAACGAACTATTTGCTAAAATTAAGGTTTTAGAAGTTCGCCAGTTATTTACTAAGAGAAACTTATACTACGTACATACGGAAATAATAACTTGCTGGTGACTCCACAACGTCAAGCACACACCCTCTTTTCCTCAAACCTGGGATGCGTGGTCCCTAAAACTAGAACCACATTCGCTCAGCGACAGTTATGGTTCATCGCTCCTTAAATATACAATATACAATACGTTGAACATCGATAAAAAGTCAATTTTATTTACAAGCTATTTCAAGGCTATTTAAAAGGGGACAAGCTATCTTTACACGAGTTCCTAACACTGTTTAAAAAGTTTTCACTCTCATTTATTTTTTTATATCGTTAAATTCAAATGTGACCGTAAATAGGCACATTTCTAGATAAGTACGAACCTGCGTTAAAGAAGGAAAAAAAATAATAGTTATAATTTTGCATGTATTTTTATATACGAGTATATACTTTTTTTTTATGCTTCCGATTTTTTTGTCCGGGTTAAATCTTCCCCATAGGAAAAAATAAACCCTTCCACTCACTTTTCCACAAATGATCATCTAGTCAATCAAGTGATCATCTAGTCAATCAAAATGCAAGTGCATTATATAAGCAAAATAAATACAAAACAATACAAGAACAACACGTCAACTCACCATAGATCAAATGGGAAAATAATTCACCGACTCCAGGTATTTTCATATCAGAGGGTTCGGCTCGGTAGAACTTCTAACAGGGCCTATAAATCCTACTGATCCCTCAACATAAATATTAAAAAAATCTTTCGTTATCCTACATGTATGCAAAATGACCGACTTTTGCATCTTTATATATAATTTTTTTGATAGATCTAATACGTCTAAATTTTTAATGAGAGAGCTAGGTATAATGCCAGTAGCCGAAATCACGAATGGTAATATTTTTATAGTCTGAGAATGCCAAATTCTTTTTATTTCATTTCCTAAATCTGTGTATTTTCTTATTTTTTCATTAACAGATTTTTGAATATTATAGGAATTTGGAATAGCGACATCAATGATATAAGTTATCTTTTTAATTTTGTCATGTAAAACTATATCGGGTCTATTATGACTGATCGTTCGGTCTGTTAGTATAGTTTTGTCATAATATATTTCATAAAATTCGTTTTCTAAAAATAAATTTGGTTCGTATTCATAATATGGTACTATATTACGGTAGTCAATCAAGTTATGTTTAATTACCAAACTTTGGTGAATTATTTTTAAAACTTGATTGTGCCTAAATGTATACTCGGACGGTGCTAATATAGAACATCCCGATATAATATGTTCTATAGTTTCCGGAAAAGCCAAACTATTTCTACACAAATCATCAATTTGATTTGTATCTTTGATTATATGCTTCCTATAATTTTTAGTATTAATGACTCTATCCTGAATGGAAAGCATAAATCCTTCTATTTCTGCGCTCAACTCTCCAATACTCAACCATTTGTTTGACGAAAATTTGTCAACATACGTTTGGTTGAGATAATTGAAGTGTTTTGCGTGTAAAATTTTATTCGACCAGGAATATAATAATTCCTGGTTGGGATTTATAAAAATTTTGGCATTCTCATCGTATAAATTTAAAGGTGTAATATTTCTATCTGCCTTGCAAATTATTTTGTGCATTTCTGAGCTATGAGCTTTCCTATGGAAAAAAGTTCTTAGCATTTCTACCTGATTATGTTTCAAAGAAGTTATTTTGACCTTTACCTCCTAAATTTCTAGGTAAATTAATTCGTTCCATAGCTGAATTTGGATGATGGCAATTAAACTTTGCTAGCGTAGTTCTAATTAATCTTTCTAAGTTATCTAAATCTGTATTGGACCATTTAATTATGCCAAATGAGTACGTTAATAGAGGTATTGCCCAAGTATTTATTGCTTTTACTAAATTTTTAGTAGATAGATTGCATTTTAAAATTTTCCTAATCCTAGTTTGAAATTTAATCCTAATATCATTTTTAATACCAGTATGGTCTAATCTATTTGATTGTGGGTATCCTAAATACTAATAAACCTCATCCCTTTTCATACTAGTGATTTGGAAATTTATAAATATACTCTCGTCCCCATCTACAATTTTGCCTTTCTCTATATGGATCGTTTTACATTTATCTAAACCAAAAGTCATTTTGATATCATCTGAAAAGTTTTTAACTACCTCGATCATTTTTTCTAAATTTTGTTCAGAATTCGAAAATAATTTTATATCATCCATATATAATAAATGCGAAATTGTACTACTCTCCCTTGTATTACCCTTAACCTTTATTCCAAACTTGCTTTTAATTAACATTTTAGATAGAGGATTCAATGCTAAGCAAAACCAAAGAGGACTTAATGAGTCTCCTTGAAAAATTCCTCTTTTAATTGAGATGCCCGGTATTACTATTTTCTTAACTTTTTAATTGATAAGTAAATTGGTATTCCAAAAGGACATAATATTTTCCAAAAAGCTAATAATAATGGGGTTAATTTTATATATATTTAATACTTTGATCAGCCACGAGTGCGGGACACTATCGAAAGCCTTTTGGTAGTCTATATAGCAAGTATGTAAATTACGTTTTCGAGTTTGAATCTGTTTTAGAATTACAGAATCAATAACTAATTGTTCTTTACATCCCATATGTTTTCTGCGACAACCTTTTTGTTGTTCAGATAAAATATTTTTTTCATCTAAATGAGTATATATTAAATCTGTCAAGCAAGAGGTTAAAATTTTGTATATTGTCGGTAAACATGTAATGGGTCTGTACTGAGAGGGATTATTAATATTTTCGCTTTTGGGCAACATATAAGTAATGCCCTTAGTTAGAAAATTTTGAGGTTGACTGGCAAATTTTGAAAGATTTTTTGCCAAAAGAGGATGTAAAGTAGTCAGACGTTTGTATCAAAAATTATGTATCCAATCGCAATATTGAATATAACTGTTAATATTTTTATTTCTATTTTATTTAAAATATCTTTTTATCTTACTGTTTAATCTTTATGTTTTATTTCTTATATGGTCTCTATCCTTTTCCTTTATGTTTTGAAATGTAATCTTTTAAAATTTATAAATAAAATAATAAAAACTATCTGTACTTATAATTTTTCGTTTGGTGGATACCATACCATATCACAGGATATTTCTAAAAAGCTCAAAATCAAACGTCATCCGCCTCCGTTCTGGAGTGTTCCATATTTGTTTAACAGTCCCGTCAGATGGCTTTACGGTAGGGTGTATAGACATCTATTTTTGGTAATTCTAAATTTCAATCTGATAAAATGTTGTCTCTATAGCCTCAAACATATCCAATAAAATATTGGTCCAGTTGAAAAAAACATTTACGTCTCCCCCAAGAGGTTTGAAGTTTATTAAAAAATCCCTAAAAAACATAGTTATTTTTACTAGTTTACATGTCTCTTATTTTTTTTGGTTTGAATGAGGATTCTACCTTCCTTTCCAGGGATCGGACCTCACCAAATGTGGATTGGGTAGATGTCATGAGAAATGCATCGTCATCAACAACCTGACTATCCGACGAGTTTTAGGGCCATCGGATGTCTGGAGGTGGATTCATTAGCGCTTCCAACATTTGGATTCATTCATTCCCGAAAGCAGAAGAATAAATCAAATATAAGTTAAGCTTTGAAAAATAAAACACTTGATCCTTGAAATTCAAAATAGATAAAAATATTGGCTTTGAAATTCAATTTGTAAATATTAACTTTGATGCCTCTTGGGGGAGACCTAAATATTTGTCAATTGGGCCATTTTTTGTATATTTTGTGGGTCCATAGATACAACTAAATTGTTTGAATATTTAGAGGGTTTTTTTCGACACACCCTACTCTACAACCAGCGTGTCTGCTTCATCCCTTCTCTACCCCTGTCACCACCTAACCCCACCCCCTAGACAGAGTGGGGGGAGGGAGGGGGATCGTAACGAGGCAATCACTTCCTCACCCACACGTCTATACGCAATCATATAGGCGCTCCTACCACTGTTTAAGTATGAACTTGGTGGTTCTAAATCATTTGGTTTTCGATCAAATGTGGTTTTAAGATGTTCCATGCCGGTATTAGGTTGTTTTTTATTTAAATCATTCATTTTGAGTTACGTCATTATGTGGATATTAAATCACGCAGGTTACACCTGTATTGTATATTACTGTATGTATGTTAAATCTATAACATATCTATTTTGTGAACAAAATATAAATGCACAATACACTACACAATTTTAATTAAATATTATTTAATTGTAAAATGGGTGCCTCAGCAAGGGTGTGGTCCACATTATCAAATATTTTTTTCACACTAAGTCATTGTATCTAATAAAAAATTAATAAAAAATATATATTATGTTATATCTTACCTTATTCAGAAGATAAAAAAATCAAGAATCAAAATAGCATGCATGTAATACATGTAGATTGTAGGTATATTTTCGACCGGTCGGTGGCCGAGTTGACATCGCGTTTGGTTCCCACCCAGGCGTAGTGTGTTCAATTCTTCGGCTGGCTAAATCCTCCATCACAAAAAAGCAACATTTTCAGCTTACTGTGGTGGTAGTAGGAGATTTTCAAATATTTCCAGGTTATTCGTAACCCGGGAATGTTTGTATTTCTTTTAAAAAAAAATTAAGTATATTTATATGTTTAAAATTATTCGAAAACTTTTAAACACATAAATATATATAGATTTTAGGTATATTGAAGTATTTAAAACTATTCAAAATATCATGCATGTAATACATGTAGATTGCAGGTATGTTTGAGTGTATGAGACCATTTGGAAACATTCGATACTATCGGTGTGCACAAATACATTAAAATCAAACTCTTTAAAATGATTTGCCTGTACTTTTGTGAAGTAAATACAATACATCCATAAGTCTATCTGTACCCATAGATATTTAATCTGACTTTTAATCACAGAACATTATCTTCTGACGTCCCTCAAACGGTGATGATAATATTATTAATCAGGCAACTTTCAATTTATTCAATGACTGCTAATCAATGTCTTAACTTTAGACGTTGTCAAACTTCCCACACAGCCTCCGTCTCCTGCGAAGCCTGTTCTCCATCAAGAGGGGCTGTTCGCTCAGTGTTCACGGCAAGCGATATAATTAATTAAATTCCCGGAGACATCTAGTTAAGTGATGATTCATTAAATACATTCTTTATTAACTAAGAGCAAGACGGATTTCAATTGGCTAATTCGAGCTTTCAAATCAATAACTCACTTTGCTTTTTGGGATGATCGTTTTATATTATTCAGAATAGTGATTTATTGATTAAACTGTGAAAAGTATCTAATATATTAACAATGAATAATCAACCTAAATATTAGGTTGGTACTGTTGTGCTGAAAATTATGATACACTACCGTAGACCCGTGAAACATTACGGATAGTCTGAATTCTCAGTTCTGTTTTTGAAAACGGAAATTAAAATAATGTTTTGTTAAAAACATTATATTTTACATAGGTAGAAACATTATCACTTGTCTAAATTCTCCAAACAAACAGTTCCACTTATGACACTTAAATTCAAACCAAATCCGAGTTCTAGAGTTCATCGAACCGGAATTACAGACAGATAGATGGAATCACAATCAAAATTTGTATTTTTTAAAACTATTTAGCCCAAAATTTTCTAAACTGTTCATCTTACCCATCTACTGCCTCCTCCCTTTCGCTGCACAACGTATCCCAATTGGTGGTGGTGATGCGACAATTCCACCGGCTCCGAGCAGTTCACAAAGGCGGTATTAAAAAAGTATAGTCACCCGTTTTCGTAATTTGTTCCTTATTGAACATTTCTTATAACATTGATATAACTTATAACTTTGTGTATTATTCTTTGACACCAGATTTAAGATATATTTCATGCGTAGGTAAATGTTTTGACAAAAAACAGTCCTAATTTAAAAAAAGCTTTATTTTTCATGCGGTTTATTTGCTTATTTGTTTAATTATTTTAATATTATATTTCATTACAATAATGACGTATTGTCCATCTCACTAGGTGTGAAACGCTTGTGCTGAGATGGCAATTTACAGAGTGGTTGTTAGCTAGATTTTTATGTACACATTATTATGAAAATGACAGATAAAATAAAATCAGTACTTTTAAAAAAAATTATACTATTCAAGTACAAATTTATGTTTAATAAAACTTTATTTAAGAATATATCTAAGCGTGTTTGTTTACCCTCCAAAAGTACTTTAAAAAACCTTGCATGGAATATTCTATTCAGTTCAACATTCCTCCTGAATATATTCAGCTAGGGAGTGGTACTGAGGAGAAAGGTAAATTTGCTTGAGATGGTATCTTCAGACGTTTTAAAGTGATTCAAGATTTGTGCTGGGACTCGGGCCCTGGGGGGTGGGGTCTGAATGGAAAGTGCAACGAATGTATTTTCAAAAGCTTGTTTAAGACCTGTTTAAACAATCCGCAACCATTCTTCTCTCCGAGCATTGTCTGGTGGATTAATTACGTCTAAGATTACAGAATGATTGTAACGTCTTGTGTATTGAATATTGCTCGTGTTTTAAAAATAAAACGGTTATTAATGTACATACTACTAGTAGTTCTGTGAATAATAGACCTCGCGTCCAAAAATTTGGCTTAGGTATTTGAAAAATCACAAGTTAAGTAAGTACCTACCTACTTACTACCTATTCCACCTACCCTCAAAATCATAAATATCTTGCGTAAATTTAAAAAATACATTTGAATTACACTTTTTTCGGTAATGAATGAATGCAAATCTTGGAAGCGGAAATTAACCTGCTTCCCGACATCCGATAGATCTATAACTCGGTAGATATACACGTTGTCGATGACAATGCATTCTATCAACTTTTGGTAACAACGGATACACACACGTGACATTACTGCAGTTAATATGCAAGCTCTGACAACGATTTTCTATTTATTTTCTTTGTTTTATCAATCGGGTAAATTAGCTCAAGGTATTAATACGTACTCTGAATGTTATATCAGCCATTTCCGAGAATTAACGAGAGAACAGAAGGAAAGGTTACTGGAGCAAGATGTAACGACTATAAAATAGGATGCGAGATTTGAAGCCGCGACAACACTGGGCGGATTAGCAGAATAGAAATTGCCGAGGATGAATATCTTGGGCGGAAATAATTATTATGCTCGTAGGGCGGAATTCTGTGGGGCGGGGGCCGCAAGGGGCGGACGAGATGAATTTCAGTACGAAATTTATCGAATTTTTTAAAATTCAATACATTTTTAAGTTTTTCTTTATAATATGTTTATTACCTTTCAGTCGTTCACCTTTCATATGCATTATGTTAAAATTAAATTATAAACAAAGTGTTTAACATTAAATTCTTCCAGAAAATATTACAACAAATGTGCCTGACTTTTTAGAAAATAAAAAAGTGTTGGTTAACGGCGAAATTTTTTGAAGGCAAAAAAAAATTACAATTAAACAAATTTGTTCTCCTACTGTGAAAGTTTGATTTAGAAAAAATATCAGCATTAAAGTTAGACGGTGAATATTATTTAAAAAAGCTTGACTGAAATAATTTCCTCGTTGCAAACTTTAATATATTCCCGAATCCGTCCGAATGGCAGAATGATAGGGAGTATTATGACGGGGGTAGAACCGCGGGGGTTGGTACCTCTAAGGATGGTGGGTGGGGATGAGGTGTGGGGGAGGGAGTGGCTCTAATGCGTGTGATCTGTGTTGGTGAGCATTCCACTCAATGAGCGTGTTTTACAAGAACGCGATCAGATAAGAGACAAGTTATATCTTTGTGGAACATTCATAGAGAACTTCTCGGTTTTTGGTCACCCGCAAATGAAAATATTCATTTGAGAAAGATTGTTAAAACATTGTCATCTATCGGTGAGTCGAATTGCCTAAATGAATACTTATCCTTCGTTATCGTTGTAAAGTGTTAAAATTAAATTATGTAAAAATCGTAAAACCATTAAACCATTACGATTTTTACATAAAATTTTCAAAATACTATGGGACTTATTAATAAACGTGTTTTAAATTTTACACAACTGATAACATCCGTTAATGCTTTTAAATGGTTGTTTATCAGTTGTGTAAATTTTATTAGTAAGAAGGTTAATGTGCATGTAGGTACATTTATATTATGCCACATAGTTTTTTTTTGGAAATCTATTTCTTCACGGCACACATTTTTGGAAATCTATTTTTTCACGGCACACATTTTTCGGAAATCTATTTTTTCACGGCACACATTTTTGAAAATCTGTTTCTTCATGGCACATATTTTTTGGAAAACTATTTCTTCATGGTACACATTTTTTGGAAATCTATTTCTTCGCGGTACGCATTTTTTGGAATTCTATTTCTTCGCGGCACACATTTCAATATTGTTGTAGCTTTAGTGGCTTTACATGCTTTTCGTGCTGAAAAAATTATTTCTTCATTTTTTATTTCTAGTTGATTCTCCAGCGTGCGACACCCTCAAAAATTGGGACAAAAAAACACTGGATCCTTTTTTTAAATCCTGTATTTTTAGCTACATTCCGTGAAACGTGTAAAGTGGAAAAGAATCGACCGTTTTCAGGAATCTGTTAAAGTGGGAAGAAGTCCCTCGGGAGAAGTAACATGATATTCTGTAATTCCCACAGTCACTAGTCGCTATCCGATAGCCGCGTGGATACAACACCAACACCAACACAGCCATCGGATTAATTTAACTCACTTAAAAGGAAACCAAATTTATTAAAAAAAGAAAAACGTGACGTGATTGGATTGTAAATTTGTATTCATCTACAGTCAAACAGATAGGTAAATGTAAACCTGAAGTACAATGACAGTCGTATTTAGTGTAAACCAAGCATGAATTATGTGTTATTTCAATATTTCATTAAAAATAATAGGTATATACTATAGTTGCGGCACGATCCAGAGTGGAAAATACTCTCAGAACAATACAAACATACCCCAATTGGGGATGCCATAGTTTCACTGGCTCTAGACGGTTGGAAGCAGTTGGGACTTGGTTGTGCGGTATTTACATAATAAGAATGACATTAAAATTCACTAAAAACAGTCTTCAGAAAATTTCAAAATTCCAGACGTTTCGTTTCCATAATCCTTGGCGCCCTCTGGTCGTATGGTCCTACGACCCTATGATCCTGTGATTCTACGGGCCTAAAGCTCTATCGCTCCCCCCCCAAATTTTTTCTTTTCCATTCTAAACCATCTTTCGAACCACATTCTTATTACAAATCCAAAATACCAGATCAATTGGTTCCATACAGTCCGAAAAAGTCGGAAAGTGGAAAAGGTTTACTGTTTTTTTCCTTACTGTTCATTTACTCATCCTTGGCAAAGCTCGTTAGTAAACATAAGCAATATTTACATTACTCATAAACACTGATTGACTTTGGACGGGTTGTTCACAGAATTTGGACAATTCGTCAAATTTTGAAAGTTGATTTTCAATTTCTGTGAAGGTTCTATTCGAGTTTAGTGAAGCAACTGGTCAATAATTATAATGATCTAGTAATAGAAACTGAAGAACCTTCACAGAACTTGCAAATCAACTTTGAAATTTAATGAAATGTTCAAATTCCATGAAACAACCCGTCCTTACAAACTCTTGGATCGAGGGTGTAAAATACACCAAAAATGTTCATCCTGTCTGAACATTACTTCAATAAAAAAACCACAGAAACGAGTATTTATTTGCAACATACACTCAGTTACCTCTCTCGAGGGTATTCTAGAAAACACTGAGATAAAAGTGTTTGCATGTTTCTAGCAGAGGAGAGAGAGAGGGGAAGCGGAATCCTTTCTTCAAACTACGTATTTACGTAAATATCCTGAGCGAATGTGTTCTCATTTCCACTGAAACGAAGATATACTAAAAGTATTGTTGCAGATATTATGAACAATAAGCAGAAAAAATCAATCTCTCAAACTCTGAGCTCTGGCGTTAAGGAATTTCCACGACTTCAGCTGCACCGTGCGAAGCCAGATGCTACCATAAAACATACCAACATTTTTTCCCAAATAACCAATAATATATATGAAAAACTCCTACTTCCATCATCACAAACTGAATATGTTGTTTGTGCCATGACGGAGGAACTATTGCTTTTATGCGACGCACCAATTCTTAACAGAATCAAAATGTCTAGTTTTTCACACGCGCGATTATTCCTATTGACACATAATATCATGAAAACGAGTTCCTTTGAAAGCGACTAACGATATGACGGCCGTGCACTCTTCTTGAATGCGGCGCACTGTGGCTGGGCCCGGAACAAGACCGTCTGATAAATCAAAAAAAAAATTGTTTCTTTGTATATTTAAAATAATATCAAAGTTCGTGTTCAGACAAAGATATTTTATTGAATCAAAATGTGGAATACTTCGTGGTGCAAATTTAAAGCATTTAAACTAGTTTATGTATAACATATTATATATTACCGAAACGATTTTTTTAAGCTTTAATAGTATGTATTTTCATTAGTTTAGTTTTAAATAATAATGATCTATAAGCTCCCTATAAGCAAATGACACCTTTATCAGATTTTGACAAATTTCAGCTAAACTTTTAACTGGTCGCAGGGTTTGCCCCTGTAGATATTAAGACACCATTTTATAAAAGAAACATTTTTCTAATGTATAAAAAAAATATCTGCGGATTTTTTTGCGCAACAGCGTCAAAAAACGGTTTTGCCGCTGCTTTTTTTATCAGAAAATTAACTTGTCGCAGCACCTACAAAGGATAAATTGTTTTTAAATGACATGCTTAAGGCGATGCCATACGTAGTAATGCAAAATCATGTATTTTTGGTTTGAAAATTTGGTCGCCTAGAAATGTTTCAGATGCTTTAATTAAATACTGCGAGTAGAATACATGTTGGCCTTTGAAATAATCGAGTATTTTTTAGATAAGTCTTTTTATAAGCCCAGAAAAAAATAATGTAAAGGCCTATGAAAACTGCTTTAAAGTTCAAAATCTCCTACTTACGAACCCATTTTCGGTTATGATTTTATTGTATAATGTGGCAATTTAAGTTATTTATAAAATGATTGAAAAAAATTAAATATTTATGCCTGAACATCCACAAAATAAAATAAAAGGCACTTTTTGGCCATGTTTTTTTCTTGCACAAATCAAAACAGGCGAATGGTGTTGAGCGTGAATTTAAACCTTATCGCCATCTACGTAAGGGTTGTTATTGATAGCGGCTCAATTTAAAATATTACACGACGTAGTGCATCGCCTTAATATCAAAATATTTGGAAATTTTTTTTTTTAGGTGATAAACCTACTTAAGAAAATTTTATTGGTTATTAAAAATAAATGTTAAAAATTCCAATAATCCGAAAGCTATTTTGATAATTCGTGAGCTGGTGGAGCCTAATATTCGACTGGACGGGAAAGAATTTTCCGTCAAACACCAATTAATTATTTATTACGATGATTGACGGGAAGGTTTCCCAAGTTTTAACAGACGCTCCATCTTCATACACGTGCGTTTTATGTCTTGCAAAGCCCAAAGAAATTAATGATCTCGAATGTGTAAGGCAAAAAGTTGATCGAGAGTAACTTACAGATTTGGCTTATCTACGTTACATGCTTGGATTCGCTGTATGAAATTTATACTTCACATATCATATAATTTATCATTTATGAAGTGGTCCGCCACAAATGAACAAAACAAGAGAGTAAAGGCTGACAAAAAACATATATTCAAGAACGATTTCGCACAGAGCTCGATTTTATTATAGATAAACGAAGGCAAGGTACTGGAAATGGTAATGACGGAAACACGACTGTTTGACACGAATCTTTTTTGTACTGCTGATATCACTGGAGTAGACGAAGATATAATTCCAAGGTTTTCTATAATTTTACAGACCATACAGTGTATGCGAATAAAACCGCAGAGTTTTATGTTAGCAAGTACAACTGGTATTACTTGCCAGCTTCGGTGCATAAAATATTATGGCACGGAGAAAATATTATTAGGTATAATTCAATTGTACCACTTGGACAGTTATCTGAAGATGCTCGGGAATATAGAAATACGGACTTAAGATGTATAGATTACATCATGCTAGAAAGTGTTCAAGATCTGCTACAAACGAAGATGTTCTGCATTCTTTGCACTATTCATCAGATCCATTCATTTCTAGCATACGAATGCCCGTTACGAAAAAGACGCTGGAGCTAGATGACGAGGCTAAAGACCTTTTAGAAGAATAAAGGATACACAATACATGTTTTACTTACATATTATATTCCAGAAATATGATTAATTATTGTTATTATTATTACAAGTGAATTTTTTTAAAGTAAAAAAAAAGTTTTTGTTTTTCAGATTGAATTTATTACGAATTTTTATAACAATTCACTATATAAAAATATGAAATATAAATATTGTTTAGTTTTTGATCAGCACACAAAATTTTATTTTTTTATGATAAGAGACAAAGAAGTTACAGATTTATCAGACGATAATGAGCATTTGCAAACACTGTGCGGCGGCGCCATTTCCCTGTTTTCCAAATTCAATTTGAAAAGAATTGAATTTGGAACGCGGCGGCAAATTCGGTCCCAGACGCCGAACACGGAAATAGGAAAACTCGCATTCGAATTTTGAATACAATATTGTTTACACGGATCCACAGCTATTTATTATAATGTCCTTTTGATTGCGACGAGTTACAAAATGGAGTCGAATAAGCTTCGCGATTAGAGATGGGAACCCGTGATTCTCTCCAAAGAAACGTTGCCTTGGAGATGGCTTGATCACCTACTAAGGATATCAGAAGACTGACTACTACTGAAAATACTAGGTAAAGCGACTTTGCGATTGCGATGAAAAGTTGGGCCGACTATAAGTGAAGTGGGGCAGATATCTGCCTAGCACCTTTCTATAATCTTTCTTTGGAACTTTCTAACTTCTGTATATCTACCTTAATTTATTTATTAAATATTGTTAAATTAATTGTGTAAAATCTGTCTAGTCTCTTTTTGATATTTATGTATACACTTCAAATTCGTATTAATAAGTAAAAATAATTTGTATTACGTTGTCTTTCCGGAAATGACTTTTATTAAACTCATTGTGAATAATGTATCATAAATATTTTTGTTATTGTATTGTAATATATTATTTATGCCCGTCGATAGCCAAGCTGATATTTTCAGTGAAATAAATAAGAAATCGCCTTACGTCTACGTCAAATTATGAATAAATGGATAATTTTGATTTGAATTACACCCACCATATGCATCGGCAGTCCGCGTTTACTTTTCACACTAAACTCGTTATATTCTGAAGAACTATCTGAATTCCGTTTCTCCAAGCACGAATGTATTCATTTGATCGCGTACATGACGTCTTTCAATTCTACGAGCTTCGTTAGTCTGCCTCCGTTCTTTAATAAGCCAGTAATTTTGAAAAACGAACGACATTATTAAAATAAAATGTATATAGACAGCTAGCTGAAACTCAACCGATACTTCGCGAACTTTTGTCTACTGGCTGTCGGAAACAATTATTGTTGACTGTGCTCGCATATACCGCCTAATGTCGCGCCATCAAATAACCGTAGAGAAGGACGAATAAAGTCATTATTGTATTAATATAGGGTTTTATCAATGAACCGTGCTAGTTACCGAGGTGACGCGATATGTCCTCGACCCAAACATGGGTAAGGTTTATTTGAACATTGGTTCAAGTCAGTGGCGAAACTATACCATCGGGGGCCCGTGGAACATTTATTGGATGGGGCCCCCCCAGTAAAAATCACAGTCGCGTTGTAATTGTTTTTTTATAAATAACTTAAGAAGTTACCCAACAGTATGGCTAATATTGTGTGCATTTTTATGAAAGCATAGGTATTACATATGTAAGTATAATGAAAAAACAATTTAGTCTTTACAAGATTCTTTCTCCGAGCTTTCTGTTCCGCTAAATTATCAATAACGTCATCAATGTTTAAAGATTCGGCTATTGGATTTTCAATAGACAGAATAGCCAAATTACTTAGCCTGTCTTGTCCCATTGACTTTTTTAAATATGTTTTTACTAATTTTAGTTGCAAAAAAGACCTTTCGGCACTAGCTGTAGTAACAGGAATTGTAACAAATTTGAAAGATTAAGATAAAAGCAGTACATACTTTAGGAAAGCTGCACGACATAAAATGATTCTTTTTTATTAATAAATCAGAAAGTTCTCTAATACACGAAGCCTTTTCTATTTCGTCTCTGAAGGTTGACCGAAAACTGAAAAATTCCCTGGAAAATGATTCAGATTTGTCTTTTTTATATATATCAACAAATTCTAGTGATTTTTTTAAGAGATCAGTGTCATCTAAATTTCGCAAAGTGGCAGGTTGCAAAACACTGAAATAGTAAACATTCATTGGAAAGAAACGCGATTTCAGTTGAATGGTGTCATACTCGATAAAATATTTTCACTTTAAACAACCTTTCCGGATCTTGGTGCCGCTCATCTTCGCAATATTCGTCAAAATTGCTTTTTACCTTCCTTTGACTGGTTTTAGAAAATTCAGGGTTGATGGACCACTTTTCTGCTACACTACTTCTTTCATGTACATCCCTTTCCAATTCTTCCAGACGAATTTTCAAACGTTTTAAGGCATTTGAAAGATCGATGGCTTTGGACTAAGACTAAAGTGCTTTAGAGGCTGCATCAATAATTTTTAGAGTTTTGCAATGGAACATAATAATAAAACTGTAGTTCTCGATCTTCTTCTCGATTGAAAAAGCTTCATTTCTTTCATCCGATTTCCAATTTAACAGAATTGTTTTCGTTAGCGCTTTTTGGATTTCAAAGCACAAATAGCATCATAACGTCCTGGCCATCTAGTAGGGTTCAATGTGTTTAATTTTTATAATGTTGAAGATATAAAACTTAATAAAATATTCCATTTTTTCAGCCCAAAAAAATTATAGATTTGTTGAATTGTTTCAAAAAAATGTTGCATATCAATAACCTCTCTTACTGCATCATTTTGACTATTGTAATAGTGCATATGCTGGCCTACCTAAAAAACAATTCAACAGAATCCAGTCCGTTTTCAATGCTGCGGCGAGAATGATTTTTGGTGAATCTAAGCATTGTCGTATAACCCCGCTTCTAAGGGATCGTCTTCATTGGCTTCGATGCCCTGAAAGAATAGAGTTCAAGATCTGCTTAATGACCTTCAAAGCATTGCAGGGAATGGCGCCAGCCTATATAGCGGAATTATGTGTCCGACAAAACCTAAGCGATAGACAGCTTACTCTGAGGTCAGCAGATCTAGATGTTACCAATCGTTTAATCGAACTTTCTCGGTCAAATCGAGCTGTTTACTATGATCGCTCTTTTCGTGTAGCTGGCCCACTCATTTGGAATAAACTTCCCCCAGCCCTTACCAATATACAAAATTTGGCTGAATTTAAACGGGTTTTAAAAACAAAATTATTCAAAAATCATATTTAATAATTTAAAATCATTTATATTCTCATGAATCTAAGCTTCTTTTTTAATATACTATAAAAAGCCAGGTTTTGAAGTTTTCCGGTAATTGTTTGGTTTCGGTTTCCACCTTATTGTACTTTTATGTTTAATGTCCACCTATTATATAATATTTTAATGTTTTCCTGTTTTATATAATATTTTAATTTTAAAGTTCTTATTTTTCGTGCACTGTCACTGTCTTTTATCGTTATCCTCTACTAAAATAGCACTGTTATTGTTAAATTTTATTCTCTGCTTTTGTGTAAACCGTTTATTCTTTATTTCATATTATGTAATTAATTTTTTTTAAAAGGAACACAATAGGAAATTTTATTTTAAGTTTATTATAGTTAAGCGCACTTGAAGTGAAACAACAAAAAACTGCGCTATATAAATGTTAAAGAGTTAACTTTTGTTATTATTATTATTATTATTATTATATAAATTATGGGAAGCACAGTGAACAAACGAGAATACCGCATTTGGCTCGATATCTTTTATGAGTTTTTGAACTCCACCATAAATGCCTTTCGTTGTGTAAGCACCATCATATCCTTCTCCTCGACACTTATTTAGAGGTATATTTTGTGATTTATAGATTTAATAATTTGGATGGACATTGCTAAGACAGTTTGGTCCCTAACTTCATGAAATCCTAAAAATGACTCTTTAATGACAAGCGCCTTTGGGATTCCATGATGTGTTGTTGAAATATCTTGAGTTGAATGGAATATGATAGAGTAAAAGGGTGCAACATTTATTTCATTTATGAGTGCATTTTCTATTTTTGGAACCAGAACAGAAATGAGTTCATTTTTTATTTTTCAACTTAAGTATTTTACCTGGCTCTTTGATTTACTTAACAACTCTTGTAAAATCGGATCATATTTTGCTAATAACTAAACAATACCTACTCAAAAAGTTTCCTGGGGAACTTGGATCATTGTAATCTGCCTTTTCTCTGTGGCCACGAAAGGCTAAATTACACGTTGAAAGTGTCAGAGTAACATCAAGGGGTCTAGAGAATACTTGGCGCCAGCAAGATTTATCTTTCTTGATCATGAATTCTTGCTCTTCATCTGTGTTCCATGTAGCCGCCATTGTTGATACGTTAAACAAGTATCCAGGTGAATTTTAGATGTCTCGAGTCTTTCTATGGCGTCTACAATATGTTTCCAGTCGTCATAACCTTCCATCCAAACATTTTGTATTTTTATAGAAGCCCGATTTGTGAATAACCTATATAACCTATATGGCCTTTAGTTGATTTTATGTACTTATATAAAGTTTATAATTTTTACTAAATTTTGTTAAAAATGTTAGGTTACTTCTGACTTCTGAGTTCGCGGCTACGCGGCGGCCGGGGCCTGCCCCGTGGCATTTTGCCAGCCCTGCCACCCTATAGTTTCGCCACTGGTTCAAATTTTTGTTCAAAGTAAAGCCTACGCTCGACGATTTATTTTACACTAATATATCTAGTGCCTTTCTGCAAAGTTATCCGTGTCAAATTGTAGCTAAATAAAAAAAATAATTTAAAAAAAATAATAAATCCACTTCACATCAACTTACATCGTGCAGCTCCTATTTCAGTATTTTCGGTTATTTTCGGAGCTCTCTTATATGATTGGATAACATCTGTCATCTTCATAGATGTGTGTATTATTACGTTTCGGCACCATTGCTCGGGATAAATATGAATATGTGACGATACTTGACGTTGTGACGGAGCTAAGATATTTTTTCGCGTGAAATTTTTTTGTGTGTCAGCATATCCTCTTTATTTACAAAATAATATAATATTAAATATACTATTTTTCGACTTTATGTACGGGTAAAATCTTCCCCACTGGAAAAACTAAACCCTTCCACACACTTTTCCGCAAATGATCATCTAGTCAATCCACACTATGCAAGTGCATTATGTAAACATAATAAATACAAAACAATACGAGAACAACACGTCAACTCACCAGAGATTAAATATGAAAATAATTCACCGACTCCAGATATTTTCATATCAGAGGTTTCAGCTCGGTAGAACTTCTAACTGGACCTATAAATCCTACTGATCCCTCAATGTAAATATTCAAAAATTATTTTTAAAACTCGATTGTGCCTAAATGTATACTCGGATGGTGCTAATATAGAACATCCCGATATAATATGTTCTATAGTTTCCGGAAAAGCCAAACATTTTCTACACAAATCATCAATTTGATTTGTATCTTTGATTATATGCTTCCTATAATTTTTAGTATTAATGACTCTATCCTGAATGGCAAGCATAAATCCTTCTATTTCTGCGCTCAACTCTCCAATACTCAACCATTTGTTTGACGAAAATTTGTCAACATACGTTTGGTTGGGATAATTGAAGTGTTTTGCGTGTAAAATTTTATTTGACCAGGAATCTAATAATTCCTGGTTGGGATTTATAAAAATGTTTGCATTCTCATCGTATAAATTTAAAGGTGTAATATTTCTATCTGCCTTTAAAATTATTTTGTGCATTTTTGAGCTATGAGCTTTCCTATGGAAAAAAAGTTCTTAGCATTTCTACCTGATTATGTTTCAAAGAAGTTATTTTGATTATACCTCTACCTCCTAAATTTCTAGGTAAATTAACTCGTTCTATAGCTGAATTTGGATGATGGCAATTAAACTTTGTTAGCGTAGTTCTAATTAATCTTTCCAAGTTATCTTAATCTGTATTAGACCATTTAATTATGCCAAATGAGTACGTTAATAGAGTTATTGCCCAAGTATTTATTGCTTTTACTAAATTTTTAGCAGATAGATTGCATTTTAAAATTTTCCTCATCCTAGTTTGAAATTTAATCATAATATCATTTTTAATACTAGTATGGTCTAATCTATTTGATTGTGGGTATACTAAATACTTATAAACCTCATCCCTTTTCATAGTAGTAATTTGGAAATTTCTAAATATACTCTCGTCCCCATCTACAATTTTGCTTTTCTCTATATTACTCGTTCTACATTTATCTAAACCAAAAGTCACTTTGATATCATCTGAAAAGTTTTTAACTACCTCGATCATTTTCTCTAAATTTTGTTCATAATTCGAAAATAATTTTATATCATCCATATATAATAAATGCGAAATTGTACTACTCTCCCTTGTATTACCCTTACCTTTTATTCCAATCTTGCTTTTAATTAACATTTTAGATAGAGGATTCAATGCTAAGCAAAACCAAAGAGGACTCAATGAGTCTCCTTGAAAAAATCCTCTTTTAATTGAGATGCCCGGTATTACTATTTTCTTAACTTTTAAATTGATAAGTAAATTGGTATTCCAAAAGGACATAATATTTTCCAAAAAGCTAATAATAATGGGGTTAATTTTATATATATTTAATACTTTGATCAGGCACGAGTGCGGGACACTATCGAAAGCCTTTTGGTAGTCTATATAGCAAGTATGTAAATTACGTTTTCGAGTGTGAATCTGTTTAAGAATTACAGAATCAATAACTAATTGTTCTTTACATCCCATATGTTTTCTGCGACAACCTTTTTGTTGTTCAGATAAAATGTTTTTTTCATCTAAATGAGTATATATTAAATCTGTCAAGCAAGAGGTTAAAATTTTGTATATTGTCGGTAAACATGTAATGGGTCTGTACTGAGAAGGATTATTAATATTTTCGCTTTTGGGCAACATATAAGTAATGCCATTAGTTAGAAAATTTGGAAAATTTTGTGGTTGACTGACAAATTTTGAAAGATTTTTTGCCAAAAGAGGATCTAAAGTAGTCAGACGTTTGTACCAAAAATTAAGTATCCAATCACAACCCGTGGCTTTCCAATTATGAGTATTTTTAATAATTTTGGTTAAAAATTCAACCGATATATTAGAAAAACTCATTTGTTCAATGCCTGAAAAATTGAGTTCTTCATTTTCTATCCAGGGACTCGTTATGTTTTATATCTTTACTCCAAATTTTAGTCCAAAAATCGCGCATATCTGATTCAGATGCCAACGGAATATTATTATTCAAAATAGTATTTTGTTTATCGTCAAGTTTGGAATAAAATATTTTTTCATTTTTCTGGAATTTTACATGTGCAAGCTTTTTGAGGAATATGAATACGTTACTAGAATTTCCAGACAGGAAAATCAATACAATTTTCATGATGCTAGAGTTCACCGGTGATAGTATATGCTCCTCCATGGATACCAATTTTCTGATGGATTTCTCTACTCTGTAAATTCTGAGTTAACGCAAATATTTCAGTTATTAGGTCACCTTAGCTATGGAGCTTAAATGTGTAAAATTTAGACAAGACGCCATGTGCTTCATTAAGAAAGTTGGTGAAAAATTGTTTAAAATCGGGCGAAGCCATGTGAAAAAAAATAGGAACAAAATCCAACATATAACATTCGCATATTTTTCACCGAAAACCCGGATAGATTGAACCGTTTGAAGCACTTTCATATAAAACAAACAGAATGCTCGCGTTAGTACCAACTAAACCATAAATAGCAAACAGCAGCAGTCTTCACAAACCAAAACTTCCCCAAATATTCCAGAATTCTGGAGCATTTCCGTCAGCAACAGCGGCTCTCGGGCCCGTTATTACAAAATTCATATTTAATACGCAGTTACAATAAAAACATGGCAAGGCTTATATTGTGTATTCAACGTCAGGCAAAAGAAGATCCTTTGACTGCTATCATATGTCGTTCAGCCGTGGAAACTGAATGATATCAGCATCCCATGCGATTGTGTCCCCCCTGCCGCTTGGGGGTACCTGGGAGTACCTGGGGGTACTTGGGAGTACCTGGGGGCGCCTGGATACAGCCAACTTGCCACCCCGCGGAATGTAAACCACCCATTTGGGACTGCCACTTGCCTTTACGCCTATGTATTATATATATATTTTCATAAAAACTTTCTTGCTCTGAATAGTGTTTTACTGGAAACATGGTGGTTGATAGAAATGGCAGGAAGGTCAATGGATCGGTGGTACAATTGGTAAAGCACCCACCTTGGTTTCTCACGTTTTTTAAATTATTTTCTCTGTTTTGTTGTGTAGTAGGTAATCTGGAATCGTTATTTGGCGCTAGTGAGCTGACGGTTTTGCTTATTCCTGTGCAGTAATGCACTGACGACTGACAACAGTGTTGTTACAAAAGTTGATTAATAATTGTAATTAAAATGCCTCGATGTTGTATTGCACCCGTGCGCTCCTTGGGAGGGTCTGGACACAGGTATCTAAGCCACGAACAGTTGAGAAAAAAGTGGATTGTGCTTTAAAAAGAGATAAATAAAAACATATTTTTTGAAAAATACATTTTATTCTATCATACCATGAAAATTTGTTGCAATTGAATCATCTGATAATATAGATGATCTTCTAACAGAAGACATTGTCAAAATTATATTTATAAATACGAATTTCGTATTTCATTAGTATGAGAATATAAATTATCCGTTTTTTGTCTATTGCACCTTTTAATATTTTCTCGGTATTACTTTGCACAGCCCTTGAAATCATTTTTATACCTCAAACTCCCCCAAGCTGGTTCCCCCTACCCGGGACAAAACCTCACCCATACCCACCCCATAACCAACCCCCAAACCCCATCTCCATATCTCCTATTGTCGGCATCCTCGCGGGAGACAATAATAAAAGCAGCTTTCCCATAATAATAATAATGAATGACAGCGGGATGCTCAGGTGAACTGGTAGAAAGGTAGTCTTTACCAACTTAGTGAGCTTAATGTAAAAAGCGACACAATAAATATTATTATTTGATTTTATTTGGTTCATTTTGGCTGGTTGTTCTCAACAGTGGGTTTCCACAGGTATTCTACACGATTCGAAAGAATAGTCCCCACTGAATCTATGCTAGTCGCGATAAATTTAAGATTACTTTGTTTAAATCGTATTGATCGTGGTATCTATTTACCCAAAAGAAAGTATTTCGTATAGATCAGACATAAATTTAAAATGGTTTTCTCTCCACCAACATTTCCCCAATTCAGAGCATCTCTAGACTTATGAAAACACATGTTTTCATAAACCGCTTATTTAGATTAAGGTATATCTTTGTACCTTGTAATATAATCAACAATATTTTGGAAGCAGGTAAACACATACATCATTTGGACGGTTCAAAAATTGACTTTCATGAAAAAATATACAGAAACCTGATTCACCTTTTAACAATAATAACACCCAGGGTCGGCCAAGGAGCCAAGGAGCCAAGACGCTGATGATACCTAACAGAACACAGAGCACTTGAGGTTTTTACCAGCACCAGGTAAAGTTTGGGTCAGGACCGGGTCTGATAACAATTCCATTCTTTAAACCGATCCATTCATAAAGTACTTAGAACATGAATATAAGTTATTTAACGAATATGCTTGATGGATACTGCACAAAAATATTGGTATAAAAATGATCTAAGAAAATATTTATATACTGTTAAGTGCTTTTTATATTACATATAAGATTTGTAACAAGGTGGGTGCATCACTTTACTTACATCGCATCTATGGTCTTGGTGTGTGGGACCTTTAAGTACCTACACATTGTCATTTTGCTATTGGTCAAATTGACAGCCCTAGAATTTTGATTTGGAGAGTTTCCAAACCTGAGGGAGCTAGAATCTGTCATTTGCATTGGAAGCAGTGGGCATTCTTTGATCACTAGTCCAGAGCAGCGGACATTCCTCTTGGCTGAGGTTCGATGAATACATTCGCCAATTTTGTGAGCATCGGCTTTTGCATATGGAGCATTGTCCATTGGATTGATGGAATCGGATGACATCTGCCGATCCTGATTGGTTAAGAGGGACCCTTTTGGAGACCATCAGCGCGAGGCTATTTCGCAATGGACTACAGCATTATTTTTTGGATAAAATATAAACTGGGACAGTTGCTGTGAAGAACCGGAATCTACTACTTCGCATCAAGAACGATCTGGTATCACACCTTCATTTACCTGTGCAAGCCCTTTGCCAGACAGATTTAATAGTAGGATGCTAATTAATTTTGTTCTTATACATTTTAGTATTCTTAAATATTTTTTTATTTCTATATAATAAACCCATCGACTCCAGATATTTTCATAAAATTTAAAATTTTAACTATTATTATTATCCCTTTCCTTTGTTATAAAATGAAACAAAACAAATAAATATTGTTTTGTATATTGCATGATAACGTGGATTGTCAGGGAAATGAGAAACATCGACGGAGCTCCCGGAAAAGAGACTATTGTTCTAGAAATATTTTGTTTACCAAAAAATGAAATGCACACAATATCCCATTCTCTCTACTCTCGGAAGCAGCTATCCTTTTAACTTCTATGAGCAATTGAAGGATTTTTTAATGCAGTTGTATTTCTGCCAGTGGCATGCAATGACTTTTCAGATTTTTTATTTATTTCACAAAGCTGAAAACTTACTGAAAAATATGAAAGTAATTATTATAGTGATTGTTTTTTCTGTTGTATATGTATAAATTCTTCAAATCCGCAAATTCAACGAATTTCAAAGCCTACTTAAACTATGTACTTCTTTGTATCCAGTTTTAAAAATATTATAACTGGTTTTACTACCCGGCCTTACCCGTGATTTGGTTTAAAAAACAAATAACAAACATCATGACTTTTAGTTGAAAATAGTGGTGTTGACCCAATATACGGAAATTATACGTACACTTTGGAACGAGAAAATAGTGGTGTTGACCCAATATACGGAAATTATACGGACACTTTGGAGCGAGAAAATAGTGGTGTTGACCCAATATACGGAAATTATACGTACACTTTGGAACGAGAAAATAGTGGTGTTGACCCAATATACGGAAATTATACGGACACTTTGGAGCGAGAAAATAGTGGTGTTGACCCAATATACGGAAATTATACGTACACTTTGGAACGAGAAAATAGTGGTGTTGACCCAATATACGGAAATTATACGTACACTTTGGAACGAGAAAATAGTGGTGTTGACCCAATATACGGAAATTATACGGACACTTTGGAGCGAGAAAAATTAATAATGTTGAATATTGCTAATTTATGTACAAAATTTTAAAATTATTCGTAAAAACGGGATTTCAGGCTCTTAACGAAAATACGAACGTATTATCACGATGTCGGAATAAAAATCAAAATATTTAATATTATAATATTTCCGCATTCCGATGTGTTAGGAATTTACTAACAGTTTATCAGGAAACGGCCTGCACTCCAGTTTTTAACCGGATCACTAATAATTTGAAGGGTTTTTTAATAAATAAGCAATTCTCATTTTTTATCGTGCGGACATCCTTTGAAATTATTTTAACATAAGTAATATTATAATATTATAGTAATAATGGTACAGCAAAAAATTAGATACTATTTACTTTTAAGAAAAGGTGTATAACTTACATTTCTTTGTAAAAGGATGTTCTCATGTGTAATGTTCTTGCTGTTTTAATAAAAAAGGTTCTATTATACGTAGTATTGTTTATTGTTAACTCAGTTGTTAAAAGTACAATCCAGTCCAGCTGCATGGAAGGAATCAAATGCCCGCGCCTCCCGTCCGTCCCACTGCCCGCGTTCCCCGAGCAGTGTCGGAAGCGTTCGTCAAACCTCGGCTGTCTCCGGCCGTGCATGATCGCCTATACGATACACTACATCATGTAATAAATATTTTTAAAAAGTGGGGCCTTTATTTCTCCCTCGATAACTGTTCATTTATCTACTAATATTACCATTTCTTGATTTCGGATATCCTGTCCCGAAATATCCTACAAGCCTCGAAGGTCCTCGGAGGTCCTTTTCACTTCTGAGCATGGAATAATATAAAAAAATAATCATTATAGGTCGCTAGTAGCTGACAACGTCCGTCCGTTTGGTTGGAGTCTTGCCTACTCATGTTCCAACTTCCAACTTGGTTTTGGTTGGAGGGAAATTGGAAGTGATCCCGTTCCAACCGCCCAGCAGCGGAATAATAAAAATTCGGTTGTCGGTTGTGCCTATTCACCATCCAATTTGATCGCCGCAGCCTTGCTGTACATCCGTTTTACTGCCAAATTGAATGGTGTGTAGACCACATTACTTTCGGATCTTACTTTTCTGCGCGGCAGCCAGGAGATTGATTCGCTCATACAAGCAAGAAGGTATATAAATCACTTTGGAATTTTGGAACGATGACGTCATGGGGATATTACCAGATAGAAAGTGTGAAAATGCATTAATTAAACATTTATTGGAGTTGACTAATCCCAAGCGTCCGAAAGTATGATAAATAGTTTAAAATGTTCAAATATATTTATTCGCTTCTTGCAGCGCACGGTGGCGGATTTTGATGATTTTGCACGACACTGCTCTCGGATTTAAATTATTTCGGGATTCATGGTTGTTTTTAAGTGTTCAAATGAAATGCTATTATTTTTGTTAGTCAAAATATTGTAAATGCTTTGAAATAGTAAAAAAAACTATATAAATTAGCTAAATATTATTATTATTATTATAAATATCAAATAGTTTTCCAATAAATATGAAAATACAAGATTAATTTTGATAAAATATTTTATTTTCCATTTCAATCCAATACGCTAAGAGTGGTATCGGATTGTTGTATTGAGGACAGGCAATTAATAAAAAAAGTCAGATTAAAGTCGTTGATGATGAAAGACCCCGTGAAAGCTTTGATGCAAATATAAAACTTCCATTAGTCTCCCCTTCTAATCTATTCTCAATACTCGCACAAATCACTAAAAGCGTCTTGTCTTCCCTACTCTGCACATTACTTGTTGAAATATTCATTTTCTTACTATGTTTCAGAAATAACCTTGTTCAAAATCGTTTTTAAAAGCAACTTCAGCTTTTATGAGCATCGCAGCGAATGTTGTTGCGAACAGAGTACTCGCACAGATGATTGCTTGCATATATGTAATTAGTCGGTAAAAGCAAGATAAAAGACTAACTCAGCTATGCTTATAAGGACACCACTGTCACACAACCATAAGTATGAGTTGTTCGCATCAACTTTAATTGCACAACCTACACGCTGAGCTCTAAGCACGTAGCCCGTTCGCTTAGTAACTGCATGACATGTTTTTGTATGCTTCATAATTTTTGGGTTTTTGCTCAAGAAATGCGGAGTTTGATAAATAATTATATTTACTTATAATACTTATGCTTTTCAGGTTTTTCATTGAAAATCGGTACCAACCCTATGAGATATCATTTGACTTGGCAAAAAGTTCAATCCGTTTTTTTTTAATGAAAGACTTTCGCGTTTTCACTAACGAATGTGTGTTCTTGTATTTTAACTACCATCTGAATTTACGCTTCGACATTCAGAAGTTGGTTCTGCGAGAGTTTAACTCAATATTTATCTGTTTGGTTAAAATGTTTTCAGTCAGATATTTAAAACTTTAGTCTAGAGAGTTTTCAAAGCAGATGTAGCCATTTCTGTGTAAATTCCTCTAAGTTGAAAGATGCAACTCTAAACCGTTGGTATTAAGGAATGGAATATAGCATTCCTTCAAGTATATCGCCGTATAAAGTGTTCTAATGATGTGCATTTTGAAGTATTCCTCAAGTTCTTTGATTGGGTCCTGTTTAAAATAGAGCGTGAACGAATTCCGCAAGGGTCACTCATGGCCATAATTAAAGCACTCAAAATTTTATGGATTTGAAGGCTTCTGGATATTTGTGGATGTTTATGGTTGTTTACGTGATTGGTGTTGGATATTTATGGTTTATGGTTGTTGGTAGTTATCTATGCACATTTGTGAGTATTTATTTGGGTATATTTTAAGATGTTTTGATGTTTGTAGAATTTTTTTGATATTTGTTGATATTTATGGAAATATTGGAATCTGAATGCAATTATTGATTAATTAATTACCGCGCTACCGAGAAAATCATTTCGGTGATCGCTTGCAATAAGTCGTGTTCTCAAGACTCAAACGCCAAAGTATTCAAGTTTAATCCGTAAATTTGTTTGTATTTTGCATATTATTCGTCTTTGAGAAGAAAAAATCATCCAAAGAAAGAAAATGTTTTTGTAACAACTTGCACCAATTTTTAGTTGGAAACCAATTTATTGTTACTCAAATTGAATAATCCCACTTCTAGCAGGTACATCACCAAACAAAGGAGCATTATTTCGATCTTTGTCTCAGAAACAATGTTCAGTATTAAGTTGATATCAATTAAATTAATGAATGTATGCATGTTTACTCTCATTAATTCTAAACTCGTTAATCATTCAACAATCCGGAGTGTTTATGATGTTGACATTATGGCATCAGTAACTGGTAACGATGCAGTATTATATCCGGCGAACCATTTGCCCCTTATTTGCATAATATTTACTAAATATACACGATGCCATTAGGTATTTATTACTTATGAGCGGCTAATAAAGCCTAATTTAAATTTATTAATTAGAATATATACCTACTTGTCTACATACACGGAGAAAAATGAGTACGGTTTTTTATAAAGATAATATACTGTCTAAAATGTGCCTACATGACCATTTCCTAATAAAATACAAGTCATTCATAATATATCTGAACACGCGTTCACGCAGGTGGCCTTCTCCTAATAAATATAATAGAGCATTTTTGTGTGAGATGTGCAACATTTATAAATTTATTTTTGGTATGGGTTTGTATACGTTTGTTCCATTACAACTCAACACAGTGGCAATTCAACACACTTTTAAAAAGTGATATAAAGTCATTAGAAACGGTGAAAAAAAAAATTTAACATAACCTATCCTAACTTAACCTAACCTACTTAACCCAGTTAATGAAGTTTTGTTTCATCACTTTCCATGACTTTATATAACTTTTTAAAGATGTGATGAATTATCATTGTGATGATTTATCCGGTCACCGTATACGTTATACCTACCTATATTTTGTATGGGTTTGTATACGTTATACCTACCTTTATTTTGTAAGGTTTCTATATTTTATACCTATCTATATTTTGTATGGGTTTGTATACGTTATACCTACCTATATTTTGTATGGGTTTGTATACGTTATACCTACCTTTTTTGTATGGTTTCTATATTTTATACCTACCTATATTTTGTATGGGTTTGTATACGTTATACCTACCTATATTTTGTATGGGTTTGTATACGTTATACCTACCTTTATTTTGTATGGTTTCTATACTTAATACCTACCTATATTTTGTATGAGTTTGTATACGTTACACCTACCTTTATTTTATATATTTCTATGTTTGAAATGTGTATTTCTTTTGCTTTAAATTTTTAACAGATGTCGTAATTTTTTAAGTATACTAACTGTATTCATTCGAAAGTTAAATTTCGGATCTCCTATAAAAAACTGACAGGTTTATTTTTTAGAAATATTATTTTTATAAATACTTTCAGCTTTACGAAACCAACAATTTTATATACCACGATTTTTCACGGGTCCGCGCTAGTATATAAAAAAAGTAATAAATACCCTTCCTTAAATCTGTACAATCCGAGACAGTGCGTACACTCCATGACGTAGATACGTATCACAGATTGAGTAGCATTCGGAGTGTGCCAACATCAATAGACCTCTCTTCCACTCGGTCGACTTCATCGACTCCATCCGTATCGGTGACTTCCTCCACCCCCTCCGGTCCGGCGAGTCCTGGCACGGCTGATTTGAATCCAGCCAGGAGACTATTGTTCTCCACGTGAAACTTCGCGCTGAAGTTTAATGGAAGTCTGCTCGTAGATATCAAACACGTTAGTCAGATTTTTTTACAGGGTTCTGGAAATGTATTATTATAATGGTTTGAGGGGACTGACGGTAGGTGACGTTATTAAAATGCTGTTTCAGTGGTTTCAACGCGTTTCAAATTGTTACTTGATACTTGATAGTCATTATAATTCAATAAATTTACTCAAATAGGCAAGTGGGTACTTCTAGTTATTATATATTACTAACACTTCATAACTTCATTTATTTTTCAATTAGAACTCTTCTACCAAAAATGTATTCTTCTTATATTTATGAAATTATACTCAAATAAGGTTTCAATTAAAATGATGTGTTTAGTGGGAACATAATTAAATCCTACATAACAACTTGTGAAATGGTCTAGGGTGTTAAAAACTCACTATTGTTTTTGGTTCGAAGTATCGTCATTCGTGGGGAATTGTGCTAACGTGTAATTACAATTTTTATTGCATAACTTCAAAATTAATCGAAGCTTTGACTAAGAAATTCTTATTATATATTATATACTATTGTAATTTTAAAACAATTCTAGATTCACATGTACGGACACAAGTATTTATTAGTTATTGTATTTTTAATTAGGTTTTTCTGTTAGTAGGTATGAGTCATAGACGAGAGTTCGCGCACTGCCAACTTCAGACGCTTCAAGTTTGTGAATTACATCCCGCATTGAGATGGGACAGACAAGCTATCGGACATGAAGTATTCTGTACAAGTTGCAATACGTTACACAACACAATGTGTTCTCAGTTCTCATAGTGCAAAACGGCCGCACTGCCTAACCAGTCGGACCACGGAGCAGCAGCCTCGCATCATTGTGAAGACAATAGTTGGTGTTTCATTGTTGTCGAGGCGAGTGGACCGCGACAGTTGGCAGGGTATTATGTGAGGGATATCACCAGGATTATACAACTGCTTCAAGAAAGTTAGGATGGTAGAAAAAGCAAACAAGTGGATTACAAAAATTAAAAAATTTGGACAAAAATACTTGACACAACTATCGGCGATTTATTTGATAAATACCAAATCGTTTGCATTAAATAAAATATCCCTAACGGAATAACTTTAATTGTGAATGTATGCATTTTCTATATTTATATTTGTTTTGAGTTTGGCGTCCAGCTGGGCTTTCACATGTTTATTGTTAACATAATAAGCATAGCATCACAAAAACAAAATACTCCACCATTCAAAATGGAAAAATAGTAGATTGAGAATACATACAGTCGAAGCAGGGCTAGGCAGCTTGTTGAATTAGATTTGTTGATCTGCTTTCCGATATAAATTCTACTAAGATCTGTTAATATTATACGTTAAATACGTCAAAAGCATCTTTATAATCACTACCAAAATTCTGTATACGGTGAACGGGTGTATACAATTATGATGCCGTGTTGGAGTTGTTACAAACAAATTAATAATTAAGGATTGTTATAAAATTTTAAATGGTTATTTTTTTTCTAACGACTTAATTTCTTTTATGAAATAAAAAAAATATATTGGACCTAGATACGAGCCCTGAGGTACACCATGTGATAATTGTCAGAATATAAAAAGTGGTGTATAACAGCTTAGTTTCTCAAATTTAAGGATTTATATTTTTTAAATCTTGTACTGTCATTAATTAGCGTGGTAGAATTGATAAAAAATGAAACTAGTCAATCGGTTATAGTTTGAGAAAGCAGCATATATTTTTACGAAAGGGCTATTGTCATTTATTTGTTTATTTTGGTAAAATATTTTACATTTTTTAGTACAATTTAGTAATGGCCTCACTGAGTGGCTTACCCGTGATGAGGCCTGTATTTTATTATACAAAAAATTCATAATACATTTAAATAAAATATATATAATGTTTGTGAAGAAAAAAAATAAGATTAAGATAAATTTAAACTCAAAATATAGATTCAAAATTAAAGTAAAATAAAATTTAAGTAAATAGAAATAAAATGAAATAAAGTTAAAATCGGTATATTTATATTATATGTTGTGTTTTTGTGAGTGATTTGTGTTTTATATTGGTTTTTTGTGTTACGTGAACGTTTTATAATTTTATGTTATGAAATTTAGGTAATTTTGTCTTTTTTGTTCTTTAATCCATTTTGTAATTTTGTGCCTGAATTTATTTTTGTTTTCCTCAATTTTATTTTCAAGTGTTAGACTGTTGAAAGCTTTTATAGTATGTCAGAGTTTTTATATTTTCTTTGTACGCTTGTCTAACTGGTCTGTTAGTGATATTTTTTGTATGTTAAAAATTGTGTTTTTGGTCAAAAATGTAGTTTAGTAATGTTTTAACATATAATTGGCGGATATCTAGTACGTCTTTAACTGTTGAATATTTGGTCTGTATCATTCAGTTTATGTTTTTTTAGTATTACATTTAAGATCGTTTTCTGTGCGATTTCTAATGAATCGATATCTGAGTTGTAAAGCTTCATAAATGTTCCCAACGCCATGCATAGCAAAAAAACAAAGATGCTGAGTTTAACAAATTAATTACTAATTAGATCCGACACTATAATAATACCGACTCATTTTGACTCGATTCTCTGACGTAAATTCTTCATTCAAAAACGCCCTGATGGGCTATCCTCCTTCCCCAAACTGTTTGCCCATTGACCAATGTAAAATATCCTCCAAGGGTCTTTGTCTTTGGCCACCCCCGGCGGATGGGGATATTAGAGTATCAGGGTAGCAGAGGGCGGTGGAGGGTGAATTGTTACGGACAACAATGGGAAGGAATTATATGGTACCAGTTGCGCGGATCGGAATTGAACAGTTTTTTTTTTCATTTTGACGTGATTTTCCAAATGAAATGTAGGAAATAGGAACCAGATAAAGGATTAATGTATTTGAAGTGATGCAAGATAGGTAGGTACGTATATTTTCAAGTGAGATAATAGATTCTTTTTCAAATCTTTGATACCTTTATTTAGTTTACACGGGTAGGTGGTCAAAGCTTTTCTTCTGTTGCGCCATCATCGAGAAATCCTATTTTATTTAATGCTTTTTCCAAAATATGACAGGGCCCTTGAGTTATAAGAACGAAATCGTATTTTTGCGTAGTGTTAAATCATTTGCAGGTAAGATGTAATGCATAATCCGTGCAATTTGGAAATCGTATCACGGAGTTGTTTTGATAAGCAGACGAATTGAAAAATTGTTGATTTAACAACAATTTTTATATTTATCTGAAGAGATTCCGATTTTTGTTAATATGTAATAAAATAACAAATTTTTTGCAGTTAAAATGGGTGTTAATTAATAAACAAACCATATTAATGTATAGGTGCATATTAATGGATAAACAAATCTAATATGCATCTGTCTTACTGCTCACATTACGGATGTATGAATATTTATTCTAAATGCTTTTGTCTTCATAGTAAATGTTAACTATTAATTGACACTGAGCTGTTGTCTCCTGAACTTTCCATCACTTCTGCTCCGACGGGCGCATAATCAGTATCAGAAATAATGATTGTGCATCGTCTCCGGATATAAATGACCGTTGTGTGAGAAGAGAAGTCGGATGTTGCGGACAGCCATTGTTCCCGACTCACCTCTTATAGATCCCTTCCTCTTAAAGGATGAGCGCTGGAATCTGTCCGCTTCAGACGTTTGTAATATGAAATTAATGTTGGCATTACGCTTACTTAAGACAAAGGGAGTGGATTGCCTTAAGATCTCCAGAGATCCGGCATACGGGGGAGGTTTTCATTTTCAACCATTTCCACCGCCTGTGGGGTGAGGGTAGCTCGGTCACTTTCAGGTATACAAATGTTTAATGGATTAGTCGGAGATTCGCAGCGAGTGTTTGACAAACATCTTGGCAGAAATTATATCTCACTCGTTCCTTTGTCATTTGCCATGGATAAAATTACCTACCCAGGATGTGACTTCAGTGTGACGATAATTAATGACGAGTTTGGAATCTGTCATGTTAAAATAATATAACCCTCTCAGGTGACGAGGAAAATATGTAAATACGCACATCATTAGTAGATTTTCTACAACCGCTTGTTTTTGTTACTTCTTTTAGCGCTGGGTATATAAAATGTTGTAACTAAATTAAGTTTAATTTATATTCGATCTCAAGTTTTTGATATAATTTTGCACCAGAGTTCCAAGTTTAGACTGCCTGGGGCCGACGGGATTATGACTAAAATATCCAATCTGAGGAAGATTTTGAGTTTAGAAGGAAATGGGGAGCAAAATAACAAAGGAAATTAATAGGATGATCGGAAGGTAACATATTTCAGTAATTTCACCATTGAAGTATTATTTTGATCGATGCTTTTCTCATATAGTTTTTATTTCGAATGGGGCTCAACATATACACTAGATATTATGTTTTCTTAAAAAATCACTTACCTTCCTACCTAAACGCTAGATATTAATTTATCATATTTAATTACGAGAAAGGGGAGTCATACACTTTCATTTGCCGCGGCTAATCTGGTAGAGTCCAGAAACGATAAAGATAATGTAAAAATTGCTTATTGAGATATCGTATGTCGTAAAACCAGCTTCTTTTAATGATCATTATTTGTAACGCGAAAACAAAAACAGCTCATAAATTCAGAATCTTGCACCGCGTCTTGGCTTTCTTTCCCAAAAGGTCCTAAATCATGGTGACAACCGGGAAGAGAGTAATTACTGGGAACCCTTTTATTCCCCTGAATTATGGCCACCATAAATTATTATGACGATTTCTTCGGAAAGTTTCTTCAACCACCGCAAAGACTTAATCGGTGCAACGAGAAAACAATGTTTACCACCCTTCAACTTTTATGTACAAAAATATGTTTAAGCACCCTAAGGTTTTTTTTTCATTTTTGTAATTTGAATCACAAAGTGTCATCTGGTATGTTCAGCGCTTTCAAATAAAAATAACATTTATTTTTTCTATTTAAATTATTGTATCGATGAAATAACGTTATAAGAGGTAAAATGGCTAATTTATATATAAGTTTTGCAAGGTTTTTCATACTAATTTGATATTTAAATATTAAAATTACTAAAATTTGATAATTATACTCAAAAGTGTATCGTTCCCGAGCTTGACTGCAGTTCGCCAACGAACAAAAAACAGTTGAGAAATGAATCAGTCGATTAAATTAAGCATTTCCAGTCGACGTAAACTGTTGTTTGAACATTGGCGATTTGCAGTCGTCGTTTTGTTGTTTGTAGGTCAGATAAATTTATTGTATCGCGGTATATAATATGGTTCCATGCTAACTCAAAACAGTGACTATTCAACACACTAAAAAGTAATATAAAGTCATTAAAAACGATGAAAAAAATGTTTTTTTAACCTAACTTAACCTAACCTACTTAACCCAGTTAATAAAAATTTTGGTTCATCACTTTCCATGACTTTATATAACTTTTTAAAGATGTGATGAATTATCATTTTGATGATTTATCCGGTCACCATAAAATATATACTTGTCAAAAGCATCAAGAGTACCTAAAACACTACCTTATAAAAAATACCTGGTTGTGGGACGAGTGGGTGAAATGAATATTTGCATCTCCGCATTATCGCATTTGAATTCCAGCAAAGCCGAGCTCCATAGCTTTATGCTATCACAGTTGCTGAAGCCTGAAGGATAAAGGAATGAGGACGTCGCGGTATCCTTATTTATACAAGGGTCTCTGTTTAAAGCATACTGGTCGCCACGGAGCTGGAAGCAGACACATGTGACTGCCGTCGTTATTGTAGCAAAGGGTTGTGATTTCATCCCGCTAAAAGATTTGCATCTTTGCACTGAAAATTAATAAGAATATGGAGGATACGTTACCTACCCTCACTCACGTCAATGGCGGCTACCTTTTTGTGAGTGACCGGATAAATCATCAAAATGATAATTCATCACATCTTTAAAAATTTATATAAAGTCATGGAAAGTGATGAAACAAAAACTTTATTAACTGGGTTAAGTAGGTTAGGTTAAAAAATAAAATTTCATCGTTTCTAATGACTTTATATTACTTTTTAAAAGTGTGTTGAACTAAACTAACTAAAAAGGTGGTACAAAACATAGGGAGATCAGAAATAGAAAAAAACACTGACAACAAATACAAACTGAAACAGAAACCACTCAACCGCACTAAAAACGCAGCACGAAATCCTCAGCATGGGAAATCCCAGTGAGAATATCACCATCTATACTTGTAACAAAAGACGATAATAAATCATTTATTATTATTATCCACATGGTCATAGTTATCATCCAGCTTTATTGCTGTCAGCCGTCTTTGATTTCCAAAGAATCTTACAAATAGTATATTTATTCATGCACAATTAGATTCCCAAGTTCATGGTTCCTTTAAAATTTCAATGTTACATTTTCTAGCGCAGGTACACGAAAAATTTCGAAGGTTTTTCATAAAAAATACTGATAAAGCGACAATGATTTTTAAATGCACCCGAAAAGTTACCGGTAGACACATCGATAGCTCATTTTCTGTTAAACGTGTTTATTCTTGGTCGGTAGGTTGCTGATTTGATTAGGAAAAAAGTAAATGCTTTTCTTCTTATTTGCTGGTCCTTCTCAAGTTCTGAAATCTATTCTCTGTGTGATCTCCGTACCATCCCTTATGCATCTGCATCCAAGCTGACTGCGAAGAGAGTGGATGTGAAAATGAGTTCATCCCTTTACTCTTTGGTTTCTCATTTGCAGGTGTCTTATTCAAAATCCTGAAAATAATAATATGCAAGTCCTAGTTTGCGAGCCTTTTACATAACAACAAGAGACAGCAAATCCGTTCCACTTGGGCTACAATTTGTTTTTGGAAGTCTAAAATCTCTACAGTTTCTCGTGGGGTAGCCACGTATTGCGAAATTAAAATTTACATACTTAAACGTATTTCGGGAGCATCTTATTTTTAGCTTTAATATAAATCTTAGGACGGGTTGTTTCGGAGTATTTGAACAATTCATCAAATTTCAACGTTCATTTCTGGGATCTGTGAAAGTCCAATTCAAGTTCTCTTATTATATCATTATAGGCTAGTTGCTTGACAACACTGAAATAAAAACAGAACTTAAAAAAATCTTTCACAGAACTTGAAAATGAACGTTGAAATTTGATGAATTGTTCAAATATTCCGAAACAACCCGTCCTTAGTGTATTGTAGATTATTCACTGTCTCACACTTAACATTCCTAGTTCATTCTGCATAATAATTATTTAAGAATACCTACTACTATTCAATCCTGCTCGCATGCCTCTATTTTGAATAATTTTCAATTTATTTATCTGTATTTGATTGCACAAGAGCTTTTGTATTATTAGAATTTTTATTATTTTCCAAATGCACTAAAAGGTTGAGCTTACGGCCTTTGTTTGTATATGAAACGGAGTTGGCTTATTTTTATAATTGAGTGAGTTTTTTTTTATCAAAGAGATGTTTAGCAAATTTTGACAGTATTTTATTATTGTGTTCTTTGAATATATTATTAAAGGACCGGCCAGTTTGTCCGACATTAATAGCGTTTTATTCGTCAAGCAACTTTGTCCGACATTAATAGCGTTTTATTCGTCAAGCCAGTTTGTTCGACATTTATAGCGTTTTATTGGTCAAGCCAGTTTGTACGACATTTATAACGTTTTATTCGTCAAGCCAGTTTGTCCGATATTTATAGCGTTTTATTCGTCAAGCCAGTTTGTCTGACATTTATAGCGTTTTATTCGTCAAACCAGTTTGTTGCGACATTAATAGCGTTTTATTCATCAAGCCAATTTGTGCGACATTTATAGCGTTTTTTCGTCAAACCAGTTTGTGGGACATTAATAGCGTTTTATTCGTCAAGCCAGTTTGTCCGACATTATAGCGTTTTATTCTTCAAGCAAGTTAGTCTGACATTTATAGCATTTTATTGATGATTGATTATTTGTTTTCTACCGCGTTTGTCTGACATTATGTAGTGTCGGAAAAACTGACAGCTCCGATTTTTCGGAACCGGGTCTATGCTTCGACGCATTTCAAAACACGTTACACAGCTTATATTAACCCCCTAATTTCTTCTTATGTTAACCCCCTAGTTTCTTCTTTTCAAATTTGACCTAAAAAATTCTATCTTTCGATTCACTTGAAAACGGAAGCTCAAATCGAAAGAAGTTATACAACAAAATTGACTCCAAAAGTGATTTAGATTCAACAGTTTCCCGTTTTTACAGCGGGTTTCCGAACACTGTTTAAACGACAGTCATTTTGTTTAGGAAATTAATAAGAAAAGTGTTACATAAATAAAAATATACGTAAATAATTTGTAAACTTTCAACAGTCAACGGAAAAATTCCACCAATTTGTAATCATATCGTTTGACATTTTATACAATTTTATCCATGGAATGAAGCTTAAATATTTGAGACAAACTGTGAAGGGAGATCATTTATTTCTTTCCAATGCTGAATAAATCACATATCTACGCATTACAGAAAAAAAATTAAAAATACCAAATAATGTATGAACGCCCGGGTCAGATCTGTCCCTAAGCTGTCCTAATGGAATATGATGTTTGTGGCTAGTACTGTCCTTCCGAGAATTGAAGGTCAAAACATAAGTTTAATCCAAGGACCAAAAATTGTAATATAATATAAAATTATTGTATAGTAATTGATAACTAAGAGATATCTCTAAACCGCATTTTCGGTGACTAAGATCGTGCTATACGCTAAGACGCCTGCATAACCAATAAAATAAACAGTAAATATTATAAATCAAACCTTTTATAAAGTAGGTTATCAATTATTCCAATAAACGTTGCTAATCTTTACGATCACTTGACAAATCGTAATGCTGCGAAAACATCGCTGTACATTGAAGACAATACTTACACCAGATACATAAAGAACCATTAAACCATTCTTAATAATTCCCTTTGGTATTAGCAGAGTGAACACTGAACAATGGGCGTAATCCTTAATACAGTGATGTAATAAAATATGATAATCAGAAAAGGCTGGAGAGTGGTGGTGGTAGTGAGTATCTTCTTGAGATGATAATGGTATCACGGAGTCTAAGAACAATCCGCTCATAAACGTACGGAAACCCAGTTATATTCAGAAACAGCCAAATTAACATACCCCCTCCCCCCGCCACATTGCTGATAGAGTAGGTAAGGTTCTCAACATGTTTCTAAATTAATATACCCCTCCCCACCCCCCCCCCTATATTGCTGATAGAGTAGGGGAGGTTCTCAACATGTTTCTAAATTAACATATCCCCTCCCCCCGCCACATTGCTGAAAAACACAACTTAATCAGCTAAAATTTACTTGCGCACGCCGTGATTTGAATCCGAGACCTTCAGCTTGCCACTCAAAAGCCATACAAAGAGGCTATCAAATATGTACAATTTTTTTATAAACAAAATTAAAAACGAATTTACAATTACTTTGTAAATATTTAAAGAAAATAATATCAGTTTTTCTGCTTGATTCATCTAGAATCTAAACATAATTGAACTCGACCATTACATTTGGCATTTCATCTGCCTGTTCATTTTTTTGTTCCGTTTTCGGTTCAATATGGTAGCCGTGTTGGATACTACCTTCTTATTCCACCAGAGTTCGCATGATCGTGGTTCCCACTGCGAGCTTTCAAATCAAAATAGTATTATGTACCTACCGGCCTGACGAAAGTTTTAAAAAAGAACTGTCATAGAGATGGTGACATTTTTTTGGACAAATTTTGTAATTCCTTATTTAATTTTTTTAAATGTTACGTAAAATATGTAACTACTTATAAATCTTATGATTTCTAAGGGAATTTTCGTTTAGATTTATCAAATAAGAGAAAATTAGAAATTAATATTTGTGGACGCTTGATCTACTATTCAAATGACTAGTAGTTATAGCCGCCATATTGTCCGACCTTCGGTAAGAGAGGCACAAAAAATGAATGCTTGAAACATAGCTTGAATAAAACCATTGATGTAATTCGAATCTACCCCAGTTACTTGAAAAGCTCTCCCAAGCTCTACTACGAAGAGGGTAGGTATCTATCGTCAATTACGCAGATACCTACTTTCCCGCTTGGATCATCCTACCCTCTTTAGCTACCCTAACCATTACCACCTCCCAAATTACGCAGTACCTCCATATCTTCACCGGTAGGACGGTACCTACATACATAGTCAGTGACGGACTGTCAATCAAAAACTAGTTTAAAAATTCTCAGTCTGATAAGAGGTTAAAGAGGGAAAAATTTTAACATTTAAAAAATATATATTTATAATATTTTATCAATGGCTACGTCCTCGCAACTACCGTGCTACGCACCGCGCCGCTTCCAACTTTTAAATAACGACGTAGCTGTAATTTAACTGTTTCTAGAAGCGGCATACGTTTGCGACAAAGGGTCAAAGGAATGTATGAAGTGATTTGTGACCGATACTATATTTGTTTAGCATTTTTTATAAACACGGAAGTAAATTCTTGGAGCAGGGAATAATTTTTATGGAGCTAGAGTTTCCAAATGTAAATAATAATAAAAATATAATTAACGGAAACAGTGAAGCCGTCAAAAGGGCAGATCTGTTGATCAAAAGGCCTGAATTCATTAATACTCTTACCAAATCAAGTAGAACTTTGTAATCTTATTAAAAAGATGGCAGTCATTAAATTATGCTTAATTAGTAATTTTCAAAAACCGAAGTAAGAGAATGATAAAGATGTCCGAATGCAATTAGGTCCAATTGTTTGAGGCACTTTTGCCGGTAAGACTAGAGGATCTGGATTCGAGTCCCAGTTGTGACTGTTAGGTACCTTTAAGTTTTCTGTTATTCTTATATTTCGTTTTTCATTGGGAGTTTGGGAGGGAATTTGATCATCTTCATTTAAAATTCTGAAAAATGAAAAGCAACAAACTATCACGCCTTTTCTTTGCGGGGTTTGGCAGATAGGATGGAACGCTGCACTCTTTGCTTTATCCACATTCATCCATTCTACTCTTTTATATCTTTTATATTTCTGACTCGTATCCATTTTTCGTCCACTTGCGCGTCATATTATTACACTTTTTTCTTTGTTCATCCGCAGTTGGTGAACAAACCATCCAGGTTTTTCGATCGACCTCATTACCTAAGCTTACATCGACCTTGGATGTATGTATGCATTCATGTATGCAAAACACCACAGCGTAAGGCTAGTCCACCCCTGTACTTTATCCAAAGTCGTGTTAAGACGCGTACCTAGACGCCCGGTATCTTTAACTGGTAGGAACTTTACTACCTACCAGGGGTAGGTAAAGGAGCAAAAGTTTTGTCATCCTTTCTGGAACAAATTAATTCCCCGCTCAGACATCTGCGGGACGCCTCTCGGCAGATTTTATTCGCTTTTAATTGTTTTTAAACAACTGCTTGTTTTACGTCTCCCCACTCCCTTTATTCCAGAGGGGAGGGGAGGCGGACTGAGATATTTATTTCCGTGGAAGGGTTAGAGGGACGCCAAATGACGCATCACAGTGAAATTATTAGCAATTGTCGCGGAACGGAAACAGAAACGAAATTGAATAAGGAAGCGAAATTAGCAATTTATTCATTCAAATTTTTCTTCCATAAATCATTCCGTTGCAATTGAGATTGGAAGATTTTTTTGGGAACTGGGTAAATATTTTAATTAGAGGTTGATATTTAATGGTACATTTTAATCGGCCATTTGCCATGCAGTACTGCCAGAAAATATATAGACCTTTTTCCATCCAGAATTCACTGTTCATTTAGGTATTTACCTACTTAGAACACTTAGGCTATGTGATGTAATATTTTAAAATAAAATTGGTCATTAATTACAATACAATTTTTTTTGTAAAAAATTTATGGTTTTAATCCTAGTACTAAGCATAAATCTGCTTTCTGACGTTACTAAAAACTCAAGAAATCTGGTGTGATGAAATTTGTAAATCTTTTTAATTTAGGAGTTTTTAGGTCAACTATAGAGATATTCAGCTCACAATTTAATTTAACTAAACACTTCCCCATAGCGAGATAAGACACCAAGTCTTGGAGGATTTTGCGTGTATATAGTACATAGTACATAACATAATAAACTGAGTACAATAAAAGTTGTCGTTAAGAGTTCTGTTGTACAAAAGGAGTTCAGTAATAGCAAATATAATAACAAGAGTACAAAATAAGTACTTACGGTACTATAGAAGTATTTTCAGAGCAATGTGTAGTAAATTTGTTGATATTTATAAAAATAAACAGTTTGTTGTAAAACATGTTTGTATTTAGCAAACCTTTATTACGTCAGATTGGATTTAAATGTTTCACAGAACATAGCTAAATTAATATTTTACGTTCTTCATAATGACTGTGTTTTGGTAAAACAATTCAAGCCATATTTTTTGGGAATATATAAAAATCTTCAAAGAACAACATGGTAAAGCATTTTTTTTCTGATTAAGACATTTTTAATCCTAAAAACTAAATATATGCGTATTTTTTAATGTTATTTCGAGAAAACCGTAGAATAAATTACCCTACCCTCAAATTTCTCTAAATTATAAATAGAAATGCATATTTTACATCTTATTTTTGAAGAACAATTAATTACTTTCCTATAAACTCAAATGTTTTTAATAAACTTAACGAATTCAGAAACATTTGTTTTTATCGTCTCCTGTAAGTTTTTCATGTTGAACCACAGTCGATATATATCCTGTAGGTATATGTATATATTTTTATTATGATTCTGAAAGTCCTGCATAATATTTTTTATTCGATATTGCAATTTTTAAAAATATGAAAATTTGAGTATAATTAATCTTTATTAAATTTCATCACATATCCCACGGTTTGCACATTTTATTCAACCGTAAACCGATATCGCTGTGCAAGCAGTCACCTGGACATATTATTAATCACGTTGAACTCTGTCGATTTTTAATTCTCGAACATCATCATGAAGCCAGTGATTGTAACAGTTTCATATGAAGAATACGTCAACTTTGACGGCAGCAAAAAACTAGAAGTTATTGAAAATTATCATCAAAATCATAGTTAATAATATTTATCCTCTTGCAAAGGGAAGAATTTTCTCTCGAAATAAATAGCATTGTTGGTCATCAGATATGGGCAACGTTCAAAACAAATTGCACCATCATAAACGGTGAGCTTATGAAAGTAGTAAAATAAATAAATAAATAATAAATAAACCATCCTGTCACTTCGAATGCAATCAACAATGTTCTCAAAATTTGTTTTGACAGCATCGCCATTCCATTGTAAGAATATTATGTACTAAATACACAATTTGGCTGTCTTGAAACGGGAATCCTTCCCAGTTGGACAGACAAAGGTTCATTTTGTTTTGTATTTTTTGTAATTTATATAAAATAATAAAATAAAATACAGTATTTAGGGCACATTATCGACGGTAAGTTGAAGTTGATGGACGATGATGACAATGCTCAGTAGAAAGTTTCGGCCTTGCAGTCTACTTGTAAAAAAGATGTTTTTTCTTTCGTTCTGTACATCATTTTATACGTGTTAGCTTCGGACCAACTTTAAGAAGAGCAGCGTGGAAAGGATGAGGGAAGGACTAACCAATTCCGGAAATGTCTCCATTACGGAGTCCCGCTAGAGTCCAAATTCCAGCATCGAAGTACACTGGAGAAAGTTATTTGATTCATCAATCTCGAATAATGCTACAGACCATTGACGTATTTTTTGGTTTCACATACACATAGGTATATATTTTTTAAATTTATGTTTTACACGTACTTCCTCACCTGTGTGTAAATACTTCTAATTTATATTTTAATCCGCGGAGTTTAACATAAGTACCCACTTGTATATTTGAATAACTGTTTAACTGGACAGTATACATACTCCTTACGTAATACGTACTATCATTCATGGTCTTCTTTATTTCAGTAGACAGTAGGTAGGTGATCACTAACTTATTATCACACCAGAGAGACCGCTAAACAACTCGTCTTGATACACACTTCTTGCCTCATTCACATTCATACATCGTCTTATACATACTCTTCTATTATTCTGACACTTGACATGGCCCGACTCGAGTATCTGATTCACTTGATCGTGACATGTCTTCCTCGAGCGTCCCCGACTTCTGCTACCATTCATATATTCTCCTTACTCTCCTTTATTCGCTCATTCGCTCTACATACCCAAACCACCTAAGCGTCCCTTTCTTAATCTTATTCATTATGCTTATATCAGCCTTGCATTATTTTAGGACTGTTAGGTGTTAGGTATTATCAGTGCCTTATTCGACCCACACGATCGTTCCCTTTCTTGAACATCTCCACCTAATCATCAGTCCACTTGCACGTAATTTACTCTGTTTATCCAAACCAAATTATTAGTTCAATTCAGCCTCACTATTTTAGGAGTTCCTCATTCATTCCTACGCCTCCAGCGATTCATCTTATTTAGTCGTAAAATATGAATAATTCATAATTCACCCAATTACCGCATGGCGTCAAGAGTACAGATTCAAAACTGGGTTACTGCACTCTTCTCCCGAGCTTCTCTCGTCAAAATAGCACAAAGGCATGACAGTGCATCTGTTTAGCGAGGAGCCGAACCCAATTTGCTGCGAGGTCGCGTGCACGCGTTACTTCACTCTTCCATAGCGCTGTATCTATGGGGACATGGGGTTGCACCACTAATTATACTATGTTTGTGGTAGAAAGATTATGGGGTGAGAAAATCGATGGCGTAGGGAAACCTACTGATTTTTATTATGTGTTTTACACGGACGTAATTAAGTTTTATTGGTGTTTAAACGAGGTCAATTTTATTTTATTTTTTTGGAATAAATGAATGAGTAAAACCTCAAATTGTATTATTTAATTATAATTATTGAAGACAATATTAGCAATTCCTAAACGAATATTTGAAGCAGAAAAATCAGTAAAAGATACGGTCTCACTTAGCACTCGAACCCAGGACACTTGCCTTGCCGGGGCACCGCTCTACCAAGAGCTAATGGGACCCTATCTCCTTCGGTCATAGTTAACTGTATCATACTTCGAATAAGAACTACCGACATTGCCTTCATTTTTCTCACCGCACATTTTTATTGGCTGCTCTCTTTATGTATAATCGCAAGATTCAACTCGAACTAAATGCAATCTAGACAGTGTCTTAGATAAATATATTTTATTTTTATTTTAATGTGCGACATCTTTTGACTTTATCTGCAAGTTTAGGATGAATATTTTATTTTTTTTGGAATAACTTAATGAGTAAAGCCTAGGTAGAGCGGTGCCCCGGCAAGGCAAGGGTCCAGAGTTCGAGTCCTAGATGTGACCGTAAGGAATTGCTAATATTGTCTTTAATAATTAAATTTTATTGTGTTTAAACGAGGTTCGGTGAAGGAGCATTTTATTGATATATTTTATAAATCTGTATTTTTAAGAAATAAATATCTTATTTACCTATATTTAAGTCGGCTGTTTCAGAATCGATATTTCTCGATCCGACAATATCAAAAATCTTTAAATGATAATTGGTATAAACATAAGTAAATAGGAGTACATATATTTACTAAAGAACCTAAACCATTCGAGCCGAGAGCTTGTGTGCAATGAAATTTGCAGAGCTTTTTCTGTGGCTCATGCAGGTCAACGCCGTTATTTCAAAAAATATTTCGAAAATATTGTAAAAAATCGAGCGAAGCCGGGCAGTAATTATTGGTATTATTAAAGATAAATTTTTAGTGTAGGCAAAATAATCTAGTAAAAATTGAGGGGGCTGCGATCATTTATTAGTAAGTTTAAAAAAGTACAAATGCATCTTTTTGACTATAACTTAAGGTGTTCAGATATTAACGGTAATTTTCGAAAGCAGATAGTAGAACGTTCTCCTTTCGGAAAGGCGTCAATAAATAAATAATATTCTAAGACAAGTTTATGTTAAAAAAATTATATATCGCTTTACAAGGAAGACAATTTTATCAAATTTATTATTACATCTTAATTGTCATTTATCAAGTCGGACCCGAGGAAGTTAGAAACTCGGTCAAACAACGCTGAAATATGCAGTTAATCGGCTTCCGTAGTCGAGGGGTAAGGCTCTCGACTAGCAATCCGGAGGTCACGGGTTCAAATCCCGGCGTGCGAAAATAAATTTTATTTGTTTCATTTGTGTTATTTCACAACTTATTAATTTAACAACATATATGAAATATATTTGTGTCATCTTCCGTAGTGGAAAATACTGTGAGTGTCGCCCAGGTGTAAGGCCATAATTTAGAATTGAAATAGGCTTTAGCCGTTTTTGATGACCAGATCTGAATAGCCATGTACTTCGACATCTACTTCTTCCCCGTTTCCTTCCCCTCCCCACTATCTTCAGCCTCACAACATTCCCCAATCGGGGAAGCCCTTGTCTCACACGTGAATAGTAATAAATACTGCTTATCTAATCTAATTAATAATGTGCTAAATACATGTTTATCAACCTATTTATGCATTTTAATGAATACTCTTTACATCAAGCATTTCCCTCAATAACCGCCGAATCCATTTAGACATCACTTATTACTTGCATTCGGAAACAATAGCGCACACCCAATGCGATAGAGGAGGGCATCGCTACCCAGCTCTAGTCATCGAGGGTTCCTCGCCCGAGTGGACCCTGTGAAATATTAATAAACAAGCGGTAAGGGGGCCCTGGGAGGCCATAACCCTAATAATTCATACAAGTGCATCTCCTCCCCACCCCTTCCCACCCCCTACTGAGAAAAAACAACAGGGGTGAGGTCGGCAAATTGATTTCTGGTTAATACACCCCTCACGTACGAAACAATTAAAGATTCACTGACTTCATTTTACGTCACTTATGGACGGTATTCATTTTTTTTAAATTTACATGTCACAAATCCATTTAGTATATTATTTAGAATGACTTGCTTGTTAGAACGATGCATGTAATTATGCAGATGTTTCATTATTGATGTTAAGTTTTTTACTGATACTCGAGCGACAGCTACCCAAATCTGAATAAGTGATTTTTATGAATTTAACGATTATTACAAAATTGTTTTTAAAACCTTAAAATATGGGATGAACGGTGAATTCATTGGTTCTAATCCGCGGTAATCAGTTCAAATGTTTCAGTTTAATATTTGAAGATATAATATTAATTGAATCGTAAACCTAACAACCTGAAATCTCCATCGCTCGATTGGTTAAAGATGCAAACTAATACTAAATTTTAAGGTTACGGGCTAGTGATGAATGACCACAACAAACAAAAACCTTTTTTTGCCGCCATCATGTTTAAAAGTTTCCATGGCATATTGTGAACTTAACACAACAATAAAAAACCTTCATCCGCCATCATGTTTAAAAGTTTCCATGGCATATTGTGAACTTAACACAACAATAAAAAACCTTCATCCGCCATCATGTTTAAAAGTTTCCATGGCATATTGTGAACTTAACACAACAATAAAAAACGATCACGGTTCCAAGTTACATCAAGAATAAATATTGACATATACGAATACAGTGACAATTGTCCATATAATGTCCATGAGTTTTCTTTAATAATTAAACAGTTATCGCTGTTCAAAGTTAATATTTGCATATAATTCTTGTGTATACTCGTAGCAGATACTGTTTTTAAGTCTGATGTTCACTAACTATCGAACGGGGATCTTTTCTGTCTGTCAATACGTCATTAACTCAAATCATTAAAGGTCGGCATCTTTCTAATAAATTAGCCTCTTGTGGTCTTCACTAACAAACATCCTGGAATCCTCATGAGGTGGGGTGCTCCCTCATGTTGGAGAGGGTTCAAAAAAAGTTTCTAAGATTTCTCTACATGATGGAGTACGGCCACTATCCATGGCTCTACCCGACGAACTTTCTTCTGGGCATGCTGGGACTTCACTCCCTGCAGCTCAGAAGGGAGGGGTATGCCGCTACCCACTTATTCAGACTGCTGCGAGGCTATATTGAGAACTCAGCCATTTTGGAGCGCGTGAGTCTCTATGTTCCAGATGACTATCTTAGACAACGTCATCTTAGATTATTCTATCTTCCTGCCTGCAGAACTAACCTGCCAATGGTTCTCCCGGTAGGGAGGAGTATATTGCTCCTGAACCAAATCTCCTCCGAGATTGATATATTTGGCGTCAGTGAGGAGAGATTCAGAAGGGAAATTCTTCTGATTCTTGAAAGAGTCTCTCCACATCGACGAGATCTTTCACCACTGCCTGAAATTTTTTTTGAAATTCCACATTTCTTGAAATTTATTTTTTTATGTATAAATACTTGAAAACAATCTTTTGTAAAAAATTTATACAACCTAATTTCTTATATGAATTAAACCCTAATTTGTAATTGTGTAAGAAATTAATAAATAAATATTATCATTATTAAACATGCGGAGAAAACGGAGAAAACTTACTGGTATGAAATTAATATGTTAATATGTTAAAATCTCGTCAAATTATTCGTTCTCCTGTTAAATACGGGACTGGAGGCCTACGATGAATGATTTGACAAAGTTCTAAACAAACAATCAGTAAAGCACGAATATGTTATGAGGAAGTCGGAACACGTGCTCTTGAAAATAATAATATTTTCGCATCTCGTTCATTATATTCTGAATGATTCAATATTCATTTTTATGTTATAAATTTAGTTTTCCTTCTATATTAAAGTGAGAACTTTTAATTATATGGGCTTTATTTATTTCAAATGTATAATACATTTAAATCGCACTGTATAGTCAGTGGTTCATAAATTCACTGGGGAACAGTAAACAGTTTTTAATAATTCAGTTTCTTAATGTATGTACTATGGCCTAAGTGCTCGCGGGGAACGTACGTAAACCGCCTCCGACTTAAAAAAAAAATGTATGTACGATGTACACCAAATACAAAGACACATCACAATATGGTTCAGATGAAATGATATTATTATCTTTCAGCTGACTATTGAATTATTATTTTTTATAATGAAAGATAAACATTCCCGGGTTAAGAATAACCTACAATATTTGAAAAATCTCCTACTACCACCATAGGTAGCGGAAAATGTTGCTTGTATTGTGATGGAGGACTTAGCCAGCCGACGAACTGAACACGCCTAGGTGGGATCCAAACGCTATGTCAACTCAACCACCAACCGGTCGATATTAGACTATTATGAAAATAGCGCTGTAGCTTTGTGAATTATTCTCCGTGTGTTAATTATTTAACTGTAGACGGTACAGTTAATTTGGAAAACCTTTATTTCCCGGAAGAGAAACAGTTAATAAATCCATTCCACATCTTAACGAACAATTCTGACTCGTATATGGCTACAACTATTGATTATAATAATTTGGCAGCAGGAGACGTTACAATTGCGCAGATCTTCAAGTTATTGTGATTCTCACATCTCCCGAATAGACCCTACAGACTATAGGGGTAAAACGCCACGAGGAGTGCTGGGAGAGCTACTTTTCACGGTGGCATAATTGGCAAAAACGTGATAGTAAATGCCGTAGATCAGTACTGCTACAACGTTAATTAAGACGTCATAAAGCTGTCAGTCAAATTGAAAATAAATAATAATATATCAAAAGTACGATTAAGATTAGGAGGTATACAAATACTTAAAAAAAGCTTGTATACAATATTTAGATAGAAGCGAGGCAAGGAGTTCACAAATACCAATTATTTATATTTAAGCGTTGAATTGGTGAAGGAACAAGGATAATATAATGAATTCACTGTAGGTACGAGTACCTACACGATATCGAACATGTCCGAATTATGTATCTAATTAAGTGTTGTAATTTAGAGGGAGCAGATAGACAGAGAAAGAAGATGTGTTGCTGAAGTGTATAGAAGAATTGGAACATGGGATGATTAATGGAATCAAATATTTGATCACAATTAGAACACGTATGAGAGGTGTGCGAATACGGATGAAGCAAGAAGTGTACACCGGGACTGAGATGAGTAGTATTCCATATTATCATTTATGTGTCGACCCTTTCAGAGATGTGACATGTTAGTTAGTATTTAGTTATTTTTAAAATCATTCCCAATTCTGACACAGATTTCAAGATTACTATTCCGTTAAAACCATTTCAATTAAGAATTACAAATTACACTCGTCCATCCATACAATCATTAGATATTAATAAATATCAAAAAAACATAATTACATTACGCAAGATTGATTAATTGCTACACTTCTGTCTGTCAGGGAGTCCTGGTTTGGGGGGTGGGTGGGTTGGGGGTGTTCTCGGGGTGGAGGGATCTGGGGTAGGGGGAGGGGGAGGGTGTTGTCACCCTACCGTGAAAAAAATGCACGCCCTTTATTTTAAATGTGGCGACGATGACAGCGAGGGTGGTGTTAAGTTTAAAGTACCGCGGGGAAAACAATAAATGCAAATGGTATCAGGAATCTGGACTCACCAATGTGATTTCTTGGATGGCGTGCGTCGTGTACATACAATCGCCATTGAAAACTTTCTCTTTATCTCTCCATAGAGTATTTTTCATTATTTTATTAAAATTTGTACTAGGTTTCTGCATACTATTAATATTTCATTAAGACAATGAATACGAACAGCGTATTATTCGTAAAACTCTTTTATTAGAAGCTTTACCAAAATTAATATTTATATTTGTAAAAGATATTCAAATGTACGATAGAATTACGTATGCAAGGTTTTTTTTAAATAAATGTTTTGTAATATTATTTTTCTAATTCTGAAGACCGTGCATTCTATTTCTCTCTCGAAATTAACATACTTCTATTGAAAGTTTTAAGTTCTAAGTCCTTAAAAAAATATATGTTTTTTTTTTAATTATAATCTCTATTGAGATGCGGAGTATGAAAAGTAAGTGTATAAAAAATTCCCTCGATAGAAAACAAATCGCAAAGTGTACTTCGAAATTTACAAAAAAATGTCTTGTTTTTATTATTTAACTCGAAAAAATTCGTAGTATTTCTTTAAATGCTAAAAACTCAGATGCCAAGATATTTTTTGCTGTATTTTCTTATAGTCGTGCTTTATTAAATATGTTCATGACAGTTGCTTACGCCTATTAATTGTAGTAGTTTTTTTACATTAGCGCGCTCCTTCTATCATTCACATTTACATAGTAAATATCTCTCGTTCAAACCATATTCAGTAATCTTGTTTGTACGCTTATAACGGAGCCTTAACTCTTTCTCTGATGTTGATTCTCTCTCTCTTTCTTTCTTACATCTAACAAAAGTACCTTCTTAAAAATCTTGTTTTTGGGCGAGTGATCATAGCGTCGGGTTTCCAACTAGGCATCGCGCATCTTTGTTAGATTAGTTTTCCATCAATGCACAAGCAACGTTTTTTGTTTTTATCTTATTGTGATGATAGTAAGGAGTAATTCTAATTTTGCCGTGTTTTTCGTAATCTTGAAATGTTTGCTTTCCTAAAGAGGTTAAAAAAAGACATTTATTTTACTTTTCATTTTAAGCATCATCACAATAATAATATAAATAGGTATTTAATATTATATTTTTTATATGTACTACACCGAAGGCATAGTTGTATTAGAAACGAGTTAACTTTAGTTTTTATATGTACTACTCCGAAGAAGGCATAGTTGTATTAGAAACTAGTTAACTTTACTTTTAAAATGTGCATATGAATATGTTTTCCCTTACAGTGTGTATTTAGAATTGTGTACTTTGCCAAGTAAATGTATCTCTTTTTCATACACAAAAATTTAAGTTAAACAAAAATAGAAATACCATATACCCCAAATTCATCGTAGGTATAGTGGTACAGCAATCAACTTAAAAATAATTATTATTGTTGCCGCCCACCCTCTAAACCCTCAAATGAAACCACAAAAATGGTAAAACTGGTCGTAAAAATCTTAAGGGGAAGATAACCTTTGTTTAAATGGGTTCTACGCCAGCGCTCCCAGGGACCATACAGTATAGTCAGTATAGACAGTAGACACCCCTCTATATGAGGAGGAGTTTGTACTTGAACAAAAGCATTTGCGTGCTATTTGCGCGCACCTTAAACATTAAGTTTTTAAGTTCCGAAAAATGAAAGTATGTTATTTTTAAGGTAATATCTATACATTTTTTATGCCGGAAAGTCAATTCTGTGAAATTTCCTCGATAGAAAATAATCGCAAAATTATTAAAAACACGTTTGGTTCTGTTATTTAATATTTTTTAAGCGCACTCTCTCTAACATTCGTATTTACATATCTCCCTTTCAAACCATCTCTGAACGCTTACTACGGGGCCAAATTACACATTATGTTCTTTAGATCACGGTTAGGAAAATATTTGAATATTTGTGCCTGAACTTCACAGAATAAAATAAAACATTCAACCTTTACGCCATGTGATATGATTTCGGCTGATTAAAATGTTACAAGTCGCCGCAGCTTTTCCGTAATATCAGCACGTAAAAATAACGGGTGGCACAAAAGACCCCACACGATTTCCTAATGCAGTAACCTTGTATGTAAATAAAAAGAATTCAGTTGAAGAATTGAGTGGAGCGATCCATTGTTCGCTAGCGCTGTTTTCTGTTTCTGTTTATTTCGTTAAAATGAGTCGAAAGACGCGATAACAAGATGCCACTTACTAAAATGAGAGCATCTTCTGTTAGGGTGATGACGTTAACTGTTTTTTTTTAATGTGGCGGATATGATGCACGGTTCCCACAGATAATAATAATACATGTGAGAAAATATATTATTCGTTCTCTTTTGGATTAAGGAACCGTGTTGCGCTTCCTTACAATTTTTAATTCTCAGTTTCAAATTGCCATATATATACTAGACATATTATGCCCTAATGTTGGATGCCACAAGACTTCCAAAACATGACAAGGAAAAGAAGTACTTCATATGGCAAGTCTGTGCAAGTTTCATGATGCTAGAGTAAACTGTTCAAGGGATTTGCTACTTTAGACAAACAGCTTTTCTTAGGTACACTGCCAACTCATTGGAAATCACGCTTGGATATTCGCGCCTGCCACTTAGGCAATTTTATTTACACTGTATGTTTAATGCTTTCTATTGTATAAATTTTCGGTACAATCTTTGATCAATGGAATTAGTATAATAATGAATATCGCGGGTTAGCTGCCAATGTGGACTCCTTTTTCCCATTTGTAATACGGCTGTCACATTGAAACGTTGATTTGCCGTTTGTTTGCGGTATGTGACGTGGCATTGGCATTGGTGTTATTGGAAAATCACTCGTGTCACAAAGTTGTCAAAGGGCTGTCATTTAACATGTACGGATAGATTTGGATATTACACATGGAAATCTTAATTAATTGCTAAAGTTATTTTTAATGATGATTGACAATTGATTTGCATGAAAGAAAAATAATAATCGATGTAGAAATAAATCGAATAAATCGAGGTTATTTAAATAAAAGTCTGATTTAACCGAATTAGGCAAACCAATATTTGTCAGTGAATTCTGTTAAAAACGGGATAGCAGGCCGTTTCCTATTAAACTTTTAGAACATTCATAATATATCGGAACATGTGTTCATCCACTTGCGCATTTCCTCATAATTCACAATGATGAAATGCGAAAATATTAAAATTTTGCTGTAAACACGTTTTCCGACATCGCCATTACACATTCGTGTATTACTGATAGTTTATTAGGGAACCTGTCGATTCATTCGTTGAGTTCTTCAAGGTCCTGCAATCCCGTTGCTATCCAGAATTAGAATAATTTGAAGAGATTCTTAATAAATTATCAATATTTTGTATCAGTAAGTTTTCTCCGTGAGGACACTGGCTTCTTGAGTTTGATGAATGTAGCAATAATGCATCTCCATAAGTCTATGGCTTAAATATCCTCTCCTCCTGCGTTCCACTTTGCCGGTGTTCGCGAGCTTTTTCAGGTTTCAGTTTTCAGTTTGTCGAGCGACGAGTCTAAAGAAGCTTAGGATACGTTGCGTTGTGGGCATTGATAGTCTATTTTGGACTCCCTGCTCCTCCAATGAGGATACATTTATGCTCCTGGCTGTCTATATGGTATCCCGAGTACACTTCTATGCGTTTCCTTTCACTTCTTTTAATGAAATCTTATTATTACTTTTTTACCTCGTTAACTAATTGATGTCGCCATGGAAATTATAAAATTACGAACAGCCACGACAAAACGTCTGTAATAAAGCGATATTTCAAATCATATCGAATCTTAACGCTACACATTCAGAGGGGAAAGCCTCGAATAATAATGATAATAATAAAACTCGCATGATTTTTCAGTTATTATCGAAAAACACCGGGTGTTAAATATTTATTCGGGCGATCATTCATCAACTTCACGTCGCTTGTGACAGGGAGCGGTGGTTGTGCGCCATTTACGGGACAATTCACTCTTTCAGAGTTGCTATTTTGGAAAAGTAATTATCGACTAGGTATTAATATTTCAGGAATGGAAACATTTATTTTATATTTTAAAATGTTAAGCTTTATTCGAAATTTCATCAATATCCCGTGTACGGGTTTATAAATTTTCCAATTTGGGATTTTACGGAAATGTTTTGTCGGCAAATAAAAGGTTAACGTTTTCCACATTTATAACAACGGTTCTGCGTGGTTTGAATGTTCAATTTTAAATGCTTTTTGTTTTTGTTTTTCGCCCAATTTAAATAAAAATAGAAAAACAACAAACCTACTCATTTTTCCCTGTTATTTTCATCGATAATAATTTGCTTCTGTTATTTATTTGGTAATCGAAAAAAACATATCGAAAATTGTATTGAAAGCAATGCATTGAAAATGTTTTTTAAATAATATTTTTTAACAATAAAAGTACAAATATTTTTAGCATTACTCCAAACACATACGGATCTCAGTAACAATAGAAACTCTAGTAATAAATACTAATGTTATAAATAACACCATCGGAGGACTAACAGTACCACGGTTATGTACAACAGCAGCCCCAACATCATTTTGCATTTAAAGGTATAAAATTATTCAATGATCAGAGAAGAAAATTTTGAAATATTCTTGAAAAACTTATTTTAAATATTTTTTTTAAATATTGAAGACAATATTAGTGATTTTTAAACGAAAATCTGAAACAGAAAAATCAGAAAAAGAAACGGTCACATCTGGGACAATACATCCGGTCCCAGATGTGACCGTTTCTTTTTCTGATTTTTCTGTTTCAGATTTTCGTTTAAAAATCACTAATATTGTCTTCAATATTTAAATATTACAATTTGAGGTTTTACTCAATAAAAAAATATTCCGAAAAATAATAATATTTTTTTAAACACTAAGCCGAATTCATTGCATAGTTTGTTTCATAATATGTTCAAATGTATTCAATACTATCTTAAAATTTAAGTGTTACAATTATAGCCGGTATTTATAAAAAAAAATTTAAAGATATTTTTGGATGTCTAAAACACAAAACATCGTAGGTACTTTTTTTGTTTTAGGCATTTCACCCTGTTTTTAAAGTTATTATTTATGTTTCTGTAAACTTATCATCCCTACGTCGATACTCTTTTTTATTTATTTTTTGTTTTTTTGATATTAAAATTTTTACTTCATGGTTTTATATTTATTTATTTATAATAAGCACACCTTTTCAAAATACGAGCACACGCTTCTCATTACAAATTTGTTATTCTTATATAAAAAGTGTAATAAAAATACTATCAAATAAAAAATAAATACTTAATATAGTTAATAAAATCTAATACCAAAAAAATGTAGATATTTACAAAATAAAATTAATAGCACTGCCAATATGCAATATAAGAAGAAAGGCCTTATCATAATAATATGCAGAGAAACAAGATAAAGACAGCTATCCAGAGGCGGCCCCAGGGATCCAGGCGTGGTAGGTCATTTGAAAAAAATGTTTGACTACACTTTATTTTTATTGTGAAAAATGCCCATATATATTGTTATTTATATCAATTTGTAGGTAGGTACGTCATGAGTCTTCAACTCAAAATGTATGTAGTATGCAGAGATGTGCAAAATGGGTACCCAAAACCATTTGAAATGCAAAATGGAAATGGGTCAAAACTTTTCCATTTGAAAATGCAAAATGCAAAATGGATTTTAGAAAAGCATTTCAAATGCAAAATGCAAAATACCTATTTTCAAAATGCATTGAAAATGCAAAATGGTTTCTCAGGTCAAACAATTAAAATAATTATAGAATTCTTAAACAATTTTTTCATTTAATAATGGACATCAATGTAGAACAAACATATTACATGATGGTAAATCCAAAACACCACGACTACAGATTATGAAACCATGTTGACTAATGTTGCCAAATTAAAAACATAGAAACTGCTATCTAACATTTAATATTACAGCGTCATGGCCCCATGTTCAGTATTTGAATCAGTATTTTTTGTAATGGTATCACTCAATTGCCAGGGCTCCTACCAGGGAGCAACTTGACAAATGTAAATTATCTCTCATAGCGAGGTTGAGGACCGACTGATATTTGGGCCTTATGAAAAGAAATGAGTGGAGATAGTAGGAAGAATGTTGCAAAAAAGCATTTAAAATGGAAAATGCATTGAGAAAAGCATTTAAAATGTAAAATGCAAAATGGTTTTTAGAAAAGCATTTAAAATGCAAAATGGAAAATACCCATTTTGCATTTCCATTTGAAATGGATTTATTTGAAATAAAGCACATCTCTGGTAGTATGGTGGTTCCAGGGTTTACGTTGTTTACGACGTGACGTTTATCAATTCCATTTAAATTTAGACTTGCAATTCTATTTGACAATGATCTTTTACGTTTTTTGTTTTGTTTCATTACTCAGCTTTATTCTACATCGATAACAACAAAAAGAATTATTCCAAACCTTTCCCGAACTGAATTTGAAAAACAACTATTGTTCCACACACGACAAGCGTGTAAGATGAAAAACCGACATATGTTTATGTCACCATCTCTTTAAAACATGTAATATTAATCGTGCTGTCTACCTCACGGCAATGACCAAAGCGTCCCTAAGCTTTCTTCGGTACCTAATTTTTACTTAGACGAAAGACACAGTGTCATCTCGTTTATTCTATGACGCGTGAAGAAGATGCCAAAGTCGGGACATTGGTCGGGACAAATTGACAAAGCGAATCGTGTGGATTTATGAATGAAAGCTTCTATTAGAGACAACAAATGTCACTGCTCGTCACTCGCCCGTACGTATTATGTTTTGATGCACATCATTTATTATTATTGTTGTCTTATAATTTTGGGGGGGGTCAAGGTTCAAGGGAAGAAACGCCCGTGCAGCTTCAAAAAATAAATATTTACTAATCTAGGTTTATTTTCTTTAACAAAACTAGTCATACCTAAATTAACATATTGCAATGTCTCTGCGTGTGAGACATTGAAAAAATGTATTACCACAGTTAAACAGTCGAACAGTTGAACATTTTGTTCGTTTTTAGGAAGAGGAGGAATTAATAAAGCCAAGAGGGAATAGTTAATGAGTCCTCCACTTAGCAACGCCACCCCCTTCCGTTAAACTTTTTCCTTTCGCGACTTTTATTTCCGCATTTTTCACTTTTTAACTTTCCGCAGCTAGAAATTGAATTTATTCAACATTGTCGTCTCTCCTCATCTCCAATTTCTTTTAGACTTCGCGTCGTGACAAATTGCTTTGGAAAGTATTCTGTGGTTTTATTAATATAAATTACTTGTAAGTAGAAGAAATATGATAATCGTGAATGCTGCTTGCCTCTTTATTGTGATAAGATGATTTTGACGCGAGAGAGACATCTATTATTTCCTTTGAGTCAGATATTATGATGATTTCATTAAATTATCTTTAGTCGTTAAAGCTTTACAAATTTTGGTGAAATTTCTTAAAGTAATTATAAACAATAGTTTTACACAATCCTTCACATAACATGATTTGATACTAAGAAGCTTTTTGAGAGAGATAATAATTATCATAACGCATGGAATGGCCTGTAATACTTTTTAAACATATACAGCCGATAATACGATACTTTTTAAACATATAAGCCTTACTAATATAAAATCACTTTTCAACCGTTAAATGGTGTTTTTGTTACACATTGTACAAATACTGTATAATTTATATTTTGAATTATTACTAATAAAAAATTTCTCTAATTGCATGACTGATGTGTCGTGCGCGTGTTTTTCTAAGGAAAATCACAGTTTTGATTTGCGATATGAGATTCCAATCATGTTTTTGTTAATTATTTCTATTATAATAACCAATTTACTAATATATTAATATAATTCAATATATTTACTATTATTTTAATCCATTAATAATGTCATATTATGAATATTATAATTCAAATACAAAAGGTAATTTTATCTAATTTCTTGTTTTTACAACATCTTTAAAATGAAGAAATATATAGAACATTTAAAATACCTCAACTATTTTATAGCAGTTTCTATTTTACGTTTCAATTCGTAACGTTTTCACACGCACTGTCGTTTATCAAGTGAATGAATTTTTAACCAGATATTTAGTAAGGCTGTTGATGTATTTCAATGGAGGTAGGTTAGGTATTGAACTAAGAAGTTAATCATAATTAAAATATTATATACATTGGTAAACTAACTATCCTCGCTCCAAATGACTATGAAAATAATTTAAACCAGTGGTGCACAACCCGCGCCCTTTTAGTGCAGCCTGCGGACTATTTATATGGTTTTATAGAAAGAAGGTTTGATCTGTGAACATGGAATTGGAGTAGCTATGGAAAAGGTTTAATCTGAATCGTCACTATCAAATAAAACATTGAGAATTGTATGTCCGTGTTATTACGCTGTAATCTGTTTTTCAACACAACAACAACATCAACGTCTTACAACATCATGTATTGATGTTGTATGGACATTTTAATTTCTAATTTCCGGATTTTGGGTTTCCGTTCTTTTTTACAAAATACAAAGGGGCATCTCGACAGACATTTGTCTGTCTTTATTATGTTTTTTACCAGCCATCCAAAATCTTACAGTACACAGTACTTCATACTTCAGAATGATAAAAATAAGTAGTTTTTATTAAAATAACTTTGGAGGTATAATTTTATTTTGTTTTGATTAATAAATGACATAATATGTGCTCTTCCCTTTCTGTAACTGTTATTTTTCATTTGGTGTTATATATGTATTACATAATTGGGCAGTAGTCAGTTAGTAAATAAATGGTGACCGTTTTACAAAATACAAAAAGATTTTCCTGACCAAATTGTGTTTGAAAGCCTGACTTGCAAATTATCTTCTTAAATCATTTTGTTATTGCATCTAAAGATATAACGTAAAAATATTTTAGTTAGGTATCTAGTTTGACTTTTTGTTTATAATATGTACGTACTGACTATCTACATTTGGAACTTTTCCACGGTATTTTACAGTACACTAGCTACGCTACTGACTGAAAACTTAACCATGTCAAGCTGTAGGTACCCTATTGTCCCTCCGGATAAAAAGGTTGTGCATCACTGATATAAAAAATAACATAATATGGAGTGGACTTGCGTATTTCTTAATTCCTGTTTCGACTGCGCCAATTTGTGGTGACCTTTGAGTGAGTCACTTTGTAACGGATCGGTTCCCCTTTGAATAATACTTTGTGTTTTCATTCTGGAGAGATCAGTGGATGATCTTGTACAGTCAAGATGGGTAGCTTTACAATAATAATACTGGAGTATAGGTACACTATTTACACGTTAATTTCCGCACTACTGGTCATATTACTTAACTAACAAAACTAGACTTACTAATTTATATTATTCGGCCCAATCATGCTGTCTCTTTTATACCTTTTACACATACTTTCATTTCAAATAATATCAACAACAAAAATGTCAATCAATTAACCATCACAATATTTTTATTTTACTAAGAAATGATAAATGGTTGTAATGTACCAAACAGAAATTGTTTTCAATGATTGCCAAATATCAATAGATTTTCAATACACAAACGCCTGTTGTGGATCCAGCTCCATTTCATGATGCTTTAAGAAGGCGACACAGCTGTCATAAATAAACACAACTTTACCTAAAGGCAAACCGCTAATAGCTCCTTTATTTAACTGAAAAATGGGTTACAAAAATCTTTCAGCGTCTTCGTTATAACCTAAATCACATAAATGACCCATGTGAAAGAAAATTAGGCTACAATAGATCTCACAGCAGCAGAACTATATCTGAATTTTAAAATAGGTATTTGTATCGACTTGTATTTGATTCAAACAATAGGCCTCGTCTGTTATAAAAGGAAATGTCCAGATAATCGACGACTCCATGTCATAACTTTGATTGCTTTGTTATATTTGCGACCGATATGTTAGAGGCAATGTCACGAGCGTGGGGATTACAACTTTAAGCATTGTCACTCTGAAAGTTATTGTTTGAAATAATAACGCATTGACATGTTCCCGATATCCCTGCCGACACGTCCCGGCTCCAACTGCCAATATAATAGTTGGAATGTACCTACTGATAGCTAACAGGCAGATAGTACGAACTGGTAGTTAGTAGACTAGAATAAGAGAAACCCTACAGTATTTACTATATGGTTGTTCCATCAGTGATAGATAATACATATATTATATAGGTAGGAAGATAGCAAAGACCCAAGGATTATTCCGGAAATGGGAAAAACAAATATATGACACCCATTAGTGAATGTTTGCACTTATTTTGGAGACTACAAAGGAATTTTTAAATACATCCATTATTTTCAATTTTTTTATCGTGAATGAATGAATAAATAAATTAACGATCAAGCTGAAACTGGGCAGACTCGTTGTCGATGGCAATGCGTTCAATCAACTTTCGGTGGCACTCACGCACAAACACATGTACATGCATTTCCCTGAATTTGGATTATTTGTAAAAATTTACAGCAGTTAATATACGAAATAAATATCGGTACCATCCAATTACGATTTGGCGTGATAGCGCGTTTCACTCATTTTAGTCAGTCTCTGGGGAGAAAGGTTCAATCCTTAGTCAAAAATTTTAAGGTTTTAAGAGATATTTTAAAATTTCACACCAGTTAAGAGCCGATTCCCTGAGGAGGAAAATTCAATCCTCAGAAAACCAAAAAAAACATACAGATATTTTAAAAAATAGGTGTATTATTTAAAAAAAATCTTGAGTGAATAATTTTCCTCGAGAACTTATTTTTTTATTTCACTAACCCCTCATAGGAGGCCATCAGGAAAATATTTTCCCTCGGAGCCTGTGTCATCTTTTGCTGTGTGGAGGGATTTTTTAATGAAAGGAAGGAGATGAAGGTATAAGGTACGAGGGTTAGGTACGAACAGTGTGAAATATGAATATATCTCTCCCACTGCAGCGCAGGACGATGTGTCCAGAGACCAGTTGGAGGGGTCAAACCCGCCTCCCAAATTGTATAAAGTTGAAGAAATTGTCTTTAAAATGCGATTGAGAGCGACACATGCTACAAAAGTTGTGACTATTTTAGCAAATCTTGGGTTATTCCTATAGCGTCGGGTTTCCGCCCAAGCATCACGGGTTTATTTCTCTGTTAGCTAGGTACTCCTTCATTGCGCAAGCAACATTATCTGATTGTAATGATGGTAGTAGAATTAGGAGGATTATTATTTGAAAATGGGGCTAATATACTTCTAGGTGAAATATTATAACAAGGTACGTTTGGCTACCTTTAAGTAGCGAAATCACCTCAACCATTTGGCATTTCCTCCGTCTATAAATTTGTTGGTTACGTTCCGGCTCCGTTGGTGTTGGATAATCCCGCCGTATTTCGCATTATCGTGGTTCCTACTAGGAGATGTCAAATAGGAATAATCAATATGGTACCTACCGACCTGCAGAAAGTCAATTGTCATTGACATGTGACGTTCAACGTTCCTAGAGTTGTATGAACCGTTTCTTTGGACAGATGGTATAATTCCTTATTTGAAATAAAACATATTGAGGGTTTAAATATAGTATGATTTAAAATGAAGTATGTAAAAATGTAGTTATTTAAGTACCTACTTAAAAATATTATTGAAATTTTTGCTTTGATTTATTATATAAGAGAAAATTAGAACCACGCTTTCTTAGACCCGAGGTGAAATGTTCGCAGAACTTATAGTTATTATTATTTGGAAGAGAGGTACGTTCATACCTAGTAGGGAAATTGAAAATTGTTATGATTTATTAAAGTGAAACTTCTTTATGCGCGTTATGCATTTTCGAGGACCGGAGTAAAACCGACTCATGACCGTCACGAAAAAACGTGATCATTTCGCTATAGGATCCTAGCTAATATTATCTATATACCTAGTTTAGGTCACTCTCCAAACTCAGCTTCGCGGTCTAGAGGCAGAGTGCCCGACTCTCATCGTGAAGAACCGAGGTTCGGTCCCCGCTTTAACTAAAAAAAAAAATATTTTTGTGTTTTATTTAATACGAGGAAAAGTGATTAAATGCTCTCGTGCTGCGACTTTGTCAGGCATACATATAAGAAGATATCTACATGATTGTTGTCAAAAATGCACATTTATATTTTTTATTGACTAATTTATTTTTAGAATTTTTGCGATCGAACCTTCTAATTCTGTTTGAAACGATCGATTGAAGGAAGAGAATTTTGTATCGTAATATAATACATATATTACGATACAAAATTCATACAAACATATACAAACTCCGTTATAAAAATAAGCGCGGGACAAGTCAATTGAGGAGTACACGTTGTATACGCGGTTCTCGTCGCACGAGATACCTCTCCTCGCGGTCTAGAGGCAGAGCGTTCGACACTCGTTATGCAGGACCCGGGTTCGAATCCCATATTTTTATAACTTTTAATTTTTTTTATCACATGCTACTTATAAATATGTCAATATTAGGAATCTAGTTAAACGTTAATTTGTTAACAACACGCCTATAAATAAATTTATACTTTTTAAAACTATAATGTACAGCATTCTGAATAATAATAATATGAAATGAAAAGAGAGAGAGAAGAATACTAAAAGTTTCACTTTCGTCGTGCGTAGGCTTGCCACACACTGTATTTTTCTGTTATTGTTTATGATCTGATGCAGCCCTGTCAGTGGTCCGTCCACCCGTGACAGCTGTCGGCACATTCGCCGATAATTTGCGGAGTCGCCCGCGGTAATGTTCAATATGTCGCCACATGTGCGACCTTTCCCGCCGTAATTCAATTATCCCGCCCGACCGGAAAGGCCGCCATGTCGGGGGAAGTGACGTGTCGCGCGGCCTCGCAGCTGCCGCCAGGAGTGGAGACGTAATGATATGGTAACGCGCAACGCCCGATCTGATGCAATTACCGATTATCAATATTATTCTTTATATAATATTTATGCTATTGTTCGCGATCGCTGTGCGTTAACATTTCACATTATCGGAACATATTGATGTGATATATTTTGCTATAATTGGTACGCCATGTACATTTTAAAAAGAGAGTAACGAGTAACCTCACAATGTTTAAATTTTCCTACTACCATGATCATGTCAAAATAATACTAAAAAAGTCACCTACCTACCTGCGATACTGCAGATACTGCAGATATACGAGATACTGCAGCACCACGGAAATGTTCCTCGAGGGGCAAGTGCACTCTTTAAGAGCACTACTTCACCACCGATTTGTAAGTTTATGGCGCAGAATAGGGCAGTCCAAGAATACCATCATCACTGCCATGGCAGACTGGATGGTGTGCAGACGGGAGAAAGTCAAATATCCTCCAACGACTATTGCATAATTTCCAATTAATATATTTTTTACTTGTTCTCTGTTCTTATTTCATGTTTTGTACTTTTCTCTATTTTATTAACCTAAAATATGGAATGAATTGCATTCATTGCTTTGTACTACCCCTGCATTCATTCTAAAATATATGTTTGTCAAGTCATCTCCGATAGGAAACCTGACAACCCAATTCGACTCATAAAATTCCCGAGTAAACCTTGGGATAACCCGCTCGGAAGAAGATTTCCATTCATACATTTCAAATACAGTATTTTAGTTTGTGACACATTATATTGAGGTAAGGGCTGTAGCAAGAAAAATATTATGGCAGGTCTTCAAGAGATCCCGGATCATAAGAAAGGGGGAAAACGGATGTTTTGGAAAATTAGAAAAACATCATACCAATCTATCCACTGTGCAATAGCTCGAACTGGCTGTTGTACTGGTGAAAAATCGTGGTCTGTTACTTGACCTGCAGAATGCATAAGTTAACCTTTTGAAAATGACGTGCGAAGCCATATAAAATGTTTTATAAGTAGGTACTATATTTCTCCTATTTTTTACTTTTTACAGTTTTTCTGGATTTAAAAAAGATTACTTTTTTAATTTGATAAATTATTTAAGACTAGTAGCAGGTCCAATTTAGTCTTGTACGGTGGACGGAAGTACTCGCAAAGGAAAATTTTGTACATTTTCATTAATTCGCGCTAATTCTCATATTTTGTATCGGTTACTTTACAACACACATAATTTAGTTAGCGTTTATCTCAGTTGAAGTCTGAGGTCGCGCAATATGTTTTGAGTAGGGCAGCTAAAGTTTCCGGTCAGATAGGGTTCACAGTTTACTGTTCGGGGTTCACAGTTCACAGTTCACAGTTCGGGGTGGAAACAGTAACTCAGACGGCACCAACAGGTGGCAGAGGTCGCGTTTACGACACTTTCTCCTTGTTCGCGAATTTCCCGCCAACACGTTTTCAATATCCGGCGGCGCGGAAAACCGGATGCGGTTTCTTCGAACCCTTCGAAATCAAATAAATTGTGGAATAGAAGGAAACGGATATGTATTTCTCAATCAATTTCAAAATTAGAATATTACAAAGTACCTACCTAATAATAAAAAGTATAAATGTTCTTCAAGATACGCGGGCATTATTTTAGAATAAAATCATCATAATCTCATTTATTACTTTGGTCGATCAAACATACAGGTTTACGCAGATAACATTTGTTTGATCGACCAAGGTAATAATTTCATTTATTACCTTGGTCGATCAGATATACAGGTTGACGCAGATAACACTTGTTTGATCGACCAAGGTAATAATTTCATTTATTACCTTGGTCGATCAAATATACAGGTTGACGCAGATAACACTTGTTTGATCGACCAAGGTAATAATTTCATTTATTTCCTTGGTCGATCAAATATACAGGTTGACGTAGATAACATTTCAGGCTGCCTGATGAGGTACTAAAGGTGTCATGTTTATGGTTATTTGGTCATCAAAATGTTTTGAATTAGGTTTCTTCAAACATTTTTTTGTTCTTTTGTAAAGAGATACAAATCAGAATACATAATTAAATGTGATGGACAAGATTTTGGTATGATCAGTTACAAAAAATATGTTGCAGTGTGTATAAGATTTTTTTTTCATTTTACAACCGTAGGGCTTTTACGTAAATGTGATATAATTTAGAATATGAAAAAGAAATAACAAAATTTCAACAACTTCTCAAAACCATTATATTTATCAAGGTATAATTTTTTTTAATGCTCTCCCATATAAAATCAAATCTTAAAAAAATTATAAAGCCTTTAAATTACAAATAAAACAACTTCTTGATCAACCAAATAATAATTATAAGTTTTAATATTTTTTTAACGTATCTTTTGATTACAGGTACATATTAGTAGTAATTGATCAAATTCAAATTTTAATAGTACATACTTAGTATATAATTAACTATTTTATAACATAATTAATTTTAAAAAATATATATATTTTCTTCTTTTACCATATCCTCTTGAAATATTATATCAGCATTCGAACCACCAATAGCTTACTGTCGCAATTTATTATGTACCTTCGCTTGCAATATTCTCAGCTCCGTTTACTCCAAATGAATTAAATAACTCCATATACTTATACCACCTACTACCTACTTATTAATCGAAATGTAATAATATTATTTTTATTTTACTTCTATTCTTAAATTAATGTTAAATATATTCTTAAACTTATTTATATTTACTGTGTATCTAATTTAGTAACTGCTATTTTAGTCTATTTTCATTATTTCTTTTGCTATCATGCTATATACATTTTGTTTATTTCTTACTTTATAAATAAAAACTTTCTTTCTTTTCTTTACCCAATATAATATATTGTAATGGCACTACTCCCCAACTCAAACAAGAGAAACGTTTTTCTCTATTGAATTGGTTAGTTAAGTTAAAAAGAAAACATTTTAATTGTAAATAGTTTTTTTAGTATAACATATTTGTGTTTTTATATAAAATAAATATATTTTCAAATACAAAAAAAACAATGAACAATACAATACAATGAAATAAAATTTTTAAAAATACAGTGACCAGATAGTAAGCGTAAGAGTACAACGAGACAACCAAAGGTTCAAGATTAGGGTCGGAATAAGCAAGTTAACATCAAACATGTAAATATCACTGATTTCCCATAGTGTTAAACAGCTACATCGTAGAACTAGTAAATGTAGTTGCGCTACTGCATACAGCGGTGGAATAGAGTATCGTGTCATGTTGTTTTGTGGGGGTATGTGTAAGATTAGTCGTAGGAATTCGGAACAGACTTATTTAGAGTTTGTTATTTCAAACAGGAAAGTTAAATCATTTATTTTGCATCTGTCTTATAATGTGAGAATTCCTTACTCGCGATAAACTGTTATAAATGTGTCTCTAGTCAGAAGCCTAATCGAATACAACTCAGTAGTTTGGTCTCCCTTTAACAAAATTCAAATTTATAACTTTTAGCGAAAACAAAACAAAAATCAATTTTTCATAAATTTAAAATGTAATACATAAATTATCCTTTCTTATTAAATACTCTAATTAAGAGTAAAGCTTGGGTAGCACTGATTGTAAATAAATGGAGCGATATTGGTTATATCAGTGTTGTCCGCTTTTTTGAAGATAAGTATAATGAAGTTTGATCTCTAGCGACAGTGATATAAGTGGAGCATTTTTAATGAATATTGGTGGAATGTTATCTGGGCCAGAGGATTTGTCAGTATTTAAGGATTATCTTAATATATAAAAATCACTTGTCGCCGCGTTCGTACACGCTAATTTCTGAAACCGCCAACTGATTTCGATGAAATTTTGTGAATGTGTATGGTTGGTTCCAACTTGAAATATAGGATAGTTTTGAACACAAAAAAACATTTTTTTCCAAAGAAATTTTTTTCTTCTTTTTTTTCAGATTTCTCATTCAAAAATACGTTCAACAACAAATTTTAACTTCCCTACATAGAAAACAGTCTGTGTCAGGACAACGTTTATATTATTCCAAATGGTTGAGTCAAATTCTAACTGGTTTCTAATCTTAATGCATAAAAATTCAGCCTGTGTTTATGCTCGCAAAACTCGAAAAGTAGTCGACCGATATCGCTGAAAATTTCATAGTTTGTAGGTATTAGTGCCAGATGTGTATAGAAATGTTTAAATGGTAGTAAAAGTCGGGGACGCCCGAGAAAGACATTAGCAATAGCAATATCGAAGCATTGTGGGGGATCTACTAGTATTTATGTATTTATACAGGATGTACCTCATGATTAAGCTGAACTTATGAGGGTGTGTTCTTTTATATAATTATCTGTTTTGTTATTCAGTTAACGTTGTCAATGTGAAATTTAAAATCGTGTAAATTATTATGATTTGAAATATTTCACTCCATGTTGTTAGTATTTTCATTTTGGAGTTGGGAAATCGATGTGTGTATAAGATTTCAATAATTTTTAAATGCTGCAGTTTTATTTACAATTCTACCTTAGTAAATTTGTAAAGTTACATGTTAAATTGTATTGTGTCTTGATTTTGGCTTTAAAATCCCTTTGTAATTGTTTAGATTGTAGTACGAGAGTGAAAGAGAAACCGTTGTATATAGAAGTAATATCATGTAGGTACTCGTACGAGTATATTGATAACTTACTTTAGTTTGATTAAAAACCCAAGAAAAGGTCAGTCGAATATCGCCACTCAATGCGCTAGTATACAAAACTATTTAAAAATCTTACGTTTTATAAATATGTCTCAAAGAATATTTAATTTTGCATATTTGTAATAAGCATTTACTTTGTGGCTCGTCATAATTTACAATAAAAATATATAAATTTGTTTTAGACCACTTTCATTTTAATTACACTCTACCGTTTCGGAAGCACCCTTCCTTCGTCAGGAGAATATTAAAAAAAAAAAATTAAAGTGTTCTAAAACAAATTTATATATTGTTATTGTAAAATATTCAGTACAGATTTTAAAAATCGTGTAAGTACTTCATGTAATATTGTGGATATGAGTACATACTTACATTAGTACACTATTTTAGGGTTGTATTACTCTCTCATTCTTTGTGAAGAGCAACTATGAACTTTATTATAGTATTGACTATAATGGTTACGTCGCGTATGATGAGCGGAAAGTGGAATAATAGTTTGAATAATACCTGAATGACATATTACATTGTTGAAATACTAAGATATTAGTAAAATGGTAAGTTATTTGTGAAAGGGGGTATCCCTTGTCTACTCTACCTACGTTACAGATAGTACCTATGCACCCAGGTAATATTATAACTAAATTTATTATAATAAAACAAATAAAAAACTTTATTCCACTTAATTTTATTTTGACCGTAACCGGTTTCAGCTCGTCAAAGCCATCTTCAGACTGGTATACAAAATTCTTAGTCTACGGTTTATATACACAACATATGAGGGAGGGGGGAGAGGGGTAGTTTATAGGGTTTTAATCAATTTTATTTGTTACTAAGTCGTTTAAATAAAATTGATTAAAACCCTATAAACTACCCCTCTCCCCCCTCCCTCATATGTTGTGTATATAAACCGTAGACTAAGAATTTTGTATACCAGTCTGAAGATGGCTTTGACGAGCTGAAACCGGTTACGGTCAAAATAAAATTAAGTGGAATAAAGTTTTTTATTTGTTTTATTATAATATATTATAATGGAATTCCACCACGAATTATCGGTCTCAAAAATAGAAATATAACTAAATTTACATATTATAGAATGAATCTGCGATAAGAAAATATTTTCACCGCATTTAAAACGTTTTTTTATTTAATAGAACTCATTTATAAGCTGGGTATGGAGTTAATCATTTGGTAGGATTACTTAGTTTATTTAAATGTACCGATATTTTAATCATATCGAAGATTTAGTAGAATGTCCCTATTATTTGTGGACGAGGAATTGAAGCATTTTAACGCGGGAAGTCATCATTTAGCAAATCCAAACAGTGAAACTTTAAAAAAAAATTAAACAGAAAGAAAATAAAACCAAATTATCCGTAATTATTGTGATATAACTTTCATTATGGGATTGCAAAAGTAATGTTGTCGAACAGTTATTTTTGTAACTGAAGGATTCGATAGGGCCCTTGCATCTGGTATTAAATATTACATTTTAACAGCTTCTTTTTATCTCATATATATAAAATATTCATTTTAATGAAGGCATATGAAAAATCCATTTAGATGGAGTCTATTTGATTTTTACTACCCACAGAATTTAATATAAAATTTGTGTATTCCAGCAGGTTGGTGTCGTTCAACCGTTTTCTGAAAAAGCCGTGTTGATTTGAGGATATGATTGTTTGAACTGCTGGAAAAAGTTGATCAACGAATATTTTCCTCATGATCTTGCATGTAGTTAGAAATCGAATGACATTTTGAATAGCAAGGCAAGTAGGGATGATGAGCCAATTGGTCCCGCCAATTTAAATGAAATATGGGAAGACCTAATTACAATGATTATAACATACAGTGTGTCCGGGGGTAAAGTGCACTAACTTCGGGAGAAGATCCTACACGAAGGTAAAAAAGTTAAATTACTTTTTTAGATATTCTTATTTTTACTTAAGTAACTGAACAAAGTATGTTTTCATAATTTTCGGAGCACACTTTGCGATTTTTATCTACCGAGAGAATTTCATATAATTACAGTTTTGGCTCTACAAATGTATGTATATCATCTTCAAAAACAAGTGAAATCCTTAAAGTGTTCAAGAAAAATATGTTATTAATCGATAGAAATTCTTAATACGAAGGCTAAAAGAGAACCCATGATTCATTTCTGATCACCAAACATAGCTTAACCGTCAATACGTTTCCATTATGAATTATTGGCGTTCACCAGCATTTTATTGCAAGCATTTTTAATAAAGAAAAAACTCACTTTTAAACATTAAACCGTATACAAATATGTAGTAACTTACCCTTAAATTGTCTTGAAATCTGTAGAAACCAACTAGAGCAACTCGGCTTTAACAATGTGTTAACAGTTCATAATCGTGGGAAACTTTTTTCATTAAACTGATCAAAAATAGTTTATGATTGTAATTAATATGAAAACCCCGCGATTTTTTTTAAAATTCTTGGTCGGCTGTCATAAAAACGCGATAAAATACAAGATGACGTTTTTGCACTGACTTATCAAGTTTCCCGCGATATTTCAGGCCGTATAATGGGGTTGCGATGCGCTGCGGAGTTACTACCCTTCCGAAGGCTGACTGTCAAATGTGATGGTAATCGGCGGGCGAGCCAGACTTCACGGGGTGCGGGTGGTGGTAAAGGGTGGTACTCAGGGGTACACATTACACAGGGGTGCACCTGAATGACAGTACACCCATACAACCTTCAATGCGCACACACACCGACCCCTCTTTTGATTCTTGTGCACACACAAGTGATATTCTCTATTTGTACAGTGAATTTTGAGTAAGTGCGTCTGTACTAGTATCACCCCTGTTTATAGTCAAATCGACCATCGTATCATTTGATGTTTATTGCATCAGATGTGGTTTTTATGTTTTGTTTATTTATCTGTCTTACCATTGAAATGTTTCTTTAGCGTTGTAACAAAATAACAGCATTGTAACTAAAATAACCTTTACTATTATGTTTTTATGAGAAAACCGCACAAGAGTCCCAACTTCTCCCAACCATCAGCCAGTGAGACTAGGGCATCCCTAATTGGGGCATGTCGTGAGGCTGAATGAAATGGGGAGAGGAAGGAAAGGGGGAAGAGGTAGGTTGGAATAGGTGGAAGTACCTGGCTATTCAGATCTGGTCACCAAATAGCCAATGACGAATCCATTTCAAGCAAGCACATTTCTTAATGATAGTATTACACCAGGGCGATACTGAGAGTATATTCTACAAATATATATTTATTATTTTTAATGAGTAATTTGTGAAATAAGACAAATTAAACAATTCAAATTTACTTGCTCACGCCGGCATTTGAACCCGCGACCTCCAGCTTGCTTGTCGAGAGCCTTACCACGGAGGCTGTTTATTATTGTTTTTATTCAAAAAAATTCTCTGCAACCCAATATCTTTGTACCTATCTGTACATCATATTTGGTAAATTTAATTGGAATTGGATTATACTTCTTTCACTGATAGATAGTTATCTAAATTACTTCACATCTTGTTCTGGTATATTATATGCATGATAACTACTTCACATCTTGTTCTGGTATTTTCTATCCATGAGAACTACTTCACATCTTGTTCTGGTATGTACTATCCATGATAATTACTTCACACCTTGTTCTGGCATGTACTATGCATGAAAACTACTTCAAATCTTGTTCTGTTATGTTTCATGCATATATTAAAATACTTATAATAGACTTTATATGATTAAATTCTACCAGAATATAATATTTACCTATGTATGTTACAGTTTGTCTCACGTATCTATGAAGTCGGTGACATCCCTAGTGAAGATTTTATTAAATTATTGAAGAAGAAGATAATATTAATATATCTAAACGAACACAACCAGAAATTGATGGGTAACTCTCAAAATAAGAATAAAAACAAAGATTTTTTTCCTGAATTTTATTATTAAAATCAGAAAAGGTGGTTTAAAAATTCAAACAACTTTGGCTCCCCGAAAAGTTAACTGTTGCTGTACATGACCCACTGGGTATGGAAATTATGGTATGGTATACTGGGTATGGGTATGGGAATTTGGAAAGCAATAATTCAAAAATATTCAATTTAAATAACGATTACAAATTTACAGTGGTGTAGCTGTAGCATTCAGATGTTTCTTTTTGGCCGATGGGAGGGAGGGGTTCAACCCCACAACTCCCTTTAAAAAAACCTTCTAACATATTTTCCACCCCCCCCCCCCCTCTTTCAAACCCCCTCCACCCTTAGGGTCGAATCCCCTCCCCATGTGAATGCAAGAGCTACGCCACTGCCAGTAATCTTGTAATATTATGTACATAGATAAATAGTTGTTTGAGTTTTTGTTATTCTATGAGATTTTTGAATTCATCAACATTAGGAATTTAAAAAGTAGGCACTGGGTAATAGGTACATTAACACAGCAGCTTATACTATGAAAAGCAACACGACCCGATTACAATTTTGAATAATATATGGTCTTTTAGGTCAGTAACTATATGATTATATTCATTCAAATATACTCGTATGTATTATAAAATTAGGTACGTTTTCCCGAGAAATTACCTATTTTATGAAAACCCCGTCGTCTCACTGGGATATGGGTCGGTATCGGTAAACAAATCGGCATAAACAGAAGACACTGAGCAGAAAGGTAAAGTTTGCTACGGTTTGGAGCGCAGCCATTGTGGGACTTTTTTGCGCAGGGTCTTCGGTTTATGTCGTTTGCTTACCGATGATATGGCAGAAATACACATTCAAATTGAAACTAAGCAATTTGGGATTCCATTGATTTGAATATCATTATTACAGAACTGCGTAACATTTATCCAATTTAATTTTAAATCAATTAATGCAATTTTTCATACTCTCGAGATATTTCTCTTATAGCGGCAGGTCATATTGACAGCAATATGGCAATACAACCTTCAATAGGTAGGTACTTGGTATCTGCTTCCTCAGTGCCAGTGCCTACCTGAGATTTGCCGCGATGTTCGTCGGAAAAAGACAGATAAAAAGGCTTTCCCGCTGCCACCCCCCCCTACCCCTCCTCGAGAATTTTCAGCCAATCAGAGACTTGTCCCCGCTCCGGGCGGCAGAAGGCGGGGCCAATAGAATGCCAACCTGAAACTGACTAAAAATACTTCTAAAAGAACAGCAGAATTCTTATCCGTTGGGTTTGTTTTCATCACGTTGGTGCGTTAGTTATTATTTTAATCCTCTGCTACTTATACGTTATCCCCACAAACGATTTTCTATGAATTGTGAGACAATCACCTCAAAGGAAACCTACACCTTATAATGGACATAAATTATTGCTTGCATCTTCATCTTCGTACCAAGTTATTTCATAAAACATAAAACTTACGATTAACTTGTGTGGTTCTTTATTTATTTGTGGTTTTTTTAAATTTTATCTTGTTATGTTTGTCCTAATGCGATCCTTTAGTTTGTTTGTCTTATCTTCTCATTTTTATCCTTTGGTAAATCGACAAATATCTATATTGTTTCAGGGAGTCTTATTTGATTTATTTTCCTCGTCTCATGTGTGTTTGTTTTTTTATGTGAATACTTCACAAATGCCCAATTGCTCCCAAAACTACGATGTTGTGAGGCTGAAGTTAGAGGGGAGGGGAAGGAGATGGGAAAGAGGAAGATGTAGAAGTACCTGGCTATTCATATCTGTTCACCAAATACTGCTAAAGTCATTTCAAGCAATTTCATTTTCAAAATTGGAAGTATTGGTTGGAGAATTCAAACAAGCGATAAAGTACCTACCTAGTAGGTGTAATATTTTTAACAGAAAAATATTTGAATTGCCATTTTCAAAATTGGAAGAGATTTTTCGAGAACTCAGACTATCCTCATTGATGTATTATATTTAGATGAGACAAGAAGCGAAAGAATTAGTTCCTCTTTTTTACCTTTAATTATGCTATTTTGACTCCAACACTCTCAACGCTCTAACGACGAACGACCGGATACTACCGGATCCGGCTACGGCGCACTGCTACTAGATAGAGTAATAGTAGCGGAACACGTTTCGATTAGTTTCAATAATGCCTCTTTGAAAAATCGAGAAGTCATTCTTTTCAAATTTCTTAACTTACTACCCTTTGAAACTTTCAAATATTTATTGCATCTGTAAATAACAGAAAAAATCTCCCTGAAAACTATTTTACCTAACATGTTGAAGCAGGACCACCAGGTTACTTTATATTATTACAATTATTTATTCACGACTCTTATAAAGAGTTTACTTTTTTAACTTTTCAGATTTTTTTGAGCTAACTGGATAAAACCTTCGAAAATGTGATTTGGTAAAACGTGCGATATTTTCGGAAATCGGGTAGATTAAGAGTGATTTTATGCAGTCGTCCGGTTAAGAGCCCTAATGTCACATCAATTAAAAAAAATGTTTAAAATTTATTTTATGCAAAAAATAACGTATTTTTTGTGAGAATGGAGTAGGTAAATAAAGTTTCGTAGTTTATCGCTGTGCCTCATCAAAAAAGAGGCTGGCTATTGTACTTGATGAGGGACTAAAGCTGAACATGAACACACACGTGAGAGCCAGAGAGTATTAAGAAGGTAGGTTATCAAATATTCATAAAGGCTAGTCATATTTCTGGAATTTGTTAGATTTTCTATGAATATCGGTAGATTTTATTTGAAATCAGTAGATCTACCGAAATTTCGGTAGGAATGGACATCACTATCAATGTCACCATCGAGTTAACAACTCTAATTAGTTAACTAAAATCTCGTATTGTATTGGTACATAAAACAGGTTATTTTTCAAAAAAAAATAACAAAGTATGTACGTATTAAAATAATAAGGTGCATTAGAATAATTTTTTTACACAAATTTTCAACAAAATTTAAATCTGAGAACTAACAATACGTGTTAAAGTAAAGCTTACAAATATTTAACAAAGATGTATTTCAAATTAAGAATCTGTAAAAAATGTCTGGCAAGTCGTAATAGTGGGTCAATCTACTGCCATCTACTTATCTTCATTATCACCTTTTCATTAAACTCGCAGCTTGTAAATGAAGATTATTTTAAATAATCGAAAATCTACATTGCCTTAGCTATTTTTTCTAAATACACATATACAAGGCCTCGTGTTTACTTTCTCATTAATTTCTGATAATTGTCGAAGCAGAAATTCTAGTAAGTAAGAACTCGTTTTTCTGGGTGTAATACGCATCCATCGTTCATCCCAGTGGATTTTCAACAAATAAACAAACAAAAAATCAATAACAAAAATACTTGCGTTTTGTTGCTTCACAGCAATCCTTGCATAGTATAAAAAAATCTTTGCAGCTGATTAATTAAAATTCTAAACATACTCATAAGTAAACTAATGCCAAATATAGGTCAACAAACACTACTGGTGAACAAATTCTACAGATCAACAAACACTACTAGTGAACACATTATACATGCCAACAAATACATGTAATAGAAACCTTTAAAATATATGTAAAAACTAACATTAAATAATTTTAAATATTCTACTTGAAGTTATCATGTTGTTGCTTTGAATCCTTTCCAGTTACTTGCCTTCCAATTTATACTCATGTGTTCAATTTAGTTGTAGGTATACATTTATTATATTGTTATTATTGCTATTGTGTAGTGCTTTTATTGATTGCTGCTGTGTTGAAATTTTACAATACATTATGTTTTGAATTTTAGCTGGTTATTAGTATATCAGTTAACTTTAATTTTTTGAAATTTAGCTGGTTATTAGTATATCAGTTAAATTTTTTTTTTTATTTATTTGTGTTCTTACATCTTCTATTATTTTTAATTTATTATTTTCAATATTGTATTCTTTGTAAATCTCTCAGGCCACGGGTACAGAACCCTTAGTTTTTTTTTAAATATTTTTTATTATTATTATAATTTTAAGTGAAAATCTGTTATTGGATTTTATCTTTATTATTGAGTTTATTCTTATATATGTAAATAATCTGTTGATTTTCCCAAATAAATAAAATAAAATAAAATACTACTGGTGAGCAAATGCTGCAGGTAAACTAATACTATATATAGGTCAACAAACACTACTGCTGAACAAATTGTACATGCTAACAAACACTACTGGTGAACAAATTCTACATGCCAACAAATACTACTGGTGAACAAATTCTACGTGCCAGCAAATACTACTGGTGAGCAAATGCTGCAGGTAAACTAATAGGTACTATATATAGGTCAACAAACACTAGGTACTGCTGAACAAATTGTACATGCTAACAAACACTACTGGTGAACAAATTCTACATGCCAACAAATACTACTGGTGAACAAATGCTACAGGTCAAAAAACACTACTGGTGAACAAATTCTACATGCCAACAAATATTACTGATGAAAAAATGATACAGGTCAACAAATACTCGTACTACTGGTGAGCAAATGCTGCAGGAAAACTAATGCTACAAGTCAACAAACACCACTATACTGCTACGGCTTGAGCTACGTAGGTACTCGATGATACCGTGTAGACCTCAGTTTACCGGAGTTTTCTAGCGATTTTTTGGCGAGAATCATAAATTCTAGTGTTAACAATTAATTTCAGCATAAAAGATTATTAAAAAAAAAATTCTTAGAAAAAATTAGTTAAACTGTAAAAATTGATTAAAAAAAATGTACTGGAATTCCTTACTAAAGAAAATAATTTTAAAAATATCCAAGCACAATGCACTAACCACAGGACGTTCAGCGCACTGATGACGTCACGTACCCTCCCGCTTCTTACCGCTCGGATTGCGATCGTTTTGGCGGGCTAAAAAATATTCTAATTCGGAGGATTAATTTAACCATGAAAACGAACTTAAAAAAAATACCAGTATGTAAGTTTGAATTGACTCAAATTCCTTATTCTACATGACGAAATTGATGGATTGAGGAAGGGGTGTTCTTGGCTGGGGAATTTTCGTTATTGATAAGTTCAAGGTGCGGAGGTTATTTTCAAATTGGCCAAAAACAGGGAGAAATTTCAGTTTGGACAGTCTCTAACATTTTTTACTGTACCTACCTAAATAGCAGGGCACCCAAAAAAGAAGTAGGTATATGTAAATATTTTCACTTCAATAGAGTAAAGTATTAATTTATTCGTATTGTCGTATAACATAATATGTACTAAAAATATGTCTTAAATCAGTGAAAATAGTCATTTTTGCACATAAATTATTATACATTGTAGATACAATGCTTAAAAAACTTATATACCTATTATTACATACATAAATTATATCTAATATTGTAAATTTTAATATAGATTCCATGGCTATAAATGTATTGTTTTGTAAATTTTTCGTTTTATATAATCTTTTGTTTTGTATAATTTTTTTAATTCATATTCCTTTCTCATAAATTTAAATAACTTATTATATATTATGCTGTCTCAGTTAAAGTCACAAGCAGGAAATCCATAATTGGTTTCATTTTACTATATAATACTTATGTACAAACTGATTAAATGTAAACTGTCCCGAAAATGAATAAATAAATAAATAAGTGTACTATGTATTATAAGTTCACTACTTGTAAACACATAACCTAACATAACTTCATCTCGTTATGTTGTAAATCTTAATGAAATTCCTCCAACATGTTATCAGGTACCAGGTTTACATTGTTCAATACTAGCTACTAACTTATCTAACTTACAAATACTAACTAACTATCTCATACACTGTAAATCCTTATATATTATATGTTACCAGGTTAATTCGGTAAATTCCGAATATAATATATGCTACCAGGTTACTTTGCAGAGAAAAATGATTTTTTATGTAATTATGTACATTTAAGGAATAATATGAACTACACCTGTCAATTTATCTGTCCTAGAACAGGAAACGTTCCTAGTTGGACTAGCACAGCTTTCTAATATGTAACTTTTACTTTCTTTTGTAAATAAATAAAGTATGTGACCCTACCGCTGAGAGTTCCGTTGTAATCTCTCTTTCTGGCACATATTGTGTCATGTATGAGAAAGAGGGACAAACATATTAATAAAACCTGTAAAAGACTCAGATCAATTGCTGGCAGAATGTACACATTAAATTTTTAGCTATCAATTGAAACACTTAAAATAATTTATATGTCAATGGCAGAATCTATTATAAGATATAGATTAACCATATGGGGAAATACTAGTATAACCAATCTGAAACAAGTCCAAGTTGTACAAAACGTAAAAATTGTAAAATTACTAGTCGTCCCTAATATTTTTAAACAGAGACATAATACACCGTTGCTGTTTCAGAGTGCCAAAATTTTACCTGTTAAGGCTATTCTATGGCAAAAAATCATAATTCAATATATATTTACCCCGCAGCATAAAGGAAAATTAGAACATAAATACAGTACTAGATTCACGCGCAATGACGGGTTAATAGTTCCGAAATTTAATAATAAATACGGACAGAGAACGTTTGAATACAACATACCGAAGATATTTAATTTATTACCTGACACTATAAAGCAATGTAAATCTATGAATAAGGTTAAATATAAGGTGAAAAATTGGCTATCGGAAAAATTTTTTTTACTTTAATATGTATAAAAATTGTATGAAAAAATTGTTGATTCTGTAGATATAAGATGTAAATTATTACTTATAAGGGAGATGTTACAAGGAAGTTATTAACTCTATGCAGTAACACACAATCATGCTGTGTTCTTTGTTTTCTCGATTAGTATGACAACAGATTCGTAGTAGATATTTTTCAGTAGACAGTCAAAATGCTTATAGTTAAAAAATAATATTATGGTCAAGTTCACTGGCTTAATCAGTCCCCCTCCCGTCCGCCCAACCCTAACATCATTTCCATAGACACCACTCTTGTGTACAAGCCCATACAGAAGGCATTATGCACTCTGGAGTGCTTTCGCCTCTTGAAAATAAAAAGCAAAATGTAAATTTATCATGCAGTACTTTAGGGCCCTCGTCACGCCACTGCATCGCATTTCGCGGTGCATGGCAACGCTCCACCCAGTACCCACTGCTCAGCTTCAAGATGAAGATGCGCCCATGAATATGCTCTCGGTACTTATGAAAGTACTAACAACTGTTTTAATAAAAATAAAACATTAATAATTCACGGTAATTTACTAATTCTCTTGTTTTGAACGTCAAGTGTGCAAAATTTCATCAAGAAATATCAAAATTCTATTTAAGGAGTGGGAAAAGGGGATGGGGCGATATTTTCAACTCTCATCTAGACAATGACCTTTCTTTGATTTGAAGGTCAAGTGTGCCATAATGAATTCATCAATCTCGGAATAAAATTCTTCGTATGTATATGCCTAAGTATGTATATTTGTAAATATTTTTTTAAATGTATGAATATTACACCAGAAAATTCTACTGTCCGGAGCCAGTGGGACTGTGGCATCTCCAATTGAGGTGTTGAGGCTAAAGGGAGAGGGGAGGGCAAGTAATATATTACACCAGAGTCCCAACTGTCTGGAGCCAGTGGGACTGTGGCATCTCCTATTGAGGTGTTGAGGCTAAAGGGAGAGGGGAGGGCAAGTAATATAAAATACATTTCCAAAGAAACGTAATCAACAAAAATGCTAGATTTTTTTTTGGAACTTCTCTACGTGATTTCAAATATTAGACAGATACCCAAATAAGAATTGATATAACTACAAACATATATAATATCAAGTGGTCGTAGTATTTTTAATGTAATTATCAAACAAAATAATCTGAAACCTCCAATAAGTAATGGAATTAAAAGTTGGCAGCTTGTGAATTTTGTAATGAATACGAAAGTACTAGAAAACTAGAAAAAAATTATACAATTTCAAATACAAATATCTAATTATTTTAAATCAAAATTAACAAAAAATTTGTCTTAATTTAAACGTAATTCAAAAACCCTATGAACTATTTACCGGGGCAAAGTGCACAAACTTCGGGAGGTGATTCTACACGATGGTTAAAATAAAAAGGAAATTCTAATGTTTAAGCGTAGTCTTCAGGTAAAAAAAGATGAATTGTATTATAGGGGAAAAAAAGAATGTTGCCTGTTGTATGCTGATTGCTGACAGTATGAAAATCTACAGTCTCTATTGTCTAAGATTAACGAAGTATGTATGACAAAATGTTAATGACGAATGTAAGTAAGTCTAAAGTAATAGTAATTTAAAAAGAGAGTACGAAAACAGTGTACAATATAGTTGTGAACGAAGAATACTTGGTGTATGAGTTTGTGTATTTAGGAAGTATGTTTACGAGAGATGGGAAGGCTGACAGAGATATTGAAAGAAGGGTAAATGCAGGTAACTCCATTAATGGAGAACTGAACGCAGTTGGCGCTAACCAAAATAGTACAAAGAAGCGAAGCAGGCAGTCCACAATGGAGTACTGGTACCTACCCCCATGTATGGAAGTGAGGCATGGAACTGGCAGAGAAATGATGAAAGTAAACTGAAAGCTGTAGGTGTGAGATCCCTGAGGCGTATATATAGTAAAACCATGTATGATCGTGTGAAAAATGTGAAGATCCGCAAAGAGTCCAAGGCTGATGTAAGCGTAATGAGTAAGATTAAGAAAGGGACGCTTAGACGGTTTGGGCATGTAGCCCTCTACATAACCAAATCGAAGAATGAGCGAAGAAAGGAGTGTAAGGATAATATATGACGCAAATGTGAATGTTAGCAGAAGTCGGGGGCGCCCGAGGAAGACTTTGCACGGTCAGGTGAATCAGATACTTCCGTCGGTCCATGTCAAGAGTCAGAATAATAGAAGAGTAAGGACGGGTTGTTTCGGAGAATTTGAACAATTCATCAAATTTCAACGTTCATTTTCGGGTTCTGTGAAAGTCCTATTCAAGTTCTGTTGTTATATCATTGTAGGCTAGTTGCTTGACAAAACTGAAATAAAAACAGAACTTGAAAAAATCATTCACAGAACTTGAAAATGAACGTTGTAATTTGATGAATTGTTCAACTTCTCCGAAACAACCCGTCCTAAGAGACGATGTATGAATGTGAATGAGGTAATGAGTGTGTGCCAAGACCGAGTTTTTTGGCGGTCCGTTCTCTCTGCCTACCCCTGCGGGGAAACGGCGTGATGGTTAGTTAGTTAGTTAGTTAGAACAATAAATATTCTTCTATGGAAAAATATTTTTGTATGGAAAAAAAACAATGGGATTTCGAAAAAGTTAATTATCTATTTTACTTCTACTATCATGTAGAATCACCACCCGAAGTTCGTGCACTTTCCCCTTGAGACCCTGTATATGATGCTAGAATGACTTTTCCACAGAACAGAGTTTTAGCACAGATTGCCGATACGAGTATAATACTCCTATATTCTGTTAACCGTTATCTGCCTTCAAAATTTCCCATAAGGCATAACTCTTGCTTGATAAAAACCAGCAAAGAAACACTAAAATTTCACCGTAAGTATAAAAACTCATCACACATTCTCGTTACTTGGATCTCCCCCAAAGTTACTCGAAAAGGTAGAAACATTTACAAATAGTGTAAACAATAATAGATGTACCTAAACAATAATTATACTAATAAGAGTTCAATATATCGGAACTCCATTAATATTAATACACCCTTAGTATTAAAATATCAGAAAAATATCGACACGAAAAAGGCACTGGATGTGATGTGAATTACATAAACGTTTTATTTTTAATCGTGCTGACCAACTTGTTATCCCTGTCACATTCCTGTTCACATGTTCTATCAAAGAAAGCGTATTTCCCACTTTTTGTAAAAAAGCTTTTTTTACACCTGACTTTATGAAGCGGAAATACACAATATTGAAAATGATAGGCCTATACTAAAACGATGCGTCTTAAGTAAAATCATGGAAACAATCGTTTATGCCCAACTCTTTAATTTCTGTAAGAACACAATTATCTACTCCCAACAACACGGTTTTTTCAAGGCAGATCTGTTGAATCAAACTTAGGGCAGTTCAACAGTTTGACTTTATATGTACTGATTTTGCTAAAGCTTTCGACAGGGTGAATCATAATATACTTTCGGGGGTACCTCAATGTTCCTATTCAAGGCCCCTGCTCTTTATTATACTTCAATGACTTCAAACATGTCATCAGTCAATCTGATTTTATTCATTACGCTGACGATATGAATATATACGATTGCATAAGCTCAGTAGATCATTGTAAAAAAATACAAGAAGATATTAATAAAATTTAATGAATTTAGCATAGCAAATGAATTGTTTCTAAGCATAAATAAATATAATGCAATAACATTTTCACGTTAAAATCACCTAATCATCCATACTTACCACCTGAACCACATTTCTCTTCAACGAGTACAAAGAATCAGAGACCTCGGAGTATTACACGACTCTAAAATGCTAGTTAAACACATCTCAGAAAAAGCCTACAAACAGACGGGGTTCACTTTACAAATTTCACAAATTCATTCAATATACCTTTTACACTTGAACTACTATATAAGGCATACGTAAGATCTTATCTCGAATTTGCATATGATATTTGGAATCCCCAATACCAAACTTATATTAACCGAATTGAAAACATTCAAAAAACTATTCTGAAACACCTGTCGTATTGTAGTGATACGCCACTACTCGAGTCGGACGGTGTTAAGTACTACTTAGTACACAGCGCCAAGCTCCAAGGTACCTAGGCCGTCATAGAACATATTGGAAATTTCGACCGTTGCCCAGAGGTTTGTTTGGCAATGTCTATAGCCATTGCAACTAGAATGTTCGGGAACTTTCTTCACCTTACATAATCGACAGCGGAAAGTCATCAATTAGCAGTCCTACAGTGACCAACCTCCGAGCCCTGCGACTGCTTGCTTCCTACCAAGGCGGCCGGCCGCTATGGCCGGTGCCCACGTGTCGCGCCCTGCCGTTACTCCACTGCGCCGCTACACGGACTTACCATACCTACGCCTCGGCTCTGCACGGACTATGGATTACACTGGCCCCGGATATTATCCCTGGCCTGCGCTCCTCACGCGCTCAGACCCTGAGACACCTTCGCCGGTCTGAACACATCCACGAGTCCGGTCTCCACGGTGTCGACTCACTGACTCCGCTTCGACTACTCCACCGCCGTCATCACCGCGTACTCCTGACATCATCATCATAGGTCCGGAGTCATCCCACAACTGCGCTACTGACTCACCCAAATAAACGCTGTGACACAACAACCACATCTTTCATTTGTCTCGCTATCAGATCCGCAAAGTACCGCTTTGAAATCGTCAATGTAATCCTGTTACTCTTTACAAACGATTGAACTTCCTTAAATCACCAGTTCTATTGGAAAAGCTTGCATCTCGTTGCCCTGAACGCAATAACAGAACGAATATCTTATTTTATACAAAACATTTCATATCAAAATACGCCTTAAACTGTTTACTCTGACGTATCTGCAAAGCCTACAATATATACTAACTTACGATATTACTCACGATATTCTCCACTGTACCCTTAAAAAATGTTAAATTAACTTAACCTTTCAATGTACTTAAACCAAAATTGTTCGTATATTCTTTTCATTCATTTTTTACTTATAACTTTAAATATCTACTTTCTTCCTAACCTGTAACTATAAAAAAGTGTGTAAATGGAACTTAACTGGTTTATTTTATTATTTTAAATGTAAAATTAATTCACATGTACAACTAACTGTACGTTTCCTAAATAAACTCAAATAAAAAAATAACATACTGTATGGCGGTACCTGGCTTTAGGCGCCACAGAAATCTTGGCATTCAGAAGTGTAATAACTTTTGTAGGTGCAGGTAACAAGTATCTGTGTACGTACTTTGAGGCCGTTAGAGATTCAACCAGATCCACTTTACATTACCGAAAACTCAAATAACGGGGGATTTCTCGAGGCTCACATTTTAATTAATTCCGACGAATTCGTAACGATAATACAAATATTTTCTTTGACCATATCCCTACCGATCAGTGGCGAAACTATACCATCGGGGGGCCGTGGCAAATTCATTGGATGGGGCCCCCCAGTAAAAATCACAGTCGCGTTGTAATTGATTTTTTATAAATAACTTAAGAAGTTACCCAACACTATTACTAATATTGTGTGCATTTTCATTTTCAAAAGCACAGGTATACATATGTAGGTATAATGAAAAAACAATTAAGTCTTTACAAGATATTTATCAATGAAATTCTTTTCTCCGAGCTTTCTGTTCCACAAAAGTATCGAATAACGTCATCAAAGTTTAAGGATCGGGCCATTGAATTTTCACTATACAGAATAGCCAAGTTACGTAGCCTGTCTTGTCCCATTGACTTTCTTAAAGATGTTTTTATTAATTTTAGTTTCGAAAATGACCTTTCGGCACTAGCTGTAACAGGAATTGTAACAAATTTGAAAGATTAAGATTAATGCAGTACATACTTCAGGAAAGCTGCACTACATAAAATGATTCTTTATTATTAATAAATCAGCAAGTTCTCTAATGCACGAAGCCTTTTCTATTTCGTCTCTGAAGGTGGAACGAAAACTGAGAATTTCCCTGGAAAATGATTCAGGTCTTTTTTATATATATCAACAAATTCTAGAGATTTTTTTAAAGAGATCAGTGTCATTTAAATTTTGCAAGTGGCAGGTTGCAAAACACTGAAATAGGAAACAATTTCATTCATTGGAAGGAAACGCGATTTCAGTTGATTAATAATGATGTTCAATACTCGATAAAATATTTCACTTTTCAACAACGTTTCCGGATCTTGGAGTCGCTCATCTTCGCAAAGTTCGTCAAAATGGCGTTTCACCTTCCCCTGACGGGTTTTAAAAAATTCAGGGTTGATGGACCACTTTTCTGCTACACTACTTGCTTCCTTTTTTAAATATTCAAATGCATGTCGATACCTTTCCAATTCTTCTAGACAAATTTTCAAACGTTTTGAAAGATCGATGGCTTTGGACTGAAGTGCTTTAAAGGCTGCATCGATAGTTTGTAAAAATTTTCATTTGAAAACCAATAACTTAATAAAACTGTAGTTCTCGATCTTCTTCTTGATTGAAAAAGCTTCATTTCTTTCATCCGATTTGTAATTTGATAGAGTTGTTTTCGTTAGCGCTTTTTGGACTTTAACAAACCGAACTTTTAAAGCAAAAATAGCATCATAACGTCCTGGCCATCTAGTAGGGTTCAATGTTTTTAATGTTATCGAGGTTGGAGACTCCCCTTCTTTATCAAATTCCATCTTTTGATACTATGCCCAAAAAAATTATACATTTTTTGAACTGTTTCAAAAAAATGTTGCATATAAATAACCTCTCTTACTGCATCATTAAGTACTAGAAATAAGTTATGGGAAGCACAGTGAACATATACCGCATTTGGCTCGATATCTTTTATAAGTTTTTGAACTATACTATAAGTGCTTCTGTATTGTGTTATCACCATCATATCTTTGTCCTCGACACTTATTTACAGGTATATTTTGTGATTTATGGATTTAATAATTTGGCTGGACACTGCTTAGGCAGTTTGGTCCTTAACTTCGTGAAATCCTAAAAATGATTATTTAATGACAAGCGCCTTTGGGTTTCCGTGATCTGTTTTTGAAATATCTTGAGTTGTATGGAATATGATAGAGTAAAAAGGTGCGATATTTATTTCATTTATGAGTGCATTTTCTATTTTTAGAACCAGAACAGAAATGAGCACATTTTTTATTTTTCAACTTAAGTATTTTACCTGGCTCTTTGATTTACTTAACAACTCTTGTAAAATCGGATCATATTTTGCTAATAACTAAACAATGCTCAAAAAGTTTCCTCGGGAACTTGGATCATTGCAATCTGCCTTTTTTCTGTGGCCACGAAAGGCTAAATTACACGTTGAAAGTGTCAGAGTAACATCAAGAAGTCTAGAGAGTACTTGGCGCCAAAAATATTTTTCTTTCTTGATCATGAATTCTTGCTCTTCATCTAGTGTTCCACGTAGCCGCCATTGTTGATACGTTAAACAAGAATGATGAATTTTAGATGTCTCGAGTCTTTCTATAGCGTCTAAAATATGTTTCCAGTCGTCATAACCTTCCATCCAAACATTTTGTATTTTTTTAGATGCCCGATTTGCGAATAACCTAGAACCTATATGTCCTTTAGTCGTGTCTAACTTAAGTTGATTTTATGTACTTTTATTTATATTTATTACTAAATTTTGCTAAAAATGTTAGGTTACTTGTTACTTCTGACTTCTGAGTTCGCGGCCCCGCGGCGACCGGGGCCCCGCGGCGACCGGGGCCCCGGCTCCCGCGGGGCCCGTGGCATTTTGCCAGCCCTGCCAGCCTGTAGTTTCGCCGCTGCTACCGAAATAAGTTATTCATATTTTATATTAATAAAAACAGTACCTTCCGATAATAATATTTTATGTAAAACACTTTTTTTTATGAAAATTATATAAAAGGTTTTTCAACTGTGAAATTAGCGATAATCACCAGTTTTTTTTTTATTTTTTAGACGGTGAATTAGTAACTTCTCGAGGGCAAATTCGACCGTAGGTCCATCCATTACTCAGGGCCGCGCGCCAAGTGTTGATTTTTACACGACTTCATCACTTACTTTATTTTAGAGATTTGCTGGGGCAAATTCAACCTAGGGTCTGTCCAATACACCAGGGCCACGCGTCACGTATTTATGTGAGCGGCTTCTTCGCTTACTTTATTTTAGATATTTGCTGGGGCAAATTCAACCTAGGGTCTGTCCAATTCACCAGGGCCGCGCGTCACGTATTTATGTGAGCGGCTTCTTCACTTACTTTATTTTAGAGATTTGCTGGGGAAAATTTAACCTAGGGTCTGTCCAATACACCAGGGCCGCGCGTCACGTATTTAGGTGAGCGGCTTCTTCACTTACTTTATTTTAGTGATTTGCTGGGGCAAATTCAACCTAGGGTCTGTCCAATACACCAGGGCCACGCGTCACGTATTTATGTGAGCGGCTTCTTCACTTACTTTATTTTAGTGATTTGCTGGGGCAAATTCAACCTAGGGTCTGTCCAATACACCAGGGCCACGCGTCACGTATTTATGTGAGCGGCTTCTTCACTTGCTTTATTTTAGATATTTGCTGGGGCAAATTCAACCTAGGGTCTGTCCAATACACCAGGGCCACGCGTCACGTATTTATGTGAGCGGCTTCTTCACTTACTTTATTTTAGTGATTTGCTGGGGCAAATTCAACCTAGGGTCTGTCCAATACACCAGGGCCACGCGTCACGTATTTATGTGAGCGGCTTCTTCACTTACTTTATTTTAGTGATTTGCTGGGGCAAATTCAACCTAGGGTCTGTCCAATACACCAGGGCCACGCGTCACGTATTTATGTGAGCGGCTTCTTCACTTACTTTATTTTAGATATTTGCTGGGGCAAATTCAACCTAGGGTCTGTCCAATACACCAGGGCCACGCGTCACGTATTTATGTGAGCGGCTTCTTCACTTACTTTATTTTAGTGATTTGCTGGGGCAAATTCAACCTAGGGTCTGTCCAATACACCAGGGCCACGCGTCACGTATTTATGTGAGCGGCTTCTTCACTTACTTTATTTTAGATATTTGCTGGGGCAAATTCAACCTAGGGTCTGTCCAATACACCAGGGCCACGCGTCACGTATTTATGTGAGCGGCTTCTTCACTTACTTTATTTTAGTGATTTGCTGGGGCAAATTCAACCTAGGGTCTGTCCAATACACCAGGGCCACGCGTCACGTATTTATGTGAGCGGCTTCTTCACTTACTTTATTTTAGATATTTGCTGGGGCAAATTCAACCTAGGGTCTGTCCAATACACCAGGGCCACGCGTCACGTATTTATGTGAGCGGCTTCTTCACTTACTTTATTTTAGATATTTGCTGGGGCAAATTCAACCTAGGGTCTGTCCAATACACCAGGGCCACGCGTCACGTATTTATGTGAGCGGCTTCTTCACTTACTTTATTTTAGATATTTGCTGGGGCAAATTCAACCTAGGGTCTGTCCAATACACCAGGGCCACGCGTCACGTATTTATGTGAGCGGCTTCTTCACTTACTTTATTTTAGATATTTGCTGGGGCAAATTCAACCTAGGGTCTGTCCAATACACCAGGGCCACGCGTCACGTATTTATGTGAGCGGCTTCTTCACTTACTTTATTTTAGTGATTTGCTGGGGCAAATTCAACCTAGGGTCTGTCCAATACACCAGGGCCACGCGTCACGTATTTATGTGAGCGGCTTCTTCACTTACTTTATTTTAGATATTTGCTGGGGCAAATTCAACCTAGGGTCTGTCCAATACACCAGGGCCACGCGTCACGTATTTATGTGAGCGGCTTCTTCACTTACTTTATTTTAGATATTTGCTGGGGCAAATTCAACCTAGGGTCTGTCCAATACACCAGGGCCACGCGTCACGTATTTATGTGAGCGGCTTCTTCACTTACTTTATTTTAGATATTTGCTGGGGCAAATTCAACCTAGGGTCTGTCCAATACACCAGGGCCACGCGTCACGTATTTATGTGAGCGGCTTCTTCACTTACTTTATTTTAGATATTTGCTGGGGCAAATTCAACCTAGGGTCTGTCCAATACACCAGGGCCACGCGTCACGTATTTATGTGAGCGGCTTCTTCACTTACTTTATTTTAGTGATTTGCTGGGGCAAATTCAACCTAGGGTCTGTCCAATACACCAGGGCCACGCGTCACGTATTTATGTGAGCGGCTTCTTCACTTACTTTATTTTAGATATTTGCTGGGGCAAATTCAACCTAGGGTCTGTCCAATACACCAGGGCCACGCGTCACGTATTTATGTGAGCGGCTTCTTCACTTACTTTATTTTAGATATTTGCTGGGGCAAATTCAACCTAGGGTCTGTCCAATACACCAGGGCCACGCGTCACGTATTTATGTGAGCGGCTTCTTCACTTACTTTATTTTAGATATTTGCTGGGGCAAATTCAACCTAGGGTCTGTCCAATACACCAGGGCCACGCGTCACGTATTTATGTGAGCGGCTTCTTCACTTACTTTATTTTAGATATTTGCTGGGGCAAATTCAACCTAGGGTCTGTCCAATACACCAGGGCCACGCGTCACGTATTTATGTGAGCGGCTTCTTCACTTACTTTATTTTAGTGATTTGCTGGGGCAAATTCAACCTAGGGTCTGTCCAATACACCAGGGCCACGCGTCACGTATTTATGTGAGCGGCTTCTTCACTTACTTTATTTTAGATATTTGCTGGGGCAAATTCAACCTAGGGTCTGTCCAATACACCAGGGCCACGCGTCACGTATTTATGTGAGCGGCTTCTTCACTTACTTTATTTTAGATATTTGCTGGGGCAAATTCAACCTAGGGTCTGTCCAACACACCACGGCCGCGCGCCGAATGTTGATTTTTACACGACTTCATCACTTACTTTATTTAGAGATTTGCTGGGGCAAATTCAACCTAGGGTCTGTCCAATACACCAGGGCCGCGCGTCACGTATTTATGTGAGCGGCTTCTTCACTTACGTCGTTAAGATTCCGACTTTATTTTAGGGTATTGTCTAAATAGTTAAAAATGTTAACATTTTAGATTGCTCCTAAAATTATTTTCAATCATCTGCAGCGGTTTAGCTACTTAGGTACTACTTAAAGGGCAACTTTACTTTCATTCAAGTAATTCATCTGTCATCTGTTTAATTCGACCATTTGGCATTTCGTCTCTCTGTAAATTTGTTCGTTATTTTCCGGTTCAAGGTGGTGGCCGTGTTGGATACTGCATTTATAACCTGCCCGAGTTCGCATAATCGTGGTTCCAACGATAAGTTGTCAAATCGGAATAATCAATATTTTGGTACCTACCGGCCTGAAGAAATTTTGAAAAGAATTGTCATAGAGACGGTGACATTTCTTTGAATAAATTGTACAATTCCTTATTCGAAATAAAACAAAAATGTTACCTACGTAAAACATGTATGGTTTATAATCAAATTAATTAGATGGCCATTTAAAAATCTGTTTACCAATCTTATGATTTCAGAGAAAATTAGAAACACACTTTTTTAGACGCGAGGTCAACTACTAGTTTGTACGTACATCATCGACTGAAATAATCTGACAGCAAAGCACGCACTCGGCTGTAGAATCATTAAGTGAAGTGTGTACTGTGAAACTGTATATTTATAATTGAATAAAGCAAGGGATGCCGTAGCACTCTCCGCTCTTGGGAACGTATTCAAAAGAGCGAGCAGATCTTCATGTGGAAATGGGAAAGACACGAAGAGATGGAAAGAGAATGGATGAAAGATGAGAGTACCTACCTGCACTCAAATGAGTAGGCTCTCATAGAGGAACGGACTTTTCATGCTGCCTCAAGGGCGTATAATTTTTTTTTCCATAGGGTACTTACCGAAGTACACGTAGATACTTATGTTTTCACGGAACGCGTGGAGTTATTGTAGGTATTACTGGTGGGTAATTTTATCTCATGTAAGAAATATAGGTTACATATATTCACATTTTATGTTGATCTTAAATCCTCTCCAAAATGTTAAATTTCAATTCAAAACGCTATGGTACAATCAGTGCCGCCAGTGCAAACCTCAACGGCGCTGTGTCAGGTTATTATCAGCGCCTTTGCTCCTTGCGCTCCTTGCCGCCTTGGCAAGTCAGCGCCCGGAGCGGACTGCTCCAATTGCACCTGCAGTCTGTACAGGACCGTTCCTGAGTACAATCAAATTTCCAATACGATATAGTCACTGGAGACCTATTGAAATTGCGCAACATCTAATTATAAAAATAATATTGAAAAAAAAACTTCTAATTTTGAAAGAATTTTAAGTATTTAAATCTAATGATGTTGTCCGAAATCACATAATAATTCAAATAGTAAAAGAAAATCAAAATCCTAGTTTTTTTACTGAAGGTTTTACTCGTCAAAAATGTATATTTCCAACTCAAAAATGTAACAGCTTATTTGCACAACATCATTACATAAATCTAGGGAAAAAATACTTCAAAAGCCTACTAGAAATTATCAGAATAATCGAAAACGAACCAACACCCACAAAAAGCGATTCAAGAGCAATTCAATATGGAAATATCAACACGATGAAAATATCGTCTTAATTAATATAACTTTGTTCTTAATTAAATTAATTTGTGTATTTTATTGATTTTTTCACAATAATATTTCCTTAAATTAAAATTAATTATAGATTCAAAATATTTTTCATCCTGATGCTCACCACTCTTCTAAGACCCCCCCCCGTAGTAAGCGTTCAAAGATCGTTTGAAATGGAGATATCTAAATACGAATGTTAGAGGGAGGGCGCTTATATTAAAAAACATATAATAATTAAGCGAAAATGATGTAAATATTTAATAAAACACGACTCCTTTGAAATAGAGCAAAAATCTCTCGACAAATGGTTTAGTTGCATTTAAAGATACACTGTGTTTTTTTTCATGCATACTCTACCGGACAGCCGATGGAAGTATCTAAATAATAATTAGATAGTGCTTATCTCACACGATGAGTCATCTTGATAAGATTTTAAATCACCGTACACGTGTTATATCGCCATTTCAAAGATGAATTACTTAGGGACCTTAGTAATTCATTCTCGGCGCTATGATGCATTCAAATATTTCTGTTTAGATATAAAAATAATTGCTCCACATTAACACGTGTAGAAACTGTTGAATTTAAACCCAAAACCTAAGTAAGGTTAACGAGAAACTTATAAATCGGTAGAAACTGGGTATGCGGGGGGTTAAACATAGGCGCCTGCTTTTATAAAAAAATATACATAAAAAATGTGAAAACTAATTTTTTGAATTATTTTGGTTAGCAAAAAATATTATACTTTGAAAACTGATAAATAAACTGTTAAAATTTAAAAAATAAATAAATCGAAACCCATAAATGCTCTCGTTTTTTATTCGCGTCAGTATCCCAACAATATTTAAACCAAAATCATTTAGTATTTTCTTAAACCGAAATATTTTTGGGTTGTCTAGACTCTAGAGCGACTCTAATAACGGGGGTTTGCTCGACGCTCACATTTTAATTATTTCTAATGAACGTGTTACTAAAATCCCAAATGTTTTTACAGGGATCCCTACGGGATATGTAAGTTATTTATATTTAAGATTAATAAAAACGGTTTAAAAATTTTATAAAACGTTTTACAACTACTAAATTAGCGGTAAGCACCAGATTTTATTTTTCTAGACAATGAATTAGTTATTCTAGACTTCCCGAGGGATCCCTCTACAAAAATTTGATAATTTAGTACTACGTTCATCAGAAATGATTAAAATAAACCCCACGGAAAGGTCGGTTTTGTAGGACTGCTAGGGCAAAGTCGACTGTGCGTAGGTCCGTCCATTACGGCCGGCAGGCCGCGCGCCGAATACTGTTTTCACTTTATTTTAGAGATTACATTCGATCCAATACACGTGCGCTTCATTTGCGTCGCTTTGATTCTGGCTTATTGTATGGTATTGTCTCGACTTAAGGTTAAACGCAACGCTCGTTGTATTCTACGTGTTCACAGATGGCGTTAATTAATTAATTTTGTTTAAATACGCTTTTGCAAGGTATTGTTTTACAGTATTAAGACAAATTATTTGTTTGCGCCCTCATATACGCAATATGAATATGAATAAATAGTTTTGTCCATATAAAAACTCAATTCTATCGAGAAAGGCATACAAATACAATATTGGATTGAATCATCGGTAAAATATTGTATTTGTGTGCCTTTCTCGAAAGAATTAAGTCTTTAAGGTTAAACGCAGCGCTCGTTGTATTCTACGTGTTCACAGATGGCGTTAATTAATTAATTTTGTTTAAATACGCTTTTGCAAGGTATTGTTTTACAGTATTAAGACAAATTATTTGTTAGCGCCCTCATATACGCAATATGAATATGAATAAATAGTTTTGTCCATATAAAAACTCAATTCTATCGAGAAAGGCATACAAATACAATATTGGATTGAATCATCGGTAAAATATTGTATTTGTGTGCCTTTCTCGAAAGAATTATGTCTTTAAGGTTAAACGCAACGCTCGTTGTATTCTACGTGTTCACAGATGGCGTTAATTAATTAATTTTGTTTAAATACGCTTTTGCAAGGTATTGCTTTACAGTATTAAGACAAATTATTTGTTTGCGCCCTCATATACGCAATATGAATATGAATAAATAGTTTTGTCCATATAAAAACTCAATTCTATCGAGAAAGGCATACAAATACAATATTGGATTGAATCATCGGTAAAATATTGTATTTGTGTGCCTTTCTCGAAAGAATTAAGTCTTTAAACGAACAAAACTATTGATTCATATTCATATTGCGTATATACGGGCGCAAACAAATGATTTGTCTTAATATTGTAAAGCAATACCTTGCAAAAGCGTATTTAAACAAAATTAATTAATTAACGCCATCTGTGAACACGTAGAATACAACGAGCGTTGCGTTTAACCTTAAACGAACAAAACTATTGATTGTTATAATCTACACGTTCATAGATGTACACTTTTTAAAAATAATGTAAAAATCGGCATCGGCCGTGGGCCTCCACCCTAAGGTTGGTCCTAGGCCTTGGCTCCTCATACATGTGTTTATGGCACTAAACTTGATACATAGTCACATTTATTATAAAAATAACAGATTTGTAGTTATGGTGAAGCCAGAGATTGCTGGGGAGGGGGCAGGAGGGGGAAGCTACAAAATATACAGTTTTACATGCTTAACTTTGTACTAGCTACCAGATCTGAACAGCCAGATTCTTCCAAACATTCTCTATCTTTACTCTAACCTTTCCCTAGTATATGTCGCCTCTCATCCCTTAATATTTGGTACGTCGCAGTCCCACCCCACAGGTAGTTGGAAAATATCATTAAAAAATCTGTTATTATATGTTTCTCTGAACAACGAAATCATATTATTGTCGATTAAGCGGCATCTAATTTCCATTTCTCAAACCAGATTTTTATTCAAATTAAATTTACAATAAAATTGCATTACGAAACCGTTGGATCAATACTTATGCACATCAAAAGGTTCAAAAAAACTCTCGTAGATGGCGATAACTTATACTTGCTACGTTGCTACTACCAGAGTCAGATAAGTATATTTCGGAAACACGTTAATATCGCATATTTTTACATTTGCTTTTGATTTTATTCAAAATAAATTTTATTCAAACTTTTTCTCTCCATTTAAATTTTATTGAATTTAATTTTATGAACTGACTTTTGACAAATAGAAGCTAATATGACTATATTATGTTTTCGTAATCACAAACGCTTCCATTTTGATCGCCATCTTTCGGTTTGCTTTCACACGTCTACTTTCGCTAAACGAGACAAAATGAAGTACGTTGACAGTGATGAGGTTTCGTAGTATCATACGTAAAGGTCGGTAATTTATATTTTTTTTACTATTTGATTATCATAGAACCCTTCTTTACTTTTGAATTTCAGCTTTATCGTTAGGATCTGTTTTCTCCCAAATACACCCGAAGCCGCTAGGCTGGGTTTTGCATCTTCCGCATAATTAAGTTTATTATATTGTATAGCTAACTAGTTAATATTATGAAACTTTCTTTAAAGGTTCTCGATGCTGATGACGTTTGATATAGGAATTTCGTTTTAGACGATAATATACGTCAAAGAATCAAGATGTCAACAACTAAGCAAGTAAAAGTTGACAACTGGGGAGTTTTCTTCCTTCAGCGTCTGAAGCATTTCTTTAACAGAACGGACTATTGCGACTTGACTTTACAATTTCAAGATTATGCCCAGTTGAAAGTCCATCGACTTGTTCTTAATGCCTGCACAGAGTACTTTGAACTTTTGGAGAGAACGTGTGAGATGTACGACGATTGCTTGGTGATGCCGGACGACCTACAAGTCGATGTGGTCGTTCCGATAGTAAATTTTATGTACACGGGGCAGCTGGAGTATGAATTCAGTCTCTACGACCGTCTGTATTCCACCGCGCAAATAATGAACATGACCGTTCTGACCAAGCTCCTCGACGCCCAGAAGGCAGAGTCGACTCCTTCTCCGGGAAACATCATCTTAATGAACGACCAAATTGACAAGAAGCTCAACAACAAACCTACGAATGCAGACCTCAGCAACTTCTCCAAGAAGAGGTTAATGAATCGGCGCCAGTACGGCCCGGGCCCCGGGCTGAAGATGGAACCTTCCAGTAAAGTGTTTCCCTCCCCGAGAACCAAATCCAAGTTTGACACCCCCCGTCCCACAAGATATGAAGTACCGGAGGAACTAGAAAATGAAGATATCTTCGAGTCTTCCTTTGCCGATATTTCCTATGAAAGTCGACCGTTAATGAAACCGGCTAAGAATCGAGATGCGCAAGGATCGGTGAGATCCCAGAATATATATGATGAAGCTTCTTGCTCCAGGAAATTTGAAGAACTCCAGCGCGGGACTTCCTACAAGAGGCCGCGCTCCTCGTCCTCCGACAATCCGGATGGCAAGCACATAGATCTAGACCAAGTCAATGAATTTGCATACCAACAGAAGCTGCGTTCCGAGTATATAGCTCAGGATGATCAATCCGATGATGATATGTTTGAGTCTTTAAATATTGAGTATGAAAATAAAGACCCTTTGAGCCAAAGTCTGGTCAAAGAGGATTCTAACCTCCTTTTCAGTCAAATCAACGATAACTCTCAGAGTAAAGGTTCCAAGTCCGTGGCTCCCAAAGACTCCCGGGCCACATTCAACCATGCCAAAATCATCAGCGAAGTTTTAAAGAAGTATCCGCATCTCGTTAAGAATAATAAGAATATTAAATTAAAAATAATGTCCGGAGCGAATAAGGCTCAATTGAGCCCTAAGAATTCTCTTAAATCCTTCACGCCCCCTCAATCCAAAAAGTTTGCTCACAACTCTTCCATGAAAGGTTCTCAGGATGACGGGGATATTAAACCGGAATGGACGTATATCAGCAAGAACATGAACTCGGAGGCCATGGCCAAACTGGTCTCCCTGGGTGCGGGCAACACAACGGGACCGTGGTTATGCCTCATGTGCGGGACGCCCGGCAAGGCCCTAAACTTCTCCACCTACCACAACTACTACCAACACATGGTGATGGTGCACAAGGAGAAGATCTCGGCCAACATCTGTGAATACTGCGGCTACAAGTCCGGCAAGAGAAACCACCTCTTGCACCACCTGTACACCAAGCACGACGTGCCCCCGCCCTCCACACACAGCTTTCCCAAGTGCAACCAGTGCTCTTACATCGCGCTCACAGAAGCTTTCCTCATCAAACACAAGCTGTCCCACTTGGACAACAGGGAGTTCTCTTGCAACGTTTGCAACGCCATGTTCCGCACCAGATCTCAGATGCTCTTCCACATCCAAGTTTCTGGACACAAGATCAGTCCCGACAGAAAGGCCTCCAATCAATGTGTCTATTGCAACAAAATATTCTTAAGAGAAACTAATCTGTACACTCACTTGAAACTGGCTCACAAAGAATTAGCAAGAAAAGATGGAATTATAGACAATTCTGACGAAGAAATCTACGACGATGAAATCAATTACGCTGATAGCGGGCAAGGGAAGTATGCGCAAGAGAAGCATGTCCAAATTAAAGAAGAATATGATGGAAAAATTCAAATAATTTCTAATAATGTTATTAATAAGCGAAACAACAGAACTATGCAGAAAGTTTTGAATTCCCAGCTTATTAACAAAAATGCTATTGAACAAGTCAGGAAGGCCTACACTTCCCCTGTGCGGAAACTCAACAGGGCAGAGTCATCCAGCATGATGCATATGATGGACCAAAGCTCAGAAGCGGAAGCTTCAGCAAGTGTTTCTAGTGGAAGTCTGGGACTCGTAGATCGTATCGTTGTATTGAATGATACGGAATACATTCTTCAGTCGGGCCAAGGCGATACCATTGAACAGACAATAGGTCATGTTCAGGTGGGGAATGAAGAGCTCATCCTTTCCAATCTACCTGGGGATGAATATGAGAATCCTCCAGAGATCAGCAGACCCCAACAGGTTTGTACTCCTCAATTAGTAGCCGCCAAAACATTCAAGCCGGCGCCAAAAAGCGCACCCGTGAGAAGCTACCTTCATAGCCAAAACCAACCTATTCAAATAGTCGTGTCTGGGAACCAACAGTTTAAATCAATCGCTACAACGGCGCCCCTAATGTACGCCACAAGTAGCAACTCCAGTACTGTAGATTCCACTGTAAGATATTTACAGGCACCGCCAAACACAGTTCAACTTCAAAGTACGTCTCAAGGTAACGTCATGCTTCTCCAGGATCAGGACTTTATGAGCGAAGCAATGCCTGCAGACGGTTCCAACATCGTCGTAGTGTACAGTCACCCGATGGGAGAGGGAGATCAAAGTCAATTTACCGAGGTCCATGAACATGAATTTGTAAATTTGGGTGATAATCTGCAAGATCAGGAAATTGAATCACACATCGATAATGCTGAGCCAGTGGGAACAGAATCGGAGGTTATCCTATCTGAACAAGGAATTGTTCATGAGACTGTGGAAACTTGGCAAGAGGACACTATCGAAACTACACAGGAACAAACCGAGAAAGGAGATGTAATGGAAGAAGTGCAGTGTTCAGAAGACGTGCTTATTCACCAGGAGATTCCATTGACTGAAGATGACAAGGTCACCACTTCTGAAGATTTATCTTCTGAAGTGCATATTGAAAGTAGTGACCCCCTGGCAGATACGCATACTATCACTTTGGAACCCAATGAAGTTATCATTTCAGAGCAAGAGGTGGAAAATCATATATCTTCTGAAACTGACACGGATGAACAGCATAACGTCATTGCAGACGACAGCTTAAATGCTAATATTGAAGAAGTATCTTCAAGCGTAGACCAAGAAAGTATAGAAGAACCACTCGGTGAACTCGGCACCACCGATCAAGATGAAATAGGGAATATAGACCAGCCAGATAACCTTATCGTGATAGAACCAGATGAAGCTATGGAAGTAGGGCATGATGATTCCAGTGTTATGGATAATGAAGTTTCCGTAGAAGCGGTAGAAGTCGACGAAACCATTGAACATGAAGGAATCATTGAACCAGAAGGAATTTTAGAACACGAAGGAACCATTGAACCAGAAGCAATTATCGAACACGAAGGAACCATTGAACATATAGAGAAACTTGCTTCCGAGTGGTCTGATGACGAAACGTCCCAAAACAAAGTTTGTAGCCAGGATTTGAACAAGTCTGACTTGGGAAAGGAAGAATTATTGATGGATCCATCCATGGAAGTAGAGGAATCAATCGAAAATATTGAAAAAGAAGTTCAAAAACATATTTTACAAAAGGAGAGAGAAGCGGAGTCTAAATCAGCATCGCCGTCAGCCGAACAAATTATCGAGGGCACTGAAAAATCATTAAATGAGGAAAGTGTCGAAGACATCCCAATTACTGAAAGTACGGAAGATGTACAATCAAATAATGATATTATTGAAGAAGTTGTTCAAAATAGTGAGAGTGAGATTTTAAGTGAAGAGCTGACGGAAGACAATGGCCACGATGTCCCCGAGGAGACACCGCCTTGCATCAGTTCTACCCTGAAGCAGAAGACTGTTGAGAAGATCTCCAACCTCTTGAATGACTGGGAAGACAATGACTCACAGCCGGAGGCCATGGAAGTGGATGGCAAGAAGGGTACTGTTGAACCCCCAAAAGACCCTATCCATAAGTTAGTAAGCGATTGGGATGACGAATAAGATAATTAACCCATTTTAAACTATTTCCTTTTTTAGCAGTGAATCTACAATAATTAATTAAACAAACATACATTATACATATTATCAGTGAATTTATTTTTCACTTGATTTTTATTAGTTTGAAGATAATTTTATATATCTTTATCCTTATACATATTATAAAATTCTATTTGGTAATAATAATAAAAATATTACCAAGCATGAATGAATGCATACTTTTGTTATATTTTTATGCACTTTCCAAATCGTTAGTATGAATTTATTATAAGTTGTATTATTCTCACATTCAATCTTATCACTAATACTAATTTCTTTATAAGTTTAAATAGCAGCATCAAGTTAGACATGTTCGCTTCAAACATAAACATGGCCAACTTGCCCACGTCCAGGCAACTCAGCTTGTTCTTTATCGCAGACGCCAAACATGCGCCAGCTGAATGCAAACTTGTTTTTTTTAATTGTCTTACCAGATAATGTGTTTATATCTATATATATAAGTAGTTTCCCCAGAATAGCTACTTATATTCTGAGAAATAATTTTGTAATAGGATACACCGGCGAACAAGAAGTAAAAGCTTGATATATGTATATATATTATCATAATCACATTTCTTTTTAGGAGTTATTAAAACTGGTAATGGTTATTACTTTAATGATTTCAATCACCTAATTATTAAGTGTATAAAACTGTACTTTTATAAAATCCATGTGTTAAGAGCTAGGACCGTAATGACAGATTTTATAAATTACCACAATTACAAACCATTTGAAATATGTACCTCTTTGCGAAAATTTCCTATTGCAAGTCCATTGCTAAGGCCAATTCTTTTAGATTGTAATACATATTATATTTGAACAATAATGGATAAATGATTATCTTCTAGCAAATCATTAATAAGCTAATCAATCATTCTAATTATATTGTTAATTGAGTATCATTTTGAAATCACTGCTTTCAAATAAATTATTAATGTTATTCCAGTATATCAGCCCTCCACACTAGTGATCAAATTCATGTAAAGTTGTCAAAAAATGTGAGATTGAAGATTTATATAATATATGTACCTGCATTAAGATCATTTTTCTTTCATATTTTCAAAAGATATTACGCATAATGAACCTCTTAATTCAGATTAACCTCTTAATACAGTTGGCTCTCCGCTCATAATAGCCGGGAAATATTAAAAACTTAATAATATAAACATAAACTCAATAATATTGTGAACATAAATTAAAGCATAGAAACGGATTGAAAAATTTTTCTATGTTGAAGTAACAATGTTTCATTTTTTCTGATTAATTAATTGGATCTTTGCTTGCTTTTTGATTGAAGCTTGGTTCTTCAGTTGAATCTAAGATTTGTTTTATACTTAACAAGAATTTGATGGCTAGTGTGGAGGGTTGTAAAGGAAAAGGTGCCTGCGTTTTTATACCATTCATCACAGTTGTATAGATTATTATTTAAATCAATATAATAAACTTAGAAGTAGCTTTTTATCTGCACATGAATTTGTATTGTTTCGAAAATGGAAAAAATTAAGGTTATATGTATATATAGAATATTATCAAAAGATGTTTGTTTGTTATTTCGACCATACCTATTCCCAAAGTTCATAGTAAATATATACTTAACAAGGTTGGTTCATCGGGGGGGTAGAGCAGTGATTGGTTACAAAGTTGTGACATCGTTTATCATTTTCCATCGGGAGATTTGAATTTACAGCCATGCAAGTGGCTTCAAGCGACCCTGAATGCATTTGCAAATGATTTATTTATAAAACGTTGGTAATATTATACTATGTAATTATTATAAATTAATGTTTGGAATAAAAGGAAAAAATTCTAGCAATATTTTCAGTGTTATTTCTACATTGATGATGTAGACTCGAGGTTATTAGAACCTTGTACCTATAAAATATTGCTTTTGTAGGCATTCAGATTTTCAAATAAAAGTCTCATTTAGCAAACTAGATATCATGACGGGGAAAGTGTTGAGAATAATTTAATTCATACAAAGAGTCGCACAGGGTGGTAGATATTCTCAGTATCACCTTGGTGAAAGACCACCATTCAGATTTTGAAATGCTTTAGCCGTATTTTGTTACCATATGTGAATGAAGTTCCCTGACATACCTTTAACCACCTTTGGTTTGGAGCCCCAAAAGCCTTGACTCAATGTGGAAATGAGTGGTCCGTTTGATAAATTCCCCCGTCTTAGCAAACGGATTCCAATCTTTAGAGCACAGTCGTCAAGTATGAATGCTGTCCTTGTTCTGCTGGTATGCCAATGAAAGATGCTCCGAGGAACTAGTGTCATATATACATCCCTGATGCACACCCAACATTTATACTTGACATTATTTGTCTCATGAGAATGGGTCGTTTCTACAACACGTTTTTGAGTTTGGCTGTGAAAAGCATTTCGTGTTTCCTCCCTTCTACAACTATCTTGAAGAGACCCATGTTCACAACCTCATCTTTTCAAAAAGACCGCCCACACAGCATCCCCAAAAGATGACAGAGATTAGTTTCCTCGAGGACTTCTGTTTGGAGTTAAAGTTAAAAAAATACTTGTATCTTTATACATGTTCAAATTTGGCTTATTTGGGTATAATTGTTGTCTATTGACATACGGCTAAAGCCATTTCAGGCAACGTTTCGATTCTGAATGGTTGTCTTTCACCAAGGCGATACTGAGAATGTATACCACCCTGTGCGACTCTTTCCATGAATACTTTCCCTTCCATGATACCTCCTTTGCTAAATGAGACATTTATTTGAATGTCTACAAAAGCCGATGATATTGACCATACCCGTGGGGGTTACTTGACATTACATCACTTGACTTGCAATACAAGGGCATCAATATAAATCATGTGTATCTAATAGCCATTTTCTTAGATTATATTTGACTAGCAGTACAAATATTTATTTATTTTTATTGTCATTGGTAGTTTATTAAATATTTTGGGTACAATATAGTTTAGGGATCTTTCACTACACTTAGGAACCACTAAACCTTCATTTTGAGTGAATCTTGTATTATAAACTCTTTCCCTAAACAGGGAATCGGGAAATATAACATTACTTGACTTACAATATTATACAATAATATTCCTCTAACGGGTAAATCATTCAGAGACTTATATATTAATTTATTGTTACTTCTGTGCGTATATTTATGTATTAACAATTACAGTAATGTTTTATGTAACTTATATAAGTGTTTCAAGAATGTCCCCAAGAAGTTATTCCATATCGGATAATGGATTCAGCCAGAGATAAGCAGATTAATTTTAAAGTACCTGCATAAATTATTGAAATATTTTATTTTATAAATCCTACCCACAAAACAAACGATACTAATGTGTACAACCCATTTCATGCGGCCGTCAATAGTTACACCCAGATATACATATTTTTTGACAAAATCAATGGTTCCACATGAACAGGAATGAGCAACATTTTTATGTATGCAGTCAAATGTGTGCGTACATTGCGAAGGCATTATATTATATCTGGCATGTGGAGATTTTTTATGCATAATTTTAGTATTTTGGCATCTATTATGAGGCCTGCATCGTGAGATCATTTCAGTGGGGCTATAAAATCATGCTGCATAAGGATCATTGCAGTAATCAGGTATTTGTGTGATATTACAAGTGCGGTATTGTTTGCATACACAAAATGTCTAACAAATGAAAACAATTTTCTCATTATTGAAACATTTATGATATAAAAGGTTGGTCTTAAAATTGATCCCTTTGCAACACCTGTTGAGTATTATTTATTATAATATATTTTATTTTACTACATTTTTTGAGAATTTTTACTGTTATTTGTCGATCAATTTTTTTAATAAAACTAGCAGCTTTTCTTCGATTCTTATTGCCACCATTGTTTCTTTGTATCAATTAATATCAGTATCTGAAATTAGACGACCATGAATAGTAAATAAACCGGTATAATCAGCCAAATTGTCGAGGGGATGAACGCAACTGACTTGCAGGTCAGAAGGGATATGAAATAACATATCCAAAGTGATATAGACTTCATTTATTATTTAAAAGAAGAATTTGAACACTTATATTTGTACTTGTATTTTGCATCTCCTCTACTATTACCGACTTTCTTCAATATTTTTCATCAAGTACAAGCCATCCTCTAAAATATTTTGATTGAAAACACTATGCACCTTTTCAATCTGTTTATTTTTGACCGGACTTGACTTTTCAGACTAGTATGATAAGCTAAGGTATTTATAACATAATAATATATGCAAGGTGAAACTAAAAAACGCATTGCTAATGTATTAATAACATATTGATTTTTTGATAAATATACAGAAAATAAGGGACACGGTTAATATGCATTTAAATAGAAGACACTTTATATCAGTTAGATAACAATGAGAAATATTTCAGTTTCCGAAAATGGAAAAAATGCATTTTAATTGCCATTTTGTTAAAAAAATTGATAGTTTGACTTCTTTTCTTCACGCCTTGAAACACCAAAACGTGTTATCTGTGAAGTAAAAATTAGACACCAGATCTCGTGAGACGTGTACTAGGTAGCTGACAATTTGTGGAATTATTGAATTCGTAGAGTTATTGCCGGGTGGCAGACTGGTATAACATAGCAGTAACATTTCGTTTTTATCTTTACTTTTCTTCAGTGTTGTAGCGATATCCTTTGGTTCAACACGTTCTCCATTTTCGTTTCTACCTCCATTCCTGTTACAAATTATTTTTATAAAAAGATACATCATTGTGAAACACAATTTGGCACGCAAATCTGCTTTATGGAGTGGATCGATAAAAAAAAACCACCCGCAAACATTGTGTTAAAGGGTGTAAAAACTCTGTCCCCATTCTCCGTAGTTTTACGGATTTTTGTTGTTAATTACATTTTAAATAGTTGAAATTACATATTTATTTATTTACATATTAATTAACCTTTTTTTGAGACAGACTACGTAAAAATGAAATTAATGCATCTGTGCTTTATACATAACATTATTTTTTACTAATAAAAACCTAATTTTTCTATTTGAACACAAATTAAAATAAACAATATTTTATAAATCAATTGACTTCATTTTCATCATAGGGCCGTGGAATCCGGACTTGTTTCCAGTTGTCGATATCTGTTTCCTTTATTTTCTCATATTCTGATTCCAATGTGACTTCTCCGGGTTTCTTCATTCCAATATTTCTTCTTTCCTCTTCTGTCATCAAACTTTTTTGTGAATATTCATATCTAAATAATAAAATAGAAATGTGATCGCTTAAAAATAATGTCCACACACACAATATTTCATGTTTTATGTCGTAAATTACAATGACAAATGAATATAAATAGCGTAAACTTTTCGAAACATGCCGAAGTGTGAAATTTAACCTCACCTTAGATTAGTAAACTGTTTTAAAACGAATGATGCTCCAACTACAAGTATTAAAAATGGCACAGCTAATTTTATGAATTTCTTTTTTGATAATTGTTTGATTTTTACCATAAAGCCTTCCATTATACAATAACTTTAGTAAAGTTCAATCGCTCTTTTCAATTCCCATGACAATATCCATACCATACAATTATACAATATCTGTCAGATGTCATTTCAATTTCATAGATAATTTTTGTATTTTGGTTTTCATTTCAGAGATTTCTAGTGATGGGAATGATCGAAATATTTATATAATCGATTTTTTTTAACCGAAACATCAAAAGAATCGAATGATCCATTCGAATGAATCGCTCGGAGTGCGGGAGCAATAGCTACGGACAGGGGCAAAAAATTTTCCGTCGAGGGGGGGGGGGTAGGATTCTAAAATAGAAACTCGAATATCAAGACTATTCCTATCGTAAAAAAAATTGTTTGCATATTCCGGTTGTAATTTATTTTCATTAGTATGGCAATATTTTTGGTAAGCAGGTACTAGCGAAATTTCAATCACTAATTTTCATTCCTGGCAATGATTCCCTTGTTGTCTGCTAGTAACATTAGAATTATTCCTGTTAGCCACGAATTTCAAATATGTATGCATATGCAATTAACATTTTTATAAATAATTAATAAGATTCGAATATCTACATACGTACAATTTAAATAAATTATTATACAAGTTTTTTTAAGTACAATTAAGTAAATAAAGTTATTTTACTACAGAAAGCGTTTCATTTTAATTACTAACTAAGAGACACCGATGTTAATTTCAAATAAATTAAATATATTTGTTCGTAGCATAGGTAGCAGATATATTATGTTTATATGAACGAACACATGTCACTTGATGAGTTTAATATATACTGAATATTGTATACTGCCCGAAGAAGCTACGGTTGTAGTGAAACCCGATCAGCATTAAATAAAAAAATGGTGTTTGCTAAGTTATTGGTTTATTTTATTTTAAATATACACTACCCGAATGTCCCGAATAGATGATACATAACCTAAAAATAACATAGGTAGGTATTAAACCTTCAATTGTGAAAAACTATCACCATGAAAATCTTTTACACATAAACTATACCTACTGGAAACGTAAATCGTCACCTAAAAGTATTAATTCATAATTTACAATTCACACACGAGGTTGATTATAACATCAACACGCTTCAGTAGGCAGCCAACAATGTACTTATAAAATATTTCGTTTGTCAAGCAATCTGAGATATTTTGACATCTCGAAATATAACCTCTCGAATGTGAGAATCGATTTGCGTTTTCGAACGAATTCTGACAGTTTGAAAACGATTGTCTCGGACTGAACATTCGAATGATTTGACATTTCAGAGCGATTGTCTCGATTTCACTTTCGATGACATTTGAAAACGATTATTTCGGACCGTGCATTCGAATTAATTCTGACCAATCACACCGCTTGGCTGGCATCGATTATTTCTGACCAATCACAGCGACGACTTTCGATGACGTTTCAAAACGATTGTCTCGGAGTTGCATTCGAATTAATTCTGACAATGAATCGAGATATTTCGAATGGTAAAAAAGATCGAGTAAACCATCGATGATTCATCGATTCCGCCCATCGCTAGAGATTTCATAATGTCGTCAGTCTTCAGTTATTATTATTTTTATATCTTTAAATGGCTTTTACATAAAAAAAATATATCGTGACCTACGCATGATATAAAACGTAAGGCGGACTACGTTTTGACAGAAAATATGAAAGACTCATTATTGACAGTGACTGACATAAATAAACCACTCTCGTGACTGACTACTGCTACTGGCCACGATTGTGATGATAATTATTGACTGACATGGCTGAGCGTATCAAAGTCCTTTTTTACATTTCGTATGTGTGTAAATTTGTTTCTACGGTCCGTTTCAAGATGGTGGCCGTTGTAAAGGTTCAGTAAAGATTATTTGTTCTAGATCGTCGTGTGTATTTGAACGTTCTATTTCGATGATTTTTTTTCAAAATTAAGGTACCTACCTGTGATGTTTCTTTTATATTAATTATTACAGCGTGTCACAGTTGAATACAAGAATAGTAAAATACCTATAATATATATATATATATATATATATATATATATATATATATATATATATTAATTATGTATAATAACCAGAGATGTACTTTATTTGAAATAAATCCATTTCAAATGGAAATGCAAAATGCAAAATGGGTATTTTCCATTTTGCATTTTAAATGCTTTTCTAAAAACCATTTTGCATTTTGCATTTTAAATGCTTTTCTCAATGCATTTTCCATTTTAAATGCTTTTTGCAACATTCTTCCTGCAATCTCCACTCATCTTTTTTTCATAAGCCCCAAATATCAGTCGGTCCTCAACCTCACTATGAGAGATAATTTACATTTGTCAAGTTGCTCCCTGGTAGAAGCCCTGGCAATTGAGTGATACCATTACAAAAAATACTGATTCAAATACTGAACATGGGGCCATGACGCTGTAATATTAAATGTTAGATAGCAGTTTCTATGTTTTTACGTTGGCAACATTTGTCCCGCGCAAATTTTTTGTGGTTTATAAACCGTAGTCGTGGCATTTTTTGATTTACCATCATGTAATATGTCTGTTCTACATTGATGTCCATTATTAAATGACAAAACTGTTTAAAAATTCTAAAATTATTTTAATTGTTCGACCTGAGAAACCATTTTGCATTTTCAATGCATTTTGAAAATAGGTATTTTGCATTTTGCATTTGAAATGCTTTTCTAAAAACCATTTTGCATTTTCAAATGGAAAAGTTTTGACCCATTTCCATTTTGCATTTCAAATGGTTTTGGGTACCCATTTTGCACATCTCTGATAATAACACACTTCATTCGCAAAATCCAATTCGAGGAAATGGATTTTGTTTCCTTTTAAATATATATATTTTTAGAGATTTTCTATATATTTGTCACCACACTCCAACTTTAAATTTTTTTATCTGAAAATAAAGCCTACTTTTGTAATAAGACTCCATAAACTGAAGTTAATGTCAGTGTTTAGCCATTTAATGATTTTTATTTGTAAAAAAATTATGTATTTTACTATATGTTTTCTTTCTTCATTATCGCACAAACAAACACAAACACACACGGGCGTTTAAAAAGAATGTATCATACTATATTAAAATGCAACTTATATTTACATATATTTTTAAAACTTAAATGCACTTTACCAAATTTGCGTACTTATATCATTATAAAATCATTTTTAAATGCAATTTCAAAAAACAATTAAAGCAAACAAATCCCAGTATTAGAAATTATTGAGGATCAACTCACAACCATCTCATATGAACTAATAATTCTTCATCCAATCTATCAATTTGTGGATCGGCACAAATTAATATATTTTTTTAAATTCAGGAAAAACTTTATTAGAAATGAACTCTCACACTCTTGTCGGAGAAAAATTCAATGAACAGTTTTTCTTCTATCTCTAATAGGTACCGAGATAAAGACGTACAAATGCAAAACAGGTTAATTGCACGACTAGGTTTGGTTTTTCGTGAATTTCAGTGCAACTTTATAAAAAAAATTACTAAAAAACTATAGGTAGGTATAGTGTTTTAAACTTTCTTGGAATTTATTATTATTTATAGAAATTTTATATCTTGAAATTAGTAGTGCGGGCGCAATAACAATATATAAACAAATTTCACCAGCTAAATTTCGTCTGATTATAACTAGTTATTAAAAACTAAACAAAACAGGAAATTGGATTTCACACCTATTGTACTGCTTTACCGCGAGTCCACATTTCCTGAGAATATTTTTTCGTTTTCTTAGCTTGGTTACATTATTTGTTTTTGTTTTTACTCCCCATTTTCAATTATGGACATATAAAAACTCATTATTAGTATTTATAAACACAAACAAAATGCATTTTTCCATGAGAAATAAATCATTAACTCAGTTAAATACAGAATAAAAACATCAATTTACAAGTAGTATTTTGAGATTTAAAAAATGAATCTGTAAAAAACGAAGTTTTTTTTGCTGTAAATACATCTGTTTTTATTAATAAATATGTATATAGATTTTATTGAATAATAAATCTTTCTCCCCAGGGACTGGAGTCAACCACGCTAACATCTGAGCCAAATCCCAATTTGGTAGGACCGACATTTATTGCGTATACTGTAATGTCATCCAATTTCAGAGAAATGCGTATATGTCCACTTCTGTGTCACCAAAATGCATTATCATCGACAACGAGTATATCTGTCGAGTTTCAGCTCGATTGGATGTCTGGTAGTTCGTACATACTTTCAAGAAAACGAAAGTGAATTTCAAAAAGATTTATGAAAAGGTATAATATTTTGGTCACGAAAAATAATAATATCAGAAAAAAACACAAGCTTACCCTCACGGTTTGAGAACTAAAAATGCTCCTAGCTAAAAGTCACCAGGAAAGAAACCGTTAAAAATACTGGCACAGATCTGACGTCTGTTCGTTGCCACTCTCAGCGGGTGGTTCATTTATGCTCAGCGGGCTTCTGAAGAAATACTAGAATTCAATACAAAGTTTCATTCAAAAAATTATTACGTAAGCGCCAAAGTGTATTTTAATTTTTTATGAATTATTTAATAAAAACGGAAAAAAGTTAATCAAGTCAAGTGGTAGCAAATAAACATAGCCATAACAGAGATTCTTTTTAAAGTTGTTTCTTATGTTTGTTTACGCTTATATTTTGCATGAAGTAATTAACAATTTAATTTTAATTCTGATCAAGCCAAGCGATAGAACAAACTTCAATGTATCCATATTATATTTTTGGTATTAATAACCTATACCGATCGGTAGTAAAGATTAATCTAAATAGTGCTTTCACTTATAGTTTCACCTTAAGTTGGCACATAGGTGTGTATTTTCTCACTAAGATTTTTGGGGAGATTTATTAAATAAGAGAAAATTAGAAACACATTTTTAAAAGTGAGGTTTATCGTTCTCAGAACTTCAAGTTATTACCTGTTGACAATGATATGCCGAAGACACAAAATCACATTTCATGAAAACAATAATTTACTACCACAAAAAGATGAATATTTGTACATGGAAATCACTTGGTTTTATGAATGGAAAAAAAATAAAGTCTTGTTGTAATATGGAAATATTAATAAAATTATATGTAATTGTAAACATGCTATTTTTAAACTATTTCAATCTGCTTTATGTGGTGCTTTTATATTCTTTATAATAATATAAGGTTTCAAAATATTCCAACATTTGGATATGGCAACACCGGTCAGTTTGTTTAGGAACGGAATTTATCACCAGAGGCGCCAATAGTTGTATGAGAATAATCATGGCCGATCAAAATATCGCGATATCTCTTCATAAAAACTGAAAATATTTCAACTAATAAGTTAAAAACTGAACATTGTGTATGATTGACCAAATTTTCACGAGTGTAAGTGTTTCCGAAATCTAAAGGGTGAGTGTTTCAAATTAAATTAGAATTAGGTATTGATAATAATCTCCGTCTTAGGATTTTACGATTGTTGAGATGTAAACATTCTATGAAATACAATCTGTTTATTTTTACTGATCTGTGTCAATCCTTCGGGATTGAGCGAATATTATCCATTCATTGATTAGTGGCAGGTACTACTATTACGTGATGTTTTGAAACATCGCGTTCGTTACCAACAACATCTAATATTTTGGTCAATTTCTATTTTCATTTAATTTTGTGTTTTTCTTCTTTTCAGGATAACAAATAGCCTATCATAATGTCTATAAAGGTGAATTTTGAAATAGGACACGAAGCTTCTATCAGAACTAAAAGGACTCCGGAGGGATTTACCCATGATTGGGAGGTATTTGTCAGAGGTGTTGAAAATGCAGATATCAGCCAGTTTGTTGATAAAATAGTTTTTCAACTGCATGAGACGTTTCCAAAACCAAAACGAGGTAAATACTAACGATCCATAATTAAGCTTCATTAATACAACAAGGTGTCTTTATGTTATCTTCTAATTGAGAAAAGTTGTGTAAAAAAGTGTTCAGGGTCCTTTGCTAGGTTCCACTGCTTTTTGTTTACATTGCATATTTTCAAATATTAGAAGTATTAGTACCTATCTAAGAACTCCTTATGAATATCGTTTTATTTGTAATTCTAAAAATAAAGCAATACATACAATGTAAATGTAACAATGTTTTTGACAAAATAAGAGGTAATTTTTTGTTTGTTGTTTGATCCCCCCATATCTGTGTAAGATGTACCAGTTCATAAAATAATGTTTATATTTACAGTTACAAAGGAACCTCCATACTGTGTGAAGGAATCAGGGTACGCCGGCTTCAACCTGCCCATTGAGATTTATCTGAAGAACCGAGATGAGCCCAAGAAGATCCGGTTCAACTATGACCTGCACTTGCAGCAGTCAGGGCCCGCTATCATTAAGGTACAAAAAGAAAAATTTGTATTCCAAAGTCCATCAGAAGAATTTCGGCGCAAACTTCTCAAAGGAGGTGGCATGGTCGTCACCAACCCATTCTCCCTCCATGCCAACACGGACCAGGAGAGAAACAGCAGGGACTCTTTTACAGATGACAAACCTCAGCAGTTAATCGGGAAACCTAAACTCGGGGGGGACAGTTCCAAAAAACATAAATCTAAGGAGCACAGATCTGAAGATCTGCCCCGGCCTTCCAACAACTTTGTCAACCTGTTTGGTCCGCCCATTCACAAACCTTCCCGGATGTCCCCCAATCCGGAGAAACCGCCACTTCCCAAAGTCGAAAAGAAGGAGAAAGAAAAATCTCACTCTGAGAAAGACAAACAGAAAATCAAACATGACCTCAAAGAAAAAGAGCATAGGGAGGAGAAACCGAAGCTAGTTAAAGAGGAAAAGGAAAAATTCAGAGAAGAAAAAAGGTCTAAAGCTCACAAGGAAAGGGACACGGCCAAGGAAAAGAGTTCCAAGAGGGCGGCGGAAAGACCCCCCTCCCCCGCCCCTCCCCCCAAGAGGGTCGCACCCACCCCGCCGCCTCCCTCGCCCTCTAAGACCAACAGCTCCTTGGCCAAGGAGGAACCCAAACCAAACAAGTATAGTGTAGACTCAGTGGACAGCAAGAACAAGATGCCAGCCGCTAAAGCACCCGAAGCCAGTCTCCCCAAAATGGAAAAGAAACTTAAAAAGGATAAGAAGAGTCACGAAAAAGACAGGGAAAGTAAAAAAGAACACAAGAAGGAAAAGGAAGTCAAACTAATTGTTCCAGAAATCAAAGAAACAAAAATTAAAGAAGCAGTACCTGTTAAAGAAATCCCCCCCGTAAAAGAAAAAGCAGTTGTTAAACCTGAGAAACCATTCAACAAGTTGGCGCTGGAAAACTTTATCAAGAATCCGGCTGAGGCTGCAAAGTACCCTGATGGATCAAAGCACAAAGACAAAGGAGACAGAGAAAGAAAGCATAAGCATAAGAAGAAGGATAAGAAACGCGATGAATCCAGAGACAAAAATAAAGAGTCAGGCGGTAAAGAAAAAAAGCACAAAACAGATAAGCACTTGAATAAAGAAAAAATACTCACGGAGAATAAAGAGTCTCCGAGTGTGCCCGAGAAGGTGGATCCTAATACAATACCCCGGGAAATCGATAAAGTCACTCCCCTGCCTAAACTATTCAAGGAAAAAGATCGAAGCCTTCTCACCATCTCGCCAATTTCCATCGACACGAGTTCTCAATCCAGTTCCAAAAGTGCTTCCAAGACAAGTAAATCATCCAAAAACCCCCTGAGCTCAATGCTGGAAGAATTGAGCTCAAACAGCGAATCTGACATATCAGTCATGTCTGAAGATGAAGACGTATCATTAACTTCAGAAAATAATAGTAGATCTGCTAAATTACCTACTAAACCACCCGCCGAACCTTTAAAAATAGAGCTAGTTAAAAGTGTAATTCCAGAGATCCCCAAGATTGAAAAACCCCCCGTAGAGAAAGCCGAGAAGAGTGGCCAAGGGTCCAGCCATAAATCCGCTAAGAAAGATAAACCAAATAAGCACGAGTCTAAAGAAGAAAAGAAGCAACGCAAACGAAAGAGCAGTTCCAACATAGACGATCCCGAGAACAGTTCTAAAACTTCTAAAGTCGCTACTGAACTGATTGATACTGGATCCAAAAGTAAGCGTTCCGAAAACAGTGGGCTGCTGGAAACGGCCTCGCGATTGAAACCGGAACCTTCGCCACGCGTTAAAACCGACACCAAAGTTCAGGATGACGGAGTTTCAAGTAGCCTCAGTGACCATCCACTCAAGTGCGAGTCTCCCCTGAGCGAGGATGCCTCCCAGCTGGAGAGGAAGCAGATCTCTCCCGACTACATGATCCAACTCAAGGAGCTCCAGCACAGGATCATGACTATTCAGAGCAATGAGGAGTTGGAGAGGGTAGTGAACCTGATAGCTGAGACGGGGAAATATGAGGTTACCAAAAAGACATTTGACTTTGACCTTTGTCTCCTGGACCGCTCCACTGTGCAGCAGCTGCAAGACCTGATTGGATGTGAGTCTCGGGCGTAGTACTGACTGACCTTAGTACATAGTACCATCACATTCAATAGTAACAGTTGATCCTCAGCCCGCACTCATCGCGACAACCTTACATTTGACTATGACCTTTGTCTCCCGGATCGCTCCACTGTGCAGCAGCTGCAAGACCTGATTGGGTGTGAGTCTCGGGCATAGTGCTGACTGACCTTAGTACATAGTACCATCACATTCAATAGTAACAGTTGATCCTCAGCCCGCACTCGTCGCGACAACCTTACATTTGACTATGACCTTTGTCTCCCGGATCGCTCCACTGTGCAGCAGCTGCAAGACCTGATTGGGTGTGAGTCTCGGGCGTAGTGCTGACTGACCTTAGTACATAGTACCATCACATTCAATAGTAACAGTTGATCCTCAGCCCGCACTCGTCGTGACAACCTTACATTTGACTATGACCTTTGTCTCCCGGATCGCTCCACTGTGCAGCAGCTGCAAGACCTGATTGGGTGTGAGTCTCGGGCGTAGTGCTGACTGACCTTAGTACATAGTACCATCACATTCAATAGTAACAGTTGATCCTCAGCCCGCACTCGTCGCGACAACCTTACATTTGACTATGACCTTTGTCTCCCGGATCGCTCCACTGTGCAGCAGCTGCAAGACCTGATTGGGTGTGAGTCTCGGGCGTAGTGCTGACTGACCTTAGTACAAGTACTATCACATTCAATAGTAACAGTTAATCCTTAGCCTGTACTCATCGCGACCACTTTACATATTTTGTTTTTACATTTACATTTTAAAGATTCTTACAGTTATTTATACACCTAAGTTATAATAATATAAACTCAAAAGATGTTGTCCTGTGTCAGACAACTTATACCTAGATAATCTTTTATTTATGCGATTCTTTTCTTCCTAACAAACTATTTGTACTTAAAGTGTAAAGTGTCTCGACAAGCTAGCTTCGTATGATGTACATAATGTATATTTATATAATATTACGTATGTATTACTATTTCACTTCGTAAAGTTAAATAAAGATAGTCATTAGCATCTTAGAAAGAAGCTAATTTTGTATTGCTTAATTGGAGAATATTGTTACCTAAATTAGATATTAAAACATGTGTGAGTTGTACAATTTAATTTTTCTTGTCTATTTCTACTTAAATTGTAGGATGTTTTCATTTGGTCACATAAGAGTCGAATTCTCTTTACCTCATTTCACTGGAGAAAAGTATTAATAATATTGTTCTAATTTACATCTACTCAAGGTTTTTCATTTTAAAAAGATATATATTTATGTGAATACTGCACAAGAGTCCCAACTGCTCCCAACCATCTGGAGCCAGTGATACTATGACAACCTCAATTGGGGTATATGTGGGACTGAAAGTGGGGGGAAAGGTATTTGAATATAAGTATCTGAATAAAGGCATTTGAATTAACATCAATTTATTATCTCTTGCTCGTGTTTTGAAGAATCCTACCGATTTAGCTGTTTGTTTTGACAGATGAAATAAAAGTAGCAATTAACCTTATTTCGACATAGAGCAATCTTATTAATATCCATAAAGCGTTGCGTAGTGGTAATATTATTTATATTTCAACATGCCCTGCCCTGCCCGTGTTTTGCTTCATCTGTAAATCTATTAACCTTGATCAGTGCAAAATTTAGGATTTTTTTCTTTGTAGTTTTACCAGAAAGTATCCTGAAAAATTAAGATTAATATTTAAGAAATGCAATACTAGTTTTAAATACATAATATAATTTTTTCCAATGATAAAATGACTAATTAGTGCAATATGCAGATTTGCTATTTCATACTCAAAGCGCATCTCGATTTTATCACAAAATATAATAACGATAATTTGTTTCTAATATTAGATATTATTTTCAGACTTCTTCGTAATAATATTAAAATAAGTTCATACGAACGTTGCGTAAGCACAATCACATCAAACTGATATGTGAATTAATTAACCATAGCAATTTCTATAGCATTTATATAGCAAGGTGTCAATGGCAGGTAATCTGGAAGCTGGAATCAGTGGTTAACGCTGTTAGTCGGCTGGTGGTCATGCTAGCTGTCAATCAGTGTTTATTAAAATGTAATTGTAATTAAAATACCTCAATGTTGTATTGTGCCTTTGTGTTCCTCAAGAATGTCTGGACGTAGGTTTTCAAGTGGATTGTGCTATAAATAAAGTGAAAGTCTCAAGTTTTACAAAGGACCGGAAAAAAACTCGGGATGTATTGGGCCATTTATCAAATTTAGTCTTCAAGGGACCGAAAACTTCTTAAGCGAGTTTAATAAACATTATCTTCCGTATATGATGCCTCTGGAATCTGTTATAAGTACAGTCTAATTTGAGCAAAACAATATTTTAATAGGTAATAATATAAATCAAAAAACTTGAGTTACCTCACTGTTCAATTTTCTGCTTTTCAGAAACGCCACCAATCTGAAAACCGCAAAACTTATTTTATTCAGTTAAAAGTGTGTGTAGATACATACACGCTAATAGGAAAAAAACCTGAAATAAGTTGATCACACTAGCGCCGTTTGCTTCCAGATTTACCTGTCCTTTCCTTAGTTTGGACTGGTTTCTGTTTAAACATTAGATTTGCATAATGTAATAATAGTATAATGTATATTGTGGCCCGTGCCAAAATAAGATATTCATGAAGAACGAATTATTATTGATACTGTTACAATTACATCAATCAGGTATGCAAATATTGTATATAAATAGTATAATATGGGAATTGTCAATAAATATATATATAATGATGCAATGAAGATGTATTTAAAATATGAATTTGTTCTCAAATCACTATATTGTATTATATTATTAACTATTATTTTTATAAGCAATAATTGTTCGCCTGAAACACTCATCCACATTGAAAAAATCTCTTGATAAAAAATACATGACGCCAACGGGACTCGAACCCGTGTCCATTCGATTTCCGGTCGAAAGCTCTAACCACTGAGCTATGGCGGCTTATTTCTTACCCGAGAAAATATTCAATATATGCTAGTGTTTCATTCAACAATTACTGCTTTTTACATTTTTTCACCTGAGAACAACCAACTTTATTTATTTATTTTATTATTAACTAACTTATTTTATAGGTATTCTAGCATAATGCAGTATGTATATGTATATACACACAAAACATTAATTAATTTAAAATAATGGAGTATGTATGTAAACACAAAACATTAATTAATTCAAATAATGCAATTTATATGAACGCACAAAACATTCATTGATTTCAAATAATGCAGTATGTATGTACACACAAAACATTAATTGATTTCAAATTGTTTCTTCAAATAATTAAGTTTATTTCATTATTTATTAGCCAAGACATTTTGATACGAGTTGTAAATAATTTGTGGTTTTACTAGAAATATATTAAACTTGAAATAAGGAAAATTTAGCTCTAAATCTTAACATTGGATTGTGGGCAATTCTTTTATTGGTAGTTTTTGCAGTTTGTTTGTTTGTTTCCAAGTAAATAAGTGATTTGATTTATTTTTTTACATTCAAATAATGATCACTGATCTCATACATTTAAATCGATGTGATTATAAGGGTGGTCAATTTTTAGACTTGTAATTTCCTGTTAATTTTAATGTATTTTAAAAGGGGTTCAGGTTTGCATTTTCCATAAGTCGCCTGCTTTATTATAGCATTTTGGTAAATATTAACCTTCAATGATATCATAATATATTATATTTTAAACATTAACTTGGGAAAAAATTGAAACAAATATAAGTGTAATTTTATCCCCGTAATATATATTATAAAATTAAAATTTCACTAGATTAAAATATTATTTGAGCTGATATTTTTGTTCATAAGTCAGTGTAAGAATTTGATATGAAGCCGTGTTAAATGTCCAATCAAGGTCATAATAATAATAAAATTTCTGATTAGGTTTTTTTTTAATAATCAGTCATTACTAATTAATTACTCATTCAATATTTATTGCAAAAAAATATCTAAATACCAAACACAATCTTTTTACTAAGAAGATTGGAAGAAAACTTATTTTTACAGAGTAATAAGCATCAATATTAATTTGCAGGTTCAATTTAACGAAAATAACTACCTCAATATTTTGTATTCTTAGCTATTTGTTTCTCAATAAAAATGATGTACCTATTCAAGATCAAAATATCTTCGGTGAACAAGCAATTCCTTCCATATGACAACAATGAAAGAATTGATCAAATCTCAAAAATCAGTTGCATTTTATGTAGTATGGATGAGTTTCCTTGCATTTAGGTTATATTCATTGTTACAATTTCTTTTTGCATAGAATCGCTTGTTCAAAAAGAATGTTACTGTTTTATATCAGATATTGAAGTTGCCGAAGTCCCCAGGGTTGGCCAGGCCTTATGCAGCCTTTTCGAAATCATTACGTACACTCTTATTCTGAATGTCAAGTCTGCAAATTCTGCTTGAATTCTCGGAATAAAACTCTACATTTATTTTAAAAACATCCACACCGGGACACTCCTTAATAATATACAAAATATGTAGATTATTTGGCACCCAGTATTTAGTCATAAGTGAAATTTTATATTGAATTCCACCAAAAGTTCATTTTCGATCGAGTCTTGCTTGGTCAGTTTTAGATTTGCCGTGGATATGCTGAATAAGCTGAAATGCTTATTGTATTCCTATTCTCCTTATTTTTAAACACTGAAAGAATATTTTGTTGTATATTTGGTGTACCTAATATGGATAATGGATAGTCTGTTTATGCAATTCAAAATTTGTTGCGCATGTGTAATTTAAAAAAAATTAGATTGTTTATCTACAATTTGGAAGAATTTATGCTTTCTGGTTATGTTTCCCAATTCCGTCCTGCATTTTAAGCCCTAAGTTAAAAACTGCACCGGGCTTAAAATGCAGGAAAACTAAATTATTATGCAGCATATTTTTTCAAATAATTTTTATTTGAAAAAATATGCTGCTTAATAATTTAGTTTTCCTCGACTCGGAATTTTGTGTTTTTTCTCGCCTTGATTTATTTACTTGTGGCAGGTTAAAGAACTCTGCAAAGAATATGCATAAATTTCATAATATTTATTGTACTTTCTAAAACTTCAATAAACTGTTTTATTTATATTTTTTAAATTATCCCCATTTGATTAGGCGTAATCTTCTATGTTCAATGTTCAATTGATGTGTCGCAAAAATGAGCTCTTAGATATTTTAGTTAGGATAAATCATATGAAAAATTAACTTTTCTCCTTCTGGTAGAGGTAAGAGATGAACCTGTCTTCTCTTGTGATGGTCAAGAGTCGACTGAAAAAGCAGATTAGGTACGTTGTTAGTACATAAACCACAATATCAACAATAACAATGGTTTCAATTTAGGAAAGGAGTTAGACCCATTCTAAAAGGCACCAACAGTTGTGCTAATATTATTTGTGTGAATCCTTCAACTACTTAAAATAAATTCCATCCTCCGGACTAAAAAAACTAAAAACTGTATCTACAGGAAAAATAACTTCTTAATTAACCCTATTGTGCGACTGGCTACATTTGCAGTCCAGTGAAATGAGGTACCTTGAGGTGCACTGCAGTGTGAAGTGTGTTGAGCTAGGTTTTAGAAGATTTTAACATATTTTGTTAACTCTCCATGAAAATTCCAAAGTAAAATTTGATGTTGTAGAATCGTGCCTATTATTTGAAATCTAATTTGGCTTTGAGATATTTACAAGGGTTAATATGGATTTAAAGATAACCTTACTTGTTTTGGGGCCCCCGTGGGAAAATTACAAAACAATGTTTCTTCTCAAATTGAAAGAAGCGAGAGTTTTTCAATAGACAATCATCAAACCCTCAAATAATTATTGTCTTAGCATTATCTCAAATGCTCTTTGTAGTTCTGAAAATGACACAATGTCGATAAATTGGGTTCACTTTTGTACAGGTAGAGGTTAAAGATTAAAAAAATGTATCCTCCTGTCACCAAATTTTAAAAGGTTATAAGAGTTTTCTGTTTCAAAATTATTATAATGTATGATTAATTTGAAGTAGTGAACTAAACATACAATGCCTCTCTTGCACTTTGGGTAAGGTAGGTTGTTTTCAATTCATTTCCTTATTTGCCTTTTTCCATGCGTAAAATAAAATGAGTATCAGAACAGAACAGTATTGCTTTTATTTTATTGTTTCCTTTTTTTAATTTGTTTTATTTTATTGAAATAGTTATTCTAGTTTGTAGTGTTTTTTTTTCATTTTGTATTTTTCTTAATCATCAAATTATTTATTTGTTTGTTTTGTTTAGTATATCAGGCTTTAAGCAAAAATAAGTATGTTAGGAGAAAAAAATATTTGACCGTACTCAACTGCAATGTAAATATCTTCTTGTAACTATGAGAATGGCAATGCTGTAAACATAAGATTTTATCTTCTACGAGAAGAATGTTTCCTAGAAATAATGTGAATTCTGAACTATTGAAAATACATATATTTATAAAAGTATATTATAAGAATAAAATATAAATTGTATTTGTTATTATCGTGTTTAGTGTGAACGTTTTTTCATGATGCAAGCAGATACATGGACTTTTTGTCTCTCAATAATGTAATGTTTTATACATTTTTGTGTCTCTTATTTGAATAAAGGAAATGCACAACAAATAATTTTTTTATCATCACTTTAGTGAGTTATGAAATTACATGACAGTTTTCAACTTTCCCAAATCTAGTAATTATACTGACACAAAGAAAATGATAAGCGGCCGCTACACTACTCGCTTCGGCGCTTCGACGAAGTCCTCGACGAAGTTAGCCGAAGTCCGAAGTGCGTGCCCACACACTCGTGCAACTTCGCGAGTAGCTCAGTCTCTCGGAGTCCGTGCACTAGGCAACATGGACGTTCAAGTGGCAAATAAAGGATGAAAGTAGATTAAATGCTGTTGAAATGAGATCCCTGAGGCGTATAATAATAATAATAATAATAATTGGATAATTTGTAAAGCGCCGTTTTTGTGAAAAATCACCTCAAGGGTGTATGTGTGGTAAAACCATGTTTGATCGTGTGAGGAATGTGGAGATCCGCAAAGAGTGCAAGGCTGATGTAAGCGTAATGAGTAAGATTAAGTAAGGGACGCTTAGATGGTTTGGGCATGTAGAGCGAATGAGCGAAGATAGGAGTGTGACGGCCGGCATAGTCCAGTGGTAACGCATTGGACTGCCATTCCGAAGGTCGCGGGTTCGAACCCGGCGTGCGCAAATAAATTTTATTTGATTAATTTGTGTTATTTCACAATTAATTAATTAAAATAATATATAGTATATTTGCGGCACGTTCCAGAGTGGAAGATACTACCAGTATCGCCCTGGTGTAAGACCACCATTCAGAATTGAAACGTTGCTCCAAATGGCTTTAGCCGTGTTTAGTGACTAGATCTGAATAGCCAGGTACTTCCCCACCTTCCTCTTTCCCTTCCCCACTTACCTTCAGCCTCACAACATCCCCCAATTGGGGATGCCATAGTCTCACTGGCTCCAGACGGGAGCAGTTGGGACTCTTGTGAGGTATTCACTATAAAAAAAATATAAAAAAAGGAGGATATATGATGCAAATGTGAATGGTAGCAGAAGTCGGGGACGCCCGAGGAAGACATGGCACGATCAAGTGAATCAGATACTCGAGTCGGGCCATGTCAAGAGTCAGAATAATAGAAGAGTATGTATGAGACGATGTATGAATGTGAATGAGGCAAGGAGTGTGTGCCAAGACCGAGTTGTTTGGCGGTCCGTCCTCTCTGCCTACCCCTGCGGGGAAACGGCGTGATGGTTAGTTAGTTATCTTTATAGTCCCTTTCAATTGGGTCCCAAATAACCGCCTCGGATTGGAGTGTTTCTAGAAACAAAAAAATTAGGTCCTGTGACCACAGTGTAGAAGCCATATTTTATTACGTATAGTCACTATGACTCTGCGCACGCACAACCACCAAACACGACGTCTCGAAGCGAACTGAAGTGAACCGAGTAGTGTGGGCAGACACTTCGTGTTCGAACTTCGAGTCCTTTGACTCGGGCGCATTTACCGACAACAATCGGAAGTCGGGCCAAGCGAAGCGAAGATGCCCGAAGCGAAGCGAAGTTCGTGCCCACACTATCGTATTAGGTCAACTTCGATCAACTTCGCGAGTAGTGTAGCTGGGCTTATACAATTTGTTGCATTCCTTGATAAGCAAGGTGGAGAATTTATAAAAAAAAATAAACCACTTATTTATCAATTTTGGGCAGGCATTGGTATCACCTGCTGCGGAACAATTCATCAGATAATCCACATTTCTGGTGTAGGTCACCTAAAGGGCCAAACCACTTAGCAAACTACATTTGGTGACAGAGGGGCGCCTGAGTTCATGTTGTGAAATTTGTCCAGGTGTTGATGCTGGATGCATCCGCCCATCAGTTGCGTGGTGAGCCTGTTGTTCTTGAGTTCTTTGACCACTTCAGCCGGACCGGACCTATCGCCTTGCGCCACAGTGGGAGAGATGGATTCAAATGGCCGTCACTCCTGGACACACTGACCCCCCCTCATACCCTTTCCCTTCTCAGAACTTCCTCTCCTGACCGGACCGGACCTATCGCCTTGCGCCACAGTGGGAGAGATGGATTCAAATGGCCGTCACTCCTGGACACACTGACCCCCCCTCATACCCTTTCCCTTCTCAGAACTTCCTCTCCTGACCGGACCGGACCTATCGCCTTGCACCACAGTGGGAGAGATGGATTCAAATGGCCGTCACTCCTGGACACACTGACCCCCCCTCATACCCTTTCCCTTCTCAGAACTTCCTCTCCTGACCGGACCGGACCTATCGCCTTGCGCCACAGTGGGAGAGATGGATTCAAATGGCCGTCACTCCTGGACACACTGACCCCCCCTCATACCCTTTCCCTTCTCAGAACTTCCTCTCCTGACCGGACCGGACCTATCGCCTTGCGCCACAGTGGGAGAGATGGATTCAAATGGCCGTCACTCCTGGACACACTGACCCCCCCTCATACCCTTTCCCTTCTCAGAACTTCCTCTCCTGACCGGACCGGACCTATCGCCTTGCACCACAGTGGGAGAGATGGATTCAAATGCCCGTCACTCCTGGACACACTGACCCCCCCTCATACCCTTTCCCTTCTCAGAACTTCCTCTCCTGACCGGACCGGACCTATCGCCTTGCGCCACAGTGGGAGAGATGGATTCAAATGCCCGTCACTTCTGGCACACTGACCCCCCCTCATACCCTTTCCCTTCTCAGAACTTCCTCTCCTGACCGGACCGGACCTATCGCCTTGCGCCACAGTGGGAGAGATGGATTCAAATGCCCGTCACTTCTGGCACACTGACCCCCCCTCATACCCTTTCCCTTCTCAGAACTTCCTCTCCTTAACCCCATCCCATCCAAAGTTATGTTGACTGAAACTGAACACACGAACCCAATTATTAATTGTGCGAACTTGTCCTAAATTTATTGATGAAGTCAAAATAACATTTCTTTTGTATTTATTTAATACAAACAGATTGAGGAAATTTTAAACATTAAAAAAAATTACATAAGATAAGCAATGCGTGGATAATATTTACGTGGCTCTAATTATGGCGGCTCGGAGGGAAGGCCTTCTGAGATAGCTTAAGAAGGCTAAAATTGTGGCAGCTCAGACGGAATTGGTTAAAAAAAACCTCCACAAAGTGTCCCCAAAAATGCAGGAGTGTGGAGTTAATGTGAAAAAAAAATTACCCCAAATATCGAGAGCCGCACTCCGCAGGGTTTATATTAAACGAGATGGTTTTTTTATTTTTATAAAATGAATGAAGAGCAAAAAGTAAAGAGAAACGCAAATCCACTTTAACCATTAATTTATTAAGCAGTCAAACGAAGGATATAAATTGAAATAATATAACAAAAAATAACAAAACTTAGTCAATAACAAAAATAACTTGGACAAACAATTTTCATATTGTTTGCAAAATAAAGACACACGTATCTTGTTTCCATTTTCTTGCTAAGTTCTGAAAAGCCACTGGCTATTTTCAGCCAACACCATAGAGGGACAGTCGTCTCTGAGGAGTCTTTTTCTTCTTATGAACCATCTCTTCACCAACTGTAGGTAAGCCGTCCCTTTAAATTATATTTCCTGCCCTTGACAGTTCTAACTAATGGCGTTCACCTCTTCCTGACGCCTTTACTGAAGCAATGTTTCCATTTTGAGCAAAAACCTTGGATACTGTCTATTGCGACACCGGCGGATTGCGCCACTCCTGAATAGCTGAAATCCTTTTGTTCCGTATATGTAGAATAATTGGATCCAGTCAACAACACAACTAAAACACCATTATTTTCATTATTTTTTGGGGGAGAATTTTCAGCTATTTCCACATTAGTTTTCTTAGTTTCTTCACCAGTGTTTTCTTGACCGTCTCCTGAACCGTTGAACTTCTGGCTGTTGAGAGAGGACTCGGCTTCTTTTGATAGGAAAAAGTGACAGAATTCAATGACTTGGATGAAGCTGTGAACGTCGCGGTGCATCTTCTTAGGGTATTTGACACACGGTATGGGGGCTGTTTCCGAAGGGCGCTGAGTACGGATGAAGCGAGATCCATTGCGCAGTTGTAGTTCCAACCATCTGATGGCGCTGCGAGCTGCTCCTGATTCCTTCTTCAGCTCATCCATTGTCTGCAACACTGGAACAAAATTGATTAAATTAATCTTTCATACCTGAAATCTTATTCATATCACCCGAAAGAGGGTCACTAGGGTCCCCAATATATCACGGAGCGATCGTGTATCACATATTATTTTAGCCCTTTCCTGCAAAATGCACGCTTTACAACCGCATCTGAGAAAAAGTAGAGGGGATCTGGGAGGGAAAGAGTAATTTTATCAGAATTCATTAAATAATTTTTCAATTACCTAATTCTTTTCATAGGATAAATTAAATCATTCAAGCACTAGCCGAACTCCATGGCATTGCTCGGGTTTACAGAGTTTTTAAAAATCAGACTTAGACAGTAACATTCCTTCGGTTTTGAAGGGTAAGTGTGCAAAATTTCATCAATATCAAAAAAAAACTATAGATTTGTATAAAAATCAAACAAACGCCAGTCGCCACAGACAATCTTCTTTATATAAATAGCTGAAGTGATCCCAGCATTGTTCGGGGGTTATTAATGATCTGGTGGTTTCGAGGTGGAAATAATAATATGGTCAATAATTGAAAAGTACATTTTAGTGGGTATTTAATTCACTTCATCGTGCCATGTCTTCCTCGGGTGTGTCCGACATCAGCATCATCGTGCCATGTCTTCCTCGGGTGTGTCCGACATCAGCATCATCGTGCCATGTCTTCCTCGGGTGTGTCCGACATCAGCATCATCGTGCCATGTCTTCCTCGGGTGTGTCCGACATCAGCATCATCGTGCCATGTCTTCCTCGGGTGTGTCCGACATCAGCATCATCGTGCCATGTCTTCCTCGGGTGTGTCCGACATCAGCATCATCGTGCCATGTCTTCCTCGGGTGTGTCCGACATCAGCATCATCGTGCCATGTCTTCCTCGGGTGTGTCCGACATCAGCATCATCGTGCCATGTCTTCCTCGGGTGTGTCCGACATCAGCATCATCGTGCCATGTCTTACTCGGGTGTGTCCGACATCAGCATCATCGTGCCATGTCTTCCTCGGGTGTGTCCGACATCAGCATCATCGTGCCATGTCTTCCTCGGGTGTGTCCGACATCAGCATCATCGTGCCATGTCTTCCTCGGGTGTGTCCGACTTCTACCATAAACGGCATACATTCTGCTTACAAACCTTTCCTAGTTTATCAAAACAGCAATAGGAACAACGAAAGATTTCAGTTATGAACACCAATTAGATAGACTAATTATCTTATTAGACATATGCGGAACTTTTCAGGCATCGAGTGCGGAATGGGAAAGGGTTATGAACTCTATAAAATCTAAATCAAGGAACAGAATGAATGTTGATCATTTAGAGTGTCTTTTACCAATAAAGTTGTACATTTCTTGTTGACGAAACATTGACTTAGATGTAGTGCACAAATATTGGGCAGATAGGATGGCCAGGAGCCATCCTCAAAACCATGATTACCAAATGATGCTGATGCAACATGGTATCTTCTGTACTATTAATACCCCCACCAGGGTAACCGAGTCTTGTATAGACCATATTATAGTAAAATCAAAACCATGATTACCAAATGATGCTGATGCAACATGGTATCTTCTCTACTATTAATACCCCCAGCAGGGTAACCGAGTCTTGTATAGACCATATTATAGTAAAATCAAAACCATGATTACCAAATGATGCTGATGCAACATGGTATCTTCTGTACTATTAATACCCCCACCAGGGTAACCGAGTCTTGTATATACCATATTATAGTAAAATCAAAACCATGATTACCAAATGATGCTGATGCAACATGGTATCTTCTCTACTATTAATACCCCCAGCAGGGTAACCGAGTCTTGTATAGACCATATTATAGTAAAATCAAAACCATGATTACCAAATGATGCTGATGCAACATGGTATCTTCTCTACTATTAATACCCCCACCAGGGTAACCGAGTCTTGTATAGACCATATTATAGTAAAATCAAAACCATGATTACCAAATGATGCTGATGCAACATGGTATCTTCTGTACTATTAATACCCCCACCAGGGTAACCGAGTCTTGTATAGACCATATTATAGTAAAATCAAAACCATGATTACCAAATGATGCTGATGCAACATGGTATCTTCTGTACTATTAATACCCCCACCAAAGACACTGAGTCTTGTATAGACCATATTATAGTAAAATCAAAACAATATATTAATAGCATAGTCTTTGAATCCTCCATCACGGACCACTACACAACTATGTTAGGCCTGATTATACTAATACCTAACTTGCCCACTTAACGCCACTTCGCTATTAAGCATATTGCTTATGACAACATAAAATCATTTATTTATTGTTATTAAGTTTAATTTGTAGAACTCCATTTTTATTTTTTTATTTTTTATATATTCAATAATATTGTTATTGGGTTTATAAAAACAGTTTATTTTTAAACAAGTTCTGCTGTGTAATTATTATTACGCGTGACAGCTGTTTCGCTTAAATGTATCGTCTGTAAGTGGGCTACCCACAGTTTGATAATGCCTTCAGAGGGCGAAACAGCTGTCACGCGTAATAATAATTACACAGCAGAACTTGTTTAAAAATAAACCCAATAACAATATTATTGAATATATAAAAAATAAAACATAAAATCATGTTTGGAAGAACAATCATGGGAGTATTTAAGGAGTATAAAGTCAATAGATAAGGCTTGGCACTTCTTCGTTACATACTTACAAACCATCATCACACAAAATACCAAGTATGTACTCAATAAAAATTATACCCCAAACCAAACAAAAAAATAAAAACATGGATAACCCAAAGCATAATAGTATTTAAAAAAGAGACAAATTACATAAACAAGTAAAACATAACCCTTCTGATATTCTCTATTCAGTCTACAAAAGATACAGAAATGTATGCAGTCAAATTATACATAAAGGTAAAGAGCTACACTTCAATAATAAACTGATAGAACCCAACTATGATCCCAAAAGTGTATGGTCAATACCAGAGATGTACTTTATTTCAAATAAATCCATTTCAAATGGAAATGCAAAATGGGTATTTTCCATTTTGCATTTTAAATGTTTTTCTAAAAACCATTTTGCATTTTAAATGCTTTTCTCAATGCATTTTCCATTTTAAATGTTTTTTTGCAACATTCTTCCTACTATCTCCACTCATCTGTTTTTCATAAGCCCCAAATATCAATCGGTCCTCAACCTCGCTATGAGAGATAATTTATATTTGTCAAGTTGCTCCCTGGTAGAAGCCCTGGCAATTGAGTGATACCATTACAAAAAATACTGGTTGAAATACTGAACATGGGGCCATGACGCTGTAATATTAAATGTTAGATAGCAGTTTCTATGTTTTTACATTGGCAGCATTTGTTCCGTGCAAATTTTTTGTGGTTCATAATCCGTAGTCGTGGCATTTTTTGATTTACCATCATGTAATATGTTTGTTCTACATTGATGTCCATTATTAAATGACAAAACTGTTTAAAAATTCTATAATTATTTTAATTGTTTGACCTGAGAAACCATTTTGCATTTTCAATGCATTTTGAAAATAGGTATTTTGCATTTGAAATGCTTTTCTAAAATCCATTTTGCATTTTCAAATGGAAAAGTTTTGACCCATTTCCATTTTGCATTTCAAATGGTTTTGGGTACCCATTTTGCACATCTTTGGTCAATACTAAAGGAAAGTATTTACACTCAAAAATACAACGATGATAATATCAAAAATATTATCATAAATAATGAAGAAATCCACTTTCGCAACAATCCTACACTAGTTCTTAATTACATTAACAAACACTACACAAATATTGGAGGCATACTGGCAGAAAACATCACAAGAACTGTGGCTGAGAATTTACATTCATCTATCCAACAAGATACTCATAATTCAAATAACGATAGACAATTTAAACTCCAAACCATCTCACGCGATAAGACTAATAAAATAATACAATCATTAAAGAATAGCTCATCTGCAGGTACTGACGACATAGACGCTGTGACCATTAAAACTCTAAGTGACCAACTCCTCAATCCACTTACGTACTTGATAAACCGTAGCCTAAAAGAAGGTATTTTTCCAAGCTGCTAAAAAAAATGGACTAGTAATTCCTATTTATAAGTCAGGACCTAAAAATGATATCAACAAATACAGACCTATTAATTAATCTACTAAATACTTTATCAAAAATCTTGGAAAAAGCTATTAAAGAACAGCTCTACCATTACCTAGAAACCAATCTTCTACTCTCGAAGAACCAGCATAGTCCAGTGGTAACGCATTGGACTGTCATTCCGAAGGTCGCGGGTTCGAACCCGGCGTGCGCAAATAAATTTTATTTGATTAATTTGTGTTATTTCACAATTAATTAATTAAAATAATATATAGTATATTTGCGGCACGTTCCAGAGTGGAAGATACTACCAGTATCGCCCTGGTGTAAGACCACCATTCAGAATTGAAACGTTGCTCCAAATGGCTTTAGCCGTGTTTAGTGACTAGATCTGAATAGCCAGGTACTTCCCCACCTTCCTCTTTCCCTTCCCCACTTACCTTCAGCCTCACAACATCCCCCAATTGGGGATGCCATAGTCTCATTGGCTCCAGACGGGAGCAGTTGGGACTCTTGTGAGGTATTCACTATAAAAAAAAAAAAAAAAGCATGGCTTTAGAAAGAACAGAAATACACAATACGCTTTAACCACAGTAACAGACTTTATCAATTCTAGCCTTGACTCAAAGAACAAAGTAATCTCAATATAACTAGACTTATGTAAAGCTTTCGATACAATATCTCAAAATATACTATTTAAGAAACTTACTAAACTCGGTATCACGGGAAATGAACTTAACTTAGTTAAGAGCGGGAGCACACAGAGAGCGGTCAGGAGTTCCGAGTTCCGCGTTCATTAGAATGTACTGATACTATAACAACAACGCACACAGCAGGCAGTCAGACGGCGGCGGTCAAAACGGAACGTCGCGTTCTAAGAGTTCTTTTCCCGCCGAGGCAGAGAACGCCAGAACGCCGCGATGTCTGAGGTTACAACCACGGAAAAGTTCATTGAATTAGTTAGGGAAAGGAGTTTATTATACGATTTAAGTGACGTAAATTATTTATTCGTATATTTTGTTATTATTTCTAAATATTCTAATGTCTTTTCTTATCCTTAATAAATAAATACATACCTTAAAAATACAGCCAGCCTTTCTTTTGATGAAACACAGTTCCTCCAGTTAGTATTTTGTTTTTCGATATCGGGTTGTATGATGTTATACAATTCATTAAAACTATTAATCGACATTCGAAAATAAATATAGAATCGTTGTTCATCTTTAAGTAAATCCTGAAAAATAATAGTAAATTCGCCTTGTTCTTCTCGCGTTGTGTAGATTGGGTGCACCCAATACTTCCTTTTCTTTTTAGAAGCTGCTAAGCTCTACAAGAGCAATAATTCTTCATCGGATGATGAACTTTCTAGTGACATGTTGCATAGGCAAAGACCCAAACGAAACTAGAACGTGAGAATTTGAACGCCGCTTGTGTGCTTTGGAACTCTTGAGCGGTCAACGGTCACTAGAACGCAGAACTCTGACCGCTCTCTGTGTGCTCCCGCTCTAAAAGTTTTATGTCAGAGAGAACTCAACAAGTTATTATCAACAATTTGAAAAGCGAACCCCTTTCAGTCAGATACGGAGTGCCCCAGGGAAGTGTTCTCGGTCCCCTATTGTTTCTTATCTATATCAATGATCTTTATGAACTAATTACAGAAGGCATCATTGTGACATTCGCTGATGACACCGTACTACTATGTCAAGCTGACTCATGGATCAAGGTATTCCTTAAAGCTGAGAAAACAAACTAACTCTAAATACAAAAAAAAAACTAAATTCTTAACACACAGCATAACACAAAGAGGTCAACCTCCTCCAATCTTCGTTCTGAAATTACATGACTGTTCTCAATCGTCCTTAACATGCCATTGCGAAATCATAGAAAATGTCAGACAAATAAAATATCTAGTAGTCATAATTGACGAAAACTTACGCTGGGATGAGCACATTCACTTAATTACAACGAAAATAAAAAAAAAGATGTACTTAGCTTATAAATAATATCAAAAATATCTTCCCACGCACAGTACTAAGATCTATTTATTTTGCTCTTTCCCGATCTTTAATCACATATGGTCTACTGTCTTGGGGTAGTACTGAAAAAGCACAAAAGGCAATTATTAAACTAATTCTTCAAGTACCGTACAATACAGACCCCGAAAATTTTTTTAAGATGCTCGACGTTTTGTCTATCAGACAACTCTATGCAATCGTCTATTCTTCACCTCTTCAAATACAAAATACATATCCCTTTACTATCTCAGTCCTCAAGAATAAACCGGTCTTCAACAAACCTAACAATTAACATCCCGCTAAAGCACACGACCCACGGACAGAGATCCTTTAACTACTACTCCATTAAACTGTATAACTGCATGCCACCTTCCTTGAAACAACCTGCTGATAATTCACCAAGACATCAACTAAAAACACAGACCACAGACTGGATAAAATCTAAAGGAACACTATTTTTCCAAAACCTATTTACTCCAAATCAAACATAATAATTAATTTAGTATTTAAAGTATACAATTAATTGTAATATAACCAGAGATGTGCAAAATGGGTACCCAAAACCATTTGAAATGCAAAATGGAAATGGGTCAAAACTTTTCCATTTGAAAATGCAAAATGGGTTTTAGAAAAGCATTTCAAATGCAAAATGCAAAATACCTATTTTCAAAATGCATTGAAAATGCAAAATGGTTTCTAAGGTCAAACAATTAAAATAATTATAGAATTTTTAAACAATTTTGTCATTTAATAATGGACATCAATGTAGAACAAACATATTACATTTTATTTTATTTTATTTGGGAAACAAACAGTTATACAAATATATTTTAATACAAATCATTTTTACCAAGTTGCATAAACCAGTAAAGTTTCCACAGAAGATTCATTTTATATATATGTAGAAAAACATATGAATATAAATAATACAATACAATATAAATACTAACTAGTAGAAAAGGAAAATCTCCAAAAAAATAAAAAGACTACAGATTCAACCCATACAAAAACAATACACACACTAACACTACTAAGTTTCCCGCAACGATCGAACGCTACTCTCTTAGGAATGCTATGAATCCTGCGAGGCTCGTATTGAACACATCGATATTTGTGCATAATCTATTAAAGGTGCTACAGCTTCTTCTTATAAATACATTTTCAAGATAATTAGTATTGCTCTTGGGAATATAAAATGTGTCATGATGGTAAATCCAAAAACACCACGACTACAGATTATGAAACCACAAAAAATTTGCGCGGGACTAATGCCAACGTAAAAACATAGAAACTGCTATCTAACATTTAATATTACAGCGTCATGGCCCCATGTTCAGTATTTGAATCAGTATTTTTTGTAATGGTATCACTCAATTGCCAGGGCTCCTACCAGGGGACAACTTGACAAATGTAAATTATCTCTCATAGCGAGGTTGAGGACCGACTGATATTTGGGGCTTATGAAAAAAAGATGAGTGGAGATAGTAGGAAGAATGTTGCAAAAAAGCATTTAAAATGGAAAATGCATTGAGAAAGCATTTAAAATGCAAAATGCAAAATGGTTTTTAGAAAAGCATTTAAAATGCAAAATGGAAAATACCCATTTTGCATTTTGCATTTCCATTTGAAATGGATTTATTTGAAATAAAGCACATCTCTGAATATAACTTCTGTTTTGCTTTTTTCCCTTTTCAGCTTAACTGCTCATTAAGTTCACTTCATTTATATGTCTTACTTTTCTTTTCGTTACTCATATATAATATTTGAAGTTTAAATCATGTTCTACATTTGTACAATGTATCTGTACTCTTGTACTTCAATGTGTCTACAGAACATTTTGATACGTAACTTACCTCAAATTACTACATTGTATCTATATACTATTATGATAAACATGTCAACACAGTTTCTAACTTCTAACCTAATAATGTAAAATACTGCCACCATTGGTTGAACTGCGGTGGAGACTCCCAAGGAGGATATTGTGTTGCCACCTATGACGGCAGAATAACACCCATGCGAACACCTCAGCACAGGTTCTCCTAGTGAGGTGTTCACAGAACATTACTACCTAAGCTTCAATCATGTATTTACAGTTGCATATCACATTTCGTTCTATTACCATGTTTTATATGTGGAACATCTGTATACATGTATACCTATAAACTGTATGTATAAGTGAATAGATAAATAAATAAAGTTGTTATGGAATGTAACATAGTTTGTAGAGATCTTACCAAACCACTATTAATTGGTTGTGCGACACTGTTACTCCGCGTTGATGCTTGTGTTTCTGGATCTGAGATAAAATAGATTTGCAGAAATTTATGATCATAAGGCTGATATGGAATCCCCCCTCCAAGATACAGCTGACTATTAGCGACAACTATAAATAAAGTTTCAGCGGCGTACTATTACATCACACCCACCGCTTCTTGAGCAGCTGATGGTCGGTTTGCTGATTAGTAGTACATTGATATCAAGTTCCTGCGAGCAGCTGACGCATAATCCCCCCTCCACGATACAGCTGACTATTAGCGACAACTATAAATAAAGTTTCAGCGGCGTACTATTACATCACACCCACCGCTTCTTGAGCAGCTGATGGTCGGTTTGCTGATTAGTAGTACATTGATATCAAGTTCCTGCGAGCAGCTGACGCATAATCCCCCCTCCACGATACAGCTGACTATTAGCGACAACTATAAATAAAGTTTCAGCGGCGTACTATTACATCACACCCACCGCTTCTTGAGCAGCTGATGGTCGGTTCGCTGATTAGTAGTACATTGATATCAAAATCAGCCGGCTTACTATGACTTCTTCATTTGCAACGCTACCTCCCAGACTAGTAGTTTTTCTTTTTTGAAATTATAGTCTGTTTGTAACAATTGGCAAACTTTGAATAGTTATCATTCCGTAAACAGAGTTCATGTTACCTGATGTTAGTTTTTAAGTATCTAGTTGTGATTCCTAGAATGTGCTTGCTAATAAAGGGAGCAGGGAGCTAATGAAGTACTGAAGAAACAGAAGATACATGCAGCTGTTAGCAGTGGAAAGTAGGGAGTGTGAGCACTCATGGCTTAGAGACACATCACAAATAAGCAAACCACGGTTAACTTTATTAAAAGGACAAAGGAATAATAAGTTTATCATACCTATAGTGGGGATCAGCACAATGACCTTCCTGCAAGCCACCAGCTGCTTGACGAGGTGTGTCTGATCACAGAGAGCCTCCGTGTCCAGCACCACGTAGGCTGGCAGCTGCGGCTTCCTCTTGGCTCTGACCTCGCTCTCCAGGGCGCGCACCTGCTCCGAGAGCCACAGTCGCCCCAGGTTCTTCATCAGGGAGCCGCCGGCGGTACCTGTGCAACCCTCTGCGTCCTCACCCTCCCATTTGGGCTTGGAAGCTCGCTGTAAGAGAGAAGCTTCAAAATAACGACTACTATAATTAAAAATCTCACAATTCTAGGCAGCTTGCCCATTTGCCCATTCGAAGACACATGAGTGATGAAGTCTTGTGAAAGAAAGCATTTAACACCCTAATATATGTGTAGAGTTATTCAAGTTACATGACTTCAAAATTAATGTCAAATTATTATTTCAATAAGGGCCAGTTGTTTCACAGTACTTGAATAGTACCTTTGAAATTTGATGAATTGTTCAAGTTCTGTGAAACAACTGGCCCTTACGAGAGGATAAGGTAACAGTTTATTTACCTGATTTTTGGAGTGGTGAATGTCTCGAATTGCTTTTCCATGTTTTTTAAAATTGGAGACTGGCTTCTTATTGGTTGGCTTCTTCAATATATACAGCTTTAAGCGTTTGTTGTAGACTATACCTACATTCAACTTTACAATAAAAATACCAAAATCTAAAAACTTTAAGAGCCGCACGGCATTGGCCTCACTTGGGGATAAATTGGAATTATGGTTTCCCCAATTCAGTCCTTTGATTCCTTTCTCCAGAATAACTAATTTGTTGACTTCGTGATCCTCCATTAGGGGTGTTTTTCTGTACGAGTATTTCAAGGCGAAGAAGTGCTGGTGGAAAGGCTTAAGAGAAGGATGGTATTGATTGTGGATGGTGTAAATATTGCCGACTAGTTTAGGGAATATCTGCCTGTGAACAGTGTTCAAGATGTCCACCAGAGTCTGGAACATGGCTCTTCCGCTAGGACCGCAGGAAACTATGAGTTCCACCTCACCGTAAAGCCAATTCAAAAGTAAATGTAAGGCCATCAGAATATTATCATTTTCCAAAAACTCTTTCAATAAACCCACGTCAAACTCTTTAACACCACTCTTGGACTCTTCCTCAGGTTTGGAGACCTTTGGTAGATCGTGCCCTGAGTCCTGAAGATTTTCCTCATTCTCTTGAGAATTTACAACATCAGGTACTTTTGAATTTTTATTGTGTAAATCATCATGACTAGATTCCACACTGTTTTTATCATTAGGTATTTCTTTAGTGTCTATATTTTCATCGTTTGATGACGAGGCTGATGAATATGAGTTGACGCTGATGTTATCATCTTCCGAAGAAAAGGAATTTTCAGACTTTTCATTTTCGGAACCACTTTCTTCAGATGCAGTTTTATCTGAGCTATCAAAAGAATCGATTCGACGTCTTCTTCTCCGCAACTTCTGTAAGATCGATGGTTTTTTAGTTTTGTTTTTAGTTTTTGCAACATGGTTCCTCTGCGATATTCCATTTTGTAGTTCTTTTTTGTCAACTTCAACATCTGTTAACTCCCAATGAGACGCCCTTCCGATGAGTTCAATGTCTGGAGATTCGGATTTGAAGCTTGCTTCTTTGACCGACGGAAGGTGTTTGGTAGGATATGATTGGTGAAAACCATTTTCTAAGAGATTACCAAATCCCGAAGAGCTTTTGTGGCCTCGTATCTTCTCCTTATAACTGTCGATGATCTTTGAAGGGTTAGCTATCTCGAATCCAATATCAACAAGATCAGTTTGTAGTTTTTGCAGGACTTGGGAAAGAACAGCAAATGTAAAAGCTTTCAAGGGAAATAAATGCGATGAGCGCTCCTTCTGAAGCTTATCCATACACAGCAAAATAATGATCACAAATTTATGAATAAGTTTAGGATTCAGGTATTCGGGGGTGAGTTCATTCTGAAGAACATACTTGGCGTATTCCTCATGGCACTGTGTTCTCTCGGGGGCAGCCAGCGGACGGAACTGAATGCATTCTTTCAGGTCATACAGGGCGCCATTGCACAGCTCATTGAAATCAGGAATATCTTTCTCAAAGTACCAACAGTCCACGAGGGACAGGAACTTGCAGATTAAATACTTGACAGACTCCTGTTGATCTATGATGTCGGGATTCTTCATGATACTTCCCTCCAGCACTTTGGAGTTCTTGTCGAAGATCCTAACAAGATTCCCTTCGGCCCCTTCAAAAGGGGTATTGCACGACAAGCAGCTTATGTAGTAGCGCACAGAGTCCAGGTGATAGTTTTTCCCCGTGTAGAGTGTGCCCAGCTGGTTGTAAGGCGTCCCCGAGGTGGGGTCTACACTGGCGGCTTGCAGATAGTACCTGTACGCCATGGAAGGGTCCCACAACTCCTCGTACTCAGTCTTGTATCTGCTCAAATCCCCCAAATATATTAGGCAGGTTTGGATGAAGGATTTGGCCCAGTCTTTCAACTCTCCTGCCCTGTCGGTGGTGGATTTGACTTCAATATCGAGCTGCGGGTAATCTATTTGACTGGTTAGTTCCAGGTTGATTTCCGTCTGCGCCCTAAAGATAAGGTGGTGGTAGTGTCCTACGCCGGAGTGGATGTGCGCGAGCAGCAGGTCTTCTTGTCCCTTGTTGTCGGGGCGGATCCTCTTGACCGTGGAGACCACCTCGTAGTAACCCTTCCTCCACAGCAACTCCTGAGCCTTCCTGCCGTAAAGGAGGGGGTCGGCGAAGATGAGTTTCTCGCAGTTCTCTCGGAGCTTCTGCCGGTGAACCTCCAGAGAGGAGGAGAACAGCTCCACAATGGACTTGGAGCGTGCACTCCCCTCATCCACCCGCCTAGCAGCTTCACTGATGTATCTGAATAAAAATTTAAATATATGTATCCAGTATCAGTGCCGACAACCTGGTCTTTGTTTTTTTAGTTTTTTCTATTATATAGTTTTCTTTACTCGCCTCCTAGACAAAGTCTTTTCTGAGGCGGGTTATTAATAAATTATATTCATAATATATCTATGAAAAATAAAAGTTATAAATATAGTAAGTAAAAGATAATGAACATTACAAACAAGCAGTACACTGTTTATTTTATTATATTGTAACATTATGTAATTTTGTTAGAAATTGAATGAAGTGTTTCCATAGTAGCGTTAGTTATTTACGAGAGTTTGAATGTCTGTTCGTTTTTTCAGTCAACCACATTACAAATCTTTTGACCAGCCAATTCAGAATATTTGGGGTGATATAAGTTTTATTTGTGTTAGAAGATATTGAATATATGTGGTGGGGTAGTGTTTTGGTACAGATTTTATAGATGATTTACTTAATGAATAGTTTATTGATGTCTAGTAATTTGTTTTTAATCATTAGCTCTTCTGTTGGATGTTGGTAAGGCTTTTAAACATGATTCTAATAATTGATTTGCGTTTTATTTGTAGAGGTTTGAGTTAAGTACATGCTGATCCTACCCAGAACCAGACATAAACCACCACCACCAGAAGTGACATGTTAAAGAAGTAACTACATATAAAAATAAATTTGCATGAAAAGTTTGTGTATTATATAGTATGTGTATATAAATAAATACAATTTCATGACATTTCAATCAATTTATTGTCAAGAAATCTGTCCACAGAAGTGATGAATACACTGAGTAAATTTTAGCTTAGTGCTATTCTACGTTAATTAATTGGGTTCTTGATATTGTCAAATAGACACTTCTTTTTGTAATTTTTTGTATTTGTTGCAGTAGAACAAGGCAAAATGGGTAAACCAAAAAGTAAACTGTCCAAAGAAGCGAAAGCGGAAACAGAAGAGAGATAGCATGAGAAGGGCAAGAGAGAAGTGGAAGAACAACCCAATTGCAATTGAAGAGAGCAGAGCTAAGTATGCCCTTAAGAAAGAGAATGGGTTCGTAAAAGCACAGTCTGCCAAATATAATTTGACATTATACGGAAAGTTGTCACGGTAAGGGAGCCCCCGATTGCATTGGAGGCTGCCTAAAATGCACAGCAGATTCCCTGGTTTCTCACGGAATGGATATTCCTTACTTAAATACCTTAATAACCTCCCTAAAAGATATCTGCAGAAGAATAAATGTGATAGCAATTGAGGATGCCGAGATCCCAATCAATTAAAACGTTTTGAAAGCAGGAGTGATAAAAATGTTCAAAGGTATGCAGGCGATTCACGCTGGTGTAACATGGACTAATGAAGAAAACATTATTCATCCACAAAGACTAAGCTGCAATATTCACAGACCAAATGAAGTATGCCAACATTATAAAAATGGACATATAACTGCCTCTTCATCCCCGGTTCAACATCAGCTTCTCCGATACTCGAGGTGTATTCTTCATCTAGCGATGAAGATGATATTCCTTTGAGTAACATTCGATCTGCTGGTGCTAATCCTAGCACAAATGACTATGTGCTTATAAAGCTGTTCATCAGACTAATCATATCTAACAATGGGTGTAACTCAATGACGGTCAAATTTAACAAGAGATTGGCCTTCCCAGAGGTAGATGACATAGCTGACATCAAAATGTGTGAGATAGTCGAGGTGCTGGATAACCCTTCCGTCAATAATTTACTACACATTCGAAAATGTAAATTTTGATAATGTTCGATAACAATGGCGTCCAATAATGGATATGGATATATGGCGAACCATGCCTACCGTTGACAAAATTTGGGGTTGCTCGGGGGAATGACCCATTTACCTTGTACGAATTTAACGAGTAATTTGGTTGTATGGTAGAGAGCACAGATAGGAAGAATCTTCTGTTGAGCAGTTCAGCTCCACCAAGTTAGTGCCAACATTTGCAAATTGAGTTAATAAAATTAGCTATTTTATTAGGTTAGTTCCTTTTCTATTGATTCTACATTAAAAGGAATAGAAGTAATGGATTATAATATTTATATTACACCGATACATATAGTTTCCATTGACTTCTCATCTCATAATGCATTGCGTGACCAGAAACATAACCCACATGCAAAATAAGGGATATTGCATTTTGTTAAAATATGTTTTCATTTAAAAACATTTCTTCATTAATTTATTGAATACATACTTTATTAATATTATGATGATGGACGGTAATTCTTCGGGATAGCTGGCTACAGATAATATAAAATATTTTTAAATAAATTCTTTTGATTTACCTTTATTACTACATATAAAAGGAAACTGACTGCATTTGGGAAATTTTTAATTTTAGCATTTTACTTTTTAATTATGTAAAATGAAAATTCACTTTCGTTGTATGGGATGACAGCCCAAATAATTTCTGTTGATGACATTTTCTTTTGTTGGTATTCATGATAACGTATCAGTGGATAGAATTTTAACCATTTACTCTATGCAAATACTAGGAGGTACTATTTTGGCAGAACTCGAGAAGCTTTTTAAGGAGGCACTATTTTGCTGCAATATTAAATTACACTATACATTTTCTTATGTTGGTATTTCTGATACCATATGAGTGGCTAGAATTTTTACCATTTACTCTATACAAATAATAGGTAGGTACTATTTTGGCCAAACTCGAATAATAAAATAAAGGTATTTAGGAATGTTTTATAAATCTAAATGTTCGTTAACAAAATTTTAAAACTCCGAAAGTTCTTCACGGATTGCTTTGAAATTTTGACACAAACGTTGCGTTCGAATACGCATGTGTTTTATACTATATACCTAGATGTCACCTGTAACAGGTAATAAACACATTTTGTTTAAAAACAGCGACATTTGTGGGACGTAAATGCAAAATGCACTTTTGTTTCTCTATCTGCACTGACAGACTGAGTCACAGCAACGCGTGGTGGGGTAAAAGTATATTTAAAAAAAAAGGTTAGGTTATTTATTATAGGTTAAAAGAAAGCACAATAAAGGACGAAAAATTGATGGAATATGGGTATTCGGCACTTTTGAACGAGAATCGAAAAAAATGTTCGTCTGTACTGTGGAAGATTGTTTGAAAGAAACTCTTCTAAAGTAATTAAACTGTAAGTAATTAGACTGTTGGAAAGCCTTCGCAAGGCTTCGTTCATTTAAGCGTCAATCATAGCATATCTTTTGTAGATCGGGAGATGGGGCCTCACACTCAAAATATTGAACGTTGTTGGAGAGATGTGAGAGAAAATGTGCGGATATTTGGAAGGGGTGGGGCACATTACGAAGGATACCTTTGTGAATTTCTTTGGAAGAGACCCCTTCCAAAAATAAGGAACGAATCCACTAATTTTTCAAAATGGCCAGCGAGACGTACAACCATTACGATGAAAACCAACATGATGCTAGCGCAACAGTGCAACTCTCGAGTAATTCTGATTAATATCTAACATGATACTAGTGCGACTCCCAAGTAATTCTGATTAAAGGTTTGTTTACATTATATCATGGGTGGCCAACCTTTTCAGCAGCAGGGCCAGATTTTAGAAATGAGATTTCCTACTGGGCCGTACAACAAACTTTCTTTTATTACTCAAAGCAAACAACAAATAAATAGTTTTTTTTAGAAGATATAACAAAAATGAGAATCAAACATATTTATTAGATTAGATTTAGTCAATACAAATAATAATAATAAATTTTAGTGCGACATCTGATTTTGTTTGTCAGAACTAAGTGCATCAATGTTGATAACGATCGATGTTGATGCTACACGCAAACACTTTTCCATATGCTCATCAGTGATTCATGTTCTCATTTCAGATTTAATATAAAAGACGTTTCACAATGTTGCATTTGTAACATTCCTGCCAATAAATTCACGACTACGGAGAATGGCGTTGCAAATGCAGCAAAAAGCATATCAAAAGGATATCAACGAAGCGTATCCGCTGCCATTTGTGTGACGTCTGGCTGCAATAACAATGTAAAATGAGTGAAGATTTTTGTCCTTAACTGTTGTTCCCAAAGCCCAAGCTTCATTTGGAATGCGGAAATAAGATCATACATGTTATTAATTAGTTGATCTTTCCCTTGTAGACGAGTATTAAAACAAATGGGTTTCGGAGGGCAGACACGAATTCCACTCTAAGAATATTGACACAAATATATTCCAAAGCTGAGACACAACATGAAACAACCCCTATTCGATCGCCCCTCAGTCCACTTCTTCAACTTTGGGGATCTGGCAGTGAGACAAATGAAAGATAGTGGTTGTGATGTCAGTGTTTATTTTGGTGAGTCAGTAGCGCAGTTGTGAGATGACTCTGGACCGATGATGATACCGATACCAGGTGTAAGCGGCAGTGGAGTGGTCGAGGCGGTCAAGTCAGTGGGTCGACACCGGGTTGGTGGAGACCGGACTCGAGGATGTGTCCAGCACTAGGAATGAAATCAAGTCTTCCGGGTACTCCAGTGTGAAACAGGATAGCAGAAGGTATGATTGACCTGGTCAGCAGACGTGCGGGAGATGGAGACGGGACGTGGAGCAGGCCGGCGACGATGTCGTGGGGCCGAGGCGCAGACCGGGGAAGGTGTCGCAGGGTCTAGGCGTATGAAGATCGCAGGTCAGGTTGATATCCGGGGCCAGGGCGCTGATGTAATCCCGAGGAATCCATGGAAATCCGTAACCTCTCCTATAAAGTCCGTGCAGAACCGGGCATAGCAAGTAGGTCTGTGGCCCGTAGCGGCGCGGTGGAGTAACGGCGGGACGCGACGCGGGGGCCGGCCAAGTGGCCGCTCAGTACGCAGGCTGCTCATTTGTAAAACTGCTAATTAATGACTGACTGAGTACATCTTGACGCGCCCAGTAGGTATGCGCCGTAAGCTAGCATCGTATCTATAGAGTTAGCTACGAAGTATTTGTATGGGCGAACGTTCCCGAATATTCTAGTAGCATCGCTACACAACATTTAGGTGGCTAACTATATCCTATTTAAATTCTGGGATACTTTTTGACATATTTGCGAAGAATTATTGTATTTCTTGCTTCAAATCAAACACTCTTTTCAACATTTTGGCACGGGTCAGCCATCTAACTTCTGCATAAAATGTAACATCATTTATTATACTGTGAATCCAAAGACTTGAGAAACTCTTGGAACTGATGATGATTCAACCCCTTCGACTTAATAAAGTTCAATGTTTTGATGACCACCTTCATGACATGATCCATTTTAAAGGACTTGGAACATAAATTCGCCTGATGATTAAATGTAACGAAAATTTAGCATTGAAGTATTACCAACTTTGCAGGCCTCATTTTCAATCAATTTTACTAAACCTTTGTGTTTCCCAACCATTGCTGGAGCACCATCTCAGCACTCATCTGTTAAGCCCGATAGGTTGTTGAGTTGTAACGTAAAGCGATTCAATGTCGATGTAACAGCTCCTAACAAATCTCGTAAAATTAATATATTAAATTTTCCAGCTACCATTATGGGGAACTAAAAATACTCGTTAATACTATCTCTGTATTAAAACATAATGTACACAGCAGATAACCTGTTTATCGAGTACATTGGCAAGAGAAGTTTCTGTAGGCCAGATTACAAGGAGGATTTTCATCAAATTAAATGTCAAATGACAGAAAACTGAACTGAATACCTAACTGAATATTTTCATATTGAAAAATTCATGACACAGGTGTAAAATCATTAATTTTTATAAATAAATACGATCCAAAGAAAACAGAATACCTACCACTATTGCTGATTGTTGCAATGTTCACATGTCACTAATAAATATTCTGGAATAGGTTATGTCAACGGAATATATGTCTGGATATGTAACAGAGGGCATGTTTTAGTGAATTGTACAATGCAAGAACACGGATTTCAGTTTAATGTATTGTTTGCACTAATCGAATGCAAGTATAATCCAAGTGTCAGGGTCGCAGATAATAAAATAAAGATAAGTACGAATCTCCAACGCAAAAAGACAACAAACAGGAAAGATGGTGTATTAATTGAAGAATTACCGGTATAACTTCCTAGTGAGAGCATTACGCTCGGTGGCATCACCCTCCAACGTCTGATTTAGACTTTTCTTCATTTTTCAAGTCATTGTCTGGGAAACACATGTCAAGATTTCAACAATACATTGCCAACGTAGTGTGGGTCGGCGCTTGTCAGAGAATGGCTACTCATCTCCGGATCATTCAATTTATTTACCTGCCGCAAGCGCAACACCATAACAATTTCGATTATAAAATATTTAAAGTCATAAAAACATTTTCCGTCAATGTTCGACTACGAAAATGATCGTGAAACAACACAATGCAATAATTTCACAGCTACACCGCGCCGTTGCGGAAGACTGCGAAAGACGAAGAATTTAACACGAATCAGAAGGGTGTGTCGGCATTAATGGCAGCTAGAATTTGGTTGGGAATCTGTAATTTTCGTGTTTTGTAATTTTTATTAACGATAATAGTAAACACAGATGTCGTTAGTATTACGTTATGTTTTACGACTTTCAATTTTTTTCTATCAAAAATAATATCCATAGACGCTGTTAGTGTAAATCATTTTTTTTTACGGAAAAATACATAATTATGTTTAATTACACTATATTTATGTATTACAAAATACAAAAGTTTTTTTACTAACTACGCCGTACACTGTCAAACAACTCGGTCTTGGCAGACACTCCTTGCTTCATTCACATTCATACATCGTCTCATATATAGGTACTCTTCTATTATTCTGACTCTTGAAATGGCCCGACCATCTGATTCACTTGATGGCGCCATTTCTTCCTCGGAGTCCTCGACTTCTGCTACCTTTTTTTTACAGCTTAGCATTATTTTATTTTACTGAGGAAAATATTACTGATTAGTAGGTATAACTAAATACTACTATACACGGTGTACGGAAACTCTTTGTATTTGCGGGGAGACTAGTGAATCTTGTCGACTTAGTGGTATAACTTTTAATTTGAGTTTTCGTTTTCGAGTAAATCGAGTCAGAAATATTTTGTAGGTCAAATTTGAAAAAAAAATCAGCCTGTAGTAACAGGGGTTTAATATCAGCTACTTACTTTAGTTTTTTTTATTGTTAGATGATTGTGAATCTCACCAATTATTGTTGATCTACCTTCAGTCTGATAATTTGTAAGAGTTTACCTGATATTATAACTCATCGTTTCAGTAATGTTGATTTTTATAATGTAACATAAGAAGTAGATAGGTACCACTTTGTTTAAATGCCATTATTTACACGTAGGTTTTTAATTTGTTACATTTTATTATTGACTGAATTTTTTTGTAAGTGATTATAGGTCATAAATAATTATAATGATACTTCCTGTTTAATATTGAAACAATTTTATGCTTATTTCAACAATCCGGTTACTACCTATATAAAAAAAACGTTCGAAAAAAGCAAGCAAGACGATTTGAAAAATAGAAGCCAAAAGCAAGTGGCATTTGTTTTTATATTAATTTCGTCGTTGTTGCATATTTGTCGCTCCTCGTGATAATTATCGTAAAACAGGGCATATCAGCCCCAATTATCATAAATTGAATATATATAACTATTGAATAGTATCGTGTGTGATCAAAAAACAGTTCGTGTCGTGAAACAATACTAGATGTAGGTACATCTATAAACTATAGTGCTCTCGGAACTTTCATGAAAACCTCAGAACTTCCAAATGAAGCAAGATCATTCACAAGGTAAAGGTCTCCTTTCCACACTTCTTTTTTCTTGTGATAAACACGCTTATTTTTCTCGTTAAAAATTACAGTTCATTCGTCGAGTACGAATCGATTGGTACGCAACACTTTTAAATCATTAACATTCCAGTGCTGTGGAGTGGACAATTCGAATCGAGTGTCGGTAAAGTAGGTTTCTAACTACCATTTTTTTCCAGTATTTGGCTGTCAATTCTTAGGTATTTAGGTAGGTACTGTTCCAATTTATAATCCTTTTCTATACCCTGTATTTGTAATCGAGCATAATCTATTTTTACCTATGTGTTAGTGGGTAAGTAACTTCTTCTAAAGTCCTACCTTAGCTCTTATGTGTATGTCTGTTTCCTTTTTTGTTTCTTCTTGTTTGTTCTACTTAATATCCCTTTTTCTATTTGTGTACTGTTTTTTATTTGAAACTTATAATTACGATATTTTTCTATCTTTGTACTGTTTCGTATGTGAAACTTATAATTTTGATACAAAAATAACAATGTAAAATTGTACCTATTGACTGCCACCTATGGATTGTAAGTTCCTCTCGTCCTACAATGAGTTTTGTAACTCATCGGGATTGCTCTAGCAAGATAAAAGAAATAATATTAAATAAAAAAAAAAATTAAAAAAAATATATATAGTTAGTGTCGGTAAGTTGGTACCTACCCACCATTCATAATATATGAAATCAAGTATTCACAACTCAAATGTCGCATAATTGGGAATCTGTTTCGATCAGCTGTTCAAAGGTAGCCATTTTGATCATTTTGTTTGTTTTCAAATTTGATACACTACGTCGTGTAATATTTTGAATCGAGCCGCTATCAATAACACACCTTACGTAGATGGCGATAAGGCTTAAATTCCCGCTTCACACCATCCACCTGTTTCGATTTATTCAAGAAAAAAACATGCCCATAAAGTGCCTTTTATTTTATTTTGTGGATGTTCAGGCACAAATATTTGAATGTTTTTCGATCATTTTATAAATAACTTAATTTGACACATTATACAATAAAACCATAACCGAAAATGGGTTCGTAAGTAGGAGATTTTGAACATTAAAGCAGTTTTCATAGGCCTTATACATTATTTTTTTCTGGGCTTATAAAAATACTCCCAAAATTTAAAACCAAAAACGCGTGATTTTAAATTACTACGTTAGTGCCTTAAGTTAATTTTTGAAGGAATATTTTAATTCTACAATATGTATTTATTTAAGAGCTCCGGTATAATAGACCACAAATAAATTCATATAATGTAGTCGAATTTAATAAAGAATGGTTTGGCAAAGTTGGGTATCGATAATTTGCACGCGTAGGTATATTTTCTAGTTTTTTTTAAATATGTGAGTCGAAGTCTTTAGGAAGCTCGAGGAATATGCCAATGCATTTTTATTTGAGTCTGGAGAATTTTCAATACATTCAATTACTGTGATTATGGCTTTGGATGTTCCTAGATTTATCCTGAACCCAAATTGTTTCTGTGATCATAGTTTGTTTGATTTTGGGTAATTGGTGAGTTGATTTTTGATCGTTGTTTCTAAAATTTTAGAAAAGGTGTTTAGAATAGTATTTTTTAGTGATTTGTTTTTGGGGTATTATGCCGTGTTGCGCTACCTCCTTCTTTAGCCAATTTTTCGGACAGCATTGCAGTGTCCATCATCAGGGCAGATAATATATGTGAAACTGCAGATGTCCCAAACGTGGGCTAAAGATATCATCTAGGTATATGGAATGTGTGGGACTGCACTAACCTCCCCACATACCGGAATAAACACCTTATTATTATTATATTAAAGAAGGAGGTAGCTCAACACGGCATAATACCCCAAAAACAAATCACTATAATAATTTTGGCCATGAAAACCTCAAATCATACCAGAATAATAATTGGTCTATAATTATAACTTTATGACTACCTGATGTAAAAATTGGTATGAGAGTCTTGAATGTAGCTTTTGTTTCAAGATGGTCCACGAAATTAACATATTGTACAAAACATAATATGTTAACCCAAAATGGTTACTATAAACTAATAAAAACGTAATAAAAGAAATAATTTAACTAAAAATGCACTTTTGTTGGTATTTTTAAAGCTCGTAGGTACGACCTAATGTTACAAATCTTGTAAGTCTCTTCATAAATTCAATCCACAGCATTCGACAGTTCTTTAGGTTTCTCCAAATATATTATGGTGATTTATAGATTTTTTTTTAATCTTGTTTTATATTTTTCCCTACTATTATTACCAACATTTTTAAATATTGGTTTCATCATGAAATTCTTTTAATATATTATAATTTAATTTATTTTACTGTACTTACACAAAATAACTTAATTTATATGTATAGGTATTAACCTGTAACCATGTCTTAAACCACATGACTTAATCACGGGGTACTCTGGAAAGCAAGCAATGGAAAGCAAGGACACATTTTCGTAAAGTTTAAAAACCTTCTAAAAAATAAATAAATATTGGAAACCAAACTTTCAATGAAATTTCTTCTTTATCTGAATGCTAAAAATATAATAATATTTTATTCCCGAGTACATAAATTAAAACAAAAATAAACAGACGCGGTCCCTTTGTATTTGTGCATCGCACTGCTTCACATACCTTACAACGACATCTGTGCCCCGCAAGCGCCAACGGGTCATGCATATTCCAAACCATGTTTTACCATAGGTACTACTGATATAGCACCTAGCGGTATCGAGACAGCTCGATATGGCCGAAACGATGAGCGAGATCAGGTGAGCAGTGCAGATATACAACTCATCCCGTGCATTATCGACGCATGTGCGAAGCTCCAAGTGAATTTTGCACCATTTTGATCAGGCGTAATCCAATGCGCCTGGAGTGTATCCGTTTAGGAATACTAATCTAATTCTTAGTGATACAATAATCTCAAACGTTAAAAAAAGATAAAAAACCTAAAAATTAAAAAAAAGTATAATACACCTATAAATCAGATTCCCAAATCACATTTTCCATTTGTCAGAATTTTTTTCAAAATCTCATCATTAATTTCAGAAACCCAATTTTGTTTTTCTTAATGCATAATTTATCCAGAAGCACTAAAAATAATCATGAAAAAATACCAAACAGTTTTTTTTATAAACAGACCATGTCCGCAAAAATATCTTTTTCGACACCGACAGTAGTCGTAACCCCTACAATGCCTCCAATTTCTGACGTTTCTTATAAATTCTGATAGCAGCATGCAACACTAGCGCCTCCTAGCGTTATGAGTTGTGCGCCTGGTTTTCTCTCATACATTTTAATGGATTTTATGTGACATTATATCCTTTATCTTACGTTGATAAATTATAGAAGTCGAAATTTAATAAAAAAAATTAGGTATCTCAAATACGACCGACCATACTGTTTTTTTGCTCAGACAGCAAAAAAAAATAAAGCTTCAATTAACTCTGTCTTAGATGGTTTAGAAATGTAATAAAATTTCTACTTATATATCTAATTGTGATAAATTTTACAAAAAGCTTTCAATATTTTATCGAGTATAAAGTATAAGTAATCAAAAATTTATTTACTGGGCTAAGTAGGTTAGGTTAGGTTAGGTTAGTTTAAAAAAAAAAAAATTTCATCGTTTCTAATGACCACTTTTTAAAAGTGTGTTGAATTGTCACTGTGTTCAGTTATCATGGAACCTATGTATCATATATCAATTTATTCGAAAATTCAAACACAAACAAAATTCTGTTTTTCGTCTTTCATATAATCCGGGCATCTTCATATCAAGAACCGCATTAATAAGTCCTTTCTTACAGCCCCTACTTAATCCGCCTCACAAGGCTGCCCAAACGGGTAGCGACATAGCTCCCCTGCCTATACAGGCAGTAGGTACTGTGTACATCTAAAGTAAATGTAGGTACACTAATACTGTTTGTAGATAGGGGCGCTCTTATGAGGTGTCACATAATAAAATACGAAAAAGTGTTTTGAACATCAACATCAGTCAGATTTATAACTTCAACTAGAACACAAAATGCTATATGGAACTTATAGGTATTTTCATGTAATCAAGAACATTTAAAGAAAACATCTCACCACATATAACTTAAACACTTGGGAGTGTTTTTGTTATTTGTTCGCAAGCTTAACCGCGGAACCTACCTTTTGAAATATATTTTTTTTATCAAGATTGATCAAAATACAAATTAGAAAGCGCAAAAAGACCGCCACCATGTACCAAATGTACGAATGTAAAAGTCAACGTTTTACACGAGCTCCCTCTAGCGGCTAGATTTGTTTATATTTCCACTATTTCTCTGCAGTTGGACGTATTAGCGTCCGTGAGGTGATTTCTCACGAAAACGACGCTATATAAATTAGCCAAATATTATTATTACTAACGCACGAGCATGCTCGGGTAACTGCTTGGCCCATGCTCGGCTTGCCGCTCGTCATAGGTGGCGATGGACAGGCGAGCCGAGAAAGTCCGCCGGACAAACCCATCCACACAGAACACGCTCGTCGTTCGGCCTGTGACGTCATGCTCGCTCAGACGACTGTGACGTCGCGCCGCGCTCGTGAATAGTCCGCTCTCTATCTCCGGTTCGCCCAAACAGCTGATTTGTGTCTACGAGCCAATGCTTTAAATACTTCTGTTGATAATGTAAGTGCCCCCGGAGTAATAATAATATGTTCGTGTATTGCGGCTGGCACAATATATTAAAATATTTATCAAGTGCCCAAAGTACGCACTCACAAAAGTAAAACCGAAAAAACACGCATTCGGAGCGCCGCCAACTTGAGAGCCTCTTATGCGACCGTCTAAAAGTGGGAAAGAGAAATAACTATACGTAGTAGTCCACGTGGACTCGAGTAACAAATGTCAAACAAAACCAACCAATAGACAGTCACTTTACTAATGTATTTCTCACCTCTTCCTATGAAAGATAAATACATGAGAGCTTACGTGTGTAAGAGCGAGACACCACTCTAGGGAAGGATGATTAATATCGGCGAGAGCGAACAGGACGAAAGATTATTCTTACCAAAAAGAAATAAGAGCAAGGTATATTTTTTCTCTATCGCTCATGTTTAATTTAAATACTCGCTTCTCTTTTTCTCATTCCCACCTTAATTATATAGCATTTAATGGTTACCCCGCGCCGGGCATGGCTATTGAAATTTCTTCACGGAAATGTTTTTGTTTTTTTTTTTTCGTCGAGCAGTAAAAGCGACTAATAGCTCCTCCATAACTTACCCACTTTCCTGAGAAACAGAAATCTAGATATTATTATTTTTGAATATTTATATCCGAAATTCCAGCTTTGAGAGCAATATTTTTTTTATTAGATTAAGTAGGTACCAATCTACTGGGCGTGGAAAATTAAATATCCTTAAACTTTATCAAGGGAATGGGCAAAAGTGTCTAAGTAGGTTCCAAGTTCATAAGTACTAGATGGTTAATAGATTTGATATCTTATTCCTAGAATTTTTTGTTAGAGTCGAATTTTATATCGGATCCTCAAATGTTGATTTTTTTAAACCTTCAACAAAGAAATGTTGTTTCAAACAAGATAGACTTTTCAAATAAAGTTTTCCTAAAATTTTCATATTGTTACATCCTTAAAATAAGGTAGGTAATGTTCACAAGACGCGTGTTAAAAGTTATAACCTATGCAGTTAATATCTTGTGATGTAATTTCCAAGTCATTTGTCGGCTCTCATCTTGATCCATTAATATTCGTGTCATAAACATTGTCCATGCAAGCGATATTGATGCAGAATCAAAGAAATTCATTTTTCATACCTGCTAATTACTTTTTGGTTAATGTTGTTATGGTAGATACGTAGCTACTTTACAATTTACAGTGTCGTAATTTCGTAAAAGACACGCTCTTCGTTCGGCCTGTGTCACAATTCTCGCCCGGACACGCTTGCCTGTGAATAGTCCGCTTTCCTATTCGGTACCTAGGTAGGTACCTACCTACATAAAATACTACTAATTTTTTCAAACTTAGTACTCTATTACACTCAAGAGTCACGAGCCGCCACTGTGGGGTATTTACAAACCCACACAAGTGCGTGGAAAGATATGGCAAAAATAATATTTAATAGCTGACGTGTACCCAGCATTGCTCGGGGCTATGTACGGTTTGGAATAAAGTTTCAAGGTTGTGAATTCTGGTGCAGGTACCTGAAAACTGGGTGTAGTTTTAAGGTGGTATAATATTATTGATAAAAATGGAAAAAGTTTTTTTTTGAATTTGTTTAACTTGATCTCACCCAGTCTTCATCTGGAGTTCTCGCCGTCTTCTACCATTCACTTTCATATCATACATTCTCCCTACACCCTTTTCTTCGTTAATCACACACGCCTCATTTTACCACACATAGATAAGTATTTGATTCGATTTATCACTTTCTCGCACCCATCTTTCTTCATTATCACATTTTGCCACTATATTTGTATTTGTTTCACTATATTACGCCAAGTATTCCTCGGGCGTCCCCAATATGTTTTATCATGCCTTTCGGACTCTAAATGGACTCTTCGAGCTAGAAAATTAATTCATAAATGGTTGCACTTTTTTGTTATTAAAGACATTTTTTTGTTTAGTAATTTCAATTTCAGCACTGAAATAAATCCCGACTTCTAGTATTACTTAGCGGAATCCAAAAGCAGCAAGAGTGTTGTAGTTTAACAAAATTGCTGGAATACCCATTTTAAAACTTTGAATACGTATGAATATATTTTATATTCTTTCTGTAGGTACATAAATATTATAATGTGGGTTGCAGACGGGAGAATTGTACTCATGTTGACTTCTAACAAAGGTAAAATATAACAGTTTAATACACCCTATGGGCGTATAACAACAACAATAACAATAACAATAACATAACACCAACATTTGTGGGGTTTATAACCGTACCGCAACCTCGTGTTAAGCATTTTAAAGGAATGCCTTTAAGTGTAGATCGTGTTACAAGCAGCAAATATTGTTTTATTCGGAAAAATGTATTTCTTTCATTAAAGTGCCCGACAGATGATTAATTAATTTTTATCGAGTGTGGATACGTGACTTCTCATTAGTTCCAAGTTTATTTTAGCTGACGGGAACTTTTTTTCTTTAAAACTGGATCCCAAATGAGAGTTTTTTGTAAATGTTAGAGAGTGTCAAATTGCGAGGTTGCCCGGCGCCCAACCTACCCACATAAAATACACAGTGGCTTGCCAAGTCTTTTTTATTTACGATACTTAAAACAAGATATTTTTTTGACAAAATTTTATTTCGTCTGGGTTTGTGAATAATTTAGTTTTAACAAACATTAACACTTATTTTGTCTAGGTTTATGAATAATTTAGTTTTAACATACATTAACACTTATTTTGTCTGGGCTTGTGAATTAATTTGTCTTAACTCACATTAACACTTATTTTCTCTGGGTTAGTGAATAATTTGGTTTTGCACACATTAACACTTAGGTATTTTGTGAATAATTTAGTTTTAACACACATTAACACGTATTTTGTCTAGGTTTATGAATAATTTAGTTTTAACATACATTAACACTTATTTTGTCTGGGCTTGTGAATTAATTTGTTTTAACATTAACACTTATTTTCTCTGGGTTTGTGAATAATTTAGTTTTAACACACATTAACGCTTATTTTGTGAATAATTTAGTTTTAACACACATTAACACTTATTTAGTCTGGGCTTGTGAATAATTTAGTTTTAACACACATTAACACTTATTTAGTCTGGGCTTGTGAATAATTTAGTTTTAACACACATTAACGCTTATTTTGTGAATAATTTAGTTTTAACACACATTAACACTTATTTTGTATGGTCTTGAGAATAATAGAAAAAAATAAAAATATTTTTTTTATGATGAGAATTTATTTTCGGTTGTCACACAATGTTTAAATGTGATGTCTCACTGTAGGTAACGTACCTGCTAACCGTGAATTCTGGCGTTAAGAAATTTGCACTGCATTTTTATCTCTGAAAAGTACCTAGTAGGTACCTATGTAAACTTTTCTTTTTTTAGCTGGAAACTTTGTCTATCATGATCTATGGTCCTTTGAAATATCCAATTTACTGTCTAAAATTAAGTTGCGTGAAATTTGTTCGAAGCTGGATAGTAAAAATACAGGTAAAACTGGTTTCTTCTTGTAAATAAATTATCTTACGAGTGTAGAATAATCGAATACATATTGATAATGTGTTGCTTTATGAAGATTCACGTTTCAATTTTTCATAAAAAAATATTTACATTCTGTACAAAAATAATAATAAATGCCTCACAACTCTAATTTTAGAAAAGAAACGAAATCTGAAAGACCTAAAATAACATTTTTTATCAAAATTATTAAACGCTAAATTGTTCTGAACCCCTCCATTTAATTAATCTGCACGAACCTTAGCGATCCACTAGAACTAGACAGACGTTAACAATTTACATAAGTACCCACCTAATCTGTACCTATCTCATTCCAACTAAGGTTTGCATCCCCCAATACCAATACAATGTATGTACCAAAGATGTTCTTCTAATATCTTTGGTATGTACACAGTCGTGGTAACATTATTCATAAACGATACGTATGTAAGTGAAATTAGATATTATTAGCGCATCAGCAGAATGCTGCCTGCTCATTAAATAATAACTATGTAACTAACTAACGCGTAGAATATAATTCGTACACAGGTTGTAAGGCATACACCAATAGATACATATCACCAATATTAATCGAATTGTCTGTGATTCTAATATAGGGACGTGCTTATTTTTTCTCTGTAAAACCAAACTACTATCTTCTTGAATGAATATATATATATATATATATATATATATATATATATATATCCCGCTACATTTGTTGCGTCCGACCCCTAAAAACTCCATAGCATTGCAGCGTCCACCGACTTACAGCGTCCGATATACGGACGCTGCAATGTTTTGACCTCAAAATTGGCCAGAACGATGCTTACCCCATGTAGAATCATATGGCAAAAAATTTTGTGGAAGCAAAAAATGTCTCAGAATGTCTGGAAACGAATATTGAACGTTTGACATTTTGCCGACAGGTTCGCTACACGATGTATATATCGAGCAGTGTATGTTTTTATTCATTTCTACGATCTTGCCGCGTCCACGAAGTAATATAATTTTCGATACATAACGACGATCATGCTGCGTCTACGCATTACATCGTTAGTATTGCGTCCTCAAGACCGATTACGAGTAGATATTATTTTATATACATAACGACGGTCGTGCTGCGTCCACGCATTACGTCGATAGTACTGCGTCCCCGTAGCCGCTCATGAGAATATACTATTTTTAACTCATAATGACAATCATGATGCTTCCATGCATCACGTCGATAGTATTGCGTCCCAGTGAACGATCACGAGTAGATATTATTTTGAATATACAACGACGGTCATGCTGCATCCACGCATTACTTTGATAGTATTGCGTCCCCCTGGCCGATCACGTTGAAATATTATTATGAATACATAACGACGGTCTTGCTGCGTCTACGCATTACGTCGATAGTACTGCGTCCTCGTGGCCATTCGGAGTACATTGTTAAATATTATTTGAGCGTTTGGTTGAGTAAATCATCAGATTTGGCAACATTTGGTTAATTTACAACGATGCCGCTTGATACTCAGAACTAAGAATCGTCTTGCGTGGTTTTTAATGCATAACGACGATTTTGCTGCGTCCACGCATTACTTCGATAGTACTGCGTCCCCATGGCCATTCACGAGTACATTTTTATAAATTATTTGAGCGTTTGGTTGAGTAAATCATCAGATTTGGCAACGTTGGGTTAATTTACAACGATGCCGCTTGACACTAAGAACTAAGAAGCATCCTGCGTAGTTTTTAATGCATAACGACGATCGTGATGCGTTTACGCATTACGTTGGTAGTATTGCGTCCGTTGTTGTTTTTTTTAAAAGAAAAAGCGTTTTTTTTGGGAGCGAAACCCGGTCGGCACAAAGTATAAAAAATAAAAGTGGTGTTTACAAAGTTATTGTTTTATTTTAAATTAAATATTGTTGTCAATTAAACAAACAATTTATAATTCCCGAATATTATCTGAATATAAAATAAATCTTATAGAATAAAATAAAAACCTCAAGATATGAATTGAAATCTAGCAAGAATATCGTAACACAAATTGTGAGGATTATTATTAATATATTCATAGAATTATAACTATATATTTTATCACACCTTCATAAATGCAATGAAAACTTTAACTTAAATGAAATCAACAAAAAATCAAAATATAGAAGAATACGTATGTGAAACATACAGCGAATGCACTAAAATCTAGAACAATATAATAAATCTACTAACAATCTTGCACTTAAACATAAGGAGTATAATTTGAAACATGGACGAACTTCTGGTATACCTATGTATTTAACATTATGTCCACAACCAGATTTTTTAATACTATCCGAGGCACACTCGCATGCAATACATAAAAATATACCAAGTATTCCAAACTACAAACAATATGTCACAAATTATCACAAAAATAAAAGTAGTGGAATTGTAGTCTATGCTAAAGAAAAATTTACTGATATCAATGTTAACGAAATACCAATATGTAACGCAAACTGTTTGTCAATTAATGAATCTAAATAATTAGCCAATTAATATAATCGCATGTATCGAATACATAGCTCGTTATACCCTTATAGTCCAGTAGGTACCCAAGCGATTCCTTCAGAAACTTGATCAGGGTGCTTAGGCTGTGAACATCTTGGAATAATTATCGATAATAACATCAAATGGAAAAGTCAAATAAACTCCACAGTAGACAGAATGAGAAAACTCATCTTTATGTTTTTTAGACTTAGAAATACTGTATCATTAAAAATACTTAAAGGTATTTATTTTGCACTTGCACATTCTACACTACTAAAATATGAAATCGTGGTTTGCGGGGGGGGGGGTGCGTTTAAATCATACCTACGTCCACTTGTGACAATTAAAAAAATATTAATAAAAATCATATTTAAAAAAGCCATATAACTATCCAACAATAAATATTTTCCAAGGTTTCCCGGTTCCCCTTCTCACAAAAATTTATGACAAAAATACTCGTACATTACGAACTTCAATTACATAAAGATTTATTTGATAAAAATAATATTCCATAATTAATTTTAAGCTAAATAATTATTTATATTGGAGGACTAACCGTACCACTACTACTACTAACTACAACAGCAAAACATCATTATTTATTTAACGGTATAAAATTATTCAATAAATTACTCCTGGATATATCTGAGGAAAATTATGACAGTTACAAAAAAAAAACAATTTAAAATTCTCTAATACCACCTAATAAATTTTCTTATTGTTTTAAATTATTTATTTTATTTCAGGGAAATCAACAGTTTACAATGTGGTTCATTTATACACGTGTAATTTACCTAACTGAGAAACAAATTGCAGATTTCCGCAATATTCTATTCTATTATGTATGTAAAAATTTAAAAACTATACTTACAAGAACTAAAAAATATTAAATTTATCGAAGAAAGCAAACACTTAGTGGCTTGACATTATACAAAATGAAACAAAAACTTTGTTTTAAACCACTTTATTTTTGTTTATATTTCGTCGACCGGTTTGGATTGAACCCAAATATTGTATAAAATAAATATAAAGTGGTTTAAAACATAGTATTGTTTCATTTTGTAAAAAATATAACGTTATTCAAGAGGGAGATTATTATAACATGAGATTATTTTAACTGGAGATTATTATAACAGGAGATTATTAAAACAGAAGATTATTATAACGTAATACTACATAATATATGTCATTACATAATATAATAACATTTTATGCAGTTTGGTACACGTTTAATACATTTTTAATATAGTTTTTATATTTATTTTGGTAACATTGAAGATAGAATCAGAGAGAATGTTATTATACATATGTTGAACATATTCTTCTAAGACAAGCATTTTTATTTTACTAGATTACATGAGCGTGGGTGCCGTGTAGGTACTTTCAAATCAATTCTGCTTAATAAACTCCACATATTATGTTTCTGCTTATCATTCCTTGGTATTATTTATAACTAACCTGTTTTTATTACTTTTATTGTATTTTCTTGTAAGGCTATTAATAGTTTTTGTAATAATATTTGCAATATAAATAAGTATGTAAAAATATATTGTTGTCCTCTCCTAAGCACAAGCATCTTACTTATCAGAAAAGTGATTTAAATATTATTTAATATTATGTTGTAAATATTGTAACACTAAAGATGTTAAGAAATAAAAATAAAAAAATATATTTTTATTTTGAACTTAATGGTATTAATAAGTTTAACTCATTAATTAAAATATTGCAATTTGAGGTTGAACTAATTAAGTTAAATATAAAAACAGATATTATTATATTGAATACGTAACGACAGAAGTTCTGCGTCGATGGTATTGTATCCTCGTGACCAATCACGAGTAGATATTATTTTGTATACATAACGACGGCCGTGCTGCGTCCACGCATTTCGTCGATAGTATTGCGTCCCCATGGCCGTTGGCGAATTTGTACATTTTTATGTATTGTTTGAGTCCTTGATGAAGCAAAACCCCAGATTTGGCAACATTCAGTTCATTTACAACGTTGCCACCTAGCACTCAGAACTAAAAAGCGCTTGCGCGGGTGGACATTTTTGTAAGATGGTTTACAGTGTACGGTAAATTGATATCCCGACCTAAAAATGTCCGACTGCCCTCTGCAATGGAGCGAACTGGCGCGTTATGAAATGATACATTTTTACTAAGGATATCGTTGTAAAAAAAATTGTCGCACGCCTGCGCCCAGTAGGTACGTTTGTATACAAGGTGCAACAAGATATTCATTCCAACTTCTCACTATCAATAGACAGTTTGTTGTCAGGTCTGGTGTGTTTCTGGATGTCAAAAAAATAAAACATAAATATATATACATATATTTTTTATATACCGCACAAGAGTCTCAACCGCTCCCGTCTGGAACAGCGAGACTGTGGCATCCCCAATCTGAGTACTAGGGTGAAGGTATTGGGGAGGGGAAGAAGATGAGGAAGAGAAATGTAGAAAAGTACCTGGCTATTTATATCTGGTCACCAAACACGGCAAAAGCTTGGAAATAACGTTTCCATTCGGAATGGTGGTCACACACCAGGGCGATACTGAGAGTATATTTCACTCTGGAACGTGCTGCAAACACACTTTATATTATGTTTAATGTATTAATTGTGAAATAACACAAACAAATAAAAATTTATTTGCGCACGCCGGGTTTGACCGTCAGATTACGGGCTTCGGATTGCGAGTCGAGAGTCTTATCTCTCAACCACAGATGCTGTAATTAATTAATTAATTCACTATGAACGTGAAAACTTCACTAGAAAAGTAAGAAATATTTTGTGTTGTTTATTTATTTGTTAATTTATTTATTACACCTAATAGACGTTTACATTCTAGTTTAATAGTTGAGTATCGCAGTTATTATAAATTCTTCAAAATTAAAACAATAGAGAAAACAAAATAGAATGAAAAAAAGTAAAATGTTACAACAAAAGCGTATAATAAAATAAGATACATTGGTAAAAATGATAAGAAGTCTCACATAAGTAGATATTCAAAATAAAGAAAAGATTGCAAAAATTATAGATGTCTATTTGTCTCGATATATAAAAGAATTAAAATAAACAATATTTATGTTGATTATTTTTAAGGTGAAATATATCTCCCATATCAGAATAAGTCATGTAATTCTAAGGGGTTTAATAATATAAGGGGCATAACAACGGCCTAAATTTACCTTTTGAAACTCTCAAAACAAATCCAAGAGTCTTAAGGGCCGTATATACGGAAGACGTAAAAATTAAATCGACCTTCAAAACGCCATGTAACAAACAAATAATATACACTCGGACGCAAGAATATATTATTCAGTATGGACGTGAAACCTTTATTAGAATAGTCAGCAATATACGGCAGACGTAACAATTAAATTAGAGTGAACGGACGTGAAACCTATATTAAAAGGAACCTTCAATATACAAAAAATATACACCCGGACGTGAGTATGTACGTGACGCTAGAAATGTATGAGAGTGTAATAAACATCAAAACCTGCATTATTATGAATATTAAAAAAATATGATATTAGCGATTATCGTGAGTAAAACATAGTGCAATATTCACAAAAACAATCTAAAAAAAAGAACTAGAAGTGCTGGACGCCCAAAGACGGATTTACGCACGGACGCAATAAATGTTGTGGGACCTATATATATATATATATATATATATATATATATATATATATATATATATATATATATATGGGTGACGTTACATGCATTTTTTTGTGCCATTTTGTTAACACCACCCTAATAATCTACCCTCTCACAGCCTCATACGTTTATCATGTGCCTTTTTAAATATGTATCGAAACATATCTACCGTGTAGTTTGAAGACTTTTGGCTATTCGATATAAACTATAGATTGAGGACTGTCTTCAAATAGGCGTTATACATAAAATGGTGACCGGGTATGTCATCAAAATGACAGTTCAAAACACCTGCAAAAAGTGATATAAAGTCATGAAAAGTGATGAAACAAAAACTAGGTTACATAGGTAACTATTAAATCTAGTTTTTTTTTCATCACTTTTAATGACTCTATATCACTTTTTAAAGGCGTGTTGAATTTTCATTTTGATGAAATATCATGGAACCTTATTAAAGGGAACCCATAGATATTAGAAACAAAAGAGATATGGCACGGAGGCGAGCGAACTGTCGTCGAGCATAGGCCATACTGCACGGGTTATACGTTTGGTATGTAGGGGCGTAGATGTGATTGGCATCGAATTAATAATTGAATTAATAATACTTACATCGAATCAATAGGTGATCAATGTTGGCGACACTACATACATACTAAAAACGGTTCATGACCTATCTTCCTTCCTATCATCATGTTATCTTTTTTATATGTACCTACCTTTACGGTTTTACCCGTAAATAATAGAAGCGATGGAGATATGGCATGGAAGCGTGTCGACTATCGTCGAGTTTAGTCCCTACTGCGCGGGTTATACGTTTGCTATGTATTGGCATTGAATTAATGTATAGGTGAACGATGTTGGCGACACTACACACTGGTTATTTGCTCAGGGAAGGAAATATTATAAAGAATGCCTTACATCTTAAAACTGTTATTATTTTTTCATATTTCTCGAGTAAAGATTTTATCTCTAAATTAACTTTCAACAAAAACTTTATATTACGCTGATGCGATCATTCTTTTTTTTATTTCTATTATCAATAACATTATTTTTATTTGTATCCTAGCTTATTTTTATTTTATCTTTATTTTTACAAGATTCACCATCAAAAATCAACCATCTAATATTATATATTCAGAATTGGTTATTTATGAAGGGAAGGAACTATTTTAAAGAATGCCTGACATCATTAAATTAAGTTCATTTGCTTTATTATTCTTTTTTTTTCATTTCAATTCTGTTTAAAATTTCTTTTTAAAATAATTAATTAATTTATCTTTATTTTCATCTTTTTTTTCAGTTAAAGTATACCTACTTTACAAAAACATTGAATTTCACAAAATAATATATTAACAAATGAATCATGTATTACATTTATATAATTATACACAAATTTCGACCACCATAATACGGACATGTGTCTAGTGTGGTAGTCGAAAAGCATGTAAAAAACTGTATTCAAATATATTTTATGAATAAAGAAAAAAAAATAATTAATCAGACTGGTTAATTCAACGGTTCATGGCCTATCTTCCTTGTATCAATTTATGTTAATTTTAGCTTAACGGGAGGTTATTTTGCACAAAAACGGCGCTATACAAATCATTCCAATACCATTATTATTATGGGTATGTAATATTTGGATAATTTGTAGAGCGCCGGTTTTATAGAAAATCACCTTTGTGCAAGCACAATATGAACCTAAATAGCCCATGTAATGCCCTCACAACGTCAGCATTGGCAACGTTGGCATAATAGCACATAATACTAAGTGTTGTAGTGTTGTGTGCAGGGTTGCCAATGCATATGCTGTAAAATTCCCACAATAGTTCAAATTCTAAAGAAAACCAAATTATAGTACCTACACTCTCACAATTATTGTAAATATTATTTTTAATATTGTTGGATAATCGAGAAATGTCCAGACCCCCGGATTATCTACCCAAAATACCCAATTCTAGAAAAAAACTTATAAATTCCCGCAATTTAAGGAATTCCCCACGAGTTGGCAACCCAGGATACTAAGTGTTGTAGTGTTGTGTGCAGGGTTGCCAATGCATATGCTGTAAAATTCCCACAATAGTTCAAATTCTAAAGAAAACCAAATTATAGTACCTACACTCTCACAATTATTGTAAATATTATTTTTAATATTGTTGGATAATCGAGAAATGTCCAGACCCCCGGATTATCTACCCAAAATACCCAATTCTAGAAAAAAACTTATAAATTCCCGCAATTTAAGGAATTCCCCACGAGTTGGCAACCCAGGATGTGTTTTGTGTCGGTAGGTAGTCGCACTGTCATACTGGGTGTTTCCAAACTTACAAAGAGACCTTCAATATGTAAATTAATTAGATTTTTTCATTATTTATTTTAGGAAGTATTTAATAATGTTAACTAAACTTGTATAATTTTTTTTTATCATTTACAAATGGGATGAAATATTGAGATAACCGAAATAAAAATAATATTTTTATTAATGTGTCTATCTATGGAATAAATTCTTATAGTTTCTTTTATTATTATTAAAAAGCCCTAATTTATATTTTATTTAGTACACTGAAATTTTCTTATTTTATAAGTAAAAAATAAATATTCTTAATCTTATAAGAAATTAATATGAAATTAGCATAGAGCCAAGTTCAAATTTTGCCGAAGCCGAAAAGTTGACAGTAAAAAAGGTTTACATGGCTAAATGAAAAAAAATCAAAATAACATTATAACAAAAAGGCCAAAGAGAACACATTCTGTATCCATTTAAAATGATCAGAATAGCACTGGTTTAGCAGTAATTTTAGTATTTGCTCCAAATTGAAACAAAAAAACATTTAAAATATTGTTCGTTCGTACAAACCTCGGGGTTAGGCCTGTTATCGAAAGTGGTCGCATCCATTTCATTATTATTTTAAAACTTCCGATTTTATTGTCCGGGTTAAATCTTCCCCATAGGAAAAAATAAACCCTTCCACACACTTTTCCACAAATGATCATCTAGTCAATCAAGCTTATGCAAGTGCATTATATAAGCAAAATAAATACAAAACAATACAAGAACAACACGTCAACTCACCAGAGATCAAATGGGAAAATAATTCACCGACTCCAGATATTTTCATATCAGAGGGTTCGGCTCGGTAGAACTTCTAACAGAGCCTATAAATCCTACTGATCCCTCAACATAAATACTTAAAAAAATTTTCGTTATCCTACATGTATTCAAAATGACCGACTTTTGCATCTTTATAAATAATTTTTTTGATAGATCTAATACGCCTAAATGTTTAATGAGAAAGCTAGGTATAGTGCCAGTAGCCGAAATAACGAATGGTAATATTTTTATAGTCTGAGAACGCCAAATTCTTTTTTATTTCATATCCTAAATCTTTGTATTTTCTTATTTTTTCATTAACAGATTTTTGAATATTACAGGAATTTGGAATAGCGACATCAATGATATAAATTATTTTTTTAATTTTGTCATGTAAAACTATATCAGGTCTATTATGACTAATCGTTCGGTCTGTTAGTAAATTTTTATCATAATATATTTTATAAAATTCGTTTTCTAAAAATGAATTTGGTTCGTATTCATAATATGGTACTATATTACGGCAGTCAATCAAGTTATGTTTATTTACCAAATTTTGGTGAATTATTTTTAAAACTTGATTGTGCCTAAATGTATACTCGGACGGTGCTAATATAGAACATCCCGATATAATATGTTCTATAGTTTCCGGAAAAGCCAAACATTTTCTACACAAATCATTAATTTGATTTGTATCTTTGATAATATGCTTTCTATAATTTTTAGTATTAATGACTCTATCCTGAATGGCAAGCATAAATCCTTCTATTTCTGCGCTCAACTCTCCAATACTAAACCATTTGTTTGACGAAAATTTGTCAACATACGTTTGGTTGAGATAATTGAAGTGTTTTGCGTGTAAAATTTTACTTTTTTTTATTTTTGACCAGGAATCTAATAATTCCTGGTTGGAATTTATAGAAATGTTGGCATTCTCATCGTATAAATTTAAAGGTGTAATATTTCTATCTGCCTTGCAAATTATTTTGTGCATTTCTGAGCTATGAGCTTTCGTATGGAAAAAAGTTCTTAGCATTTCTACCTGATTATGTTTCAAATAAGTTATTTTGACTATACCTCTACCTCCTAAATTTCTAGGTAAATAAACTCGTTCTATAGCTGAATTTGGATGATTGCAATTAAACTTTGTTAGCGTAGTTCTAATTAATCTTTTTAAGTTATCTAAATCTATATTAGACCATTTAATTATGCCAAATGAGTACGTTAATAGAGGTATTGCCCAAGTATTTATTGCTTTTACTAAATTTTTAGCAGATAGATTGCATTTTAAAATTTTCCTGATCCTAGTTTGAAATTTAATCCTTATATCATTTTTTATACTAGTATGGTCTAATCTATTTGATTGTGGGTATCCTAAAAACTTATAAACTTCATCCCTTTTCATACTAGTAATTTGGAAATTTCTAAATATACTCTCGTCCCTATCTACAATTTTGCCTTTCTCTATATGGATCGTTCTACATTTATCTAAACCAAAAGTCATTTTGATATCATCTGAAAAGTTTTTAACTACCTCGATCATTTTCTCTAAATTTTGTTCAGAATTCGAAAATAATTTTATGTCATCCATAAATTAAAAATGCGAAATTGTACTACTCTCCCTTGTATTACCCTTAACTTTTATTCCAAACTTGCTTTTAATTAACATTTTATATTTTTTAATATTTTTATTAATAGCTCTATTAAAAACACAAGGTAAAGAAGTTTATTCACAGTCCTCCTCACTAGGTATTCCTGTTCCGAGGCAGATTGTAAGGTGTTATATCATGATTTTCTAATCTTCAGGTATGTTGATTTCCTCAAAAAAACCTTCATGTTTGATGACTATAACAATAACGATAACAATAACTATACTAAGAATGTTTCATGCAAATGCGAATGGTAGCAGAAGTCGGGGACGCCCGAGGAAGACATGGCACGATCAAGTGAATCAGATACTCGAGTCGGGCCATGTCAAGAGTCAGAATAATAGAAGAGTATGTATAATACGATGTATGAATGTGAATGAGGCTAGGAGCGTGTGCCAAGACCGAGTTGGTTGGCGGTCCGTCCTCTCTGCCTACCCCTGCGAGAAAACGGCGTGATGGTTAGTTAGTTAGTTAAGAATATTTTTTCATATCCATTCACCCTCAAACTTACACAAACTCCATAAATACAAAGTACAGAAAGATATGAGTATTGTAAGAAATAGCAAAGAGTACCTACGTGATGTGCTAACTTTCTACGGACCAAACACATACACAATCTATATCGTATATAGTATGGACCCTCGTGCAGCTCGCTCTAACACTGCGGGGAGGTGAAGTAAAGTTAGTAGATAGGATATAAGAAGCAGTGAGTTATTTTAAAATCAACTTTAATAGAATCATTGTCTGGTATCGACGAATTATAAGTTGTCTGGTATTCATATAAGCGGCGCAAAAGTTGGTTAATCTATACAATATTGAATCCTTATCCCGCACTTTACACGCACGGAATACGTAGGTACCTATATAATAATAACATTTTTTTATTAAAGATAATATTGCAGATACATACCGTATTATTTCTTTTCCCGTCTATTATTATATTACGTCTTGTATTTAGTAATATAATAATAACTAATCCCTTGAAAGGTGAACACCAGATACAATTGAAAAAAAAACTAAAATAGTAACTTATATATTATTCATATTATGGTTTGAGTTTTTTTTGTGTAGGCAAGGATTAAAACATAATTTTTGATTAATTTTTCTTCCTGCGACCGACGAATTTTTACATTTTAAAAACTTATGTATTATTTATGCAGGAATACATAACTTACTTAAATAATATTTCAAGTATTTAAGTTCAATAATAGAGGATAATAATTTTGGGTACCACCTTCGCCCCCTCTTGATTGTGGAGGCCCTTCACGCGATCCGATGTGAAGAACCCAGTATTCCTATTATTATAGCACTCTTTTGAGGGGGGATTGCCTAATACAAAAAAAGATAATGTTGGTAGTTCTTATTCGAAGTATGATAGAGTAAAATATGACCGAAGGAAATAGGGTCGGATTAGCTCAGTTGGTAGAGCATCGCCTGGTCAAGGCGAAGATCCTGGGTTCAAGTCCTAGATGGGACCGTATCTTATCTTGATTTTTTCGTTTGAGTATCGCTTATTTATTTATTAATTTTTTCATGTTCTCCATGAAACGGTTATACACCAATATATCATGGAGAAGATTACATATTAAAAGGTTTACACATGCAGTTTTACTATTTTGTCACATGCGTTATAAGATATTATATTGTCTTCAATAATGAAATATATTGATCCCCTGTCGGGCAGTCAGATCAGGGTCACTTCCAACTTCCCTCCAACCTACAGCAAATCGGAGCGTGTATGGGCAAAACTCCGACCAAACCATAGAGATTTTTTTTATTTATCCAATATAAAGTTTTTTTACATGTGTTTTTCGACATATATCTCACTAGGGTACGCCTGTGTCGAGACAGACGTATTTAGATACTTACATGCATAACTAAATCAAAACCCAAATATACACTTTAAACCATGGAGACAATAGAAAGATAATATAAAGTGTAGGTACAGGGACGACAATATATATTATGGTTTGTATATAAATATATAAATATTATATATATATTTATAAATTTTTTTTAAATTACATTAAAAATATATTTACATTACAAAATATATTTTTGTTCGCAATCTCACCAATGAAGAAACTGGTTTTTGTGCTTAGTGAGAGAGTTACACTAATTATAAGAAAAATATAATTATGTTATGAGTAAGTATAGGTTTATATGATAGGAATAATATATAAAGAGACAAAATCTAAATTCAGTGGAGATGAGTATAGACTGATGATAAATATCAATGAGGGGAAAAAAGGCAATTATTTCTGAAAGAATAACTTCAGATTAAGTATGTTAATATCCTTTCATTTCTTTATTTCAATCGGAAGGTTGTTGAAATACTTGATTCCTAAATATTTATAGTTATTTTGCATTTGTTTGGTATTACATTTTGGAATTTTGATATTGTATTGATATCTTTTAGATAAGTGGATTTCAAATTTTTTGATTATATTATCTTTATAAATTTGGATAATTGCATTTTTCTTGAATATATCTTCTACTTGGGGCACCCCGAAATCTGTAAATGGCGTTTCTGTTGGATACGTGGAGGGTTTCTTGAGGATTACTTTGAGAATTATCTTCTGGACCACTTTGATCGGGGTTAGAATCTTATTGTATGACCCCCCCATCCAATAATTCCGTATTGAATTAGCGACTGGATTAGTGCGTAGTATACTCTTTTTAGGTTATTTCTTTTTAAAATATTTCTTAATCTTATGAATATGTATACACACTTTCTGATACGCTTAACCAATTCACAGATATGTCTTTTTCACTTCATATATTGTTCTATTATCACTCCGAGATATTTAATTTCTGATACTGAGTTCAATATTGAACAGCCTTAAATACATATGTTTTTATTACATTTGTTATTGTGAATAATTATTTTAGTGTTAGGGAGTGTTTGTAGTTTGTTAATTGAGAAATGTATATAGTATGTCTTGTTAGTGTTCAATGAGAGAAGATTTGTATCAAACCATTGTTTCAATGTGTTCATTGTATTATTTTTTGTACTATATTCAGTTCGATCCCATTCACAATGATAGCTGTGTCGTCGGCATAGGATATTATGTTTGCGTTAAGTGGTAGTTTGAAAATATAGTTTAGATAAATTATAAATAGTAAGGGGCCTAGGACTGTGCCTTGCGGTATCCCGAAATTACTTGTTAGTGGTAGACTAAGTGAGTTGTTTATCTTGAATACTTGGCATCGTTCAAATAAATAGCTTTTTATCCATTTTAGAGCTTTATCGTTTATCCCAACACAATTCAATTTTTCAATAAGTTTATCATGAGAAATACTATCGAAAGCTTTTTTAAGATCTATGAAGATTTCGAGACATTTCAAAGATTTGTCTAATGTGTACTGGATTATGTTCGATAATTTGGCAATTGCATCTTGGGTACTTCTATTTTTCATAAATCCATATTGGTTGCCGTGAATTACGTCATTTTTGTCAATAAATTCAGTCAATCTTTTTTTGATAATTTTTTCAAAGATTTTCGCAATGTTTGAGATCAGCGATATTGGACGATAATTTGACACTTCTTCTGGGTTACCAGATTTATGAATTGGAGTGATGATGGTTTGTTTATATACAGTTGGGAATATTCCGCTTTGGAGACTTATGTTGATTAAATGTGTTAAGGGTTTTGAGATATGTTTTTTGATAATTTTTAGTGTTTCGACAGTAATTCCATCGAAACCTGGTGCTGATCTTCCCTTCATGCTTGAAATGATTTGCTCGATTTCCTGTGCTGAAGTAAGGTGAAACATGTTAATTTTGTTTGAGATATTAATGTTAAGGTTCTGTACGTCATTGGACGGTACTTTTTGAATTTGATTTGCAAGGTTTTTGCCTACAAATGCAAAGAAGTTATAAGTTATAAGTTTTTGCAAAGAAGTTATTGAATATGTTAGCGGCATCTAAAGGATTTTCTTTGCATCGTATTTTTATATTGTTATGTGTGATGCTATGAATTTCATTTTTTTAATGTTTTTTCTTGTCTATGATTTCATTTACAACATGCCAGACTTTTTTTGCATCGTTCTCCGTTGCTTCCAATTGCTTTTAGGTGATTCTTTAGTGTTTCATTTGTAGGTTGTCGGATAAATTTTTTGTATAGTGCTTCTTTGTGTCTGATTGATACAATTAATCCAAAAGTTATCCATGGCTTAACCGGTTTAAATTTTGATGATTGTTTTCTGGAATCAATGAATTGTGCAGTACCTACTTACGTGCGTTGATAGTTTTTTTTCAAATAGTTCGAAGCATTTATTCGTGTCATTACAATTGAAGATGTCGTGCCATTTCTCTTTATCTAGATTATGTACTAGGGTATTTATCTTGAGCGTTTTGCGTCGGCCGTTGTCCTTTTCCGGAGTTAGAGTTTGTAATGGTAAACATTTTTTATCGTAATTGTACATAAAAATGCGCCCGAAATATGCACCTGCAGATAATATGTTTTTTATATCTTGAATATTTGTGAACACATGATCTATGCACGAAGGTCGTTGACCTGGGATAATTCTCGTAAATGAATTAATACACGAAATATAATTTAATTCTGCCATCATATTCAGATAATTATCTTTGTCATAGGATGAGTAATCATTTGCGATATTGAGATTAATGTCTCCGACAATGATGGTTTTCTTATTTCTGTTCGCAAGAAGAATGTGTTTTAGTTCATCTACATAGGTTGGTAATATTGAGGCATGGGTTCTATATATAGCGAATATGCTAAAGGTGTACTTTTGGAAACTGATTTCCATATTTAAAATGTTTACATTGTGCATGTGGATTTCTCTGTAAAAAGTCACAACATATTTATTTGAAATAAATATTGCGATTCCGCTGTTTTTATTAATTTGGGTATTTGTTGCATAGTATGTATAACCCGGAATATTATAATTTATATCGCTCGATGAATGCGTCTCTGTTAATATTATGCAGTCTAGTCTGTTAAGTGATTTTATTGTCTATGCTCATTCATTCATTTGACGGCCGGCATAGTCCAGTGGTAACGCATTGGACTGCCATTCCGAAGGTCGCGGGTTCGAACCCGGCGTGCGCAAATAAATTTTATTTGATTAATTTGCGTTATTTCACAATTAATTAATTAAAATAATATATAGTATATTTGCGGCACGTTCCAGAGTGGAAGATACTACCAGTATCGCCCTGGTGTAAGACCACCATTCAGAATTGAAACGTTGCTCCAAATAGCTTTAGCCGTGTTTAGTGACTAGATCTGAATAGCCAGGTACTTCCCCACCTTCCTCTTTCCCTTCCCCACTTACCTTCAGCCTCACAACATCCCCCAATTGGGGATGCCATAGTCTCACTGGCTCCAGACGGGAGCAGTTGGGACTCTTGTGAGGTATTCACTATAAAAAAAATATGAAATATGGCTAGGCTAACTTCGGAATTTATCGCTAATATGTTGTTTTTTTCGTTCACCGATGTATATATTCTTTCGTCTATTGATATGGTTTTATCTATAGCATTTACCACAAAGTCATCCATATCGAAGAAATAGTAATATTGAAATTCATGATGATCTTGATTTCTTTTATGAGTTTGAAATCATCCTTTCGGAAATTTTTCTAGCCCCTAATTTTGCTGAGTTATGCCTTAGACAATTTCATCCTCTCACAAATTTGATTTTAATCTTTTTACAATCATTATTGGTTTTCTCTTTTTTGTTTCTTCAGCGTTTATGTCTTCGCCGAATGTTTCATTTATTTTTGAGGCCAATTTTTGTACGTCTTCTTTTTTTGCACATGAGATTATGATTTTTTGATCACCAATTTTTTTAAATTCAGTTACACCAACTTTCATTTTGGTTACATCTATGTTTTTTTCGATTCTTTTTCACATTTCTTCAGCCTTGAAGTTTTTAGTCGTTGATATTATGATAGCGTGCTTTTGTGGAATTTGTTTCTCGATTTTGTTAATTGTTGCTGTGGCTTGCGCATATATTTTTAAATTTTTTACCATGAAACTCTCTAATTTCTCATTATAGTGCTCATTGTTTGTTATAATTTGTTCTTGTAGACTAATAATTTTTTTTGTCGAAAACTATTTTCTATTATAATTTGTTCTTCTAGTTTCTTTAGATTGTTTTCCAAAGTCAGTTTTATTCTTGAATCTTTAACAGATGTGATCTTTGCGATATCGCTCTTAATATCTTCGATAATGTCATCCATGTTCTTTTATAATACGATCGCCCGTCCGGGCGAGGTACTTTGCGAGGTAGGAATGTAGTACAATACTCGATACGATACACTAAACGAATACTGCGTACGACCGCACTCTTGTAGCACTGAAATGCAACTGATATTATAAATGAATATGGAAAAAAAAATAAATGCATCTAGTTGGAGTAAATACTTGCAAAGGGGCTTTTATAAAATTATTGATTCTATTATTTTATTTTGTATGTGAATTGTTGTTATTGTTTACGAGTAATTTGGTTTACAGATGTTTGCGATAGTGGGACGCCCAATACTTGTTATCCAATTCTTTATTTCATGTTTGAATTTGGTCATTGGCTGTGTTTGTCTAATCGTGGCTGGTAGTGTATTGTATAGTTTGCAAGCTATGTAATGTCTTTGCCCAAAGGTGGTTTTAGCAAAAGGAGTTTGGAGAAATTCTTTGTTTTTTGGCTAGTATTGTGTTATTATGCTCGAGTATTGTATATCGTTTGAGTTGGTTTGTATTGTGTTTTGCTGTTTTGGTGTAAATTAATAAAGATGGATCTTGCAAAGAGCTGTTTTATGTCCATAACGTTGATAGTATTGAAGATAGTATCAGTGCTGGTAGAAAGAGGAATTTGAGAATTATTTTTATGATTAATTTATGTGCTTTAATAATGGGGTCGAGGGCACTAGAAGAAGTATTACCCCAAGCTAAAATTCCGTATTCTAAGTGTAATTGGCATAGTGAGAAATACACTGATTTTAAAAGTTTGAGGTCAAGGAAATTACGTGTTAGTTTGAAAAAGTAAATAGATATACGAATTTTGTTTGTAATATTAAAGATATGTTGTTTCCAATTTAGGCGTGTGTCAAAGGTTAGTCCTAGATATTTGATATTTATTGCTTGTTCTAGGCATGGCAGTCACAATTCCGGTCAAGGGGAGAATTTTTGCAAACGTGTATTTTTAGAGTTAGATTTGAATTATTGTTATTGGTGAGACTAAACAGAAAATGTTTTTTGTTTTAGGTACATTCAGAGTTAGTGAATTAGAGCCGAGCCACTGTTTTACCTTTTGAATTCCTTCCTCCGCTTTGGCGTATACGGAAGCCAGTCTTTCGATTGGAATAGTAAAACTGTGTCATCCGCGAAACTGAAAATAGTGGCATCGATATCTAGGTTACATAACTCATTTATATATATCAGGAAGATGGTTGGACCTCAAACACTGCCTCGTGGGACACCGTAACTAATTGGCAGATTATGACTCTTTGTTGTTATGATTTTAACGCATTGATCTGCCAGATAAGAAGCTAGAGAGAAGGTCTAATTTCTTATTTCTAATACCTATATTGAACATTTTTCGTTCTAATTTTATGTGTGAGATTGTATCAAACGCTTTGCAAAGGTCGAGGAATACCGACAGACATTTCGAGCCCTTATCCAGGTGGCCAGAGATATAGTCAGTAATCGTGGCTATGGCATCGTTAGTGCTTTTGTGTCTTCTGAAACTAAATTGACGAGGCGATATTAGTTTCTTGCTTTCAAAGTATTCAATCAGACTAATATTAACGATCTTAAACACTTTCGAAAGGGAACTAAGCAAAGTAATAAGACCTTGTTTTAGAATAGTGGGGAAAAGGCCTTGGCGGATGCTAATATTAAGAAGATGAGTTAGTGGTTGAATTATAGAATTGTAGAATTATATCGGGGGCAATTTGTTTTTAGAACAGTATTGGATATTTCATCTATGCCGGAAGATGAGGAATTTTCGAGAGACTTTATTGCTATCAAACTTCATTTTCTGTAACTGTTTTAAGAACGAGGCGTGTTGCTAGGGCCAAGTGTATGATTATTTGTTTTAATTTTATTTGCTAGTTCTAAGCCTATATTTTCAAAATATTGATTTTCAATTGTGTTAGGTTTCGATGTAAAGTCTACAGTGTTATCATTGATTTTGAGAGAGTTTAAGACGTCGGTGGCTTTGTATGATTTGGTAGCTTCCTTGAGGACTTTCCATATTTTTTAAGGTCTTTTTTGCATTCGGAGATTTTTTAATTGTAGTATAAATTTTTGGCTTTCCTAATGACTTGTGTGCAAATATTTCTGTATCTTTTGTAGAAATTGTGGAGTGTGATATCGTATGGATTCGTGGCACATTTTTGTGTATGGAGTTGCGTTTCCGAATGCAGTTGATAATAGTATGGTTTATCCATGGTTTAAGAGGTTTGATCGCTCTAGGAGTGTTTATGGTGATGATTTGGTGTTCTGATTAAGGCTGTCTTGTAGGTAGGTAGAGAAGTAATTCCAGGCATCCTCTGTGTTTTTTATATTGTGCAGTATGTCCCAGGATTTGGAGTTAATCGTTTTGTTGAGGTTGTCATAGTCAATTGTTTTCTTTGTTATTGCAGTTGGTGATTGATTTTTTTCGTTATATTTGGAACCCATTGTGAAGGAAGTGGCGTAGTGATCTGTAATTGATGACGTATGAATTTCAGAGGTGTGTCGGTTGGTCGATTTTAGCATAATATGGTCGATGCAGGAGGAGGAGTATTGCGTGCATCGTGTTGGTGAATTTATTGTGCTTACCATTCTATGAAACATTACAGTATTTAGGTAGTCTTGGCACTGGGGATGTTCGCTGTTTTTTAGAATGTTGATGTTGAGGTCTCCAATTTAAAATAGGTTCTTTATTTTGTTTAGCTCAGTGAGACAGTAATTTAAGTCTTGCAAAAATGGGGAGATACAATTAGTGTTGCTATGTCTCATAAAAATCTCAGAGATTCGTGTTCCACTTGAGCACAGGGAGTGTGTGCGGAGAGGAAGCTTGGTAAGTTCCGTCATTTACCGGCGGTTGCCAAGGGAACGCAATATAGCAGGGGTGCACAGACATTTCAAGAGTAGGGCCGCGTACGAAGTCGTTAAAGTTCTATTGTTCAGCATAGTTATTACAGTAACATTTATTGCAATATTTACCTATTTTCATATGAACTTTTATTTGCAAAACATTCAATTCGAAAGAATTCGCCGAGTCCCGAGGAAAGATCTGACGAGTCACGAGGCTTGTCGAATGAAGCTTGATTCTGTGCAAGAGCGTCGTCCCGTCTAGCTGCGCAAGAGTCGGATTTACCCCCCTAAGCGTGCCAAAAGATTTTTCACATCAATAAAAATAAATATAAATTGTTGGTGAAATAGTGATTTTTTTTGTTTTTAGAAACTTTACCATGCTATTCAAGTTGTGTGAGAAAGGAAAAAAGATAACATTTATTTTAGAGTCATTCCTGAAATCAAAAGGGTTCAATTACCTTGCGATGTTTATGTGGCTAATATTATCATTATTAAAAAATTATCAAGTTCCCAAAAGAAATCAGCTCATAGTATGATTGTTGCACTGTTGTACTCCTAAATGCTGGTCCTGGTTCGGTCAAAAATAAGTTGATAAACATTTATTATTTTTGAGCTAGGTTAATATTCGTATGTGAACCACCCTATAACAAGTCTTTATATAACATTGTCTGTGATCAGTCGGATGTTAAATGAGAAGCCTGTATTATATTCACCCACTTTTAATAATATTAACAAACACCTAAGAAAAAATTACGAAAAAAAATCTAAGTACTTTCTTTTTTTGTTTTGTATTTTATTTTATTTGTTACACATTTATTGTTCTTCTTTCGGGTGGTGGGGTGCCAGAGTGGGGGGGGGGGGACATCTAGGATTGCGAGCATTTCTAAAAAAATCCTTACCCTGTGCATATATATAAATATATATGTTATGAATCCTTTTGATGTCGTTGTAAAATGAAGAATTATAACAAAGCGCAGTTTATCTTTATCTCAACTTCGATGCACATTCATTCTGCACCTATAGGTATACCACAGAGAGCACTAAACTCAATACTGATAGTTTGTAGAAATATCACGGGCTATCCCATTATATTTTCAATAACATTCGTAGGGCAACTTAAAAAATATATATTTTTGGAGTAGAGCGCTAATTTTTTATCATTATTAATTTATATGTGTAAAACGGACTCCCGCGGGCTAGCTGAAAGTACCTATCTACACGTACCTACATATCCGGTGGCGCGATATGGTCAGAAGTTCGTGCTTACCAAGTTCGGGATCTAGGAGGTATTGGAGATATACGGCTACGCTGTGGATATTTTTACCAAATTAAACAAATAATAATATTATATTACCATAATTACCTAGGTGCATATCTCATGGTCCGATTGTTTCATGATTTAGATTATATATTTTACGACAATCTGTAGGAATGTAGTTATGACACGAACGTTTACTAGTACCAGGCACGGGGAGGGGGAGGAGATGAGAAATATTAAGGTAAAGAAGTACCTGACTTTTCAGATCTGGTCACCAAGAACAATCTTCTACTCTGCAAAGTTGGAAAAATACCATAAAGACACATTTTTTCGAAAAGGCTACCAATTTCTCCGGTGTGGAGCTAATGTAGAAAAGAGTTAATTTGTTCGCATTTCGCTCACATGGTCTCATATATGAATCAACAAAAAGTGAGGTGGCAGTAATTTTCACAATACATTTGTCTATTAAAATAATATTTTTATTCGTAATCACCCAGGCTTAGTGTGTTCAATTCCTCGGCTGGCTAAGTCCTCCATCACAAACATTTTCCGCTTACTGTGATGATAGTGGGATATTTTCAAAGAGTGTCGGATTATTCGTCACTTGGGAATGTTTGTATCTATTTAAAAAAAAAATAGTTCAGTGTGACGAAAAACCGTAAGATGAGCCATTTTAAAAACTTTAAAAGTTTTATTTCAAAATTTTAATATTTAATTAATTATATGTTTATGTGCGCCACACTGTTGCACAAATCGTTACTGCGCCCACTGTTTGTTGTCGCAGTGCCTTCTGGTCTGAAAAATAATTGAAAAGATCTTTGTCCCTGTGCAGAAAACAATCTTTAGAGCACAAGCGTCAAGTATGTGTGCAGTCCTTGATTTACCGGTATTACAATGTAAGATGCTCTGAAGAACCAGCATCATTGATCCCTTCGGCACCTTCTCGTTTTATTCTACGACTGGTTCTTGAGTTCAACAGCTCGGCTGTGAAGCGATTTGCCGGCCTCTGTGTTTCCTCCCTCCTACAGCATGGGTCTCTTTCAGTGTTCAGAGCCAAGTTCACTCCTTCCTCTCCTCAAAAAGAACTTCCACACAGCATCCCCAAAGATGTCATAGGTCATGTGAGAAAATGTTTTCCACCGGACCTCCTGTGTGGTGTTAATGTTAAAAATTGTAATTTGTACCCGCGACCACCGAATTCATAGCCAGGATCGTTATCTGTAGAAACTGTTAACAGTCATTTTTGTATTTTCTGTTTCGTTCGGGCTTTAAAAATAGAAATTTATTTAAAAATTTTGCCGCAAAAGAAGACCAAATGATTGTTTTTTTTTTTATTTCAAAATACTTGTGAATCGTTAGGTTTATATTCCTTATTAGCAAATAAGTGATTTATTTTTTTATAGAAAAAATGCCTTGCGTTTGTATTTATGGACTAATAATGAGTTTTGATAGAACCATAATTGAAGATGGGTAATAAAAACAATAACAAATATCCAAATGTAAGCAAGCTCAGAAAAAAAATCAGGAAAAGTGGGCCCGCGTTATAGGTGTGTTATCCAATTTTTATTTTTGTTTTGTTTTTAATAACTAGTTGTTTTAATTAAAATATGAAATTTTGCTGACCACATTTATTTAAATATCGTTGTTTCGCCCGCACTACGCATATCATTTTTTTTTTAATTTTACAAAAAAAAGTAGGTACAAATCGTACACAAAGTACATAATAAGTAATAAGGTTTACAATTACAATAACTACAATGTGTACATTATATTATGGATTTTACGCAGAATGAAGAGAAGTAGGAAAAAAAATTGTCTGTAAAATGTACTAGTAGCAGCTATAATATGTAGCGCCCTTCGTGGCAGCCGGACGCGTTCTCGCGTCCTCCAACCGCTTTGTGTTTTTTTTTAGTATTTTAAAGGGAAATGAGGCAACATCCATTTGAAATTATTTTTAAAATCAGTCGATCAACATTTTAAATTAACTTAACAATTAGTAATCAGAACTTTATAGTAATGTGATTAGAGTGCAGCGTGTTAAAAATGAATAATCGAAAACAAGCTAAAAAATATTTGAAACTCGCTGAAGTTGAACTTGGGACGAGGATCGGTAACTGTAGGTATGCCCGATGATTTGAACGGAATTCTTGGAAACTCTGAAGGCCCTAACAAGTGCCCAGGGTAATTTATTATCTCGACCGTCGCCTTTTTTGCGGGCACAATGCACCACTAACACAATCACCAGGAACAAGATTACATGGAGATGAATGATGGACTTGCCGAACGTCACAGCGGTGCTGCCAAGGTCTGTTATCTATGTGAGGATACTGTGTCAGCGCTTAATTAGCAGCAGACACATACCTGGACGGATGACGAACCTCGTGCTGGTTGATGGACGCGGTGGACTCTTTCGCTGCAGCAGCTGGTCCAGTTTCTTCATCACCTAGGATTCTTGCTGCAGAGTCTCCATCTTCTATCTTCGTGTCACTTGTTTCTGTACTTCATCACCTGTTCCTGCACTTCATTTTATTTAACTTAATTTCACTTTATTTTCGTAATATTTATATTTTTTGTAACACCTGCATCAACTGATAAGCGCCCCTGAGGTGATATCTCACAAAAGCGGCGCTATACAAATTGTCCAATAAATAAAAATAAAATATGGTGACCGGATAAATCATCAAAATAATAATTCATCACATCTTTAAAAAGTTATATAAAGTCATGGAAAGTGATGAAACAATAACTTTATTAACTGGGTTAAGTAGGTTAGGTTAGGTTATGTTTAAATTTTATTTTTTTCATCGTTTTTAATGACTTTATATCACTTTTTAAAGGTGTGTTGAATAGAGTCACTGTGTTGGGTTATCATGGAACCATATTAGTTTTCTAATCTTTTTTACAACTTGACATATTTGGTCTTTCCATTTCAGATTTTTATCTATAATTATTCCTATTGTGTTTGTTTTTTTGTTTTTTTTTTTATAACACCATACACTTTACAAATATAAGGTAAAAAAAGTCCCGATAAACTGCTTTTTAGCAGTTTGTCTAACAGGTTCTTTCATTATAAATCTTATTATAGTGAGTTTACAGTTACATTTTAAAATTATATGTATAAAACGAAAACTTAAAATTTTTACAGAAATACAGCAAAAGAAAAATTATGAAAAACATAAATAACAATTTTAAAAGTCTTTAGAATAATATATCATTGTAAGCTAACACAGATGAATTCTTTCAGTAATCCAAGTCTTCAGTAAGTTCACCAATTGTTTGTTTTAGGCACAGTTTTTAATTTCAGCAGTTAACATATCAAAACAACTGGGAATCTTATAGTTTAACGTTCTTTGTTCATATTTATTTGTGTGCTTGGGTACAATAAGACCTTCATTAAAGTTAAAACGAGTATTATGATTGTGTTCTAGCCTGTTTATATAAGGGGTTATTTATGTGCTGAAATATAATTTTGTACCACAGAATTGCTCTCACTGAAAGAATTTTGAGACTCTGATAGAAGTATGGAATATTATGCCTTTCTTTGTATAAATCTTTTTCAGCTAATAATTGAATCAATTAATTTTGCACGGATTGAACATGGTCGATATTAGTTTTACAGGAATTTTTTTTTAATACTGAGCAGTTTGTGATACAATAATTTTAATCGTGTGTTTTGGAATTGTCATGTATGAGATAATGTCAAAATGTTTAGAGGTGTCTTTTTAACGTATTGCAAATGAAATGACAAATGTTTTCTCGCTATTTAGTGATAGTAAATTAATGTCGAAGAAATTCTGTCTTCAGTGTTTATGTCTTCTGTGGCTTTTAGCGTGACTTTTTCCCAAGTCTTTTCCTTTATTATTAGTACTGTATCGTCGGCATATGAAGTAATTTGTCTATGTAATGGTTGAAAGAAAATATCGTTAACGTATATGGTAAAAAGAATTGGTCCAAGCACCGTAACTTGCGGGATTTCAAAGTCTGATATTTCTTTATCACCATTAACTTGATTAATTTTTACGACTTGCGTACGATTTTTTAAATAGTTAGTAATACCTTTAATCGCGTTGTCTTTTATATTACCTATATTTTCCGATTTTCTCAGTAGAATTTCATGGGATATGCTATCAAAAGCTTTTCTGAGATCAATAAAAATACCTGCACATTTTTCGCTCTTATCTAATGATTCGTAAATGTGTGAAGTTACATACATTAGCAATAGCATCTTGTGTGCTGAGTGATTTTATAAAACCAAATTGGTTTTTGTGTATGATTTTATTGTTTCAGGGAAATTGACCAACTGTTTTTTCACGATTTTTTCAAAAATCTCTCCTATGTTTGAGATTAGACAGATAGGGCGTTAATTAGTTATTTGCTGTGGATCTCCAGCTTTATAAATAGGTGAAATTATTGTGTTCTTGTAGTTAGTTGGAAAAATTCCTTTTATCAAACATAAGTTTATCAAATGAGTAATGGGTTTTATCAATTGAATTTTCATGCATTTTAGAATATGTACCGTAATATTATCGAATCCGGGAGATGAACCTCCTTTAAGGCATTCTATTATTTTTAATATTTCACATTCAGACGTTGTTTCAAACTTTGACATTTTTTTTGATTCTGTTAATGTACAATTACGTGCTTTTTTGGGTTAATAGGTTTATTCATATTTTTTGCTACATTTCATTCTATTATTTTTAATATTTCACATTCAGACGTTGTTTCAAACTTTGACATTTTTTTTGATTCTGTTAATGTACAATTACGTGCTTTTTTGGGTTAATAGGTTTATTCATATTTTTTGCTACATTTTTTCCAACATTGACAAAAAAACAATTAAATATGTTTGCACATTGCTTAGGCTGAATGTTAGCATCTATGATTTTGTTTTCATGTTCAATGTACTTTATGTTTTGTGTTGTTTTAGTATTTTCCATGGCTAAATTAACTGTTTTCCTTATATGTTTATTGTTATTGTCTGCAGATAGTATTTTCGTTTATACATAGCCCTCTTTACTTTTTTAATACAGGTTGTTAATTCATTTTTAAAATTTTTGTAAAAAATGTTTGCTTTTTTATCTAGGGGATTTTTAACGTTTTTTTATAAAGTTTTTCTTTGTTTCTGATTGATATTATAAGTCCATGGGTTATCCAAGGTTTTAAATATCTAAGTTTTGATTTTATTTGAAATGTAGTTTCAATAGTCTATTTTGTTATGTGCTGTGACAATATATTTTCAAATTTGTTTGAGCAGGTTTCGGTATCATCACTATCTAACACATTGCTCATTTTTTAGTTTTTCGGATAAAATAGTCATATTTATGGTGGATTTTTTGGTTACTAAGTTATGTTTTTTTGGTTTAGTTTTTTATCATAAAATATAATGCATGCATGGTGATCAGTTATTTCGGTTTTCCAAATAATCGACTTCACTTTGTGCAGATCTTTGCTATTTATATTAGTCCAGATATGGTCTAAACAAGATGGAGTGTGACCTTTTATTTCTCTTGTATTTTTGTTTAAACATCATAGAAGTTATGTTCAGTCATACAATTAATATATTCATTCTTGTTATTATTTATGACGTTTTCATTAATATTAAGATTAAAATCTCCTGCAATAAAGAATTTATTATTTTTTATACTTCAACAGTATGTGTTTAAAATCATTAATAAACGAAATAATGTTCGAACCGTGTTTATTTATTTATTTTATTAATCTTAAGTTAGCTCACATCTTCGTGTGTGCTAATAGTTTTATAAACATATAAACATGTAGATTGTTCGGCAAACATAATCTTTCTTTAAATATTTCAATAGTCACAAAAAAAGAAACATTAATAATTGAGATAGACATATTTTCTTAATTTATTTTTGAACTTATTAATATTTTCTATTGTGTTCTATAAACAGCAATCATATGGTACTTTGCTTTGTCGAGTTTGAATTGTATTTAGATACAGTTTACTAAATGTATAAGATGTTCAGTTATTTTGACAATACTAAATTTATTGTGTATAAATATTACGAGTCTACTGTTTTTATTGATGTCTATTTTGGTTGAAGCATAATTGTATTCTGGTAAGTAAATAGAGGGTGACTCAGCGTTAGTATATGTTTCGGATAAAACTATAAGGTCTTGTTTTTTATTTAAATTGTTTAATTTTTAAAATTAATTTATCCCGATTTTTTCCCACACTCCGTATATTGATGTGAAAAATTAAGATATCATTTAGATTCTTGAATATAAGTTCGTTACATGAATCAGTGGACACACATTCATATTTTTGAATTTTAAAATTATTTTCAATCTATAAATTCATTCATTTGAAATAATTAAGGTTTTTCTAAAGTAACGTTTCTGAAATCATCCATAAAAGTTTCATTAGATCCGTGTATTCGATTAGTCACCATAATAAGAATTATTTTATTTACATTTAACTTACTATTTAAGCAATTAGCTCGCTGTAAAAGTACTTCTTTCGCTGTGATATTTGAATAATAATATTTCACAGTTACAACAATATCGTTATTTCTATTTATCGCATAAGATGTATGATTATAATTCGGTATACAAATAGCACTCGCTGGCTAGTATTGAAATATTGTTGCCTAAATGCGATTTATGTGTGGGTAGGTGATAAGTGGGTGACTCATGATTTGTAAATGTCTCTGTTAACACTATACAGTCCGGCTGAATTTTTAAAAAGTTGATGTTAATAATAAATTCATCTAAATTTCATCGAATATTTTGGTGAAATATAAATAGACCGTTAAAATTTCTGGGGACAAGATCAGTACATGTTTCAGTTCTTGCACATTCGTATTCATGGATTTTATAACTGTTTTCTATTTGGTTAGATATGAAAACACCCATTTAAAAATAATTGAGATGAGTTGTTAGATTTTGGCTAATATGAATTATTCTGTATCGTATCTAATAGATTTTTTGTTTAGCAATTTTTGACATGTAATTTCTAAACTTACATGCTGTACTATTTGGTAGGTGATCGGTTGGGTAATTTTGTTGTTTATTTTTATTAGAATCCCAGCAGTTGGCATATTTGGGGGGATTGTCCAGAGATTTACATTCCCGGTATTGGTGGTCTTCGGCGCAGTGCATACATCTTGGATTCTTTGTTTTATTTAGACATTTATGTGCAGTAAGTCCAAATGTTAAACAGTGGTAACATTGTGATAAAGGGTTGCAGTCTTCGACGTATATTATGACACGATTTTTTTTGTTCTCAGTGATGGCCTTCACCTGAAATGTTTCTTTATTTTGTTCTGCCATTATTTTGATGTCTTCATTTTGGCAAATTAAGTCTGCTAGGAATTCTTCTTTAGTATAATTCGTTTCAATGCCTTTAAATATTACACATGTTTTTTCCAGGGTATTTCTTCTGTCTTTATGTCCTTTTTGGAAATTTTGTTGATTTCATTTTTCAGTATGGTTGCATCTTCTTTTTTAGGGCAAGTTATAATTAACCGATTGTTGGTTATTTTTTTCATACTGCTTACTCCGATACCTAGAGCAAATATTTTTATTTTATTCTGTATAGTTTTCTTGAGTTGATCTTGATTTTGGTTAGTACTTAAAGGTGTTATTATTATAGGGAAGTTTTTTTCAACATTCTCAGTTTCTTGGTAATTGGATTTTAAAGCTGACGCATATGTCCCTCATTCATTTTTTTATTATTTTCAGCATTTCTTTCATCATTTTATTTTGTTCCTTTAGTTTAGCAAGATCTATCGCCATATGCGAAATGTTTTCCATGATAGAGTTTATTTTTTTAGAGATTTCAGTTTAAGTTTCCTTCGTGATGTCATTTCAGCTATTTCGTTTTTGGCTTTATGGATATAATCGTGTGGATCGACTTCTTCTTCCATCGTGACGGTATTACTGTTTTGTTCCGGATCTCAACGTGTCAATGCAGCTAGTATGCAGTCACTCACGTCTGCTTCTTCTTCCAACGTGACGGTATTACTGTTTTGTTCCGGGTCTCAACGTGTCAATGCAGCTAGTATGCAGTCACTCACGTCTGCTTCTTCTTCCAACGTGACGGTATTACTGTTTTGTTCCGGATCTCAACGTGTCAATGCAGCTAGTATGCAGTCACTCACGTCTGCTTCTTCTTCCAACGTGACGGTATTACTGTTTTGTTCCGGGTCTCAACGTGTCAATGCAGCTAGTATGCAGTCACTCACGTCTGCTTCTTCTTCCAACGTGACGGTATTACTGTTTTGTTCCGGGTCTCAACGTGTCAATGCAGCTAGTATGCAGTCACTCACGTCTGCTTCTTCTTCCAACGTGACGGTATTACTGTTTTGTTCCGGGTCTCAACGTGTCAATGCAGCTAGTATGCAGTCACTCACGTCTGCTTCTTCTTCCATCGTGACGGTATTACTGTTTTGTTCCGGGTCTCAACGTGTCAATGCAGCTAGTATGCAGTCACTCACGTCTGCTTCTTCTTCCAACGTGACGGTATTACTGTTTTGTTCCGGGTCTCAACGTGTCAATGCAGCTAGTATGCAGTCACTCACGTCTGCTTCTTCTTCCAACGTGACGGTATTACTGTTTTGTTCCGGGTCTCAACGTGTCAATGCAGCTAGTATGCAGTCACTCACGTCTGCTTCTTCTTCCAACGTGACGGTATTACTGTTTTGTTCCGGGTCTCAACGTGTCAATGCAGCTAGTATGCAGTCACTCACGTCTGCTTCTTCTTCCAACGTGACGGTATTACTGTTTTGTTCCGGGTCTCAACGTGTCAATGCAGCTAGTATGCAGTCACTCACGTCTGCTTCTTCTTCCAACGTGACGGTATTACTGTTTTGTTCCGGGTCTCAACGTGTCAATGCAGCTAGTATGCAGTCACTCACGTCTGCTTCTTCTTCCAACGTGACGGTATTACTGTTTTGTTCCGGGTCTCAACGTGTCAATGCAGCTAGTATGCAGTCACTCACGTCTGCTTCTTCTTCCAACGTGACGGTATTACTGTTTTGTTCCGGGTCTCAACGTGTCAATGCAGCTAGTATGCAGTCACTCACGTCTGCTTCTTCTTCCAACGTGACGGTATTACTGTTTTGTTCCGGGTCTCAACGTGTCAATGCAGCTAGTATGCAGTCACTCACGTCTGCTTCTTCTTCCAACGTTTTGGTATTACTGTTTTGTTCCGGGTCTCAACGTGTCAATGCAGCTAGTATGCAGTCACTCACGTCTGCTTCTTCTTCCAACGTGACGGTATTACTGTTTTGTTCCGGGTCTCAACGTGTCAATGCAGCTAGTATGCAGTCACTCACGTCTGCTTCTTCTTCCAACGTGACGGTATTACTGTTTTGTTCCGGGTATCAACGTGTCAATGCAGCTAGTATGCAGTCACTCACGTCTGCTTCTTCTTCCAACGTGACGGTATTACTGTTTTGTTCCGGGTCTCAACGTGTCAATGCAGCTAGTATGCAGTCACTCACGTCTGCTTCTTCTTCCAACGTGACGGTATTACTGTTTTGTTCCGGGTCTCAACGTGTCAATGCAGCTAGTATGCAGTCACTCACGTCTGCTTCTTCTTCCAACGTGACGGTATTACTGTTTTGTTCCGGGTCTCAACGTGTCAATGCAGCTAGTATGCAGTCACTCACGTCTGCTTCTTCTTCCAACGTGACGGTATTACTGTTTTGTTCCGGGTCTCAACGTGTCAATGCAGCTAGTATGCAGTCACTCACGTCTGCTTCTTCTTCCAACGTGACGGTATTACTGTTTTGTTCCGGGTCTCAACGTGTCAATGCAGCTAGTATGCAGTCGCTCACGTCTGCTTCTTCTTCCAACGTGACGGTATTACTGTTTTGTTCCGGGTCTCAACGTGTCAATGCAGCTAGTATGCAGTCACTCACGTCTGCTTCTTCTTCCAACGTGACGGTATTACTGTTTTGTTCCGGGTCTCAACGTGTCAATGCAGCTAGTATGCAGTCACTCACGTCTGCTTCTTCTTCCAACGTGACGGTATTACTGTTTTGTTCCGGGTCTCAACGTGTCAATGCAGCTAGTATGCAGTCACTCACGTCTGCTTCTTCTTCCAACGTGACGGTATTACTGTTTTGTTCCGGGTCTCAACGTGTCAATGCAGCTAGTATGCAGTCACTCACGTGTGCTTCTTCTTCCAACGTGACGGTATTACTGTTTTGTTCCGGGTCTCAACGTGTCAATGCAGCTAGTATGCAGTCACTCACGTCTGCTTCTTCTTCCAACGTGACGGTATTACTGTTTTGTTCCGGGTCTCAACGTGTCAATGCAGCTAGTATGCAGTCACTCACGTCTGCTTCTTCTTCCAACGTGACGGTATTACTGTTTTGTTCCGGGTCTCAACGTGTCAATGCAGCTAGTATGCAGTCACTCACGTCTGCTTCTTCTTCCAACGTGACGGTATTACTGTTTTGTTCCGGGTCTCAACGTGTCAATGCAGCTAGTATGCAGTCACTCACGTCTGCTGAAGTTCTACTGAACTGGTTTCTGTATTTTTTTCACAAAATTGCACTGTAATTCACGAAAAACCAAACCTAGTCGTGTAATTATTTTTCCTAAACTTGTACGCATTTTTACGACTTTATCTCTTTATCTATTAGGTATAGAAGAAAAACTGTAAATTAAAAAGTTTTAGTAAATTTTATGTTCCACTAAATTTGTTAAGCTACTTTTGCCGAAATTTGATTTGGAATTAAGGTATTTAAGAAGAGACGTGAGCACAAATGTGCCAAGGTCGATAACTTGCATTTTAAGACAGGGGTCTAGTTTATACAATATATATTCTTCTTCATATATTTTTGCATTTTTCATATATCTATTGTAAAAAAATATCCTGGAATAAAAATTATTATTATTATTATAAAGAAATTGAGAGCAAAACAGATTTTGCTCTAATCGGAACAATAGTTTTTTTTGTTCTATGTGATTCTCCAGATCCACTGGTTTCCCGCTTATACTGCGAATTTTCCGGACACCGTGTACACGGTTCATTTAAAAGTGTATGTTAATTTATATTTTGTATTTAAAAATAGTATATATATATATATGGTCGTTTAAAAAATAAATGTTTTAAACGACCTTTTCTTCCTTTTAAAGGTCTTTTACATGCAACACAGTACATCTTTTTATGAAAAGTTACAATTAAAATAGAATATAATTGTTGTAGGCTGTATTTAATATGTTTTGTAAATAATAATAACAATAATATTTGGATGATTTTTATAGCACCGTTTTTGTGCAAAATCACCTCAAAGGTGAAACACGTAAAAATGTTATGTAACGTTTTTACATGTAAAAATTATATATATCTTCTTAAAAATAAAAATATTAAATAATAAAAAAAAATATGGGTCAGCGGATAAGTTGGCATCGAGTCAGGGTTTCACCCAGGCGTCGTGAATTCAATTCCTCGGCTGGCCAAGACCTCCAACATGATACACGCTACATTTTCCGCTTCTTTCGGGGGTAGAATTTCAAATATTGTCAGGTTATTCCTATTTGGTGTTCGTCTTTATTTACAATTAAACATTAATAAATAAAATTATAACAGTTGTTATAATTCAGAGAAATTTCCATTTAAATGATTACTCAAAAATATACAAAACATAATATATCCGAAGATAAAATAACGAAGAGCTATTATGAGATTGACCTACAGTAAAACAAAAAAAATGAAACGCCAATTGCGGCTGTTTCATTCCTTTCCCTAATTCGTGGTTCGGCTTGACAACATTTTCCCTGTTTATATGCACCTTTTTACCATGCATTGTAAAATATAATAAATTATGGTATTCCATAATAAAATAAAATATGAAAAATTAAAAAAAAAATGTTTGATATTATATTTATCAGTAATCCTTGTTTAGAAATTATACTAATAAGTAAGTTGGAGGATTATCGGCAGTTGAAAGCTGGCGCGTTCTAGACCGCTGTTGTCACAAAACCACCTGTAGTAAGCGTCCACCAGTAAAAATATGAGCAAGCAAGTCTTCGACAGGAGATCCGGCCGGGCGCTTTTTACTTATTATTGCAGTGACTACTCTATTATTTTTTAAGTATTTTTTCCCCGTGCAGACTAGACAAAATATGAACGATACAAGTTGCTTGATATATAGCAACAACGGAAGTACTTACTAGGAAAAATATACGTGATATCGGAAAATACAACTCATATTCGCAAACCTATCTCGTTAAAATCAAGCCAAAGAATATATTTACTGAGGCCAGTGGCAACCCTGAACGCGCCAAAATATAACACCTTTACGGGAGTATAGTAGAAGCAATACGAAACAGTGCCACTTCTAAATTTAGAATTTTTACTACCCATAAACATAAGCAAGTATGTGGTTGGAATGAATTTGTAGGGAATAAATATGAAGAATATAGATAAGCGGTGCACACCTGGATCGCGAACGGGAGACCGCACGAAGGTCCCATCGCAGAGGATGGAAAAACAAAGCGTGCTGCCTTCAAAACAGCTTTGACAAAATGCCAAAAGAACACAACACAACTCCAGATGGATAAAATAGGAGCGGACCTAGATAATCGGGACTTCAAATTTTGGAATAAGTCAAACAAACTGTCAAACATTTGTTGCAAAGTCTCGTGCAACATAAACGGAGAGACGAATCCGGAAGTAATTGCCAATATTTTCAAAGTACATTTTGCGAGAACCGCGCCGACCATCTCCTCAAACGAAACGCATTTTACTCCTTATGATAATATTGATACCATAGTCACTGAAAACATAGTAAAAATGGCCATTACAAACATGAAATCCGGAACATCAGCAGGGCATGATGGCTTAAGCACCAAACACGTCAAACATGCAGGGGTAGCAATTTTGAAACTGCTGGCAACAATGTTCACCGACATCATAAAGAGTGGTTATCTACCCAAAGATATGACAAAGACAATTATAATACCGATAATAAAATGTAAACTGTTTTACAGGAAAACTACAGACCGATATCTGTCGCCACCACCGTCGCTAGAATATTTGAATGGGTTAGACCAAGTCGCACCCCAACTGAAAACAAAAGACAATCAGATAGTGCTCCATGGACTAAAACGGACGCTAGAATACTACAGGAAAAAATAAACCACAACATACGCCTGATTTCTTGACCTTGGTAAGGCCTTTGACCGAGTCTACCATCCATTATTATGGACTAAACTTAAAGAAAGAGGTCTACCATGGAAAATAGTACGAATTCTCGACACATGGCACCGTCAACAGGAAAACATCGTGAAATAAAAATATGGTTTTTCAAATCCCTTTTTATGAAAAAGTGGGGTCAGACAAGGAGGATGTTTGTCACCAGTATTTTTTAACATATACATGGATGAACTAACTCATAGGTTAAACAATGCTAGGGTAGGCTGCCATATCGAAGGACAATGCACCAACAACGTGAGTTACGCAGATGATATGGTGTTGATGACACCGTCAATAAGGGAACTACGAATACTCTTTTGAAGATTTGCGAAGAATTCGTACTCGAAACAAATATGACATCAATATAAATATACACGGTCATTAAACATGGAGAAGGAAAAAAATATACCTCCAGCCTTTTTAAACGGTGAGCCTTTCACAATAGCGGAAGCTACAACATATTTAGGACACATCATCACTAATAATACGATAATAATAAGACGACATCAACAGGCAGAAGCGAGCACTGAGCATAAAGGTAATATTTTTAGTAGAAGATTTCGACTCAGCACTCCGCAAGTGAAAAGAACGCTCTTTTCTGATTCATGTGCAAGACAGATTTAGAAATAAATTCTTCTCGGAACTTTGACGAAGCTTAACTCCATTTTTTCGCCACACTTCCCGAGGCTGATTTTGAGACAAGTTGTGTGCAGTCCCCCTATCGTTACAGCAACTGTACAGACACATAACTGTCTCGTACACAAGTTGCTATAACCGAGTATCCTGTCTAATACTATACCGAGTCCTTTCTACTTTTTTAAGTGTAGTGAAGGTAAGCAAACCCAGCTTTTATTTTTTTAAATTGATCTATGATTATTTTTATAAGCAATAATTATTAGCCTGAAACACTCATCCACATTGAAAAATCTCCTGATTAAATATACATGATACATAAAAATATTAGTTTACCAAAAAAATAATAATTGATCTATGATATTTGGCTTTACTTTTGTAGAGTTATATTTTTTGTTTTTTGTTTATGGGTATCTAACCAAATTACCAACCGTGCTGACCACTGGCTTTTGTCTGAATACCTAATTTTATGTTTATTAATTCAAAAAATGTAAGGCATTAGTATTTTACTTTATATTTATTTTACCAATGAATTAGCCTGAATCAGATCCTTAATGGCATTACAGATTTTTTACAATGTACCATAAGCATCACATCCTTTTGTCAGAATGTAATACTGATGTCATTTTATTTATTTTTTTAGTTAAAAACGAAGACCCACAATGACGTCAAGTAGTAAAGACGTTGGACCAAAGAAGAGAAGAGTCACAGAAAATTGAGAAGTTTTCAAGACAGATAGATGGATTATAAACTGTTTTTTCGTGGAATTTAAAACAAAGGCAATATGCTTTATATGCAATGATTCTGTTTTTGTCTTGAAAGAGTATAACATTAAACGGCATTACGAGTCTAAACATGCAAATATGTTTGATAAGTACGAAGGGCAATTTTGAAAAGACCAAGTAAATGAATTAAAAAGAAAACTTTCTGGACAACGTCGGATATTTACTAGAACGGCTCAAGAGTAAACATGCTGTGTTAAAGCTAGTTATGCAGTAGCCATGATACTAGCAAAAAATTCGAAGCCATATTCAGATAGTGAAATGGTTAAGGAATGTTTGGAGAGTGTCGTTGAAATTCTGTGCCCAGAAAAGAAACGGATTTCTCAAAAATATGCCTGTCTCGTCAAACTATTACTAGGCGTGCCGACGACATTGGAAAACATATTGAAGATTATTTGAAAAATCGAGGATCCAGGTTCATATTTTATGCTCTAGCATTGAATGAAAGCACAGATACCGCCCAAGTAGCGATTTTTATCAGGGGTGTTGATGACAATTTTAATAAAATAGAAGAATCAGCGGCACTGTATCCACTTAAGGACACTATTTGCTCACGACATTTGTTAGGAACTGTTACATTAACATTGAATCGCTTTTCGTTATAACTCAACAACCCATCGGGCTTAACAACAGATGGCGCTGCAGAAATGGTTGGGAAACACGAAGGTTTAGTAAAATTGATTGAAAATGAGGCCTGTAAATTTGGTAATACTTCGATGTAAAATTTTCATTGCATTCATCAGGAGAATTTATGTTCCAAGTCCTTTAAAATGGATCATGTCATAAAGGTGGTCATCGAAATAGTGAACTTTATTAAGTCGAAGGTGTTGAATCACCGTCAGTTCCAAGATTTTCTCAAGTCTTTGATTTGAAGCCAGAAATACAATAATTCTGAGCAAGCAAGTCAAAAAGTATCCCAGAATTTGAAGGCAAGAAGTGGGTTAGCGACTTTGCATTTCTGGTCGAAATATTTAGCCACCTAAATATTGTTAATACTCGTATACAAGGGAAAAAAATCAAATAATTAATAACATGTATGATATTATTTCCGCATTCCAAATGAAGCTTGCGCTTTGGGGACAACAGTTAAGGACAAAAATCTTCACTCACTTTCCTACATTGTTATTGCAGCCAGACGTCACACAAATGCCGGTGGATAAATACGCTTCGTTCATATCCGATTTGAACCTGGAATATGAAAACCGATTTCAAGATTTTAAAAAGCATCGTGTGATTTTTGCTTCATTTGCAACGCAATTCTCCGTCGACGTGAATTTATTGCCAGGAATTTTACAAATCGAACATTGTGAAATGTGTTGTGATGCACACTTAAAGGAGAAATTCAATCAGGTTGGTTCGGAAGAGTTTTACAAAATATAATTGTACAAGGAGAAATATCCTGCATTTTACAAAAATGCTATATCGACAATTTCGCTATTTGGAAATACTTTTTAGTCGAATGAAGCATATTAAATCTGAAATGAGAACTCGAATCACTAATGAAGATTTGTAAAACTTTTGGCGTGCACCAACATCAATCGTTATCAACATTGATGCACTTAGATCTGACGAACAAAATCAGACGTCTCACTAAATGTTATTATATTTTGTTTATTTTTATTTTTTTGTATTGCCTAACTCTAATCTAATAAATATGTTTGATCCTCATTTTTGTTATATATTCTCAAAAAAATAATATATTTCTTGTTTGCTTTGAATAATAAAATAAATTTTGTTGTACGGCCCGGTAGAAAATATCATTTCTAAAATCTGGCCCGGCTGCTGAAAAGGTTGACCACCCATGATCTAATGAGAAAAAATAATACAATTAAATAAAAAAATATATTTTCGGACACCGGGTTTAAAAATGTGAAATTCTCAAGCATAAGCAAATGAAAAAGAACACAAAAACTAACTAACTAACTAACCATCACGCCGTTTCCCCGATGGGGTGGGCGGGGAGGACGGACCGCCAATCAACTCGGTCTTGGCACACACCCCTAGCCTCATTCACATTCATACATACTCTTCTATTATTCTGACTCTTGACATGGCCCGACTCAAGAATCTGATTCAATTGATCGTGCCATATCTTCCTCGGGCGTCCCCAACTTTTGCTACTATTCGTATTTGCGTCATATATCCTCCTTACACTCCTTTCTTCGCTCATTCGCTCTATATGCCCAAACCATCTAAGCGTCTTTTTCTTAATCTTACTCATTACGCTTGCCTTGCACTCTTTGCCGATCTCCACATTCCTCACACGATCATACATGGTTTTACCACACATACGCCTCAGGAATCTCATTTCAACAACATTCAATCTACTTTTATTCTTTCTTTGCCAGTCCCATGCCTCACTTCCATACATCAGGGTAGGTACCAGCACTCCATTGTGGAACTTCGCTTCTTTGGACAATTTTTTTGTTAGCGCCAACTGCGTTCAGTCCTCCATTAATGGAGGAACCTGCATTTACCCTTCTTTCAATATCTCTGTCAGCCTTCCCATCTCTCGTAAACATATTTCCTAAATACACTAACTCATCCACCTGCTCCAAGTATTCCTCATTCACAACTATATTGCACACTGTTTTCGTACTCTCGCTTTCAAACACCATTACTTTAGACTTACTTACATTCATCATTAACAGATTCTTCATGCATACTTTTTTCATCCCAGACACGAGAGACTGTAGATCATCCGTACTATTAGCAATCAGCATCGCAAAAAAAAATACAAACATAAAGTATATAAGTAGGTACCGAACAAAGCCCATTATTCCAATCAAAGTTATTAGAAGAACGAGATGTGCTACGCGCAGTTCGTACTGAGTGGAATTGTTTTGCCGAGTGTCGCCGGTTTTGTTCACCAATACTACTGCACACCTTCGCTTGCGCTAAGGTATCCGCACTAATACATAGAACAGATTTCTGTGCGTACACGTCCCGATACCGTTCAAAGTACCCTAATTAGGTAGTACTCCGGCTACGGTCCGGCGGCCAACATAGCATATCTCGTTCTTCTAATATCTTTGATTCCAATCGAAAATTCCAAAAATCTGAGAAGGATACGATGGTAACATTTATAGATATTTTAGTAATGTATAGTTCAAAGCATGCATTCTGCATAGTTTCAATTTAAATTGACTTCATTCATTGAACATGTTAATTTGGGGACAGATACATTGAGCCTGTCTCCAAACTCTCCAAATGTCCCTGAAGTATAGGCGCGCTCGAAAAACTGTCCTTATTCCATACTTCCCACATATTTATAAATTCAAATATATATGTAATCAAAAAAAGATGCAACACCAATTGGCATTAATTTTTTATTTATTTTTACTGTAGGTCAATCTCATAATAGCTCTTTGTTATTTAATCTTCGGATATATTATGTTTTCTATATTTTTGAAGTAATCATTTGAATGTAAATTTCTCTGAATTATACACTGTTACAATTGAACAGACAAAGACGAACACCAAATAGGAATAACCTGACAATATTTGAAATTCTACCCCCGAAAGAAGCGGAACATGTAGCGTGTATCATGTTGGAGGTCTTGGCCAGCCGAGGAATTGAATTCACGACGCCTGGGTGAAACCCTGACTCGATGCCAACTTATCCGCTGACCCATATTTTTTTTTATTATTTAATATTTTTATTTTTAAGAAGATATATATAATTTTTACATGTAAAAACGTTACATAACATTTTTACGTGTTTCACCTTTGAGGTGATTTTGCACAAAAACGGTGCTATAAAAATCATCCAAATATTATTGTTATTATTATTTACAAAACATATTAAATACAGCCTACAACAATTATATTCTATTTTAATTGTAACTTTTCATAAAAAGATGTACTGCGTTGCATGTAAAAGACCTTTAAAAGGAAGAAAAGGTCGTTTAAAACATTTATTTTTTAAACGACCATATATATATATACTATTTTTAAATACAATATAAATATAAATATAAATTAACATACACTTTTAAATGAACCGTGTACACGGTGTCCGGAAAATTCGCAGTATAAGCGGGAAACCAGTGGATCTGGAGAATCACATAGAACAAAAAAAACTATTGTTCCGATTAGAGCAAAATCTGTTTTGCTCTCAATTTCTTTATAATAATAATAATAATTTTTATTCCAGGATATTTTTTTACAATAGATATATGAAAAATGCAAAAATATATGAAGAAGAATATATACTGTATAAACTAGACCCCTGTCTTTAAATGCAAGTTATCGACCTTGGCACATTTGTGCTCACGTCTCTTCTTAAATACCTTAATTCCAATGCAAATTTCGGCAAAAGTAGCTTAACAAATTTAGTGGAACATAAAATTTACTAAAACTTTTTAATTTACAGTTTTTCTTCTATACCTAATAGATAAAGAGATAAAGTCGTAAAAATGCGTACAAGTTTAGGAAAAATAATTACACGACTAGGTTTGGTTTTTCGTGAATTACAGTGCAATTTTGTGAAAAAAATACAGAAACCAGTTCAGTAGAACTTCAGCAGACGTGAGTGACTGCATACTAGCTGCATTGACACGTTGAGACCCGGAACAAAACAGTAATACCGTCACGTTGGAAGAAGAAGCAGACGTGAGTGACTGCATACTAGCTGCATTGACACGTTGAGACCCGGAACAAAACAGTAATACCGTCACGTTGGAAGAAGAAGCAGACGTGAGTGACTGCATACTAGCTGCATTGACACGTTGAGACCCGGAACAAAACAGTAATACCGTCACGTTGGAAGAAGAAGCAGACGTGAGTGACTGCATACTAGCTGCATTGACACGTTGAGACCCGGAACAAAACAGTAATACCGTCACGTTGGAAGAAGAAGCAGACGTGAGTGACTGCATACTAGCTGCATTGACACGTTGAGACCCGGAACAAAACAGTAATACCGTCACGTTGGAAGAAGAAGCAGACGTGAGTGACTGCATACTAGCTGCATTGACACGTTGAGACCCGGAACAAAACAGTAATACCGTCACGTTGGAAGAAGAAGCAGACGTGAGTGACTGCATACTAGCTGCATTGACACGTTGAGACCCGGAACAAAACAGTAATACCGTCACGATGGAAGAAGAAGCAGACGTGAGTGACTGCATACTAGCTGCATTGACACGTTGAGACCCGGAACAAAACAGTAATACCGTCACGTTGGAAGAAGAAGCAGACGTGAGTGACTGCATACTAGCTGCATTGACACGTTGAGACCCGGAACAAAACAGTAATACCGTCACGTTGGAAGAAGAAGCAGACGTGAGTGACTGCATACTAGCTGCATTGACACGTTGAGACCCGGAACAAAACAGTAATACCGTCACGTTGGAAGAAGAAGCAGACGTGAGTGACTGCATACTAGCTGCATTGACACGTTGAGATCCGGAACAAAACAGTAATACCGTCACGATGGAAGAAGAAGTCGATCCACACGATTATATCCATAAAGCCAAAAACGAAATAGCTGAAATGACATCACGAAGGAAACTTAAACTGAAATCTCTAAAAAAATAAACTCTATCATGGAAAACATTTCGCATATGGCGATAGATCTTGCTAAACTAAAGGAACAAAATAAAATGATGAAAGAAATGCTGAAAATAATAAAAAAATGAATGAGGGACATATGCGTCAGCTTTAAAATCCAATTACCAAGAAACTGAGAATGTTGAAAAAAACTTCCCTATAATAATAACACCTTTAAGTACTAACCAAAATCAAGATCAACTCAAGAAAACTATACAGAATAAAATAAAAATATTTGCTCTAGGTATCGGAGTAAGCAGTATGAAAAAAATAACCAACAATCGGTTAATTACAACTTGCCCTAAAAAAGAAGATGCAACCATACTGAAAAATGAAATCAACAAAATTTCCAAAAAGGACATAAAGACAGAAGAAATACCCTGGAAAAAACATGTGTAATATTTAAAGGCATTGAAACGAATTATACTAAAGAAGAATTCCTAGCAGACTTAATTTGCCAAAATGAAGACATCAAAATAATGGCAGAACAAAATAAAGAAACATTTCAGGTGAAGGCCATCACTGAGAACAAAAAAAATCGTGTCATAATATACGTCGAAGACTGCAACCCTTTATCACAATGTTACCACTGTTTAACATTTGGACTTACTGCACATAAATGTCTAAATAAAACAAAGAATCCAAGATGTATGCACTGCGCCGAAGACCACCAATACCGGGAATGTAAATCTCTGGACAATCCCCCCAAATATGCCAACTGCTGGGATTCTAATAAAAATAAACAACAAAATTACCCAACCGATCACCTACCAAATAGTACAGCATGTAAGTTTAGAAATTACATGTCAAAAATTGCTAAACAAAAAATCTATTAGATACGATACAGAATAATTCATATTAGCCAAAATCTAACAACTCATCTCAATTATTTTTAAATGGGTGTTTTCATATCTAACCAAATAGAAAACAGTTATAAAATCCATGAATACGAATGTGCAAGAACTGAAACATGTACTGATCTTGTCCCCAGAAATTTTAACGGTCTATTTATATTTCACCAAAATATTCGATGAAATTTAGATGAATTTATTATTAACATCAACTTTTTAAAAATTCAGCCGGACTGTATAGTGTTAACAGAGACATTTACAAATCATGAGTCACCCACTTATCACCTACCCACACATAAATCGCATTTAGGCAACAATATTTCAATACTAGCCAGCGAGTGCTATTTGTATACCGAATTATAATCATACATCTTATGCGATAAATAGAAATAACGATATTGTTGTAACTGTGAAATATTATTATTCAAATATCACAGCGAAAGAAGTACTTTTACAGCGAGCTAATTGCTTAAATAGTAAGTTAAATGTAAATAAAATAATTCTTATTATGGTGACTAATCGAATACACGGATCTAATGAAACTTTTATGGATGATTTCAGAAACGTTACTTTAGAAAAACCTTAATTATTTCAAATGAATGAATTTATAGATTGAAAATAATTTTAAAATTCAAAAATATGAATGTGTGTCCACTGATTCATGTAACGAACTTATATTCAAGAATCTAAATGATATCTTAATTTTTCACATCAATATACGGAGTGTGGGAAAAAATCGGGATAAATTAATTTTAAAAATTAAACAATTTAAATAAAAAACAAGACCTTATAGTTTTATCCGAAACATATACTAACGCTGAGTCACCCTCTATTTACTTACCAGAATACAATTATGCTTCAACCAAAATAGACATCAATAAAAACAGTAGACTCGTAATATTTATACACAATAAATTTAGTATTGTCAAAATAACTGAACATCTTATACATTTAGTAAACTGTATCTAAATACAATTCAAACTCGACAAAGCAAAGTACCATATGATTGCTGTTTATAGAACACAATAGAAAATATTAATAAGTTCAAAAATAAATTAAGAAAATATGTCTATCTCAATTATTAATGTTTCTTTTTTTGTGACTATTGAAATATTTAAAGAAAGATTATGTTTGCCGAACAATCTACATGTTTATATGTTTATAAAACTATTAGCACACACGAAGATGTGAGCTAACTTAAGATTAATAAAATAAATAAATAAACACGGTTCGAACATTATTTCGTTTATTAATGATTTTAAACACATACTGTTGAAGTATAAAAAATAATAAATTCTTTATTGCAGGAGATTTTAATCTTAATATTAATGAAAACGTCATAAATAATAACAAGAATGAATATATTAATTGTATGACTGAACATAACTTCTATGATGTTTAAACAAAAATACAAGAGAAATAAAAGGTCACACTCCATCTTGTTTAGACCATATCTGGACTAATATAAATAGCAAAGATCTGCACAAAGTGAAGTCGATTATTTGGAAAACCGAAATAACTGATCACCATGCATGCATTATATTTTATGATAAAAAACTAAACCAAAAAAACATAACTTAGTAACCAAAAAATCCACCATAAATATGACTATTTTATCCGAAAAACTAAAAAATGAGCAATGTGTTAGATAGTGATGATACCGAAACCTGCTCAAACAAATTTGAAAATATATTGTCACAGCACATAACAAAATAGACTATTGAAACTACATTTCAAATAAAATCAAAACTTAGATATTTAAAACCTTGGATAACCCATGGACTTATAATATCAATCAGAAACAAAGAAAAACTTTATAAAAAAACGTTAAAAATCCCCTAGATAAAAAAGCAAACATTTTTTACAAAAATTTTAAAAATGAATTAACAACCTGTATTAAAAAAGTAAAGAGGGCTATGTATAAACGAAAATACTATCTGCAGACAATAACAATAAACATATAAGGAAAACAGTTAATTTAGCCATGGAAAATACTAAAACAACACAAAACATAAAGTACATTGAACATGAAAACAAAATCATAGATGCTAACATTCAGCCTAAGCAATGTGCAAACATATTTAATTGTTTTTTTGTCAATGTTGGAAAAAATGTAGCAAAAAATATGAATAAACCTATTAACCCAAAAAAGCACGTAATTGTACATTAACAGAATCAAAAAAAATGTCAAAGTTTGAAACAACGTCTGAATGTGAAATATTAAAAATAATAGAATGAAATGTAGCAAAAAATATGAATAAACCTATTAACCCAAAAAAGCACGTAATTGTACATTAACAGAATCAAAAAAAATGTCAAAGTTTGAAACAACGTCTGAATGTGAAATATTAAAAATAATAGAATGCCTTAAAGGAGGTTCATCTCCCGGATTCGATAATATTACGGTACATATTCTAAAATGCATGAAAATTCAATTGATAAAACCCATTACTCATTTGATAAACTTATGTTTGATAAAAGGAATTTTTCCAACTAACTACAAGAACACAATAATTTCACCTATTTATAAAGCTGGAGATCCACAGCAAATAACTAATTAACGCCCTATCTGTCTAATCTCAAACATAGGAGAGATTTTTGAAAAAATCGTGAAAAAACAGTTGGTCAATTTCCCTGAAACAATAAAATCATACACAAAAACCAATTTGGTTTTATAAAATCACTCAGCACACAAGATGCTATTGCTAATGTATGTAACTTCACACATTTACGAATCATTAGATAAGAGCGAAAAATGTGCAGGTATTTTTATTGATCTCAGAAAAGCTTTTGATAGCATATCCCATGAAATTCTACTGAGAAAATCGGAAAATATAGGTAATATAAAAGACAACGCGATTAAAGGTATTACTAACTATTTAAAAAATCGTACGCAAGTCGTAAAAATTAATCAAGTTAATGGTGATAAAGAAATATCAGACTTTGAAATCCCGCAAGTTACGGTGCTTGGACCAATTCTTTTTACCATATACGTTAACGATATTTTCTTTCAACCATTACATAGACAAATTACTTCATATGCCGACGATACAGTACTAATAATAAAGGAAAAGACTTGGGAAAAAGTCACGCTAAAAGCCACAGAAGACATAAACACTGAAGACAGAATTTCTTCGACATTAATTTACTATCACTAAATAGCGAGAAAACATTTGTCATTTCATTTGCAATACGTTAAAAAGACACCTCTAAACATTTTGACATTATCTCATACATGACAATTCCAAAACACACGATTAAAATTATTGTATCACAAACTGCTCAGTATTAAAAAAAAATTCCTGTAAAACTAATATCGACCATGTTCAATCCGTGCAAAATTAATTGATTCAATTATTAGCTGAAAAAGATTTATACAAAGAAAGGCATAATATTCCATACTTCTATCAGAGTCTCAAAATTCTTTCAGTGAGAGCAATTCTGTGGTACAAAATTATATTTCAGCACATAAATAACCCCTTATATAAACAGGCTAGAACACAATCATAATACTCGTTTTAACTTTAATGAAGGTCTTATTGTACCCAAGCACACAAATAAATATGAACAAAGAACGTTAAACTATAAGATTCCCAGTTGTTTTGATATGTTAACTGCTGAAATTAAAAACTGTGCCTAAAACAAACAATTGGTGAACTTACTGAAGACTTGGATTACTGAAAGAATTCATCTGTGTTAGCTTACAATGATATATTATTCTAAAGACTTTTAAAATTGTTATTTATGTTTTTCATAATTTTTCTTTTGCTGTATTTCTGTAAAAATTTTAAGTTTTCGTTTTATACATATAATTTTAAAATGTAACTGTAAACTCACTATAATAAGATTTATAATGAAAGAACCTGTTAGACAAACTGCTAAAAAGCAGTTTATCGGGACTTTTTTTACCTTATATTTGTAAAGTGTATGGTGTTATAAAAAAAAAAACAAAAAAACAAACACAATAGGAATAATTATAGATAAAAATCTGAAATGGAAAGACCAAATATGTCAAGTTGTAAAAAAGATTAGAAAACTAATATGGTTCCATGATAACCCAACACAGTGACTCTATTCAACACACCTTTAAAAAGTGATATAAAGTCATTAAAAACGATGAAAAAAATAAAATTTAAACATAACCTAACCTAACCTACTTAACCCAGTTAATAAAGTTATTGTTTCATCACTTTCCATGACTTTATATAACTTTTTAAAGATGTGATGAATTATTATTTTGATGATTTATCCGGTCACCATATTTTATTTTTATTTATTGGACAATTTGTATAGCGCCGCTTTTGTGAGATATCACCTCAGGGGCGCTTATCAGTTGATGCAGGTGTTACAAAAAATATAAATATTACGAAAATAAAGTGAAATTAAGTTAAATAAAATGAAGTGCAGGAACAGGTGATGAAGTACAGAAACAAGTGACACGAAGATAGAAGATGGAGACTCTGCAGCAAGAATCCTAGGTGATGAAGAAACTGGACCAGCTGCTGCAGCGAAAGAGTCCACCGCGTCCATCAACCAGCACGAGGTTCGTCATCCGTCCAGGTATGTGTCTGCTGCTAATTAAGCGCTGACACAGTATCCTCACATAGATAACAGACCTTGGCAGCACCGCTGTGACGTTCGGCAAGTCCATCATTCATCTCCATGTAATCTTGTTCCTGGTGATTGTGTTAGTGGTGCATTGTGCCCGCAAAAAAGGCGACGGTCGAGATAATAAATTACCCTGGGCACTTGTTAGGGCCTTCAGAGTTTCCAAGAATTCCGTTCAAATCATCGGGCATACCTACAGTTACCGATCCTCGTCCCAAGTTCAACTTCAGCGAGTTTCAAATATTTTTTAGCTTGTTTTCGATTATTCATTTTTAACACGCTGCACTCTAATCACATTACTATAAAGTTCTGATTACTAATTGTTAAGTTAATTTAAAATGTTGATCGACTGATTTTAAAAATAATTTCAAATGGATGTTGCCTCATTTCCCTTTAAAATACTAAAAAAAAACACAAAGCGGTTGGAGGACGCGAGAACGCGTCCGGCTGCCACGAAGGGCGCTACATATTATAGCTGCTACTAGTACATTTTACAGACAATTTTTTTTCCTACTTCTCTTCATTCTGCGTAAAATCCATAATATAATGTACACATTGTAGTTATTGTAATTGTAAACCTTATTACTTATTATGTACTTTGTGTACGATTTGTACCTACTTTTTTTTGTAAAATTAAAAAAAAAATGATATGCGTAGTGCGGGCGAAACAACGATATTTAAATAAATGTGGTCAGCAAAATTTCATATTTTAATTAAAACAACTAGTTATTAAAAACAAAACAAAAATAAAAATTGGATAACACACCTATAACGCGGGCCCACTTTTCCTGATTTTTTTTCTGAGCTTGCTTACATTTGGATATTTGTTATTGTTTTTATTACCCATCTTCAATTATGGTTCTATCAAAACTCATTATTAGTCCATAAATACAAACGCAAGGCATTTTTTCTATAAAAAAATAAATCACTTATTTGCTAATAAGGAATATAAACCTAACGATTCACAAGTATTTTGAAATAAAAAAAAAAACAATCATTTGGTCTTCTTTTGCGGCAAAATTTTTAAATAAATTTCTATTTTTAAAGCCCGAACGAAACAGAAAATACAAAAATGACTGTTAACAGTTTCTACAGATAACGATCCTGGCTATGAATTCGGTGGTCGCGGGTACAAATTACAATTTTTAACATTAACACCACACAGGAGGTCCGGTGGAAAACATTTTCTCACATGACCTATGACATCTTTGGGGATGCTGTGTGGAAGTTCTTTTTGAGGAGAGGAAGGAGTGAACTTGGCTCTGAACACTGAAAGAGACCCATGCTGTAGGAGGGAGGAAACACAGAGGCCGGCAAATCGCTTCACAGCCGAGCTGTTGAACTCAAGAACCAGTCGTAGAATAAAACGAGAAGGTGCCGAAGGGATCAATGATGCTGGTTCTTCAGAGCATCTTACATTGTAATACCGGTAAATCAAGGACTGCACACATACTTGACGCTTGTGCTCTAAAGATTGTTTTCTGCACAGGGACAAAGATCTTTTCAATTATTTTTCAGACCAGAAGGCACTGCGACAACAAACAGTGGGCGCAGTAACGATTTGTGCAACAGTGTGGCGCACATAAACATATAATTAATTAAATATTAAAATTTTGAAATAAAACTTTTAAAGTTTTTAAAATGGCTCATCTTACGGTTTTTCGTCACACTGAACTATTTTTTTTTTAAATAGATACAAACATTCCCAAGTGACGAATAATCCGACACTCTTTGAAAATATCCCACTATCATCACAGTAAGCGGAAAATGTTTGTGATGGAGGACTTAGCCAGCCGAGGAATTGAACACACTAAGCCTGGGTGATTACGAATAAAAATATTATTTTAATAGACAAATGTATTGTGAAAATTACTGCCACCTCACTTTTTGTTGATTCATATATGAGACCATGTGAGCGAAATGCGAACAAATTAACTCTTTTCTACATTAGCTCCACACCGGAGAAATTGGTAGCCTTTTCGAAAAAATGTGTCTTTATGGTATTTTTCCAACTTTGCAGAGTAGAAGATTGTTCTTGGTGACCAGATCTGAAAAGTCAGGTACTTCTTTACCTTAATATTTCTCATCTCCTCCCCCTCCCCGTGCCTGGTACTAGTAAACGTTCGTGTCATAACTACATTCCTACAGATTGTCGTAAAATATATAATCTAAATCATGAAACAATCGGACCATGAGATATGCACCTAGGTAATTATGGTAATATAATATTATTATTTGTTTAATTTGGTAAAAATATCCACAGCGTAGCCGTATATCTCCAATACCTCCTAGATCCCGAACTTGGTAAGCACGAACTTCTGACCATATCGCGCCACCGGATATGTAGGTACGTGTAGATAGGTACTTTCAGCTAGCCCGCGGGAGTCCGTTTTACACATATAAATTAATAATGATAAAAAATTAGCGCTCTACTCCAAAAATATATATTTTTTAAGTTGCCCTACGAATGTTATTGAAAATATAATGGGATAGCCCGTGATATTTCTACAAACTATCAGTATTGAGTTTAGTGCTCTCTGTGGTATACCTATAGGTGCAGAATGAATGTGCATCGAAGTTGAGATAAAGATAAACTGCGCTTTGTTATAATTCTTCATTTTACAACGACATCAAAAGGATTCATAACATATATATTTATATATATGCACAGGGTAAGGATTTTTTTAGAAATGCTCGCAATCCTAGATGTCCCCCCCCCCCCACTCTGGCACCCCACCACCCGAAAGAAGAACAATAAATGTGTAACAAATAAAATAAAATACAAAACAAAAAAAGAAAGTACTTAGATTTTTTTTCGTAATTTTTTCTTAGGTGTTTGTTAATATTATTAAAAGTGGGTGAATATAATACAGGCTTCTCATTTAACATCCGACTGATCACAGACAATGTTATATAAAGACTTGTTATAGGGTGGTTCACATACGAATATTAACCTAGCTCAAAAATAATAAATGTTTATCAACTTATTTTTGACCGAACCAGGACCAGCATTTAGGAGTACAACAGTGCAACAATCATACTATGAGCTGATTTCTTTTGGGAACTTGATAATTTTTTAATAATGATAATATTAGCCACATAAACATCGCAAGGTAATTGAACCCTTTTGATTTCAGGAATGACTCTAAAATAAATGTTATCTTTTTTCCTTTCTCACACAACTTGAATAGCATGGTAAAGTTTCTAAAAACAAAAAAAATCACTATTTCACCAACAATTTATATTTATTTTTATTGATGTGAAAAATCTTTTGGCACGCTTAGGGGGGTAAATCCGACTCTTGCGCAGCTAGACGGGACGACGCTCTTGCACAGAATCAAGCTTCATTCGACAAGCCTCGTGACTCGTCAGATCTTTCCTCGGGACTCGGCGAATTCTTTCGAATTGAATGTTTTGCAAATAAAAGTTCATATGAAAATAGGTAAATATTGCAATAAATGTTACTGTAATAACTATGCTGAACAATAGAACTTTAACGACTTCGTACGCGGCCCTACTCTTGAAATGTCTGTGCACCCCTGCTATATTGCGTTCCCTTGGCAACCGCCGGTAAATGACGGAACTTACCAAGCTTCCTCTCCGCACACACTCCCTGTGCTCAAGTGGAACACGAATCTCTGAGATTTTTATGAGACATAGCAACACTAATTGTATCTCCCCATTTTTGCAAGACTTAAATTACTGTCTCACTGAGCTAAACAAAATAAAGAACCTATTTTAAATTGGAGACCTCAACATCAACATTCTAAAAAACAGCGAACATCCCCAGTGCCAAGACTACCTAAATACTGTAATGTTTCATAGAATGGTAAGCACAATAAATTCACCAACACGATGCACGCAATACTCCTCCTCCTGCATCGACCATATTATGCTAAAATCGACCAACCGACACACCTCTGAAATTCATACGTCATCAATTACAGATCACTACGCCACTTCCTTCACAATGGGTTCCAAATATAACGAAAAAAATCAATCACCAACTGCAATAACAAAGAAAACAATTGACTATGACAACCTCAACAAAACGATTAACTCCAAATCCTGGGACATACTGCACAATATAAAAAACACAGAGGATGCCTGGAATTACTTCTCTACCTACCTACAAGACAGCCTTAATCAGAACACCAAATCATCACCATAAACACTCCTAGAGCGATCAAACCTCTTAAACCATGGATAAACCATACTATTATCAACTGCATTCGGAAACGCAACTCCATACACAAAAATGTGCCACGAATCCATACGATATCACACTCCACAATTTCTACAAAAGATACAGAAATATTTGCACACAAGTCATTAGGAAAGCCAAAAATTTATACTACAATTAAAAAATCTCCGAATGCAAAAAAGACCTTAAAAAATATGGAAAGTCCTCAAGGAAGCTACCAAATCATACAAAGCCACCGACGTCTTAAACTCTCTCAAAATCAATGATAACACTGTAGACTTTACATCGAAACCTAACACAATTGAAAATCAATATTTTGAAAATATAGGCTTAGAACTAGCAAATAAAATTAAAACAAATAATCATACACTTGGCCCTAGCAACACGCCTCGTTCTTAAAACAGTTACAGAAAATGAAGTTTGATAGCAATAAAGTCTCTCGAAAATTCCTCATCTTCCGGCATAGATGAAATATCCAATACTGTTCTAAAAACAAATTGCCCCCGATATAATTCTACAATTCTATAATTCAACCACTAACTCATCTTCTTAATATTAGCATCCGCCAAGGCCTTTTCCCCACTATTCTAAAACAAGGTCTTATTACTTTGCTTAGTTCCCTTTCGAAAGTGTTTAAGATCGTTAATATTAGTCTGATTGAATACTTTGAAAGCAAGAAACTAATATCGCCTCGTCAATTTAGTTTCAGAAGACACAAAAGCACTAACGATGCCATAGCCACGATTACTGACTATATCTCTGGCCACCTGGATAAGGGCTCGAAATGTCTGTCGGTATTCCTCGACCTTTGCAAAGCGTTTGATACAATCTCACACATAAAATTAGAACGAAAAATGTTCAATATAGGTATTAGAAATAAGAAATTAGACCTTCTCTCTAGCTTCTTATCTGGCAGATCAATGCGTTAAAATCATAACAACAAAGAGTCATAATCTGCCAATTAGTTACGGTGTCCCACGAGGCAGTGTTTGAGGTCCAACCATCTTCCTGATATATATAAATGAGTTATGTAACCTAGATATCGATGCCACTATTTTCAGTTTCGCGGATGACACAGTTTTACTATTCCAATCGAAAGACTGGCTTCCGTATACGCCAAAGCGGAGGAAGGAATTCAAAAGGTAAAACAGTGGCTCGGCTCTAATTCACTAACTCTGAATGTACCTAAAACAAAAAACATTTTCTGTTTAGTCTCACCAATAACAATAATTCAAATCTAACTCTAAAAATACACGTTTGCAAAAATTCTCCCCTTGACCGGAATTGTGACTGCCATGCCTAGAACAAGCAATAAATATCAAATATCTAGGACTAACCTTTGACACACGCCTAAATTGGAAACAACATATCTTTAATATTACAAACAAAATTCGTATATCTATTTACTTTTTCAAACTAACACGTAATTTCCTTGACCTCAAACTTTTAAAATCAGTGTATTTCTCACTATGCCAATTACACTTAGAATACGGAATTTTAGCTTGGGGTAATACTTCTTCTAGTGCCCTCGACCCCATTATTAAAGCACATAAATTAATCATAAAAATAATTCTCAAATTCCTCTTTCTACCAGCACTGATACTATCTTCAATACTATCAACGTTATGGACATAAAACAGCTCTTTGCAAGATCCATCTTTATTAATTTACACCAAAACAGCAAAACACAATACAAACCAACTCAAACGATATACAATACTCGAGCATAATAACACAATACTAGCCAAAAAACAAAGAATTTCTCCAAACTCCTTTTGCTAAAACCACCTTTGGGCAAAGACATTACATAGCTTGCAAACTATACAATACACTACCAGCCACGATTAGACAAACACAGCCAATGACCAAATTCAAACATGAAATAAAGAATTGGATAACAAGTATTGGGCGTCCCACTATCGCAAACATCTGTAAACCAAATTACTCGTAAACAATAACAACAATTCACATACAAAATAAAATAATAGAATCAATAATTTTATAAAAGCCCCTTTGCAAGTATTTACTCCAACTAGATGCATTTATTTTTTTTCCATATTCATTTATAATATCAGTTGCATTTCAGTGCTACAAGAGTGCGGTCGTACGCAGTATTCGTTTAGTGTATCGTATCGAGTATTGTACTACATTCCTACCTCGCAAAGTACCTCGCCCGGACGGGCGATCGTATTATAAAAGAACATGGATGACATTATCGAAGATATTAAGAGCGATATCGCAAAGATCACATCTGTTAAAGATTCAAGAATAAAACTGACTTTGGAAAACAATCTAAAGAAACTAGAAGAACAAATTATAATAGAAAATAGTTTTCGACAAAAAAAATTATTAGTCTACAAGAACAAATTATAACAAACAATGAGCACTATAATGAGAAATTAGAGAGTTTCATGGTAAAAAATTTAAAAATATATGCGCAAGCCACAGCAACAATTAACAAAATCGAGAAACAAATTCCACAAAAGCACGCTATCATAATATCAACGACTAAAAACTTCAAGGCTGAAGAAATGTGAAAAAGAATCGAAAAAAACATAGATGTAACCAAAATGAAAGTTGGTGTAACTGAATTTAAAAAAATTGGTGATCAAAAAATCATAATCTCATGTGCAAAAAAAGAAGACGTACAAAAATTGGCCTCAAAAATAAATGAAACATTCGGCGAAGACATAAACGCTGAAGAAACAAAAAAGAGAAAACCAATAATGATTGTAAAAAGATTAAAATCAAATTTGTGAGAGGATGAAATTGTCTAAGGCATAACTCAGCAAAATTAGGGGCTAGAAAAATTTCCGAAAGGATGATTTCAAACTCATAAAAGAAATCAAGATCATCATGAATTTCAATATTACTATTTCTTCGATATGGATGACTTTGTGGTAAATGCTATAGATAAAACCATATCAATAGACGAAAGAATATATACATCGGTGAACGAAAAAAACAACATATTAGCGATAAATTCCGAAGTTAGCCTAGCCATATTTCATATTTTTTTTATAGTGAATACCTCACAAGAGTCCCAACTGCTCCCGTCTGGAGCCAGTGAGACTATGGCATCCCCAATTGGGGGATGTTGTGAGGCTGAAGGTAAGTGGGGAAGGGAAAGAGGAAGGTGGGGAAGTACCTGGCTATTCAGATCTAGTCACTAAACACGGCTAAAGCCATTTGGAGCAACGTTTCAATTCTGAATGGTGGTCTTACACCAGGGCGATACTGGTAGTATCTTCCACTCTGGAACGTGCCGCAAATATACTATATATTATTTTAATTAATTAATTGTGAAATAACACAAATTAATCAAATAAAATTTATTTGCGCACGCCGGGTTCGAACCCGCGACCTTCGGAATGGCAGTCCAATGCGTTACCACTGGACTATGCCGGCCGTCAAATGAATGAATGAGCATAGACAATAAAATCACTTAACAGACTAGACTGCATAATATTAACAGAGACGCATTCATCGAGCGATATAAATTATAATATTCCGGGTTATACATACTATGCAACAAATACCCAAATTAATAAAAACAGCGGAATCGCAATATTTATTTCAAATAAATATGTTGTGACTTTTTACAGAGAAATCCACATGCACAATGTAAACATTTTAAATATGGAAATCAGTTTCCAAAAGTACACCTTTAGCATATTCGCTATATATAGAACCCATGCCTCAATATTACCAACCTATGTAGATGAACTAAAACACATTCTTCTTGCGAACAGAAATAAGAAAACCATCATTGTCGGAGACATTAATCTCAATATCGCAAATGATTACTCATCCTATGACAAAGATAATTATCTGAATATGATGGCAGAATTAAATTATATTTCGTGTATTAATTCATTTACGAGAATTATCCCAGGTCAACGACCTTCGTGCATAGATCATGTGTTCACAAATATTCAAGATATAAAAAACATATTATCTGCAGGTGCATATTTCGGGCGCATTTTTATGTACAATTACGATAAAAAATGTTTACCATTACAAACTCTAACTCCGGAAAAGGACAACGGCCGACGCAAAACGCTCAAGATAAATACCCTAGTACATAATCTAGATAAAGAGAAATGGCACGACATCTTCAATTGTAATGACACGAATAAATGCTTCGAACTATTTGAAAAAAAACTATCAACGCACGTAAGTAGGTACTGCACAATTCATTGATTCCAGAAAACAATCATCAAAATTTAAACCGGTTAAGCCATGGATAACTTTTGGATTAATTGTATCAATCAGACACAAAGAAGCACTATACAAAAAATTTATCCGACAACCTACAAATGAAACACTAAAGAATCACCTAAAAGCAATTGGAAGCAACGGAGAACGATGCAAAAAAAGTCTGGCATGTTGTAAATGAAATCATAGACAAGAAAAAACATTAAAAAAATGAAATTCATAGCATCACACATAACAATATAAAAATACGATGCAAAGAAAATCCTTTAGATGCCGCTAACATATTCAATAACTTCTTTGCAAAAACTTATAACTTATAACTTCTTTGCATTTGTAGGCAAAAACCTTGCAAATCAAATTCAAAAAGTACCGTCCAATGACGTACAGAACCTTAACATTAATATCTCAAACAAAATTAACATGTTTCACCTTACTTCAGCACAGGAAATCGAGCAAATCATTTCAAGCATGAAGGGAAGATCAGCACCAGGTTTCGATGGAATTACTGTCGAAACACTAAAAATTATCAAAAAACATATCTCAAAACCCTTAACACATTTAATCAACATAAGTCTCCAAAGCGGAATATTCCCAACTGTATATAAACAAACCATCATCACTCCAATTCATAAATCTGGTAACCCAGAAGAAGTGTCAAATTATCGTCCAATATCGCTGATCTCAAACATTGCGAAAATCTTTGAAAAAATTATCAAAAAAAGATTGACTGAATTTATTGACAAAAATGACGTAATTCACGGCAACCAATATGGATTTATGAAAAATAGAAGTACCCAAGATGCAATTGCCAAATTATCGAACATAATCCAGTACACATTAGACAAATCTTTGAAATGTCTCGAAATCTTCATAGATCTTAAAAAAGCTTTCGATAGTATTTCTCATGATAAAAACTTATTGAAAAATTGAATTGTGTTGGGATAAACGATAAAGCTCTAAAATGGATAAAAAGCTATTTATTTGAACGATGCCAAGTATTCAAGATAAACAACTCACTTAGTCTACCACTAACAAGTAATTTCGGGATACCGCAAGGCACAGTCCTAGGCCCCTTACTATTTATAATTTATCTAAACTATATTTTCAAACTACCACTTAACGCAAACATAATATCCTATGCCGACGACACAGCTATCATTGTGAATGGGATCGAACTGAATATAGTACAAAAAATAATACAATGAACACATTGAAACAATGGTTTGATACAAATCTTCTCTCATTGAACACTAACAAGACATACTATATACATTTCTCAATTAACAAACTACAAACACTCCCTAACACTAAAATAATTATTCACAATAACAAATGTAATAAAAACATATGTATTTAAGGCTGTTCAATATTGAACTCAGTATCAGAAATTAAATATCTCGGAGTGATAATAGAACAATATATGAAGTGAAAAAGACATATCTGTGAATTGGTTAAGCGTATCAGAAAGTGTGTATACATATTCATAAGATTAAGAAATATTTTAAAAAGAAATAACCTAAAAAGAGTATACTACGCACTAATCCAGTCGCTAATTCAATACGGAATTATTGGATGGGGGGGTCATACAATAAGATTCTAACCCCGATCAAAGTGGTCCAGAAGATAATTCTCAAAGTAATCCTCAAGAAACCCTCCACGTATCCAACAGAAACGCCATTTACAGATTTCGGGGTGCCCCAAGTAGAAGATATATTCAAGAAAAATGCAATTATCCAAATTTATAAAGATAATATAATCAAAAAATTTGAAATCCACTTATCTAAAAGATATCAATACAATATCAAAATTCCAAAATGTAATACCAAACAAATGCAAAATAACTATAAATATTTAGGAATCAAGTATTTCAACAACCTTCCGATTGAAATAAAGAAATGAAAGGATATTAACATACTTAATCTGAAGTTATTCTTTCAGAAATAATTGCCTTTTTTCCCCTCATTGATATTTATCATCAGTCTATACTCATCTCCACTGAATTTAGATTTTGTCTCTTTATATATTATTCCTATCATATAAACCTACACTTACTCATAACATAATTATATTTTTCTTATAATTAGTGTAACTCTCTCACTAAGCACAAAAACCAGTTTCTTCATTGGTGAGATTGCGAACAAAAATATATTTTGTAATGTAAATATATTTTTAATGTAATTTAAAAAAAATTTATATATATATATAATATTTATATATTTATATACAAACCATAATATATATTGTCGTCCCTGTACCTACACTTTATATTATCTTTCTATTGTCTCCATGGTTTAAAGTGTATATTTGGGTTTTGATTTAGTTATGCATGTAAGTATCTAAATACGTCTGTCTCGACACAGGCGTACCCTAGTGAGATATATGTCGAAAAACACTTGTAAAAAAACTTTATATTGGATAAATAAAAAAAATCTCTATGGTTTGGTCGGAGTTTTGCCCATACACGCTCCGATTTGCTGTAGGTTGGAGGGAAGTTGGAAGTGACCCTGATCTGACTGCCCGACAGGGGATCAATATATTTCATTATTGAAGACAATATAATATCTTATAACGCATGTGACAAAATAGTAAAACTGCATGTGTAAACCTTTTAATATGTAATCTTCTCCATGATATATTGGTGTATAACCGTTTCATGGAGAACATGAAAAAATTAATAAATAAATAAGCGATACTCAAACGAAAAAATCAAGATAAGATACGGTCCCATCTAGGACTTGAACCCAGGATCTTCGCCTTGACCAGGCGATGCTCTACCAACTGAGCTAATCCGACCCTATTTCCTTCGGTCATATTTTACTCTATCATACTTCGAATAAGAACTACCAACATTATCTTTTTTTGTATTAGGCAATCCCCCCTCAAAAGAGTGCTATAATAATAGGAATACTGGGTTCTTCACATCGGATCGCGTGAAGGGCCTCCACAATCAAGAGGGGGCGAAGGTGGTACCCAAAATTATTATCCTCTATTATTGAACTTAAATACTTGAAATATTATTTAAGTAAGTTATGTATTCCTGCATAAATAATACATAAGTTTTTAAAATGTAAAAATTCGTCGGTCGCAGGAAGAAAAATTAATCAAAAATTATGTTTTAATCCTTGCCTACACAAAAAAAACTCAAACCATAATATGAATAATATATAAGTTACTATTTTAGTTTTTTTTTCAATTGTATCTGGTGTTCACCTTTCAAGGGATTAGTTATTATTATATTACTAAATACAAGACGTAATATAATAATAGACGGGAAAAGAAATAATACGGTATGTATCTGCAATATTATCTTTAATAAAAAAATGTTATTATTATATAGGTACCTACGTATTCCGTGCGTGTAAAGTGCGGGATAAGGATTCAATATTGTATAGATTAACCAACTTTTGCGCCGCTTATATGAATACCAGACAACTTATAATTCGTCGATACCAGACAATGATTCTATTAAAGTTGATTTTAAAATAACTCACTGCTTCTTATATCCTATCTACTAACTTTACTTCACCTCCCCGCAGTGTTAGAGCGAGCTGCACGAGGGTCCATACTATATACGATATAGATTGTGTATGTGTTTGGTCCGTAGAAAGTTAGCACATCACGTAGGTACTCTTTGCTATTTCTTACAATACTCATATCTTTCTGTACTTTGTATTTATGGAGTTTGTGTAAGTTTGAGGGTGAATGGATATGAAAAAAAAAAAATTCTTAACTAACTAACTAACCATCACGCCGTTTTCTCGCAGGGGTAGGCAGAGAGGACGGACCGCCAACCAACTCGGTCTTGGCACACGCTCCTAGCCTCATTCACATTCATACATCGTATTACACATACTCTTCTATTATTCTGACTCTTGACATGGCCCGACTCGAGTATCTGATTCACTTGATCGTGCCATGTCTTCCTCGGGCGTCCCCGACTTCTGCTACCATTCGCATTTGCATGAAACATTCTTAGTATAGTTATTGTTATCGTTATTGTTATAGTCATCAAACATGAAGGTTTTTTTGAGGAAATCTACATACCTGAAGATTAGAAAATCATGATATAACACCTTACAATCTGCCTCGGAACAGGAATACCTAGTGAGGAGGACTGTGAATAAACTTCTTTACCTTGTGTTTTTAATAGAGCTATTAATAAAAATATTAAAAAATATAAAATGTTAATTAAAAGCAAGTTTGGAATAAAAGTTAAGGGTAATACAAGGGAGAGTAGTACAATTTCGCATTTTTAATTTATGGATGACATAAAATTATTTTCGAATTCTGAACAAAATTTAGAGAAAATGATCGAGGTAGTTAAAAACTTTTCAGATGATATCAAAATGACTTTTGGTTTAGATAAATGTAGAACGATCCATATAGAGAAAGGCAAAATTGTAGATAGGGACGAGAGTATATTTAGAAATTTCCAAATTACTAGTATGAAAAGGGATGAAGTTTATAAGTTTTTAGGATACCCACAATCAAATAGATTAGACCATACTAGTATAAAAAAATGATATAAGGATTAAATTTCAAACTAGGATCAGGAAAATTTTAAAATGCAATCTATCTGCTAAAAATTTAGTAAAAGCAATAAATACTTGGGCAATACCTCTATTAACGTACTCATTTGGCATAATTAAATGGTCTAATATAGATTTAGATAACTTAAAAAGATTAATTAGAACTACGCTAACAAAGTTTAATTGCAATCATCCAAATTCAGCTATAGAACGAGTTTATTTACCTAGAAATTTAGGAGGTAGAGGTATAGTCAAAATAACTTCTTTGAAACATAATCAGGTAGAAATGCTAAGAACTTTTTTCCATAGGAAAGCTCATAGGCAGATAGAAATATTACACCTTTAAATTTATACGATGAGAATGCCAACATTTTTATAAATCCCAACCAGGAATTATAAGATTCCTGGTTAAATAAAATTTAACACGCAAAACACTTCAATTATCTCAACCAAACGTATGTTGACAAATTTTCGTCAAACAAATGGTTTAGTATTGGAGAGTTGAGCGCAGAAATAGAAGGATTTATGCTTGCCATTCAGGATAGAGTCATTAATACTAAAAATTATAGAAAGCATATTATCAAAGATACAAATCAAATTAATGATTTGTGTAGAAAATGTTTGGCTTTTCCGGAAACTATAGAACATATTATATCGGGATGTTCTATATTAGCACCGTCCGAGTATACATTTAGGCACAATCAAGTTTTAAAAATAATTCACCAAAATTTGGTAAATAAACATAACTTGATTGACTGCCGTAATATAGTACCATATTATGAATATGAACCAAATTCATTTTTAGAAAACGAATTTTATAAAATATATTATGATAAACCTTTACTAACAGACTGAACGATTAGTCATAATAAAACCGATATAGTTTTACATGACAAAATTAAAAAAATTATTTATATCATTGATGTCGCTATTCCAAATTCCTGTAGGATAACGAAATTTTTTTAAAATATTTATGTTGAGGGATCACTAGGATTTATAGGCCCTGTTAGAAGTTCTACCGAGCCGAACCCTCTGATATGAAAATATCTGGAGTCGGTGAATTATTTTCCCATTTGATCTCTGGTGAGTTGACGTGTTGTTCTTGTATTGTTTTGTATTTATTTTGCTTATATAATGCACTTGCATAAGCTTGATTGACTAGATGATCATTTGTGGAAAAGTGTGTGGAAGGGTTTATTTTTTCCTATGGGGAAGATTTAACCCGGACAATAAAATTGGAAGTTTTAAAATAATAATGAAATGGATGCGACCACTTTCGATAACAGGCCTAACCCCGAGGTTTGTACGAACGAACAATATTTTAAATGTTTTTTGTTTCAATTTGGAGCAAATACTAAAATTACTGCTAAACCAGTGCTATTCTGATCATTTTAAATGGATACATAATGTGTTCTCTTTGGCCTTTTTGTTATAATGTTATTTTGATTTTTTTTATTTAGCCATGTAAACCTTTTTTACTGTTAACTTTTCGGCTTCGGCAAAATTTGAACTTGGCTCTATGCTAATTTCATATTAATTTCTTATAAGATTAAGAATATTTATTTTTTACTTATAAAATAAGAAAATTTCAGTGTACTAAATAAAATATAAATTAGGGCTTTTTAATAATAATAAAAGAAACTATAAGAATTTATTCCATAGATAGACACATTAATAAAAATATTATTTTTATTTCGGTTATCTCAATATTTCATCCCATTTGTAAATGATAAAAAAAAATTATACAAGTTTAGTCAACATTATTAAATACTTCCTAAAATAAATAATGAAAAAATCTAATTAATTTACATATTGAAGGTCTCTTTGTAAGTTTGGAAACACCCAGTATGACAGTGCGACTACCTACCGATGGTACGTCGCGTACACACAAAACACATCCTGGGTTGCCAACTCGTGGGGAATTCCTTAAATTGCGGGAATTTATAAGTTTTTTTCTAGAATTGGGTATTTTGGGTAGATAATCCGGGGGTCTGGACATTTCTCGATTATCCAACAATATTAAAAATAATATTTACAATAATTGTGAGAGTGTAGGTACTATAATTTGGTTTTCTTTAGAATTTGAACTATTGTGGGAATTTTACAGCATATGCATTGGCAACCCTGCACACAACACTACAACACTTAGTATTATGTGCTATTATGCCAACGTTGCCAATGCTGACGTTGTGAGGGCATTACATGGGCTATTTAGGTTCATATTGTGCTTGCACAAAGGTGATTTTCTATAAAACCGGCGCTCTACAAATTATCCAAATATTACATACCCATAATAATAATGGTATTGGAATGATTTGTATAGCGCCGTTTTTGTGCAAAATAACCTCCCGTTAAGCTAAAATTAACATAAATTGATACAAGGAAGATAGGCCATGAACCGTTGAATTAACCAGTCTGATTAATTATTTTTTTTTCTTTATTCATAAAATATATTTGAATACAGTTTTTTACATGCTTTTCGACTACCACACTAGACACATGTCCGTATTATGGTGGTCGAAATTTGTGTATAATTATATAAATGTAATACATGATTCATTTGTTAATATATTATTTTGTGAAATTCAATGTTTTTGTAAAGTAGGTATACTTTAACTGAAAAAAAAGATGAAAATAAAGATAAATTAATTAATTATTTTAAAAAGAAATTTTAAACAGAATTGAAATGAAAAAAAAGAATAATAAAGCAAATGAACTTAATTTAATGATGTCAGGCATTCTTTAAAATAGTTCCTTCCCTTCATAAATAACCAATTCTGAATATATAATATTAGATGGTTGATTTTTGATGGTGAATCTTGTAAAAATAAAGATAAAATAAAAATAAGCTAGGATACAAATAAAAATAATGTTATTGATAATAGAAATAAAAAAAAGAATGATCGCATCAGCGTAATATAAAGTTTTTGTTGAAAGTTAATTTAGAGATAAAATTTTTACTCGAGAAATATGAAAAAATAATAACAGTTTTAAGATGTAAGGCATTCTTTATAATATTTCCTTCCCTGAGCAAATAACCAGTGTGTAGTGTCGCCAACATCGTTCACCTATACATTAATTCAATGCCAATACATAGCAAACGTATAACCCGCGCAGTAGGGACTAAACTCGACGATAGTCGACACGCTTCCATGCCATATCTCCATCGCTTCTATTATTTACGGGTAAAACCGTAAAGGTAGGTACATATAAAAAAGATAACATGATGATAGGAAGGAAGATAGGTCATGAACCGTTTTTAGTATGTATGTAGTGTCGCCAACATTGATCACCTATTGATTCGATGTAAGTATTATTAATTCAATTATTAATTCGATGCCAATCACATCTACGCCCCTACATACCAAACGTATAACCCGTGCAGTATGGCCTATGCTCGACGACAGTTCGCTCGCCTCCGTGCCATATCTCTTTTGTTTCTAATATCTATGGGTTCCCTTTAATAAGGTTCCATGATATTTCATCAAAATGAAAATTCAACACGCCTTTAAAAAGTGATATAGAGTCATTAAAAGTGATGAAAAAAAAACTAGATTTAATAGTTACCTATGTAACCTAGTTTTTGTTTCATCACTTTTCATGACTTTATATCACTTTTTGCAGGTGTTTTGAATTGTCATTTTGATGACATACCCGGTCACCATTTTATGTATAACGCCTATTTGAAGACAGTCCTCAATCTATAGTTTATATCGAATAGCCAAAAGTCTTCAAACTACACGGTAGATATATGTTTCGATACATATTTAAAAAGGCACATGATAAACGTATGAGGCTGTGAGAGGGTAGATTATTAGGGTGGTGTTAACAAAATGGCACAAAAAAATGCATGTAACGTCACCCATATATATATATATATATATATATATATATATATATATATATATATATATATATATTCATTCAAGAAGATAGTAGTTTGGTTTTACAGAGAAAAAATAAGCACGTCCCTATATTAGAATCACAGACAATTCGATTAATATTGGTGATATGTATCTATTGGTGTATGCCTTACAACCTGTGTACGAATTATATTCTACGCGTTAGTTAGTTACATTGTTATTATTTAATGAGCAGGCAGCATTCTGCTGATGCGCTAATAATATCTAATTTCACTTACATACGTATCGTTTATGAATAATGTTACCACGACTGTGTACATACCAAAGTTATTAGAAGAACATCTTTGGTACATACTGTGCCAAAACATTGTATTGGTATTGGGGGATGCAAACTTTAGTTGGAATGATTATTCCATTTTATTTTATTTTACTTTACCGTTACATCTTTTAAAAATATTGTTAAAAATAATTAGTTTTACATTTACTGTATGTTTTAAAAACCTATTGTTCATTTGCAATAGCTAATTATAGTCATTACATATCGCATTAGATCTGTCAAAGAATTTATACATACAAATGTTTTTAAATACATGTAGGATTACGAAAGATTTTTTAAATATTTATTCGTTTTTAAATACATGTAGGATTACGAAAGGTTTTTTAAATATTTATACTGAGGGATCAGTAGGATTTATAGGCCCAGTTAGGAGTTCTACCGAGCCGAACCCTCTATGAAAATATCTGGAGTCGGTAAAATATTTACCCATTTTATCTTTGGTGAGTTGACGTGTTGTTCTTGTATTTTTTTTGTATTTATTATGCATATATAATGCACTTGCATAATGTGGATTGACTAGATGATCATTTGTGAAAAAGTGTGTGGAAGGGTTTAGTTTTTCCTTTGGGGAAGGTTTAACCCGGACGTAAAGTCGGAAAAAAATATTAATATTAATAATCTATTTATAAGCCCAGCTGGACGTAAAATCAAATAAAAAGTAGAAAACGAAAAAAACTCTCAAGAGCGAAGCCTATGTGAAGAAACGTAAAAGTTCCAACTGCCCAAGGAGTGGGTTTTGTTCATTTGTTGTAGAGTAGGTAAAAGGTACGTCTAATGTTAGGGAATTTTGTGATTTCGAAGGTGGTGTAGGGTGTATAGGGAGTTTACATCTCCCGAAAATAATGACAATATTACTTTTACCCACATTCTTGTGAGGCTGGTATCATTGTAAACCTGCGCGCGATACCTCGCACGGCAAATAATTCATTCTGTCTCTAGCGGTCTAGCCGTCAGTTTAGCCCTAAAATATCCTCTAGCGTACGCGATCTGTTTTTGTTCATAAAATTATTGTAACGTGAGTTATGTTAAAATAAAAACTTAATTGGAAATATCCGAATTCTCATTATTACACACCGAGAGTAATCACGCAACCTTGGATTCTGCGGATTGGATTCATTCAGCCAACAACCCATTTAAATTGACGATAATCACAATCCTCCAAAATTGATGACCCCGACGTTTAAAAAATCAATGGTGACCCGTATATAATTCAACAAAACGATTGAGGAAAGGGTAATCCGGCGGCAGAACACGACCCTCGAGGCAGAAACCCTGACAAAATTCTTTTGTTAGTAATTTAAATTCCTTTTTTCAAATAATTTAAACTCAGTAAATGTCATGTACTACAATTAGAGCCGTTTTTTGTTGAGAACCGAACATTATTGTTCCATAATTTACCAAAGCTGATATACACATTATTAATTATTTGATATATAACTACTAATTTTAATTAAAATCATCATGTCTGCAAACAGTAAAGCGCGAAAAAATGTGAATTACAGAATCCTATGAGGACCGAGCAGCTGTCGACCGAGACACCCTGAACGCGAAATTGCAGCCAGATGAGACACTACGACTGCATCCACCACCTGGACATCCTGATCCAGAGACCCGCAGACCATCCTCTACGACGACGGCAGAACCTTCCCTCAGGGAAACATCCACTCACCGAGCAGCTGTCGACCGAGACACCCTGAACGCGAGATTGCAGCCAGATGAGACACTACGACTGCATCCACCACCTGGACATCCTGATCCAGAGACCCGCAGACCATCCTCTACGACGACGGCAGAACCTTCCCTCAGGGAAACATCCACTCACTGAGCAGCTGTCGACCGAGACACCCTGAACGCGAGATTGCAGCCAGATGAGACACTACGACTGCATCCACCACCTGGACATCCTGATCCAGAGACCCGCACACCATCCTCTACGACGACGGCAGAACCTTCCCTCAGGGAAACATCCACTCACCGAGCAGCTGTCGACCGAGACACCCTGAACGCGAGATTGCAGCCAGATGAGACACTACGACTGCATCCACCACCTGGACATCCTGATCCAGAGACCCGCAGACCATCCTCTACGACGACGGCAGAACCTTCCCTCAGGGAAACATCCACTCACCGAGCAGCTGTCGACCGAGACACCCTGAACGCGAGATTGCAGCCAGATGAGACACTACGACTGCATCCACCACCTGGACATCCTGATCCAGAGACCCGCACACCATCCTTTACGACGACGGCAGAACCTTCCCTCAGGGAAACATCCACTCACCGAGCAGCTGTCGACCGAGACACCCTGAACGCGAGATTGCAGCCAGATGAGACACTACGACTGCATCCACCACCTGGACATCCTGATCCAGAGACCCGCACACCATCCTCTACGACGACGGCAGAACCTTCCCTCAGGGAAACAGTCTATCAGCTCCACCATCTACTAAACGCGTAACGTAATCCTAAAATTACATACAACAGCAAGTCATCAATTCCATTCTTTTGCAAAAGAACAATTACAAATATAAAAAAATACGAAACTTTTTAACCTCAAATAATATTGTTACAGTAAAACATCGTCATCACATATTGTAAAGTTAAATGTGAAAGTCATAGTGGCTAGTGTTATTTACAATCACAAAACTAGCAATTACTTTAGTAATAACCTCGTATGAATGTTCGAAATTAATGGATGACATTAATTAAAAAAATTTTTTTTTCAAAAATCATCTGGATTTTTTACAACAATTTGGAATTTGAATTGCGTATATTTTACGTTGCTATTATAAACTTTTGCAACATATTGTACTTGTGGATTCTCTATTTGCCATATTGTCATTTTTAACATGAATCCTGAAGAAACACAAAACGTCTTACAACAACAAAGAAAAATCAAACAATATGGAAACATCAATAAATTCCGTAGCAGTGTAACTACCCGTATGTTGTAGAGATAACATCGCTCTTTGGTTCGCACAGGCAGAATGCCAATTTACAAATTCAAGAGTGAAAGATGATTTTACAAAATATAGTGTTATTGTCGCCGCCCTGGACGCTGAGACCATCAAATGTGTGAGCGCAATTGTCATCAAACCACCTACATCGGATAAATATTATTTTTATTATTATTTTTGAAGACAAAACTAATTGAAAGACTACAAGACTCCGAAGAGTTACAACTTGATAACCGAAAACCATCCGGATTACTTAGACATATCAGAACACTGTGGATCCAGAGACTTCTCAACATGTACAAGCCTTTCTGTCAGCCCTACCGAATGACAATCTGTTCCAACTGGCATCGGCAGCAGACAAGATACTTGAAGTTTACCAGAAAACAGAATGCGGTGCTGTAGACAGGGACTACCGTAAAAACGATATATACACCCAAGAACATCATGCCATACAAGAGCCAAACGTCAACACTGTACTCCAAAATCTAAAAAGAGAACAAATCGTCGCACTTACTCAAGAAGTAGAAAAACTGAAAACAACGCAGAATGAAGGCCGCTGGCGAACGCAAAATTATCAAGATCACCGTAATCAGAGCCCCCGCCGCGAATGGCATCATCCATCGTCATCGATGCGTAATTATAATAACAGACCGAGGTCAAGGTAGCAGGAACAATAACAATCAAAACGACAGTGGACATTGTTTTTTTCACGAAAAATATGGAGATAAGGCATACAAATGCAACCAGCCGTGCTCTTTTACGCGCACTAAGTCGGGAAACGACAAAGGAAATTCGCAGTAGGGACGTGCAAATCTCCAAATATTACTAATCGTCTCTTCATATACGAACAGGAGACTCGCCAAAAATTACTTATTGACACCGGCACGGATGTTTCAGTGCTTCCTAGGTCGAGCAACGTTACAAAAAATACCGTTACTTCAGACACCTGCCCCACTACGCTTTACGATGCAAACGGAACTGCCATCAAAACATACGGCACACGGACAAGTAACCTCCAATTTGGCCTCCGATGCGAGATGAAATGGAAATTTATTATAGCTGACGTTTTCAGAGCCATAATAGGAGCGGATTTCTTGCATCACCTACAACTTAAGCGTAAACATTCAGAAAACCTAACGGACCAGTCGACAGGATTGCAGATTAGAGGTGCAACGCTATAAGGACCCTCATCTGGCATATCAACGCTGTCTACCAGTTAGAAATACCGGGAAATCTTACATATATACCCAACAATGACCCGGCCCAGCATAAAAACGTACGACGTTCCAAGTCACAATATTACTCACGTCATTGAAACCAGGAGACCGCCGGTAACTGAACAAGCTCGCAGGGTGGCACCAGTACTGCTAGAAGCTGCAAAAAAAGAATTTAAATACCTAATGGAGCAGGATATTTGCAAGCCGCCCAAGAGAAACTGGGCAAGCCCACTACACATGGTTCGAAAGCCCGACGGGGAATGGCACCCTTGCGGCGATTACAGGCGTTTAAACGCAATCACAACGCCAGACAAATACCCAATAGCGCTGCTCCACGACTTCGCACATAAATTAAACAAGGCAAAGATTTTCTCAACAATCGACCTGGTATGGTCCTACAATCAAATCCCCGTCGACGAGGCGGACATACCAAAAACCGCAATAATTTCCCCATTTGGCCTATACGAATTTACATCAATGCAGTTCGGACTATCTAATGCAGCCCAAACTTTTCAAAGATTCATGCACGCTGTAACACGAGACTTAGAAGCATGTTTCGTGTACATAGACGATATCCTGATTGTCTCAGGCCCACCACTTCCCCGCCCTGTTTTAGGTACTGATGGTACCCCTTCAGAGCTCTCGCAAGGACGCTAATTTTTTTGAAAAAACGAGTCTACATTTAAAATTTCAAAACAAGACCTCAAAAATGTCCATTCATACGATGTTATTCGCAGTATGCAAGTGCTGTGTATTAATAATTTTAGTAAGTTCTATTCTACTTGGTTAATATAATAAAAACACATTTACAAAATGTCAACAATAGGTAGAGAAGAATTAAAATAATACACAGCCACCTGCAAAAAGAACAAAAAAGGTAAAGTATGCGCCTCTTTCTGTGGTGAAGGGGGTGTCGATACCCACTAACAGGCAGACCTAGGGAGAGAAAGCTGGGCGTTGGATTGGCTTCACGAGAATCAGGTTCCGCGCCCCTAAGCCAGGAAACCGGTTGTGCCTCGACGAGAAGTGTGAGTTGGGGTTGAGAATATCTCGAAGACCATGAGGAGAAAGCGTCGGAATACCTGGAGGCAGGGCGGAAGGTCGCCAATCCACGTTCGGCCCATCCTCAGTCCAGTTTCTGACGTCAGGGGAGGCGCTGCGAGCAGACGATGACACAGATCCCTCATCGTGATTTGATCTTGAAGTTTGATATACACGGACGAGGTCTTCTGTCACCCCAGAGTTGGGGTATGCCGGACTGACACAAGAAAAATATAAGTTCAGTGCTACTACCAGCAAGCAGGTCACTCTATAGTAGAAAAGAAAGAACAAGATACAAAGCAGTGTATAAAAATAAAAGAAAATCTTAAAAATTATAAGCAGAATCAGTCTGTTACGAAATATCCCAAATAACCTGCAATAAGAGATAGAAAGTAATGATAAGTAGAATGAGGAAGAACACACGAAACCTCTAGATGCCCTATTTCAATGCCTCACAGAAAACAGTCTGGTGATAAACCTCAACAAATGCAAGTTTGGCCTACCAGCCGTTGATTTTTTTTCTTTTGAGGACTCCTCCCTTGTCTTAAGGAAGATGATAATTCCTGGCACAGAAGAATCACTATGGTGTGACATTTTCACAGGCTATGTACGACCTTTCGTTCCCCTAAGCATGATAGGAGAAGTAATATCAAGTGTACACAGTGTATGCCACCCAGGCATTTTGGGAACCACCAACAGCGTCCGACAGATTTGTTTGGCCCAAGATGGCCGAAGATATAAAAACCTTTGTGAAGCATTGCGTGTCAAAAAGCCAAATTATCAAGACACACGGTTGCGCCGACATCAACATACATCTTACCCGTGGATAGTTTTCGCAACGTACACATCGTTTCGATAGGACCCCTGCCAGCTTGCAGTGAATATAAATATCTACTAACGATGATAGATCGTTACACTCGTTGGCCATAAGCGGTACCCTTAATTATATCTCCCGAAAATAATGACAACATTACTTTTACCCACATTCTTGTGAGGCTAGTATCATTGTAAGCCTGCGCTCGATACCTCGCGCGGCAAATAATTAATATATTTATTATTCTTTTATTGAAAGGAAGAAACATCGCAACTGCGGCCAACATGGCCAGGAGGATGGATAGGCATACCTAGCGTAGGGAAAGAGTTGTTAATGAAAAAAAAATAGCGAAAAGAGAATTGGAAAAATATTACGGAATAGAAAATAAATCACTGACAGCGGCACAAGTCTAGACAAAAGCGACCGGGCTGCAAAAATATAAATGAACCATAAATTAAGTTTAGGGCCCAAACATAAGAAACATAAGCGAGCGTACCTGCTTAAGAAAAAAATAGGGTTTCGCAATACGCAAGAAAAAATGTTAGGACTAATTACGAACACTGAGAAATAAATTTTGCAAATTCAAGTTAGAAATCGCGAAAATATCATGATAGGGATACGCCTATTAAAAGAAAGACGTTAAAACGAAGACAAGGAATAGTTAGTGTTCAAACAGGCCTCAGCACGGGCAAGCCACCCAGTGAGGCCTACATTACTGGAAAACATAAATTGTAACAAAATAATGTACCAAATATAAAAAAAAAAAAAAAAAAACGGTAAATCACGGGATATTCGTTAACATCGCGGCAACAACAGTCATTGCGAGTCGTATCAAAGAAGATTAGATACATTCGTTCGGAATTTAAAATACCTAATTACAGAGACGGACTATTTAGGAATATGATCAAAATTCAGATTGATTAGGTACCGTTAAATAGAAATATAACGTGTTTATCGGGGAAGAGGTTCCCATATATATAATTGTGTAAAAATATATTTATATGAGTGTATGTGTGTATGTATGTATGTATGTGTATGTTTATATATGTATATGTATATATATTTATGTATCCTATATACGAAATTTTGATAAATTCAGTAGCCACTTGAAGAAAAAAAAAATGGACCAAGAATTCATTACGGGAAGTGAGGTTATAGAAGGAGAGACGGTTCGGGGAGACGTGCCCGACCCCGAAAAGTTGAGAGATATTTTTAAAAGGTCAAAGCGTTCGGGGCGCTTTAGAAATCACAATAAGCGGACAGGCGACGTTGCGGAGCGCGAAAGAATGGAGGAATTATCAAAAACAAGGAAGAGAGATCATCCGGAAGAGGGTGAAGAGAGGGAGAAAGAAACAGTAGAAGAAAATGAATAAAGGAAGAAAAAAGTGGAACACCCATCGTTCAAAAAAAAAAAAAAAAGATTTTGAAAATTTTCTTTTGAGGCCTCAAACATGTTAGGATAGGACGCGACAATTTAAGTTCAGTAAGAAAAAATCTAACGTCGAGAGGACAAAAAAATTTTTAGTTAAGAGAGTTTTAGCGTTATCTAGATGTAGGGAGTTTGTAGGGATACCTTAAAGAAGTTAATGCGTTTCATTAGGATTAGAGATTATAGAAATTAGAAAAAAAAAATTGTTTCAATATAGGCAGATCCAGGGAGAGGTGCTGCTCTTGTAAAGTTTAGAGGTGGATGGTTATTCGACTAGATTTAGAAAAAAATGTGTTACCAATGTAGTGTTTAGAAAGTTTTTTTTTGTTTGTATATTTCAAACGTAGGGTTAAGAAAAGCTGCTTCAACTAGGACTTAGGAGAGTTTAACAAAAAAAGGGGGGCATGATTGAGTGAATGAAAGATTAGATTAAGAAAATGAAAAAAAAAAAACAAAGCTAGACTCAACCATGTACACCGATTGTGTGACGGGAGGGCGCGGTTTGTACGAACTAACCGTTCATGAAAAATTTAAATTCAAAGGAAATGTGTGTGAAAAGACATCTATATACCATCAATAGGTTGTACACCAACGCCACCCGTCATCCAAATGGTCAGATAGGAACCGCGAGATTGAATATCGATCTTTTGATTTGAACCATTTGTAAGGGAGATCTCGGTTCAACCAGGTTGGAGATCACCACAACACGCGAGTCGAGGGGCGTGTTCTAAAAAAAAAAAACAGATTTGCAATGGGAGAAGGGTGTCTCCTTGCGTTCATGAAGTCATGAACAAGGTTGCATTGGCCAACAAATAAACATAACGTTAGAATCAACGCGAAAGAAAAAAAAAGACAATAAGGTTCAAATTCAGAGATTGAGATCAGTCCAGAAGAATGAGGAGGTGGAACAGGGGAAGAGGAATGAGGAGGCGAAGGTGAGGACAGAAAAGGGGATGAGGAGGGGGAGTTTAGCTTTCTCTAGATGTTGTCCCAATTTCAGAGTCGACCACGAAAAAAAATAAATTAATAATAATAATAATAATAGAAAAATAAAAATAAAAGAGAGGAGGAGGAAATAGTGAGAGGAAAACGAAAGAAAAGTGGTATACACGGCAAACTGCGACAAGAGGAGGGTGTGATATAATGCACTTTTACTGAGATCGACTTGAAAAGAAAGAAAAATCATGCAGACAGAGACCTCTAGCGTTAAAGTCGAGAAAAAAGTAATTACAATCAAATGAATGTGTGGATAAATCTTTACAGGGTTGAAAACAGATGTCTCTGTGAAGTAAGGAAGCGGGCGAGAGGTGGACCAATCGTAAGCCTAGATTTAATCTACTACGAATCAAAGGGTCGGAAAAATGGAAGATGGCGAGTGGGCGAGATTTAACTAAACAGACAAAGGAATGGACATTGGACTAGGCGTGGCTATCTCGATTTATTACACAAAAAAACGGGAATTTGGATAAGGGTAGTGCGATGACGTCATAGGAATGGAATGGAGAAGGGTGCGCCGCACGGGATCGTAAACCATTGAAAAGCGAGAGGGACGTGTTTAAGAAAGGTGAAAAAATAACGCGAACAAACAGAGGAATGAGAGAAATTGGTAGAATTCTACGTTAATACATACTGGAAGTGGAAATCATTAGGGGAGAGGGTAGTTATACGCGTCACTTAAAAGAAAACAACAGGGAAATAACGGAAACGACAAATTACGTAAGAAAAGTGAAAAAAAGCAAACATTGAGCTTCTGTCGTAAGCATGACGTGGGATTGCAAAGAAACAGCGTTGAGTTTACAGGAGATTGATGACGCGAAGGAAGTTGCAAAAGGGGTACCAAGAAAAAAAGGTTGGCGTTTCCTGACACTCGAAAGGGTTGATTATGGAAAAAATACGAACATGGTTCTGGGCCATCAAGGCACTAATAACCATTCAATAAAGTAATAAGATTAACACGGGGCTTATGGAAGAAGAAAATACATTAAAATTAATGGTTTTAACGATTAGCAGAGGAATTATGGGCAAGTACATTCGGTTTTGTTGTGACAGGGGCTTGAGGCCTCTGATTAATGTGAAATGAGTTGGGAGACGAAGACAAAAAATGGGCGTGTGAGGGTATCACCCGAGGTAACACCCAAAATTACAGAGAGGGGTCGTGAAAATCCAGTAATAATTCTTGGAATAAAACTGGCCGAAGAAATGAACAAGTTATCAAATCAATACGGTCTCGGACGGAGGGCAAAAAAATAAGCGATATGATATGTACTGGGACATTTCAACTAGAACGAGTACCGGGGAAGCCTTAGGAGATAGAAATAATCGCTGAAAAATGAAATAGTTATATTAAACCAAGGGAAAGGGAAGAGAACTAAATGTGAGATGTAAGAGACGATCGTACGCAAGAGATTTAGCATACGCTGGGATGGAAATGACTGTCGGAAGTAATTGATTCGGAAGGAAGAGGGAGAGACGGACGTGTACACCATTTAATTCGACAAGAGGCGAGTTGCGAGTTCTATTTTCACACGGAGGAAAGGAGATTAAAGGTAGGTTGTAGGAGATACTCGCGAAAACGGAGAATTAAAAGGAAAAATTTGACTAGTCACGCGAAAGAGGGTATCTTAGCGCATTAAAGGAAAGGTCATCAGAACACAAATCGCGGATCAAATAGGGACGCGAAAAATTTAAATTAGAAAAATAGGTCAATTCAGACAGATTAGAAGGCATCTACCAGATGAGGCGAACTTGAGAATTTCACCAGTACGGGCCTGTGTTGTGAAACAGCAAATGCTCCTTTTCTAGGGAATAAAGCTCGGTAAGGCCTAAGTGACGCAGAGGAATTTGTGCGAGAATATTAGGGCCATAACATTTCAAGAAAGGTGGGATTGCAATGACAAACGTAATTAATTACCGTTATAAAACAGCGTGCACAGGGAGAAATGGAAAGTTGATCACAGACCGCGGGGCCGTTATTAGAAAAGATTCACTTCGCGCTACGATTTAATCATTTGGTAATTATTTTGGAAAATGATTAAAGATGATAAATCGGACCCGGAGAATTTAGAACTTCAAAGAATTAGTTAGACTTAGGGATTTAAACTAGAAAGGTGGTAATAATAATAACTAAAGATAATATAATATTGATATCGGACCCAGAGAATTTCGAACTTCGAAGAATTTGTTAAACTCAGTGTTCGTGGCGATTTATTAGTTTAAACTAGAAAAATTATAATAATTATAATAATACATTTAACACTGGTAAGAAAAGGGAAAAATAAATCGCTTACTCGATTTACGTGCGACAAATGATAACCATACCTCGTTATAATAAAATAGTAAGAACCCAAAAATAGCTGAGATTAAAAAAATGAATTCAGGGGCTAATCAAGGTGCGCGTTTAGACTCGGGCATTATACATTCGGATAGGGGAACTGTTGATAGGAGGATTAGGAGAGTAATGATTAATCCGTTAAGCGGATATGTTTAGCGTAAGGTCGATCTAGGGGCTTTGAGGAGATTATCATCAGATCTGCACGGTTAGAAATAAAAGATAATAAAAAAAAAATTAAAAAAAGGGGAATGGAAGCATAAAAACAGGTTGCTTCGCCGTCGATTATCCCGGTGGGTTCGTTGGAGCTCAGGTAAGTGATTTGCACAATTATAGTGATTTACAGGGTCAAGGATGGAGACTACTAATCCTGCGGTCATTTGGGAGGCACCAATTGGGACCGTAATTATGTTACGTATTATCAAATAACATATCTATATATATATATATATATATATATATATATATATATATATATAGATATGTTATTTGTGTATCGGCACTAACCCGACAAACTTTAACCAGCTATTCCTTAGCACATTTGGAGTAAAAAATGTTATGTGCACTTTGCTGTCCGGTAACGTTTTTTTTAATAAAAAAATAATTAAACATATTTTCACCACATGTCACCACTGTTTTATTTTTTGTCAAAGTTTGAAAGCAACATCGCAACTTAACTCGCGTGTCGCTGCGAACGAAGCCCGTATTACATAATCCAGTACCAGAAATAAATATTTTATTTAACAATAATGATTATTCACATTTTTCGTATGCGAATCATTGATTGTCTTCTTGTATTGTACACATCAGTTTTATTTTTGTATCTAAATTGTTTCACCTCTGGAATGCTCTGGTTTCACCTCTTACGCGTTTCACGTATTAAATAGTCTAATTGAAACTAAGAAACTAATTAGTAGATTTCCTGAATTTATAATCGAAGTCCAATAATTCTGAGCACTTTTAAAAACAATTTTCCTCACTTAGGTACTTATCAATAATAATAATTGGATTATTTGAACAGCGCCGTTGTTTTTTAAATCACCGTAAGTGCTCTGTCAAAATGTTACTTGCTAGGCTATCCTACAACGTATATTTTTTTAATAAATTTAGTTATTTACAACTTCGCGGAATGTGATTTATAAATATTATTGCTTATGTTAAAAGCCTTCCAGAATTACCGGAATATAACGAGCAGCTTGACACACTTAAGTTTATTTCCACTAATTTGAAGGTACAAAGAATATATAGTTTTAAAAACAATCCCGATGAATCAAAAAACGGTTCATATAAAACTGCTGCGCAACACACTCACACAAAGGAAAGCACTCACACAAACGTCATGACTGCATTGGATTGACCACCTGCAAATGAATGCTGCCAGATTGCTAATTTATTTACATAATAATTATTAAATTTTATTTAAAATATCGCAAATTTTTTAAAAAATCGACAATAAATTACAACTATAATTTAAAAAAATATTCTTAACCCCACGCTTTTTCGTAATTGATTAATTAATTCAGAATTTAAACGTTGCTTGAAATGACTAGCCGTATTTGGTGACCAGATCTGAATATCTAGGTTTAGAATTTAAACAATGCTTGAAATAACTAGCCGTATTTGGTGACCAGATCTGAATATCCAGGTTTAGAATTTAAACAATGCTTGAAATAACTAGCCGTATTTGGTGACCAGATCTGAATATCCAGGTTTAGAATTTAAACAATGCTTGAAATAACTAGCCGTATTTGGTGACCAGATCTGAATATCCAGGTTTAGAATTTAAACCATGCTTGAAATAACTAGCCGTATTTTGTGACCAAATCTGAATATCCAGGTTTAGAATTTAAACAATGCTTGAAATAACTAGCCGTATTTGGTGACCAGATCTGAATATCCAGGCTTAGAATTTAAACAATGCTTGAAATAACTAGCCGTATTTGGTGACCAGATCTGAATATCCAGGTTTAGAATTTAAACAATGCTTAAAATAACTAGCCGTATTTGGTGACCAGATCTGAATATCCAGGTTCAGAATTTAAACGTTGCTTGAAATGACTAGCCGTATTTGGTGACCAGATCTGAATATCCAGGTACTTCCTCACCTTCCACTCCTTCCCTTAGCCATAAAACTTTCCCCAATTCAACATAAACATTGTGTAGATATATCGGATGTAATGAAATGCATGATAATTAAACCCCAAAATACTTAATTATTCAGGGAAATAAACCCCTGAGTCATCAGTTGGAAATACCAACGACATTAAGTGAAATTTTAAACAATGCAATAATAGGAACTAGCTTTTTGCCCGTTGCAGGCAACTAATGGGTAAAAATTAATTGCGTGGTGTAGTATTTGAATGTAGATGAGGCGAGGGTGTGGGACTACAAATTTTTAAGTAATAAAAAATTGCCCCTTTAATAACGCCTGCTCGCGTCCCCTTTAGAGTTACATCCCAGTTTTCAAATAGTATGTGGGCTACGCTAGGTTTGTACAGACTGGTTTGTGATTTAATTCTAATACATATTTTCTGTAACAAAAAATTGCCCCTTTAATAACGCCTGCTCGCGTCCCCTTTAGAGTTATATCCCAGTTTTCAAGTAGTTTGTGGGCTACGCTAGGTTTGTATAGACTGGTTTGTGATTTGATTCAAATACCTATTTTCCATGTTCTAACCTAACCTAACCTCAAAAATACGCAAAATTTATAAACTTTTAAAATTGTCAAATGTATATTTGCATGTGAATGAAGCAATGAATATGTGACCACAAATTTATTCAAATGTATGTATGTTTGAATGTATGTGCCTAAAATTAGCTTTTTGCCTATTTTTATATTTATAATGTGATGTTTGAATGGAATCTATGTGTATGTATATTAAAATTGTTGTGTTTTTTATGTTAAAATAGTTGTTAAGTGTAAATTCTAATAGATATGACAATTTAAAATATTGAAGCAAGAGTTTTATTCAAAAACTTTTAACAGACATAGCTGTATTTAAAAGTGCAGTGTGGGTTCACAGATGGATGCCACATGTTTTTCTGCCAGGGTGGAGCGATGACCGGTGTAAGGTTACATTTTATTTTTTGTGGGAACATTTCGAAATGGGTAGTAAGGTCATAAATCATGATAAGATATACTTTGGACGAACTGTATGCCTTACGACCCTTACCGGTAATAAACAATCATAATAGTTTTAATAGTGGTGATAATGAAAAGGACAATGGTGTACTTCTTCCCCAACGTAAGGGAAGGAAACGAGGGTGTAGAGCCGGAAGGAAGGTAAAATTAGTGAAAAATCTGCGGTTAGCTCAAACCAGAAATTTGCGTCCACCTAAGTCTCTGAATGTTGCGGCTTGGAATGCGAGATCCATTGCTAATAAACACGAAGATATTGTGGATCTGATAAGGGGCAAAGATATTCATATTTTGGCGCTATCGGAGACTTGGCATGAGAATGCAGACTCATACTCCATCAAAACACTTCGGTCAAGCGGTTTCTCGGTGTATGAAGCTGCAAGACCGATCAAAACGGACACAAGCAACGTTAATTTTACAAATCACGGGGGGGTTGCAATTGTAGCGCAAAATGGTATTCGCTTAGACAGTATAGGAATACGTCAGGTGTATACCACTTTTGAGTTTGTCGGCTGCAAGGCTTCAGCTAATGGTGCATCCCTCGTGATAATTTCCATCTATCGTCCCGGGTCATGCACACCGACTGCAATTTTTTTCAATGAATTTAGATCTCTCCTGGAGTGCACCTCCAATTACAATTGCGACAATGTTATTCTGGGAGATATAAATATTCACTTGGAAAAGAAAGCCAATCCCATGACTAAAAAATTAATAAAATTCTGCGTGACTTCGGCTGCGACCAGTGGGTTAACTCACCTACTCATGATGCAGGAGGCACACTTGACGCAATAATTTCCCGGGTCGGTTTTCCTCCGAAAATCGTAGATGTTACGGACATTGGACTATCGGATCATCGTCTCGTCACATCCGTGTTTGCCTTCGATCCTCCAAAACTGGAGTTTAAATCTATTATCTCCAGAAATTGGAGAGAATTCGACTTCGAGACATTTTGCATCGAATTAAAAACCTCGCCTCTCTGTGATAAGGAAAAGTATTGCGAAATGCAGGTAGAAGAGTTAGTTACTCTCTATAATTCTACGCTACTGGCATTAATTGATAAAAATGCTCCTTTCACAGAAAAGATCTGCCGCATTAGAAATTGCAGTAAATGGTTCGATGCAGAATGTCTTCAAAGGAAAAGGGAAATGCGTAAATTGGAGAGGGCTTACAGACGGAACCCAACTCTCAGCAATTGGCAGCTTTGGATTGCAAAGCAAAAAGTGTATAAGGAAGAAGTGACGAAGAAAAAATCAAACTTTTGGTGTGACCAAATTGAGTCAGAAAAGGACCCTCGAAAGCTCTGGCAAAACATAAAGACTCTGTCTGGAGAGAGCAACATCAAGGTTGATTCCTCCCTTGAAGCAAACAGCCTCGCAACACACTTCAGAAATAAGGTTGAAAACATTCGGGCCCTCAGTGTAGTAGGATCGCCTTCTGTCGCAGCACCAAGTCCGCTCTCTGGTGACTTCACTACTTTCGCAGCTGTAACGGAAGAAGATGTCACGCGTGCTGTGATGTCTTGTCCTAATAAACAATGCACACAAGACCCCATACCTACCTGGCTCTTAAAGAAATGTCTTCCGGATATAACGCCTATAATTACCGCAATTATCCAGAAGTCACTAGTAAATTCACTTGTACCGGGAACACTCAAAAAATCAATTATAACTCCGATTCTAAAAAAACAAAATCTTGATACAGACAATACGGATAATTACAGGCCAATATCTAACCTACCATTTCTGTCAAAACTGCTTGAGAAAATCGTTGCCAAACAATTGGTGGGGTACTTGAACTCGGCCGGTCTATTTGCCAAAAATCAATCTGCTTATCGACAGTTTCATTCAACGGAAACTGTCCTTTTGCGGGTAATTTCAGATTTGATCATCGGGATGGAAGCAGGTAAGTTGGGTTTGGTATCTGTTCTTGATATTAGTGCGGCATTTGACACTGTAGATCATAGTATTTTATTAAATGTGCTTGAAACCGAATTTGGCGTTCGAGGTGATGTACTCCAATGGATGTCATCGTACCTGTCTGGACGAGTAGCTTCAGTAACTTTCAATAAATATACATCACCTGAAACTCCCATCGAATTTGGAGTTCCCCAGGGTACTGGGTCTGTACTGGGTCCCATTCTCTTCATTCTATATACTAATCGTCTCGAACGACTCATTCACTCAGCTGGCTTTGAATCAGAAGGCTACGCGGATGATCGTTTGATTTTCAAGTTTTGCTCCCCGGATGAAAAAGACGTCCTTAAAAACGAGGTGGTTAGTTTCATTGACACGGTTTCAAGTTGGATGTCTGTTAATAAACTCAAACTTAATCCGACAAAGACGGAATTTATTTGGATAGCTTCTCCTGGAAGACAAGCCCTCATCGACTCCAGTCCAATCCGTATTCAAAATACAAATATAATCCCTTCTACGGAAATAAAATTTCTAGGTTTCACTTTAGACAATTGTCTTTCTCTTGAATCGCAAATTTCAAAAACTGTAAGTGCTGGCTTTTTCCATCTAAGGCAGATAAAATCAATTAGGAGATGCCTTCCTTTTGATGGAGCAAAATCACTCATTAATTCGTTCGTTGTCTCACGTATGGACTATTGTAATAGTGCATATGCTGGCCTACCTAAAAAACAATTCAACAGAATCCAGTCCGTTTTCAATGCTGCGGCGAGAATGATTTTTGGTGAATCTAAGCATTGTCGTATAACCCCGCTTCTAAGGGATCGTCTTCATTGGCTTCGATGCCCTGAAAGAATAGAGTTCAAGATCTGCTTAATGACCTTCAAAGCATTGCAGGGAATGGCGCCAGCCTATATATCGGAATTATGTGTCCGACAAAACCTAAGCGATAGACAGCTTACTCTGAGGTCGGCAGATCTAGATGTTACCAATCGTTTAATCGAACTTTCTCGGTCAAATCGAGCTGTTTACTATGATCGCTCTTTTCGTGTAGCTGGCCCACTCATTTGGAATAAACTTCCCCCAGCCCTTACCAATATACAAAATTTGGCTGAATTTAAACGGGTTTTAAAAACAAAATTATTCAAAAAATCATATTTAATAATTTAAAATCATTTATATTCTCATGAATCTAAGCTTCTTTTTTAATATACTATAAAAAGCCAGGTTTTGAAGTTTTTCCGGTAATTGTTTGGTTTCGGTTTTCTCCTTATTGTACTTTTATGTTTAATGTCCACCTATTATATAATATTTTAATGTTTTCCTGTTTTATATAATATTTTAATTTTAAAGTTCTTATTTTTCGTGCACTGTCACTGTCTTTTATTGTTATCCTCTACTAAAATAGCACTGTTATTGTTAAATTTTATTCTCTGCTTTTGTGTAAACCGTTTATTCTTTATTTCATATTATGTAATTAATTTTTTTTTAAAAGGAACACAATAGGAAATTTTATTTTAAGTTTATTATAGTTAAGCGCACTTGAAGTGAAACAACACAAAACTGCGCTATATAAATGTTATGTTATTATTATTATTATATTATTATGTGGGCACACACAAATGTATTTAAATATATGTATGTTAAAGTGAATGCTTACATTTAAATCAAATTCAATAATAAAGTATATAATATTATTCGGTTATTTTAATTATTATTGATTGTGTCAATGTATGGTGACTTTACATTGCCAAATTATATAAGTTTGATTAGCCATAAATATTTTTCTCAAAACACTGGTTGTTCATCGATCATCGATCTACTTTATCATCGATCTGTGGTTTTCATATGTCATTTGAACTCAATATTTATGTTTGAACTGTATGATGTGCATTTTTTGCAGGTTAATAATAATTATGTCATAACACTTCGATTTATTTTATAGTTTCTATGAGGCTGTGCAGTTTAATGTTTATTATACCATAATTTGCAGCAAAAGCTTACGGGAAATGCACTTTGTTTCAGTAAACTCTTTTATACAAAACGTCAAATTCGTGCTTTAGACATAAGGAAGTCTTTTTAAACTTTAATTTAATAAAAATAGAATTGAAATGCATCTTTTACAATGTATTCAAAATTAATTTGTCGTTTCGTGTCATAATTACGTTTTAACGTAGTGTGTATTCCAAAATCTGAACCATTTAAAGGTGGACAATATTTACGAATAATAATAATCCCTTTTTCTCCCAGGGTATATTCATAAGCATTTGCAGGGAGAATAATCTACCATAATACATACGTAATTTTTTTTAATAACTACAAACATATCCAAATAAAGCTGAAACCGAAATCAGCGTTCAACGCGGCCAAAATTGCTTGAACGGCTCTCTGATGGCAATTGAATGTTATATTTGAATTTCTGTGAAACAACTGGCTTTTAATAATAAAAAAATAAAATTTGGATGATTTGCGTAGCGATGAACAGACTTGTAATATATTTCTACCATCTGTCTTACAGATTGCATTCACCGACTTGTCGATCATTAATACAAAACTATATGTAGGTACAATGTATTTGACCAACAAATCTATGCTGTGTTAAGATTTACACGCTACTTGTAAAAGTATGGATTGTTTCACAGGACTTGAACAATTCATCAAATGTAATTTTTTTTTATTATTTCACTGGGAGAACTGTACGCAGTACTTAAATAATAACAGAATTTGAAATTCTTCAAATTGTAATTAAAATAATGGGTCGCTTTTCCTCCCTCCTACAACATGAGTCTCTTCAAGGCCTGTATTCACTCTTTTCTTTCCTCAAAAGACCCTCCTCACAACATCCCCAAAGATGCCATAAGCCCCGAGGGAAATTATTTTCATTCAGGCCTCCTGTGCATTTAGTGTAAAAAGGGGGAAAAAATTCTGGAACTTTGAAATAAGTAAAAATCAAACAACGTTTTAATTTCATTAAAGTGTATTTTTTTTTTTAATCTGATTCGATATAAGTAATATGGGAAGAACCAGAAAGAAACCCATATAGCATATTAATTGCGTTTCATATTTCATGTCAAATATCAGCTAGAATAATAATATATAATATAATATGTAATCTTACATCAACTTATTTTTACATTTATTGATCATTGTAAAAAAAACAGTTCATTTAATTACATTTTACAAATTATATATTCACCATATTTCATTACATTGATTATGTTACTAATTATATCAGTTTGCGATGCAGTTGTGTGGTAAAAAATATATTTGTCTATAAAATGATTTACGGGAGTTTACAAACATAATGTCGACAAAGAGATACAGTTGATATTAGAAGAACAATTATATTGAAAGAAACTATGCACTTGATGCAGTTAGTGCCTACTTGAATAATAAACTGTGTTTATATATTTTAAAATCCAACATAAGATAGCGTACTACATACATTGATAAAAAAATTGTATTTACGTATATTGTACAATTATTTTTGTATTACAAAATAAGTATATGAAGTACTCTCAAGGTATAGAATGTTAAAATTAACAGAGAAACTTTTATTTAAACATATTAAAAATATGTTAAATCGTTAACACAAACTGTCCACATACAATTTTATTTGTAAATCGTTGAATTCTAGGAATCGGTTTATAAATAAAGTAGTATTTATTGATCTACCTTCAAAATTATCTTTGTAAGGAATTTACTGTGCAGGTAAATTATTGGAAATTACCTATGTTAATTCAAGGCCATCTGTTAAATAATAATTTATCTGATCTGATGTGTAAATTTTTTTTAAACCAAAATTTACACATCTTCGGATCTACCGGATCTGCCCTGATGATGGACACTGCAACGCTGTCCGAAACGTCGGCTAAAGAAGGAGTTAGCGCAACACGGCATAACACCCCAAAAACAAACAACAAAAATGCTTTTGGCCGTGAGAATCTAAAAACTTACCTAATTAATTATTCGTTTATCGTAGATGTTTACTTTTCTATAACTGAATCTATATTTCATTTTAAACAGTGTTCAAAGATATTTAATATTTTTTTTATAGTTAATATGTTAGTCAAGCCATTTTCTTTAGTAATATTTAGAACAACTTTTGAGTTTAACTTGTTTTACTTTTTAAAGTTTAAACAGAATATAAAAATAGTTCAAATGCATTTGGGAATCTATTTAATCTGAAACTAAATTTACTAATTTTAATGTATTTAACCCTGTGAATAAATTTAAAATGGGAAGATTAATCTTAAATAGATTAAATTTACTGGTTTAAATAGATATAAAACGACAATACCTAATCTAAAATTTCCCTGTAAACAATGTTTTGGGTTGAAACTCCAGCCTGATTTACACCTTGAGGACTTCCGTCGACTATTTGAATTTTTAATGAATTTATTGTTTTGACTCTGGAGCAAGCTACATACTGTTAGCAATAATGAAACGCTAATAGATGTTTTATGATGAAATACTTTAATCTTGTCTCCACGGTATTACAATCAATAACTTTAAAATGGTGTGTATTCGCTCAGCGTGGCTGTGCTCAAGTGTTGCTCGCTTGCAATCCTTCTTCCTGGCGGGGGGGGAGTCGCTCCCGCCTAAAACCAGCAGCGCCTCTGGCGGCCGTACCGCAAACCACCCGCGAAGTGTAGATCCCTGATTGGCCGACAGCGATGAGAGTGGCGCCCCTGGCGGCCAATTAGTAAACTAAACTCTGTGGCGGCAGTATTTGAATGCGCTGCTAACACGGCCATACTGATCACTGCTTTGACCTCAAAGCAGTTGCTGAAATAAAAATAAAATAATAATTAGACTGGTTGAAACTTGTTCAGCTCCACAACGGTACTGACGAATAGACTTTACTGTTCGCCCTTCCTGACCGTTACTCCGAAATTTGTTCAGCCGGCCAATTCCTCATATTCTCATATGTGACCGTCACTCTGTGAGTGCTGCCGTTGGGTCTGGTACCCAACACGTCGAAACGATCGTTCGGCAGGACTTCAACCACTTTATAAGGCAAGCTCCGAAACCGACCTTTCAACTTTTTGTACCCAGGATTTCCCTTGGAAATCCGGATTAAAACCGTATCGCCAACGCGATATGAAGGTTTAATGAATCGTTTCGAGTTGAAACGTTTCATCTGCCGCCTTTGATCTTCATCAAAAAGCTTCCGTGCTTCCGCACGTATGACCTTAAGGTCCTGCCTCTCACCAGCCTGCGTGAGATTGTTTACCAACACAGCTTCGCACAATGCAGAGGGCTTATAACCCATCAATAGCTCATTTGGAGTTTTCAGAGTGGTTCTGTTGACTGCATTATTCAGTGCTTGCTGTGTTGCTGCCAGAGCTTCAACCCACTGATCTTCGGGTTTATCTCTGATGATGGAGTTCAGCGTATTCAATATGGTTCTATTGAGTCGCTCTACCTGACCATTAGCCCTCGGTAATAAAACTGAGTTTATGGTCAGCTTGATGCCATGCTCTTCACAGAAAGCACGCATCGCTTTTGAAGTAAAAGCTGTACCTCGATCGCAAACAAGTCTCCGTGGCACCCCGAAAAGGTACGCCATCGCCGAAAGTGCTTTTATGACACCTTTCGTACTTGTCTCTGCCACCGCCTCTAAGAAGCAGTACTTCGTGAAGCCATCCTGGAGGGCAATGACGTACTGCATTCCCTCCACACTCTTCACGAACGGCCCCAAATGGTCCACATGCACAACTGCAAAAGGAATTTCTATTTTGGGAATGGGATGCAATACCCCGGGCTTTCGACCGGTATCACTTTTCCCAACTAGGCATTTGAAACAGTTTTTCACGTATTTCGTGACAACATTCCTCATCCGCGGAAACCAGTATTTGTCCCGGATGGCAGCCAGTGTTCTATCAACACCTTGATGCCCACTATCGTCATGGAGGATCCTAAGAACGCCCCATCTGGTATTTCTAGGCACGAACCACTTCGAACCAATTGACGTCTTACGGAAAACTCTGTTTTTTCCTTATCTCGTAGTCAATAAAATATTGCTTGCGGTCTTTTGACTCGTTGCCACTTTTTAGGATATTCTTTATGTTTGCAATTTCCGGATCGGCTGTTTGCATATCCAACAGCTGCTCCTGGGTAGTCCATTCGTATGTCAAGCATACAGGGTTTCGGCTTAAGTAGTCGACATGTGCTACTCTTTTGCCCGCATGATATTCAATATCAAATTGGTAATCTTGTAAAAATATCCACCACCGCGCCACACGTGGATTAATATCCTTCTTAGTCATCGTAGCCCGGACTGCATTACAATCTGTTACCACTTTGAATCGGGTTCCAATCAGGTATACGCGGAAGTGTTTCAAGGCCTGTGTTACAGCTAACGTTTCGAGGTCGTAGGAATGATACATAGATTCATCCGGGGATGTACGACGGCTATAGTAAGCCACAGGATGCATTTTCATATCTTGACCTTGCTGTAATAAGATTGCTCCCAGTCCTTTAGCAGAAGCGTCAGTGTGGACTTCTGTGGCAGCTTCCGGGTTATATATTTGTAACACAGGTCTATTGGTCAGAGCAGTTTTTATATCCTCGAATGCCTCGCTGCATTTGGAAGTCCAACTCCAATCAGTATCTTTCTTCAACAGATCGTATAAAGCTCCAATCCTAGTTGCGAAGTTGGGAATAAACTGCCTGAAGTAGCTGGCAAGGCCGATGAATTGCCTCAGCTGTTTCACAGTTTTAGGAACTAATGCTTTGATGAGACATTCTGTTTTACCACTGCTTGGTTTTATAGAGCCAGCGCATATTTCTTTGCCCAAATAGTTGATAGTGGTTTGAAAGAACTCACACTTTGCCAAATTTAAGGTAAGACCAGCTTGCTTAAGACGCAATAGCACTTTTTCCAGCTTTTCAAAACCTTCTTCTTCTGTTTCCGACGGAATTATGATGTCATCAATGAACACCAGTACCTCGTCATTTAAATCGGCTAATACTTTATTAAGTGTTCGTTGAAATACTGAAGGGGCATTAGCAAGACCGAAAGGTGTTCTCAAAAATTCATAATGTCCGTCAGGAGTCACAAACCCAGTTTTCTCAATCGAGTCTTCTTCAATGGGAATTTGGTAGAAGCCGGACATTAAATCCAACTTAGTGAAGTATACGCCTTTCCCCAAAGTGTCAATGTGGTCTTGGATCCTCGGAAGAGGATAACGGTCCTTTACCGTAATTCCATTCAAAGCTCGAAAATCGATGCATAGGCGATCACTGCCATCCTTCTTTTTGACGAGCAGAATAGGGCTTGCGTAGGGTGACGAACTCGGTCGGACAATGTTGGCCTCAATCATCTCCGAGATCATGGCCTTCACTGTGTTCCTCTCAACTAATGACAATCGACGAGGTCTCACAAAAATGGGCACATTAGAATTCAATAAGATCTTCAGGCTGCCGACTTTAGAGCATCCGATATCTTTAAGGGAGGAGGATGTGAGATCCCAATAGTTTTTCATGAGCTTATGAAGGGATGTAATTCCTACCTCTGACAGAGCTCCAGTGGGAAGATCAGTCACCTCGACCACAGCAACCACATGATCGGGCTGCACCTCCTTGTATCGGAGTCTTACTCCGTCCTTGTCAGCCAACACTTCGATACCGGGGTGGCGCAGGATGTCTCTTCCAACGAGAAGATCAACTGGCAGGTCCTTATCTTCCATCACCAAGGGCTCCATTTGAATTCCAATCCCCTCAGATGTTATGCTGCACTTGGTCTGCCCCATTGCCGGTACGATGGCACCATTGATGCCACTCATGAGCGCAGTGGATGGTACCAGATGCAGGCCAAGGGACCTTGCTCTTTTCTCCCGCATCAAGGAACAGGAACTGCCGGTGTCTATGATGGCATCTATGACGGTGCCGTTAATGTTGCATTTTGTTGTCATTTGCAACAACTTATCGGCACACAAATTCACCGGCTTCAACTTCCTGAAGCATGTTTCCTCAGTGTGGCCTTCCCTCTTGCAATGTGTGCATTTAGGCCTTTGCGAAGGCCCACTGCTAGCAGCACTTTTGCACTCATTGCGCTTGTGGCCAGTGCGCCCACACTTGTAGCAGGTGACCAAACCGGTCGCTTTTTTAGTGGCCGCATCCGTTTGTCGACTAGTAGGGGCCGTAGGGCCGGGCTTTACCGCCGGCGCATCGATCCTCGCCGCCATCGAGCGACGTGACATCTGGGTGACCAGGGACTGCATCGTCTCGCAGCTCTCCAGAACGACGCTCAGGCTCTTATCGCTGATGCCACCTAGCATCACGTCCATCTGTTGCCTCTCTGTCAGCTTCACACCGAGCCGCTTAATTTTGCCGGTCATGCGCCCAGCATATAATACGAGCGATTTCGCTTGGCAGCTTTTAAACTTCACGATATCTTCGATCATCGCATAGAAGTTTGGTTCCCGAGGATACGAAAAAGTGAGGTCTTCTTGGAAGGTCTTCCAGGTACGCTTGGGCGGTGTCCACAGGTTGAACCATGCTCTGCCTTCTCCCTCCAAGGCTTGAGTAGCGCGGTATAATTTACGCCGCTCGCTCCATGAACACGCGGCGGCCACCTCATCCACTTGACGAATCCATTCCGCCACATACGCGTTTTCACGCGCGGGATTGAAATGCGGAACCAATCCCAATTCCGGGGTTTCGGATCTGCCCCGGTAACGCTTGTTCGTCCTTCTTGGTTGTGATTCCGATCGGGAACGAGATCGCGTACGAAATCTACGATGATGACGGCTTCTCGGCGAGTTTCGGCGGGAACGCGAACGGCGTGGCGGAGTATAGCGTTCCTCCGAATCTTCACTGCAATAACGCTGCATTATCGTGATTCGCAATAATAAGAAATGTCAAATGTTCAATGTTTCACACTTGCTCACGATAAATGAAACAGTTAACACAAAACAAGCGTGGTGACGCGCAATGGCGGATCGCAAAGCGTCGCTTGTTGTCAAAACACGAGGTTGGAAAGTCAGTAGGGCGAACTGATACGTTGAAGTATTTATTTATACGAATCCCACTTCTGATGTTAGCAATAATGAAACGCTAATAGATGTTTTATGATGAAATACTTTAATCTTGTCTCCACGGTATTACAATCAATAACTTTAAAATGGTGTGTATTCGCTCAGCGTGGCTGTGCTCAAGTGTTGCTCGCTTGCAATCCTTCTTCCTGGCGGGGGGAGAGTCGCTCCCGCCTAAAACCAGCAGCGCCTCTGGCGGCCGTACCGCAAACCACCCGCGAAGTGTAGATCCCTGATTGGCCGACAGCGATGAGAGTGGCGCCCCTGGCGGCCAATTAGTAAACTAAACTCTGTGGCGGCAGTATTTGAATGCGCTGCTAACAATACAATTGTCCATGCGTAAAGACGGGTTCTGGTAAATAAACACCAATCTGATTAAAAGTTTGACCCTGCGATTTATTAATTGTCATTCCATAAGCAAGCTGAACTGGGAACTGGCGCCTGTAAAGATTAAAAGTACATCTGCGGAAGTATCTAATATAATTCTAAATGAATGCTTCCCCTTTATATCCAGTGATTGTTTCAACCTGTAAAATGTTATCTGAAATTTTTTTAACTATCAATCGAGTTCCGTTGCATAAGCCATTTGCGATGGACATATTTCTTAACAGCATTACTATGGCTCCAATCTTCAAACTCAAAGCATGAACAGGTAAACCGGGTGGATTGAAAGAATTTAAAAATTCCAATGGAAATCTAACCTGCTCCTCGGGATGATCTGGATTACCCTTGTCATCTCTCGCGGAGTCAATACTATAAAATGTTTTCAATGGACCTTCTAATTTTTCTAAGACTTTTTCATTAACTTTACGTGCATCTACATTTTTGGGACACAGTATCGCCCTATCACTGAATAAATTTGAATCGGCTACAGAATGAGAGTCTCCGTAAAGTGCGCTAATAACATCTTGGCAAATCGTACTTGATGGTAAATCTATTGATGACGGTACGCAATTTTGAGGGGTTGGTAATGTTCCATTCCCCAACTCCAACAACCATTCGGCAAACACAGTCTGGTCGCTCGCAGTACGCATATTGATATTTAGATGGATCGTTTTAAATAATCTCCAAAGCGGACTCCTTTTAATGGACGATGCAACAATTTTTCCGCGGGAAGCTCTACGACAAACGGGCAAGACTTGTCTAAAATCTCCGCCTAAAACGATAACTTTCCCGCCAAAGGGCAGTTCGTTTCTCATTACATCTCTTATCGCACGTTCTATCATTTCAAAAGCTAAAATAGGAGCCATCGGAGCTTCATCCCACAATATCAATTTGGCGTTTCTTATTAAAGTTTTATTTTTATTTGAAAGTCGACACGTCATCGAACTATTTAAATTTAAAGGCAAATTGAATGCAGTGTGGCACGTTCTGCCACCAAGAATCAAAATTGCGGCTATTCAGTCCAAGCTACGCTTAAAACGCTGAACCCCTGCGATTGCAACGAATGAACTAATGTTTTGTACAAAAAAGTCTTTCCTGCTCCTCCTGCACCATCGATGAAGAAGCACCTAGAAGAACCTTCAATCGATCTATCTGAGAGCACTTGAAGGATTGAATCAAACACTTCTCGTTGTTGGGCGTTCAACAACGACTGCATCTCAGATACCAGGTTTCCTTCATTTACATTGTCTGCAGTGGAGCAGAGGGAAGACAGTGAACTAAAATGACAAAAAAAAATTTTAAGTGCCTTCGGCATCATGAAAACAACCCATTCTTCTAAACACTTTACCCATTCGTTGATGTTATCCGTCAGTCCCAATTCACGGGCTGCATCACTGAAAGTGGGAAGAATGACGCCGTCAACCGTTCGGAGATGTTCATAAGAAGTAGCACATTTGACTTTCAATAAGAGAATTCTGAGATGATAAAGTTCTCGATTGCGTGGTGAAACGGAAACAATTCGCCCGATAACTTTGTCGCCCCCTTGTTTGTGTTTTTTCCAGATCTAATTGCTGTTGAAAACAAAAAAAATTCGGGATATCCTGGTAAAAATAGGAATGGGCAGAGTCATCTAAAATTTTAAATGAACAAATTGGCCGTCCAATTAAAAACGTTTATCGTTTTCGATTTAAGTAAATATATTAACTGGCAAGCTGGTTATGTAATTAGTTCCATAATTATACTGGTAATGGTCTCATAAATATCCCAAAGTCAAACCTAAGTCTAACTTTGAAAATACACAGATGCAAAAATTCATCTCTTAACCGGAATTGTGACTGCCCATGCTTAGAACAAGTAAACAATATTAAATATTTAGGTATAACTTTTGACACAAATCTTAATTGGAAACAACATATTCATAACACCACGAATAAAATCCGCAAATCTATATACTTTTTCAAACAAACACGCAATTTTATTGACCTTAAACTTTTAAAATCAGTCTATTACTCACTATGCCAATCACACATAGAATACGGAATTCTAGCTTGGGGTAATGCTTCTTCTAGTGCCCTTGACCCCATTATAAAAGCACAAAAATTAATCATTAAAATCATCCTTAAGGTTCCTCTTTCTACCAGCACTGATACGATCTTCAATACTATCAATTTTATTGACATAAAACAGCTGTATGCAAGATCCATCTTGGTCAACTTACACCAGAACAATAAATCACTATACAAACCAACACAAACTACTCACAATACCCGAGCCAAAAACAAAGAACTTCTTCAAACTCCTTTTGCTAAAACCTCATTCGGACAAAGACATTTTAAAAACATAGCTTGCAAACTATACAATACACTACCAACTACGATCAGACAATTAGAAACAATGACAAAATTTAAACACGAAATAAAGAAATGGATTGCAATCACAGGGCGTCCCACTATTGCAAGCATATGTAAACCAAATTGCACATAGACAACAAGTACTATTTACACACGACCAAATTCAAACTTAATTAAAATGATCTATTTATATTTTCCCAGATACTAATAATGAACACAATCTTAACAGGATTAACCCAATCGTTCTTTTGATTGTATTGAAATTATTTTGTATTATTTTTATATTTTGTATTTACCCTTATTGATATTCACTTAACTATATGTATATATATCGATGTACTCTATGTCTGTCTCGACACAGGTTTACCCTAGTGAGACAGGCATCGAAAAACCACTTATAAAAAACTTTATATAGATAAATAAATAAAAAAAAAAAAAAAAAAAATGATTAATAACATTAAAATATAATTTGGAATATCATTAAGAAAGGGACGCTAGTTTTCTTTTTAATGAATCTACTATATTTCATTTTAAATAGAAATTAAATTTATTTATAATTTTTAAAGTTGCTAGGTGAGTCGGGCCATTTTTTCAGTAATATGAAAACCAACTGTTGACTTTGACTTGTTTTTTTAGTTTAAACAGAATATAAAAATAGTTGAAATACATTTAAGAATCTATGTAATCTGAAACTAAATCTTTTCTGATGATAAAAATCAACAGTTTCCCCAAATAGTGATAGGTTTTGACAAATTTAATGATTAGTTCAAGTCACGCTGTATGTATTTTACCACGTGAAGAAATCAATAGATTAAATTTAAGAAAAAGCTTCAAAAACCTGATAAAAATTTCCCTGTAAACAATGTTTTGTGTAACTTAATCAACTCTGGCCTCATTAACACCTGGACCACTTCCGTTGACTGATGGATTAAAGGTGAATCTTCAACAGATGTATCCAGAAAGCTTGAAGAATCGACTCCAACATTTCTCAGGCAATCTGCAATAAGAAAAGAAACGTCATAATAGAAATAGTTATGTCATACTGAAAACTGGCGCACGTAAAGATTAAAGGAACCGTTGTGTCTGCGAATATATCCGGCATGATGCTAGGCAAAAAATGAACGCTTTCTTTTTTATCATTGGTGGATATGTCCTCCATTGTCAATTGCAATAAGCAGACAGTAGAGATGTTTCAATAGATGAAAGTTTGGCTTTTATTTACGTTATAATAATGACATTGATTAATTAATTATAACATGATAATATTCACCTTAAGATGCCAGAATTCTGCGCTGTCCTTTGTTTAGAACGTCGAGTCAAAGCGTTGCACTGTCATCACGATTTAAAGGCTTAGAGACGATATTTCTGAAGCAACGCCAGTAACGTAACGCCGGCTGTCCTTCCTCGGCTTTCTCGAATACTGAAAAATGCAGACAGCGTAGACGTTTCAGAACCCTGCAAATGACATTCGATACAGTTAGGCATTTTGTATAATTTATCAATATATATTGCAAAATTTACAGACTCGGCGATGATGGCAATTGTCAAACTATCATACGTCTGCCACTTTACATACCTGTCCAAGAAACGCCATCAATAACCATCGATGAAATCGCCTAGGTGTATTTTTAACCAAAGATCCACCACAACGCCCCGTGAAGGTGTCCATTGTCAATTGTATACAGTGGAGATGTTTCTAAATCCTGCAAATGAGATTTGATACAGTTAGCCATTTTTATAATCATTTATTAATATATATTATTACGTTATATTATGGGTAAAACTCACTTTAAGTTCATTTTCGATCTTACAGCATCGTCAATTGGAAAACGCAGACAGCAGAATACGTTTCAAAACCCTACAAATGAGATGTGATACAGTTAGCCATTTTGATAATCATTTATTAATATATATTATTACGTTATATTATGGGTAAAACTCACTTTAAGTTTATTTTCGATCTTACAGCATCGGCAATTGGAAAACGCAGACAGCAGAATACGTTTCAAAACCCTACAAATGAGATATGATACAGTTAGCCATTATGATAATCATTTATTAATATATATTGTAACGTTATATTCATTTTCAACTCGGTACAGCAAAAAGATAACATTAAATAAGAATATCTACCTCACGAAAAAGATTTTGGTCGAGCGTCGGGTCTGAATTAATCAGGTATCGTTGATTTTTTTTTTAAATTTTACGAAAGATGTTTTTAAATTTCCCATGTTTCAGGGAATGTGGTTTAATTTATGTCTAAATGTTTTTCTTAGCATAATGGTATCATTGGAAAAGGACGCCGTGTCACGTGGTATTTTTGGCAAATGGCGGACTGCTTTTGAAAACCCACTATCGGTTTGTGTTTTAAATATTATCAAGTCCGCTGAAATGTATACGATATTAGTGGATGTTATTCTTTATGAATTTCCGCGTGTCTTCGACGACTCGGATCAAGTTGCATCATGGGATTCTTTAAGAAATATGGATTCATAACGTGACGAAAAAAAATGGTGGTTGGATTAAATTTTTTCCTTTTTCGTGAGGTAGATATTCTTATTTAATGTTATCTTTTTGCTGTACCGAGTTGAAAATGAATATAACGTTACAATATATATTAATAAATGATTATCATAATGGCTAACTGTATCAAATCTCATTTGTAGGGTTTTGAAACGTATTCTGCTGTCTGCGTTTTCCAATTGACGATGCTGTAAGATCGAAAATGAACTTAAAGTGAGTTTTACCCATAATATAACGTAATAATATATATTAATAAATGATTATAAAAATGGCTAACTGTATCAAATCTCATTTGTAGGATTTAGAAACATCTCCACTGTATACAATTGACAATGGACACCTTCACGGGGCGTTGTGGTGGATCTTCGGTTAAAAATACACCTAGGCGATTTCATCGATGGTTATTGATGGCGTTTCTTGGACAGGTATGTAAAATGGCAGACGTATGATAGTTTGACAATTGCCATTATCGCCGAGTCTGTAAATTTTGCAATATATATTGATAAATTATACAAAATGCCTAACTGTATCGAATGTCATTTGCAGGGTTCTGAAACGTCTACGTTCAGTATTCGAGAAAGCCGAGGAAGGACAGCCGGCGTTACGTTACTGGCGTTGCTTCAGAAATATCGTCTCCAAGCCTTTAAGTCGTGATGACAGTGCAACGCTTTGACTCGACGTTCTGAACAAAGGACAGCGCAGAATTCTGGCATCTTAAGGTGAATATTATCATGTTATAATTAATTAATTAATGTCATTATTATAACGTAAATAAAAGCCTAACTTTCATCTATTGAAACATCTCTACTGTCTGCTTATTACAATTGACAATGGAGGACATATCCACCAATGATAAAAGAGAAAGCGTAACACACCACATTTTAACCCGTTAGTTTTGGGCAAAAGAAAAAAGTGTTGACACGCAGTCCGCTACATCTACACGCGAGCATATGTATTTAATTATCAGAGTTGTGCCGTTTAGAAAGCCTCATGCTATTTATAGGAAAGGAACGAAACAACCGCAAATGGCTCGAAACGCCGTTTGCAGTTGCTGCGTTCCTTTTCTGGCTCGGTTCGGAGCTTATAATCACATGGGCCCAACTACAAAAACTGGTGTTTTGAGTTAAGCTGGGTTTTGGTAATGCCATTATAATATTTATTAGTGACACGAAGCGGACCTTAAAGTTACAAAGTTTGTTTGCATAATTCTATTAGATAGTAAGTTACATTTGTGTTTTGACCATCAGGCGTTTCAATTATTGACTATCATTGTAACATTTGAAAGTCAACACAATGCAATAAGATTAAAATAAAAGACGCGTTGGATGCCATTGTAATATTTAAAATTCATAGCTATAAAATTTTACATGTTGAGCGTCAAATTGTATTATCATACAAAAGTTAAAACGCTATTAACACTTGAGACAAGAAAACATGAGCGACTCTTTAATTATAATATTCAAATAACATATCTCAAGATCGTGCACTGTGTTCGTAGATGGTTAATAAACCCCCATGTTTAAATATATATGTTTAAACATAGGGTACAAGTAATATCTATTACAAAATGTATGTAATTAGTTCTGGCTGCTATTTGATATTACATTTGAAACTTTGACAATCGCCATTACCGCCGATTCTGTAAATTTTGCACAATTCTTCTGATCATTTGTCTCTTATTGCAGATTTTTTGTTGTACCAAGTTAAAAATGAATATAACATTAAAATACTATATATTAATAAATGAATTAACAATATGCATAATTTTTGTCGTTTGCAGGATGTCAAAACGTCACTACTGTCTGCGTTTTACAGTCCTCGAGAATGAATGAACTTCAGCCGGCGTTACTTTGAACTGGAACTAATTTCACAATCCTCTCTATGTCTTTCCAAAGTCGTGATGAAAATGATGACACTTCAACGCTTTGATATTTTAAAGTTACTAATCATCCATGAATGGTATAATTATGGAACTAATTACATAACTAGCTTGCCAGTTAATATATCTACTTAAATCGGAAACGATCAAGGTTTTTAATTGGACGGCCAATTTGTTCATTTAAAATTTGTTCACAGGCCACAGGGGGGTGGGTCAGGTACCTACAGCTATTTGATTTAAATGAAAGCATTCACTTTATTTACATTCGAACATCAAATCGTAAATATGAAATTTGGCATACACATCTTGCTTCATTCACATTCAAACATTTCATAACACACCACATTTTAACCCGTTAGTTTTGGGCAAAAAGAAAAAGTGTTGACACGCAGTCCGCTACATCTACACGCAAGCATATGTATTTAATTATCAGAGTTGTGCCGTTTAGAAAGCCTCATGCTATGTACACGAGCTGAACTTCGATTTATAGGAAAGGAACGAAACAACCGCAAATGGCTCGAAACGCCGTTTGCAATTGCTGCGTTTCTTTCCTGGCTCGGTTCGCAAATCGGGAGCTTACATATTTAAACGACCTACAAATAATACAGAATAGACGTTTTAATCATAACCCATATACCCGAGAGTTGTGCCGTTTAGAAAGCCTCATGCTATTTATAGGAAATTTATTAGCGACCAGACTGTGTTTGCCGAATGGTTGTTGGAGTTGGAGAATGGAACATTACCAACTCCTCAAAATTGCGTACTGTCATCAATAGTTTTACCATCAAGTACGATTTGCCAAGATGTTATTAGCGCACTTTACGGAGACTCTCATTCTGTAGCCGATTCAAATTTATTCAGTGATAGGGCGATACTGTGTCCCAAAAATGTAGATGCACGTAAAATTAATGAAAAAGTCTTAGAAAAATTAGAAGGTCCATTGAAAACATTTTATAGTATTGACTCCGCGAGAGATGACAAGGATAATCCAGATCCCGAGGAGCAGGTTAGATTTCCATTGGAATTTTTAAATTCTTTCAATCCACCCGGTTTACCTGTTCATGCCTTGAATTTGAAGATTGGAGCCATAGTAATGCTGTTAAGAAATATGTCCATCGCAAATGGCTTATGCCACGGAACTCGATTGATAGTTAAAAAAATTTCAGATAACATTTTACAGGTTGAAACAATCACAGGATACAAAAGGGGAAGCATTCATTTAGAATTATATTAGATACTTCCGCAGATGTACTTTTAATCTTTACAGGCGCCAGTTCCCAGTTCAGCTTGCTTATGGAATGACAATTAATAAATCGCAGGGTCAAACTTTTAATCAGATTGGTGTTTATTTACCAGAACCCGTATTTACGCATGGACAATTGTATGTAGCTTGCTCCAGAGTCAAAACAATAAATTCATTAAAAATTCAAATAGTCGACGGAAGTCGTCAAGGTGTAAATGATGCTGGAGTTACAACCCAAAACATTGTTTACAGGGAAATTTTAGATTAGATATTGTCGTTTCATATCTATTTAAACCATTTTAACTATTTTTATATTCTGTTTAAACTTTAAAAAGTAAAACAAGTTAAACTCAAAAGTTGTTCTAAATATTACTAAAGAAAATGGCTTGACTAACATATTAACTATAAAAAAAATATTAAATATCTTTGAACACTGTTTAAAATGAAATATAGATTCAGTTATAGAAAAGTAAACATCTACGATAAACGAATAATTAATTAGGTAAGTTTTTAGATTCTCACGGCCAAAAGCATTTTTGTTGTTTGTTTTTGGGGTGTTATGCCGTGTTGCGCTAACTCCTTCTTTAGCCGACGTTTCGGACAGCGTTGCAGTGTCCATCATCAGGGCAGATCCGGTAGATCCGAAGATGTGTAAATTTTGGTTTAAAAAAATATTTAATGCACAGTAAATTCTTTACAAAGATAATTTTGAAGGTAGATCAATAAATACTACTTTATTTATAAACCGATTCCTAGAATTCAACGATTTACAAATAAAATTGTATGTGGACAGTTGGTGTTAACGATTTAACATATTATTTGTTCTTCTAATATCAACTGTATCTCTTTGTCGACATTATGTCCCGTAAATCATTTTATAGACAAATATATTTTTTACCACACAACTGCATCGCAAACTGATATAATTAGTAACATAATCAATGTAATGAAATATGGTGAATATATAATTTGTAAAATGTAATTGGATGAACTGTTTTTTTTTACAATGATCAATAAATATAAAAATAAGTTGATGTAAGATTACATATTATATTATATATTATTATTCTAGCTGATATTTGACATGAAATATGAAACGCAATTAATATGCTATATGGGTTTCTTTCTGGTTCTTCCCATATTACTTATATCGAATCAGATTAAAAAAAAAAAATACACTTTAATGAAATTAAAACGTTGTTTGATTTTTACTTATTTCCAAAATCTGTTATTTTATTTTATTTATTTCATTCAAAAAACAGGTTTTACATAAAAAGCATACTCTGCACATCTCACTAGGGCATTTCAATCGGTAGCTTGACATTGGTAAATAGGTTTGCTCAGTTAGATCAGTGAGCTAAATTAAAATGTATTTATGTAAGGTAAGTTTTTAGATTCTCACGGCCAAAAGCATTTTTGTTGTTTGTTTTTGGGGTGTTATACCGTGTTGCGCTAACTCCTTCTTTAACCGACGCTGTCCGAAACGTCCGAAAGGAGTTAGCGCAACACGGCATAACACCCCAAAAACAAACAACAAAAAAGTATTTATGTAAGTTCAAGTAGTTGTAGGTAGTAAACAATTATATTTATATTTTTAATGTCTTACTTTTAAGTAAAGATAGTGAAATGTGTATATTTCTTTTCTACGGTTTATACTGTGGATTCTTAATTGTCGAGGCATATTCCAGTGTACTTCTGACTCATACAAAAGTTAAAACGCTTTTAACACGCGAGGCAACAAAACACGAGTGTCTTAGCGCGTTGTTCAGTTCAAAGTTTTTACGGCTTTAAAACCACTATTCCATATTTTTCTAATATTATATGTATTGTGAGTAGTGTGCAACAACCCAAAGACGTCACAATTCAAGTGTTGTGTAAATCAGACGTTAAATTTGTCAAATCTAACATGTTTTGCATATTCTTTGTAAACAACAAACAAACTATATCTGTACATTTATATTGAATGTTTTGTTACCCAATAAAAAAATATTTAAAGCATTTATATTATAACGTGTTTCTTTCCACCACCATTTTCAATATGCATTTCATTATAGGTAAAGACTTCCATTATAGGGGTTGATGCATAAAATGTTTTTGACTTATAAAAGAAAATATACGCTACGTTAACGATATGTAGACAAATCACATCCTGATTGTTTCATTTTTAATTAAATGTATTCATGTCATAACTATGAATATGTTGAATGTGAAGTGTAATCGGATAAACTGTTTTTAATTGAACTGTTAGCAAATAAATCCACTTTTGAAGTTATATAGCTATTTCATTTTTACGAATAAAATCTTTTATTTAGTAACAAGTTGCAACACATTGCAGTTATTGTACATAATTTCATGGACATTATTTTCACACTAACTGCACAGGAGGCCCGGAAAAAGATAATTCCCCTCGGGGCTTATGGCATCTTTAGGGATGCTGTGAGTAGGTTTTTTTGAGAATTAATACGAAGAGACCTGACTGAGCGAGTGAATAAACGAACACGATTTTGAAGTTTTATTTTAATAAAATGGTTGTTTCTTGCAACAATTATTGAAACGAAGTGGAAAAGTGTGTAATATTATGAAATAATTGTCAAACTGATTAACATTAACCTGCAATAAAAACATTCATTAGCTCAAATGTAAACATAGACTGCAGTGGCTCAAATGTCATACTAAAACCACAGATAAACTATAGATAGATGGATGCTTTGGAACATCCATTATTATCCATCCATTATTATCCATCCATTATTACATATTTATTATTTACAATTTTGTATTTTTTGTAAATTTCTCAGGCCACGGGTACAGAACCCTTAGTTTCTTGTTTTAATATTTTTTATTATTATTATAATTTTAAGTGAAAATCTGTTATTGGATTTTATCTTTATATTTAGTTTATTCTTATATATGTAAATAATCTGTTGATTTTCCCAAATAAATAAAATAAAATAAAATAAAATAAAAACAACCAGTTTTTATTACAAATATTTAAGGCTAATCAAACTTAAAAACGTTTTCCAATAAATTGGGTCCACATACAATGATAAAGATTTTTCATTTAATAATCAAAAATAACATAGGTAATGCTTCATTCACATTCTGATTTTTTTTATAACGAATAATTTTTTTGCGTTATAAATATTAAGTAGGTTGAAGTAACGATTTTTTTTTTTAAATATTTTTTTTATTAAAGGTTTTTGTCTTTCGCGATTAATAATAATCATTTAATTTAGGGTGGCGGTCATGAGAACCGTCGCCCCGGGAGCCATTCATACATGGCATGATCCCTTTATTTTTTTAACCAGTAGGTAACATATTTCGTTTTGCATATATATATATTTTTTTAAAATTAAATTGATGATAATTTTTATAACGCCATTTCTGCGAAAAATTAGCTCGGTGACGCTGTAATCTACTTTAGGATTTTACTTACTTATGTGTTTTGGGTTAAAACAGATCCTAAAGGACTCTCAATATCAGAAGGTTGTTTTTAATAAAAGAATATTGAAATTCACTGAGTTTATTTGAACACATTGTTATACGCGACAATAAAATTTACATGGACGATTCTAGAATGTAGACGGTAATCTAAAAGGCACAACCAGTCGGGTCCAGCGGGAAATCAAGAATCATTCGGTCGGCTCACTGGCGGACCGTTGTGTTGAACACAGAATGTTGCCATAATAAGGAACTTAAATTAATAATTATTTTGTGCTGTTCGCTGGCAGGTCGCTGGTAGGTACCGTCTACATACTTCGCCCCCAGTTGTTAAACGATATATAAAGTAAGAAACATATAGTAGTATACATGATTTAAAAAGAAAAAAATTATAAAGTTGAGAACTTGTCAGTGATTATAACACACAATTGTACATTTTTAAATTTAATACAACAGGAATTATTTTTTTTAATTATTTTCAACTGTATATCGAAATGTGTTATTTATTATCTCTACATATTAATGGAGATAGTAATATTAAACAAAAATGAAACTGGGTAGTGTCCTCATCCAGTCTGGCATATTCCATTTTTATTTCCATTGTAAACTATTGTTATTACATATATGAAATGCCAAGTAATGTTTACACTTTTCTATAAACATTTGGATAGAATTATCACATAAATTATCACATGTTATATTATATTACTACATTAAAATTTTTTATCATCTGTGAATTTGATATTAAAAAATATAGCCTAAAAGTGCTTAAAATTATAGCTTAAAATTATAGCTTAAAATTATACAAGGCTTCAACGCGTAAAGCGTAATTATTTTAAATGCAAGTTGCAATTTCTTCGCTATTTGCGGAATGGTGAAAGTATATAAAAAAAACTTAAAAACTATTAACGCTTGCGGAATATTTTTAAAATTATAAAAAACATGTTTGTACAGTTATATATTTTGGTAATATGTGATACATTGTTTTACATGAACAATATAAGACATATTATTAAGCTATTATATATTTAGGACATTAGCGTGGTGTGACATTTCTAAGTATAGGTATATAAGATTTGCTTATACATATCTAAGTACATAGGTTAGTTAGATCATTTATTTATTTTTTAGGAAAAGAAATGCCTTTTTATGCTTTAAACTGTCCTAATCTGTCTGGGAAATGAACTCTTCGACCAGATTTTGTGGTTCTGATTATTTCTGGTAATACTGGAACAGATGTAGGAACAGATACATTTTCTTCTGCAGGAACAAAAGCAGGTTTTAGGCGGTCTATTGTGACACGCTTAGGTTTTCCTTTTACAGTAATTAGGAATGTTTTTTCATTCCGTTCTTCCACCTTGTACGGGCCTTCGTACGGATTCTGCAGTGGTCTTCTTCCACCGTCAGTTCTGAGGAACACATGTGTCGCGCTAGGTAGGTCTTTGTGGACAAAAAACTTTCCTGTACCATGAACACTGGCAGGAGTTGGTTTAATGGCTTCGAACGTATTTTGTAGCCGTCCGATATATGTGTCTGGTTCCTCGCGTGGTGTTGCTGTGAAGAAATCACAGGGTAATTTAAGGGTTCTACCATAGGTTAATTCAGCTGGTGAACACTTCAGATCTTCTCGTACCGTTGCTCTCAAACCAAGTAGAACTAATGGGAGGCTTTCGACCCAATTTCGATCGCCACAAGCCATGAGAGAGGCTTTTAAGGTGCGGTGCCATCTCTCGATCATACCGTTAGCTTGTGGGTGGTACGCGGTGGTCCTAGAATGTTTTATTCCAAATTTTTCGGTTAGTTTTTTGAAGAGGCAGGACTCAAATTGTCTGCCCTGATCCGAACTGATGGTATCTGGGGTTCCGTGACGGGCAATCCAATGTGTTGTCAGTGCAGTAGCGACGGTTTCTGCAGTCATATCTTTCAAAGGGATTGCTTCGGGCCATCGTGTGTACCTGTCAATCATAGTGAGTATATATTGGTACTCGTTACACGCTGGGAGAGGTCCAACCAGGTCGATATGAACATTACGGAATCGATCCTCTGGTAGTAAATACGTTGCTAATGGTGCAACCGTATGTTGAGAGACCTTAGCTTTTTGGCAAGCTATGCACTGTTTGACAAAGTTTTTTATGTCTGTCGCCATGTTAGGCCAAACAAATCTTTGTTTTATGGTCTTTGTCGTTCCCAGGATGCCAGGATGGCAAACATTGTGTACACTTTCGATTACCTGCATTTGCATGCAAGCGGGTACGAATGGTCTGATATGGCCCGTTGATACGTCACACCATATTGAAGCTTCCGAGCCTGGAATCACCATTTGACATAAGGCGAGGGCGGTGTCATCTTTTGCCTTCATAAGTCCGTCGTCTTGACACTGCGCTTTCTCCATCTGCCTGTAGTCAATAGAAGTAGGGCTGTTAATCTCTTCGATTCGAGATAGTGCGTCCGCTACTATATTTTGTTCTCCAGAGATATGCCTGATGTCCGTTGAAAATTGGGCAATGTAATCCAACTGTCTCTCTTGACGTGGAGAGCTAGAGGCTCGCTTCTTGCAAAAAGCAAAGGTGATTGGCTTGTGATCTGTATAGATGGTGAAATTTCGACCTTCAATATGACTTCTAAAATATTTTACCGCTTCGAAAACACCAGTAAGTTCTCGATCGAAGGTACTGTATTTTCGCTGTGCTGGTGAAAATTTCTTGGAAAAGAATGCTAAAGGTTCCCAAGAATCGCCATTTGACTGTTGTAATGACGCACCCATAGCTATGTCGCTAGCATCAACCATTATAGCTATTTTAGCGTTGGTATTTGGGTGTGCGAGTAATGCTGCGTCAGCTAAGAGTTGTTTGCATTCGTTGAATGCGTCCGTCAGTTCTTGATTCCAAGTTATTTTCCTCTTGTCATTTTTCTTATAACCGGCAATGCAATCAAATAATTTAGTTTGAGTGTTGATAGCCTTAGGGAGGAATCTTCTATAATAGTTCAACATGCCTAAAAAACGTCGCAAGTCTTTTGCTGTTTTAGGTAATGGAAAATTTATGACGGCATTCACCTTTTCTTTGATAGGCGACATTCCTTTTTGTGTTATTGTGTGACCCAGGAAGTTGACTGTAGGTACGCCAAATTGGCATTTATTAATGTTGATTACTAGATCATATTCAGCAAGGCGTTTGAGTAATATTTCCAAGTGTTTTCTATGTTCTTCTTCATTTTTAGAAGCAATCAGGATGTCATCAAGGTATACGAAACAAAAGTCCAAATCTCTTGTCACAGCATACATAAAACGTTGAAAGCTTTGCGCTGCGTTTGATAAACCAAATTGCATGGATGTGAATTCGAATAATCCAAATGGTGTGATGATGGCAGTCTTCGGAATGTCTTCAGGTTCCACTGGTATTTGATGATAAGCCCTGGTCAAGTCAATTGTGCTGAATATGGTTGCATCTGCAAGTTTGTGTGCAAAATCATGAAGTTGAGGTATTGGAAATTTATCCGGGATCGTTTTAGCATTAAGACGACGATAATCGCCGCAAGGACGCCACTCGCCGTTGGGTTTTTTTACCATATGTAACGGGCTGGCCCAATTGCTTTTAGAAGGCCTGCAGATCCCTTGTTCCATCAGATATTTGAATTCTTTCTTCGCCGCTGCCAGTAGGGCTGGTGCTAGCCTGCGGGCTCGTTCGGTAACGGGTGGTCCTCGAGTTTCGATGCAGTGGGTCACTGAGTGTTTTTTGGCATCTGATGTCTTCATGATAGGTCTTGTTAAGTTTGGGAATTTGTTTAGAATATCACGGTATTTTTGCGATGAAGAAATTGTGGAAATACCGGATGTAGGTCCCTTATGAGTTATTCCTTTTATGACTAATCCTGTTGACTGGTCTGCGATTGTTGACTTTTTTAAATTCACCGTTAGGTTGAAATGATGAAGAAAGTCTGCACCTAGGATTGGTCTTGATACATCAGCTACAATAAATCGCCATTTTAGTGCTCGGCGTAGGCCAAAATCGAGTTCTACAGTTCTTGTGCCGTATGTCTTGATGGGATTTCCGTTGGCACCATATAGTGTAGCTGGACAGTTGTCAGAAGTGATGTTATTTTTGTTGTATGACGGGTTTCTAGGAATGACAGAAACGTCCGCCCCAGTGTCCACTAGGAATTTTTGTCTAGTTTGTAGATCATAAACAAAGAGACGACATGTGTTACTCGGAATCTCGCACGTCCCTACTGAGAGGTTCCGTTGTCGTTTCCCGAATTTTTGTTTTTGAAATTACATGGTTGGTAACATCTAAAGGATTTTTCGCCATAACGTCTGTGGAAATGACATAATCCATCAGGATTCCTCTTGGGTGATCTACCGCGAGACCTGGACCTCGGCCTTCCAGCGGGATTCTGTTGTGATGAATTGTTGTAAGAGTAATTTCGACGTGGGCTCTGGTTTTGTCGTCCACGGAAGTTTGTAAAGTTGTTATTTTGAGACATTTTTAAACGTGACACTTCATGTGTAAGGTCGGAAATTTGCTGTTGAAGTTGTAATAATATAGAATTTTCCGTATTTTCCTTTCTTGAGGTACCCGGTTTATTTTGATGGTCTACAGCACTGCATTCGGATGACTGGTAGACGTCTATTATTTTATCAGCCGCCAACGCGAGCTGATTCGTGTCATTGTCGGTTAAAGCTGACAGGATTGCTTGGACGTGTTGCGGTAAACGCTGCAACCAGAGTGTTCTCACTATAGCACTGTCCGCTAAAGCTGGTCCGGCAAGTTCCATCATGTGTCGGAGGAGTCCGGTTGGTTTCCGATCTTCCAGCTGGATTCCAGTAAGTAGTCGGGTGAGTCGCTTCTCAGACGAATCTTGCAGTCTGTCAATAAGTGCCGCTTTGAGGCTTAAATATTTGTCAGTTGCGGGTGGTTTTGTGACAATATCGCTTACGCATTGTAGAGTTTGAGAATCTAGCGCTGCAATAATTATGTTATATTTAGTAAAGTCGTCCTTAACACGTGAATTAGCAAATTGCGCTTCCGCCTGTACTAGCCAAAGCGATATACTTTCTCTCCAGCATGGTGGTAACCTGACTGTTACATAATTGATATTTGAATCGGGATTAGTTGCGCTTGATGATTCCATGTTTTCGGTTTTCTTTGTATCCAGTTTATTCGTAGTTGATTCAAATGTTTTCTTCAAGTTGGGAATTTCTTCATCCGATATCATTCTGACATTTTCGTAGTATTTAAATGGACAAGTTTAATGCATGTAAGGCTTAAGATTTAAATACGTATTTAAGCAAAATGTAATTAGTTAACATAAGATTATCTTTAACCATTCACTATCAAGTAAAAAAAAAATCAGAAAAACTTTAATACATATGTTTAGAACCATCTATGTATTTATGTTGAAAATATTTGTAAATACTGCGTGGATAATCAAAGACGCAAACCAAAAATTTGAATGGAAGTAGTCTACACTAAATAGTTTTCAAAGATTTCGAATAATAATGTTAAATCAATATGAAATTCAAGAATCATACATGTTTTTGTTAAGATGTTTTTCAGATTCATGCACATTATTTTAAAATTGATAACTGATTTGTGAAAATTGCAAGAATTGTAAAATCATTAGAAATGTTTGCAAAATATGAATTTATTTTTAAAAAACATTCAACGTTATTCATAAAATATTTTTTGGAACTGCATAAAATTATTAAATTTTTTTATATTAGTATGTAGTTTCATGTTAATCAACTGTAGGTATGACTCTAATATTGCAGTTATAATATTTCAAAAGTTCTAGAAGATTTCTTTATTCAAACATGTGCTGATTTGCAACATATTATTTAAAATTCATTATTATTTACGTCTAATCAATGCAACATATTATTTGAAATGCATTATTATTTACGTCAAATCAATGCAACATATTATTTGAAATGCATTATTATTTACGTCAAATCAATGCAACATATTAACTTTAATATGTATATTTAATAGTATGTAAAAACTGTTTAAACATTTACGTGACGTGAATATGATTTCTTCTTTCTTTCTGGAACTTGTAATCCCAGGATGACTCAGGATGACTCAGGAAAACTGGAATTCGCCCAGCAGATCGTCTTTCTGCATATGGACCGATGTAATGTGGCGAAATCTCGCCCCGCTGATGAAATGTATCGTGACGTCGTATTTGCAACTGCTTGAAGTGGTTGTCATGACGCAATCCGTCTTCCGATGGATGTAGCTGGTCGATCTTTCCTGGAATTAAGTTTAAAACGCACTTAATGCTCGAAGAAACAAGTATATTATATGATTAGTTGGGACATTTTATTAAAAAGTTAAAAGACTTTAATCATTTGTAGGTATTTCGTTAAATTGACAACTCGTACTGCATATTAATGCTTGTAAACACCATGGTTGGGCTGCTAAATAGCAGATCGCGCAATGCGCTTTATCTTAAACGATACTGAGAACATTTATTTTCGTTAATTATGAGAAAATAATAGTTAAAGTTACTTACGGAGGGGTATTCTGTCTCAGGATCCTTGATTCCACGCTGTCTCGACTGGATGGCAGATAATAATAATGATAAATACGCGTAATTTAGAATGACAATAATGTCAATACGTGTGAAACTTCGGGTCACCAATTTATGATGACGGATGACAATAATGATACGCATGAAACGTCGGGGGTCACCAATTTAGGATTTTACTTACTTATGTGTTTTGGGTTAAAACAGATCCTAAAGGACTCTCAATATCAGAAGGTTGTTTTTAATAAAAGAATATTGAAATTCACTGAGTTTATTTGAACACATTGTTATACGCGACAATAAAATTTACATGGACGATTCTAGAATGTAGACGGTAATCTAAAAGGCACAACCAGTCGGGTCCAGCGGGAAATCAAGAATCATTCGGTCGGCTCACTGGCGGACCGTTGTGTTGAACACAGAATGTTGCCATAATAAGGAACTTAAATTAATAATTATTTTGTGCTGTTCGCTGGCAGGTCGCTGGTAGGTACCGTCTACACTACCAGGAGCACAGACGTTTGGGAAAGTAATTTACTATTAAAAACGGTTTATTCAATTGTTTTTTTTTTTAAATAAACTTTTTTCAGTTAAAAGTTTTTACATATGGGTACTGTCGCCCCGTAGTGAAAAAATGATCAGTATATTTCTTTCTTTAATTTTGTAGTCCCACACTCTTCGTCTCATCTACACCCAAACATCAAATGGCTTAGTACATTTACCCATTAGTTGCCTGCAACGGGCAAAAAGCTAATTTTAGGCACATAAATTCAAACAAAAATATATTTGAATAAATTTGTAGTCACACATTCATTGCTTCATTTACATGCAAACATACATATTACATTTTTAAAAGTTTTTAAATTTTGCGTGTTTTTGAGGTAAGGTTAGGTTAGAACATGGAAAATAGGTATTTGAATCAAATCACAAACCAGTCTATACAAACCTAGCGTAGCCCACATACTATTTGAAAACTGGGATGTAAAACTACATCAATAGCGTCTCGCAAATTTATAATTTGTACGAGGATCGCAGAAGTTGGATGAGGTTAGCCTGGGAGCCATTCATATTTAAAGATTTCATCTCCTTATTTTTTAACGAGTAGGTACCTAATTGCGTTATGTATATATTTTTTCGGTATTTTTTTTAAAGTAGGTGCAGGTACCTACACAGATGGTACCGGGTAGAGGTCCCGGGTAGGCAGGTACTGAGAGCATGTTTTAGCCCTTTTCTAGGTTAGGTCCGTTGTGTTGTAATATAACGTATGGATTTAAAATTTAAAAAAAAACGATAAAATCTGCGCAGGTACTTACTTTGGTAGTTTATCTTTTGAAAAATCGATAATGCTTTTGAACGAAATAAAATTTAGTTTGGTAAAAATAATTTGGCACGGGTAGCGTCGCCCCGTAGTGAAAAAAAACATCAATAGCGCCACGCAAATTTATAATTTATACCAGGAGCGCAGAAGTTAATAGAGAGAAGCGATGTTAATTGTTTTGTAAAATAAACATTTTTTTTAATAAAAAGTTTTTCAAGTTTGAGTGTTTGTAATATAATCATAAAATTTGAGAGGCGGGAATGGGTACCGTCGCCCCGGGAGCCATTCATATTTAAAGTTTTTATATCTTTATTTTTTAACGAGTAGGTACCTAATTGCGTTACGAAAATATGTTTTCGGTATTTTTTTTTTTAACTTTTAAAAGTTTGAAATGACAACTTTTTTCCTCCATAATGATAATTCTTATAAAACCATTTCTGCCAAAAATTACCTCGAGGACGCTGTAATTTACCAGGAGCAGTGAAGTTTGAGAAAGTTATTTACTATTAAAAACGGATTATTTAACTATTTTTTTTAAATAATTTTTTAAATAAAAGTTTTAACATTTTGCGTGTTTGTAGAGCAATGTTTTTTTCCAAAATAAAACTCGCTGGGACTTTTGAAGAATGTCGGTGACAAAAACCGTACATAGGATTATTATATCGGGGATTATTAAAATTAAAAGACTGTTGACTCAGACCTGTGACGTTTATTGACACTCGTTATAATCTCCCACGTGACGCATCAGGACTGCCAACATGGCCATACATAACATCCTTTCCTCCTTTAATTTTTTTTTATTTTCAAACAATTTACAATACCAAATAAAACTTAAACATAATCACTATGACTAAATCTGACAGGAGGTTTCACCAATCTGCCAGCCCTGGTTACTACGTCAGTTTTACCACTAGTGCTGGGTAAAGGCTCACTAACATTTTTTATTTTCTTGACTTCCCAAGTCATACCATTTATCGGGATTTTCATAATTTGATTTTAACTTTATACAACTTTTTTTTATTTGGTTAACATGGACCTTTTTTACCTCTCCTCCGATTAAAAGAATTAAATACACCCATGAACTTAATTTTAACTTAATAGTTCCCTGAACCCATTTCATAGGACCTTTCAAATGTCTTAAGTATACCAATACATTATCATTTTCCTCATACTCTTTCAATGCATTTTTAATTGATTGCTTACTTTTATTTACATTATTTTTCTTCTGTCAAAATATGTGTACGTGGCTCATACGAAAATATTTTAGCCATAGGAGACAAACCCGTGACAGAAATAGGGGTGGAACGATAAGTATACAAACAATCTATTAGACGTTGAGCTGGTGACAAAAATTTAGAATTTTTTGAAAACATAAATTTAATTAAAATCTTTTTGAATGTTTGAATAGATCGTTCTGCTCACAGACATAGGAATTAATAGACGAGAAGATAATGGCGAGGGGTAAAATCAACTGTTGAGGAACGAAGGGCGTAAGGCTGACTGTGATTCGTCAATAAATCAATCTGACAGTAAATAGGCATCTCGCATTATAATATCACCATTTACTTCTTAAAAGTAAAATCTGCTTTTGAATGAATAGACATTTTTACATGGGAGCGCAAATTACTCGCCACGTTATGAACAAATTTGCGAAGTCCAAATTTGGCAAAAAAAATCGGTTCTATTTTCAGAGTCGAATATTTCGTTTAAGTATTTAGTTAAGACACTTTTATAAATGTTCATAATTTACTTCCCAGCAACCAACCAGCTTTGTGTTTCGCGTCCAGACGTTTCTCGATGTGATTGTATATGTTTCTAAAACTGATCTATATTAAACGATGTGAATATGCTTAAAATAAAGTAAAATAATGCTTATACATGGAATGTAATACGACAATTGGGTTTATTCTCTTTTTCACATCTATTTTTACAAGTTTTCATAGTACAAGTCAACATTTTGCCGTGTTATTTCGTAAAATGAACCGATGATGCCTCGACCATAGTTAGCACAAGAATGATGACGTCACGTTTTCAAATTTCACTTGAGGCCATACGCGAGCACAGCCGGCTCCAATGGAACCGGTATGGGGAGTGGGGATAATACGCTTTTAATCACTTAGGGCAGGTCTACTAATATTCATATGTCTATGGTTCTGCTAATCCATTTGACTCGGGATTATATGGTAGAGAAAATAATAATTTAATAGATTTTTCTTTAAAAAAAATAGAAAATTCTTTACATGAAAATTGAGGACCGTTATCACAAACAATAGTTTTCGGAAACGCAAATCTGGAAAAAAACTTCACTTAATTTTGATAAAAAATCAGAATATTTAGTATTTTTCATATAAAAACATTCTATCCACTTTGAATATGAATCACAAAATAATAAGTATTTGTAACCTTTTAATTCAAAAAAATCCAAATGGACTCCTTCCCATGGACTTTCAGCAATAGGCCAATTATGACGCACATTTTTGTTAGCTTTTTGTACCGACTGACACATTTCACATCTAGAAATAATATCTTCAATATCTTGATTCATACCTAACCACCAAACATAAGAACGAGCAAGAATTTTTGATCTGACTGTACCAGGATGACCATAATGTATTAAATTTAAGACTTTAGACTTAAGAGATTCTGGTATTACAATTCTGTCACCAAATAAAAGACATTTTCTCTTGACCGACAGTTAATTTCTGAACTTGAAATATTTTTTCATTTCTGGACTTGACAAGTTGTCAATCCAACCGATTGAAACATACTTAATGACTTTAGATAACATTTCATATTTTTCAGAATGGCTTTCAACTTCTGAAAATGGAATTAAGGGTGTTGACATGTATACAAAATTACATTCCTCTACATTAAATTGTTGTTCACTTGGCAAACGTGACATCACATCAGCTTGAGGAATTTTCAGTCCATTTTTAAAAACTAATTTATAATTGTACGCGGACAATATTATAGACCATCTTATGAGACGTGATGCAGCTAAAACGGGGACTTTTTTTATCTTCGGCAAATAAAGACAACAATGGAGCATGATCAGTATATATAGTAAAATGACGACCAATTAAATATTTATGAAATTTCTTGATTCCAAAAATAACAGCAAGGGCTTCCTTGTGCAATTGGCTATAATTTCTTTGAGCTGAATTTAACGTTGCAGACTCAAAAGCTATAGGAAATTCTTGATTCTTTACGACATGACTTAGGACACATCCGACACCGTATGCAATGGAGTCGACTGTAAGACATAATGGTTTTGACGGATCAAATAAAACTAACATAGTTTTATCTGACAAGAGAGACTAACTATTTATAAATGCTTTTTCGCATTCATCAGACCAACACCATTCTACATTCTTTCTTAATAAATTATGGAGTGGTTCTAGTACAGTAGGACACATAGGAATAAAATTCCTATAAAAATTCAACATTGACAAATACGATTTTAGTTGAGTAACATTTTCTGGACACCCAGTAGACTTAATTTTCTCAACTTTCGACAAAGACGGACTTTTGCCTTGACCTGACAAAGTAAAACCTAAAAATTCAAAAGAAGATAAAAAAATTAACTTTTTGACACATTAATTTTTATATTAAACTCATTTAACTTTGACAAAACTTTTTCTAAAGTATTACAACACTCCGTTTCATCTTTACCACCTACACAAATATCATCAATGTATGCAGCACAGTTTTTTATGCCTCCCAAGACTGTATCAATGACCATTTGAAATGTGGCAGGAGCCGATGACAACCCAAAAGGTAAACGATTGTAAACATATAAACCATTACATGTATTAATTGTAAGTAATTCTTTACTAGAATCTGACACAGACAACTGTAAATATGCATTTGTTAAGTCTAATTTACAAAATACTTGACAACCTGAAAATTTATTAAAAATATCCTCTGGACGTGGAATAGGATATTGATCAATTCTCAATTGCGGATTGACTGTAGATATTAAATCTGCACATAAACGAATTTTTCCATTTTGTTTTGGTACACAAACTATTGGAGAAGACCAAGTACTATATTTAACTTTAGAAATCTAGCTCTTGGCATACTTCTGCACGCAGTGCATAAAGGAACTCATATGCTTTGTGGAAAACAGGAGTTGAATTATTTTTTAAACTTAAATTTACCGAAAACTCTTTAATTGGTATGTCGTTATTCGTTTTAGAAAAAGAATTTAAATATTTTTGTGACAAATTTTCGACAATGTTTGATTTATTTTTTCCACTGACAGACACTGAATTTACAGTATTATCATTACCAATATTTGACATAAAATAATTTATAAATGTATTTTCCCAAGACGGATTCAAAACATTTATCCAATTCCTAGCAAGAATAGCTTCAGACGATAGATTTTTAATAACTAATACTGGTAAATCCACGACCAAATTGGAATCATCTTTTACACTTACTTTTGCAATAAAAAATCCAAAACAATATAAATTTTGACTATTTGCTGTAAACAAATTACCATAGAACTGACTTAATTTACAAGTTTTGAAAAATTTTATGTACATTTTGTGACTTATCAAGGTCGATGAACTCCCTGTGTCAATCATGAAGGACATTTTCCTACCGTTTACAAACAAATCAATATTTGCTGTTTCAGACACGGAGATATTTAAAACATTTATATTACTCACACATTTTACATGATTAATAACAATTGATTTTACACTAGAACAAAATTTTGACGTATGACCGTATGTATTACACTTGTAACATTTCCAATTCCTTGACGGACATGACTCTGGTTGATGACTGATAAAACACCTCTCGCATCTTTTTCTGGGATTTCCACGTGATGGATATGAAAGACGACTTGATGACATTGAACTCCTTTGACTTTGTTGCGGACTAGTACTCCTTTGACGTGACGTTTTCGGCTTTACTTCGAAAACTCCCGATGAAAGATCTTCTTTGTGTAATATTTCTGCAGAAAAACTTACTGTCTCCATATTCTTTACAATTTTTTTTTGCTTTTTCGAAACTCAGCGATTCATCTTCTGACAGTAATCTTATAGTCATGGCTTCATTTTTCACACCGCACACCAATTTATCCCTCAAGGCTTCATCCAGAAATGCTCCAAAATTACATGATATTGACAGACTTTTTATTTCTGAAATATAATCATCAATTCCCTCGTTCGACTGTTGCTGACGATTATAAAATTTATATCTTTGGGCGATCGTACATTTTTTTTCTTCAAATTTATTTTGAAGTGTTGTTACAATCTCGTTATAAGTTAACTCTTCAATATTTTTGGGATGAACTGTTTCTTTTAAAATTTTATATTTCTCCGCACCAATAATTACACAAAGATGTCCAATTTTCTCTTTGTCCGTAATATTGATTACTTTTAAATAAATTTGAACAAGTTCTAAAAACATTCCGAAGGTTTCACAACTCGACTCGTATTGCGGCACTGGCAAAGTACTCATAAACATGTTAAAATGATTGAAAAAACAAAGACGAAGTCACTGTTTTACACTGGACTATAAAATTAATATTAATCGTTTTTAATTTAACTTTTTCGATTATCCTCGTCGCCAATTGTTATATCGGGGATTATTAAAATTAAAAGACTGTTGACTCAGACCTGTGACGTTTATTGACACTCCGCACACTCGTTATAATCTCCCACGTGACGCATCAGGACTGCCAACATGGCCATACATAACAAGGATATGGGTATCAAATTACGTGTCTCGACCTACACAACCCGAACAGCTCGGTGAAAAAATGATCAGTTAGCTCCTTGGCTCTTTTTTTTCTCAAAATATTCATTTCTTTCTACACAAGCAAATATTTCAATACATTTGTGGTCACACATTCATTGCTTCATTCACATGCAAACATACATATTACAATTTTAAAAGTTTTTATATTTTGCGTTTTAATTTAGCAATTCTTTTTTCAAAATAACAACTTTTGAAGAATGTCGGTGACAAAAAACCGAACATACGATATGGGTATCAAATTACGCGTCTCGACCTACACAACCCGAACGGCTCGGTGAAAAAATGATCAGTAAGCTCCTTGGCTCTTTTTATTCTCAAAATATTCATTTCTTTGTAAACAAACATATATTTCAATACATTTGTGGTCACACATTCATTGCTTCATTCACATGCAAACATACAAATTACATTTCATTCTAAACACACATATATATTAATACATTTGTTGTTAAAATTTTAAAAAGTTTTTAAATTTTGCGTGTTTTTGAGGTAAGGTTAGGTTAGAACATGGGAAAAGGTATTAGAATTAAATCACAAACCAGTCTATACAAACCTAGCGTAGCCCACAAACTACTTGAAAACTGGGATATAACTCTAAAGGGGACGCGAGCCGGCGTTATTAAAGGGGCATTTTTTTGTTACAGAAAATAACATGGAAAATAGGTACTAGAATTAAATCACAAACCAGTCTCAAGAAACCTAGCGTACGTAGCCCACATACTATTTGAAAACTGGGATGTAACTCTAAAGGGGACGCGAGTAGGCGTTTTACTTTAGAAAATCACAGTTAGATTAGGTAAGGTTATATATAATAATTTAATATTTTCAGATTTTATTTTTGAAGTGAAACTTCTTTAGGCGCGTAATGGATTTTCGGGGACGGAGTAAAACCGAGTCAGGATCGACACGAAAATGCGGGTACCCCCACCACCGCTCACCGTTCACTGTCCCTCTCTCACCATATGCGCTTGTTGAGGTGGGGGAGCCGCTCACGAACGTTCTCTCTCTTCTCTTCTTTCCTCTCTCTCAGACACCAGCGAACTGCGCCACGCCAAGCATCAGCTGCTTGGTTAGTATACTGCGTCGTGAGTGTAATACGAGTGAAATACGTAATTGATTGTGGTTCATACGGTTTGGTACAGAATTTCAGTGTTAAAAATGAGTAGTGACGAGATAGAGGTGATGAACACATCAGTGGCACAAGAGGAAATATCCTATCAAATCCATGCTTCGTCGTTGAATTATTTAACCTCTAATTTTCAAACTAACCTAAGAGAGAAAATAGAGATGATGAAATGAAAATAGAGAGAGAGGAATACTGGAAGTTTCACTTCTGTCTTGCGTAGGCTTGACACACCCACTTTTTTTTTAACTAAATTAGTTCGTAGGTAGGTACTGTACCTAACCCGCGCACTGGCTAGGTAAACGGCGCTGCATAATAATTGACATATCGCGTAAGTGACTCAATAAACGAAATTAAAATTAAAAGTGCGTATTTTTCTATCTCCCCCGACATAATAAATCATGTTTGGAATTAATAACGCTAAATCCATTTAAATGAAAGTGAAATATTGCGTTTTACCGTGAAGCGGAATTCGTTACCTTTAACATGTTTTTTTTATTTAAAAGTTTTTAAATGAGCAATGTTTTTTTCCAAAATAAAACTCGCTGGGACTTTTGAAGAATGTCGGTGACAAAAACCGTACATACAATATGGGTATCAAATTACGCGTCTCGACCTACACAACACGAATGGTTCGGTGAAAAAATGATCAGTAAGCTCCTTGGCTCTTTTTTTTCTCCAAATATACATTTTTTGATTAAAACTTTTTGCTTTTCGCGTGTTTATAATAATATTAATTTTCGCAGGCAGGCATGGGTACCGTCGCCCCGGGAGCAATTCATATTAAGAGTGTGATCCCTTTATTTTTTACGAGTAGGTACCTTTTTTGCGTTATGTGTGCATTTTTCCGATATTTTTTTATGAAATTAAATTAAGATTGAAATGATGACTTTTTTCCTCCATAATGATAATTCTTATAGAGCTATTTCTGCGAAAAATTACCTCGAGGACGCTGTAATCTACCAGGAGCACAGAAGTTTGGGAAAAATATTAAAAACGGATTATTAAATTAAAATTTAAAATTTTGATTTTTTTCATAAAAGTTTTTACATTTTGCGTGTTTATAGAGCAATGTTTTTTTCCAAAATAAAACTCGCTTTGACTTTTGAAGAATGTCGGTGACAAAAACCGTACATACGATATGGGTATCAAATTACGCGTCTCGATTTACAGAATCCGAATGGTTCGGTGAAAAAATGATCAGTCAGCTCCTTGGCTCATTTTTTTCTCAAAATATCCATTTATATCTAAATTTACATATATTTTAATACATTTGTGGTCACACACTCATAGTTTCATTTATATGCCAAAATACATATTAAATTTTTAAAAGTTTTTAAATTTTGCGTGTTAATTGAGCAATTCTTTTTCCAAAATAAAACTCACTGGGACTTTTGAAGAATGTCGGTGACAAAAACCGTACATAGAATATGGGTATCAAATTACGCATCTCGACCTACACAAACCGAACGGCTCGGTGAAAAAATGATCAGTAAGCTCCTTGGCACATTTTTCTCTCAAAATATTCATTTCTTTCTAAACATACATATATTTTAATACATTTATGGTCACAAACTCATAATATCATATATATGCCAAAGTAGATATTACATTTTTGAATTTTTTTAAATTTTGAGTGTTAATTGAGCAATGCATTTGCCAAAACTAAACTGCCTGGGACTTTTCAAGAGTGTCACTGATAAAAACCGTACATCCGATATGGGTATCAAATTACGCGTCTCGACCTACACAAACCGAACGGCTCGGTGAAAAATAGATCAGTAAGCTCCTTGAAACTTTTTTTATTAAAATATCCATTTTTTTCTTCAATTATGCTATCCCACACCCTCGCCTCATCTACATTCAAACACTACACCACGCACTACATTTTTACTCATAAGTTGCCTGCAACGGGCGAAAAGCTAGTATATATATATATATATAGTAATACTCAGTTTCTTTGTTTTTTTTTGTCGGGGGGCATTAATGCGAAAAGCGACCATTCTCCCCCTTAAGTCGATACGACTCGAGGTTCGTTTTGGCGTGCCAGAAAAAAAGTTGCCTTTCATTTGTTTCGGGCTTCAGGCGAAAAGCGACCGAGACGCCTTCCCGTCCGTAAAGAAGCCAAGGCTCAATTCGGTCTGTAAAATCCGAAAACACGAGTCAGTTAAAGTTTGTATGAAAATGTTTACTAATATATTCGTTCGGGGTAATTTGTCGACAAAAATTTCAAAAATTTAAAAGTAGTAGTAGTAGTAGTAGTAGTAGTAGTTGTAGTAGTAGTAGTAGTAGTAGTAGTACTTGTAGGAGTAGTAGAAGTAGTAGTAGTAGTAGTAGTAGTAGTAGTAGTAGTAGTAGTAGTAGTAGTAGTAGTAGTAGTAGTAGTAGTAGTACAAGTAGTAGTAGTAGTGGTAGTGGTAGTGGTTGTAGTAGGTGTGGTAGTAGTAGTAGTAGTAGTAGTAGTAATAGTAGTAGTAGTAGTAGAAGTAGTGATATAAGTAGTAGTGTTAGTAGTAGTAGTAGTGGTACCGTCGCCCCGTAATGAAAAACTACATCAATAGCGTCACGCAAATTTATTATTTGTACCAGGAGCGCAGAAATTGGATAAGGTTAGCCTGGGAGCCATTCATATTTAAAGTTTTCATCTCTTTGTTTTTTAACGTGTAGGTACCTAATTGCGTTATGTAAATATTTTTTCGGTAAATTTTTAATAGTAGGTGCAGGTACCTACACAGAGGGTACCGGGTAGAGGTCCTAGGTTGGCAGGTACTGAGAGCGTGTTTTAGCCCGTTTTCTAGGTTAGGTCCGTAGTGTTGTTATATAACGTATGGATTTAAAATTTAAAATCTGTTCAGGTACTTACTTTGGAATCATATCTGTTCAGGTACTTACTTTGGAAGGTTCATATTTTAAAAATCGATAATTCTTTTTAACGAAATAAAATTAAGTTTGGTAAAAATAATTTGGCACGGGTACCGAGTGTTTGTAATAAATTTGAGAGGCGGGCATGGGTACCGTCGCCCCGGGAGCCATTCATATTTAAAAAATTTATCTATTTATTTTGTAACGAGTAGGTACCTAATTGTGTTATAAAAATATATTTTGGGTAATTTTTTTTTTAAATATATAAAGTTTGAAGATTTTTTTTTTTAAATAATTTTTTCCAATAAAAGAACAAAGAACAAATTAACATTTTGCGTGTTTATAGAGCAATGTTTTTTTCCAAAATAAAACTTGCTGGGACTTTTGAAGAATGTCGGTGACAAAAACCGTACATACGATATGGGTATCAAATTACGCGTCTCGACCTACATAACACGAATGGCTCGATGAAAAAATGATCAGTAAGCTCCTTGGCACATTTTTTTCTCAAAACATTCATTTCTTTCGAAAAAAACATATATTTTAATACATTTGTGGACACACACTCATTGTTTCATTCATATGCAAACAAACATATTACATTTATAAACATTTTTTATTTAAAAGTTTTGAGATTTTTCGTGTCAATTGAGCAATGCTTTTTCCAAAATAAAACTCCCTGGGACTTTTTAAGAGTGTCGCTGACAAAAACCGTTCATAAGATATGGGTATCAAATTACGCGTCTCGACCTACACAACCCGAACGGCTCGGTGAAAAATGATCAGTAAGCTCCTTGGCTCTTTTTTTTCTCAAAATATTCATTTCTTTCTAAACAAACATATATTTTAATACATTTGTGGTCACACATTCATTTCTTCATTCACATGCAAGCATTCATATTCCATTTTTAAATTTTTTTAAATTTTGCGTGTTAATTGAGCAATTCTTTTTCCAAAATAACAACTTTTGAAGAATGTCGGTGACAAAAAACCGTACATACGATATGGGTATCAAATTACGCGTCTCGACTTACAGAATCCGAATGACTCGGTGAAAAAATGATCAGTAAGCTCCTTGGCTTTTTTTTCTCAAAATATTCATTTCTTTCTAAACAAACATATATTTTAATACATTTGTGGTCACACACTCATTGTTTCATTTATATGCCAAAATACATATTACATTTTTTAAAGTTTATAAATTTTGCGTGTTAATTGAGCAATTCTTTTTCCAAAATAACAACTTTTGAAGATTGTCGGTGACAAAAACCGTACATACGATATGGGTATCAAATTACGCGTCCCAACCTACACAACCCGAACAGCTCGGTGAAAAATTGATCAGTAAGTTCCTTGGCTCTTTTTTTTCTGAAAATATTCATTTTTTATAAAATTTTGTAGTCCCACACCCTCGCCTCATCTACATTCAAATACCACACCACGCACCTTATTTAGTTGCCTGCAACAGGAAAAAAGCTAGTTATTATTATTATTATGTTAGACGAGAAATTCCAAAAGCTGTTGTAGATAAACCTCAGGGAAGCACCACACAAACACGGAGTGTGCTGGTGTAGACCGTGATGACATTGTTCTCATCAATGTGCCAATAATTAGTACCACATTGTCCCCTTCTTCATTTTCCGTTGAAGCCCGGAAGTGAGGCAGTTTTTTTTTAAATAATAATTCTACATATTTTTTTAATAATTCTTACTTTTTAGCTTTAGTTTCTTTGTAGATAAATAAGTAAATAATCGTAAAAAATGACAAATAATGGGGTAATTACTTTCAAACTATCTGAAATTGTAATCAAAGCTTCGCTGCCCCGTTCAGTCCCGGGTTCCTCTACCTAGCTACTTTTTTTTTATCTATTCATAATCTTTGAGATTCATTATTATTTTACTTCTGGTGCCTTTTCCCTCTTCGGATGTTGGCTCTCATCAGGCAATCTTCATTACACTTCTAATTTCTACATCCTTTTCCATGCAAAAAAATCGATTTAATAATATTAACCCCCCCAGGCTTTCAATATTTCTACCCGATCTGTTTTGTTTCAGATGTAGGTTTTTTAAATGTGTTGTATATTTCTTATTTTTATTATTATTTAATTCTACTCTAGATAACTAGAATCTAGATAACTTTAAATTGGCATTTCTAAATAATACTGTTTTAAAATCAATTATAAAATAAATTCAGATGTACGCTGAACACGTGACTCCCAAGTAGAGATACTTTATACTAGTCATCGCTATCAATCAATAGTTGTTATTCATTCGCATGTAGATTAAGGACGGGTTGTTTCGGAGAATCTGAACAATTCATCAAATTTCGACGTTCATTTTCAAGTTCTGTGAAAGATTATTTCAAGTTCTGTTTTTATTTCAGTTTTGTCAAGCAACTAGCCTACAATGATATAAAAACAGAACTTGAATAAGTCTTTCACAGAACCCGAAAATGAACGTTGAAATTTGATGAATTGTTCAAATTCTCCGAAACAACCCGTTCTTAGTATTATTTTAGATTACGTGTTTCAATAAGAATAATCTTAATATTTATAATTAGTAGGAATAGTGCGGAGCGAGAAATTCCTTATTAAAAAAAAAAATTAAAAAAATTATTGGAGATTATCAGTTTCATATCAGTTTCATTTAATTTTTTTTGCTTTAATAAATAAAGTAATTGAACATGTGCAATATGTACATCCTGTTGACAAACAATATAACTTGGAAGAAAAATAAATAAACGTGAAAAGTGTTGTCAAAAACCATTACCTTTTACGCCAAACGTAGATAAAATTGACAGAACACGATATTTCGGACACATTCCTGTTGATGAAAAAACTTTGTAAGAAAATTTTAACATCACTTTTTTACTTCGTTTATATAATAGAAAATGAGGAACAGTTTTTAAAGTTAAACCGAACGTTACATTCTACACTTTGGCTGTTTTTAGAATTATATTCAAGACAAACTGAGAAGAATTTTTATTTTTTGCCTCTTCTACGCTGAAAAACTAACGTATTTTCGCATGGTTAAAAAACCTTCATAATGTGTGGAAGCCAGGTTATATTTGGCCCTAAGTTGCCCAAGAGGTTAAAAGTTCAATCTAATTTTCGTAGAATAAAAAATAAGAAAGCAAAATAAGAAAACTATCTTTCTACAATGTCCATCGCAATTGGAATCAATTTAAACGAATAACTCCAATTGAACGAGTCAAACCAAATGACAATCAACGATTCATCGCCAGAAGGAGGACTAAAGAACAAAGAATGATCACGAATATAATATGAATCTCCATGTTCATAATATTATTTAATGATGATGGAACATGGATACGGCATATTAAAAAAAAAATAACCCCAAGACAATTTTGGTTTGGTTCAAGTGCACATTTACGAAAAGGCCCACGCATTATGTCGCAATGCGAAATGGGCACTGTGCATTGCGTTTTGCCTTTTGTTGTTCTACAATTAACCTTTCAGCTATGGCTGGGCAAGTTCATTTTTTCAATCACAAAAATAACCCGGTTCCAAATATTTTAGATTGTACCTATCGCGGACTTTATTTTAGAAAATGTAATCAGCTATTTAAATACAAAAAAATATATGTACCTTACAGATAGCTTGAAGGCAGCGTATTAACAAATGTCAGAAATTAATAGAATTGCACTATTGACAAGTAAATTTTCTGACGTCATCTTTCAAACTGCTCCCAATCATGACGTAATGCAGTGTGTGATACACTTTTAACCACATTAACCACAACGAGACTGGCTGAATTGTTGATGTGTTGGTTAAAATCACGCGTTTTTACTAGAGATTTTCCGACTAGTCGGTAAAGCCGACTATCCGTCCACTATTGTAGTCGTCGATTAGTCGGCTTGTCCGACTGTCCGGCTTCTTACGTTGTATGTATTTCTCAATAATATGAATGCGGGGAACTACATGAAATAAAAACCTTATTATATATTATTTTTTTTATTTTATAATCAGTCTTATACATTAAAAAATGAAAAGCAATCTTTCCTTCGGTAATCAGTTTTTAAAATTACTTGCTTGTAAAGAAAACATAATTATGACATTTATTGAACAAAATTAGTACCTATCCTAATTAACATAAAAAAATAACATAATATCTTCTTATCTTCAATGAACATTTATAAGTATTTCTTATTATTGAAATAAAAAGTAGATTTTTAAATTAACAAACTCAGTTATATGTATTAAAGCAAGATTGTATGTACAAGATGCACAGTAATATATGTATATATTATATATATATCCAAAAATTCTAAACATGAACTGTTTGATAAAAAAAAATGAAAAAAACATATTTCATGTAACCATACCTACATAATCTAATCAAATCAAAGTCACAATTGTGACAACCAAAAATATCATAATCTCCTTATATTTTTTATAACTTACTTATATTTTTTAACTAAGGGTAAATTATGATGTAAGAAGACTAAAGCTTCTGCTTCAAACCGTAATCGGCCTAGCCGACTAGTCGGCCGACTAGTCGGTCTTATTACAACCGACTAATCGGCTAGTCGGCTAGTCGGCGAAAGTCATAATCGGCACATCTCTAGTTTTTACTTAATACGCCCAAAAAACTTTAGAAGAATGGGTTATTTATTTGGGCCTGTCCAATTCAGGGTTGTATTACGTCAATCACATCATCACAATTATATGTGTATTAAATTATATGAAAAAATCGCGTCGTTGAGTAATTTATTTTGTGTGTACTATGTTAATTACATTTTTCTTTTTATTGAAAAAATATATATTACACATTCCTTTTTTTTATATATGGAACAATTTTTTAAATGTTACCTTAATCAGCACAACAGCTATTAGCAACAAGCGATGTTGTATTATAACAAAAATGTGTTGTTTTTTGTCAAATTTATTTATATAATTATAACTATAGCTGTAGAGGTGATGAAGGTGGTGTAAGATATGTTACATGAAAAGGAACGTAAATAAATGTAGGCTTAAAATGTTAGTTAAAGGAATAAATATTTTCTATATACATGCCGATAATTATTCTTAAAATGTCTTATTTTCGCTTAGGTTTCCCCACAAACCGAGAAAAAATTGAGAAATAGATATAAGCAATCCAATTGGTAATATTTATTATATATTGTATATTTACACATATGGAAAAAATATTATTTGCTAATTTATTTAAAAAAACGGATTGCAGGCCTTTAACGAATGAATTACCAGGTTTCTGGTTGAACTTTTAGTAAATTTCGAATACATTAATTATCACGATGTCGGAACAAAAATATATAATATATAGGGAGAAAAATGAGTTTTTATTTTATAAAAAGGGATTGCAGGCCTTTAACGAATGAATTAACAGGCTTCCAGTTAAATTTTTAGTAAATTTCGAATACATTTATTATCACGATGTCGGAACACGTTGACCGTACCATCATAAGGAAACCATGTGTGCTCAAATCATTTTCATCCCAAACGTTTAGACTGTAATTTCCTACAGGTCCTTTATAATCTATGAGCATGCTGTGTGGAGGAGAGAATGTAATATACCTACAAATTAGATATCGTTGCTTAATCTGAGAAAGGTTATTTTAATTACTGGTTGTTATTATCTGGTTTTGATTAAGCACCATCCATATATTTCACAAAAATTAAATCAAACATAAAAAGGAGCCACTAAATGTTCCACCAATTCATCTACAAGAAAATGAACTGCTTGTGGCCTCACAGGTTAATATCTGGGTCATACCCTTACGGAAGACATGAAATATATAGAAGATGTGGATCAATCAGTATAAGGGCCGGAATGCTCTCAAGGCGGCAATACCACTGTAGCGAAGATGTTAAAAAATTTATTTAAGACGTATTGCACTGCCCTATACACGTCAGAACTGTGGACACAATATCTAGTAGCGCAATGGAACAAGCTGAGGGTGTGCTACAACAACGCATACAGGCAACTTATGCAACTACCGAGGTTCTGCAGTGCCTCCACGATGTTCACAGAAGGTAGGTGCATTCATTCCCGGCCTTACTTCGCCATTGACTAGCCAGCTTCTGGGCAGGACACGATAATTAACAAGCGTCATCATCATGGCTGCTTCCGAGTGGCTAAGCTCTGCACTTAATGAGCGATTGATGCAGACGATCATTTGATTTCATTTAATTCAACTTTTATTTATCTTATTCGTTTTAGGTACCTGCGTATTATTTTTTTTTCATCTTATTTTTATTTGTCGTTGTTCTTATTTCTCTCTTGTATATATTGTATTGGACGTAAATCCACACAAGACCGTATATTTAGAGCGCCGGGTCCAAACCGTGTCTTCAGCCGATAAGAATGCTCCTTTACGGTCGATAGTGATGATAGTTGTAAAGTTTAACTTTTATTTATCTTATTCGTTTTAGGTACCTGCGTATTATTTTTTTTTCATCTTATTTTTATTTGTCGTTGTTCTTATTTCTCTCTTGTATATATTGTATTGGACGTAAATCCACACAAGACCGTATATTTAGAGCGCCGTGTCCAAACCGTGTCTTCAGCCGATAAGAATGCTCCTTTACGGTCGATAGTGATGATAGTTGTAAAGTTGAAGATGATTGTAGAGTCTGTCTCCCCACACCTGGTGCTCGGTGTATGTTGGGCACTAGGTGTGCTGTTGTCTCTGCTCGCATCTGGCGTTTGGCGGTTGCCTAACAGGGCCGGCTGATCTTGAGGAAGTAAACACCAGAAGATTTAGAGCAAAGACTAGGCAAGGCGAGGCAGGTGAAGGTCAGGATTCACTTGTAGAAAGGTAGTAAAACACTTGTTTGTTTGTAAAAGTGAACTGATTTATTGTAAATTATGTTGCTGCTTATATCCTACTACATGAGAGTACAGAAGCCACCGCAAAATGTTGCATATTCATTTTTGCGGTGGGATTGCTGAAAAAAAGATTTTGTAAGCTCGCCTGTATTACATCTACATGGTTTAATGACATAATACTTAATACAATTTGTATTTTGACAACTAGATTTTTAGTTTGTCAAGATACGACAAAAAATAAGAAACGTTTGTATATTAAATTTGTAAATTTGAAGCGATCAAATGTGTAAAATGGTAAGGACAGTATTTTTCCGAGGTTCCTCGTAACATAGCGCTCCGAAAGAAGAAAGATTCACTATGCTACGAGGTTCCTGGATTTTTGTAGAGGCAAATATGTAAAATTAATGATAAAAAAATGGTTACATTGAATTTTTTAAAATAGTATTTTTAAATATCTCCCCAGTGGTAGCATATCGCAAATCGTTTTTATTTGACTACCGCTGAAGAGATGTAGAAGTTAAAACAGGTATTATCAACATATTTGTAAGGTTATAATAAGTTATTAGAAATTTGTAAATACAAAACAAAACATTGTCCGCTCGGCCGGGGTACGCGCGTGATGCGGTATCGATGCTTTTCGGAGTCCAAAATTTCTGAACATTTTGGCCGAAAGGGGCTATGAAAGAGCAGTGGCGGGGAGTGAGGAATTTGCCAGTGGCGTGGAGTTGACACATTTAATTAAAGTTAAGATATTTTTAGAAATGGAAAAACATGGCCAACAACGTCCGTTATATACATATATATCATGTAATATGGTAGACTGGGATTGCACTACCCTCCTATTCTTGCTTGATTAAAAAGCAAAATAAAAAATAGGTTCTGTTCACATCACGCCCGCTCAATAAATACTTGAAAATTGACGGGAAGGCTTATAAACTTTAATTTGCCCCTTTGCTAGATAGGAGTGACTCTGCACGTTGTGCGGGCTTCGTGTGGACGGAATCAATGTACTACCATCAAAAATGCTTATGTTGTTAAGTAAGTACCTATATTACTTTATTTCAGAGGGTGTAACAGGTAGGTGAGGTATGAAGATTATGAAACTTTGATGGGTTCACATCGATAAGCCGGATATTTTTCCTACGGCTTCCGCTGGCTTTCAACTAAGCTCTCGTATTAGTTAACGTACCCCCTCCATTTTCATCCCCCTACCACCCTTCTGTAACACGTTATGATAAAAAGGTTAAGGATTAATATTATAAAAGATAGTTTTACAAACAGGGTGTATGAGCACGTGCCCGAGGGCTTTTAACTAGCGTTTCCTGAACATTTTTGGAGTAAAAATTTTGTTGTCATTTTGCTGTCCGATGACATAATTTTTTCAATTAAAATAAAAAAAATTTTTCGATCACACGTCGTCCCGGGATACAGCCAAGCGGGTACGTGATAGACTGTTTGTTTTAGTTCTGTCTAGTTTCGGCATCACCGTTTGTACAGACGAGACGAGAGCGTGTATCACGTGATCAAATCTTATCAGGAATTGCTAGTTAAAATTCTTCGGGTAAGTATTAGAGCTATCTTCATATTTATATTAGAATGCGATAAGCGGTGCGCGTAGACCGGATTTAATTGCTTTACTTAGAGCGTTGGAGGTAAAAATGGAGCCTATTTTTTCGCTTCATGTCTTATCTAAATATAATACATCAATGGGGTAGGTATAGTTAACGCAGCGGGAGTTGGCTGCAATAAAAAAGCTGAGCACCTATGTTTTTGTGTATCGGTTTAAACGTTCAGTGACGTGTCTTTGCCGTGCATCACCAAAAACAGCCCCTCTGTCTGAGGGTCTAGAGTCGTTAAAAAAATGTAGCTATGTTAAATTTTAAAAAATAGCCTGTACGTGTGCGGTCAAGGAGGAAACCATATGTTTCCTTATAAGGCCGTTGGGAAAATGGTGGGGTCCCCTCCGATTGCCCTTCTGTATTTTTATGTGACACCTCCCAAGAGCGCTCCTGACTGCACAATCTAAAGGCAGGTGAGCTATGTCGCCACCCGGTTGGGCAACGTTGTGAGGTGGATACGTTTACGCCAACTTATTGATGGTATTCGTGATAAAATAATCTAAGAGCATTTAGTACGCGTCCAATTTATTCTGTCCGTAAGAATGGTGATCTACCTATACATACATGTTCCTTGTAGCAAGTGAAATAATTAATTTTGAATTCGAAACGTGGCGAATTATAAAATGGACAAAGCCGTGAAATTTTATTCAGCGTGTTATCATTATATCCACAATACACAACTGGAGTAGCAAAGGAAACAGAAGCACAATCTGCATTGGAGGCGCTACTTAAATAAATATACATATAGACAGTGGCTGATAATGACATAATTTTATTCAGCGTGTTATTATTATATCCACAATACACAACTGGAGTAGCAAAGGAAACAGAAGCACAATCTGCATTGGAGGCGCTACTTAAATAAATATACATATAGACAGTGGCTGATAATGACATAATTTTATTCAGCGTGTTATTATTATTTCCACAATACATAACTGGAGTAGCAAAGGAAGCAGAAGCACAATCTGCCTTGGAGGCGCTACTTAAATAAATATACATAAAGACAGTGGCTGATGATGACATATAATTTTATAAAATAATTTACCAATATATAATATTAAATTAATATTTTTTAATGAACACAACATTTTTTTGTAACCTTGTCATATATATTTTATTTTTTTTTTTAAAGAAAGACAAACATTCCCAGGTTACGAATAACCCAACAATGTTTGAAAATCTCCTACTACCACCATAGAAAGCCGAAAATGTTGCTTGTGTTGTGATGGAGGACTTAGCCAGCCGAGGAATCGAACACGCGACGCTCGGGTGAGACCCAAGCGCTATGCCCACTCAACCACTGACCGGTCAGTACATACATATACAGTAATATCTTGTACATATATTAATACTCAGTTTCATTGTTTTTTTTTCGGGGGGCCAATTAGGCGAAAAGCGACCGCTCTCCCCCTCAATTCGATACGACTCGAGGTTCGTTTTGGCGTGCCAGAAAAAAAATCCCATTCAATTGTTTTTTTGTCAAATTCCTGGCGAGCGAAAAGCGACCGCCGCTTTCACGGGGCCACTTCGACTCGAGGTTCATTATGGCGGGACGCGTTTTGGGCGAAATTCAGTCAGAGTTTGTATGGAAATAATTACCAGAAACTCGACAGGATTCGTTTGGGCCTCGATGTCGTCAAAATCTTCCGGGAACTCTGGCGGCGGAAACTGGAAGCGCTCGAGGCGCGCCATACAAGAGCGCTTATTTTCTCGCCATTCGGCGGCCGGGACGGCAACACTCCAATAAGTTAATTCGCGGCCGGTCAATCGGCAAAGCTTCCCGGCCACAAATCAACTTTTCCCCGCGAGTGTTGCAACACGCACGGTTTCGAAACGGCCAAATTTTGGTGCATTTTCTCAATATTTCGTTTTCATCGATCGCCACCGATCTGTAAAACTTTTTCTCCTTCACCGTTTATATTTTTATTCAATTCCGAACGCACCCCGAACGCGAAATGATTAAAAAAAAATTCGTTCGCCTCTTTTGCTCGAAAATGTTTCGTTTTTCGCATTTGCGTTAGAGTATAACGTAAATTAAAAAGACGATTGATTTTGATCGAGCGTCGGGTCTATTTAATCAGGTATCATTGTTTTTTTTTTTTTAATTTCACGAAAAATATTTCGAAATTTCCTCATTTATCGGGAAAGAGTTTTAATTTAAGTGGAAATGTTTTTCTTTGCATAATGGTATAGTTGGAAAAAAAATTAGTCACGTGGTCACGCAAAAACCAAGTGGTATGCTTTTTTTATAAAATCTACACGGTCAACCTGATGATTGAATTCCGTCAAAAAGGGGCGATCTACGGTTAAAATATTCGAAAAAAATCATCGTCCGAAGGTTTAGGAACGTTAATCGGCCGTCCTACAAATGGCGCTCGGTTCAAAATGTCTCACAATAACCGGCTAAAGTTTTGAGATTTGAGATTTGAACCGAAAAATGCCATTTTAAAACAGTCGGGCTTTTGGCCAATCAGAAATCAGCCAATCATGGACTAGCAGCGAAATGTTGAGAATTCAAAGAAACAATAAAATCTGTGTAGGTACTTACTTTGGCAGTATATTTTTTTTAAATCGATATTTTTGAACGAAATAAAATTAAGTTTGGTAAAAATAATTTGGCACGGGTACCGTCGCCCCGTAGTGAAAAACTACATCAATAGCGTCTCGAAAAATTTATAATTTGTACCAGGAGCGCAGAAGTTGGATGAGGTTAGCCTGGGAGCCATTCATATTAAATTTAAAGATTTCATCTCTTTATTTTTTAACGAGTAGGTACCTAATTGCGTTATGTATATATTTTTTCGGTATTTTTTTTTAAAGTAGGTGCAGGTACCTAGACAGATGGTACCGGGTAGAGGTCCCGGGTAAGCAGGTACTGAGAGCATGTTTTAGCCCTTTTCTAGGTTAGGTCCGTTGTGTTGTAATATAACGTATGGATTTAAAATTAAAAAAAAAAACGATAAAATCTGTGCAGGTACTTACTTTGGTAGTTTATCTGTTGAAAAATCGATAATGCTTTTGAACGAAATAAAATAAAGTTTGGTAAAAATAATTTTGCACGGGTAGTGAAAAACTACATCAATAGCGTAACGCAAATTTATAATTTATTACAGGAGCGCAAAAGTTAATAGGGTGAAGCGATGTTAATTGTTTTGTAAAATAAACATTTTTTTAATCAAAAGTTTTTCCAGTTTGAGTGTTTGTAATAAATTTGAGAGGCGGGCATGGGTACCGTCGCCCCGGGAGCCATTCATATTTAAAGTTTTTATCTCTATATTTTTTTACGAGTATGTACCTAATTGCGTTACAAAAATATGTTTTCGGTATTTTTTTTTTTTAAGTTTTAAAAGTTTGAAATGACAACTTCTTTCCTCCATAATGATAATTCTTATAAAGCTATTTCTGCGAAAAGTTACCTCGAGGACGCTGTAATCTACCAGGAGCACAGAAATTTGGGAAAGGTATTTAATATTATAACGGATTATTTTACTGTTTTTTTTTGTATAATTTTTTCCAATAAAAATTTTTACATTTTGCGTGTTAATTGAGCAATTCTTTTTCCAAAATAACAACTTTGCAATGTTTTTTTCCAAAATAAAACTCGCTGGGACTTTTGTAGAATGTCGAAGACAAAATCCGTACATACGATATGTGTATCAAATTACGCGTCTAGACCTACACAACCCTAACGGCTCGGTGAAAAAATGATCAGTAAGCTCCTTGGCTCTTTTTTTTCTCCAAATATTTATTTTTTGATTAAAAGTTTTTGCTTTTCGCGTGTTTATAATAATATTAATTTTCGCAGGCGGGCATGGGTACCGTCGCCCAATTCATATTAAAAGTGTGATCCCTTTATTTTTTACGAGTAGGTACCTTTTTAGCGTTATGTGTGCATTTTTCCGATATTTTTTTATGAAATTAAATTAAGATTGAAATGAAGACTTTTTTCCTCCATAAGGATAATTTTTATAGACTGCGAAATATTGCCTCGAGGACGCTGTAATCTACCAGGAGCACAGAAGTTTGGGAAAAATATTAAAAACGGATTATTAAATTTTAATTTAAAATTTTGATTTTTTCCATAAAAGTTTTAACATTTTGCGTGTTTATAGAGCAATGTTTTTTTTCCAAAATGAAACTTCCTTGGACTTTTGAAGAATGTCGGTGACAAAAACCGTACATACGATATGGGTATCAAATTACGCGTCTCGACCTACACAAACCGAACGGCTCGGTGAAAAAATGATCAGTAAGCTCCTTGGCTCTTTTTTTCTCAAAATATTCATTTCTTTCTAAACAAACATATATTTTAATACATTTGCGGTCACACATTCATTGCTTCATTCACATGCAAACAAACATATTACATTTTTAAAAGTTTTTAAATTTTGCGTGTTAATTGAGCAATTCTTTTTCCAAAATAACAACTTTTGAAGAATGTCGGTGACAAAAACCGTACATATGATATGGGTATCAAATTACGCGTCTCGACCTACACAATCCGAACGGCTCGATGAAAAAATGATCAGTAAGCTCCTTGGGACTTTTTTTTCTCAATATAGACATTTCTTTTTTAAAATTTTGTAGTACAACACTCCTTGCTTTATTCACATTCAAACATTAAACCAAATATTTACTTATTAGTTTCGGGCAAAAAGCAAAAGTGTCGAAACACACTCTTTGCTTCATCCACATTCAACACCAAAAAACATACATTTTTTTTATTTTTCACATCCACTTACTCGATTAATTTTTACCCATTAGTTGCCTGCAACAGGCGAAAAGCTAAAACTATATATTAATACTCAGTTTCTTTGTTTTTTTTTGGGGGGGCATTTAGGCGAAAAGCGACTACTCTCCTCCTCAAGTCGATACGACTCGAGTTTCGTTTTCGCTTGTGCGGCGTTTCGGAAAAAAGTTGCCTTTCATTTGTTTCGGGCTTCAGGCGAAAAGCGACCGAGACGCCTCTCTGTCAGCATAGAACCCGGGGTTCAATTCGGCGTGGAAAAACCGAAAAAAACGAGTCAGCTTTATTTTGTATTAACTCGACCGGATTCGTTCGGGGCAAGATGTCGACAAAAATTTTAGGAACCTCTGGCGGCGGAAACTGGAAAAGCTCGCGGCGCGCCATACTAAGGCGCCGCTACTGGCAAAAATTTGATTTGCGGCCGTTTAATTGGCAGAGCTTCCCGGCGAGGAATCAACGTTTCCCCACGAGTGTTGCCACACGCGAGGTTTCGAAACGGCTAAATTTTGGTGCATTTTCTCAATGTTTCGTTTTCATCGATCACCATCGATCTGTAAAACTTTTTCTCCTCCACCGTTTATATTTTTATTCAATTTCGAACGCAGCCCGAATGCGAAATGATTAAAAAAAAATTCGTGCGCCTCTTTTGCTCGAAAATGTTTCGTTTTTCGCATTTTTCTAACGTAAATTAAAAAGACGATTGATTTTGATCGAGCGTTGGGTCTGATTTAATCAGGTATCGTTGTTTTTTTTTAAATTTCACAAAAAGTTTTACGAAATTCCCCATTTTTAAGGAAATAAGTTTAATTTAAGTGAAAATGTTTTTCTTTGCATAATGGTATCATTGGAAAAAAAATAGTAACGTGGTCACTCAAAACCACGTGGTTCGCTTTTTTTATCAAATCTACATGGTCAACCTGATGATTGAATTCCGTCAAAAAAATGGAGGCTACGGTTAAAATATTCGAAAAAAAATCATCTTCCGAAGGTTTAGGAACGTTAATCGGCCATCCTACAAATGGCGCTCGGTTCAAAATCTCTCACAATAACCGGCTAAACTTTGACATTATCTATTTTAAAAAAAATTGCCATTTAAAAAAAAACAATTAGAAATCAGCTAATCATAGACTAGCACCGAAGAGATGTTTTATTACATAGTGATGTTAATTCAAAGAAACGATAAAATCTGTGTAGGTACACTTACTTTGGCAGTTTATCTTTTTAAAATCGATAATTCTTTTTTGAACGAAATAAAATTAAGTTTGGTAAAAATAATTTGGCACGGGTACCGTCGCCCCGTAGTGAAAAACTACATCAATAGCGTCACGCAAATTTATAATTTATACCAAGAGCGCAGAAGTTAATAGGGTGAAGCGATGTTAATTGTTTTGTAAAATAAACAATTTTATAGTCAAAAGTTTTTCCAGTTTGAGTGTTTGTAATATAATCATTAAATATGGGAGGCGGGCATGGGTACCGTCGCCGCGGGAGCCATTCATATTTAATGTTTTTATCTCTTTATTTTTAACGAGTAGGTACCTAATTGCGTTATGAAAATATTTTATCGGTAATTTTTTTTTAAAATTAAATTAAGTTTGAAATGACAACTTTTTTCCTCCATAATGATAATTCTTATAAAGCTATTTCTGCGAAAAGTTACCTCGAGGACGCTGTTATCTACCAGGAGCACAAAAATTTGGGAAAGGTATTAATAATATTATAACGGATTATTTTATTGTTTTTTTTTTAATATATTTTTTTACAATTTTCAAGATTTTATTTTCTTTCACTGAATTAGTTCGTAGGTAGGTACTGTACCTAACCCGCGCACTGGCTAGGTAAACGGCGCCGCATACTAATTGACAAATCGCGTAAGTGACTTAATAAACGAAATTAAAATTAAAAGTGCGTATTTTTCCGTCTCCCCCGACAAAATAAATCATGTTTTGAATGAATAAAGCTAAATCCATTTATTTGAAAGTGAAATATTGCGTTATACCGTGAAGCGGAATTCGTAACCTTTACCACATTTTTTTTAATTTAAAAGTTTTTAAATTTTGCGTGTTTATTTTTTTATTTTTTTATTATATAAGTACATTTTTGTTTATTTGTTACAATATATGATCAAAAATTTCAAGACCCCTCTTCCATAGAAGCGTTAGCTTGTGGCTAGAAATGGAGTGTACAATGTTTTATTACAGTATGGTAATTAAAAATAAAATGATTTTAAACTTATTTGAAGAATGGAATGTTACTTAAGGAAACTAATTGAGATGAGTTATTCTTAAGATTAATTCAACTGGAAACATTTTTATTTTTTGTAAGTTTGTCTTTAAAATATTTTTTCATAGTGTTTATTATTTGGATGTTATCATTAATGTTTCTAATTTCTTCAGGTAGTCGATTGAAAAAAATTCTTGCCCGGTAAGTGTAATAATTTTGTGCAAAGGAAGTGTTTAATTTTGGGCATGGAAAAATATATTTAAGTCGAGTACGGTTTTCAGTTAGAAATTGATACTTGTCTTTTTCTTTTATGATTTGAATGAATGCATTTTTAGTATAAGGATCTTTAAATGAAGGCACTTGAAATTCTTCGAATAATCGATTTATGATATTATAATTATTATTTTTTGTTTTATAGAGCAATGCTTTTTCCAAAATAAAATTCCCTGGGACTTTTCAAGAGTGTCGGTGACAAAAACCGTACATACGATATGGGTATCAAATTACGCGTCTTGATCTACACAACCCAAACGGCTCGGTGAAAAAATGATCAGTAAGCTCCTTGGCACCATTTTTTCTCCAAATATACATTTCTTTTTTAAAAAATTGTAGTCCCACACCCTCGCCTCATCTTCATTCAAACACTACACCACGCACCACATTTTTACCCATTAGTTGCCTGCAACGGGGAAAAGGCTAGTTATTTATTAATACCCATTTGAATTAGGTCCTGAAGATTATCACATTTAGTTAAATAAACTCTATTTTGATAACCTCCAGTATTCGAACTCTCACTTGTCAAATAATCAGTAACGGAACACGCTGTATGTAAGTTTTGCATCTGTGTGAGTACTGTGATGAAGTCAATTAAGGTTGATAGTCCTGTACGTGCATCGTGCTGATACACTTTGTGTGGAAAGTGGAAATAAATGAAAGAAAACGGTTTCTGGCGGAAATTTTTCATTATTACATTTTTTATTTTTTTTTTTTTTTATTCAGTGAATTTTATGTATTACAATTTGTGTGTACTTAATGATTCCCACACTAGGCTTATGCCCGTGTTGTGGTAGTCATAATGCTATAAATTACAATAAAACCATATGTTGTAGTCAGAGGCGGCTCGTGACAGAATTTGCCAGCAGTGCATTTCACAAATAATGGTAACATGTAAAATAGGAAAATAAAGTGATTTAAAGGGAACTAAATACCCAGTACAAATAATTCATTTGTAGAGAAAATCCATTCGTTGCTCTTTCATTTGAGAAAATTCTTCAATTACAAGATTATTAAAGTCTGGTATAGACGAGATCAAACTTTTTTCGATGCTCATCATTGATAAACCATTGAGACGATCTTGGGACATAGTATTCCTCAGAAATGTTTTTACACGTTTCAACGTAGAAAAACACCTTTCGCACTCGATAGTTGTCATCGGAATAGTACAAATTATTTTTAACAGTTTCACTATTTCACTAAAACACTCCACCAAGTTACACTTGTAAAATAATTGTAAAATTGATATTGCTCCGTCAGCATTCGCGAAATCATCTCTAGTTTGTTGGGATAAAATGAACTTCGGTTGCTTTTGATAAAATCAATGTTAACCGCAATGTTTTCATTAGCACTCATTTTTAAAAAGCTTTTTGCAGAGCAAAACTTGTAAAAACCGTTAAAACGTCGCGTCAATCGCCAATAATGAATATTGTCAAGTTTGCAGATATGTAGATCGCGCCGGTAACGCTAGAATATTATAACATTGTTAATTAGTTCGAAATCTGTCAATCCTAACTAATGCATTCCAAACGTTTTACGCATGTTTAAGGTTTTTGATATATATCAGGATGTTTCGGCGCATGCGCCGATAATGCACAGACCAGCTTCTATCTCCACTGCTCTAACACATCAACAGCCGTTATGGGTCTCTACCTGTCTCGTTCATTTCACGGTTCCGACCTCTAGAGACAGTGCCTATAGAAGGTACATGGCATGTCTCGGGCAAAGCCGAAAATGCACGGGTTGATAAATTACACTGTTTTTCGCATGCGCGGGAGTCTAGTACAAACTTTGATTGGTAAGAAGATTATAATGATCTGGCGTGAATTCTTGGTGAGTGGATATACGAATTTACATTTCTAACGTATATCGATGTTTGGCAGTGCAGTGCACAAATGCACTAAGGCAGGGACCGCCTCTGGTTGTAGTAATAAAAAGTAAAACATAGTGTAGAAGAAAAAAAAATAAACATATTTAAGGAAAATATAAAACAAAATATATGTTTTTTATACATGCTAACATACATACATACACATATATAGATGCTCGGATATATATACATATACATACATACATAGACATACATACATGCATACATAAATACATTCATGTACAAAAAAAAAATATATATAAAAAAAAATATATATATAAAAAATATATATATATCAGTTATCTGTTATGTCTTCCATTATTTGTTTTTTTTTTGTTTTGCATTAAATTTAACGTTCTTGATTTTAACAGTAGCTAAACATGTGTGATAATTCAAGGCATAAGCGATACTATAATTATAGAACATAGTAAGAGATTTAAAGTTGGTTATGTTACGACAGTAAATGTTGTTTAACAAATCAATAAATATAATACAAAATACAAGGTAATTGATTTTGACATCAGTAAAATATTTGTGATGCTTGAGTGCAAAAGGAATAATAAAATAGTACAATACAATAATTGATTTAAAGTTGGACATGTTAAAACTGTAACTATTGTTTAGAAAGGCAATGAAAATAATGAAAACTTTTGAGTTATTTATGTTGACACCAGTAGAGCGTTTCTGACACTTTAGGGATAGAGTAATAATACAAGAGCTATAGTTGTGTATGTAAAAATTAAATGTACTCTTTGAGCAGTAGCTATTATATGATGAGCTTAAGGTTTTATATAATGAAAGATAAGAAGAAAAAATTCAAAGTAATGTGGGGAAAAAACAATGTTTCCATAAGTGTGTGATTTTAGTAGAACTAGGAAAAAATAAATTAAGAAAAATTAAAATAATTGGTAAATCTAAATAGTTATAATAGTTACTAAAGTAAATTCTAAGCATGTTGATTTTAAATGTTTTTGGTTTCTGAGAGTAGTGCCAGTTTTTCCGCATTAGAAACAAGAATGGCAGCTGTTCCGATGTCTCGACGTACATATATCGGCCCCCCCTTGATCCAAGCATATTTACATTTTTTCTCTTTTGTCGCCTGGCGGGCCAGATACCATAAGTGGTTTCCACGAAATGTCAGATGCTCTGCTATGTACACTGGTGAGCTCGGTCCGGCAATCCCCATGTTCAACGTATTAAGTTTCTCTTCAGGACAGGATGCTTGTTTGTGAAAAGCCTTAAGGTCCGATAATAGTTGGTCTCGGTAGTAGTTAGAGGTGAATTTGAATATAATCGGTCCATTTTTATGTTTTTGCGTGGTCCTGTAGGCCGCTTCAATGTTTGAGGTATCCACTTTTGAATTGATAGTTTTACATATGTTGTGAAATATGTTTTTCAAGCTTTCTCCATTTGTTTCTGAGATACCCCGCACCTCCACATTGTTCGCTCTTGCTGTTCTTTCAATATTTTCGAGTTGGCCTTCTAGAATTTCAACTCGGGATTCTAGAGAGGAATTATGTTTCATGAGTATTAAGTTTTTGTCTTCAAGATCCCGAACGCGACAGAGAATGTCTTCATATTGTTTACTCATGTAGGTTATTGATTCCAGGATTTTATTATTTTGCGCAATTATCGCGTTTTGACTCTTGATAAAGTCGCTGTTTTCAGTTCCTGTAGGTATGTCGCCACTGGAGGCATCGCGAATCGGTGACTTTGTGGTGGTAATACACTTTTTGCATTTAAGCTGGTTCCGACGTTCTTGAGTGAGGCGCCGATATGCAGTTTCGGTTACACCACCGCAGAGGAGATGGTATGCCTCTTTACACACTAGGCACACAAACGTCTTTCCTTCTGATTCTGAACATATTGAGCAGTTAGGCATGGTTAGATAGCTTTCTTGCAGCCCGGTTTATTATTTTAAAATAAAATTAATTTAAAATAAAAGTTTTTTTTTCTCGCCGGTTTGAGGATCGAACCGTGGTCTACTTAACAGAGGTTAACTAACTTTGCGTTAACACACAGAGCTACGGCCCTCTTGCGTTATTCCGTGAAATTACGCTCTTATATACTTGTGAAAGGTGTGGAAGGTTTGCGTAGGTCGGTAGATTATAATACTGTTTAGTGGTTTTGATTATTTTTAATATTTTCTAACAACTTTAAACTTTTTTGTTTTAATATTGTTCACTTTGATCATTTCAAATTCACTTTCATGAGCAACACTTCAGTTCTACGCAGTTCACGTCAATAAGCTTTAACACGTTTGACATTTGACGAATGCAACTCTTCAGTTAACGAATCTTTCAACATTAAGGCAATTCACACAATGTTTGATTAACAGTGCCAAAGGGCAATGCTGTTCAATCACCTTATATCTCAGTTTTCTGTTATACAAAGGGTTATATTAGGAGAATTTTAATTTTTTGACGGAGCAAAACAATAATGCAATTGATGTGTTAGCGAAGACACGAACCCTGATGTATTGTATTACACGAATGTATTTTAAAGTACCTAAGTACGTTCATTGAGCGGTATATTTTTATTTAATTATTGAAGACAGTATTAACGATTTTTAAAGGAGAAATCAGAAAAAGATACGGTCGCCTATAGGACTTGAACCAAGAACCTTCGCCTTGCCGGGGCGATTCTCTACAAACTGAGCTAATGGGACCATATATTTGCTTCGGTCATATTTAAACAGTATCGTACTTCGAATAAGAACTACTAACATTATCTTATTTTATATTATTTGTAGACGTAAGAACGGAACCCTTAAATGGAATTAAGTAATAATTAATTATTTTCCTAGTTCTTTCTTGTGTGGGTTTCTTTTCCCAGAAACCTATCGATTTCACAAAAAAATCCTTTGTATTTATCTATCTTTATCAACCATTTAGGTTTTCGGTTCATACATAGACATCCGAATCAATAGACGAGCATTGAATGCAGGGAAAGGGGAATAAACTTGCGTGGTGCGTGGGAGGCGGCGTGACCGTTCCACCTTCGGAAATTTATCAACAAATAAAACTGTATACAGGCAACTCGCATTGTAATGTCACCATTCGGCCCTCGAAAATAAAATCTGCTTACGAATTACTAGTCCTTTTTACAAATGGCTGGCTGCGTAAAAAAAAGGACTACAAATCCCAAATCGGGTAGATAAGAGTTTGAGCTTGTTTTCAAAATCTATTATTTTGTCACACTATTTAGTTTTACGCTTTTACTAGTGTTTTATAATTTAGGCACCTCACTAAATTTTGGTGTCGCTGCGCCAGGTGGTTCGTTTAAGAACGAACATTCAGATCCTGCGCAGAAAAATCCCACTTTAACGAACTTTACGTTTATGCGCATGGTATGGTTATTTAAATGTGCACTCTTCGGTGATTGTACGTCCGATGTAATAGTGTACCTATTTAAAGTATTCTCGAACTCTCCTGGTTCCAAAAAGATGGTTACGTTGTTTGCCTCCAGCTGGTCCAAATGATACACAGATTTCATGATTGGGCAAGTCTATTCATTTGAATGTCAATATTTCTGCCCCTAGGTAAGCTTCCTCAACTACTTGGGTAGAAATACCATTATATAAGTAGGCCTGTTTACATTTTGTAAGCAATAAATTACTGCCGGTAACCCTTACTTCAGATTGGAAGAAAGAGCTTATTGCAAAAAATAAGGCTTATGGCGAGAAGGGTACGCCCTCCTAGGTAAATAAATACCAGGGACGTGCTAGTTTTTCTATCTATTTCTAAGACCATCCAGAAGATCTTAATTTATTTTTATTAGATTAATTATTTAAAAAAATACCAAACCTTTCCCTATAGGAATAAAGACGTTTAAGCCTTTTATAAATGACCCAAGATATTTTTGATTTAAAATTTATCCCAAAATGAGTTTTATAACATATTGGGATTGATCTTTAGATTGAAATAAAAAACGTATTTTTTAAATCTTTTGGTTCCGGAGTAAAGTAGGATATGTGTATTATATTATAGATCCTATTAGTTCCGAGTCCAGTCAATAAATTCCGATCAAACTTTTTTACGAACTATCCATAAACCAATATTTCTTTTCCCCTTTCTATGTAGCTAGATATATGGGTAGGTACTTATATACTTAGCCGGATATAGTAACTATTACTTGAATAATCTTAATATACAGGTATATATATAAATTCAGCCTGCTTAAGTTTGCGTTCGCAAAACTGGATTTTTTTTTTGTTTGTTGTTTGGTTTGAATGCTAAAAGAAGTCGGGGACGTCCGGAGAATACTCAATACCTCCACATCGGAATTAAAGTCGATGTAATTTAGTTACTTATAAGGGAAACAGAAGTTTCAAATCTTGAGTGTTGATGAAATGATGCGAATAAAGAAATGTGTGCAATTTCTCGGACGTCAGACCTCACCGTTCTAAAGTATATAGTTTACCTTAGTATTTGATGTATCAGTTCACAAATTTTCAACTTAAGATGTGAATAGTGTTTTATAATGATATTTCATTTATGGTGATGTTTTGGTATTCATAAAAATTAACCTAAAATCTTTTCTCGAACGAACGAGATAATTTAACAAACACCTCGTTTTTGCCCTACGTAATAGAGTTGTTCATCGACTTTTTCCGAGATTCATTCGAAAACCACAACACTGGAAAAGTACGCCCCTGAGACATACATACCCTGGATACAGAATACCTAATGCGTAGAATTCACACACGGATTCGCCCGTATATTCTAGCGATGCATGGACAGATCGGCTGGGTTCATCGGTCGACTGTCCGTCTGTCTGTCACGTCCGATCCGTGTATGATACCTGTGACAGATCACGCTAATAGCGCGCTATATTCTCGTGCCTTGGCCTATTTCACCATATCTCACGCCATACATTTCAATTATGAACCAATAATCTAAACCAATTATTGAACACTGCAGTTATAACCGAATGAGAAAGACGAATTACGTGCATCGCTGCCATAAAAGACTATTCGAATAAACGACGATTAAATCCATCTAAAACAAAATCATTCTGGACAGCAAAAAAAAGCCAGTCAATATAAGACAAATCTCCTCTCATCACTTCTGGCTGTAACATCATCCCTAAAATAACATTAAACTTCTTCGTGTGCATCTTGATGCAGATCTTTCACTCAAATTCCAGTATCACAAAACAGTAAGCGGAGCTTTCTTTCAACTGCGTTGTATCGAATATTTGGTAATCAAATGTTGGTAAATTCTTAGGTTGTATCACGATTTAACTATAAATACTCTTACTGACTGTAATTAGTGAGTTTTCAATGCGACGGTTAACACAACATCTGCGGAATCTTCATTGGCAAACGTCCTGGGAGAATACAATTCCTTTTTTTGGTTTTTAAGGCGGTACAATGACATGGTGCCGCCCTACTTGTCTGGAGCAACCATTCGATCAGCAACTTCAACAGAAATTGGTAGATTCTCGGTACCGCGCAATCTTAGCACCAATTTCGGAGCCAGGGCTTTTGCAGTAGCAGGCCCAACAGCTTGGAACAAAATTCCTTCATATTTGCCAAAGATCGACAGCTCATCTAAGAATATTTTCGTCAGGAATATCTAACGACCGCATTTCTTGGTGGTATTGCATTTTTTCTTTGCAATGATTTCTCGCGAAAAACGGCGCTATAAAAATAATCTAAACATTATTTATTATTTTTATTAACAAATGGAACAATGTCATCTTTAAAGTCTTTTTAAAATGACGGTACAGAAAAAATCAAGTGGGTACTTATTATTATAACTATCCCTGTATTTATAACCAAGTGCTAACCGGTTTCGGCACAACTGTGCCGTCGTCGTCGGGCCAGATTTAAACTTATACTAACTACGTTGTGATTTCATATCCGAGAGCGTCAACACTGAAGAGGCCTTGGAGGAAATATATTATTACTCCAAGGAACAGACAATCAATTTATGTTATCTGTTTCTATACCAATTTAAAGACATTTGATTCACAAAAGAAGTTGTTCAAGACTGTATTACGATAGGTACTTGAAAATACCTAATCAATTTCAAACGAAGTCAGATAAAATTGATCTTACTTCTGACACACTTCTTTCAGTTTATTAATTTACAAATAAAGATATTTCTAGTAATTTTTCCGTTCTATTATGGCCGAGTTTTTCAAGACGAACTACCTATCTACCTAGAAAGTCACAAAGTAAGAACTGCAGTATGGAGATAGGTACTTACTCTGGTTTATCCCTACAACAGCGTGTATCTGTGTGGGTGAGCCGTGAGCCATGAACAGATGTATTCCCGATACGGATCAGGCGGTTGAATGCGCATTATAAGACTATTCAGGTATTTCAAAGAAGGACGCGAATGAAAAAATCCGCAATCTTTTCTTAGGAGGTTGTGTGCGAACCTGGCCCGGTTTGTCGATGCGAGTTTAACTGTGCCCACCATAAAATAAATTACTATTTTTATTATGTGTATTCATGTATCGTATTACTGTATGTATTGTATTACAATACATACAGCAATCTATGAAAACAACATAACTTATGGCTTGAAAATTCACGTTTGCGATAAGACGAATTTTTACGTGTTTTAATTTTTTGTGAAATTCTCAATTTTCAGGAAAATAAGGCGAAATTTTGTATTTTTCAAACGATTTTTTAAAAATAAGGAAGAAATATGATATGTTCTGAATATGATTGCAATCCGCTTGTTAAAATCGAGGAATCTATCAAACGGACCGTCCCTTTCTGCACAACACAGGGGATTTTACACTTGCCTGAAATCGTATATCGCCATCCTATTTGACTTTCATGATGATAGTGAAACACAGACTTTTGGATCACGAAACACGCCCACATATCATTTCTTGTATTCTTCTTTACGGTATGGTCGGTGGATATGAATCTATAAGAGCTCCGCTGCCGTTTACTGTCGGTTGCAGATGGTAAAAAGTGATTATTCGCCTTTCTACGATTCAATATTCCAGACTGGTAGTGTGGGCTGTAGAGTATAAGGGAATTGTTGTGAAGGGCCTGGAGAGACAGAACCACCTCATTTGAGCGTAGGACCGGTCTCCTGCAGGAGTCATTTTCTAATCTTTCTCATCTACCTACTATGGAATGTCCCATGGATTTCAGAATTTAGAAAAAACTCCATTTATAGACAAATTGAAATTCTGACTTTAAAAATATACAATTACATTGTGTTTTGTTAATTAATTTAAGTTTTTATTACATAAATCCGATAATGACCCAAGCATTATTTTTATAATAACAGTTGATTAATCGCCGCTCACTGTATTATTTCTTTTACTTGGCTATACACTTTTATGTCTACTCTTAGGACGATTTGTTTCCGAGAATTTGAACAATTCATCAAATTTCAACGTTCATTTTCAAGTTCTGTGAAAGATTTTTTAAAGTTCTGTTTTAATTTCAGTTTTGTCAAGCACCTAGCCTATGATGAAATAATAACAGAACTTGAATAGGACTTTCACAGAACCCGGATATGAACGTTGAAATTCGATGAATTGTTCAAATTCTCCGAAACAACCCGTCCTTACTCTTACTCTTATAATTATTAATTTTCAGTATATATTTATCTTGACGAAGACATCATTGGTTTCGAAACATGTCGATTACTTTGATTAAATAGTGGTGTATGGTGTATATGTGTAACTTATTTTCGTTTATTACGTTCATTCCTCGAAGTGAATAATTTTAGAATATTGAAGAACTAAAAAATATACTGCCACACAAAACTAAGAACAAAGAATTTACTGTAAAGAAAGTTTTCATTTTTTTCTATAAAGTTTTTTGCAATTTATTACCAACTAACCTTATTGACAAACTACATAACAAAAAAGTCTTTAAGGCGATGCACTACGTCGTGTAATATTTTAAATTGAGCCGCTATCAATAACAACCCTAACGTAGATGGCGATAAGGTTTAAATTCCCGCTTAACACCATCTGCCTGTTTTGATTTATGCAAGAAAAAAACATGGCCAAAAAATGCCTTTTATTTTATTTTGTGGATGTTCAGGCATAAATATTTAAATTTTTTTCGATCATTTTATAAATAACTCAATTTTTCACATTATACAATAAAATCATAACCGAAAATGGGTTCATAAGTAGGAGATTTTGAACTTTTAAGCTGTTTTCATTGGCATTATACATTATTTTTTTCTGGGCTTATAAAAAGACTTATCTAAAAAATACTCGATTATCTCAAAGGCCAAGATGTATTCTACTCGCAGTATTTAATTAAAGCATCTGAAACATTTCTAGGCGACCAAATTTTCAAATCAAAAACACATGATTTTGCATTACTACGTATGGCATCGCCTTAAACTCTAAAAACACACATCACAAAAGACATAAAGAAAACATTAATAGGTATTAGAAATAAGCTAATTGTAAATTAAAATGTTAAAAATTATGTTTATATTAGACCACATGAAGTGGATTGACATGAAGATTAATAAAAAAATCAACCTATAATAAGAACCTATAGAAGAGTTTTTTTACTATAATAAATCTATTATCAATTTTCGGGGCATCTCTTGGGTCGGCTGGCTACGAATTTCATAGAAATACCAGTATGTACGCGTATAGAAATACCAGTATGTACGCGTATACATATAACCGGCAACGAGTCTATCTGCCGACTTTCAGTTTTAATTTCCACTTCCAACATTTGAACTCATTCATTCACGAAAGTGAAATTCAAATACTCCTATCAAATATCCTAACAATGAATATTAAAAAAAACAGGATACACGATTTTAAGCTCCGCTCGTAAAATAATTCCTCCTCGTGTACCCTTAAAAATTGAAAATAACAACCTGCAAATCCTGATACAGGACAAATATCTTGGACTATGCATTGATAAACACCTAACTTTCAAACAGCATATTCAAGATATTAAAGATAAAATCACCCCCTTAATTAGCGTATTCAGTCGGATATCATATTTGTTACCAAATAATATTGGTTTCGTTAAATTTGATAATAGTGGATGATTTGCGATTTGTGAACAACTTGTACATTTTAACCTCAATACTATTAATAACATCATAAATACCGTCTATGCGTGTAATTAATCCAAAGTCGGTATCCAATAATTATAATTATTAATGAATTGACAGCTTTTAGCATTAATTTGAAAACTTAAAATTTTACAGAAATTAGATTGGTTACTACTAACATGTCTTGGAGAATGGTGGTGTTATTAGAAATGCTGTACCCAATTAGGTTGGTACCTACTACTTATGAGAATAGTGGTGTTATTACAAATGCTGTACCAAATTAGGTTGGTACCTACTACTAACGAGAATAGTGGTGTTATTAGAAATGCTGTACCCAATTTGGTTGGTACCTACTTCTGACATGTATTGGAGAATAGTGGTGTTATTAGAAATGCTGTACCCAATTAGGTTGGTACCTACTACTTATGAGAATAGTGGTGTTATTACAAATGCTGTACCAAATTAGGTTGGTACATACTGCTGACATGTATTGGAGAATAGTGGTGTTATTAGAAATGCTGTACCCAATTTGCTCAATATACTCTTTTCTTTCTGTATCTTAAATAATGCTTAATGTTTTGTTTTTCTTATTTCTCTTCATATTGTTTAGCATAGGTACTCTTCAGTGACAGCTAAACTATAAACTACATATGTATCCTGTTAACTTTTCTGGAATGTTTAAACTTACTCACTTCCTAATGTAAATTATAAAAAGTTATCGTGTTAATATACTCCGTAAATGTTCCATAATCAATAAATATGAACGAAAAAGCGAAAGAAGTGAAATTGTTGTTAGGTATAGACATTTGTAATAGTAAGTAGATCGTTGGGTCGGAAAAATAATTGGGAACTATTCAAGAATTTCCTATTCCGTTAGGGACCGATAGGTACATATTTTTATGACCATTGGTTGTTCCATTTTATGTGAACCATTGGTATCCATCGGACACAATATATAAATTAATATAACGATAAAAGTAATTAGTAAGAACTCAAGTTTATTTTTGATAAATATCAACACTGCTCTGTAACTACTTTCATAGAACCTCGAGTATCTACTTATTTTGTTCTCTTATTATTATATACAATTATTGAACTCCTTTGTACTAACAACTAATACTCAAGCTTGTAGATGAGATGCTCGATAGTTCATCACCGTTATTAGCGGGTGGGGTGTTGTGATCATGTTGTACTATAAGGATGTCAGGTGCCACGTGGAACTAATGGACCAGAAGGTAGGTTGGTTAAAGTTATCTAGTAGTTATTCTTTAGTTAAATTTAAAAATTTTATTAAGATTTTTGTATTGACAGACAATTGTCTTAATATTTTTTCATCCTTGTCCTTTCTTAAATAATAAGATTTTATATAAGTCCCATTTACTAAAAACTGAATGTCACCCTATCTGTCTTTATTATCTACTTTGCTTCTTCTTTTGAATAATGATTAATCATTAGTTATGGTTCAAATATTGTTACAATATACTGTCAAATTACCCATCTGGTAACACATCTAATACTTATTTTTTTCTTTAATTTTGAAATATTTTGTGTTTGTATGTAGAATTAATTTATGTTTGTGATTACTCTTATGTTTGCTTCACTCAAATGTAAATTGTTAACCTCGATACAGGCTCAGTCCTAGTGAGGTTGATTTTTATGAGAAAAAAAAGTGTTTTATGTATAGTGAGATGCAATGATTGAACCGCAACAACAACATTTAAAACAGTGCGCACGTCAAATAATCGCTCCACAAAAATCGCTCAAATTCATAGTTAAAATCTCACCAAAATCAAACAACCGACGGTTGGTGTTTACCTGTAAAACCAGTGAAGTGATTCATCCAATTTAGTTTAGTCTAAACGGCCTAGTCATTACAATTTTAAGTGATTAACCGGTCAGCAACGTAAGCAGATATACACGATAAAATAACGATAGCAGTCAAGTACAATAAGCGTGTTTACACGTCAACGCGTGTGTTTCCACAAAAATCGTCATAACTCCGTTATTCTTCTAGTGACATCCCTAAAACAAAAAGTAGAATATTCGTATTGAATGAAGCTTCACATCTCTATTCAAAGTTATCCATAGAAACCCGTAAAAAGACCTACTCAGTGGAAGCAAATTTTACCCGCCAAATCGTAAAACGACGCCAAGAAAGCCGTTTGACGTGCCGACCCGCCTCGCAAGTTAAATTATTTTTTTAAAAATATATTTTGTATGAAATGGTCAAAAAGTGAAGTGACAGAATTGTTTATTGTACATTTGTACGATGAAATAAGTGTTTTTTTTTTACATTATCCGTGATTTTAGTATCGTTTTTACATAAAACATTACAGGTGAGTCATTTTTACAATATTTTCATGTTTCCATTCTAAATTTAAATATTTACAAATGTTAATATTTATTTATGATACAACAATTTGAAAGCCTATTTTGTAACCTTTCTAAAACAGTTTTTACTATTCGGCTCCGTTCAGTAATGTTTCATTTATAGAGCTTTGATTGTGAGGCGGTAATAACACAACGTTTTCGTGAAATTGACATTTCGTTTAAGACATCTTAGCTTCAAGTTCGCGAAAAGTCGGAGGGGTTAAAGTGACAATTTGAAGTGACAGTGACCGGCTTGCAAACTCAATCAAAACCTTTTATTACAACAAATACAAACGGACCTGTGCCCTCACAATTAATATTATAATTATTTATCGATACGTCACAGGCGGTCAGTAGCCTGGTGGTATAAACGTTTCGCCAATACTCTCCGTGGAATACGGGAAGTCAGTTCAAACCCCACAGTTTCCAAAAAAAAAAAAAACTTTGATGCTTTTTTTTTTCAACCGTATTTTTTTTGTTCTTTTAAATTTAATTTTAATCGGTATTGTAACGTGTAATATTTTTGAAACCCTATTAAAAAAAAAAAAAATAGAGCATCTAATTAAACAATAAACTTATTTTTAAAAATCCACAATGAGCACCACCAGAGGCAAGACAACCATTCTGGATAGCGAAGATAAAATTATACAGTTCCTAGAAAAAAAAATGGACGTAATGAAAAAAGACATAATGTCTCAAATAGCATATCAAAACACTGAAAACCAAAAAAACATCGATAGCTTAAAAAAAGATATGTCGGAAATTATAGAAAAAAAATTCTCTGCTGAATTAAAAGATGTAAAAAACCTCAAGAACCAGCTGTGCGAACTCACCAAGACCATTGACTTTCTTTCACTAAAAATTGATGACTATGAAGTAGAGAGAAATAAACTCCACAAAAAAATCAAGGAAGTGGAAAAAGAAAACAAAAATTTAAAATCTGTTGTAAATCAATCTCTACAAAATTGCCTTGAAACATCGCTCGAAATCAACGGAATCGAAACTAAAAAAGAAGAAAATCCTAAAATACCTATAGAATCCATCTTTAAAAAAATAGGGTGTGAAGATTTACTAAATAATAATTCCATAATAAACATTTACACCAACTCACTAAAGAAATGTATAACAATAAAGATGGCTACAAAAGAATTGAAAGACAGGATCCTTTCCCAAAAAAAGAAAGCGGGATATTTCTCCGCCAAAGATATAAATCACTCCACCTCGATAAACCCTATCTACATAAATGAAAAGCTGACGCCACAAAACAAGCAATTACTCTGGCTAGCGAGAGCAACAAAATCAATGGCATACCAATATGCGTGGACGAAAAACGGGAACGTCCTTCTCCGTAAAAATAAGGATTCACCAATAATATATGTCAAAGATGCGAGCGACATTCCACTCCAGTAACCGTGCCTCACTTCTACAACTTCTTTGGATACCTCCCGGACTCAATAAAAATGGCCTCCTTAGAAGTATATAGCATCCCGGAAAACCATGAATGCGAAAATTATCAAGACCTAAACTCAATCTTCGAAGACACATCTTTCAATGTACTAAATATGAACATCAGAAGTATTAGGAAACATTTTGATGAGTTCTGTATCCTTTTAAACTCGTTATCTTTCCAAATTGATTTTATATCTCTTACCGAAACGCAAATGCGCGAATGTATCCCTTTCAGCCTACCAAACTATATTTCTTTTTCAATTCCAGCTAGACACACCTCTCATGATGGCATTACCATATTTTATAATGTACATTCTATATCTAATATTAACATTGTCAGCCCAAATTTCAAATATTCAAATGCTGTCCACGCAACCTTTACCTCTCAAGGAAAAAAGTATTCTATTTTGTCAGCTTACCGCTCTCCCTCATTATCCACAAATTTGTTCATACACGAAATTAAAACTTTTATTGACGAACATAGCTCAAATCAATTTGATTTTTCATTTTTAATGGGAGACATTAATATAAATATACAAAACGCAATACTAAATCCATCTGCAAACGAATACTTAAACTTACTGTACACCAAAGGTTACCTATCTTACCTGAACAGTACTACTAGGCCCAATCATCCTAATGATTCATGTCTTGATCACATATTTCTGAAAGCAAAAAAAAAATACCCAAATAGATCTGCTACCTTAAAAATTGACATTACAGACCACTATCCCACCTTCTACGGTCATTGCGTTATAAATTCTCCCAGAAACATCGATCCCAATAACCAGCCGGAAATAAAAACAAAAATTAATTACCTTTCACTAGACATATCACTAACAACCGAAACATGGGATTCGGTGCTTTCTAATAACGACCCTAATATGTCTCTAAATAACTTTTATGAAATTATTCAAAACCACATTGAAAAATGTTATGAACAAAGAAAACCACCTAAAAGTAAACATAGACACATAAAACCATGGATCACACGTGGTCTAATAATATCAATACATCATAGAAATAAACTATTCAAATCTTACAAAACTTACGAAAACCATTGCATAACCAACAATGAAACACAAAATTACAGCAAAAGGAACCATTATATTATATATAGAAATTACCTTAATACTCTTATAAAAAAATGCAAACAACAGTACTATTCTGAACAACTCCAAAAAGCACAAAACGACTCACGAAAAACATGGAACATCATAAATGAGATCTCAAACAGGAAACAAAAGGATCACAAAATTCCCCAAAAAATTGTAACCGAACATAATATAATCTTAGAGAATGCTGAAGATATTGCAAACAATTTCAATCACTTTTTCACAAACATTGCATCTACCCTAATAGAAAATAACCCTTCTCTTAGCTTACACTCTCAGAATGTATTCTCAGACTATTTAGAGACTAAAAATTCTACCTCTGAACTATCTGAATTCATGGAAATTACAGAAGTTGAAATCTCAAACCATATTGATAACATAAGCGTTAGGTCTGCAAATGGTCCTGATAACTTAAGTAATGCTACAATTAAATCCATAAAACAACATATAATCAAACCACTACATCATATATTTAACGCATGTATCAGTAAGAGTATTTTCCCGGATTTATTTAAACTTGCGAATATCATTCCAATACACAAATCAGGACCTCGATGTAAAACAGACAACTACAGACCAATCACCTTAACTTCTCAATTGTCCAAGATATTAGAAAAATGTATAAAAAAACGAATCATCGATTTTCTGGAATCTCATGCACTCCTATCAGCTAACCAATATGGCTTTAGAACCAAACTCGGCACTGACGATGCTATATTTAATTTAACCAATAGAATTTATTCTAACCTAGACTCAAATATTAAAACCCTAACAATTTTTTTAGATTTGAAGAAAGCCTTTGACACAGTCAACCATAGTACTCTCTTAAATAAAATATCCAACATTGGAATTAAAAATAAATGTCTCATGCTTTTACAAAATTACATTTCGAATCGACAACAATGTACAAAAATTGGAATGTCTTTGAGCAATTTTGATACAGTAAAACACGGTGTTCCACAAGGGACTGTATTAGGGCCGCTACTCTTTTTAATCTATATAAATGATTTATGTAACATTGTTATACCTGGTAATATTTTCTCATTTGCTGACGATACTGCAATAACAGTCCAAGGAAATACATGGGAAGACACAACTAATAAGGCTAACAAATGTATTACTATTGTCAAAGAGTGGCTAGATAGAAACCTTCTTACTTTAAATTATGAAAAAACTCTCTGTATTCCTTTCTATAACACACTGAAGTCAGCTCCCAAAACTAATCTTAATTTAAGATTTCATAATGTAAATTGTAACCCTACCGCATGCACAAACTGTAAAGAGATGAAATCAGGAAAAAATATTAAGTACTTAGGTGTAACCATAGATTCTCAACTAAAATGGACCAGCCATATAGAAAAAACTGTTAACAAACTGAGATATTTAAATTATATTTTTAAAAGAATGTGTAATATAGTTAATATAAAAACCATAAAATTAGTTTATGATGCACTAGTTCATTCATCTATTTCCTATGGAATAATTGGTTGGGGAGGAAGTTACAATAATCATCTCAAACCATTAGAAATTGCCCAAAAATCAATAATTAAGATTATGTACCAGAAAAGTAAATCTTATCCCTCCAAACAATTGTTTAGGGAAACCGATATTTTGGACCTTAGACAAACCTATAGTTTTCAATGTCTTAAATTTATCTACAAGCACCCAAACAATTTTATTAAAAATTCTAATCGTTCCAGTCGAAGATGTGGCGCCTGTGAGTATGTTGTACCCCACTGTAAAACTAGACAGGCCCAGAGACACATTAGTTTTATTGCTCCAAAAATCTATAATTCAGTATGTTCAACCCTTAAAGAGACCACTCGTCAAAATCTTCATTCATATAAAAAATATATCAAAACTTGGCTCAAAACAGCCAAAATAGATATTTTTTTCTTATAAGTTATTAACAAAGCCATTAATTATACTTACAACTAATTAGCTTTAAGAGTAGATATATAATAAAGTCTGCTATGTGTTTGTTGTATCAATTAATACTTGTTGTACCAATTAATATTCATTGAGCACTTAAATATTTTTGGAATTTTAGTAAAAAGTAACTGAAATTACGGTAAAATCAATCACCATGTACAATATTTTATTTTTATTTAAACCACTGTTTTAAATATCCACATACAAATAATAATGCCCACGCACAGGCCTCGCCTTTGTGGGATTTTTTTTGTTACTCTCTTTTATTTTTTGTTATTATGTATGTACCTGTATATATATGTATCAAAAAAAATTTTCAATAAAAAAAAAAAAAATATATATATATATATATATAAATAGTTATTTGAAATAGTTAAAATGTCTGTTCTTTTTAACTTTAATTTACTAAAATATTATGTAGGTTAGTTGGAATTTATTATTAAAAAATTCAAATGAGTTAGAAGTGGCGGGTTGGTGTCATGTTTGTGAATGTCGAAATCCCAAGTGACCATCTTCCCGGGTGGCCAACATCTGAAAGCCGTATTCCCCAAAATACAAAATTAAAAAAAAAACACAAGAACCTAACCTAATCTAACCATTTGTAAGTTGATACCCATCCATCCGACTTGAATTAGTGGCGTAGTGGTCACGATTAATAAATTGTTGTTAAGACGATTAGGACATAAAGTGTGATTTGACATAGAAAAGATTGTAAGCGTAGTGACATTAATAATGCACAAGTAAATGAAAGTAGAAGTTAGGTATTCCTTGGGAATGCGTGAGTCCGGTCGGCGAACGATGATAATATAACCAATATCCAGAAAAGTGGCGTGCACGGATTTTTTAATGAGGGTAGGTAGAAGGAAAAACCGCCAATTAATTGATTTTGATTTACTGCACACGTGACGTATTTTCACTAAGAAACCTGCAGGCTTTAGCCAATGTTGGTTAGATTACAATCCAATATCCATATAACAGCTTCATGTATTCATATTGCAAGCCAAATAATGCATAGAAATATAAAAAATCCTTATTTTTTCAGCCTCATAATCGCATGAAAATAACCAATTTTATTTTATTTCACTACTAAAATTGTACTAATTAATAGAGGTAACGTATAAAGAGATGGCACTGATTGCTACATGCGTGATTTGTACCGAACGGCACGGCCTTTTTGGACACTAACATAAAGGAGTCTTCCATTGAATGCGCATTGCGCACACAACAAGTTTTGTAGAATACGGACAACGTGTGAATATGTCATTCGAGTCATGACCCTTTATAGTGGAGCGGTAGAAGAGGAGTGTGCGGCCCGGCGATTCGTAGCTGGAACTTCGCGCGTATTTTTTAAAGTGAAGATTGATTTTTTGTAATAATTTTGTAAATGTTCATATCTTTTTTACGTGAGTAATGTAGAGTAAGTAGTGCTTATGTGCCTACATAAAATGCACGCCTCAGTCTAGTAGGTATATTTGACTATTATTGAAGGAAGAAGTTTGTGTCAAGATAGTTTATTCTATCCTCTTTGTGATTCGAGCGATGGTTAGATAAGCTTGATAAGTTAGGTTTGGGATTTTTTGTCCAAACGTTGGTCATTTGAGAGGCTATTTTTGGAGAGAGAGGCATATCGTGCCGCGATTTTTTTTAAACATAACCATAACATATGATACTCGTTCATTACCGTTATAACTGAAACAAATCGAAATTGCAAAGGTTTAATGTTTTTTAAGAAAGAACCCTTTCCAGGTTGAGAATAACCTGAAAATATTTTAATTCCTCTCACTATTTACTACAATTATTATAATCGAAAAATGCTTGAGCAATAATTAATAATGGAGAACTTACCACTCAGAGGATTGGACCGCGACGTCATCCAGGACGAGAACTCGGCACTTTCGACTTCTCGCCTACTAAACAGACATTTATATAATATATACCTAATGCTTGGGCAATAATTAATAATGGAGAACTTACCACACAGAGGATTGGACCGCAACGTCATCCAGGACGGGAACTCGGCACTTTCGACTTCTCGCCTACTAAACAGACATTTATTTATTTATTTTTATTATTTTAATATACATGATATGGGTTACATTAATACATACATATTTTGCAAGATATAATATTAAGGTTCATAATATTGGTCATGTATACCTTATCAGAAAAGAGGAGCTCTTGTGCCTGATAAGGGAGCCACGATTCTTACTTAGATTCATAATTCATAATGAGATATAATAATAATAATATAATAATATATATTATAATAATAATATATATTATTATATATTATAATAATAATATATATTATAATAATAATATATATTATTATATATTATAATAATAATATATATTATTACATGTATATATTTTTTTTTTTTGTTTAATATAAGTTTTTTTGGAAAAAAAGTTTGATTTTATTTATTTGTTCTTGTTGGTTCATAATACAGCGCAATTCGGAAGGGAGATTATTGTAGTTTTTTATGGCTTGGTAAATATAATGGTTTTGCATTTGAGTTGTTTTAAAGATTGGCGTAATAAATTGATTTCCATTTCTCATGAGTTTGTAAAATTCTTGATATTCTGTGTTATTTTTTTCTTTACACATTTTTATAATGGAAGTTTGCTTAAATATATCATCAATATTTGGTACTGGAAACAATTTAAAAAGCAATTTTGTTGGGAAAGTAGAGTTTTTTTTAAGTATTACTTTTATAATAATTTTTTGCGAGACTTTTACTGAGTTTAGGTTGTTTTTATAAGATCCTCCCCAACCTATGATTCCGTAAATAAGCAGGGAGTGGACAAGAGCATAATATACATTTTTTTGTATTTTAACATTTAAAATATTTCTTAACCTAACAAATATATATATACATTTCCTTATTCTCTTTACTAACTCCCTAATATGGCTTTTCCATTTCAGATTTTCATCGATGATCACACCAAGATATTTGATTTCAGAAGAAGAGTTGATTACAGTACACATAGGATTAAGTAGTTTACAGTTGACATTGTCACAATTTTCATCATGGATTATGATATTTACTTTGTGTTTAGGTATTTTTTGTAGTGAAAATAATACATATGTTGTTTTTTTAGCATTAAGTGTGAGTAGGTTATTATCAAACCATGATTTTAAGATATTAATACATTCATTTGCAAGTTTGTTAACTAGTTCCCATGTTTGACCTTTTATTAATAAAACAGTATCATCAGCATAAGAGATTAATTCACCTTTGATTTTCTGTTGGAAAATGTCATTTACATACATTAAAAATAGTAATGGTCCGAGGACCGTGCCTTGAGGAATGCCAAATGTACTTGTTAGTGGTGTACTAAAAGTTTGGTTTAATTTTACAATTTGAGGTCTCTCTGTTAAGTAGCTTTCTATCCATTTAAGGGCTAAGTGGTCAATGCCATTTTCTTTTAATTTTAATATAAGTTTTTCATGGGAAATGCTGTCAAATGCTTTCTTTAAGTCAATAAAAATTCCTATACATTTATTTGATTTGTCCAGGGTACTCTGAATACTAGATGAAATTTTTGCAATGGCATCTTGGGTACTTTTTCCCTCTGTGAAACCGAATTGATTTTCATTTATAATTTTGTTTTTATTTAAGAATGCAGTTAGTCTTTTTTTAGCAATTTTTTCAAAAATTTTCGATATATTAGATAAGAGTGAAATGGGTCTATAATTAGAAATGTCCTCCGGGCTACCGGACTTAAATATTGGAGAGATTATGGTTTTCTTATACGTGCTCGGGAAAACTCCTGTCTTAAAGCTATTGTTTATAATATGAGAGATTGGTGTAGAAACATAATTTTTAATGATTTTTAGTGTTTTTACGGTGAGACCGTCAAATCCCGGAGCAGAACCACCTCGCATTTTTGATATAATTTGTACAATTTCAGACGGATTGGTTGGTTCGAAGAGTTCAAGTTTAGTTTCTATATTCGGAATATTTTCAATATACATATTATTTATTTTTTTCACGGTAATTTTATCTGCTAGACTCTTTCCTATATTTGCAAAGAAATCATTAAAAGCGTTTGCTCCTTTTTTAGGTTCTTCAATACAGTTAATTATGTTATTGTTTTGTATTACACTCTTAATAGTATTACTTTTGGTTTTTTGTTTATTTTCCATGATTTCATTGATTATATTCCAAACTTTCTTACTGTCATTTTCAGAATCATCAAGTTTGTTTTTATAATAAATTTCTTTCGTGTTTTTTATGAGCGTGGTTAATTTATTTTTGTATTCTCTAAAATGAACATTTAATTTAATGTCTAGTGGTTTTTTTTTTGTTTCTTTATAAAGCCATTCTTTGTGTCTTATGGACACAACAAGCCCATGTGTTATCCACGGTTTGATTTTACGAAATTTTGCTGTATTTCCTTTTGGAATAATTTTTTTTTGAATCATTTATAACGTTTGTTAATCTATTTTCAAATATTTTACAGCACTCGTTGACGTTTTCACTTCGGAGAATATCTAACCATAATTCCGATGACAATTTATTTTTCAAAGATTCGATATTAACAATAGATATTTCTTTCTTATTATTAGCAGTTTGTCCGCAATGTTGGTTTATCGCCTGAGGTATTATTGAATTGTAATGTAGCAAAGTCATGTAATGGTCGGTAATTGAGGTTTTTATAATTCCCGAGTTTAAATTATTTATATCCTTGATATTTGTGAAAATGTGATCAATGCATGATGGACGTTGCCCATTGACGTTTCTGGTGTAAGAGTTAATACACGACACGTAATTCAATTCCGCCATCATATTTAAGTAATTATCTTTATCGTTCGATGTATAATCGTGCGATATATTTAAATTAATGTCACCTAAAACTATTGTATTCGCGTTTCTGTAGTTTAATAACACATGTCTTAATTCTTCTATAAACAAACATACAGTAGACGAGTGCGTTCTGTATAGAGAGATAATATCAATTTTTTTGTTATAACACTTCATTTGTACATGTAAGCAGTTTGTTCCATTCACATTAATTTCTTCCTCGCACAATATGTCACAATTATTTTGTAGGAACATAACGATTCCACTGTTTTTGTTAATTCGGTTTGTAGTAGATACACAGGTATATCCCGGTATATAGTACGCCACTTCGCCACTTGAATGTGTTTCCGTTAACACAATGCAAGCGGGCTTCCTGAGATCATTATTTACTGTTGTCAAAAATTCATCCATGTTTCGTTCCAAACTTCTTATATTCATGTGTAGAATTAAAGGACTGAGATTGAGGTCGTTTTGGTGGGTACGATATTCTTGATAGCTGCTATATGTTTTTTCGTCAATATTATTTTTTTCGTCTAGTGCGTTATATAAAAATTCTGTCATTTTTCTTCGAAGTCTATTCTGTCTCTTGCTACTTTCAGCATTTTATTTTTGTAGGGACATAAGTTGCTGAAAGCTGTGTGGTCTGTTTTATTTTTCTCGCCATATTTCTTATTTTGCGATGTGCAATTTGCACAAACCGGTGTTTTTTCTCTTTCAGGGCATTTAGCAAAAGTATGATCACCCGTGCAATGCGGGCACACCGATGGATTCATTCGATTTAGGCATCTGGCGGCTGTGTGCATGAATTTGCAGCAGTGGTAGCACTGGGTTAAAGGATCACAATCCACTATGTTAACCCTTTGGTACTGGATATTTATCTTTTCTAAGGATAGCAAATTTTTTCGTGTTGTACCGTGTTGTACATTATATAATATATAATGCTTGGGCAATAATTAATAATGGAGAACTTACCACACAGAGGATTGGACCGCGAAGTCATCCAGGACGGGAACTCGGCACTTTCGACTTCTCGCCTACTAAACAGACATTTATATAATATATAATGCTTGGGCAATAATTAATAATGGAGAACTTACCACACAGAGGATTGGACTGCAAAGTCATCCAGGACGGGAACTCGGCACTTTCGACTTCTCGCCTACTAAACAGACATTTATATAATATATAATGCTTGGGCAATAATTAATAATGGAGAACTTACCACACAGAGGATTGGACCGCAACGTCATCCAGGACGGGAACTCGGCACTTTCGACATCTCGCCTACTAAACAGACATTTATATAATATATAATGCTTGGGCAATAATTAATAATGGAGAACTTACCACACAGAGGATTGGACTGCAAAGTCATCCAGGACGGGAACTCGGCACTTTCGACTTCTCGCCTACTAAACAGACATTTATATAATATATAATGCTTGGGCAATAATTAAAAATGGAGAACTTACCACACAGAGGATTGGACCGCGAAGTCATCCAGGACGGGAACTCGGCACTTTCGACTTCTCGCCTACTAAACAGACATTTATATAATATATAATGCTTGGGCAATAATTAATAATGGAGAACTTACCACACAGAGGATTGGACCGCAACGTCGTCCAGGACGGGAACTCGGCACTTTCGACATCTCGCCTACTAAACAGACATTTATATAATATATAATGCTTGGGCAATAATTAATAATGGAGAACTTACCACACAGAGGATTGGACTGCAAAGTCATCCAGGACGGGAACTCGGCACTTTCGACTTCTCGCCTACTAAACAGACATTTATATAATATATAATGCTTGGGCAATAATTAATAATGGAGAACTTACCACACAGAGGATTGGACCGCAACGTCATCCAGGACGGGAACTCGGCACTTTCGACTTCTCGCCTACTAAACAGACATTTATATAATATATAATGCTTGGGCAATAATTAATAATGGAGAACTTACCACACAGAGGATTGGACCGCGAAGTCATCCAGGACGGGAACTCGGCACTTTCGACTTCTCGCCTACTAAACAGACATTTATATAATATATAATGCTTGGGCAATAATTAATAATGGAGAACTTACCACACAGAGGATTGGACCGCGACGTCATCCAGGACGGGAACTCGGCACTTTCGACTTCTCGCCTACTAAACAGACATTTATATAATATATACCTAAATAATAATAATAATAATAAAATAAATAATAAAATTAAAAAATTGAAAAAATAACTCATATCATTGATGTCGCTATTTCAAATTCCTGTAATATTCAAAAATCTGTTTCTGAAAAAATAAGAAAATACACAGATTTAGGAAATGAGATTAAAATAATTTGGCATTCTCAGACAATAAAAATATTACCATTTGTTATTTCATTCAAAATTTAGGCGTATTAGATCTTTCAAAGAATTTATCTATAAAAATGCAAAAATCAGTCATTTTAAATACATGTAGGATTACGAAAGTTTTTTAAATATTTATATTGAGGGATCAGTAGGATTTAAAGGTCCAGTTAGGAGTTCTACCGAGCCGAACACTCTGATATGAAAATATCTGGAGTCGATAAATTATTTTCCCATTTGATCTCTGGTGAGTTGACGTGTTGTTCTTGTATTGTTTTGTATTTATTATGCTTATATAATGCACTTGTATAATGTGGATTGACTAGATAATCATTTGTGGAAAAGTGTGAGGAAGGGTTTAGTTTTTCCTGTAGGGAAGATTTAACCCGGACATAAAGTCGGAAAAAAACTATTATTATTATCATTACTATTAATTGATTCATTAATAATTAGTGAAGCGAAAAGTATTTATATAATATATAAAATAAACGATAAACTCATACGTCACACGTATTACATACAAACTTTTACACGACAACATGATAGGTGCATGGTAACATCCATTGGCTACGAGGGGGAAATTTCTATAATCGCCCCCCAGACGACATTAAAAAGGAAAAAAGTTATGTTCAAATTGTTATCAAGTTTAATTTGTAGAACTCCATTTTAATAAGATTTCTTTTATATATTCATTTGAATCTAAAAAAAACTTTAAATCGAAAAGTTTTGTATATTTAAAAAATACATTCCTTGTGAAAGTAAATGTAGAAAATAATTCAAGTGTAATTATAAAATGCATTTTAATATTAAATAATAATGATTGCATTGTTTGTATAGCGCCGTTTTCGTGAGAATATCACCTCAAAGGCGCTTAACTACTTCATTTATGCATTTAATATATTCCTATCACTTAGGGTGGGTTTTTTCATTTACCGAGAATGCTAAATGCAATGCTAATTGTAAAAGTAAACAGTAAAAGTCATAGAAATGAGTTTTTTCATTTGACATTTACCGTTTACTTTTACCTACAATCTTACAGGCCAGCAATGGTACTGTAAACTGCTAAAGTAAAGGTAACCAAAATGGCCACCGTTGTCTAATGTCACTGTGACAGTTCAGAGATAAGAGGTTATTAGATACGGTATTTGCTATTATATTATCATTATCATCATTATGTTCGCGACAAGTGACAGTTCGTCAAGTTCTGACGATGAACCCATAGTTAATTATATGACACGACGTGCCATTTATGACATTTGTTGTGTGTGTGTTGCCATATGAAAAAATATATGAACAGTTCCCAATACAAAAATGTGGGAATTTGATTAGTTATCATGCTGTCATCCCTGTTTACCTTTACTTTTGCAGTTGGCGTCGTGAAAAAACTCATTTTGCCGTAAATGTCAACTGCACTGCTAAAGTAACTGCAAACTGTACCGCTAAAAGTAACGGTAAATGAAAAAACCCACCCTTAGACTTATAACTTATTACTAGTGGCTTATAACTATGTTTGATAGCTAGTGACTTTCAACTAGTCCCTTATAACTAAGATTAATGTCTAGTGATTAACTAATATGCACTTTTAACTAACGACTTAAAAATAAAGGTACATATTTTTATGGCCGAGTGGGTATTTAGTGTACCTACGTAGTCGCTTGGTTCCGACAGTGAGTTCAAATTTTGAAAATTAAAAGTTCTTCAAAGGTGAATACGCACATCGTCCATACCTTCACTGACAACCAAATGAAGGTGATAAGGATATAATTATCTGAAAAGATGAGTTTCAATTTGGAAAGCGTATCATGTATCAGATAAGCAACACCTCTGCCATAGGACACCCCAAGTGATTCGCTACGTTTAGTGACTTAGCAGGGATGCACGGTTCATGGGGTGAGGTTTGTCCGGGTGTTGGCGGCGAATGAGTCTGCCCACCTACTGCGTGGCGGGTCGGATCGGAGATACTGGTTGTGGGAGACCTTTTGACCTCTCCAACAGGACACTTTCGACCCATCGTCCTGCACCGCAGTGGGAGGGATGGATTCATACATCACACTTGGACACATTGCCCCCTGATTCCTACCCATCCTCTTACTCGGAGAAGAGTGATCCTGCTTAAGAATGCCAATTTCCTGTTGAAATATTAGTCATTCAGAATATCTGGAGAACTCGTAAAACATTCGCTTTTATTTTATTTATTTACTAACAAACCATGTCCAATTACAACACATTACATATTATACGAAGTTAATTCAAGGAGAAAACTGATACTTTGTTGGGAACTCTGTCAATTGATTCGCCAAAGATCTGCAGTCCCGTTTTTAACAGGAAAAGGAATAATGGCCGAATTTTTAATAAATTAACAGTATTTCAAGTACCTTTTCCTTCCCAGAATTTCTTTTCCTTACTTTCCTTAAAAAGACCCCCACACAGCATCCCCAAGGATGATGTAAGCCCTGAGGGAAATTTTTTTCTCTCCTGCGTGGAGCTAATGCAAAAAGTGTTTAGCTACAAATTGTCTCTCTTTCGTTCTGCCTCTAGGTCGCTTCCTGGGGCACCTACTTTGTCATGATTTTTGGTGACCTTTTCGCCAAAGATCTGCAGTCCCGTTTTTAACAGGAAAAGGAATAATGGCCGAATTTTTAATAAATTAACAGTATTTCAAGTACCTCTTCCTTCCCAGAATTTCTTTTCCTTACTTTCCTTAAAAAGACCCCCACACAGCATCCCCAAGGATGATGTAAGCCCTGAGGGAAATTTTTTTCTCTCCTGCGTGGAGCTAATGCAAAAAGTGTTTAGCTACAAATTTTCTCTCTTTCGTTCTGCCTCTAGGTCGCTTCCTGGGGCACCTACTTTGTCATGATTTTTGGTGACCTTTTCGCCAAAGATCTGCAGTCCCGTTTTTAACAGGAAAAGGAATAATGGCCGAATTTTTAATAAATTAACAGTATTTCAAGTACCTTTTCCTTCCCAGAATTTCTTTTCCTTACTTTCCTTAAAAAGACCCCCACACAGCATCCCCAAGGATGATGTAAGCCCTGAGGGAAATTTTTTTCTCTCCTGCGTGGAGCTAATGCAAAAAGTGTTTAGCTACAAATTGTCTCTCTTTCGTTCTGCCTCTAGGTCGCTTCCTGGGGCACCTACTTTGTCATGATTTTTGGTGACCTGTTTTCTGGTATTATTTCTGTGTGGTTGACGGGTTCAGGTTTCCCCGAATTCTATTGCTATTCTCTTTAGCAACATAATATATTCATCTGACACTCTTTCCCAAACCTTCTAAACGTCCTTTTATAATTCCGCTTATACACGGAGTAAAATTAAAATGGCTGATTTATTAAAATCCTATTAAAAACGTGATGGCACGCCATTTCCTAACAAACTATCAGTATGTATCTGAACATGTGGTTACCCAGCTGCGCTTATCCTAATAGATATAAAGACAAAATCGGAAAATATCAGATTTTTTATGACGTCCCCATAACATATTGGTGTTTTACCGTCAATTCATTCATCAAAGGGTTGCAGAAGGGTTACCACTTTTAACAGGTTTACTAAAAATTTTACCATATTTAAAAAAAGTTATATTTTATTTCAATAAGTTCATTCCGGAAATCCACATTACGTGATTTAAGTATGCGTACGCCTCAGGGATCTCATTTACAGTACTAGGTATTATTATTTCATTGGACGTTATTTCTGAAAATTTTAGATGGGTTAAAAAAATATATGACTGTTACGAAGTTAAAAAGCAGTAGGTATTTATATATATTATAAGTTAGGTCGATTTATGGTATGGATAATAACCATGACTGTTTGAGAATTAATAAGAATGTAGAAAAGGAGTTGTAGACCGTGACAGAGGGAAGTGGCGTGGCGTGGCGTGGCGTGTTAACCTTCTGACAGCCGACAGCCCTCGAAGGAAAACCATCGCGCAATAACCATCACGCCGTTTCCCCGCATGGATACACACTTCTTGCTTCTTTCACATTCATACATCATATCATCCAAAGTCTTCTATTATTCTGGCTCTTGACATGGTTCGACTCAACTATCTGATACACTTCATCGTGCCATGTCTTCCCCGGGCGTCTTCGACTTCTGCTACCATTCATATTTGCGTCATATACATGCCCAAACCATCTTCGAACACCGAAACATTCGATAGAGTTGATCACTTAGTGCTCCTAAATAGGCTCGATGGAATTAGTTTGTCGGAAAACTTATTGAAACTCTTTTGTAACTATTTGAGTGAAAGAGAACAATTCGTGTCCTATGGTGAGTTCAACTCTAATGCATATCCTACAAATTCTGGTGTGCCGCAGGGATCCAATTTAGGACCCCTATTGTTTTTAATTTTTATAAACAATATTCGGGGAAAGATTAAATTCGTCCGTTTTATACTTTTCGCCGATGACATCAAACTCTTTCTGAGAATAAATAAATAAAAATACTATAATTAAACAATTAGAAATAAAAATTTCAGATATGGAGTACAAAACCCGCTCTAATTATATTGAAATAGCAGGCATTCCACAAAAAAATGGGGAACAGCAAATTGAAGTGGTTAAAAAAGTGGCAGCGGCGGCAGGAGTGGACCTAAAATACGGCGAAATTATAGAGGCAAAAAGGATACCTGATAGGCGAATCAATGCACCACCTAAAATACTAGTGCAATTTTCAGATAAATTGACTAGAGACAAGCTTATCGCAAATAGAAAAAACATCAATTATGCTGCGATAAAAGATATTTCAACTGAAACAATATACATAGCTGAAGAACTGAGCCCTTACCATAAGGAACTTCTTTGGAAAACCAAACAAATCTCAAAAGAAAAACACTATTCATACGTCTGGCACAAAGAGGGAAAAATAATGGCAAGAAGAAATTCAAACGAAAAAATAATTTACGTTAAACATATAGACGATTTGAAAAACATCATACAAATAAAATGGCTCATAATAACAACTATTACAAAAATAAAAAATGGCTGACACTACATTAACCACGGAACCTAGTGCAAAAAGAGCAAACTTACCCAACCTATCAACAATGAACAAAAATTTTAACATACTGCATCAAAATATTAGAAGCATAAACAAAAACTTTGACGAGCTACAAATATTAATTAAAAGTTTAAATTTAACCTGGGACATAATTATACTTACCGAATGCTGGATAACCGATAAATAATCTGCTTTACAAATTGACAATTACATCCCTCACTCAACGTTAATGAATAAGGGAAAAAGTGATGGTGTAGTGGTATACATTAATGAAAATATAGAAGTTAATGTTAAAGAGATAAGTATAAATAATGCAAACTGCCTAAAATTATCAATTGGGAACGATACAGCCATACTAGCAATTTATTGATCGCCCTCAACCAAAAACATAGAACCTTTCCTTCATTCTCTATCTCAAGCACTAAATCAACTCAAAAATATTAAAAACGTTTTCGTTATTGGTGATATCAACATTGATATTCTTCAAAATGGACATCCAAAAAAATTTGACTATATGCAGACGCTTGCTTACCATGGATTCAAAAGCCTCATAAATGAACCAACTCGAGTATCAAATGAATGCAAAACTTGCATCGATCATATCTTCAGTAAGACCAAAAAACAAACTCAAGCCATTATATATACATCCACCATTACAGACCATTACTCAACGATTCTCTCCATTAACAAAAATAAAACAGAAAAAATCCAAAATCATAAACACTGCAAATATCGGAAACCAATTGGAAGGAAGTAAAAAAAAAATTACAAAATACTGAGTGGACAAACCTTTATGAAACAAATGATACAAATTCTGCTTGGAGCTATTTTAACGAAATTATACAACATACAATACTATCGAGACTACCACATTAATAGAAAAAAAGATATCCCATAAAAATAAGCACATCAAACCTTGGATTACACAAAACATCATCAACTGTATAAGGAAAAGAGATGAAATACATTTAAAAGTTAAAAAAGACCCTTACGATATATTTAAATTAAGATTCTATAAAAGATACAGAAATATAAGTAAAAATTTTATTCGCAACGCCAAAGAAAACTACTATAAAAGGAAAATAGAAGAATGTAACAATGACTCCAGAAAAATATGGAAGATTATAAAAGAAATCACTAACTCTGAACCCTCCTACAACAAGAAAATGATTGGAGAATTAAACATTGACATGATTCCAACTTTTTTTGCAGAGCATCCTGACAAAATTATGCAATATATTAATACTTTTTACACTAACATAGGCTCGAAATTGGCAAATAAAATCACAAAACCAATTACTAATGAAAAGGAAATAGAAAATAATGAAGTCTCAATCCAAGATAGCACACTAAATCTAAACCAAATAACTAGCAACGAACTAAGAAAAGTGATTGCTTCACTAGATAACAACACTTCTTCAGGAAATGATCCTATCTCAATCAAAACTATAAAACATCTCCAAGAGGAGTTGATCCTCCCCCTGACATACCTTATAAACCTCTCTATATCAAAGGGGATATTTCCTTCTTGTCTAAAAAATGCTACAGTTTTACCAATTTATAAAAATGGAAGCAAAAATGACATAAATAATTATCGCCCTATAAGTATCCTAAGCACTTTCTCAAAAATCCTGGAAAATATTTTGAAAAGCCAAATCGTCCACTTTCTGGAAATTAATAAAAAAATTTCCCCGACACAATATGGATTTCGGGAAAGTTTGAGTACCGTGGACGCAATTGAACATTTTACAAGAATAGCCATAAAAAATTTAGACGATGGAAAAAAATGTCTGGCTGTTTTTATAGACCTAAAAAAAGCCTTTGACACAATAGATCATAAAATTCTTCTCACAAAACTTTAAAAAATTGGCATATCTGGCACTCCACTAAATTTACTGATGACGTATTTGACAGGACGAACACAACAAGTACAAATAGGCCAACAAAAAAGCAATCCTCTTCCAATAAACTACGGCGTTCCTCAAGGAAGTGTCTTGGGACCAATCTTATTTCTCATCTACATAAATGAAATTACCAAACTTCCCATCAATGGAAATATAATTAGTTTTGCCGATGATACTGTTATGTTATTCCACAAAAAGGACTGGATGGACACTTATAAAGAGGCTGAACATGGACTAACTGCACTTCAAAATTGGCTTCGGATGAACTCTCTTACGCTCAATATAATTAAAACTAATTATCTAGCCTTTTCAATAAACTCAAGAGGTCAACCGGGTAAAAAATACACTCTAAAATTGCACGAGTGTCAAAACATTAAGTCACATTGCTCTTGCCCTATTATAACAAAGGCAAAAAGTATTAAGTATCTAGGAGTGGAAATAGACGAAAACCTTAGATGGGACATACACATAAATGAACTCACTAAAAAGCTTACGAGACTTGTATATTTCTTCAAAAACCTAAGAAACATACTACCTAGGAAAGACATCAAAAAAGTATTTTATGCTTTAGTTCATTATCGTCTTGAGTACGGAATTCTAGTATGGGGATCTGCTACAGCAAATAATATTAACCACTTAGATATTGCTCAGAAGAGCATTATAAAAACCATACTAAAATTACCCATCAGAACCCCCTCAAAAGATATTTTCAATTGTTTTGACATTCTAAATTTAAAACAAATATATGCCAAGAATATTTTAATACATCATTTTAAAAACAGAAAATCTCCTAATGAAACTCGGATACATGATACAAGAGCCTCAAAAAGGGATATACGAGATGTTCCAAAATTCAAGACAAGTTTTGGCCAAAGAAACCACATAGGTATATCTGGCAACTAAACTTTACAACATCCTTCCTCCAAGTTTGAAAAAGATAGAAAAGATAAATAAGCTTAAGGAAAAAATCAAAACATGTGTGAAAGAAATTAATGCAGACATACTAGAAAATGTACTAAAAACATCATAAAAACTAAAAACATCATAGAAACTAAAAACATCATAGAAACTAAAAACATCATAGAAACTAAATAACAGAAAATCAAAGAAATCTACCAGTCCGCCTCAGCACAGGACTACCTAGTGAGGAGGACTAAGAAGAAACCATATGAATGAAATATTATAGTTTTTTTTTTTTTTTTTTTTTTTTTTTTTATATATACAATAATATTATTATTGGGTTTATAAAAACAGTTTATTTTTAAACAAGTTCTGCTGTGTAATTATTATTACGCGTGACAGCTGTTTCGCCCTCTGAAGGCATTATCAAACTGTGGGTAGCCCACTTACAGACGATAAATTTATATTATTTCTAGGTAGGTATTTTAATTTCATTTACTGATTTCTTAATTGATTTCTAAGTAAAATATCAAAAATTATTAATGGTTATTACCCCAGCAAAGTTTCCCCAATTAGTGTAATGTTTAAATTTGACTGAATGTCTTTATGTTAGTTATTCCCAAACGATGACTCATAGGGTTATTTTAATAGCATAATTAAGTACTTCATAGTGCACTCATATTTGCATTAGGTTTGAAGATATCTAGTAGGGGTGAACGAATTATATTTGTTTGTTCATTAATTAGAATAGCTTTTGGATTATTAGAGTTTTTGTTAATTTCTAACTGCTCTAAAAGATTCAGTTTACGGCCTTTATTTTGTATGTGTAACGGAGTTGGTTTATTATTATCATTAAGTGAGTGATTTTCATCTAGGAGATGTTTGGCAAATTGAGATTGTATTTTATTATTATTTTTAAAAGATCTTATATGTTCTTTAAACCTAGTGTTAAAGGACCGGCCCGTTTGTCCAACATAAACAGCGTTGCATTCGTCACACTGGAGTTTATAAATGCCACTATTTTGTAATTTGAGTACCTTACTTTTTGAGTTTTTAAGAGATGATCCTAAGTTGTTATTTGTGCGGAAGGCAATATCTAAACCACACTTTTTGAGGACTTTGGCAATTTTATTAGATGTCTGTCCGATGAATTCTAAACACCCGAATTTATTATTCGTCTTATTATTAGTCGTTGGGTAAATTAATTTAAGGTTATTTTTGTGTTTGTTATTATTAATTATTTTTTCAATGTCTCTACCCTTGAAGCCATTATTTTTAGCAATAGTTAGGTATAGTCAATAAATAATTGCCATTATAGTTAATTGCCATTATAGTTAATAAATAATTGCCAATCAATATTCCCAAATAAATTCGCTAGAAGAAGTGCAATGGTGATGAATCCAAGGGCTCCTGCATTATACGGACAACCTAAAATTCACAAGGATAATATCCCCATACGTCCCGTTGTTTCTTTTATAAACGCCCCAACGACAATACTCGCCAAAAAACTTAACTTTCTTTTCAAACAACATACTAAATTCTACCCAAAACATAGCGTTAAAAATTCTCTCGAACTTGTAAATAAAATAAAAAACATTAATCTACCGCACAATTGCCAGTTCATATCTTTAGACGTGGTCGGTCTCTTTAGCAATATCCCTATTCAAGAATGCCTTAAAATCATTGAAGATATTTTAGACGAATCTAATATAAACCCAGTTACTAAAAAAGACTTATTCGATCTATTTAAAATTTGTGTTGAAACTAACTACTTTGAGTTTAATGATAAATTCTATCAACAAAACGACGGATTACCAATGGGATCGCCCCTCAGTCCACTTCTTGCAGAAATATTCATGGATTACATTGAAAAACAAATTTTAAATTCAATCTTTAGCAAACACATAATATACTATGTTCGTTATGTTGACGACATTTTGGTCTGTTGGAAAGGTACCAACAGACAATTAGATCTTTTTGTCACATTTGCTAACTCCATCAACCGTAAAATCTGCTTTACGGTTGAAAGAGAGTGTAATAATAAAATTAATTTTTTAGACCTAACTATCGGTAGAGAAAATAATAAACATACGTTTGAAATTTTCCGTAAGCCTACGTTTACAGATACGACCATTAATTATAAATCTTTACACCCATGGTCACATAAATTATCTGCCTACCACTCAATGGTACATAGGCTTACTAATATCCCACTTGACAAGAAAGCATACGAGAAGGAAAAAAATACAATCCTAACTATTGCTAAAAATAATGGCTTCAAGGGTAGAGACATTGAAAAAATAATTAATAATAACAAACACAAAAATAACCTTAAATTAATTTACCCAACGACTAATAATAAGACGAATAATAAATTCGGGTGTTTAGAATTCATCGGACAGACATCTAATAAAATTGCCAAAGTCCTCAAAAAGTGTGGTTTAGATATTGCCTTCCGCACAAATAACAACTTAGGATCATCTCTTAAAAACTCAAAAAGTAAGGTACTCAAATTACAAAATAGTGGCATTTATAAACTCCAGTGTGACGAATGCAACGCTGTTTATGTTGGACAAACGGGCCGGTCCTTTAACACTAGGTTTAAAGAACATATAAGATCTTTTAAAAATAATAATAAAATACAATCTCAATTTGCCAAACATCTCCTAGATGAAAATCACTCACTTAATGATAATAATAAACCAACTCCGTTACACATACAAAATAAAGGCCGTAAACTGAATCTTTTAGAGCAGTTAGAAATTAACAAAAACTCTAATAATCCAAAAGCTATTCTAATTAATGAACAAACAAATATAATTCGTTCACCCCTACTAGATATCTTCAAACCTAATGCAAATATGAGTGCACTATGAAGTACTTAATTATGCTATTAAAATAACCCTATGAGTCATCGTTTGGGAATAACTAACATAAAGACATTCAGTCAAATTTAAACATTACACTAATTGGGGAAACTTTGCTGGGGTAATAACCATTAATAATTTTTGATATTTTACTTAGAAATCAATTAAGAAATCAGTAAATGAAATTAAAATACCTACCTAGAAATAATATAAATTTATCGTCTGTAAGTGGGCTACCCACAGTTTGATAATGCCTTCAGAGGGCGAAACAGCTGTCACGCGTAATAATAATTACACAGCAGAACTTGTTTAAAAATAAACTGTTTTTATAAACCCAATAATAATATTATTGTATATATAAAAAATAAAAAAATAAAATGGAGTTCTACAAATTAAACTTAATAACAATAAACAATAAAGAAATATTATAGATTTTATATAATGTAACTCTCATCAAACCTTATTAAATAGACACTAATAAAAAAAAATAATAAAAAAATAAGATCGATAGAAGGCTGTAGAAAGCTCTAGGAAGATATCGATGCAATTATTGACTGGAGTATTGATAACAAACTTGGGTTTAACTTCCAAAAATGTTCAGTCATGTGCTTTACAAGGGCACACAAGACCATATATTTTAAAATGAAAGATACGTCACTGCAGCACATGGTGACTTGCGAGGATTGTGTAGGATATTCAATATAGGAATTGTGTATGATATTCGCTTAACATTTCACGCTCATATTGAAAAGATCTGTAAATCAGCCACTAAGATGTTGGGTTTTGTCATACACAATTCGAAAGACTTGACCAACCTTGCAGTAATAAGGCTGCTTTACTTTAGCTTAGTGCGTAGCATTCTCGAGAATGGATCTCAGGTATGGGGGCTAGAGGACACTGTCAATGTACTAATGGTCGAGAAGATACAAAAGAAGTTTTTACGATACCTCTACACGAGAGAGTTTGGTTATTACCCATGGCTGTTTCCAGCAGCATTTTTCTTGGGAATGCTGGGTGTATGCAGCCTCAGTTCCAGAAGGGATGTTGCATTACTCCTGATGGCGTATAAGCTTCTAAAAGGTTTAGTATCAATATCAGACATTATGGCTAAAATAAGATTTTATGTCCCGGATAATTTTACGCGAGGCCGCCAACCCGGGCTTTTGATTCTTCCTAGGTGCAGAACTAAGTTACCAATGGTGATGCCCTTGGGAAGAATCACTAGGTTAATTAACTGCCTCGCAGGAAATTTGGATGTTTTCCACATGTCCTACAACGTATTTGAACTTGAAATATTATTATTCACGACTTAACATTGTAAACCTAAATTTCAAACTTTTTTCTTTGTCCCACTTGTAAATGTATTTGCTATTCATTTTTTTGTAAATTTTAATTATCGATATTGCAATGTTCTGGTTTATACTGTTTTTGCAAATAAACAATAAATAAATAAATCTAATCGTCCCTTACTTAATCTTACTCACTATGCTTACATCAGCCTTGCATACTTTGCGGATCTCCACATTTCGAGTTTAATTCCTCGGCTGGCCAAGTCCTCCATCACGATGCAAACAACATATTCCGCTTTCTGCAGTATGAGATTTTCAAATGCTTTCAGGTTATTCATGACCCGGGAATGTTTGTCTTTCTCAAAAATTATCAGTACTAGATATATGATTTAAGATTTTCACGGCCAAAAGTATTTTTGTTGTTTGTTTTTGGGGTGTTATGCCGTGTTGCGCTAACTCCTTCTTTAGCCAACGTTTCGGACAGCATTGCAAAATAACACATCTGCCCTGATGATGGACACTGCAATGCTGTCCGAAACGTTGGCTAAAGAAGGAGTTAGCGCAACATGGCATAACACCCCAAAAACAAATAACAAAAAAAGTACTAGGTATTTATATTTTTTACACATTTAATTATTTACCAGATACACAGGCTGTGAAAGGCTTATGATTTTTCCTATAGCAAGCTTTTCCACGCTAACACATGAAATAATTAACGTTTTCTACAAGTGACTTTAGGGTGCGTATAAACAGGACAAAACTTACGCGAACCGAAAAATTACGGGCAACCGCAAGCGGCTTCATTCCTTTCCCTTAATTCGCAGCTCGGCTGGCGGATATTTTGTCCCGTTTATACGTAGCATTAAGTAGGTACTCAGCTATGCAATTTGTGCCATTTTTAGATTTGTCTGAAAAGATGGGTTTTAAGTTAAGCTCTGAATTCTGTCGATTCTATGATCATTCTTAAATCATGTGGCTGTTTATTCCAAGTTGTAGGTCCTGAGGCTCCGAAAGCACGCTCACCGAACTTATGTAGTTACTGGTTACTGGTGGACGCCATATTAGTACATCCATCGTTTGTACTATCTTACCAACTACCTTCTGCCGTTCTAAATATTACTTACCCATCCAACAGTCTCCAACAGGTAGGTATCTAAAGGTAAAGAGGTAGGTCAGAGAGAATTAAATAATCGCGTCTCAGGGTTTGGCTGGCCATTATAATGTCACACAAAGCTGTCACCACTGCCAGTGGAGTATCGCGTGCGCATACGTTGTATGCCTACTACACACATACTTGGGTAATCCCAGTGGCGTGTCTATAACTGAAATTTAATATCATTGCAAGGCATATAACTTAATAAATAGAAAAATTCTACTCCGCACTCCTGGGTCGAGCATTTATTGATACTAGCAGATAAAAACCAGCTGCCGCGGTTTCAAAACTTCACCGGCTCTTTTTGAAAATAATGACTTTCAAATCCTTAGTAGGTACCCACTGTATTTATTTACGGGAAAGTCTCATAAAATTTATTTTTTATTCTGAAAATCATTTACATTTTTATATCTAACAATGGAAAATATTTTTTTAAAACCTGTTTTATGACATCGGAGAGAAATAAAACATTTCTCTGAATATGGGTAGCTATTCCGAGGAAAATACATAAGACAGATACGTAAATTTTTTATAGAAATAAAAATGTATTTAAATTATATTTAATAAATGCAAAAACAAATCTAAGAAAATAGGTCAATAGTTTTTCAATTTCCTAGGGTCAAAAGTAATCTATAGGTCCTGCATTTTTCGAATCGGCTGCTGAATAATTCAAAACTTGGCCTGTTTGCAGAGTAGAAATACTCCGCCTTCTGCTGACTGTTGGTCGCGGGTACCAGGAGCACAGAAGATCGCAGCGTTTTACATTGTAGAACGATATCCATCAGAAAGCAGTAACCGGCTTACTCACACTGTGTAACTACTACTCTGCTCCAACATGCACTCTGTTGATCTGTTATCACGCGACATTCTGCGCTCCTGAAGACTGAATTGATTGGGATGGTTAATCTGCATTCTTTTTTAATGTTGGAAGTACCTACGTTGATAATTATAAAATGTATGTCGTTACAATTTGCACGTTACAAGGCTTAGTTAGGTAGATACTTTCGTGACAATATACGAAGGATTTTTATAAAATGGAAGATTTTAGAATAAGGATCAGCGGTCCATTTTTAAATTTTGTTTTTCAATCTTCTAACTTAAATACAAGATTATTTTTTACCATTATAGTTACATAATATATATTAAAGATAATTTTAAAATGTTTAATTTTTCGGGTCTCCCGAAAAAGCACCAAATCTATGGACGTGACCAGTGACATCATCAGTCACCAGGATAAGCCTGTGTTTTTTTTTCAACCGGTGTTGTATTTTGTATGCGAGTCGAGACGTTTTAATATTACCCGTTTTTATCATTGAAGAACAAACACTAGGTAAAATATTAGCATTTCGTCACTAATTTTATCATTTTGAACCAATGTGCCAAAAACACTAATAGCCGCACTTGATAAACAATTTACCGGTATTTAAAAACTTTCATTTCAATATTTTCGTTGGTTCTAATGTGAATGTGGACCAGGGTTGCCAATGCATATGTTCTAATATACCCAAAAAAGATGAATGGACATTCCCCACAAGTTCCTCTACCTCCAAAATGAAACAAAATTCCATTGAAATAAGCATTTTCTTTTATTACCTTGTCATTTTCGGATTTTCTCTTTCGGATTTTTTTTGAAAATTGTTTTAAACCAAGTACCTACATTAAATATAATAACGTCATAACTTTCTCACACTTATTGTAAATATTATTTTTCGGTATGGTTGAATAATCAAAAAATTCCCCTTTTCCCCGCTTTTTTCCCACAAAAAGGTTCTCCCCGCAAAAACCCAATTCTTGAAAATTTTGTAAATTCACCGCAATTTTGGGAATTCAACACGAATCGGCAACCCTGATGTGGATATTGTAGACCATAAATAGATATATGTAGTTACGTAGACGGGTTATGATGAATCAAGATTCATTCGTAACAACCAAACGGTGTGTTTTAATGTTTATTCATTTTTAAATGTCGATTTATAAATTCTACAAATAATAACGAATCAGCGTTTGTAGATCTATAAGAATATGTTTTTTTAAGCCATAGGTAATATATTTCACTGGAGTTCCTTATGAGGAACGTAGGTACCTACCCAAGTTTCACTGAAACAAGAATTTTACATAAATATAGTAGTTCTGTGAACAATATCTATTGTCCAAAAAAGCGTATTTTTAATAATTATAATTTTTCTCTTATTTAATAAATCAAAACCAAAATTTCCTCTGAAATCAAGGGATTTTAATTTAAGGAATTATGCCATTTGTCCAAAGAAACGTCACTATCCCAGGGACAAGTTTTGTAATTAGCTCATAGGTACTAGCTCTACAGACTAGATTTCACTCCCCTATGGTATGCACAGTTAGAAGCATTATAGGCTTGAACCTTAGGTACCAACCTACCAAGTTGTGGTTAATAATTATGTGCCATGACAATTTTCATGATTTTCTAGGTCAACGTTTTTCGTTCTGTATTTTCAGTCCAGAAAAAATATAGCCTTACTTAACAAACCTCACAAAAGAAAAAATGGAAAAAGACGGCATTCCGCTTCTGCCAGAAATCTGCACGTTCATTGGTGAACCATCTTGTCTAGGTCTATTCTGGAATGGTTGTTGTACAGTCTAAATACAGCAATGATAAAATAAATAACAATGCATAAATAGTTTATTTTGTAATGACCTACTCGATACAAAAACAATATTAGTAATTTAGCGCAGCTTTACTCAAAGCAACAAGGACACAGAAACATTATGTAAATTCTAGTGATGACTCACCGACATGAAAACACTACTCCAAAATTAACCTTTTAGTCCACATTCTAAGAATTAAATCAGCATTATAATCAGCAAATAATAAAAAAAAACACATGAAGAATTTCACAGTACCTAATTGATAAAGTCTCGTAATATATTAAGTGTTTATTAGCCGTCATTCGGAATAATAAAAAGTGCGGTCGTAATTTTATCGGTCACACATAAACGCCATTCAAAGGCCGGCCATAATAAATTTTCTCAAGACGCTAATACCCGCCAATCAAAACAAAACATGACCGAAAAAGCACACAAAAAGTCAACGGACAAGAAAAAAGTGACTGAGGGAAAAAAAGACCATGTGGAAAAAAGGTAAAGCTAAAGCCCAGAGGGATAACATCTCGGAACAGTTCCCCATTCCCAGAACGTGGCCGCTTCCAGGAAGAAGAGGAACAATGTGCAATGTGTGAAATCGGAGAAGAAACGTTTGTTTGGTGTTTCGGACCAGCCAGCGCAGCGGGCCTTGCACTGATTTGGGTTCTGACAGGCTATTATGTTTTGATACGTGTGTTTTATTTGTGAATAGGTTCATTAAATCCATTAGATCTGGACTTTTTATTGATGATATGATTTTATAACAGTGATATTATAGCACACACCAAAACAAGATCATTCAAACTAAAATATAATATAAAACAGGAGGCAGTTATGTTCAGAAATAAGAACAATTTGAGTAGACATTTAAACACAAAAAGTACAATAAGGAGAAAGATGTTGACAATAATTTTCCTCTTACTTTGAACGTCAAGTGAGCAAAATTGCATCAAGTACCTAGTATCAACATTCTACTTCAAGGTTTCGAAAAGGGGAGGGGGTGGTTTTTATTTCTCACACATAGTCAGCGACTTTCCTCTTGTTTTGATTTGCCCAAAGTCTGTTTAAACTTGTTTTATGTGTGCCAGCGAGTGTGCGAACCTTTCCACTTCTCAAAACAAACTATTTAAAAGAATCACACTAATTTTGAAATTCCTGTTTAATTTGTTTTACAGTTGTTTATAATTTATTTCATTGTTACATTTTCCTGAAAACGTGATTTATAATATGAAAAATGGAAAATGAAAGTAATCAAATTATTTTTCCTGATATTAGAGCACACACATAAATAATAAAAAATATATTTAAAAAAAAATCTAATAAGAGGTTAATCAGAAAATATAGAATCAATATACCTACACAAGTATTTGACAATTTAATTAAGTACGGTCCTGTATAGTATCTGCCTATACAGAATATAAATAAATAATAATATATGAAGATTGTAACACAGTATCACGTTCATTTGTCAAATGCATATTGTTTAGTATTAGTGATCGATGAAACGATGGATGCAATCTACTACCTATAGATAGTTAGGAATAAGATAGAGCATTGTAGAAATATATTATAGATTTTTCGAGAAAACAGCGCTGTACAAATAATCAAAATAGATGAGGGATGCTGTGCAAATCTAGAAAATTAACATAACGCTTCATTTAAACCATTTTTTTTAATCTTGTCAATTCGCAGATTAAGAAAATATAAAACTGTAAACATTAGGTACCTACCTACGTCTACGATTATAACCTGTTAACCAAAAATGACGTAAGCAAATCAGGAGAGATATGCGTGGCCCTTAAAATCTTTATTTTGTGTTCTATATGCATTTAGAGCAAGAATTCCATAAATTCTTCACTTCCATTAACAACATGCCTCGGGTCTAGCTTGAGGCTATCATTTGGTATTTCCCTTCATTCAAATAACCTGTCCATCTTCTATAAATCTTAATACAGAAACTATCAAAACCACAATGGAATAGGATCACTAAATAACATTTTGAAAATCGCTTCAGCCGTAAAAAGGGACACAAAGGCAATAATAGGGTTTAAATGACATCCAGAGAAAAGATGAATTGGGATTTGCCCTTGCCTTCGTCGCATTGCCCGTCGGAGCGGTCCTAAGGCAGGTACTAATGTTGAAAATGTTCAGAGCTCTTGGGGCAACAAGGTTATAGGTATCTGACATTTTGGCCAAAACTACTACTTTACACCAAGCTTCTTAGATTTTCTTTCTCTTTAAATTCCTATCTTAACTATTTACAACATCTTTGTAACTTCGTAGATTATTAAATTATCTTTAAAATATTTTTTTTTAGAACAAGGTTCCATTTGTAATTAACTCAAACCAATTAGAACCACGTTGCTCTGAGTTTGGCTAATTTTCAGAGCAACAAGGTTCTATCTGTTTTTTTTGCTTAGAATGTAAATATCATTGGTAAATGACAAAATGTTCTGGCATAAATTTCAAGTGTTAGTCGGTATTCTATTTGGGATTCAAACTTTGAATCTCAATACAAGTCAATCGGTTTAATTGTTGGCAGATGAATCATCTAAATGCGTTTAAGATTGACGATTGATTTTATTCATTCATTTCATTCATTTAACATATATATACAGCTAACAATAAAAACACCCTAATATAATGGAACTTCCTTCTTCTTCTGGCGTTAGTAAGATTAGATTGTTAATATTAATTTTAGTTGTAAGTTGCTAAATATGTAAATACTCGTATATATGTCGTTGAGATAGTAGTTATAGGCCTTAGTCGTAAGTCACTAGATATAAGTCTTAGAGATAAGTCAGTAGTTCTAGTATTAACTATTTAAGAAATATATTTGTACAGCGCCCTTGAGGTGATTTCTTACGAAAACGGCGCTATATAAATTAGCCAAATATTATTATTATTATCGCTGTTTAGTACCAGATAGGGAGATAGAACCTTTTTGTTCCAAGGGAACGACTGCTTACGGGTCTTCGACGGCATTTAGTTTATTTTCGTTTCGTCTCGAGATGTTGAAGTGAGATTTTCAACCGACAATTAATTAATTTATTGCTATCGTTATCAGTTGAAACACATGTGCAAAAAACTCATCGGGGCTATTTATACTATGCAAGATGGAAGTATAAATAAATAGGTAGTTACTAACCTATTAAACTATAAGTGGCGTGTTTTTGTTAAAAAAAATTAGGTTGGTAATTTTATCCCCGAATAGGTATAAAATCTTAATAGTGGTATATCAACAAATATAGGTTAGGTTAGGTTAGGTTAAGTTAAGTTATGTTGGGTTGGGTTAGGTTTGGTAGGTTTAGATTGAATTGGACGAGGGTTGTTTATGTTAGCTTATCAAACGATATCGTAGATTGTGTTTTTTCTTTCTCTTCAATTTTTTGGTGGTGAAATTTGGTTATCAAGTTGATGATCATATGACTTCAGCCTGCTTTTAGGGAATCTACAACTTATATAGGTTACTAAGCGTAGCGAAGTCCTGTTTTAACTCGACCGTTTGTCTATCGTCTGTCTGTAAATTTGATTGTATGTTCCGTTTCCGTCTCAAAGTGGTGTTCGTGTTGGACACTGCCTTTCAACCCGCCTGAGTTGGCATGAGCGTGGATCTTTCTACGAGTACCGATCTGAAGAATGTTGATTGAGATTTATTCATCATTAAATTTCTGCCACCTCGGAACAGGCTCAGCCTAGTGAGGTGGTTTATACAACAACAAAGTGTTTGTAATGTTTAAAATTATAAATTCCTTATTTGAAATTAACAAAATATGTCTCATAAATTATATTATGTTTCACGATTAGTTTGTAGGTATTTAAGTACTTACTTCCAAATATTATGATTTTAGGGAAAATTTGGCTGTTTATTTATTAAATAAGAGAAACTTGAAAACATATTTTTGGACTTGGAATGTAGCAAAACAGACAGTGCATTTAATGAGACGGTACACCCGTGTGGTGGGAGGGATCTCATTGCATCGGGAGGGTCGTGCCATTTTCAGTCGCTACCATTGTTTAGTCCGGACAAAACCGAGGCTTCGCCGTCCGAACGTTTCTAGAAAATGGCAGTTCTTTCGTCACCACCCTGAGGGGCTTCCGGCTTCAATTTGCAAGTTCTTTCATTGGGACTATCCGAAGGAAAACGTTTTTAAATATCAGTTTCATACCATGGAAGAACTCAAGGATCGAATTCGGGAGGATATGTACCAAAATGCGGGCGAAAATTTCAGAAATCGCCTTCATCAATTTAAGTTGCGCCGTTTTTTTTAATAGTCCTAAAAACTGTACTTTCTGTTTTGCCGCGCCCTGTTCTAGTTTAATAATATAAACACATACATTTAGATCCCAAACTGTTAGTACTAAACTAAACTAACTTTGTTTTAAACCTATATTGCTCTGCCGGTTTCAGAAATGCCCTCCCTTGATCAAGAGAATATTTAAACACAAATACTGAAAACGGAAGGACACTTCTGAAACCGTTCAATAGATCTTTCAACCGAGCAATCTATTAAAAAAATGGAAAACTAATTTGTGTGTTTATTATGTAAGTACTAATAAATTATGGTGCTGTTGTTTTTTTGGATCCAGGATATATGTTTGAGTTTCATTATTGTCCGCGCATTGATGTTTTTTGTTGAGGTTCATCAAAAATTTCTGCATTCAAAGACCGGTGAATGAATTATTAAATTCAACTAATTTAACTGGTTACAGACTGCACATTATCCTGATCATCGTTCATTAAATGTACGTATATTTTTTATTAGGTATTATTTTAAAGTAATGTTATTTATATCATTTACAAATAAAAATGTTACAATGTAAATAATAGGTAATATATAAGAACTAATTATTTACGTCAACGAAGTAGGTAATCCCATGTATAGGCAGAACTTGTGTGTATGGTGGGTTTTTTTTAATTTTATAACTAACTAACAAACCATCACGCAGTTCCCAGCAAGGGTAGGCAGAGAGTACGGACCGCCAAACAACTCGGTATTGGCACATACTTCTTGCCTCATTCACATTCATCCATCGTCTCATACATACTTTTTTTTTAAAAAGAAAGACAAACATTTCCGGGTTACGAATAACCTGACAATATTTGAAAATCTCCTACTACCACCACAGTAAGCTGAAAATGTTGCTTGTGTTGTGATGGCGGAATTGAACACACTACGCCTGAGTGGGACCCAAACGCGATGTCAACTTGGCCACCGACCGGTACTCTTCTATTATTCTGATTCTTGACATGGCTCGACTCGAGTAGGTATCTGATTCACTTGGTGGTGCTATGTCTTCCTGGCATATAATAATATAAAAATGAATACGAAGGTATTTATAATTGAATTTTCCCAATGTTTATTTCATATTTTGGAATTGGGAGAATTGACTTTTGTTTAGGATATCTATTATTTTCAAATGTTGTTAGGTATATTAAAAATTTATATATCATAAGATGATTTGTATAGCCCCGTTTTTGTGAATAATCACCTCAAGGGCGCTGTACAAATATATAATTAATTTCTACAATTATCAATTATGGTATGTTGTGAGGCTAAATATAGCGGGGAGGGGAAGGAGACGTGAGAGAGGAAGGTGGGAAGTAGGTACCTGGCTTTATACGGCCTCCGTGGCAAGGCTCTCGACTAAATATAGCGGGGAGGGGAAGGAGAAGAGAGAGGAAGGTGGGAAGTAGGTACCTGGCTTTATACGGTCTCCGTGGCAAGGCTCTCGACTAAATATAGCGGGGAGGGGAAGGAGAAGTGAGAGAGGAAGGTGGGAAGTAGGTACCTGGCTTTATACGGCCTCCGTGGCAAGGCTCTCGACTAAATATAGCGGGGAGGGGAAGGAGAAATGAGAGAGGAAGATGGGAAGTAGGTAGGTACCTGGCTTTATACGGCCTCCGTGGCAAGGCTCTCGACTAGCGTGAGGGAGGTTGCGGGTTCAAATCCCGGAGGGGGCATTTTATTTATTTTTGTTATTTCACAAATTACTCTTTTGACTAACTAAGAACTTCAAAGTATTATCAACTTGTTGTAGTTTTATTTAAATTTGTAATGTAGCGCAGGAAAAATATAATGTTTTTAGTTTATATGGTTTAGTGGAATAAATTGTTTTTATTATTAATTTGTACGCTATGTAAAGTGGTTGAATGTATTTTTATAAGTTCCACCCCATCCCATTACATTATACATTTATACATTCAACTCAAACGTAAACAATTGGTTCACTCTTATTTTACTTAAAAACAATTAATGCTAAAAATTACCTACATTAAATTAATGAACATGAAATAAAATGTATGTAGGTAGTTACTTAAATTTGTAAATATAGATGCAAGTAAATATGAGCCAACAGCAATAATTACATCCAGGCATTGATGTATTTAGTCTATGCATCCAGGTATATGTATATAATATTATTATAACGTAGGTACATACCTAGTATGTATTTATTCGAATATATAGGTTCTATGGTAGGTACTTACCTAGGATGTATTATTCGAATAGATAGGTTTTAAGGTAGGTACCTACACAAATACCCAGGAGAATTACCTACCTGCAAATCGGTTTGAATAGAGGTAGAATATCTACGAACAAAGCGTTTACAATTTACAATTACAAAGCGTTTCCACACAGTCTCACAATCTCACGAATTGAAACATACCTCCTAGAATTTTAAATTAATTCTTATTTTACAACCTACATACTTTATCTGTGCTTTGTAATCTGAACCCATATGTTTAATGGCTTTTTAATTGACTGTGGATAAAAAAATACATATATATTTGACATCCCATCTTCAAATGTGAAAGTGCTTGAAAATAGTTGTAGGTGGGTAGTGTGGAGTTTGCATCTCCCGAAAATAACAACAATAGGTATGTATTATTTTTACCCAGATTCTTGTGAGGCTGCTATCATTGTAAACCTGCGCCCGATACCCCGCGCGGTAAATAATATCATTCTGTCTTCAGCAGTCTTGCCGTCGGGTTGACCCTAAACCTCCTCTAGCGTACACGATTTATTTGTCCGTGAAATTATTATAAGTGAGTTTTGTTAAAATAAAAAACTAAATTAGAATTATCCAAATTCTAGTTATTTCACACTAAAAATAATCACGCAACCTCGGATTCTGCGGTTTGGAGAACCGTAGAATCATTTAGCTATCAATCCATTTAAACTGGCAATGATAACCAATCCTCAAAAACACCATAACTCACCTTTCCAGGTTTTTGTAACTTCATACATTTATGAAGTTTATCTATGTTTAATAGCTGATATTAATCTATCTAAACGTTCATTTTAATATTTGCCATTACATTAACATAGGCCTTGAATTATTTTCGTAATTCGGTTCCACCAGGAAGGTAGGTACCAATTTTCTAATGCCTATTACGTAGAATGATCGGCATTACAAACGCATTGCGGATAAAATCAAGAGACAGCCACATTAGTTAGTGGCCATACAAGAACTTGTTGGTTTAGTATAGTATAAAAGACAGTCAACACCGCGATAGCAGACAGATTATAAATAACACGACGATTTAAAGTTCCAGGTGCTGTTTGATTTTATGTGCTTATTAAATAATTAATATCTGAATTGAAACACATACCTATCAACATAACTTGTTACTGAAACTTTAATCTAAAGGCGTAGGTGCATACCAGTTTGTTACAAATTGTTGACTTTTTCAGATAGCCAGAAAATATTAGTAATTATATCTTTATTTATGAAATTTGCAATAATAACTAAGAATACATGTTAACAAATAGATAAAGTTGAGGTTTCTAGTAACCTGCCTCACTGTGCTAGCCGCTAGCCTGTGTTGAGGCACTCATTAATTTAATTTATATACATACATATGAATATACCTACACTTATATTTTAATGTTCATTATCTATTTGTTAGATAGATTAATTTTGAATTTGGGTGAGGGCACCGGTAAAGGCCCTATTATTACTTTTTATTCTTATAAGGCCACGGTGGGAGGTGGCGATTGCTGCCAAAATGGCGGGAGAACGATGTGTCACTTAAGATCCAAGTTAGTGTTGCTGCTATATATATATATATATATATATGTATACGTGTTTATGGTTATTATTAATAAAGATAGTAGCCCATTATTATTTGTAGATGCGAAAGTTTTTGCTGATTTCCAAACCAGTTTTGATACTAAACACGCAATTTTGGGGATTCCTTGTCCCTTAGTAACGGACATAAAGGTGTCCCTTAACACCGGACAAGGAACTTTTTTTTTCTCGTAAGTATGTACACTTTTTTATAATAATTATTCAAAACTACAATGGCCGATAAGGGGAAACCAACCAAGTGCTTGATGGTACAAGGAAAAAGTGGAAATAAAAAGAAACCATTTACTCCAATACCTGAACCTGATACAGAAAAAACGACTTGCGTAGTTTGCTTAGAGGACCACAACGAAGACTGGATACAGTGCTCTAGCTGCAATGGGTGGGAACATGAAGCATATGCATATGAATGTGCAGATGCCTACATATGTGATCGATGCAGATTGTTTTGAGAGTGTCCGGAGCTGAGGGTTCGAACTTAAGTCCGTCCGATAGTAGGTGCCACTTGCAAGAATTGCATTTTTTATTACCAAATTTTTATTTAGTTTTATAAAATAGTTTATGCAGAAGTTTAATTTTTATTGATTTATTTTTATTTTATACTTAATTAAGCTAATTATTTTATAAATAAAGTGATTTTTCTGGAAGAGGTTTTTATTTTATTTTTTAAAACCTTAGGCGTCCGCCACTGGGGGACTTCCCCTACTGTAAGTGTCTACCTACCGTCATACCTACTACCGTAAACTGAGGTTACCTACTTGGAATTTTGTAAATTTTTCACTAAAATTGTTTTTTTCAGTTTTTTTTACTGAAAATTGTGATAAGAAAATATGAGGTGTAAACAGGTGAGGTTGACCGGTCGGTGACTGAGTTGACATCGCGTTTGGGTCCCGGATCTCACCCAGACGTAGAGTGTTCAATTTCTTGGCTGGCTAATTCCTCCATCACAACACAAGCAACATTTTCCGCTTATTGTGGTGGTAGTAGGATATTTTCAAATATTGTCAGGTTATTCGTAACCCGGGAATGTTTGTCATTCTTAAAAAAAAACTCCAACATTTTGTTATTGTTTAAAGTGCACTATAGCTAGAAGTTTGCAAGAACGTTTTGAGCGATCGCTCGTCATAAAGTACCCAATTTAGAGAACCTGAAAACATGGCATAAACGGTGAAATCTACGTGGATTAATTGGCTTGAAATCACAGTAAGCAGTTCATATATTATGTTTCCATATTAATATTTATATAGGTACAGGCAATTGCTCGAGTGGAAAAATCCGTTTCTATTAATATCTATTATAAAGGATAGTACCTACCTACCAGTATGTAACTGTTGCGGGCGGGCGGGTAGCGTTTGTTTGATTTTGATGCAAATCCAGTTTTGTTGTTGATGACATTTTGCACATTTGACCTTCAAAATGAGAGGAAGGTCACATTAGGTCTTTGTTATAGTTTTTGAAAAACGATGCCAAGTAACTTCTATGAAGATTCTTTAAATTGACTGATGGTGTCAATTTTTTTTAAATATAAAAAATTAAAGTTGATAAACAATAAAAATATGAATAAAATTTATTCACTCTAATTTCCAGCTAAATCGCGAAAGAAGAAAAGGGGGCAACAGCGGAATTTTTGAATTCGGGGGAAAGGCGGGCTGCTAGTTTATTGGGCTTGATGTGTTGGTGGGTTACACTGAAAACAAAATCCCTAGAAGTGTAATCTACACCGATTTTAAAGAAAACATAGTCGCCAAGTCTTTTCTAATCCTGGACTCTGGACAAGCCAATGAAATTGTTTAAAATGTTCAGTGTAAAAAAGATATTTTTGAACAAACTTTGATCGATTAAATCAAAAGTAAGATAAATTGACCTTTCTTGTGACATACGGACACTCTCACTCGGTAACTTACATACTTATAACCTCGACTCCTAGACAGTCCAAATTAATTTTCTGTCTAGGTATCTCTAGGTATTTATTACCTACATAATAAGATTAATCTTAGAGTAGGTGGGAAGGAATTTGTGTAGAGGTGTTTTTTTCACAAAACTAGAGCTGTTCAAATTATCCAATCATAAATATCTATTTAAGAAAGAACATTAAAAAATTGACCAATTTCGTCCAAGATAAGAACAAAATTGATCAATTTCATCCAAACTCAGAACAAAATTGACCTTAGGTACTTCTGGCACACACACATGACCAAAACCACCTTCTATCGGTTTAACTGTTCAGTGTCAGATTTTACATATCATTCGACTCCTAGGCCCAGACAGTCCAATAAATTTGATTATATGTTTTTGAATAATTCAAAGTAAGATCTTACTTCTGGCACACTTCTATCGGGTTATGTCTTCGGTGTTTTTGGGTTGGAAGGTAGTATTAACACCAGCACTGCTCCTCGCGGGCAGGCTGTCCGTATTGAATACCTGCCAGCCCATTGTACCTGCGCAAACCCCCCTCACCGGTCGTTCCCACCCGCCGAGGAACAGCTCCGCCTACCCCGCTGGGACAGGGCGAGGCGGACTCAGGGTGATGTTAGGAGGAGTGATGTAATTGTCCAATAGATGTATGATCAGGAATTAATTGTGTTACATTCATATAGGTACACGGTGTCCGGAAACTAGTGGTACCTATTCAAGCGGGAAACTGGTGAATCCACACGTACAGACTCGAAAAAAAATATTTTTTGAACGATCTGAGCATTTAATTTACATTTATTATTTTTTTCTGGCAACTGAAGGTTTAGTACCTACTTTTGGAGCCAAATCCACGCTTCGCTTAAAAACAATTAATTTAATCTAAAATATTCCGATTTTGGACTCGAATTTCCTAAGTAGGTACGTAATCGAAAACGAAAGATCACATCAAAAAGTTATACGACAATATCGACTTCATGTGTGATATAGATTCACCAGCTTACACTAGTTTCCCGACACCATGTACCTAAAAAGGTATAAATCGCGCAATTAGAGTTGATTGAAGTAAAGATTATTTATATACCTACAAGCGTGGAATCTTTGCGAAACACTACTGAGAAACAGTCTTGTTACTTTGTTGCGAAAAGGGAACATTAAAATGGAAAGGTCACCTAATCGAATTCAAAAAGGTATTTCAGTTCCTCGTTCTAAAACATCTACAGCACGTTCTTTTTTTAGTAGATATGGATAGGTAGTTATTGGAAATTGACTTTTTTATAATTTACTAGGATATTCTTTTAAGTTGAATTATATACCTATATGGTTTCATACATATTGTATGCAAGCAATGCATTTGTGTGAGTGGGTAGGTATAATACATTCAAATGAAATACTAGTAGATAGGTATGATGTTCTGTGAACAGTGGACCAGGTGTCCAAAAAATATTATTAATTTTATCTTATAAATCAAGATCATTTGTAAGTAGGTACATTTAAAAAAAAATATAGGAACTTACATAAATTTTATGTAGGTATCTACCAATAACTTTTATGTGAGGAATTATACAATTTTTCAAATGAAACATTATTTCAATGACAATTCTTTTTTCAGGCAGGTAGGTACCATAATATTGAAAAATGGTAATTAGAAAGTCCAAATTAATATGAAGATTTCGCATTTGAAATCTTTGCTGAGCCATTAAAAGGGCCACCATCTTGAAACGGAACGTAGGTACAGACAGACGAAATGCTAAACGATTGATTTAAAACAGGACTCCGCTACGCTCGGTCAATTATTAGCATGTTTATTTTGATGACAAATCGTAGATATCTCCCTTAATCCGTTAAATAAACCACATAACCTAAAACACACATGAAAAAACATTTGTATATATAAATTTGCCCACGAACCAGGTGCAAAACTTAAAAAATCATGTTTTCAAATTATGCAGATGAGATTCGCGATTGAGAAATGTTAATATTCGATTCCACCAAAAATTGTAATAAACAAAATACTGGTTGTCTAATGAACGATAATTATTCGGCATAAATAAGCATATTTTTGGTAATAAACTGACATTAACCGGAGTTCAGAAAAAAAAGAAATAAAAATAATGTGTATTTCTGTGCGACGACGCGACGAGCCGGCCGGGCTAATAACCAGTAGGGAGCAATGGGGCATGTATTTAATGTTGGCATCCATGTTCATATCGGATACCGGAGGTGTGCGCAGCAGATTGGCACACGTTGTTTATTTTTAAATATTTTTGTTAATTATTATGATACCTAGCGATTAGATATTTAACTGCAAAACTACGAAGGAAATATTTTTATGAATCTACGAAAACTCTCGAATGGTGAGATTTATATAAGTTTCATGGATGTCATCGCAACATTTCAATAACCGCGGCGCTCTCCAGTCCGACGCCTTTGTTCTAAGTGCTCCGAGTTTATTTGTAGCTCCTTTTAGATGATTTTTCACAAAAACGTCAGAAACCAAAAAAAAATATCGCTCAGTTGTTTCTATTTGAAATAAATATTTTTATTTCCGTATAGAAAAAAAATAATATCAAACAAAAAACCTACCGAAACAATTTGACTCAAAACATCCTCAATTTTAAAAGAATTCAATATTTAGAAAAAACATGCCTTTCATATAAGGAATTAGTAAGAAAACTGTACTGACATTTATAATATAAAACATATAAACATATTTTAACTTAAAATTGTCACCGAAAAATCCCGCCAATTTTTTACCTAACTATTTTTGTGGTGTCTTATGGCACGTTCTCACTGATCTATTCTATGTTTCTATGTGGTCAATTTAGGTCCAATCAACTTTGGGTTTATTTTTATTTTTATTTTTTTTATATTAACTCCACACAGGAGGCCCTGAAGAAAATAATTTCCCTCAGAGCCTATGTCTTTGGGGATGCTGTGTGGAGGGTGTTTTTGTGAAGAGGAAGGAGTGAACATGGGTCTTGAAGAGTCCCATGTTGTAGGAGGGAGGAAACACAGAGGCCGGCAGTTCGATTCCACAGAAGAATCTGTTTTCACGGATAAATTTCACAGAGATCAAAGAATTGATCACGTGCGAACACGGCATAATTTTACTAATACATAATATATATTTTGCACTTACAATATATAACATTGATTTTTTATAATAATAACAGATAAATCTATTATTGGTACCTACGGGTAAAAATACACTACGAAACTTAACGTCCTGTAAAACTGTAAAATGAAAATAATGGCTTAATTAGGAAGATCAACCATCTTATAGTCACTTAATTAAATTGGTTCTATCGGTTTACCTAGAAAATTAAATCTTCAACTGTGCTTTATAAGCTTGCGTTTTGAAACCGATCCGGTAAGAGCGTTTTCAAATTTGTTATGTAAAAATGGTTTTTACGCAGGTTTGTATCAAATACCGCACAGTTGGAAAGCTCGAACATTAACATTGTTATTATCTCGTAATGAAATCAGTAAGCACTCAATCAACAAATAATTTAATACCCTAACAAATAAAAGTAAGCCAACTTTCTTGCGCAGCGATATCAGCTCGTGAAACTCTATTCCCTCGCCGGCTTGAGCGGGCCCCGCTAGATTTTATCTCTCTACTCGAAAAATGTACGTAAACACGCACACTATCGCGCCCGTGCTGTATGCACACACACCAGCGCGCCGGCACTACACATGTACACACTTGTACAGTCAGCCGCCGCGGTTGTCTTTTTTCTACCATTTTTGTCGGTAACCTATACAAATTTATGTTCTGCTCGCACACGCTTCGACCCACCGTACGTTCGCGACCAGATTGCAAAATGAAACGCACAAGCTTAAAGACAATAAGTCGAAAAATTGCGACAATTCTCCGCAAGATCTAAATTTTTTTCAGATATGAGTTTACTATTTTTGTGAGGTGCCTTATTTTTTCTTGTACGTTGGGTCTTGCGGTAGGAATGTGAGGACGGGGCTTTCGCCCGCTTGCTCACGAGTCCACGTGGACTGCATTGAAAACGAACACTTTGCTAGAGAATAAAAGATTTCACCTCCATTGAACGCTTTTGAGCTGTCGGATTGGCTGAAAAGCGAAGAACGCTTATTAAAGGCGTGGTTTAACCGTTTTGGTACTCGCGATAGGTTAAGAGAGTGTTGTGCCATCTCGCGGTTGGTTTGTACGATTCTTGTGAGAAGTTCGGTCCACGTGGACTCGTTTATCTATTCGTGTTGGGTTTGAGGATTGGTTTGAGGGGGCCGTGGTGGTTGGGCGGTCGGGAGGAAGAAGGGGGGTATTGTGGGACGAAGAGAGGGGGTATAGGGGCAATCAGTATAGGCGCGCTGGTGTGGGTAAGTTGAGCCTGTGTGAGTATAGAAATGTATGGAAGCTTATAGAAGGCGACCATATTTATAGGGGTGCAATCACAAACGCGAGAGGAAGGGAGACGCGTGGTATTTTTTTTGCCTGGTAGAAAGAGAGAAGTGGTGCATATTCGCTTGGCAGCCATTTTGAGAGGGAATATTTTTTCCCTCCGCGCGCCTTTTAGGAAATCGAGTTTTCATATCAAACATAATGCATTTGGGGGGATATAATAACAGCTAAATATGGAGGGTGGGGAGGTGGATTTTTCAAATTATGCGATGACCCGGCGATAATTGATTGGTCAACCGAGATTAGGCACACCAGTTTATTTTTTACTAAAATACCCTGAAAATATTTTATTTATCTTCAATTGAGTTTGCATAAGTAGACATCTTTGTATTACTTTATCTGTAACCTACCAATATGGTATCAGGTTACAGGTATCTAACCAACCGTAACGCCGTTTCATAACACAGGGGTAGGCAGAGAAAATGGACCGCCACACTAGTATGTCTTGTTACACACTGCTTGCTTCATTCGCATTCATACATCGTCTCGTACATTTGGTTTAAAAAATAAAGACGGATCATACGTTGTTTACAAATCAACATCCCTACGAATTTATTAAAAATAACAAATCATTCAAAAACATTGAATAAATTATCAAGTTGGTAGGGCAAGACAGTATTAAAAGTTCCCAAATGTGGCTATGGCCTTATACAAGGAGCGGGGTCCGTTATTATTTTATCTGCGTAAACATTCTGACCGTCCTTTGTGTCACTGGACAGGCAGTAGGCACCTTCCACTGTAGCAGAGATTCTCAAACTATAAGACTATGTAAATATGTATTTATAAAAGCTAAATAGCATTCTCAACAGTTACCCGCCTGGGTAAAGTATTAATTTAAATTATAAATGTATTTATTTTATTCGTGTATATATATAATATTAAAATATCACATTAAAACTTTGTCTACCTAATTGGTTGTCAAAGTATGAAAGGGGAGGACGCATCCAATATTCACTAAGTTTGGCACAACTTTCGCGAACATGAAAAGTTTTACGGTCGATGATTTTTTGAAATATAGGTATTATAATTATTTGGAAGTGTATGGTAAGTTTTTATATGCAAATGCAAAGCGTGGTGTTGTTTCTTTCTAACGCTGCTTAAATCATATAATATCTTACCGTAATAAAAAAGTAAATATAATAACTCCGACTCAGTTTTGTACTGAGTTGACTCTGTTGATACAAAGTAAGCTTCTTGTGACGTCACATGGCTCCTTGTCACGGGCGTTTCAGCGGACATTGGAAAATAAAAACAATATACAGGTGTTCAAGTTAGAAGGTCATTTTTGATTAACCATAAATACAAAAAATGTACTGCAGTTCGTCATTTCAATTGGGAACTAATGCACTGACTTGGTATTTCTATGTGAAATTATAAATAACCACAGACATAGGAATATGTCTATGTAAATAACGCATTTGATAGTTCAGATTTGCTTGCATCGATAAGCTTTCGGATTCCACTAAGTAATACGAGAAGTCTGATTTTAATTCAGTGCAGAAATTCTGGGACTTACTACCATATATATTCCTCATTGCCCAGAATACTAATGGAGGGAACTAATTGTACCGAGTCAGTGTACGTCTTCAATTTATCACTTAAAAATTATAAAAGAATTTTAATGAGGCATTTCTCTTATGTATCATAAATACTGTTTAATTTTTACTGTTCATACGAAAATCTACCAAAAAGGCGTAGACAAATAAATAAACTTTACCCGATTTTACCTAGGTACCTACCTTCCGGGGCAATTCTGTAAATTTTAAAATTTTCGCATTTTTATTTTCATTGTGTTATTTTACTTTCGTAGATTACTTAAGACTTGTTTTATGTTTTCTTAACCCGTTCAGTTACCATAGGTATTAAATAAGTGTGTTTCAATTAAATCTCTATAATTACTAGGTATTAATTGCGAATTCTTCAACAATTATTCCTTAAGCACCTACCACATTTTGAACTCCCCTACCGACTTAATATGTTATTACATACTACCTTCATAATGTTTTGGCCCGCGATTTCTAATTAGGTTACAAACTCGTCATTAGGACATAATCAAAATAAAGTCACAACTTTCGGCCGTTGATATAGAGCTACATGATGTAAAGGTGTAACGCTTGTGACCATGTGCGTTACACCCTGCCCACTACACCCTGTATACTAACCACCCTATATATATAGGTATGTAGGTAGGTAGCTATTGGGCCCGGACCGGACTGAAAAAATACAATAAATAAATAGCGCATCGCCGACGGATACGTGAACAGACTACATTGTTGGCTGCACAGTACAGCTCGATCGAAAGTCAGACACACCAATATTTTTAAAGAAAGTTGTTTATTTATGTACTTATTTGTATTTGTTTATATTTTTCAGTAATTAAACTTTTTGGTAGGTTGTAGGTACCTACATACAAATTAGGTTTTCAGTTATAAATAGCAGATTTTATATCATTCTTCCATTATAGGTAAGCATTTGCTCTATTAGGTACACCAATTCCCTTGCATTAAGTATTTAGTAGGTAGGCAAGTATATAAATTCGTTATGTAAATGGCCTAATTGACCGGAAATAAATACTGCAACTTTAATAAGGAACTCCAGTAAAAAATATTAAGGCAAAAAAATGTACCTGCATTGATATAGGTCAACAAACGCTGATTCCGAATAACCAGTCTACGCCAGTAATTTGTCTATGGTATACAACATCAACCTCTAATTTTTTATGTATAGGTTAGGTAGGTAGGTAGGGGAGGGCGGGGCTGGTACTAACAAATTTTGTAATATTGTTTATATTTTCAATGATGATGAACTTTTTTGTTTGTTTTTTATTCATAGCATGCTTTGGTTATTCAGCTATGATATAAGTAACAAAAATCACCAGTTAGGTAATTCCTTTCAGAGGCAGAGTCATCAAAACCAATAAAATCATTTGTTAATACATACCCCGTATCTGGGGTAAATATTAACGGAGCTGGGGTAAGTATTAACGCAAGGGGCAATTATTAACAGAAGCTAAAATTCTACGAAATAATCAAATAAAAGTCATTCATATTAAAGATACATTTATTTGAAATGAAAGAGTAATTTTTATGATAGGAACTATGATTGGAACTACCTATGTTAGGAACTTTGATAGTATATTTTTATGGTAGTCAATAATTATTCGGAATACGATCCCTCATCATCCGAGAAACAATTGAGGCATATGTATTTTCTGGTGTCACCTCTAACAAAGGTGATATGAGCCCCATATTTTGCATAAAATACATTGTATCCAGTCAAGTCCAGGTGTGTCTTCGTTATAAGACTCAGCGCAAACTAAGCAGAAGCAGGCTTCTTCGTAACTGTCATCCTGCAGAATATGTTTCTTTACCTTTTTCACTTCTACTCTCCGGGTTTCTTTGCCTTTACCTTTCCCCTCTCCTTTGCCTTTGACTTTGTTTTTTCGCTTCCATCTGACTATTTTTTATCTTTTTGGTTAACTTTAATTTGGCATCATCCTCTAAGGCCAATTTTTCTCTAGTATCAGTGAGGATCGTTGATTTTCTTGAACGTTTGCGTTTGGAGTCAAGACGTGGTGATGCTTTTGGAAGCTGTCGTATGCTTTCAATATTAAACTTTTCTGTAGGCTTTGTATTTGATGGTCCTGGCAAATTTGAAGGTCCTGGCTCGTTTGAAGGTCCTGGCTCATTTGATGGTCCGGGCTTGTTATTAGAAGATGGTCTTGATTCGTTTGAAAATTCCGGCTCATTTGATGGTACGCGTGATATTTGATCAATAACCTCCGAAATACCTACGTAAATATCAGGCATGTTAATAATAATTTCATGAACGGGGTAAGTATTAACACGTTAATACTTACCCCACTCAATTTGTTAATTTTAGCCCCAAGGTCACTTTTTTACTTCATCATTTACAGAAAACAAACAAGTTAAAATAATTACAAACAAATAATATAGTATTACTGTCAATAAAATAGAGCTAGATTCATGATAAAATTATAATTTGATTCAGCGAATGAATAAACCTTAAATCAATTTATTGTAAAGAACAAAAAGTTCGCTTACCTGTAAATCTAAGGTCACTGCGCATAACCACTATAAGCGACGGCCGGTTGGCATCTGAGAAGTCAGGACACGATCGGCTGTGTGTGCCCGGAGTGAAAGAGGTCGAAAAAATTTTTTCTTCGAATTTCAAAAACCCTATATCATTTAATGTTGCTGTAGATAAATAGCTGTTGAAAAATATTTTTTATTTTTTTTTGACATATGATCTTCAGGTGGCGCAGAGGACCTGAAATTTTGAAAAAATGATCGATTCTAGAAATTTTTTAAAAATTTAAAACAAAATTATTATCATATTTAACTTTATTATTATGCATGTCGCTATTCCCCCACAAGTAAAAGTTATTGAGTTCGCAGATGACATAGCTTTCTTCTTATCATCCAAAATCATCCCTCTCGCCGTCAAATATCTTAACGAAGCCATGAATGCCCTTTGCACATGGCTCACGTTAAATGGTCTTGAACTTTCAATCCAAAAGACTCAGTGTGTCACCTTCTCAAACCGCCATAAAAACCCCCCCGTTCAAATTTTATTTAAAAATTCTCCAATCCCCAACGCTTCTGAAGTAAAATTTTTGGGAGTAACATTTGATAGGAAACTTAAATGGTCTTCACATATTAATAATTTAGTTACTAAATGCGAAAAAAATTTAAATATCATCAGATCATTATCTGGCGTTTGGTGGGGTGCTCACCCTACTTGCATTAAGTTGCTTTACAACGCACTTATTCGAAGCCATCTTGACTATGCCTGCCCACTTTTTAGTACTGCCTCAAAAAATGTACTTGATAAATTAGACAAAATTCAATCTAAATCTTTGCGAATTATAACTGGAGCGATGCAATCGTCACCCATCAATTCCCTTCAAGTAGAATGTTCTGATCCTCCTCTTTATTTAAGGCGTCAACTATTTGCTGACAAATTTGTTCTTAAATGTTTAAATTCTAAATGTCATCAGGTTATCCCCAGCGTCTCGTTGTTCATTGACTCAACCCATTCATCTACAAACAAAGCTTCAACTAAACCTCTTCCTGACATCTGTAAAAATTTTAAGTCTCTCTCAGAGCTTCACATCATCCAAAATGATCTACTACCCTTATACAAATTAAAATATAGTCACGTCACCCTATCCCCAACAATAATAGAAGGGATCGGAATCCTTAAAAGTCATTCCAATCTCCCGGCCCGAACTGTCAATAATATGTACAATGACATTATTTCATCTAAATGGCCCAACTTTTCTCTTTTATTTACTGATGGATCCAAATCTCCCGACTCTCCTAACTGTGGTATAGGTATTAACGTTTACCACAATAATTCTAATGACAGAATATTTCATTCAATTTCAAATCAATTTTCAATATTTTCAGCCGAGTGCATTGCTATAATAGAATCTCTCAAATATATAATCAAAAATAATTTTGAACATTCCCTCGTTCTCTCTGACTCTCTCAGTTCCCTCCAAAAACTTAAATCCAGTCCTCTTCTTCATCCTGATGATCACTTTGTATGCCTTATTCGAGAGATGATAGCCTCCATTCAAAGCTATGGTAAAACTGTAACTCTGATTTGGATTCCTGGACATGTTGGTATCATGGGTAATGATATTGCGGATGCCTTGGCAAAACAAGGAGCGTCCAACCCTGTTGTTACCCTCGTAAACCACATTCCCCTATCTGACATTTTTTCCATCATCAAAGATAGATCCCGCAATGTTTGGTCGGAGTATTGGCACATTGCTAGTCAATCCAAGGGAGCCTGCTATGCCTCAATACAAAGGACTATTCCATCAAAACCGTGGTTTCAGCAATTCCCTCATTTTTCCAAAAAAGAAATTTCTTCACTCATTCGAATGAGGATCGGACATTGTTCCGTTCCTTCCCATCTTTTTAAAATTCACGTTGTTGACTCCCCAGATTGTACTTTCTGTGGTCTAGAAGTGGGAACTTTAGATCACATATTTTTTGGTTGTCCCTCTCTAAACAAATATCCTCTATTCTATCAAGCCTTATCTAAAATTGCCTCCCCTCCATTCAACATCTCGTCTCTTCTAAGTCTGAACTCGACTCCAATTTTCATTATAATTTTGAAATTTGCCTATTTAAATAAAATTAATATTTAAATTCACCTTTCATTTCTCAATAATTTTAAATGATGGCCAAGAACACCCTTGAAGGGTGAAAGCCAGAAATAATGTTAAAAAAAAAAAAAACTTTATTATTTGCATTAAAATATAAGGAACATTAAGAATATATATATATATATATGTTTTAATCATTTCAGCCTTGAGTCGTGTCATATGCGTATGGGGTAGCTCCCTGAATTCCAGAGGAAAAGTGTAATTTTGTTTCGAATTTCGGCATTTCTTTTCTAGATTTTATTCTTGCTCGAATATATCCATCGCATGCTGTACTTCCGCAAACAGCCAAGCTAGCTTCAGTGACCAGCTTCACACATCTCTCCACAGCCTGTTTTGGAGGTTTTGTTTTTATGGTGAACCATATTGGCGCATACACTTTTATCACAAACGTAGCAATCTCAACCAGACTATGAGTTGGAAACTTTGTTGCTAAATATAGTCTCAATATTCCATTTGCACAGGTTAGCCAACGAGAGTGTGCCAGCTTTTCTGGTTGCTTATTAGCCAAATCAGTTTTTACGCTGCCTTGTGTTACAGCTTGACAAATTTCATACAGATATTTTTGATCATTGCTTAGAATTTTCACGTCGATATCGGGTAAGACTGTCGCAATTTTATCAAATTTTACCACAGGGAGGTCTTCACAGTGCTGTAACATCTTGCCAATGACTCCTGCGAACGTATTGGGACCTGAAGTACTGCCATCCAAAGTATTAAAAAGATGACGCAGTGGTAATTCTTTGGCATGCAATAAACATATAAACCAGTGTAATGGTCTATTTAAATGTCTTTCAATCAATGCGATTGCTCCATTCTAGAAGCCCGTGTTTACAGCCGTTCCATCGCAATCAATGGCTACAATGGTTGATAAATCTCCGAAGTGCAAATTTAAAAATTCTACAATTGAATCCTTGATATAATTAGCGGTTCCAGAAGGAGGCGCGACGTGGCCAATGTACTGAGAATCTGGCTCGGAGAGCAAAACAATATGTTCTTCAGTAATGGCTCTCCTGTGGTACTTGTTATCATGTTTTTCTTGCACAATGGTCTTGTCTTTCCGACCATCAAAATATAACCCACTTATTTTACCGTCAGAACTCCCGAAGCTCGAAATCTGCCTTCTTTGCAACTCTTCTCGAACTTTTCGGCGCTCGCGTCGTAATTTACTTCTATCTATTACTTTTGAGAAATCTTGTTTAGAAATAAAACCAATATCTTGAAGAACTGCACTGGCGATGGTTGATGCTGATCTGTCGGAGACACCAGTCCTGTCACGGGCAGTGGCAAGATTTTTCAATCAATGCCTCATCTGATTTGTTTGTGATTTCGATGTGGATGGCGTGGAGTATGCCGGAAAAAGTGTATAAAAGTCTGGATCTTGATTGCTGTCTGATAATCTTACACTATCATCCGAGGTCTCTGAAGTCTCTGGTGAGGGGCTCAGAGGTTTCTCAACAGTCTGTTTTTGAAGGAATTTATTTTGCCTCATTAGTCGTAATTGCCTACGCTCCAAAGCCTTGGTTGCCACTATATCTTTTGAGCCGATATACATTTTGCGGCTACTTCTCTGATCTTGCAGGAATTCTAGCTCTTTCTTGGGTATTTTCACTAAACATTTACAAAAATCGACACAAATGCACTTGCAAACAGCAATATCAAAGAGTTTTTTGTTGCATCTTCATAAAATTCAGTTTTCTTTTTAGGTACTCGACATTTCTTTAAGCATTTATACTTGTGATAGTACCGGGTTAGTTTAGTTACAATTTGACGTTCAGTTACAATAGGAATAGACGCTTTATTCCACAACGTAATTAGATCGATTGCAATTATTTCACATATATCTTTCACAGAAGGATCTTTTCCATTTTATAACCACTGCAAGTCATTTCTAATCCACAAATAATACTTTATTACATCCGAATAAGTTGGCAACACATTGTCTTTTAATTTTTCTGAGCCAACAAACATAGAACACATAGAAATTTTTCTTGTTTTAGGCATATTACAAAGAAATCACAATCAATTTTTCGCAGCTGCTCCAACGAACGTGCACTCCGCGCTAATGTCTGTTAATTACTGATTGACTGCAACTGTTGTTACGCAAAATAGTGTCAAAGGGTGGGGGGAAGAGGGGTAAGTTAGATGGCTAAAACTAAAATACATTTTGTGACGGATAAGCTGGATTAGATGATGTGCTTGTTTACTAACAAAATCTGAAAAAACACAATTTTTTGTAGAACTTTAGGGTCAGTGCGCCACCTGAAGATGAAGTTGGAATTTGATGATATTTTGTGTACTTTATAGGGTACTACCAAGGCACCCATTGGTAGTATAGGAAACACGAAATTTGAAAAAAAGTTTTTTCACTCCGCCCTAGTGTATATACTGTTTCTAAACCGAGTATCATATTTTTGACACTTCACGTTTGGCGGGAATCAGCTTGTTAATTCTTACCTCCGTTAAAACCAACCCCGCCCTCCCCTACTATATATTTTTATAAATAATGACCTTCTAATTTAATACTTGTACATATTTTTATTCTTATACATAGTTAGTTTTAATAGTTAAAACAATAAGCAAAACGATAAGTTTTAATTTTTCGGGTTTCCCAAAAACCAAAGTGACCCGTGACGTCACCAGTCAAAAAGCCTACGCTTGGTTTTCAACCGGCGCTGTATTTTGTATGGGAGTCGAGACGTTTTTTATTCATAGCCCAGCTACACTACTCGCGAAGTTGATCGAAGTTGACCGAATACGATAGTGTGGGCACGAACTTCGCTTCGCTTCGGGCATCTTCGCTTCGCTTCGCAAGACTTCCGATTGTTGTCGGTAAATGCGCCCGAATAAACCAATCACTGACTGGTTGGACTGAGTTACTCGCGAAGTTGCGAAGTGTGTGGGCACGCACTTCGAACTTCGTCGAGGACTTCGTCGAAGCGTCGTAGCGAGTAGTGTAGCGGCCGCTTTAAGTTTACACGCTTTTCACATCGAAGAATACGATGTAAAATGTTAACATCTCATCACTAATTTTGTCGTATTGAAAGATCAAAAAAAAAATTTCCAGCAAATTTTCTAAAAAAACCTATTTATAAAACCAGAACCAAAGAAAATATCCGAAAAAGATCAGATAAAAATGCTAACATATAACCTAGTGTTCTTCAATGCTAAAAGCGGGCAATCTTAAGAGTAAAAAGGTCTCGACTCCCGTACAAAGTACAGCGCCGGTTGAAAAATAATGTTTTTTGAGACTGGTGACTTGTGACTGGTCACGTCCATAAATTTGGTGCGATTTTTGAGACCTAAAAAACTTATCTTTGAAAATTATAAAACTACCTATTGACAGTAAACCTATACTGATATTTAAGTTAGAAGGTCATTATTGATAAAAAAATAGACTAGAGTTCCATTGACTATTTTTAACAGTAGGTAGGTACTATTGTGGGTAGGATAGCCATAAGTTGATAATATTTTGTTTATTCTACGTTTAGTAGGTAATGGGTTAGATAATTGTAGAAATATATTATATAGGCATTAGTACAGCGCCCTTGAAGTGATTTTTCACACAAACGGCGCTATAAAAACATTATTATTATTATTAGGATAGGAACCTGTCTGTGTCGTACCGCGACTTTTTTAATGCTTAGAATTTAATGTTTTGAAGAAGTTTTATTACTTTTGGAATCCAGGGGTTTGTTAAGTTCCTACATGGCAGATGGCAGGGGCGTGCAATAGATACAAACTGTACCTACAGCTGTGCACTTCAAAAAGGAAAAACATGGAAACAATGTAGGTAGTGTCAATCTATGGAAACTCCCTAAGAAAACACATTTGATAATGTGGGCCTCACTGTGAGTCCCATTTTACAATTGAATACAATTGAATGAAATAATAATGGCATAGCCATAGACACCGCGAACTGTACGCACACACTACTGCTAGATAACTAACCAGCCGTGGTTTTCTCAGAGGAGCGTGAACTCCCAAAGAATAGCAAAGACGATTACCAAAACATGATATTAATGCATTTTGAACAGCTCGCAAATAAAACTTATTACTAAAACATGGGAGCGGAATCCAGAAGGCACCTACGGACAGATAATTCCTATGGAAAAAAACAGCACAACAAACAGCACCTCTACCTCCTTAGCCGAATATTCATATTCTGGTTTAGTGCACTGAGCGTTTATAAAATGTCACTTTCAAATTAACGTAATAATGTGTGCGACTCGAATGAAAAGCAAATTGTTTAATCATTTAATGCAGTTAATTTAATTGTTGTTCGATAAAAAATATTCAGGGTATTTTATCCCTTTTCCACTTTTTTACAAATATTTGAATCGTAAAATAAATTTTATAAAATTTTTATAATTTAATATTTAAAAATTATAAAAGTTAATTTTTTTAAGCTAGCGGAGATTAAAATAAGTTTCCTTTCTTCTTTCAACTCTGATTGAACCCCCATTGAGAATTACAGAGATGAAATTAGAAAAAATACACTTTAAAATATAAATAAATATAGTCACATTTGTTTGCTACCGCCAATCTATCTATGCCTAACTAATCCAAGCTATTTTTAATGTGCGTAAAAAGTCACAGAAGATTGAAGCCATCCGATCGTAATTAACACTCATAATTAGACGCTTAAAAATGTTATTCCCCGAAGTAGTTTTTACCACGCATTCCGCAGCCAAAAGTCGCATTCCGTGAACTATTTTAGATTACATGGGTAGTCGAATCAAACCGTTGTACCTACATTGAAAAGAAAAAGATATTTTTTTACATTTTAAGAATTTGGAAAGAAATTGTAGATTTTAAATCCCCCCCTCTTTGAACAAGGAACAAAGTACCCGTTCCGTATTTAAAAACGACACATTCTTCGAACAATATAATTATTGATGAAGTTGTTTTATCTCCGGCTGATATGAAGTGGCGGATTGGTAGGTATTTAGATGGAGTCTATACTCCTCGCCAAATCAGTGTAAAATGTTGTTCACGTGCGGGAAGTAGGAAGGGGGTGTGTCGGCTTTCGATGTCGTCCGAGGCCGTCCGCCGCGCTACTGTCCGCAACATTTGGGTTATCGGCGAGCCAGCTTTAAGCGCTCATTGAGTTATAGCTAATTACACGACTATTTATGGCAAAACCATATTTACCGATGAAAGGTTCTACCTTTTCTAGTACGACTTGTACATTATCTCTGCGTGCATGTCGACATTTTGAAGTTATCGCCGGAGAACTGTGACTAAAGCCTGCGGTATCACTGCGGACAATGAACCGATGTAAGTGGCCCATACTTCGAACGCCAATGTTGGCTCTGTCCATATACCTCAATGGTGAAAGGTGTATGTTACTATTGTCACTATTCCCAAAAACCTACATCTGCATGTATTCATGTTTCACCCGAATACCACAGAAGAAAATATATCTTCATTCTTAAATTCCGGATTTAATTTACACTGTCGAAAAACTGGTTACGAGGCATGAACGTTATGCTGCCTTCAAAATAGGCATACCGGAAAATTACTTCCACTTTTTCCTGGACCCCACGATCTGGCCTGAAAACGTGGCCTTCAACGAATGGTCATTTCGGAGACCATGACCCCAAACTAGGACGGTCGATACGACGTCCGAAAAAGATAGACATTAGTGGAATATACCAGAACGTTCGAAGTCTGAATAATAAAATTATCGACTTCATGACAAACGTAATGTGCCAGAAACCACTTCTGATTGCTCTTACCGAAACTTGGCTAACTTCAAGCACCTTTTCGTCGGAGCTATTCGAAAACCTATACCACGTCTACAGGAAGGATAGAGGCAGTCGCGGAGGAGGGACTCTCCTAGCCCTCCGAGCTGACAGCCACTCACACGCGGAAAGAATGGACTGCATAGAAACCCAAGGTGAAGACTTGTGGGTGAAAGTATCGCATAGAAATGTCATCATTTATATATGTGTTGTATATTTTCCTCCAAATACAACATCTGAACAGTATCAATTATTTTACGACAAAACTATAAGTGAAAGTGTAAAGTTACAATCAAAAAATATTATTATTTTCGGTGATTTTAACTTTCCCTCAGGGAAAAACCCAATTGACGTTTTCGATTACTTTTGTTCTTTTTATAATTTAACACAATTCAACACTGTTTATAACATAAATGCACACATGTTAGACCTAGTATTAAGTAATGTAAATTCTAAAAATGCTGTTATCTGCCGCCATGACTCCCCATTAGTCAGAGAGGATATTCATCACCCTTCACTTTCATTCACATTCGATTACACAACTCAATCACATATACAAACAGACACATTGCCTCCAGACATAAACATGGGTTGGATTTTCCACGAAAGCTCAGATAACATACTTAAGAATGCCTTAGAACAACATCACTGGAATCATTACGATTGCCTTGACGTAAATCTAGCTGTCGAAATGTTTTATGAACAGCTCAATAATATTTTCAACATTTGTTTTAAGAAAAGATCTACACGTATGCTCAAAGATGTTAGACAATATCCGAAATGGTTTAATGGGGAAATCATTCACCTCATACGAGAAAAAACTAAAATGCACTATCTTTGGAAAAAAACAAAATCCGAACATGCCTTAGCTAACTTTAAAACTTTGCGAAAATCAATCAAACGGTTAATTGGTCAGGCCTACACTGACTTTACACGTGAGGCCGAGAACAGTATAATAACAGACCCAACTCGATTTTGGTCTTACACTAACGATAAACGCCGCGGCTGTGACAAACTTAACCACATGGACTACAAAGACAATAAATATGATGGATCGTCTGAGATCGCCGCAGGTTTCGCACACTATTTTCAATCAGTATTTAGCGACAATATCCCCAAACTTGACATATCCTCTATAGCTTCATCGTCATTTAACTCTTTACCTGTACAAATTCATGAAATTAACGATGACGATATTATTACAGCTTTCCATAAGCTAAAACCTAAATACTCCGTCGGCCCAGACTGTATTCCACCTATAATCCTCAAAAGATATGCAAGTTATTTTGTTCAACCTCTAAAACATATTTTTAACCTATCACTTCGCAAAAATATCTTTCCGGAAATGTGGAAACTAACGAAAGTAACGCCTATACATAAAAAAGGAAAAAAGTCAGAAATAGATAATTACAGACCTGTAGCTGTGTTGTCAGCACCCGCAAAACTTTTAGAAACCATAATTTATTCACAGATATATAACCAAACAAAACACGCACTCACCGAAAATCAGCACGGATTTCGTCCCACACTGTCACCTTCAACGAATCTTATGAATCTCATTACCTATATTAATAATTCATTTGAAAATTTTGTACCTGTTGATGTGATTTATACAGACTTCGAGAAAGCATTTGATAAAGTCGACCATGATATTTTATTAAAAAAATTAAGTGACATCGGATTCTCTCAGAATTTCCTCGCTTTTGTGGCTAGCTACTTACGCAATCGTCGTCAGTATGTCAGTTACGGACACCATATCTCTCACGAATACAAAAATAACTCCGGGATTCCCCAGGGATCGAATCTAGGACCCCTTCTCTTTCTCTTATTCATCAATGACATTGGCAACACTATAAACCACTCAAAATATCTCCTTTTTGCTGACGATATAAAACTTTTCAAAGCAATCAAAAGTTACATCGATTCCATTCTTCTGCAGAACGATCTTGATTCTCTTGTCAAATGGTCGGAACTGAACAACTTACCCTTCAGTATTCAGAAATGCAGTGTCGTTACATTTACAAGGTCCAAAGATACATTCCTGTTCCCCTACCACATTAATAAACATGAATTAACACGTAAAAATGAGATTCGAGACCTTGGCGTAATTTTTGAAGGAAATCTCTCTTTCAAATCCCATATATCTGATATTGTCTCCCGTGCCAACAAAATGCTTGGATTTGTTCTTCGTAATTCAAGATCATTTACCAACGGAATCGCAATCCGAAGAACGTATGAAGCACTTGTTCGCAGTATCTTGGAATATAGCTCCATTATTTGGGCCCCTTCTGAGCAAAACCATATTCTCGAAATAGAAAAAGTACAAAAGAGATTCATGCGTTACCTATATATGAGGGAATATATGTACTACCCTTTCCTGTATCCATCCTTATTCTTAGCAGGAATGCTCGATCTTAATACATTAGAAGCCCGCCGAAAAATATTTTTAGGAAAACATTTTTTTAAGATAATCTCTGGAACTATACATAATCCACCTATTTTGAAAGAGATTAACTTATATGTCCCAGACAAGTATACTCGTGGAAGGTCCCATACCCTTTTTTATGCTCCAAAAGCGAGGACTTCTGCCTATCAAAACGCCCCAGTCAACAGAGCGACTGAACTGCTCAACGAGTCTGCATTGACCATCGACATTTTTAACGTAACCTACAGGCAGTTTAACAATTATCTTTTGACGTATGTCACAAAGTAGTGAAACTGACCTTTTTATGTGTTTTGCTATACTTTTTGTCTAATTTGTAATCTTCTCCATAATGTATTGGTGAATAACCGTTTTACGGAGAACATGAAAAATAAATAAATAAATAAATGTTATTCGCGTGAAGATGTTACAAGTGCACCCACTCAGATCGGGCAGGATTAATAACTTTGTGATATTCTTGTGAATTTGATAGGCACATTGGGTAAGGTATCTACAGTGACGTGCTGTTTTTTTAACTTCATTTTGGACACCAGAAAATGCTGATATTTAAATGATGTACCTACCCATATGCAATGTGAACCTACCGATAGGTGTCTACAACTTTATTTATGAAAAAGTCTTTGAATTTATTTAAAAATCTTGAAATTGTATATTATTCAGCCAACATTGTACTGTATATTATCTCCATAAATAGTTAGTAATAACATAGATCACTGTAGAAATATATTATAAAATTGTACAGCGCCCTTGAGGTGATTTTGCACAAAAACGGCGCTTTAAAAGTCATCCAATCATTATTATTATTATTATTAACTAATCTCATGAAACAAAGAACAAATGGAATAAAAACTTTCAGCATAGTGCGCAATTGGACCACTGGAAATTGGCCATCTAATGGAAACACCCTACCTTAGTTTTTTTACCCTACTTAGTTCGGTTTTATATATTTTTTGAATTTTTAATTGAAAAATAGGTAGGTACGCAACAAACAAAATTAAGTTTAATAATCTTTTTCATCAAATAAACGGACTGATATATTCAGAACTCCATAATGAAATGACTTGGCTAGCTAAAAACGGTTGTATTTACATAATAAATTAACACGAAACGAAAAAATTGGTTCCAATTTTTTACCTTCAATTAGTAACAATTTGATCTCCAACGCTCTCAACGCCGTAACGCCGAACGACTCTCTGTCGACTCTCGACGTTCTGCGCAGGTATAAAATATTATAATAACTTATATAATTTTCCCATCAGGCATATCACCCTTGCCGAATAATTAGTGAACTAATTCAGTATTTCAGTGTGGCCGTTTCAGTTTCAATTTCTATTTACGGTTCACTAATTCCACGTTAGCCGAACCTATGCTGTACCGTTGAACATAGTGAACAGAATTGTATGGCGAAAAGTCGTACACTAAGATATTTACAAGCGACTCGAGTTTTGTGCGCGTAGTATACGCATCGCTCGTGAGTATCCGCCATACAATTTTGATATTGTTCGTACACAAAGCGACGCATCAACAGCGGGTTTGACATCAGTTGCATGCTATGACAGTGCTGGTATCGAGCTACTTTATTGCATTCGCATCTGCATGATTTGAGTGTTAAATTTGTTTTGGAGGTGTGAAAATATCCATGTATGTAACAATAATTTACCGGAATACATAAGAAAGGATTAAGAAGAGAAGGTGCGGATTAAGGTTGGACAGAAAAGTAAATTTGACATCATTCTCGTGCAGTTCCTTGGCAACGACGAATGCCCTGCAATTAATGTTCATTTCGTTGGATGGGTGAACCTTTCAGTTCAAAATCTTCTTTTAGATCATGTTTTTATATTTACAACAAAAATAGAGAAGAACAATATTACCTACTTTCATCGCTAGAGTCACATGACATCGTACCAACTCCACGGCTGTACGTGAAAAAATTCCCAAGCTCATGATATTTCGAATAGCGCCGTGCATGAAAACAGGCATTAAAGAGTACCATTTCAGTAGGCGACTTATAGCTGCATCGGAATCTTGTATCTATGTGTATGAAGGGCCTAACAGTGAACATGAACATTGAGTATGAACCCGAGACACGAATGTTGAACCGTTCATTTTGATTAGCGAGTATCCTGATTATATTTGTATTCATCTTCCACCATATTAATAAGGATGCTCGTTGATTTGGCTTTTACATAGAATTGAGTAAAAAGCCTTTATGAGCGTGTAAAACAGCAAACGATAGTTAAGAACTCGTATAAATATCAAATCTAACTATGAGATTATGTAAGTAATACAATATTTGTACATATATTTATACGCTATGAGGCACGTAGTAAATGGTTTCGGGTAATTATGAACATGTAGAATACCAAAGATAAAATTCAAGAATATCGCCTACTGTAGATAAATATATTCAAAAAATTTATCGTTGAAAAAAAAAGTTATTTAAATAAAATTTGTTGTTGTAATATTTATATATACAATTCAACATGTTGCATTTGATAATCCAGAATTGCTTTCATCGATAAGCTTTCGGATTGCATTTATTTGATGTTTTCACACCCAGCTGGGCTTTTGAATGTTTATTTTTTTAAGACAATGAACATCTAATACACAACAACATAAAAAAAACTACACGAAAATACGAAATAGGTCAATAGAAAATTCTTAGTGTACCTACTTGTATAATATGTAGTGCATGTAACTACATATTATACAGGAAACAGTCGCACAATAAATAAATCGAAACAGAGTTAGGCAGTTTGTTATTAAGAGCTGTTTATATTCGTTCGTCTGGTGCCCTGTCTTAAGGCGATGCACTACGTAGTAATTTAAAATCATGTGTTTTGGTTTGAAAATTTGGTCGCCTAGAAATGTTTCAGATGCTTTAATTAAATACTGCGAGTAGAATACATCTTGGCATTTGAAATAATCGAGTATTTTTCAAATAAGTCTTTTTATAAGCCCAGAAAAAAATAATGTACAGGCCTATGAAAACTGCTTTAAAGTTGAAAATTTCCTACTTACGAACCCATTTTTTATGGTTTTATTGTATAATGTGGCAAATTAAGTTACTTATAAAATGATTGAAAAACATTTAAATATTTATGCCTGAACATCCACAAAATAAAATAAAAGGCCCTTTTTGGCCATGTTTTTTTCTTGCATAAATCAAAACAGGTGGATGGTGTGAAGCGGAAATTTAAGCCTTATTATTGATAGCGGCTCAATTCAAAATATTACACGACGTAGTGCATCTCCTTAAGGTAATATTCAAATTGTAATGTAATACAAGGCTGCCTAATGTCACCGCGGTTGTTCAGTCTTTACCTGGATGATGATTGTACTCAAGAATTGAAAGACGTAGGATTGGGCGTGAAATTGAGTAATCTGAAAGTATGTTGCCTGTTGTATACGGATACTGATGATGCGGTCCTGATTTCTAACAGTATGGAAGATCTATAGTCTCTCGTGTCTAGGATGAACCAAGTAGGTAGGTATGTATGAAGAATGAATTGATGAATATACCTAATTAAGTCTAAAGTCACGGCGTTTGAAAGAGAAATTACGAAAACAGGGTTCAATATGGTTGTAAATGCTGAATACTTGGAGCAGGTAGATGAGTTTGTGTACCTATTTGGGAAGTATGTTCTAGAGAGATGGAAATGCAGATAGAGACATTGAAAGAATGGTAATCGCAGGAATCTCCAAACAAGCGAAGTTAGCAGTCCATAATGGAGTGCTGGTACCTAACCTGACGTTGGACATTGTGCATGGAACCGGCGGAGGAAGGATGAAAGTAGACTGAATCCTGTAGAAATGAGATCCCTAAGCATATGTGTGGTAAAACCATGTATGATCGTGTGAGAAATGTGGAGATTAGCAAATAATGCAAGGCCGATGCAATCGTAATGAACAAGATTAAGAAAGGGACATTTAATGGTAGAAGAAGTAGGGGACGCCCAAGGAACAGCACGATCCAGTGAACCAGGTACCTACTTGAGTAGGGTCATGTCAAGAGTCCAAATAACAGAAAAGTATGCATGAGACGGTGTGCGAATGTGAATGGTAGAAGAAGTAGGGGACGCCCAAGGAACAGCACGATCCAGTGAACCAGGTACCTACTTGAGTAGGGTCATGTCAAGAGTCCAAATAACAGAAAAGTATGCATGAGACGGTGTGCGAATGTGAATGGTAGAAGAAGTAGGGGACGCCCAAGGAACAGCACGATCCAGTGAACCAGGTACCTACTTGAGTAGGGTCATGTCAAGAGTCCAAATAACAGAAAAGTATGCATGAGACGGTGTGCGAATGTGAATGGTAGAAGAAGTAGGGGACGCCCAAGGAACAGCACGATCCAGTGAACCAGGTACCTACTTGAGTAGGGTCATGTCAAGAGTCCAAATAACAGAAAAGTATGCATGAGACGGTGTGCGAATGTGAATGGTAGAAGAAGTAGGGGACGCCCAAGGAACAGCACGATCCAGTGAACCAGGTACCTACTTGAGTAGGGTCATGTCAAGAGTCCAAATAACAGAAAAGTATGCATGAGACGGTGTGCGAATGTGAATGGTAGAAGAAGTAGGGGACGCCCAAGGAACAGCACGATCCAGTGAACCAGGTACCTACTTGAGTAGGGTCATGTCAAGAGTCCAAATAACAGAAAAGTATGCATGAGACGGTGTGCGAATGTGAATGGTAGAAGAAGTAGGGGACGCCCAAGGAACAGCACGATCCAGTGAACCAGGTACCTACTTGAGTAGGGTCATGTCAAGAGTCCAAATAACAGAAAAGTATGCATGAGACGGTGTGCGAATGTGAATGGTAGAAGAAGTAGGGGACGCCCAAGGAACAGCACGATCCAGTGAACCAGGTACCTACTTGAGTAGGGTCATGTCAAGAGTCCAAATAACAGAAAAGTATGCATGAGACGGTGTGCGAATGTGAATGGTAGAAGAAGTAGGGGACGCCCAAGGAACAGCACGATCCAGTGAACCAGGTACCTACTTGAGTAGGGTCATGTCAAGAGTCCAAATAACAGAAAAGTATGCATGAGACGGTGTGCGAATGTGAATGGTAGAAGAAGTAGGGGACGCCCAAGGAACAGCACGATCCAGTGAACCAGGTACCTACTTGAGTAGGGTCATGTCAAGAGTCCAAATAACAGAAAAGTATGCATGAGACGGTGTGCGAATGTGAATGGTAGAAGAAGTAGGGGACGCCCAAGGAACAGCACGATCCAGTGAACCAGGTACCTACTTGAGTAGGGTCATGTCAAGAGTCCAAATAACAGAAAAGTATGCATGAGACGGTGTGCGAATGTGAATGGTAGAAGAAGTAGGGGACGCCCAAGGAACAGCACGATCCAGTGAACCAGGTACCTACTTGAGTAGGGTCATGTCAAGAGTCCAAATAACAGAAAAGTATGCATGAGACGGTGTGCGAATGTGAATGGTAGAAGAAGTAGGGGACGCCCAAGGAACAGCACGATCCAGTGAACCAGGTACCTACTTGAGTAGGGTCATGTCAAGAGTCCAAATAACAGAAAAGTATGCATGAGACGGTGTGCGAATGTGAATGGTAGAAGAAGTAGGGGACGCCCAAGGAACAGCACGATCCAGTGAACCAGGTACCTACTTGAGTAGGGTCATGTCAAGAGTCCAAATAACAGAAAAGTATGCATGAGACGGTGTGCGAATGTGAATGGTAGAAGAAGTAGGGGACGCCCAAGGAACAGCACGATCCAGTGAACCAGGTACCTACTTGAGTAGGGTCATGTCAAGAGTCCAAATAACAGAAAAGTATGCATGAGACGGTGTGCGAATGTGAATGGTAGAAGAAGTAGGGGACGCCCAAGGAACAGCACGATCCAGTGAACCAGGTACCTACTTGAGTAGGGTCATGTCAAGAGTCCAAATAACAGAAAAGTATGCATGAGACGGTGTGCGAATGTGAATGGTAGAAGAAGTAGGGGACGCCCAAGGAACAGCACGATCCAGTGAACCAGGTACCTACTTGAGTAGGGTCATGTCAAGAGTCCAAATAACAGAAAAGTATGCATAAGACGGTGTGCGAATGTGAATGAGGCAAGGAGTGTGTGCCAAGACCCAGTTGTTTGGCGGTCCGTCCTCTCTGCCTATTATTATCCGCAATTGGGGTAGGTATAATGTGATATTTATATTTTTGATACTGACAATTCGTAGTGGAATTCCGTTTTAATGATATATTGAAACAATTTTAAACTTTTTGAACTTAAAAGTGAAGTCCTGTACAAAATTATTTCCTACACTAATGTAAAATAGATATTCTTTAAATTCTAACATATTGGAATATCAATAAAACAATCCAATGATATTAAAAATATAATAGTAATATACAACTGTAAATTGTGGAAAACAATTCAAGTAAGGTATTATAAATAAAAAGTACATTAATCTTCGAAATAATTATTTTTTATAACTATTTATAATTTAAAAAATAATGAATAACCAAATAATTTGTAATTCAGTTGTGAAATAATTTGCGATGCATCAACGATAAAGGGGAAAACCGATAATTTTAATGACATCATTGTATAGTACCCCTGATAACCCCACTCCGCTGCCTACTACTAAGGGTCATAAGTTGACATTATGAAAATCATCAGTTGTAAAAGTGTGTAGGAAGTGGTACCTATCTAGAGCTCGGTTAGCTTCCGATCCCAAAGACAAATGTGGGCCGCAACCACAACACCACGGAGGTCATCATAAAAACTTTGTATGACAGATTTGAGGGTTGAGGTTTGACACAATCTTGTCCGCTTCGACGTTTCTTGGAATTTTGTTGCCGCGTGACTAAGTGTAACTACTGTTGCACTTATAAATAACTAAAAAGATTTTGTATCACAAAACACCAGTACCCAGGCAGGTATGCCAGTAGGTAGATAGAACAGAAATCATGCATGGAATGTCAATGAAACAGGTGATGTTTGAAAACAATACATCTCATTGAAATATCAGATCACACAGGTAGGTACCTAGCTGTCAGAATCGGCTTTTTATTCGTTTAAGATCTTTTCAATCGCCATCCGCTTTTAATACATTACTGATCTGGAGAACTCTGATACTTGCATAGCAGTCAAACTGCTGAGTTTAAAGAAAACTAGCGTAAATTACTTTAAGACAGGTCCTACTCGGAATCCCTACGTAATGCCGGAACCATTTAGCATGTCCAACCGAGATGTTTGTGGCCATGTATCTGGAACGGCGAGCACTCATAAACTATTTATGTAACAAGATATTCCGAAAATATGCACCTAACGCGAACAATAATAAGAAAATTAAAAAGCTGCCATGTAAATTATACGTCGCGCATGAAAAACGACACCTGCCGGACGGTGGGCTTTTTTTCGTTTTAATTATTTCGCCTTTTATTTAAATTAATTTTAGATGCCACCAGAGCATGGCAACACCAAACCGCGAAGAGATCACTGCGAATAAAAATTACTAATTAAGAGATAGAGTAAAATAACGATATACCTATTATAATTTTTTGGCTGCGATTTTGAATAGGTAGGCTTAAAAAATAGGCTTGTAGATAGGGCTTATCTCGACACTATCCGACACAACGTTTCACTCAATAAACGATAGCCAAAGAGTGTATTTTCATGTTATCTAAATTCACAACACGCATTGTCTAAAATTGTAAGTAGGTACCTACTTTTCTATTGGTGCAATTGGATAATTTGTTATTTTTAAACTAAAAAACCACAAATGAAAAATGATATAATATTATATTGACAGCTATGAGTATCTAACTGTATATTGACTGATGTAGTTTAGGGAGTAAGTCGGTGCCAGCTGTGAGTATCTAAGTCGATTCATCTGACAACAAATCGAAGGTCCTACCATCCGGGGTGGCCACCACAATGGCGTCACCAAACCATTTCCCAAGGTTCGAGTAGGTACGTTAGTTCACAATGAAATGTTGAAGGAACACCATCGTTCATCTATCTTTGTGCACCTAAGATGGATTTGCGCAGGTAGGTAGTTAGGTAAGAACCGTTCTTTCGAGCTTAATATGCACGAGTGAAACTCACAGGCTTGAACCCGCCGTCATGTTTTGATGGATTAAAACCAAAATGACATCCCGACCGAACTTGTCGTTGATTTCTTCGACAGGTGAGTTATTGCCATCTTTTGGTATACCACCGTGTCTGTGGAAACAGATACGTAATAGAAGAAGCTTGTTTTATGCTTACGAAAGTTGTTATCGATCCAGAAAATATAATCCCCACAGAGAAAAATGAGTATTGCTGATTTGTTAAAATCCTGTTAATAACGGGATAGCATGCCATTTCCTAATAAACTTTTAGTACATTCATAATATATCGGAACACGTGTTTATGCACCTGCGTTTGTCCTGATAGTAATGACGAAATGCGAAAACATCAGAATTTTTATGAACACATGTTACGACATCGCCATAACACATTCGTTGAAGGCCTGCGGTCCCGTTTTTAACCGAAATACTAAGAAATTGACGAGATTTTCTTTTTAAATTAGCAATATTCAGTAAGATTTCTCCGTGCCTTTTTGATAATATCGTTTTAAATCTTATCTATTAAAACGATTACGATAATATTTATGTGGAAATATTTCATAAAACACGATTCGTTTTAAATAGGGTAAAAATATCTCGGCAAATGCGTAAATTTCATTTAAAGATCCACTGTAAATTTTTTCATACCGGTAACATATTAAATAACAGAACAAAATGTGTTTTTAATAAACTTCGGAGTTTACCGAGGTGAGTTAGTTTATCGAGGGAATTTCATATAATTACCGTTTCGACGTAACAAAAAACTAAAATTTACGGATGTTAAAACAAGTGTTGAATAGAAATAACTTTATAAATCAGTAGAAATTCAGAGCACACTACAATAAAAACAAGAATAGTATTTAGATAAGGTATAAAGTAGGTACGTAGGTTACCAGATACCTAGTTATATTTAAACCACAATAAAATAATGGTTTTCCCTTTCATCTGAAATGACCTGCGCAAATGATTTAATTCTTCCGCAAAACACAATCTCCATAGATTTTATGGAAGTCGAGACGCAGCGCGATGGGCTGGCGCAGACCTCAGGTTGTGGTTGCGGTTGAAAACAACCAAAAAAATAACGCGACAACAAGAGACCTATAGTAAAAGTATTCTCCACAACTGAGCAATAATGTAATTCTTTCTTGCTTTTTTAAAAAAGGTACAGCACAAGAGTTCCAACTGCTCCCAATCGTCCGGAACCAGTGCGACTATGATATCCCTAGTTGCAGTTGGAGAAAGAGATTTTATTTAGATAACAAACAGTTAAAGATGACTCTATAAAAATAAACGTTTACCTAAGGGGTTGTACAAACTATTAAATTTTTCGCATAAATACACGTTTACCTACTGGGTTGTACAAACTATTGAAGTTTTCGCATTAATACACGTTTACCTACTGGGTTGTACAAACTATTGAAGTTTTCACATTAATACACGTTTACCTACTGGGTTGTACAAACTATTGAAGTTTTCACAAGAATACACGTTTAGGTACCTGCTGCGTTGTACAAACTATTGAAGTTTTCGCGTAAATACACTATTAGGTAGGTACTATAAACAGATTAAAAATGTATCCAATTTAGAACATAGTTAAGGTAAAATTAAAACCATATAAAAATAATAAATACATCATTAAATAATGTTATCAAGAACAAATCAACCCTAGCAACTTCGCCAAATGCCGATCGAGTATGACCGACATTCATTTCGAATATTAACTGTAAAGTCATCCAATTTCATAGAAATGTGTATGTGTCAGCGTGTGTGTACCTACGTGACTGCCACCAAAATCATGCATTGTCATCGATAACGAGCCTGTCTGCCGAGTTTCAGCTCGATCGGGTGTCGGGAAATGGATTTATATCTACTTTCAAGTTTGCATTCATTTTCTATCGAAAACAGATATTCAAATAAATTATTTAAATCGTCAGAACGATAATGAGAAAAATAACTAATAAAACATTTTATTCAAGGCTTTAATTTTCAATAAAAACTGTGTACGAAATTCAAACGGGACGGAGATCTACGATGTCAGGAGATTGTAAGTGAGACAGAGTGCTGGGCTATCGGAAATGGCAACAATTGTTTCCATTTAACTTATAGTGTTATTCTTTATTCTATCCTTGATTTAATTTTATCTATAACATAAATAAATGGAAAATATCAGTGTTTGAAAAGTTGTTATTGTATTTTGTGCACGTCCTTCTGAAAAATGAGTGGAATATGGGATAATGGATTTGATCGTGCCGTACTGCATAGTGAAAATGAATGTTTTTTCGAAGGCATTATCAACAGATTATGGGGAAAAAGAAGATTAGAAAGTACCTGGCTCTTGAAATCAGTCACAAAACACGAATATTATAATATACCAGTCCCAGCGAGAGATGAAACTTCGATAACGTCCGCTAGGGCTAGTTTTCATTTCTAAATGGTTGTCGTACTTATAGTAACTACCAATCTGGAACTTGCAGAAATTATAGGTTAGTAGTTACCATCTAATATTATAAAATAATTAAATGTGAAATAACACATTTTTGTTTCTTTAGAATTAACGGCAAAAGTAGAAAACTACATTTTGTACGAACCTTGGGCACAAGTGCCATTTACATTCATTATAGTTATTGACAGTCGTACTACAATATAGAAAGAAGAAAGATAAGAGAAATTATAAAGTTATGTTATATACAAAAGAAAAACAATACATATTAAGTACGAAGTTAATGAAAGAAACAAAAAAACCTGTTATGCAGTGCCTCGTTAAAATATGCAATACTAAAATGTTTAATTGATACAGCTTTATACTTCAATAGAGGCATATTAAAACATCAGCTAATATGGAAAAAGAGTTACCAATGGTTTGTTATCTAATTTTAACAGAAATGTAGCCTAAATCAGTAGTATAACTGTCGCAATAATACGTGGGTACTAGGGAACCTTAATCTAATTTAATTAAATACAACGATATTTCGAACTGAACCCATTCGTAGTCGAGGATATTATCCGCTCGACAACTGAGATTGTCTTGTAGTGTCATTCTGTAGCCCTAGTCCTGTGAGGTAATAATGCCTAAGTATCAAGTGATTTATCAAAAGGTCATTGAATTCCAACATCATTAAAATGATCCCATTTAATCGCGTAGGTAAGTTCTTACCCGATACGAAGAAGTACCTACCATGTCCGAGTAGGTATCAGTCCCTGTCATGTCCCAGGGCTGGTCCGGTCTCCTGTCAGGGTGGCACGACCGGTGTCGCCAATGTCGCCAATGTCGCCAATGTCGCCAATGTCGCCACCCGCCGCCGGTGTAGCCCTGTCGCCAGGGGCAATTAAGGCGACGCGCGACGGCTTACATCTCGCGGGCGCCGCTAATTTAATCACGCTGCTAATGGAAGAAGAATTATTAGATGCGTTTGATGAAAAAGTGTTACTTTTACTGGTTTCTGGAAAAGCGCCTTTTCACACGACATATATACTATAAAGAAATCACGATGTCCAATAAAATACTGTGTGTAAACATGATTATTGAAATTAAGGTGTCTGAAAAGTTGTTTTACCTCGGTAATTGAAATCTAAAAGTCTGAAATTTATGTTTTTGATATTAAGGTGTAACACAAGGATTACACATCTGCCCTGATGATGGACACTGCAATGCTGTCCGAAACGTTGGCTAAAGAAGGAAGTAGCGCAACACGGCATAGTACCCCAAAAACAAATCACTGTAAGGCCGTGAAAATCGCAAATCATACCTGGTGTAAAACAAGGTTTCTGAGGCCTGATTGAATAAGTCTGAAATAATAACGTCAATACCTAATCATTTAATCTGAAACCATTCTGAAAAGTCTGAAAACAAGGTGTCTGAAATCAAGACTTTCGAGAGCAAGGTGTCTGGCATCAAGGTGCCCGAAAACAGAGAGTATGTTATCAAAGTGTGTTGAAATTAAGGTTTTTGAAAGCAAGGCATCTGAAATCGAGGTTTATAAAAGTAAGGTGTTGTTAGAAAACAAGAATTCTGAAATAAAAATGACTGAAATCATTGGGAACATTTTGTATTGTGCATTTTGCATAAATTGGTCAGGTTGTAAATTCACCTTATTCATTGGATATTATGTACAAGGAACGACATCGCATGAGAATCTACCACTACCAAACTCGGTGTTAGGTAGGTAGTTGTCTAACAAACTTCTTATTTTAAGTACTTATATTTTTTTTTCAATTAGGTACAACTTCCTTAACCACAATTATTCAGTGGCGTGTAAAGAATCCAATCACCCGTGAAGTCGATTCCGCACCATTCCTCCGGCCAGCTCGTTTGAGTCTGCCCCGGGCCCGAGGCAGTGGCGTGCGTCCAATCGATTCCGCGTGACGCCGGGCAACAACGCCGGGCGTTTGTCAGCCCTGCCCGTGAAATCGGTCGCTTGCGAACAAAGCAGGACCGTAGCAGACGTTCAAACAACGAAACGAACCGTGGATTGGAGGCATCTGACCGTGCAAGACGGACAGTGGCGCAACAACAAGGTGGTTTTAAAAAAAATATAATTTTTTATTAATTTCCGTTATCTTTGGGGATGCTGAGAGAGGTAAAAAGATATCCCTCAATCAGTCTCTCCAAATCCGGCTCGCCACAGAGTAGGTGGGCAGATGCATCCGCCGCCAAGACCTAGACAATCCTCACCCCATGAACCCGGGCACCCCTGCTACGTCACCAAACGTAGCGAACCACTTGGGGTAACCTATGACAGACATATTAGTTATATATTCTAACGAACCATTAACGTGTGTCACTTTCATGTGGCAGGACTGTCCGTTGGCCGTTGGAACTCCAGCTTCCTGAGGGCTGATGGATGAGAGCGAGCAAAGGAACGGCAAAAATTGGAAAAAAAAAACTGTAAGGGGCCTGTCCAAAGACTCATGATCTCATGAAGAAGAAGAACTTCGCGCTTTTTTCATTCATACTCTTCTGTTGATTGATTCACCTGATCGTGTCTTCCTGGCGCATAAATAAAATTATTTAAATATTTACCGAGTGTATAGCACCGGAGGACGAGGAATTTTTGAATACCGTAAGGGAAGGGTTAATACGCGTTTGTAACGTAGCTCCGGCGCGGCGGCGGGAAAGTTTAGAAACATACAGAGTAGGCCCCCTTATATAAATAAACATGTACTTCACCCACGTTCCTCTTCCCCTCCCCACAACCTTCAGCCTCATTGGGAATGTCATGTTCCCACTGGATCCAAACGGTGCAGTTATGACATTGGAGCGATAAAAAACAATAAAAATTAACAAAAAAATTACAGATAATAAACGTTAAATTACACGTTTTTTAGACACATCTGGTAAAAATCTGTTTATACATTCTTAAGATTAAGAGAACTATATCGTCAACGTTGAACATTTTGGAAAACGCCATCCCCATTTTCATTTCGGGTCTGTATGCATACTTCTATTTTAAAATGTCTTTTAAGACTAAAAAGAGTGGTTTGGACCATCCTACCCAGACACTGGAGTCGACGACTCTACGAGTACCAACCACGCCGAATGCCTATCAGGTAGGACCGACATTTATTTCGTATTAATGTCATCCGTTTTCAGAGAAATGCGTAGGTATATGTCCGCAAGTGTATACGTGATCGCCATGCAAAATGCTGTTGACAGAATGCATTGTCATCGACGACGAGTCTACCTGTCGAGTTTCAGCTCAATCGGATGTCGGGAAGTGATATCATTTACGCTTCCAAGGTTTGCGTACATTCAATCCCTAAAACCAAAGTGAAATTCAAATAGATATATTTAAAAATAGTAGTTCTGTGAACAGCAAACTTCCGATTCCGGGTTTAATGGTACATTTTTCCGCCGGAAAAATGTACCATTAAACCCGGCTATCATCTGGACAGAATTGACCGGACCCAGAACAGACAGACGAAATTCAAAGTGGTCGAGTTGAAACAGGACTTCGAAACGCTTAATCAATAAAAATCAAGTGTAATTTCGCCACTAATTATAATGGAGGATGAATATGATTATATATTGGCGCTAATATTGGCGCCTCTTTAGCTGGTAATATTATTAACAAATACACCCATGAACTGGATGAAAAAATTACATTAAAGTATGAAAGTACGGAGTCAATATACCTACAACCCGCAACTGAACACGAAATACTAGCTTTTATAAAATCCCTAAAATCAAACGCGAGTGCTGGACATGACCAATTAAAATGTGTAACAGTACAAAAACTTGCCCCGCTATTAACACCTATACTAACTAAACTGATCAACCTGAGCCTAAAAGAAGGTCAGTTTCCAAACAGTTGTAAAATCGCAAGGTTTATCCCAATATATAAAGGGGGCTCGAAAACTCAAACATCAAACTACAGGCCCATTTCTGTCCTACCAATTCTATCAAAAATATACGAAAGAGTAATATACGACAGGCTAAACAACTTTCTGAAAAAAAATCATTTCTATATGCCAAACAATACGGTTTCAGAAAAAAGTCTAACACTCTTTCTGCAACTAATGATCTTATAAATAAACTAAGAACTAGCATAGATAATAGAAACTATGTCATAGCAATTCTTGTAGACCTTCAAAAAGCCTTTGACACCGTAAGTCATGAAATACTGATTAAAAAAATAGAAAAAACAGGATTAACCGGTCCAGCTATCAAATTAATTTAATCATATCTATCAAACAGAAAACAATATGTTAGCATAGGAGATAATAACAGTCAGCTAGAGAGTATAAACTATGGAGTTCCGCAAGGATCTATACTGGGGCCCCTTCTATTCCAAATATATAAAAATGACATCTGCCAGTTGAAACTACATGGTGAAATATTTCTATACGCAGATGACACTGCAATATTTTACTTCGGAAAAAACTTAGAAACTCTATTACAACGATCTCAAGAGGATCTTAATATTCTAAACAGTTGGCTAATACAAATATATTAACAATAAATATTGATAAAACCGGCTACATGATCCTAAGCTCACCTAAAATAAAAATACCGTCGCATAAACCTCTACAAATAGAAGAAAGGGACTTGCTTATTCTAGACAGCGAAAAATACCTTGGCTTACATATTGATAAACATCTGACATTTAAACAACACGTAGAAAAATTAAAAGCAAAAATCATCCCACCAATTAGTGTATTTGGTAGAATTGCCCATCTCCTACCAACAGAGGTAAAGAGGGACTTATACTTTAGTTTAATCCAGTCCCATCTGAATTATTCAATAGAAATATGGGGAAACACATACATTACATACCTAAATGATTTACAAACAATACAGAACAAAGTTATTAAAAAACTCTTCAATTATAACCCGGACACTCCCACAAAAAAACTGTATCAGGAAATGAAACTTTTGAAAATAAGAAAATTGTACGAATACAACATATTCCTCCTAATATACAAAATCCAAAATGGACTTATACACACAAACACAACATTTAAACAAACGTCACAAGTACACGAACATTATATCTACTAGGCAGCATAACAAATTGTACACACATGCTGTAAGGACTGAAAGTGGCAAAAGAGGCATTGGCCACGAGGGTGTACAAATATAAAATCTCCTTCCAGATAAACTAAAAACGGAGAGTATAAATGTATTTAAAAAAAACATTTTAATCTTAAGTTATTATAACAATATTAGAAAACTACTTATTTAATGTTATATATTTATGTTAAGAAAGTGAAATGTAAATTTCTTTTAACTTAATAAATAAATAAAAAATAACATAAAATATCATCTGTGTAATCATGCAACGTCCAGAGTTTTTACTATACTGCTTTAGTCACATCTTCTCCAAGCCAAAAGTGTTTTTATCTGAAATGACCTGCCGCATGCCGGGGAAGTATGTTTTATATGTCGCTCTTAAACTGATTTTTCACTAAAACGGCGCTATAAAAAATATCCATATCCAATTATTATTATTATCTCGGCAACATCCAATAAAAAAAAGATTTATTTATTTTATTTAAATAATTATATATTTATTTTTCGGGATAACTTTATTGAGTAAAACCTCAAATTGTAATATTTAAATATTGAAGACAATATTAGTGATTTCTAAACGAAAATCTGAAACAGAAAAATCAGAAAAGGAAACGGTCACATCTGGTCACATCGAGTCCCAGATGTGACCGTTTCCTTTTCTGATTTTTCTGTTTCAGATTTTCGTTTAGAGTTCGAGTCCCAGATGTGACCGTTTCCTTTTCTGATTTTTCTGTTTCAGATTTTCGTTTAGAAATCACTAATATTGTCTTCAATATTTAAATTATATATTTATTTTTAATCTTAATAAATTAAAAATTCAACCTGCGTATGTTTGCGCTCGCAAAACTTGAAAATTAGTCAAACGATATCGATGAAAATTTCAAAATGTGTTCTTATTAGTGCAAAGAGTGTTTGGAGAGTGGTTTCAATGTTAGAAGAAGTCGGAGATGCGCGAGGAATACTCAACGCAATATCTCTGCACTGAAATGAGATAGGGGGTCGAATTTAAGTCGAAGATATGTTTTAACAGAAACATTGTGGTATACAGTAGTTTTATTTCGTTTTTAACTTGTTTTTCGTTTTAGAGGTTGTTATTTTTTTTGATCTTGCATTGATTTGTTGTGCTTATTTTTTTTTTATTATTTATAATAACTCCACACAGGAGGCCCTGAAGAAAATAATTTCCCTCAGGGCCTATGTCATCTTTGGGAATGCTGTGTGGAGGGTCTTTTTGTGGAGAGGAAGGAGTGAACATGGGTCTTGAAGAGTCCCATGTTGTAGGAGGGAGGAAACACAGAGGCCGGCAGTTCGTTCCACAGCCGAGCTGTTGAACTTAAGAACGAATCGTAGAAGCGACCCGTTCTCATGTGACAAATGTCAACCGTGTACAAATGTTGGGCGCGCGTTTGGCGTGTATCCCGACTACGCACCGGTGCCGAAGGGATCAATGACGCTAGTTCCTCAGAGCATCTTACATTGTAATACCGATAGAACAAGGACAGCATACCTACCTGACGCCTGTGCTCTAAAGATTGCAGTCCGTTTGTTAAGATTGGGGAATCTATCAAACGGACCGCCCGTTTTTGCACAAAGGTTTTATCTTAAAGGTAATATCTTTTCCTATATAATATGAGTCGAGGGTTTTTTTCAGGTATTAGATGTTCTTTGTAATAAATTAAATAAATAACATGTATAAGCCCAGCCGGGTGTAAATTAAAAATAAATATGGAATACTGTATGAGACGACCTATTGTCCTAGGTTGTCCTTCTTGTACTTATGTGTTGCTATGTTTCCTTTCATTCACTCTTCATTTGCTCTCACTTTCTCTAATGGCGCTGAAAATCTTTGGAAAACAATCGAAATAATTGTATTCTTATTTGTATACTTCTAGTATTTGCCGTGTAATGCAAACACTTTCAAGTCACATACGAGGGCATTTTGGAAATTTTTAGAAGTAGGTTTAGTACTATAACTATGAATTCGAAGGCACAACAAATCACGTTTCTTTCGCTTGCCACTTTGAGAGCTCTCTGCGTGTATTGTAACATCATTGTAACAAACATATACATACATTGATCGTAGCCATCGTAGGTACTGAAAAAAAAGTTTCATAGCGACTTGCCAGCGTATTTAAACATAAAACATAACACTGAATTACGCCACTGTCAGTGTCCATTGTTAATGGTGAGAAACTAAAAAGCATGATGCAGCGTGGTACATGAAAGTTCGTACTGTACACCGGAATGAAATTAAACGAGGAAGTTGATTGGGCTTTATTCAGTAACAGAGTTCACTTTGTCCTTTTGATTGTTTTGTTGTTTTATTTCCGTAATTACTTCAAATGTTTCTAATCCGTTTAGATATCAGTGGCACGCTGTGATTTTTGTATAATAATTTCCAGAAAAAAATATTTAAATATAATGGAAATTGAAAAAAAAACCAAATTTATGCAATAGCGATGATGCATAGGTAGCAGAAAGCACTTACCTAAGTTCTTCAATTTTACATTTTTATTTGGAAATATTCAACATTCTAGTAAATTGTGTCTTTTTCCTTTTCTTGTAAAGTAATGTCAGAAAGGGGAAAAATATGGAATAATTTAGCACGATTGCTATTTAGCACATTATTTATGCCGATGACTTACCACTGCACACTTCTTTCTCTGGGATCTGTGTCATTACATTTTCTTCCTTGCCGCGACTTTTCTAATGGTTTTTCAGCTCATAAAGACTTAGTTTGGTATTTTTAAAAACGAATAATATTTGTTTTAATTCTACAAAATGAAAAAGATTCCTCTTCCAAAATACCAACACAAATCTCCCAACACGCCACTGATAATTATTTGTACATATAGTAGTTAACATGGCAAATAATAAAAAGTGGAAATTTCCTGAAATACGATTTAATGTGAAGCTATAAATGAAAGCACTATTTAGATTAATCTTTACTACAAATCGGTAAAGGTAATCAATACCAAAAATATACTATGGATAAATTGAAGCTTGTTCTTCAGAATTAAAATTAAATTGTTAATTACGTCATGAAAAATATAAGCGTAAACTACTAAATAGATTTCTTTTCCAAGAGTTTACTATGAACTCGTATAAGAAACAACTTTTAAAAAATACTTTTATATGGCTGTTTATTTGCTACCACTTGACTTGATTATCTTTTTTTCCGTTTTTATTAAATTATTCACAAGAATTAAAATCCACCTTGGCGCTTACGTAATAATTTTTTGAGTGAAAAATTGTATTGAATTCTATAATTTTGTCAGAAGACCGCGGAGCGCGGCAACAGACAGACGTTGGATATGTGCCAGTTTTTTTAACGGTTTTTTCAGTGTTTAAATAACTTTTTTTTTTTTTTTTGGAATTATTTTTTATTTTTAATATTATGTTTACATGGTACATAATTCATTTTACATCTTGGGTTTTTTTACTACTCTTCCATTGAAAGCATTTGCTTGTGTATGGAAGGGGAGTGTACATAAATGTTGTTGTTAGTTAGTACTTAAATAATTCATTGTACATAAATGTATGTTTGCTGTAGTATTTTTTTTGATAGTAGTGAAGGATAATATATTAATATAATAAATTTTAAAAAAGAAAGAAAGTTATGGAAAACTAAGGATATTTGTGTGATTAATTAAGTGACAGTAGTTTTTTTTTCAGAATATTTTAAAGTGTCTCTTGACAGAGAGCAGTATTTGGGTTTTATCATTAATGCTTCTGATTTCTTCTGGTAGACGATTGAAAAAAGTTCTTCCCTGGTAAGTATAATGATGTTGTGCAAAAGACGTATTTAGTTTTGGGCATAGAAAAACATGTCTAAGTCGCGTTCTGTTTTCATTTAAAAATTGATATTTATCTTTTTCTTTTATAATTTGGATTAATGAGTTTTTAATATATAGGTCTTTAAATGTAGGTACTTGAAGTTCTTCAAACAGGCGTTCTATTGGGTAGTCAAAGGATTTTTTTAATATAATTTTAATCATTGTTCTTTGTATAATTTCAATTGGAAGAAGGTTACATTTATACGCGGATCCCCAACTAATAATAGCGTATTGTAAAGTGGATTGAACTAAGGCATAGTAAATTAAATATAGATTTTTTATCGACAGAAAGTTTCTAATTCTTAAAAATATATATATTAATTTTCTAATTTTTTTTACTACTTGACATATTTGTTCCTTCCATTTCAGATTTTTATCAATAATTACTCCTAGATATTTAATTTCATTTGTTGTTTTTAGTACTGTACAGTTTGATTTGCAATAGTTTTGGCTGTGAATTTTAGTATTATTATGTATGACAATGTTAAAATTTTTAGGAGTATCATTTGTATGGATTGCAAATGGAATTACAAATGTCTTTTCATTATTAAGTGACAGTAAATTAGTGTCGAAAAAATTCTTGAGCGTGTTGATGTCTTCTGTGGCCTTTAATTCTACATTTTCCCAAGTCTTATCACTTATTATTAATACTGTATCATCGGCGTATGACGTAATTTGACCGTGTAAAGGTTGAAAAAAAATATCGTTTACATATATAGTAAATAGAATTGGTCCAAGCACTGTACCTTGGGGGATTCCAAAGCTTGTAATCTCTTGATCACTATTAACACCATTGATTTTTACTACTTGAGGACGGTTTTTTAAGTAGTCGGTGATCCATTTAATCGCGTTGCCTTTTATGCCGATATTATTCAATTTTTTTAATAGCATCTCATGGGATATGCTATCGAATGCCTTTCTAAGGTCAATAAATATACCCGCACATTTTTTACCTTTATCTAATGATTCGTAAATGTATGAAGTTACGTTAGCAATAGCATCTTGTGTGCTGAGTGATTTTATAAAGCCAAACTGGTTTTTGTGTAATATTTTATTATTATCTAGAAAATTTACCAATTGTTTTTTTACTATTTTTTCAAAGATCTTTCCTATATTAGAAATAAGACATATTGGGCGATAATTCGTTGCTTGATGTGGATCTCCAGATTTGTAAATAGGTGAGATTATTGTGGTTTTGTAGTTCATTGGAAAAATTCCATTTGTTAAACTTAAGTTTATTAAATGAGTGATAGGTTTTATTAAGTGAGGTTTCATAGTTTTTAACATGTGTGTCGTAATAGAATCAAAACCGGGGGACGAACCTCCTTTCATATTTTCTATTATTTTCGAGATTTCACATTCTGTTGTTGTTTCAAAAATTGAAAGTATATTACGTTTCTGTATATTTTTATTTTTATGGTTTTCTTGGTTTGAAGGTTTATGAATATTTTTCGCAAGATTTTTCCCAACATTTGCAAAGAAGGAATTAAATATGTTTGCACATTGTTTAGGCTGTATATTGGCATCTATAATTTTTTTATCATGTTCAATTTACTTAATGTTTTGTGTTTTTTTGTATTTTCTATGGCGAAATTAACAGTTTTCCACATTTGTTTATGGTTATTTTCTGAAGATAATATTTTATTTTTAAAATACTCTTCCTTACTTTTTTCAATATAAGATGTTAATTTATTTTTATATTTTTTATAGAAAATATATACTTTTTCATCTTGGAGAAGATTTCATCTTGGATCTTGGGGATCTTTTACTCGCAGCATTTTTAGTTCTCAAACTGTGAGCGTGTAAGTTTGTTTTTTTTCCGATATTATTATTTTTCATAACCAAAATATTATATCGTCTCAATACATTTTTTTGAAATTCACTTTCGTTTTCTTAAAAAGAAATTCAATTAAGTGGATTCTTGGAAGTGGAAATCAACCCACTACCTGACATCCGATCGAGCTGAAACTCAGCAGATAGACTCGTTGTCGATGATAATACATTTAAGTGGGAATACACACACGTGGACACGTACACATTTTAGTGGGAATACACACACGTGGACACGTACACATTTTAGTGGGAATACACACACGTGGACACGTACACATTTTAGTGGGAATACACACACGTGGACACGTACACATTTATTTGACATTGTATGACACTACAACAGTTAATCTAAGCAATAAATGTCGGTCCTTCCAAATTGGGATCTGGCTCAGTATTCAGCGCGGTTGACTCCAATCCCCGGGGAGGAAGGTTTAATCCTCAGTAAAACCATTTTTAAAACCATTTTTATCAATAAAAACAGATGTGTTATAGGGAAAAAAAACTTTTTTTGTTTTTCGCAGTTTTCTCAAAAAACTACTCTTATTTACCTGAATTAATGATTTATGTCTCATGGAAAAAATGCTTTCCATTTGTATTTATAATGACTAATAATTCGTTTTTATAGCTCTATAATTCCTCGATAATTTCTAATACTGAGATTTGTTAGATTAAATTGTTTTTTAAATTGCATTTGTAAAATGGTTTTTATAATGATTCTAGTAGGCCGAGGCAGTCGACAGACCGCCTTTTTATGAAGGAAAGTAAAATTTTGGGTTTGTATGTATTTTTGGATGAGAAATCGGAAAAATTAAATTGTCGTTGAAAAAATATTTTTAGATATCGCCCACTTGCGCCACATATCGGGTCTAAAACTATTCTATATTTCAAGCTGGAACCAACCATACACTTTCATTGAAATTGGTTGGACGGTTTCGGAGATTAGCGTGTACGAACACAGTAACACGTGATTTTTATATACTAAAATTATCTAAGGTCTTCTTCTGCGGCACATCTTTTTATAAAAAAATATTATAAAACAGTTATAGTAAAATATATTTAACATATGTATGACTGGTCAATGGCTTATTTGGCATTGCGGCTGGGTCCCACCCCGGCGTCGTGAGTTCAATTTATCACCTGGGTAAGTCCTTCATCGCGACACGAGCAACATTTTCCGCTTAATGTGATGGTAGTAGGATATTTTGAAATATTGTCAGGTTATTTGCAATTCGGGAATGTTTGTCTTTTTTAAAAGTATTATAATTAACACTTCCGACCGGAAGGGTAGTTTAACTTCTTACGCTGGTCTTATTTGAATGGCGAGATATGCATTGATGTCCAATAATTTTATATTTTTTATAACAATCTCTTTGTAAGGGTTCCAACTTCCAACTATGTGTACATGTATTTAATGAATTTGAACCAATTCTTCAACTTCTTGTATTTTGTGTGTAAGAATATTTTATCAAAAGGAAACTGTGTATAAACCCGTAGAACGGGTAAGACGTTCTCCCACTAGTTGCACCTGAGATGCGGCAGTTTTTGTTTGTTTTGTAATGATTTGTGCATGAAAAAAAATCGTAAAAATAGTAAAATAAACCCTTTTTTACAAATAAAACATCACTAAATGACTAAAAATTGACTTACACATATTACGTGTTAATAAGGCTCTTGTTATTTTTAATGATTATACATAAAAACATATAAAATAATTAAATACAGCTTTAAAAAAAACTGTGTAATTATATTAATCAGTAATCTTTAAAGTTGGAGAATTGTTGGCTGTTTACAAAAGTTGTTGAGTTGTCAACAAAACTCCGGCAGTATACGTCCATCAGTTGAAAAGGGTTTTAGCAAGCGTGCGGAAGCGTCAACGGAACAAGATCTTTCCGGGCGCTTCCTACCTATTGCAGGTTCGCCGCGCACTCTAAATGTATTATTTAACAATTCCTTGCCTCGCGCAGACATGACATACAATCTGAGTTTCGTGATTATTATTATGGAAGGGGTAAGAATAAAAATACTTTTGGCTTTCATATTCCTCACTTGATACGAAATGTACTTTGATGTAATAGAGAATAATTTATTTTGTGAAAAGTAAAAAATATTATGAAATCAGCTAGATAATGCAATAATTTACCCGTACCGCTGCGGAGAGCGATGTTGAGCGGGATTTTAAGTAGGCATTGGACTGCAAAATTAGTGGTAATTCTTTCATAATAGTAAACGTACTTATTTAGGTTGGCTGTGATGTGAAATATTTCTGCGCAATAAACGCAAATTTTCTTTAAAATTTTCAATATTGAAATTGACGATTCTGTGAATTCAGACATTCGATAAAGTGTCTAATCCTATTAAATCAAAATTATTATAGTAAACCTATAATCCTAAAATTATTAAAATTGTTTAAATTATGAAATTTTGCACACTTGATCTTCAAAACAAGCGGAAGGCTACTATCTACCTCTGATTTCGAAAAACTCTGCGTATAGCAGGGGACAATATTTTGTTTTAAAAGGCAATGCGATTCTGAGGCAACAGACAGGTCTAGTCAAAGCCACTATCTTGCGATGTTGTAGGTTCTGAATAACATTGAGTTGAGCTTTCACCCTAATTTCTACTTGTATGTATACCCTTGTAACACCCATGCTCTCGACAATATATTATGTTATGTATTTATGAATGGATCACACCGCACCAGTCAAAGTCAATCCACGTCACTGTGGTTCACAGCCTACACTGATCGCTTCTAGGAAATACCCTTCAAAGCCTGGTAGGCTTGATGCTTGATGCCTGATGTATTGAGTGTTAACCATCCATACCCATTAATGTTAATCTGGTGCTTATAACTCCCAATTGCTTTCGTAATTAGGCTAGCTCCATTGGCGTTGGGACTCCCCGGTACCTACTTAGGGTTTAAATCTAAACATATTAACATTAGATACACACCAAATTTACTAATTAAATTACCGAATATTTATTATCAGTTAGTATTGTACTTTTCGCGGAATGACTGTTGGCAGTTGGCATGATAAAATCAAGAAGATCTCAATACTCCAAAGGTCAACCTACATTTGACTATTGGTATCATACAGGTTGTTAAGGAATATAATTGAATTACTTTAAACGTTGATTATTATTTGGAGTAAAAAAAATTACACGAAAATTTGGGTCTCCTGTAACTTTTTTGATATTTTGTTTCAAAAACAAGAAAAAAATCTATGCTTCGTCACTGATATTCAGTCGAGTAACCGCTCAAACTCTCACATCGACCCTAGCTATCCATTATCTACCGATTTTCTATGTTTTTTAGTAGAAAAAATGTAACTAACATTTTTTACTTCAAATAATGTCAGGAATCACGGGTAAAGTGTGAAGTAAGACAAGTAAGTCCCTTAACACCCTGTTTGTGATTGAATTTGTCAATTCCAAATGTCAGGCTTCCGCCGCCTTAAAGAGTGTTACTCATTTTTTGTAGGTAGGTGCTTCCTAAAATTAAATAACGGATTTCGAAAAGTAGAAACCTACTGGAATGTAATGGAAAACGTCTATTATGATATTCGAGATGTATTCATTATGGGAAAGGTAAGTAACCCATTGGCCGCATTTTGCACAATCATCCCGTGTTCTAAAATTAATGATGTAACACCCTAATATTGTAGAACTTCCTTCTTCTTCTGGCGCTAGTAAAATTAGATAGAGTAATTTATCGATGTATTTTTGAATGTATGTACGTTAGTTGTTGTAAGTTTCTTCATATCCAAGTATATGTCATTAAGACAGTAGTTTTAGGTCTTAGTCGTAAGACACTAGTTATAAGTCCACCGCCCTTGAGGTGATTTTGCACAAAAACGGAGCTATATAAATTATTATATTATTTATTAAATGAAAAAATACACTTTGTAAAACACCACTTTTATTTTGAATTAATATCAACAGCCAACCAGGTTTCGCTTAGCTCAAGCTTCTTCAGGGCTTATTATATCAACTGTGTAGACAATGAGAATCTCATGTTGGTTTTAGTTTCAATTTATTTACTCATATAAGCCTTGTTTATGAGGTATAGGAGTTTCTGTACTTTTAAATGGAATACTCTATTCACTATATCGAATCTGTTTTGTGGAGTTAAATTGATGTTGATATTTTTCCTTGATTTATATCCAGTTCGGGTTACATCTTGCAGATATAAAAAGATCAGATTTACCGTAATGTCTGGCAAAAGTCATTGCGTCCTGCGATGTTTTATGAAAATATCGAGGCCCACCCGTGAACGATGAAGTTAGTATTACCAATTGTCTAATGTCTCAATGACTGTGTTCATTCGACCGTAAAGCATCCTGAAGACGAACTTAATTTCCTGCTCTCAATTTATTTTGGTAGTTACGGATGTAAGCTAATCGCTCTGATTCAATTTTTGCATATTGGTCGACCAAGTATTGGTTCGTTAACATCTTTTTCTTGTTTTGTCATTATGCGACAGCAATAGTAGTTCATGCATGAAACCGTTTTACGTAGAGGTGCTCCACTATTCGGGTGAACTTGAGAAACTTTAATGGCGTATCCGTCTTCTCCCCGACATAACTCGGCGCTCTTCGGGGCTGCCGGCTGCTTTTTGGAAGCGTTCCGAGTTTATTTTTGAAATCTTGGGAAGTCCTCAATTTACCAGGTGTAAATTTAGCATAAAATAACCGCATTAAGTTTTGGTTTACGTGTATAAAAATAAAATAATTTTTCTGTAGCCCCTTCGGGCTTAATTCAAGTTTTAATATAAAGTTTTACATATTTTTAGTTCAAATCTGCCACGTTATCCAAAAAGTGCACAGTGTACGGCTAAGCATCGGTCGTCGGTTTTAAATGCTTACCACATGTGCACGGTGATAGACTAGTGAACAGTTTCAAGTGCGTGTAAGTGATTTATGAGGGTATCCTTTGAGCTATGGTGGTTGTAAACAATGTCGGATATGACCGGGCCACACTACTCAGACTTAATAGTGAAAGTTTTTATTTGGACCCTGCAATAGCTGCAAAGATATCGCTGTATAACCTTGGACGCGTTATTACTAAAACAACTACCCGTAAGATTAGGTTTCGTGGTTGCAGAGCTGGACGCAGTAGGAAAAAAACATCTGGAACACAGCATCGAAATAGTTACGTCACCGCTAACAACATGCCTTCTTCCAACCGCTTTGTGTTTTTTTTAGTATTTTCAAGGGAAACGAGGCAACATCCCTTTGAAATTATTTTAAAAATCAGTCAATCAACATTTAAAATTAACTTACCAATTAGTAATCAGAACTTTATAGTAATGTGATTAGAGTGCAGTGTGTTAAAAATGAATAATCGAAAATTGTGCTAAAAATATTCTAAATTCGATGAAGTTGAACCTGGGACGAGAATCGGTAACTGTAGGTACGCCAGATGTTTTCAATGGAATTCTTGGAAGCCCTAACAAGTGCCCAGGGTAATTTATTATGACAATGCACCACTAACATAATCACCAGGAACAAGTGTACAAGGAGATGGACTTGCCGAACGTCACAGATGTGCGGCTAAGGTTTGTTATCTATGTGAGGATATTGTGTCAGCGCTCTATTAGCAGCAGACACATACCTGGACGGATGACGAACCTCGTGCTGGCACTGTTGGTGGGCACGGTGTACTCTTTCGCTGCAGCAGCTGGTCCAGTTTCCTCACCACCAAGGATTCATGCTGCAGAATCTCCATCCTCTACCTTCGTCGAATGTCACAGCGGTGCTGCCAAGGTCTGGAATCCATGAGAGGACATTGTGTCAGCGCTCTATTAGCAGCAGACACATACCTGGACGGATGACGAACCTCGTGCTGGTACTGTTGGTGGGCACGGTGTACTCTTTCGCTGCAGCAGCTGGTCCAGTTTCCTCACCACCAAGGATTCTTGCTGCAGAGTCTCCATCCTCTACCTTCGTCGAATGTCACAGCGGTGCTGCCAAGGTCTGGAATCCATGAGAGGACATTGTGTCAGCGCTCTATTAGCAGCAGACACATACCTGGATGGATGACGAACCTCGTGCTGGCACTGTTGGTGGACGCGGTGCACTTTCTTGCTGGGGCAGCTGGTCCAGTTTCCTCACCACATAGGATTCTTGCAGCAGATTCTCCATCTTCGTGTCACCTGTTTCTGTACTTCATTTTATTTAACTTAATTTCAATTTCAATTTGTAATATATTTGTAATATCTGCATTAACTGTTAAGCGCCCCTGAGGTGATATCTCACAAAAGCGGCGCTATATAAATCATCCAATAAATAAATAAATAAATAAAAGAACAGGGAAAAGTTGCAACTCAAATTCTCGCGAATCCGGAGAGAGAATATAACACAGTTAATGCTTGTATACAACGGCATGCCAACTTTAAGAGCCGTCAACTAGGTATAGGATCCTGGAATCTCTCAATAATAAGATAGAGGAGGTAGGGGAGGTTTTCAACGAACAGAATCTTCATGTCCTGGCCATAACTGAGACTTGGCACGAAAATGGTGACTCTTTTTCAATAAAGAGACTTCGAGCTTTATCGGGTTGTGGGACTTTCCGATAATATTTTCATAACAGGCGACATTAACATTCACTTAGAGCGTCTAGAATCACCAAATACTCTTAAATTTACTGATTTATTAGACTGCTTCGGATGCCGTCAATGGGTTAATTCCCCAACTCACGATGCTGGCGGAACTTTGGACATTTTTATCTCAAAGTCAAGCGATCCGTTTCTGGTAGCGGATAGTGTGGATGTAGGATTATCAGACCATCAACTTATTCGCGCAGAAATCAATTTTAACCCACCGAAAATTCCTTACGTTACTATCACATCAAGAGCATGGCGCGGTTTTAACTTTGACGACTTTCTGTCAGAACTAAAAGCTTCTCCGCTCTGTACACATAGCGCATGGGAAACAGAGTCACCAACCGAACTAGCAGCAGATTATGACACCATCCTTTCAACCCTTTTAAATACATATGCTCCAATTTCTACAAAAACTCGGCGTCTACGAAAATCTGATGCCTGGTTTGACGAAGAATGTCGGAGCCAGAAGAGATTGACACGTAAATTGGAGAGGTCCTACAGACACTCGGGGGTTACATCACGGAACGATTGGATACAGGCTCAAAAAGAGTACATGATCCTGATCCGTTCAAAAATGTCTGAATATTGGACAAATAGGATCACTTCAGAGCGCAAAATCCACGTAGTCTTTGGAACTCGGTTAAGACAGTCATTGCTGATGTCCATGCACCAAATACAATCGACATAGCTCCGGAAATCTTCTCCAAGTTTTTTCTTGACAAAATTGAGTCAATACGAGCCCTAACAACCTACGCTCCACCACCGTATTTTACTAAATGCAATAGAGAAAACCTTTCTGCCTTCAAACCTACATCCCTCGAAGAAGTAAGGAAATTAATTCTTACTTCACCGAACAAGCAGTGTTCGCTCGACCCTATCCCAACGTGGCTACTGAAAAAGTGTTGCAATGAAATTGCTCCCTTTTTAGTTCATCTTTTCAGTAAGTCACTTAGCACGGGTGACTTTTCAAAATCCCTTAAATCAGCTATCGTAACTCTATTATTAAAAAAACCGCAACTGGACGCTGAAGATCTTTAGATTTTCAATCTTTTTTTAAAATTACCGACCCGTTTCAAATCTGCCTTTTATATCAAAAATATTAGAAAAAATCGCTGCCTCACAGGTCATATGTCACTTAAATTCAAATGAATTATTAACTAAATACCAATCTGCATATAGACGGTTCACAGAAACCGGGTTACTACTTGTTTTGTCGGACATAACTACTGCCATTGAGTCGGGTAAACTGGCACTTCTTTCAGTCTTGGACATGAGTGCTGTATTTGACACGATTGACCATGACTTTCTTATTAAACGATTAGATGAATCATTTGGTTTAAACTGTGATGTTAAGACCTGGCTGACATCGTACCTGGCCAACCGTTTACAAGCCGTAAAAGTGGAAAAAAACAATCAAATTATGCAACCCTTTCATCTGGAGTACCCCAAGGGTCCGTTCTGGGCCCACTACTCTTTATCCTCTTCACAAATGATGTCGCTAAAATAATCGAATCATTTGGCCTTCTATCTCACTGCTACGCTGATGACCAGCAAGTTTATTTTTACTGCTTACCAGAAGAAATAAACATTCTAAAAATTCGTATAACTGAGTGTATAGAAGCAATTACTCGCTGGATGACCTCAAATAGATTGAAACTGAATCCCACAAAGACTGAGTTTCTGTGGACTGCTACAAGCAGACGTCAGCATAACATTGAAAACTCCCCAATAACCATTTCAGGAAGTGACATCACTCCAAAAACGTGCATCAAATTACTGGGTGTCAATCTGGACGCTAATTTTTCCCTTAAAACTCAGGTGAACAGAACTGTAAGCACGGGGTTCTTTCAATTAAGGCAAATTAAAGCAGTGCGGAGAAACCTGCCAACAGAGGCGACTAAATTGTTAGTCAATTCCTATGTTGTTTCACGTCTAGATTATTGCAACGGAATATATGCAAGTCTCCCCAAATGTCAAATCAACAAATTACAATCCGTTTTCAACGCCGAGGCAAGGCTTGTCACCGGAGTATCTAAATACTCCCACATTTCAGAGCATCTCAAAAATCTGCACTGGCTCAAATGTCCTGAAAGAATCCAGTTCAAGGTATGCTGGATGGTATTTAAGTCACTTAACGGAATGGCTCCGGCTTACTTATCAGAATTGTGTATTCCAGAAGATTCCGATTCCCGACAGTCAACCCTTAGGTCAGCAACGTCATCAGCTATCGGAAGGTTGAAGGAACCAAAGCGCACGCCAGATACTAAGTTCGGTGAGCGTGGTTTCGCCGTGTCAGGACCTAAAGCCTGGAATGGACTGCCACATGATTTGAAAATGATCGCAGACTCGACAGAATTTAGGTCTAAACTTAAAACGCACCTTTTCAGACAGTCGTATCCATAATTTCAGAAACCCCCACTTTCACAGTCGACGGAAATTTAAATTAATAAAATGTAAAAGAAAAAAAAATACTAAAAATAAAATAAAATAAATAAAAATAATAATTAAAAATAAATAAATAAAAATGATAACAACTAACAATTTGTAGGCTTTTTAAGACAGTTAAATTAAAATAAAAACTATAGCAGACTTAAGGTCATGCGATGACCAGTGTTTTTTGATATAGTGTCCTCTGCGTACAGTTTTATCTTTTATAAGCATAAACTTTTTAATATAAGTGTGTTTGTCGGAAGTGACTTGCCAGGTAAGTATGTTTTGGTATCTTTTCTAAATAACAAATGTAGATCCTAGGAAATAAATTGTACAGCGCCCTTGAGGTGATTTTTCACAAAAACGGCGTTCTACAAATTATCCAATTATTATTATTATTTATTATTATAGCATCAAACGATTCTGTAAGCTGTCATAAAGTCTGTGGATTTTTTGCAAATTGTCGTCACGGCTGCGCAATACAATATCTCTTTTTATCAAATTGCTATCAATGTTGCTGCTTCACTTATGGATGGGCCATTATAACGACCGCTGTGTTATTTGAAAGGTATTTTATTTGCATGGATTATTATATTGAAGTCGGGAGTGCCTGGTGGAAACCTGAGATAAAATAGATTTGCAGAATTTATAATCATCGGGCTGATAAGCTCCCTGCTAAATGATGAACCTGCCCCTGAATATTAAATGCAGGCATAAAACCCCGCTCAATAACTTGCTTAGTCTTCGAAGATATTATAATATATATTGTATTGTCTTTAGTACTCTTAAAAGAGGACATTTGAAACGCGTAGTTATATCGGTGTATATTGAGGATGAATTGTTTAGATTTAGGATGATCACCCGTCCGAAGAGAGTGTAGTGGTTCAGGAAGAGGAAGAATTTCCTTTATTATTACTTATTCCTGTACGCAACAAATACCTTTATATTCTTCCTTCCATTTCAGAGCAGACCAATGTTCACAGACAACAGAAATTGTACCTATTGAAACTACAGAATCATGCTTGTATTCATAGCAGCATTAATTTTATTTGAACACAAATTAGTAACCCTCATGGACCGGCGGCTATTCTGTCTATTTCGATCAGCGAGTAATCGATTGTTTCTTTTTACGGAAGATTCTCTGGATCTCTGGGATCTATGCCTATCCCGATCAAGACTAAGGCGATCCTCAAGTTCAACAGACGATTTTCTTTATTGTTATTAAGTTTAATTTGTAGAACTCTATTTTATTTTTTTATTTTTTTATATATAAAATAATATTATTATTGGGTTTATAAAAATAGTTTATATTTAAACAAGTTCTGCTGTGTAATTATTATTACGCGTGACAGCTGTTTCGCCCTCTAAAGGCATTATCAAACTGTGGGTAGCCCACTTACAGACGATACATTTATATTATTTCTAGGTAGGTATTTTAATTTAAATTACTGATTTCTTAATTGATTTCTGTGTAAAAATGTTACAAATTATTGATGGTTATTACCCTAGTAAAGTTTCCCCAATTAGTGTAATGTTTAAATTTGACTGAATGTCTTAATGTTAGTTATTCCCAAACGATGACTCATAGGGTTATTTTAATAGTATAATTAAGGCGATCCAATACCAAGTAATGCAAAATCGGATGTTTTTGGTTTGAAAATTTGATTGCTTAGAAATACTACAGATGCTTTAATTAAATACTGCAAGTAGAACACATCTTGGGCTTGTCAGCAATCGATCATTTTTTTGATAAGACCTTTTATAAGCCTAGAAAAAAATAAAGTATCAGGCCTAAAAAAAACTGTCTAGTGCAAAATATCCCATTTACAAACCCATTTTCGGATATTTTTTTTATTGTATAATGTGGGAAATTCATTTTTTTATTTGATAATCGAAGGAAATTTTCAAATTTGTACCAGAACTTCACAAAATAAAACAAAATATTCTTTTTCGCGTTGTTCATTTTTACACGAATATTGATCGATTTTCGGGGAGGTAACCATTGAATTTGCCATTGTGAAATAAACTCTATGCCGTCTACGTAAGGGTTACACGCTTTTGTATTTAGTTACCGCCCGGCGCTGACGGGGTAAAGACGTTCTTTATCTTAGTGCCGCTTTGTTCTGTGAAATTATTTCAACTAAAATCAGTTAACGTGTAATCGTTTTTTTTTAAATTCCTAGTTTTATACAATGAGGAGGAAAGATAATAAAAAAACTGGGTACGCTCAGTGGCCTAAAACAAAATACAAAAAATATGCTTGAATATTTGGGGTTAGTTCAAATAATTTTTTTCATAATTAGGTACCTAAAAACAATAACGCAAGAAATATTTGTTTATTTTATGTTATTATGTTTAGAAATCAAACAGAAAGGTATATATAATGAATAATAACAAATATACATTGCAAAATAACCGCACAATAAAATAAATTACAATCATTATTTAAATATACAAAAAAATTATTATAAATCGGTCATCATCGATTATAATTATCGAACACGATTAGACTATTAGGTAAAATATACTCATGGAGTAGGAATTAATTTTTAATTTTCGATGCATGCATTGTCTTTTGTAATATACTTATCTAAATGTTTTTTACAGGCCTCTACGCAATCTTTCCTTAAAAAAGATTAAAAAATACTGCTGTTTCAGTAATTCCTAAATATAATTAGGTATTGTAATTTATTTAATTTAGTCGATTTATATGATACTATTTAAAAAACAACCATACAATAATTTATTATTACTTCTTTCTGCCAAAAATATGTAAATAACGCACCTGAACAAAACAAAGAGTAAAGAGTGTAGAGTGTAAAACCAATTTCAAATTTCGCGCGCTTCTGCGTACCGAAGCGACGCACAGTGGTAAAATTTAACGAAATTTGGGACGTATTTAGTCTTAAAAGGTTCCAAGGGTTAAGTTTATTTTTCGAGTGAATTCATTTATAAGGCTTAAAAAAGACCATGAGAGTCCTTAGATACTTTTTTAGGGATCACAATTATCCAGAATAATGATGTAAATCTCCAATAAGACAAACTTTTGATCGATAGATTGATACCATAGTTGATTGCTTTCCAAATAAAATTTTGAGACAATTGGCATTTATTATTGTGATTTACTTCACATCGGCTTTTATTTCATTTTTATGTTTATAATTTGTCTTTGCGTAGCATTTGGTTTATTTTAAATTAAAATTGAGTAAGTATTTCATCCAACAAATTTCCAGGCTTGGAGATTTTTAGTTTATTCCATACGTAGTAATGCAAAATCATGTGTTTTTTGTTTGAAAATTTGGTCGCCTAGAAATGTTTCAGATGCTTTAATTAAATACTGCGAGTAGAATACATCTTGAATTTTAAAATAATCGAGTATTTTTTAGATCAATCTTTTTATAAGCCCAGAAAAAAATAATGTATGAGGCCTATGAAAACTGCTTTAAAGATCAAAATCTCCTACTTACGAAATTATTTTTGTAGATGATTTTATTGTATAATGTGGCAAATGAAGTTATTTATAAAATAATTTAAAAAAATCAAATATTTATGCCTGAACATCCACAAAATAAAATAAAAGGCAAATTTTGGCCATGTTTTTTTCTTGCATAAATCAAAACAGGCGGATGGTGTTAAGCGGGAATTTAAACCTTATCGCCATCTAAGTAAGGGTTGTTATTGGTAGCGGCTCAATTTAAAATATGACACGACGTAGTGCATCTCCTTATATGATAAATGGAAGAGTTATGCATTATGCCGATATTATATTATACCGGATTTTTGACAAATTTTACCAGTGTGCGTTTATGGGCGTAGTTGGTTAAATATAAGTCTGGGGTTCGGCTTTCTTTTATTGGTTCTCAAGTTTTTTATAACCCATGCCAATAGGCCGCGCCCCTTCCGAATTCGAAGGACATCTGGAATATGAGATCGTCTTAAGTACTTCAATGTGCACTCGTATTTGCACTAGGTTTGAAGATATCTAGTAGGGGTGAACGAATTATATTGGTTTGTTCATTAATTAGAATAGCTTTCGGATTATTAGAATTTTAGAATGTTAGAAATTAACAAAAATTCTAATAATCCGAAAGCTATTCTAATTAATGAACAAACCAATATAATTCGTTCACCCCTACTAGATATCTTCAAACCTAGTGCAAATACGAGTGCACATTGAAGTACTTAATTATACTATTAAAATAACCCTATGAGTCATCGTTTGGGAATAACTAACATTAAGACATTCAGTCAAATTTAAACATTACACTAATTGGGACTTTTGGGACTTTTTGGGACTTTTTGGGACTTTTTACACTAATTGGGACTTTAAACATTACACTAATTGAAACTTTACTAGGGTAATAACCATCAATAATTTCTAACATTTTTACACAGAAATCAATTAAGAAATCAGTAATTTAAATTAAAATACCTACATAGAAATAATATAAATGTATCGTCTGTAAGTGGGCTACCCACAGTTTGATAATGCCTTTAGAGGGCGAAACAGCTGTCACGCGTAATAATAATTACACAGCAGAACTTGTTTAAATATAAACTGTTTTTATAAACCCAATAATAATATTATTACAAAGTTTAATTGCCATCATCCAAATTCAGCTATAGAACGAGTTAATTTACCTAGAAATTTAGGAGGTAGAGGTATAGTCAAAATAACTTCTTTGAAACATAATTAGGTAGAAATGCTAAGAACTTTTTTTCCATAGGAAAGCTCATAGCTCAGAAATGCACAAAATAATTTGCAAGGCAGATAGAAATATTACACCTTTAAATTTATACGATGAGAATGCCAACATTTTTATAAATCCCAACCAGGAATTATTAGATTCCTGGTCAAATAAAATTTTACACGCAAAACACTTCAATTATCTCAACCAAACGTATGTTGACAAATTTTCGTCAAACAAATGGTTGAGTATTGGAGAGTTGAGCGCAGAAATAGAAGGATTTATGCTTGCCATTCAGGATAGAGTCATTAATACTAAAAATTATAGAAAGCATATAATCAAAGATACAAATCAAATTGATGATTTGTGTAGAAAATGTTTGGCTTTTCCGGAAACTATAGAACATATTATATCGGGATGTTCTATATTAGCACCGTCCGAGTATACATTTAGGCACAATCAAGTTTTAAAAATAATTCACCAAAATTTGGTAATTAAACATAACTTGATTGACTGCCGTAATGTAGTACCATATTATGAATACGAACCAAATTCATTTTTAGAAAACGAATTTTATAAAATATATTATGATAAAACTATACTAACAGACCGAGCGATTAGTCATAATAGACCCGATATAGTTTTACATGACAAAATTAAAAAAATAACTTATATCATTGATGTCGCTATTCCAAATTCCTGTAATATTCAAAAATCTGTTAGTGAAAAAATAAGAAAATACACAGATTTAGGAAATGAAATAAAAAGTATTTGGCATTCTCAGACTATAAAAATATAACCATTCGTTATTTCGGCTACTGGCATTATACCTAGCTCTCTAATTAAAAATTTAGGCGTATTAGATCTATCAAAAAAATTATATATAAAGATGCAAAAGTCGGTCATTTTGAATACATGTAGGATAACAAAAGATTTTTTAAATATTTATGTTGAGGGATCAGTAGGATTTATAGGCCCTGTTAGAAGTTCTACCGAGCCGAACCCTCTGATATGAAAATATCTGGAGACGGTGAATTATTTTCCCATTTGATCTCTGGTGATTTGACGTGTTGTTCTTGTATTGTTTTGTATTTATTTTGCTTATATAATGCACTTACATAATGTTGATTGACTAGATGATCATTTGTGGAAAAGTGAGTGGAAGGGTTAAGTTTTTCCTTTGGGGAAGACTTAACCCGGACAACTAAATCGGAAGATTAAAAATAAAAAAAAAAAAAAAAAAAAAAATAAAAAAAAGACGATTTTCTCTTTGCGAAGAAGTACTTTCTCTGTTATTTGACAGCCAGATTTCCCTTTCTTCTTCGTTTTCGTCATTAAGACGTACCAAACGCATTCTTTTTGCATTCCTTGTACTACAACCTATATTCAAAATACTACGTTTTCGAGAGATAATTTAAATTCAAAACTGTGATCAGGATAATAAACAACAAATAACAAAAGAACTAATATTCGCAATATTTACAAAATAACAACACTAAAATAAGCATAACTTGTATTTCATCCTTGAAAACCAAATAATATTGTCAATAAGCATTAAACGATATCCAATATCCGATAAACTTGTTATCGCGACAAAGGTAGGTAGGTACCTACCTACTCGCCGCGGCGGCTTTTGTGCATGCGGCAAATAGTTTTGTTGCAAGTGATTTTTAAAATTGCAATATCTTCCAAGATGTTGATTTAAATTAAACGTTGTGAAGGACAATTTTAACACACATAAATTTTCAACATAACTAACATATTTAATAGGATGAGAATTAATATTTTATTGGTCAAAATAGCGTTGCAAAAAACACATAATGTATGTAAAAACTAAAAATGATTAATCTGGGTTATCCTTAGGAGGTAGACATTTACCATTGTATACTGTTCTGCAGGCCTTTTCAAGGTATACAATTCCGTTGTACATTATTTTGTTGTATCTTCTAAGGTTTAGTCAGCGTTAGCAATGTAAGCGCCCGAAAATATATTTTTCTCACTTGATTAAAAAACGCCGCTTTTTCTGTACTTTCTATAAATATAATATGCATGTTTTCTATACATAACCTTCTGGGAGAAATTCTCTAAACGATAGTGAAAACCGTATTAAAATCTGTTGCGTAGTTTATGAGAACTGAGCGCACAAACAGACAGAAACGAAAAGCGACTTTATTTTATACTATTTCGAGATTGAATACAGGTAGATTGCTTGCTAAAATAAGGCACGATTTTCCTCTTAACAATTTAACAATACCTACGTTATAATTTACTAGCGCAGACTGTTTATATGTTTATAAAACATATAAATATATTTTTTTTACTGTTTATATGTTTATAAAACTATTAGCACACACGAAGATGTGAGCTAACTTAAGATTAATAAATAAAATAAATAAATAAATAAATAAGACCCGTGAAAAATCACGGGATGTTATAATACATTGTAGGATTTGTAAAGCTGAAAGTCCTTGCAAAGAAGACGTCAGAACAAGGACAATTTCTGCAGTATATTCACGAATATGTACTTATTTACAGATGTGCTCTATCGCCTGACTGATTTTTTGACATATCAGTTCCAAATTTGAAAAGGACACATAAGTTTAAAGCAAATCCGAGTTCCAGAGTTCACACAAAGGACAGACATACAACCGGAATTGGTATTTATGATAACATAAATTTCCTCTGTCCAATGTGCTGTATTATCTAAAAAGACCCAGCATATTTTTGAAATAAATATGAACACGAAATTTAAAAAAAACATACGTAATAACAAGTTATTTGTATGTGGATACCTAATTAACGCATTTCTTATAGATTTAACAACATTATTTGACTTGTACATGTTGACACAAAATAATTTCTCGGTCCGATTAATTACTCACATTTGACATTAATTTTAACGAAATGATTTGTGCAATAATTTTGCAACAGTTAAAAAGAAAATAAACAAGAATGGTAGTTTCCTACATATCTCCTGGTGATTTGTGATAACGATCATTCTAGCTTTATTGTATTCATTTTAATTGGCATCCCGTAGCTTGTTCTCGTATACTAATACCTATTCACAGAACAGAAATAAACGAGTAGGTAATTATGGGCAGGTACTTATACAATATTCACCTACACAAGCACAGATTTCAGAAGCTGTAAGAAATAGCAAGAGAGGTATCACGATCACGACTGAGGTTTATCGTACAATTCTTTTATTTTATTTATTCTATGTGAGAACTTAGATAATCTAAGCAGAAAGGATTCTCATTTTAGCACAGTCAAATTGACAAGCCCACTTCATCATGGGCAAAATAAATTAGAGAGCATAATACTACGTTACACTTAATATAATATTGTAGTTTATAACATTACATAAATATTCAAATGTTTTATCATAATGTATCTCGTATATGCACTAGCTCCATACAGGAGGCTCTGAGCAAAATAATTTCCCTCTGGGCCTATGTCATCTTTGGAGATTCCGTGTAGTAGGTTTTTTTAAGGAGAGGAAGATCTGGGAAGGATAAAGGCAAGAGGGGTGTGTAGGAACTGGGGGTCGACCAGTCTCTCCAAATCCAGCCCGCCACTCAGTAGGTAAGTACCTACGCAGACGCATGCACCGCCGAGACCTGCAATCCTCACCCCGGAACCGTAAACCTGGGCACCCCTACTAACTCAACAAACTTAACGAATCACTTGGGGTGACCTATGGCAGGTATGGTGTTGGTAATTAAATAAAGTAATTAAACAGTGCCAAGATCAGACCAAAGATCAGATTTACCAAAGCGTGATTTGGAAATAAGAGAGGAATAATTACATGCATCACAATTATCTTTTCCAGCGACACGTTCTTTAAATTGCCTATCACTGTAAAATTCCACAGGATTTTGATTCTGCCCAAGCCCATCACGTGTGTTGTAAGGATCAACAGCAAAGTCCAAGAACTCGTTATCCATTTCAATTTCCATGATTAAATCCATCTCCATTTTGTTAGTTTTACGTCTTCATCAGCAACAACTGGAAACAAATCACCGACTTTGAAGGTAAATGTACCCATCCATTAAGTGTTAAGTGTTAATCTCAAGTGACCTACCAGGTAAGTATTGTACTGTATATTTTCTCCATAAATAGTTAAGTAATAACACTGTAGAAATGTATTATAAGTTTGTACAGCGCCCTTGAGGTGTTTTTGCACAAAAACGGCGCTATAAAAGTCATCCAGGTATTATTATTATTATTATCCAACCAACCTTGAGTTTGGACAATTCTAATCCGAAGTATGCAAGAATGCGATACGCCGTGCCGTAGAGACTTTCGTAGTGACATCTCTGAATACAAAAATTTTACAAAATCTTAAGGTGATGCCACACGTAGTAATGCAAAATCATGTGGTTTTTTTTTGTATTTCTTTGGCATTCATTATGTAACAATTTCTAGACATTTTTTGTTTTTAATGAGTTTTATTATTCACAATGTACATTTGTTACGTATAAATTTTATTTAATTAGCGACCGGTTTCGACACGTCCGTGTCATTAACTAGCTATTTTAAAACTAAATTTTTAAGTGCAGAAATATGGGGTTGTATTTAGTTTGGTTCTTTGGTGGGAGGGGATTTGAGGGAGGGGCAGGGTGTTGAGAGGGAAACGGAGGGAGGAGTCAACATAACGGGGAACATTGTCAACATGTGTTTTTTGTTTGAAAATTTGGTCGCCTAGAAATTTTTCAGATGCTTTAATAATCGAGTAAGCCCAAAAAAATAAAATAAAGGCCTATGAAAACTGCTTTAAAGTTCAAAATCTCCTACTTACGAACCCATTTTCGGTTATAATTTTATTGTATAATGTGGCAAATTAAGTTATTTGTAAAATGATCGAAATTTTTTTTAATATTTATGCCTGAACATCCACAAAATAAAATAAAAGGCTATTTTTGACCATGTTTTTTTCTTGCATAAATCAAAACAGGCGGATGGTGTTAAGCGGGAATTTAAATCTTATCGCCATCTACGTAAGGGTTGTTATTGATAGCGGCTCAATTTAAAATATTACACGACGTAGTGCATTGCCTTAAGGAAGATAGCTTCCTTATAAAGTGACGTCATATCGACCTTCAACGTGTCTCTGAAAATAAAACTAAGGAAAAGAAGGCTCCTTGAACTAACAAAATTTAATTGGACGTACTTGAAATTTGTACAGGGTTAGTAGCCAATCACCATTGACGAATCTGCTACCCCTACTCAGTAAGCTTAGTTTCTTGTGCGCCAGGTTTACTCGGGTTTCTATGGAGCCCCGAAACTACGGTCTGAGATAGTTGCTCCAAGCATTTTAATGGATGATTTCAATTAGACGGACCATTACCACAATTTAAAGCTCATTACAATACCGACCATTCTGGTGAGAAAGAACTTCTACCATCGAGCTATCTGTTCTCCCAACATTAGCTCGGGATACTTCCATAAATACCTATTAGTAACTTGTTATTTTGATACCTACTTTCCGCGTCCCGCTGAATTCCCAGTCCTACAAGCAAATTACCCCCGTGGAGTTGTACCTAACTACCCGTGGCTTTGCCCCAAGTTACACGGAGCCGTGGAGTGCGTGCGGGCCGTGTTGATGATGTTAACACGCGTGTTGGTTTAGTAGTGTAGGTTGGCATCAGAATACACACTATTATCCCATACCTTGTACATTATACTGGGTAGTGATTCAAACATACTACAACTACACACCTCGGTCACCAACACTCATGTGTGTATTATAGTTAATTGGTGTGACTAACGACGAAGCCCACGTTAACACTAACAGCTAACGTCTAACAACTTTACTAACAACGTGTTCATCGAATTCGATGCAAGCTTTCTGGTATCGTAACAACTCTTTAATAATATTAAAAGCGAGACATGTCGTTATAATGATAGAAAATGTTGACTTTTTTATAATGGCAATTCGTTACGGCTAGTATACGCTTCATAATAAGCCCAGCTAGCAAATGTATACAAATTATTGTAGTTTAATTACCATTGGTCGCAAAGGAAGAAGATAAACCCAAGGGGGTGTTTACATGGATAGGATTCTCTTGAACATCCCTTAAGACCAGCAATCCGAATTTCTACCCATTAAAAACATACCTACTTCCCTTGAACACAACAAGTTTTAAGCTCTAAAAAATATATGTTATTTTTTAAGATAATCTCCTATACATTTATCGAGTTGAAAAAGTGATTATAATAAATTCCCTCGAAAAAAAATCTGGCTCTGTTATTTAAGAGTTTGTTGTTATGAAAAAAATCACAGAGTTTCTTAAAATGCTTGTTAAGATATTTGTGGAGAGATTTTTGCACTATTTTAAATAAGTCATGTTTAATTAACTATTTTCGCTTACGCCTATTTTATGTCCTAGAACAGTCTTGGAGTGAAAGCCATATAAGTTCGCGAATATTTATATTCCTTGAATTAACCACTAGACGCTTTGATATTGGAGTTAAATATCACTTCAAAACTCTAAATGGCCATAATAACTTTGGGCTGATCATTTATTGGAAAATGAACATACTTTTGGTGTAAGTAAATACGGAGTTAAAAATAATTCGTACTAAGGCGTAACGGATTTATGCTTTATAAATATACATTGTATACAACTATTGCTAAAAAAAACATTTTCATTAGATTTATTCAATTTTTCCCTTATCATAATTCCTAATTCATATGAACTTTTCCCACGCTTACCTCTCACCAAAGTTGATCTGTATTTTAATTATTAACTTTAGTACCTACATACGAGTATTTAGTTATTCCTGAAGAAGTGGACACCGTCTACGCTAAATGTTGTATATGTACCAAAACAAAGTGATGTACACAAAGTTATTGTCTTTTAATTATTAACTTTAGTACCTACATACGAGTATTTAGTTAATCCTGAAGAAGTGGACACCGTCCACGCTAAATGTCGTATATGTACCAAAACAAAGTGATGTACACAAAGTTATTGTCTTTTAATTATTAACTTTAGTACCTACATACGAGTATTTAGTTATTCCTGAAGAAGTGGACACCGTCCACGCTAAATGTTGTATATGTACCAAAACAAAGTGATGTACACAAAGTTATTGTCTTTTAATTATTAACTTTAGTACCTACATACGAGTATTTGGTTAATCCTGAAGAAGTGGACACCGTCCACGCTAAATGTCGTATATGTACCAAAACAAAGTGATGTACACAAAGTTATTGTCTTTTAATTATTAACTTTAGTACCTACATACGAGTATTTAGTTATTCCTGAAGAAGTGGACACCGTCCACGCTAAATGTTGTAAATGTACCAAAACAAAGTGATGTAAACAAAGTTATTGTCTTTTAATTAAATAACTTTGGGAGGCGGGTTCGGGTACCACCGCCCCGAGGATAATTTATTGGATAACCAACTCCTTATCGGATGTGGCCAACCACTTTAAGCCAAACAGCTCGGTCACACGACACACTTCTTGCCTCATTCACATTCATACATCGTCTCAAACAAAATCTTCTTTAATTCATTATCAGCCCCCTTGAAATGATTTTGAACAAAAACGGCGCTATACAAATCATCCAATTATTATTCTGACTCTTGACATAGCCCGTTTCAAGTATCTGATTCACTTGATCGTGCCACATATTCTGACTCTTGACATAGCCCGGTTCAAGTATCTGATTCACTTGATCGTGCCACATATTCTGACTCTTGACATAGCCCGGTTCAAGTATCTGATTCACTTGATCGTGCCACATATTCTGACTCTTGACATAGCCCGGTTCAAGTATCTGATTCACTTGATCGTGCCACATATTCTGACTCTTGACATAGCCCGGTTCAAGTATCTGATTCACTTGATCGTGCCACATATTCTGACTCTTGACATAGCCCGGTTCAAGTATCTGATTCACTTGATCGTGCCACATATTCTGACTCTTGACATAGCCCGGTTCAAGTATCTGATTCACTTGATCGTGCCACATATTCTGACTCTTGACATAGCCCGTTTCAAGTATCTGATTCACTTGATCGTGCCACATATTCTGACTCTTGACATAGCCCGGTTCAAGTATCTGATTCACTTGATCGTGCCACATATTCTGACTCTTGACATAGCCCGGTTCAAGTATCTGATTCACTTGATCGTGCCACATATTCTGACTCTTGACATAGCCCGGTTCAAGTATCTGATTCACTTGATCGTGCCACATATTCTGACTCTTGACATAGCCCGGTTCAAGTATCTGATTCACTTGATCGTGCCACATATTCTGACTCTTGACATAGCCCGGTTCAAGTATCTGATTCACTTGATCGTGCCACATATTCTGACTCTTGACATAGCCCGTTTCAAGTATCTGATTCACTTGATCGTGCCACATATTCTGACTCTTGACATAGCCCGGTTCAAGTATCTGATTCACTTGATCGTGCCACATATTCTGACTCTTGACATAGCCCGTTTCAAGTATCTGATTCACTTGATCGTGCCACATATTCTGACTCTTGACATAGCCCGTTTCAAGTATCTGATTCAGTTGATCGTGCCACATATTCTGACTCTTGACATAGCCCGGTTCAAGTATCTGATTCACTTGATCGTGCCACATATTCTGACTCTTGACATAGCCCGTTTCAAGTATCTGATTCACTTGATCGTGCCACATATTCTGACTCTTGACATAGCCCGTTTCAAGTATCTGATTCACTTGATCGTGCCACATATTCTGACTCTTGACATAGCCCGGTTCAAGTATCTGATTTACTTGATCGTGCCACATATTCTGACTCTTGACATAGCCCGTTTCAAGTATCTGATTCACTTGATCGTGCCACATATTCTGACTCTTGACATAGCCCGTTTCAAGTATCTGATTGAGTTGATCGTGCCACATATTCTGACTCTTGACATAGCCCGGTTCAAGTATCTGATTCACTTGATCGTGCCACATATTCTGACTCTTGACATAGCCCGTTTCAAGTATCTGATTCACTTGATCGTGCCACATATTCTGACTCTTGACATAGCCCGTTTCAAGTATCTGATTCACTTGATCGTGCCACATATTCTGACTCTTGACATAGCCCGTTTCAAGTATCTGATTCACTTGATCGTGCCACATATTCTGACTCTTGACATAGCCCGTTTCAAGTATCTGATTCACTTGATCGTGCCACATATTCTGACTCTTGACATAGCCCGGTTCAAGTATCTGATTCACTTGATCGTGCCACATATTCTGACTCTTGACATAGCCCGTTTCAAGTATCTGATTCACTTGATCGTGCCACATATTCTGACTCTTGACATAGCCCGTTTCAAGTATCTGATTCAGTTGATCGTGCCACATATTCTGACTCTTGACATAGCCCGGTTCAAGTATCTGATTCACTTGATCGTGCCACATATTCTGACTCTTGACATAGCCCGTTTCAAGTATCTGATTCACTTGATCGTGCCACATATTCTGACTCTTGACATAGCCCGTTTCAAGTATCTGATTCACTTGATCGTGCCACATATTCTGACTCTTGACATAGCCCGGTTCAAGTATCTGATTCACTTGATCGTGCCACATATTCTGACTCTTGACATAGCCCGGTTCAAGTATCTGATTCACTTGATCGTGCCACATATTCTGACTCTTGACATAGCCCGTTTCAAGTATCTGATTGAGTTGATCGTGCCACATATTCTGACTCTTGACATAGCCCGGTTCAAGTATCTGATTCACTTGATCGTGCCACATATTCTGACTCTTGACATAGCCCGTTTCAAGTATCTGATTCACTTGATCGTGCCACATATTCTGACTCTTGACATAGCCCGTTTCAAGTATCTGATTCACTTGATCGTGCCACATATTCTGACTCTTGACATAGCCCGTTTCAAGTATCTGATTCACTTGATCGTGCCACATATTCTGACTCTTGACATAGCCCGTTTCAAGTATCTGATTCACTTGATCGTGCCACATATTCTGACTCTTGACATAGCCCGGTTCAAGTATCTGATTCACTTGATCGTGCCACATATTCTGACTCTTGACATAGCCCGTTTCAAGTATCTGATTCACTTGATCGTGCCACATATTCTGACTCTTGACATAGCCCGTTTCAAGTATCTGATTCAGTTGATCGTGCCACATATTCTGACTCTTGACATAGCCCGGTTCAAGTATCTGATTCACTTGATCGTGCCACATATTCTGACTCTTGACATAGCCCGTTTCAAGTATCTGATTCACTTGATCGTGCCACATATTCTGACTCTTGACATAGCCCGTTTCAAGTATCTGATTCACTTGATCGTGCCACATATTCTGACTCTTGACATAGCCCGGTTCAAGTATCTGATTCACTTGATCGTGCCACATATTCTGACTCTTGACATAGCCCGGTTCAAGTATCTGATTCACTTGATCGTGCCACATATTCTGACTCTTGACATAGCCCGTTTCAAGTATCTGATTCACTTGATCGTGCCACATATTCTGACTCTTGACATAGCCCGGTTCAAGTATCTGATTCACTTGATCGTGCCACATATTCTGACTCTTGACATAGCCCGGTTCAAGTATCTGATTCACTTGATCGTGCCACATATTCTGACTCTTGACATAGCCCGGTTCAAGTATCTGATTCACTTGATCGTTCCACATATTCTGACTCTTGACATAGCCCGGTTCAAGTATCTGATTCACTTGATCGTGCCACATATTCTGACTCTTGACATAGCCCGGTTCAAGTATCTGATTCACTTGATCGTGCCACATATTCTGACTCTTGACATAGCCCGGTTCAAGTATCTGATTCACTTGATCGTGCCACATATGCTGACTCTTGACATAGCCCGGTTCAAGTATCTGATTCACTTGATCGTGCCACATATTCTGACTCTTGACATAGCCCGGTTCAAGTATCTGATTCACTTGATCGTGCCACATATTCTGACTCTTGACATAGCCCGGTTCAAGTATCTGATTCACTTGATCGTGCCACATATTCTGACTCTTGACATAGCCCGGTTCAAGTATCTGATTCACTTGATCGTGCCACATATTCTGACTCTTGACATAGCCCGGTTCAAGTATCTGATTCACTTGATCGTGCCACATATTCTGACTCTTGACATAGCCCGGTTCAAGTATCTGATTCACTTGATCGTGCCACATATTCTGACTCTTGACATAGCCCGGTTCAAGTATCTGATTCACTTGATCGTGCCACATATTCTGACTCTTGACATAGCCCGGTTCAAGTATCTGATTCACTTGATCGTGCCACATATTCTGACTCTTGACATAGCCCGGTTCAAGTATCTGATTCACTTGATCGTGCCACATATTCTGACTCTTGACATAGCCCGGTTCAAGTATCTGATTCACTTGATCGTGCCACATATTCTGACTCTTGACATAGCCCGTTTCAAGTATCTGATTCAATTGATCGTGCCACATATTCTGACTCTTGACATAGCCCGGTTCAAGTATCTGATTCACTTGATCGTGCCACATATTCTGACTCTTGACATAGCCCGTTTCAAGTATCTGATTCACTTGATCGTGCCACATATTCTGACTCTTGACATAGCCCGGTTCAAGTATTTGATTCACTTGATCGTGCCACATATTCTGACTCTTGACATAGCCCGTTTCAAGTATCTGATTCACTTGATCGTGCCACATATTCTGACTCTTGACATAGCCCGTTTCAAGTATCTGATTCACTTGATCGTGCCACATATTCTGACTCTTGACATAGCCCGGTTCAAGTATCTGATTCACTTGATCGTGCCACATATTCTGACTCTTGACATAGCCCGTTTCAAGTATCTGATTCACTTGATCGTGCCACATATTCTGACTCTTGACATAGCCCGGTTCAAGTATCTGATTCACTTGATCGTGCCACATATTCTGACTCTTGACATAGCCCGTTTCAAGTATCTGATTCACTTGATCGTGCCACATATTCTGACTCTTGACATAGCCCGTTTCAAGTATCTGATTCACTTGATCGTGCCACATATTCTGACTCTTGACATAGCCCGGTTCAAGTATCTGATTCACTTGATCGTGCCACATATTCTGACTCTTGACATAGCCCGTTTCAAGTATCTGATTCACTTGATAGTGCCACATATTCTGACTCTTGACATAGCCCGTTTCAAGTATCTGATTCACTTGATCGTGCCACATATTCTGACTCTTGACATAGCCCGTTTCAAGTATCTGATTCACTTGATCGTGCCACATATTCTGACTCTTGACATAGCCCGTTTCAAGTATCTGATTCACTTGATCGTGCCACATATTCTGACTCTTGACATAGCCCGGTTCAAGTATCTGATTCACTTGATCGTGCCACATATTCTGACTCTTGACATAGCCCGTTTCAAGTATCTGATTCACTTGATCGTGCCACATATTCTGACTCTTGACATAGCCCGGTTCAAGTATCTGATTCACTTGATCGTGCCACATATTCTGACTCTTGACATAGCCCGGTTCAAGTATCTGATTCACTTGATCGTGCCACATATTCTGACTCTTGACATAGCCCGTTTCAAGTATCTGATTCACTTGATCGTGCCACATATTCTGACTCTTGACATAGCCCGTTTCAAGTATCTGATTCAATTGATCGTGCCACATATTCTGACTCTTGACATAGCCCGGTTCAAGTATCTGATTCACTTGATCGTGCCACATATTCTGACTCTTGACATAGCCCGGTTCAAGTATCTGATTCACTTGATCGTTCCACATATTCTGACTCTTGACATAGCCCGGTTCAAGTATCTGATTCACTTGATCGTGCCACATATTCTGACTCTTGACATAGCCCGGTTCAAGTATCTGATTCACTTGATCGTGCCACATATTCTGACTCTTGACATAGCCCGGTTCAAGTATCTGATTCACTTGATCGTGCCACATATGCTGACTCTTGACATAGCCCGGTTCAAGTATCTGATTCACTTGATCGTGCCACATATTCTGACTCTTGACATAGCCCGGTTCAAGTATCTGATTCACTTGATCGTGCCACATATTCTGACTCTTGACATAGCCCGGTTCAAGTATCTGATTCACTTGATCGTGCCACATATTCTGACTCTTGACATAGCCCGGTTCAAGTATCTGATTCACTTGATCGTGCCACATATTCTGACTCTTGACATAGCCCGGTTCAAGTATCTGATTCACTTGATCGTGCCACATATGCTGACTCTTGACATAGCCCGGTTCAAGTATCTGATTCACTTGATCGTGCCACATATTCTGACTCTTGACATAGCCCGGTTCAAGTATCTGATTCACTTGATCGTGCCACATATGCTGACTCTTGACATAGCCCGGTTCAAGTATCTGATTCACTTGATCGTGCCACATATTCTGACTCTTGACATAGCCCGGTTCAAGTATCTGATTCACTTGATCGTGCCACATATTCTGACTCTTGACATAGCCCGGTTCAAGTATCTGATTCACTTGATCGTGCCACATATGCTGACTCTTGACATAGCCCGGTTCAAGTATCTGATTCACTTGATCGTGCCACATATTCTGACTCTTGACATAGCCCGGTTCAAGTATCTGATTCACTTGATCGTGCCACATATGCTGACTCTTGACATAGCCCGGTTCAAGTATCTGATTCACTTGATCGTGCCACATATTCTGACTCTTGACATAGCCCGGTTCAAGTATCTGATTCACTTGATCGTGCCACATATGCTGACTCTTGACATAGCCCGGTTCAAGTATCTGATTCACTTGATCGTGCCACATATTCTGACTCTTGACATAGCCCGGTTCAAGTATCTGATTCACTTGATCGTGCCACATATGCTGACTCTTGACATAGCCCGGTTCAAGTATCTGATTCACTTGATCGTGCCACATATTCTGACTCTTGACATAGCCCGGTTCAAGTATCTGATTCACTTGATCGTGCCACATATGCTGACTCTTGACATAGCCCGGTTCAAGTATCTGATTCACTTGATCGTGCCACATATGCTGACTCTTGACATAGCCCGGTTCAAGTATCTGATTCACTTGATCGTGCCACATATGCTGACTCTTGACATAGCCCGGTTCAAGTATCTGATTCACTTGATCGTGCCACATATGCTGACTCTTGACATAGCCCGGTTCAAGTATCTGATTCACTTGATCGTGCCACATATTCCTCGGGCGTCCTCGACTTCTTCTATCATTCACATTTATACGTCATAAATTCTCCTTACATTCCTTTCTTCGTTGATTCGCTCTATATGCCCAAACCATCTAAGCGACCCTTTCTTAATCTTACTAATTATGCTTACATCAGCCTAGCTCCATATTATTAGATAAATTAATAAAGTAAGGAAAATTATTTACTCCCCATTTCTCAGTATGTTCACAAGACTAAACAATAAAACGCCCTTAAATAGTCACCTCAGGCACGTCATTATTGAACAATTAAAAAAACCTTCCCATTTAATGGCAGGAAGACAAACGACTACCCCACAGAATAGAAAATCTATTGTCACAAATACTTTCTCACAAAATCGGTTTAACCGGTAATAAATCATTTTAGACATCTTAAAAATTGGAATTGAAATAGAATCATATAAATAAGTCATCTCGACGTGGACTAACAGTTTGAAAATGGCCTTGAACGCCGAAATAGCTAGCACAATAATAAAAGCTTAAATACTTGCTCAACCTAATAATAACATTATTAAATTGCATATGCATTCAAAATTAAATGTAGTTCTACGAATTAAACACAAAACAATTAATACTTTCAATTTTTCTTAGAAAATTGATGTATGTCCATTAATACATATTTGTTTTTGTTTTTCTGTGTTATTTTATCGTATTAAGGACCGGTCAGTAGCTGAGTTAGCATCGCGTTTGGTTCCCACCCAGGCGCAGTGTGTTCAATTCCTCGGCTGGCTAAGTCCTCCATCATAACGTAAGCAACATTTTCCTCTTTCCGCGGTGGTAGTAGGAGATATTCAAATATTTTCTTTCGAAAAAAAAAACGGTTTTGTCAAACTCTGATCTTGCCTTCAATTCGACTGTAAAGCTGTAGGTATATTTTATACATACAATAAAGGAACAATCAAAGATATTCCTACATTCTTTGGGAATTACAATTAAATCCAGAGAACGTGAAAATCACACACGATGTCTTCGGAGCATTTTTCTCTCTAGTAGTTTTCCGTATAATTAGTGCTCATTATTTACTAATTAGGTACATCTACGTAATATCTTATCTGATTTGTACGGCTTGCACCAGATGGGTTATTATTTGCATTAACAGTTTAAATATTTGCAGTTGTATGTCTGAAGAAAACTTTGCGGCCTGTTTGTAACCTTATTCGCAACACGCGATCATTTTTTTATATACATTTCCTATTTATTGACTTTTGTGCTGTAGGTACCTAATTTGTTATGTAGGTATTTACCTATAATAATGAAGCAAACCCACCCAGAAATATTACGTATACTTTTTTCCTAGTGTGTTATTACAGGGACGGCTCGCTGAACAATGAAATATTAGAACATACTAGCGAAACATCGTAGCGTAGGTAATGCCCATCTATACTTACTACGCCCGGCTTTGCTCGGACCTTAAAGGAGAGGCTACGGATAATCATCAACTCCGCGAGATTACATTAGCGCCCTGGCCTTGGGTATCATCCCTGGCCTGCGCTTCCCACCCGCCTAGACCCCGCGACATCTTCTCCGGTCTACGCTTTGGCCAGGTCAATTATACCTTCGGCTATCTCGTTTCACACTGGAGTGCCAGGAAGACTCAACGTCTTCCCCACTGCTGAACACATCCACCAGGCCTGGGGAATTCACCGATCATTCACCAACTACGTGAGCATTGGTCCGGAGTTATCTCACACAACCGCGCTACTGACTCAAATAAACGATGTGAGACAACCTACCTATTTCATTTGTTTCCTTACCTCATCCCCAAAGCGCTAACAATGTTAGAGAAAAGTGAAACCTTGTTAGAACTTATTGTAATTAATAACAATAATACTATGAACTATTTTTATAAAGAGAAAGACTAAAATTTTGCGGTTATCAATAACCTGACAATAACTGAAAATGTAGGTAATAAAAGTAACCACTTAGCTGGCAGAGGGGAAAATACATTATAAAAACATTGTTTGTAGGTAAAAAAAAGTTTACTATACCTCCAAAATAAGACAATAATACATGCACATCTCAAGGTATTCGGGGGTAAAGAGCACTGATGCTGTAACCTAAATATCGTATATTGCATTTTTATTATTGCATTCATAGCGTATATTAGCTACTAAAAATCTGCAATATAAGCCCATCGTCCCACGGGTCGGTAAGCAATCAACATAAACCAAATGCTGAAAAACCCTGCTCAGAAAAGTTCCGCGCTGAACTATGCTGCAGACCGTTACCTTACTATACGAACTGTTTGTAGGATGCAGCATTCGGTTTATGTCGATTGCTTACTGACCCGTGGGATGACGGGCTTAAGTTGAGACTACCGTATAAATTCGTCGGGAGTGAAGAGTGGCAACGTCACGTAATGTTTATCCACGTACGCAGAACAGAAACCATAACAAACAACAAGTGGTTTTGAATTTTAAATAATTTCTCTAATTAATATATTTTATTTATTTATTTGGAATTTACGGCACAGGTGCCATTTACATGCAAAGTTTTTATTTTATATTTTTCATATAACTTGAATCGTTTTGAATTTCTAAAAAAGTTAATTAATTACTTTTCATGCTAGTTTGTAAGATTACATAGAATCATCTTCCGAAGAAGCTGCACTCTACCCCCGGAAAACTCTGTTTATTATCCTATAAAATATATTTAGTTCGGCTTCGATCGTGGACTACCCGATCATTATAACCCGATCACGAACCTCCAATGATCGATCGCGTTACTTGTTCGAAAAATATTGGATTGTCAGCACTCGTGTCCCGTGTTCGGTGATGTATGAATTTTGTTGACCGGGCATTTCGAATCTCGTCCTTCGCGACAGACAATTATCTAACAGATATGATAGATACCTGAAATCTAAAATAGGCTGATAGTCCGTTTCAGTTTCATATTAACCATCTCTATTTTTATGTCGCGAGAACGAGACTCTTACCTACAGTTCCTACTACCTACCCATGCCAAAAACGAAAGTACCCAATCAAAAAAGATCTGGTTACGGGTACCCGGGAGTGGTGTTAGAACGGTATTTTCGACATACGGCTGCCGGCGGCAATATTCTTTGTGGCATTTTTTTCATGTGTTATTGTAACCGATTATAAAATCTGGTGTTTTCGATCACTTCGATAGTAGGTCGTGTAAAATATTCTATGATCATTGACAAAAAATCGTAGTAAAAATATCCTATTATATTTCAGTACTCGAGCTGCCCCTGGTTACGAAGGTGTTAAGAATAAATATGGCCGATGGTAATGGAACGGCATAATAAAAGAATTTAGTATTTTGTTACAAATGTATGAGGATATTTGCATAGTTGATCAAACACGAGCAATATTTTTTGTTTAACAAGGTACGATCAATGTTAACATGCCGGCAAATAATAATAACACCGTGTTTACCCCCAATTTGGAAAATATATCGTCATCCTCAAATTTTCCTCATGGGCAGGTTGTATTATTATTGATATTTTATTTATATTCGTAGAACTCCATTTAATATTTAAAAAAAATAATTAAAATCAAATTTAATAATATAATTATTAAGTTCTGAAAGTATTTTTTGGTTTCTGTTATTGTTACAGCTTATTCGGCTTTCAAGGTTTTCAAGACAGTTTGAAAATGGCATTGAAGAACTTAATAATTAAATTTGATTTTAATTATTTTTTAAAAAATTATTATTGACATTAATAAATAACTGTTCTATGGAAAACGTGTTAATAATGCCTCTTAGATATGCTGGAATTTAGCCCGTAAGTACCTACGTGCAGCTTGACCGAGAAAATCTGCAGGTGGCCAAAGAGGAACTAGCCATCTAAATATTTTCCAATTTCACAGATTTTATAGTATCCACAAGATTGCAAAGCTAAGTTTGTAGATCTGTATCACAGTTCGGCTTAAATACAATTATTTCTAATTGAATATCATTTTATCTTGCATCCTACTTGAAAATACGAGAGTTAGATGAGTTAAGAGAGTTAAGTGCCATACAGTGAAATTCGCTACACTCAGTAACATGCGACTAAAGATGAGAATATAACCATCACACCTTCCTCTTCCCCATCTCCTTCCCCACCCCACTACCTTCAGCCTCACAACATAACCCAATTGGGTATGCCATAGTTTCACTGGCTCCAGACGGTTGGGAGCAGTTGGGACTCTTGTGCGGTTTCATATTTAAAAAATTCTCCACACAGCATCCCCAAAGATAACAAATTTCGATAATGATATTTCCTGTGTGAAGATTATTTCTATGTGAATACCGCACTACACTGCTCCCAACCGTCTGGAGCCAGTGAGACTATGGCATCCCCAATCGGGGTACGTTATGAGGCTGGAGATATTGGAGAGGGAAGAAGATCGCAGGAAGAAGAACCAAGAGGAAAGCGGGAAAGTACTTTCCATTTAGATCCGAACAGCAAACATGGCCAAAGCTATTTAAAGTAACGTTTCAATTCTGAATGGTTGTATTACACGAGGGTGATACCGAGAGTATCTTTAACTCTGGGACGTACCTCCAATATACGATATATTATTTTTAAATAAATAAATTGCAAAATAACACAAACTATTGAAATACATTTGCTTGGCCTTCTGAGGCCTTCAGAAAACTAAGTCACCCCCTATCACCACCTACTATTGCACAAAACGATGTAAGAATTTACTTTGGTAAGTTTAGGCACATTGTTTACTTCAACCCTGACCTTGACAAAAGTAGATTGGAACTACTTAACTTTCTACTAACCTAGAACTAGCCATTCTCACCGCACTGAAAACACCAACGAGAGTTAATCCAACGGCCGTAGAGTGTGCTGACTCCGAACACATCGGGTAAAGTTAGACAATAAGGTACAATTTTACATTACTGATTTTTCCGCAAGTTTTTTTCTTCAGTTAACAAAAGCAAATCAAGTTTTTAATGTAAGTAGATACCTACAATGCCTTTTTTCCAGGATTTACTGCCAAGATTTACTGCAAGGTCTCGCTCGAAATGTCATGATTTATTATCAGCTCATTTTCTGATTTAACCGCAAAATAATACTGTATTTTAGCTGACTTTAGATAAAGTACATATTGCTGGCTTTAATACCCGTTTCGCCAGAGTTTCAAACATGTTTCAAGGGAACATGTAATATGGCGTCATCTATTATAAGAACCATATTAGTTCGTCGCTAAATTGGTCTTCGTAGTGTTAGAGAGAGATGGGTACAGATGTGCCTTTATATAGTGAAACGCGATCTCACTCGGCTTCTTTCTACTATCTACCAAGATCATCGTCCAAGATAGCCCTTATTTCGCCATACTATAGTTGTTAATTAATTCGGGGTTGTCAATAATTAAACTCCATTAACAGAATAACAGTAGTGTTCTACACTACCTACCTCTTCCATAAAACACCTAACAATAACAGTATCGTCGCATCCGATAGGTAGATAGTAACAGATTGACGGAAATTTTCAAATCTTTATGGTGGATATAAAATTACGAGCTAAATCACTTAAACAGCAGTGCAAATTTCATTAGTTACAGTTTATACAGTGCTTACAGTTTGATTGATTTTATTCCTTCACTGAATTTCTGCAACACGGCTGCCTACTGTGATTTGAACTCGCCGCCTCTGAATTGCTAGTCGAGAGCCGAGAGAGATACTTTACTGAGAAAACGCGTGTGATTTCACTGAACTAGGTAGGTACAGTGGGAGACTTTAGCGGCCCGTTTATGTAATTATTATTTGAGTGAGTATCCTTTTCACAATTGGTGCTACATTTTTGTTCGATTAGTATGAATATAACTTGTCTTGTATCTTCATTATGTCATAGGATAGGTGTCGTAATTTTGTTCATTCGATAGGGAAATTTTATCTTTTGAAAGAAAAAATTCCAAAAAAAAAATAGCAAAGTTCTGAAATTTATTAAAAAGTCGTTTTTTTCTGTTATTTAATATTTTATAGGCATGAAAAAATTCAGTGTATCTTTAAATACAACTAAATCATTTGTCGAGAGATTTTTGCTCTATTTCAAACGAATCGTGTTTTATTAAATATTTTCGCTTAATTATTAACTTTTTTTTTAATATTAGCGCGCTCCCTCTAACATTCGTATTTACATAATCTCCCTTTAAAACCATCTTTGAACGCTTACTACGGGGCCTTAATGATTGGTCCTGATTATTCAGAATTTTAATGCAGATAATTGGATAACTATTATTTTTTAATCACTCATAATATCGGAGGGAACGATTTAATTATTAAATTGCCTAATAGCTGTCCAAAGTCACCCTCGTTGAGTGCGACATAATTTTCACAATCCCTCACTTTAAAGTATTCGTAGTCACCTCGATCTACTGTAGGTAGTGGTACACCGTACACTAGTCCCTTGCTTCCTCGGCAGTCGAGAGAGGGTTGTAATTTGATGATAGTGAAGTGTTCTCCCCCACTACGGTATACGTTATACGGTACACGGTACAGCACTCACCGATGTTTGCGGCTCACACCAGCCGTGTTGTGCAGGGAATACCTATTATTCTATACTCGTACTTATATTATAACCCTAGTATGTATGTTCCCTGGTCCTTCATTAGTGCGCCGTGTTTTACAATAGCTTTTCATTTGCTTGCTTACTATTACAAGAGACCAGGAAATTTCGTGAAATTTGTCACGAATAAAAGTGAACTTTGCCAATTTCCTCAAAGTAACTCAAAATTGGAAATTTTCGAACAATAATGCGTATCTTTCATATTATATATTTATTTGGGAATAAACAGTTATGTTTGCCTACATATTTTATATGAAATTATATGTTTACTGGATTGCATAAACCAGTAAAGTTTCCGCATAAATGCATTCTAAATATTTTTTTTTCTTTATATTTATGACAAACTTGAATAGCCATAGAATGGAACGCAGTAACCTTCACGTTCAAAACGCCGAGCACCTACTGTCAATACTATTAATTAAAAATGTACAATTTTTATCGAAAAATGTTTTATTTAAAGTGAAAAAACACATCTGAATACCCAACTGCCTAACATAAATATTCAACCAAGGCAGTAAAACAAAATAAACTGTTTACTCCCAGTTTGAATATATCTTTCAGACAGAGATATTAAATTCCATGCTACGACACTATATTATTTATTTATTTATTGGATGATTTTTATAGCGCCGCTTTTGTGAAATATCACCTCAGGGGCGCTTTACAGTTAATGCAGATATTACAAAAAAATATATAAACATTACAAATTGAAATTGAAATAAAGTTAAAAAAAATGAAGTACAGAAACAGGTGACACGGAGATGGAGAATCTGCTGCAAGAATCCTAGGTGGTGAGGAAACTGGACCTGCTGCTGCAGCGAGAGAGTCCACCGCGTCCACCAACAGTGCCAGCACGAGGTTCGTCATCCGTCCAGGTATGTGTCTGCTGCTAATAGAGCGCTGACACAATGTCCTCTCATGGATTCCAGACCTTGGCAGCACCGCTGTGACATTCGACGAAGGTAGAGGATGGAGACTCTGCAGCAAGAATCCCAGGTGGTGAGGAAACTGGACCAGCTACTGCAGCGAAAGAGTGCACCGCGCCACCAACAGTGCCAGCACGAGGTTCGTCATCCGTCCAGGTATGTGTCTGCTGCTAATTAAGCGCTGTCACAGTATCCTCACATAGATAACGAACCTTGGCAGCACCGCTGTGACGTTCGGCAAGTCCATCTCCTTGTACACTTGTTTCTGGTGATTATGTTAGTGGTGAATTTTTCCGCAATAAAAGGCGGCGGACGGGATAATAAATCACCTTGGGCACTTGTTAGGGCTTTCAGAGTTTCCAAGAATAACATTGAAAACATCTGGCGTACCTACAGTTACCGATTCTCGTCCCAAGTTCAACTTCAGCGAATTTAGAATATTTTTAGCACAATTTTCGATTATTCATTTTTGAAACACTGCACTCTAGTCACATTACTATTAAGTTCTGATTTCTAATTGGTAAGTTAATTTAAAATGTTGATTCACTGATTTTTAAAATAACTTCAAAGGGATGTTGCCTCGTTTCCCTTGAAAATACTAAAAAAACACAAAGCGGTTGGAGACGGCATGACGCGTCCAGCTGCCACAAAGGGCGCTTTAGTAACTACACTACCAAACAAACAAAAAACTGAGATGCGAATACATATTTAAAACTAAAGTAGAACATGATTCAGAGAATAAGTGTTAATCATCTTGCAAACAGTATGAAGACAACTAAAAAGTAAATATAAAAAACTACTGGACGCCTCAGAACGGTCCTCCCAGGTGAGGAGCATTGTACAAGTTTTGAATTTATACTTATGTTGTGCTTTATATCGCTTTATGCTTTGAATTTATACTTATATTATGCTTCATCATGAATAAACTTTTCCATAGAATCTTTAAAAAAATTCTGTTGATAAAGAAAACAGCTCCTCCTCTTTTTTACTGCTCAGTAAAAAAGTACCATCACATCTTTTTTGGTTGTATTTTATGAGACGCCTCGCAAGAGCGCCCTTGACTGTACACTGAAAGAAATGTTCAGGTACTATTTACTAAATTTTCAGTAATTATCTACTAGACAGTTTAGTTGCTGTGGTGACTGTCGAACTTTTAGCTACTGTTTGCTAAACAGCAGTTTATTTATGACAGTTTAACGATTCAGATATTCTAGCTAAACTAATCGGTTGAGACAGCTTTCTGTGTTTAGTTGTGTTACCTAAACTGTATTTATGACAGCTCAACGATTCAGATATTCTAGCTAAACTAATCTGTCGAGACAGATTTCTGTGTTTAGTTGTGTTACCTAAACTAAAAATTATATATCTAAACCATTTTGTAGTGTTTGGTTAGAAAAACATAACTGTTTAGATGTGTAACCTTATTATTTAGTTAATATTCCAAAATGGTTAGGTTGATTAACTAAACTTCGGTTGGAATAGCCCTACCGATATAGGTGTTTTAGCTCTCTACTGCTAGCTAGCTTTAGGTACTGTAGCTTAGCTTTTTGGTTGGATTATCTATATTAAATAGGAAGTGCAGCTTTGCAGTTTAGCTGAAAACAATACAGGGTGTTAATGTAACCACCATCAACTCAAGGATTATACCCATGATTCAGAATCATGGGTTAAATACTTTGAGTTGCAGGTAGTTTATTACAACCCTTTAAGAGATGAAACCTAAATAAATAAATATTATGTTTTGTAAGACTATAATCTACTTATTAAAAACCTCATTTGCATAAAAGTTATTTTGTTAAGAATCGTCTCTCAAAATATTGTTTCTAGCTACCAGCAAAGCCTTAAAAAAGAAAACACGTTTGATCATACACACATTTATATTATCATTTTTTATTATAATTTTTTATTTAATACAATTTTTTATTACAATTTTTCCAAAATTTTAGCTTCATCTATAGTTACTAATTTCATATGTTTACACTAGATTTCATATTTCATACAAATTAATTACACTCAATTGGTCACCATGAAACAGGCAGCCGCCTAGTATGGTGATTCATTATATCTACTTTATGTAAATTTCATAATAATGTAACATGTATTAAATAAATAAAAAAAAAATAAAAAATAAATAAATAAAATATAGTAAAAGTTGTTTGTGTCCTGATTTGGCAAATTATTTTCGGCGCTGCCTGTATCATCACATTGCAACAGACAGTCATTGATCTCCCTCTTTGCCGAAATCAGACAGACTTCGCTTTTTGACACGTTGAAACTTACTATGTCGGCCTTGCTCCAGGCACTAACCTTCTCCAGGTGGTGGTCATCTTTATGCCTCAAAACTTCCCGAGCTGTGCACAAAGGGGGGCTGGTCAAAAAGATAACACTCGTGAATGGTGCTGTCGTTAGCCTAGTGCGTATTGGTGCATGTTCAACGAGATCGTTAATATGCAACAAAAACAGCGTTGGCGACAGAACAGATCCTTGTGGCACCCCCGCATTGAATTGGCGGAAGTGGAAGAAGAGCCGTCATCTACGGTTTGAATTATTATTTTTTTTTTAATTTAATATTATATACAAGACAATTATTTAAATTAACATAATAAGTACATATTTCAAATCATAATTAAAACATATTTAAAGGGAAAAAAATAAAAGCTAAAACTTAACATATATATGTAGGTATATGAGAGGAAAAAAAATTGTACATATAAAGTGAAAAGATTTTTTTAAATATAATAATAAATAATATAATATAAAACGAATACACTAAAAAGTGATAATACATGAAAGTAATGAGATGTCATCGTGATTCTAATTGGTCAAATTATTTAAGATAGTTAAGTTTATTTTATTTTTAAATTGTCGCTAGTTGATTAAACCACACCACTCCATTCTAAGTGTAGGTAGTAATGTTGTGCAAAACTGGTGTGCATTAATGGAGTGCATAAGCGAACCATTGCATTTTGCCTATTGCTCTCAACACGAACCATGGCATGGTGTGACTTCTTATAAGAGATCTTTTATGGATTTGAAGCAGCGTATTTTTTGTAAATGTATTTTTTAGTGGTGGGACTTAAAAGTTTTGAAAAAGTTGTGCGGTTGGGTAATCTGGTGGTTTTTTTATTAAAATTTTTATTACTAGCTTTTGAGTGATTTCCTGCGGCAAAATTGATGTTTTCTAAGCTCCCCCCATTCAACGATAACATACTGTATTATTGAATGTGCTAGAGCATAGTAAATATTTGTAAGAATTTTTAAGTTAAGGGTATTCAAAGTTACCTAAATAAGAATTCTTAATTTATTTATGATATTGTTAATGTGAGTTTTCCACTTAAGGTAACTATTATTATTTAGTATGCAGGGTTGGATAGATCCCATACGATGGTCACTTTTGTTGCGAAATACCCCACTTCTTCTGAAAAATAATATGCTTTCCGGAATTTAAAAAAAAAAATTTTGGTTGGAATTTTTACCGACTCAAGTATCTGATTCACTTAGTCGTGCCATGTCTTCCTCGGGCTTCCCCGACTTCTGCTAGTATTCAAATTTGCATCGTATATTCTCCTAACACTACGTTCTTCGCTCATTTGCTCTACATGCCCAAACCATCAAAGCGTCCCTTTCTTAATCTTACTCATTACAGTTCCATGTCTCACTTCCATACATCAGAGTAGGTACCAGCACTCCATTGTGGATAGAGGCGTTTTGGACATGTTCCAGATATTGGCGGGAATTTTAGGCGAGACTGAGCTTGGGAGCCTGTTCACCTTTGAAAGCGTTTGAGCGCTACTTTCCAACAACAAATGACCCACGGACTGGTGAGGAATGGATCCGGGACGCATTTTGCAATAAACCTCACGAATCTAGCATGCCTGTGAAAGGAGAAGACCAACTGCTGAATATTGTAAATGAAGGCAACCTTAAAACTATGTTCGAGACTACAACTCTGCTGGTGTTCTGGATCAGAGTCATGGCGGAGTACCCTGAGATTGCCACCACAGCACTAAAATCCCTATTGCCATTTCCTTCATCCTATCTGTGTAAAGAGGGGTTTTCTGCAGTGACAGCAACCAAAACAAAACAACGAAACAAACTTGACATCAGCAAGACACTTCGGGTGTCACTATCTCATATTGTCCCCAGATGGAACCATCTCGTCGCAATAAAACAAACTCAGGGTTCTCATTGATTTGACATTCAGTCAAAATATTAAGTCAAATTATATTCTATTAAATAATATTTTGAAAAAAATAAAAATCTTTATGTTGAGGAACAACAATTTATTATTTTATGTTTATTGTTTAGTTTTAATACATTTTTCTTTACTGTTTATTTTTAATTTTTATATTTCTTTGTAAAATAATATTTCCTTATTAAATAATAATATTTAAAACAATCTACATTCCATGTGACCCCCCCCAATGTAACCCCCCCCCCCACCTTCAGTGGGCCGCGGAGAAATGATCAAACGGTGACCGGTCCGCGACGACAAAAAGGTTGGGGACCACTGATATAGTTTACCAACTGAACTTAGCAGGCTAATAGGTACTAGACGTGACCCTTTACTTTTGTATAACGGTGAAATTGGAGCAGTCTGATCCGGGCGCCGATTTGCCAAGGTGTCATGGATCCAAGGCGCTGATAATACATATAATACCTAATATACATATGATACCTATTATTATAAATATAATACCTAACACAGCGCAGTTAATATTTTTACGAGAGCCATGCGCTATTTGGCTCAGGGCCGGTCCTGGGTACGTGTATACAGTTCGATCTAAATAAATATGTTTATTATAATAAAACCATTGAATATTTTACTTCTTGGGAATATTTCACTAACCGCTTCATGTTGAGATGCTGAAATTTTTCATAATATCAATTATAACTTAGATATAAAATAATTAATAACAGATAATTTCCTTCTTATATCATTTGTCGATTTTTACAAAAGTATTAATATTATTAGGTGTAAAAAAAACGAAAATATATCATTTTCCGAACGCTCCGATGTACCTAAGTGATATTTTTTTAGTGTGCGAATTTTTTTTTTATAAATATTTAAAATGGTATTGGCATATACGGAAATACTTTTTCACATTACAATAAATCACTTTCATAACATTTATTCAACACTGGGTTAATTTAAGTAAGGTACCTATCCACCGCGTATCTTTATTGCATAAGTCGGCCATATGGTTCAACTATTTGTTGAACCTAATGAATTTCGTGATGACTTGTTGCCCATTGCTTTGAGAGTGTCGGATTCAAGTGGCAAAGCGTCAAGTGCTTGATAATGCAAAAAGCACATTCATCGCGATGTGGGTAAGTAACCTATTACCTAATACAAACATATATCCACCAGTTTTTTTTACGGGTAACTACTAAAACTTTGCGGTCTGCCAAGTTTTTATGATATCAGTAATTTTCCAGGAAAAAAGTTTCGATATATTTTTTTGTTGAATTCTTTTGTGTGTCGAAAAATACTGAACAAAGTTCTGAGCAAAAAATCTCCAGACAGCTTGTTTTTCTTGTGTACAAATTTTTTTTTTTTTTTAACTCGGGATTAATCAGTGCCCTTTGTGTGACGAATCTGATAACAAATTTTTGTTGTTTGTTTTTGGGGTGTTATGCCGTGTTGCGAACAAAAATGCTTTTGGCCGTGAGAATCTAAAAACTTACCTGATAACAAATGTTTTTTTTCCAAAATTCAATGAAAACAGATTGAGAAAAGACATTCAATCCTTTTCCTTCTAAAAAACTAATTTTTCTGGAAAATTAAAAACTGGACTTCCGCTGCAAGACGACACGTATTTATAATATTAATAATAACTACTACTTAAGTGCACACCCATTGTGTGTATCTATGCTTACCAGTGGTGTGTATTTTATGTATAATTATTTACACATGTAACATATAATTAATGTTTTTTTTTTTGAAAGATCTTTTAATTTTTTTAAATCATTCTAATCTCATTCCATTTTTTATAAGTAGACTTAAAAAGAAATCAAAAGTACCTATACGTTCATTTTATTGCACCCAAAAATCCACTGACAAAAATTATAACTTTTCGTTTTAAAATATCGTTTAGAACCTCTTTTTTTTCTTTCTTGCAACATAAACTAATTGTCACTTTATTTGAATACGTTTGTCATGTTTCAATGAATTGTTTGCGATTTCTTTCAATACGATATAAACAGAATTGAAATTTTGAAGTATTCAATTCAAATATGCTGATAAACATTATTTCACGAACTACAAACCGAGATGGCTATTGTTTATCTCACAAAAAACTTTCGACTATTTTTTTACTTCTCCCTCTAATACCTTGATGATCTTAGATTGTAGATATATCTATCTCACCGCTGTCATGTCCGAAAACCCCTTTTTAATAAATTTTGTATGAGACAAAGCATATGTCAGACACGATAGTGTTTACCTCATTTGTCTGTATAGCAAATAGAAAGATAGTTTGGGGACAAAATTTAAAGCAACCCACGGTAGGTATATATAAAAGCTTCTTATTTGGATGCTAGATGGTACTGGAACTCGCTACTATCGTACGAATGAGCACGAATATTAAAACTAAATTAATAATCGGGTAGTTGGTTAAATCCTTTTTTATATCATTAGGTACTATTGCAGCATATTTTTGGGACGTCATTGACCGAATGACCCTAACAGAAGAACCTCCACTGGTAAGTGGAGGTACCTTAGTAGGAACCTTAAAAAAATAATTTTAAAAAAAATTATCCGAAATTTTGCGCAATTTAAAATCTTTCTACGTGTTATCTTTTAATTTATTTTAACGAATGGAAGGTAGGAACAACTTTTCAGCCTTTATGGAATGAACGCAACTGATGCCCAATTACTTGGTTATTTAAATCAATTTTGTATTTCCCAGGTATCTCGTTTGTGAAATTCCACTTGAACTGTAAGTGCTCTCACTAATCCCATTCAAAGATAAACGACAATTTAAAAACCTATTTCCGATACTTAACTATGGAGTCAGGTGTGGTAGCTGTAAATATTGAGGCTATCAGTGCATAATAAATTCTTGAACAAATACTTTTACATGAACTTCTATTATGACTAAAAACCTGATAATTAATAGCTCATTTCCAATGGAAAACACGTGAAAGACCACTATCCAGAATCAAAACTTGGCATGGAATATCTTTAGCCGTGTTTGGTGACCAGATCCGCATTGACGGGCACTTTTAAACCTTCCTCTTCCCCATCTGTTTCCCTTTCTCACTCCCTTAAGTCTCACAATATGCCCCAATTAGGGATACCACTGTCCCAGTAACTCTGGGACTATTGTAATTTATGTATTTATTTACGCCCTAGTAGTCCTTTACATGATATCAAAGTAAATAATAAAGTCGTGTTAATTATTTGTTGTATTATTCCCGCCTAAAGTACCATATAAAACAATTGTATCAAGGGAATGGCGTAAATTTTGCTTTAGCGATTTTCTGGAAGAGTTACAGACCTCTCTCTTATGTACACCCAATGTTTGGAAAACCAAGACCCCTACCGAACTTGTCAAGACATATAATAAAACACTTTCATGTCTGTTAAATAAATATGCCCCGACATCATCAAAAACACGGAAAGTTCGAAAGTCTGACGCCTGGTTTGACGATGAATGTCGAAACCAGAAGAGACTTATGCGGAAATTAGAGAGGACCTATAGGAAAAACTCTTCTGTAACTACAAGAGACGAGTGGATCCTTGCTCAAACAGTATACGTGTAAAATTAATTCCAAAAGATCAGACTATTGGAAAGAAAAGATTAACTCTGAGCGAACCGACCCGCGACGTCTTTGGAACTCAATAAAGACAGTAATTTCCGAAGTCACTGTTCCAACGAAAATAGATATTACCCCGGAAGCTTTCTCAATTTTTTTTCGGGAAAAAATTGAATCCATTCGTGCTTCCGCATCTCACGCCCCTCCGCCAATATTCACTTTAAATTCTAAAGGAATTTTGTCTTCCTTCAAACCCACAACGCTGGAAGAAGTAATAAAAATTATTTCAAGCTCGCCTAATAAACAGTGCAGTCTTGATCCCATACCGACATGGTTATTAAAACAATGTTCTACTGTTTTAGCTCCATTCCTAGTTCACGTTTTTAATAAATCACTTAGCACGGGTGACTTTCCTGAACCACTCAAGTCAGCTGTAGTTACACCAATCCTGAAAAATTCACAACTAGACGCCGATAACTTAGGTAATTATCGGCCCGTTTCAAACTTACCATTTATTTCAAAAATCCTGGAGAAAATTGCTGCCTCACAAATAACACTTGAATTCAAATAAATTATTCGCAAAACGTCAATCTGCGTACAGAAAGTTCCACTCAACTGAAACCGGACTACTTCGTATGCTATCAGACATAACTCTGGCCGTAGAGTCAGGTAAGTTATCACTTATCTCACTCCTAGACATGAGTGCAGCGTTTGACACGATTGATCATGAATTCCTCATTAGGAGATTAGAGGAAACATTTGGTTTGAATTCCGACATAAAAAATTGGCTGGTATCCTATTTATCCAATCGCTTACAAGCCGTGAGGGTTGGAAATAAATTGTCCAACTTCGCAACACTTTCTTCAGGGATACCCCAGGGATCCGTTTTGGGTCCACTTCTCTTAATCCTTTTTACAAATGATGTCGCCAAAATAATCGAGTCATCTCTTGTCTCACTGCTACGCTGACGATCAGCAAGTTTATTTTTGCTGCGCTCCAAATGAAATCAATAGTCTCAAAATCCGTATAACTGAATGTCTAGAAGCAATAACTCGTTGGATGTCTTCAAACAAGCTGAAGCTCAATCCATCTAAGACTGAGTTTCTCTGGGTAGCCACAAACAAACGTCAACATTTCATAGAAAATTCACCTATCTATTACTATTTCCGGCAGCGATATCATCCCAAAAACAACAGTCAAACTTCTCGGTGTCAATTTAGATTCAGACTTTTCGTTTAAAAGTCAAATAAATAGTACTGTAAGCACCGGTTTTTTTCACCTAAGACAACTCAAGTCTGTCCGAAGAAACCTTCCTTCAGAAGCAACAAAACTACTTATCAACTCTTACGTAGTCTCACGTCTCGATTACTGCAACGGCATTTATGCCAGCCTTCCAAAATATCAAATTGACAAACTTCAATCAGTGTTTAATGCAGCAGCACGGCTCATAACCGGGGTTTCCAAATATTCGCACATTTCAGAACACCTTCGTAACCTTCACTGGCTCAAGTGCCCTGAAAGAATCCAGTACAAACTGTGCTGGATGGTGTTTAAATCCATCAATGAAATGGACCCACCCTACATCTCTGAACTATGCTTCCCGGAAAACACTGGTCTGAGGCAGTCAACGCTTAGATCAGCAACATCAGCAGCTGTAGGCAGACTGATAGAACCTATGCGCAAGCCAAATACTAAGTTTGGTGATCGCGCTTTCGGAGTATCTGGGCCGAAGGCTTGGAATAAACTCCCTCCGGAACTAAGATCCATAACAAGTCCAACAGAATTCAGGTCTAAACTAAAAACTTACCTTTTTAAGCTGTCGTACCATTAAATTAAATATACCAATCCTAAGAGAAAGTCCAGTTATATTCAATTTTTTAATTAAGTCCTAAATCCTGTATCTAAATTTCGCCAATAAACAATTAGATAATGTTAATTAAGTGTTAATCTCAAGTGACCTACCAGGTAAATATTGTACTGTATATTTTCTCTATAAATAGTTAAGTAAAAACATAGATCACTGTAGAAATGTATTATAAGTTTGTACAGCGCCCTTGAGGTGTTTTGCACAAAAACGGCGCTATAAAAGTCATCCAAGTATTATTATTATTTTATTATTATTACAGAAACCACCTCAAAAGTGTATTGATTTATAGTTACAAAGCATGACCAGGGCCGGCCCTATGCGGGCGCAATTGGAGCAGTCCTCTCCGAGCGCCAATTTGCCATGGCGCCGAGACGCTGATAAATCCTAACACCTAAAAGTCCTATCGTCCTTCAGATTAATTTATAATTTTGAAATCAAAATACCAATGTAAAATTGTACATATTAACTCCCACCTATGTATTGTAAGTTCCTCTCGTCCAATAATGAGTTTTTGTAACTCATCGGGATTGCTATAGCAATAAAAAAATTAAATTAATTAGCTACGCGAATTAAAGCGAAATCAACATGCAACAAGTGTAAAATACATAAAAATAAAAAACATTCAAAAATTTGTAATCATTTATGTTATTTCTTGTAAACTCGCAGGTACATTTATGAAAAATTAGCTTTTACCCGCGGCTTCGCTCAAGTGGTATCAATGAGAAATTACAGTACAAATAATTTTTCCACAGGAACGAAATGTTTTTCCTGGTTGAAAAGTAGCCTCCGTCACTTCCCAGTCCTCCAACTATCCCTATGCAAATAATCACGCCGATCGGTCGCTCCGTTGCGACGTGACAAACGGGCAAACAAACACACTTTCGCATTTATAATATTAGTTAGGATTCGTTCTAAATCTTAAACAATTACTTCCTCATTTGGTCGTCTGCACAGATAACATTGTACTGTAATAATAATTATTAGTCGCGTTCTAATGTTTGGGACTCGTGCGGTTTTCACAAAAAGTTGAAAAATTTGTTAGTTTATCAAAAATTCCTCCTTCTCGGTAAACAGAGCAGGGTGGGAATTTAATAATGAAATAACCAGAAATGAAAAACACTTTTTTATTTTAAAAATGAAGTATGACACAACGAGCAGACGTGGCAGTACAATACTCATATTAAATACCATTCGTATATAATTCCACACTAAATTCATTCAAAAGGCATTCAAGGGCTGCCATAAAAACTAATAATGATACGATATGAAAATCACAAATACCTAGTACAATATTCTTTTTTAAATGTTACGTGTAGGTCCCCAACGTTTGCGCAAATCGGGTCGTAAATCCTGGACCTTTTGGATGATGATGAAGATGTAGAAATCGAATATTAGTGACGCGGATGTATTTTAAACCCGATGGATTAAAATACTGGATTTAAACCTTTTGTTTATTTCTGAAACATTAAATAATGTTCTATCGAAGTTTTTGATCTCGTTGCAGTAAGTACGGAGGTTTGCTATGGGGAGAGTTGAGATGAAGGAATGACATAAGTTCAGGTTTTTTATATTTTTGTTTTCTAATCAAACATTGGGTACATAAATAAAATTAGTGTAATAGTTTATAAGGTTTTATACACAATTACTAGGATCGGTACAAATGACACAAGGAGAACATATTCGCTTACAATATTAAATATACCGCGGCGTTATTCTGCGAGTAGTAATTCACCAACGACTTTGTAGTTCATCTATCCGAATATCATTTGATGTGAAATCGTCTTTACACGTGACTTTGTCACTATTTTACCAGCTTGAGCTTGAAACGTTACTTTATTTAATTTGTGTACTTACCTGATCTACTGGTTCGAATATCGTCAATCACAAATGATGACTTTTGACCACAATTCCAAGCTGGTTTTGATTTTCTTTTACCCGTTGTTCTTTTAAACTTTTTATATGGCATGCATATTCCAATTATTGTTTATATTTATCTTCTATAGTAATTTGAACCTCTGATATAAAAATAAAGAAAGCGTAGATCCTGGTGTGTCGCTTTTTGCTTCAGTTAATTGTGTTGTGATTTTGGTTCGTGTATATGTTATTCCTTATTTTTTATAGAAATCTCTTCCTGTTGACTTGTTCCAGTTGTTTGTAAATTTATTTACAGAACAAACATTACATTTACATAAATATTATTTATTACAATTATAGGTACTTCAACAAAACTGCCACATGTCAACTTGTCTGTAGGTTCTACCAAATCAATATTTCGTCACATTTAATACATCATTTGACATTCTTAAGTATATTTACTGCTTTAAAGATACATTTATCTTAATTAAAACAAATATATATTTAGCTTAATTATTACTACCTATAGATAAATATTTAGGTATGCAGGTACATTAAGATAATCAAATATACATGAATTACTAATTTATTAACCATGGCTTTGTCATTTTGGGACAGCGTCTCTCATTATCTTCCAATTTTAGTGTTTTGTTAATTTTGTGAAAAATCACGGCTACCAAGAATACAAGCGTTCAGACTCTATCCATACTGAATATTTGTGGAGTTTTTAGACCCTTTCTTTCTGTAAATCTTGTAGTTTATTTTTGTTTTAATTACGATCAGAATAATATTTTACAATTATTTCATGGTATTACTGTGTCTTTTGTCCAAAAGCAGTATTTATTGCGAATATTAATATGTTATTCGAGAACAGAGTTATGATTGGTCCATTTATTGGTATGAAGTTGTTATTTGTTTTTTTCGAGTGAGGAGCTATCATCATTGACCTTTTTGGCACTGATGCACAGTCAAAGATAAATGATGATTGCACTGGTGCACAGTCAATATAGGTAACCGTGCCTAACCTTTTTGAACGCATTCTAAATTTGTCGCAAGAGAACGACCCGTTCTTGTTCTAAACAATTGGTTTGTAGAATGTTTTTCCAGCTTTTGTGTTTTCTCCCTCCTCACAAGGGGTTCCCTCTTATATTTCCTTTATCAGATCTCCACACAGTATCCCAAAAGATGATTAGTACCTAAAGGAAACCTCAGAACCTACCAAGTACAGAAAATTGGCTTGCTATCCAATTTGTTTTTGTTTAGGTTCATGGTCTGCCAGTTTAGGCTGCAGAATTTACACTATTGCTCAGCCTCTGTAGCTCCTCCGCGTTGGGACCTTACAAAATTACATTTCTTACAAAAATTAGAAATTTGTCACTTTGACCTCTTTTCGAAAAATACATTTGAACTCCTCCTTCAGAATTCTCCACACATAATTAAATCGTACTGTTTAATAATAGTTTTCGCACTGCCTACCATTGCGTGTAATCCTATAAATATATCCATAAACTTTTAGGTGTTCTAGATTGCTATTATTACAAAAATTGGCATTATTGATGTTATAGCTGAATACGATTTTTTTTTTTTTGAAAATTTGATTTTTTGTATGAAGATTTTCAGGAAATCAGTTTAGCAGTGTAAACATACTGATATGATATGATTTGAGATTTTCACGGCCAAAAGTATTCTAGTGATGTATTTTTTGGGTACCCCAAAAATAAATCAGTATACTACTAATACAATAACCAAATTTAATTTTTTACAATCGGACTATGCTAAACTAAATATTAACTAATAAATTTTTTCTAATATTGGAAATGCTTTTTGGAAGTTATTTATTATTTATTAAAAATATCTGCATATCACCATAGTCTACCTAAGTTGTGCATGCGTGGTGCAGGGGAGTTTATAAACGAATTGGTATTGTTATTGTTGCAGTGGAAGATATTTTTAGTTCATGTGACTCTATTAGGACACTAATAGAGTTTCACTAGATGAAATTAAATCAACAAGGACGCCCCAATGAGGACGCAACTCGAGCAGACCGCTCCAGGCGCCGAATTGCCATGACGCCTATTGATAATACCTAACACCTAACGTCCTAACTCATCACCCTTGAGATTATTTTTCATTAAAATGGGGTTAATCAAAAAAAAATCACAGAAAAAAGATTACAGTGATCACCTACTTAGACGTCTACTGGTTTTGACAAGGGATGCCATAATTTTACTCGCGCCAGGCGCCGTTTGGCTCAGGGCCGGCCCTGGCTGTCAAAAATGGAATAAATGATTTTATAAATTAAAATAACATCAGACACCAATCTTCTGTCAGACAGAATTATTCATTTTAGATAGATTTTAGATTAGTGAGACAAATGAAAGATGAAAGGTGGTTGTTGTCTCACAGCGTTTATTTGAGGTGAACCGGGGTAACACTACTACTTACTTCTTACCTCCGCCCCGGCTCAGCACGGACTACGGGTTATGATGGATTCCTCGGGATCGCATCAGCGCCCTGGCCTGGATATCATCCCTGGCCTGCGGTCCTCACGCGCCTAGACCCTGCGACACCTTCGCCTGTCTGCGCCTCGGCCCCGCGGCGTCGTCACCGGCCTGCATCTCTCGCTCATCTACCGACCAGGTCCATTGCACCTTCGGCTACCTCTTTCACACTGGAGTACCCGGAAGATCCCACGTCTTCATCATTGGAGGGGCCCACCTTTCCCAACGGCTGTGTGAGGAAACTGATTGTTTGACATCCTTAGCCGCACACGTCAGGACTTTAATTTATTTTTGTAAAAACAAGTAACATTTATTTTAAAACGATTCTAGACCCTCCGATGTCCCTGCATGCATGATTGTTAGTACGAAATAATGAAGGCATACTTACATTAATAGTAACACAAAATAAGAACACATCAGAGATGTGTTCGCCTGGTGGTTTGGCATCTAGAATTAAATAATAAAGAAGGAAAACAATATTTATAAGTGGAAGTATGATTGAAACATAAAAATATACAAGCCGCGTATCGAGGGCAGTTTACCTCACTATCACGAGGAAGTCCCGGCAAGAATGAGCGTTGCAAGAGGCCTGGCCACAACGAGCCCAAGAACCCGCGTCCCTTAGCAAACCATACACGCTACGGTTTACCGGAGAGGTTACCTTTGAAGGTCTGCCTGCAGTGTTGCCAAGTTAGCATATTATATGCTAAATTTGGCATAATTACTCCATGTTTAGCATAACTATTATGCTTTTAGCATATAGCATATTTATTTGGCTTATTTTTACAGAAACATGAAAATAATAAAAACCAATTTTTTAACTAGCAAAAATGATATCGATTGAAAAACTGGTGTCTCAATGGAGAAACATAGTTCACATTAAATGGGAATCCTTGACTTCCACTGTAGAGTTTTGGAATGAAGTCATGCAATGTAAAGATGCTATAACCCCTTCGGTGATTTATGTCAGTTTGCAATGTCTATTTTAACATTGCCGCATTCAAATGCGGACATTAAACGTGTATTTAGCCAAATGAGTCTGGTCAAAACAAACCGCCGAAACCGTTTGGCGGTGAGAACCCTGAATGCCATTTTGTACGTGAGATTTGGCCTAAAGAGAGCAGGAAAGTGCTGTTATTCTTACACTGTTCCTGACGAAGTAGGTACTACGCTGCATTGGGACCAAAGAAAGTTACGACTCCGTCTCTCAGCCTTCCACATCAGCTGCTGTTAATGAAGAAGAAGAAGATGAAGATGAAGATGAAGATATTGATATTTTATTTCTAAGCTAAATTTATGTTAGCTTTTTTTGGCATTTTTTAAAGTAATTTAGCATTTTTCTGGCATATTTTTCCCATCACTCTATTTCTCAATAAATACTAAGTTAAATTTATGTTGGCTTTTTTTTGGCATTTTTTAAAAGAATTTAGCATATTTCTGGCATATTTTTCCCATCACTCTAGCATATTTTGAAGTAGTTGAGTTGGCAACACTGTCTGCCTGCGCAGTTCAACCGTACGTCGGTAGCGTGTATGGGGACGTTCCGGTGTACCGGAGCGGTCTTCAGTTCTCTTTGCGATGGCATCGATTGCAGACGATGACGGGTTGGCGTTGATAGGCCTTGCGTTAATTTTGATGAAAAAAGATAAAACAGTGATAAAGAAGCGAACAAAGTGGTGTAGGTAATCATTGGTTATTGAAAAGGAAAAATTATTGAATGAATTAAAATTTGAACCTGAAGATTTTAAAAACTATCAGAATGCACGAGAACACATACCTAAAATTACTTGCAATGGTTACACCAATGATAAAAAAAGATACAGTTATGAGAAATAATATATCCGCGCACGAAAGATTATCAGTTATTTGACGCGACCTGCGTAGGCGACCGGAGTACATGCACACACACGCAGGTACACCTTATGTCGCCTGAAAGAATTGATTTTCGATTTTGCACCGGTCGCCTGCGCAGGTTAAAAAAACTGCACAGGTCTATTCCCACACACGCTCCGGTCTGCCTGCCCAGGCATACCTGCACAGGTAGACCTCTCCGATGGACCGTAGTGTGTATGGCCAGCATTAGCCAGTTTTCCGAGAGTACCCTCGAAGAAATTCCACGTCTTCATCAGTGCTGAACACATCCACGAGTCCGGTCACTGACCCGCGCCTCGACCACCGATTCGCCGTCATCGCCGTCTACGCCTGGTGTCATCATTATCATCGGTCCCAGTCATCTTCCAACTCCGCAATTATACTGACTCGCAATAAACGCTGTGACACCACACAAAATTTTTGTAGTAAACTTTAGTTATGGAAACATCTTTATCTTTGTAATCGATCAACATGATTCCTTCTGAGTCCCAAAAGACTATCGCCATGATTTTCCCAGCCGATTGTGACACCTTAAACTTCTTAGGTGGTGGTGTGCCTTTCTTGTGCCGCTGTATAGAGTTCTGTTTAGACTCAGGTTCATAATGATGAACCCAAATTTCATCACCAGTAACAATTTCAGCCAACACTCCATCTTTGTATTCCCTAAAAGAGGTCCAAAAATGCACGAGAACACTCCACGCGCTGTTGTTTTTGAGGCGGCGTGAGCATTCTCGGCACCCATCTCGCGCTGACTTTAGTCATGCTAAGATGGTCGTAAAGAATTTTTAAAATAGTTGTATCTGATACTCCAACCATTTCTGCGAGCCGTTACTTTTTTAGTCGGGCATCTTCTATTATTAATATTTCGACTTATTGAATAATTTCCGGAGTAGTCACCTCGATGGGTCTTCCTGGCAGTGGGTCGTCTTCAAGCGACTCCCTGCCTTGTTTAAAGAGGGTATGCCTTTTTGTAAACCATAGTTTTACTTGGAAAAGAGTCCCCGTAAACGGATGACATTTCTTCCAGTATGATCTGAACTGATTTTCCTTGCTTGGTAAGGAATTTTATAACAGCGCGAAACACGATTTTCTCCAGATTCACAATTCTCCCCTTGATTGACTTGTTTGGTCGACGATAGCTCAAAGACTAATGACCTAATTACGATAAAACCCGGTTTTTATACTAATAATGAGTTGCTCAATTAGTACCCAATTCAGCGACACCCCCACTAATCACCTACCTACCAATTCCGCGAACTACGCTAATTACGCCCCACGTATTTTATACATTATTATATAAAAAACAAAAATCGCTTCACTTTATATGTTTTTTTGAATTTTTTTCTTCTATATACATATGTATGTTAAGTTTTTATTTTATTTTTTCCTTTACACACGAATGTTAGACTCTCGTAAAGGTAAACATGTTTAATTATAATTTGAAATATGTTCTTACTATGTAAATTTAAATTATGTTACTATATTTTATAAATTAAATAAAAAATATTTAAAACAAAAAAAACAAAAAAATATGTAAAGAAATGAAGTAGTTATAGTTCAGGGCTGTCAATTATTGAATTTATGATTTTATATATTTATTTTTTTATAACTAACAAAAAGATACACGAATTACAAATAAATATAATACATTAATTACATAATATATATATATTTTATGTACCCCCATAAATAAGCAGGGCTTATGTGTATGGGGGTGTTATTATAGGTACTGGTTTAAATATTGTAGTGGGGAGTGTTATTATATTAGTTTATATAAATATGTTAGGTCATTAACTATTCTACTTTCGGATAATTTTAATAAATTCAGTTGAAATAGTAAATAATCATAGTTGACACGGTTCCATGATAACTCAACACAGTGACAATTCAAAACACTTTAAAAAGTGATATAAAGTCATTAGAAACGATGAAATTTTTTTTTTAACCTAACCCAAGCTAACCTAACCTAACCTACTTAAACCAGTTAGTAAAGTTTTTGTTTCATCACTTTCCATGACTTCATATAACTTTTTAAAGATGTGATGAATTATCATTGTGATGATTTATCCGGTCACCAGTTGACACATTCCCTTGTAATACCCATTCTGGTATTAATAAATCTTAAAAATTTATTTTGAATTCTTTCTATCGTGAGTGAATGACTAGCGTAACTACACTCTCTACCCACACTGTCGAGTTGTACTCAATTTGACTCCTAACCAATGGCATATATAATTTATTATAGGTTTGAATATTTTTAAATTGGCTGTAAATTCTTATTACGAAACCCATCATTTCCAAAGCTTTATTTGATGTAATTTCAATACGGTTTATAAAATTTAGTTTTTTACAAAGTTTACATCTAAATCATTCACCCCGGTCACATCGGTTAGAACTACATCATTGATGGAGTAGTCATAAATTATTTGATCGTTTATTTTATGAAATCTCATAATTAGACATTTGTTTATATTTAATTGTTGATAGTTAGTTCTCTTGGCACCAAACAAAAAGTTTAAACAAGTTATTTGATAATATTTGACAGTCATTCATTAGGTAATATTTCATATGGCTTTGTATATTTACATATCGTCCGCAAACATTGAAACTTCGACATCGTTGAAGATAGTGAGCGCATCGTTCACAAATATCATAAATAAAATTTGTCCCAAATGTGACCCTTGGAGGACACCGCTGGTAGCAATAAATTTATATGAAATAAAGCCATCAATTTTAACGGCCAATTGCCTGTTACGTTAATAAATGTTAAACCACATGTATAAAGTAAGCAAAGCCTTTGACAGGGTTTGTCATAATGCGTTGTGGAAAAAACTGACCGAACGACAAGTTCCACCAAAAATTATTAATATATTGAGAACATAGTACAACCGACAGGAAAACTTTGTCAGATGGAATGATAGCCTATCAGAAGAAACCAAATTAAAGTGCGGCGTTAGACAAGGAGGCTCAATGTCCCCAGTGCTTTTCAACGTGTATATGGATGAACTTAGTAAAACACTAAATAACAAGAATCGGATGCCATATTGCCGGGTATGTATGAACAATATTAGCTATGCAGACGATATGGTCATTGGTCATACTAGATCCATCGGTAAGAGCGATGAGAAAACTTCTGGCAATATGCGAAGCTTACGTTGATAGTCACGGGCCGATGTAAAATGCTTAAAAGTCATCCCTGCTGATATTTAAAGCAAATACTGGTTCCACTGTCATTCCACCCATACGTCTCGGCGGGGCCAAACTGAAAATCTGCACCGAAATCAAATATTTGGGGCATGTCATCACCGATGTACTGAGTGTGCGAGCTAACATGATTGCCAGAAGATTCAACAAGTGCAGTTCTCCGGTGAAGAAGCAACTTTTCCAAACATACTGTATGATCTTCTACACTAGCGAGCTATGGAAGACACACACACAAGGCATCATGAACACACGCCGGGTACAGTACAACCACGCATACAGAGCCCTATTTGGCCTCCCCTGGCGATGCTGCGCCTCACAGATGTTCACCGAAGGAAGGGTGCATGGGTTCGCTGCTTTGATGCGCCACAGAATAGCCGGGACGAGTCAGCGCTTTCAGAGATCGGACAACACGTCCAGGCCGTTGCCCAGTGGCAGGGAGCACCTCTACACCAGAGATGGAGAATTTCACTCAAGCCACCATAAAGTCCTAATGTGTTCATCAATTTACTCATTTTTTATTTATTTATTTCTATATTGATTTTTTTATGTATTAACTTAAATGTAAACTTTTATGGCAGGCAGAGCATAGCACACACCGCTCTGCCCAGCAGAAATAAACATTATTATTATTATTAAATACCCTTCTATTCCTAATTTATGAAGCTTTTTTAACAACAGTTTTTTTTAATACAGTAACATTATTTTGAAGTATTGTTTGATAATGTAGGTTCACTGGGTGCTTTTAATCCGTGCTGAGGCCCCCATTAATATTTGAATTCAATCAAAATAAAGAGCACAAAAACAAATTATTATTAAGCATGGTTTATTGGAAATGTAACGCAATGTCCAATCGCCACAGGTCAGGACTACAAGTAAGAATATAAGGACGTGACGCGGAGAACAATCGGCTAGGACGGAGTGGCCGAGGACAACGCAGGCAGCATACCAATTACCAATGTCCAGGGATGTGCTCGATGCTTTCGTGACAAAATAAAGAGCACAAAAAACAATTTAAAATGCCACAATCGCGTCCTTATGAAGCATGGTTGCAATCTTTACATTTGCATTAAAGCTGATGATTTCACATAAATCATTTTTTATGTCCTTCAGAACTAGCATTATAAGAATTTATGTCAGAAAATTAAATACGCTGTTCATTTACCGCTCAACTTTTAAACTATTTATGGAAAATATTTTAAATAGAGCGGCACCATTCCGAAACGCAACGAATCTCAGGCAAAAATACATGTTAAAGTTTCCTACAACAGAACTATCTACAAATACCTGGGAACAAATTTCTTTAGTAAATTATCCCTAAATAACATTTTTATAGAATTCAAAACAAAATTTAAAAAATACTATACACAAATATTATTAATTTAAAATTTTTGCAAAAATTAAAACAAAAACAAAAACAACGTACACCCCCCCCCCCCCCCTATTTTAATAAAAAAAAGATTTAACACAATTTGTTGTAAAAAAAATATATAACTTAAGTTTATAATGTAACTACCTACGTAAAAAAGGCTTTATTGGCTTATCTCTGTAATCTTTACTTAAGCACGTTATCCACTTAACCACTACTGAATTTTAGGTATCAGACAATTATTATTGTTCTTGGTATTTTATATTGCTATTATCTCTTTTATTTATTGGTAAGTAGGTACTTAATTTATTACTTGTTGACATTGTGTAACTCAAAAGTAGAATATCACTTGAGTTTTATTACGCTATTTATAAAATTCATTATCTACCTGCAAACTTACACAATTTTTTAAATCTATATAATATTATGTATGAATCAATGGTATGAAGATAGGTACCCTACCTGCTTAGTGGGTTCATTTGGAACAAGTTTATAGCCTAATAAAGCGGTTTTTTTAGAAATAGAAAGGCTAAACTGGTCATCTTGATATATTTTTGAGGCGTAATGCCGTGGTGCGTTACCTCATTCTTTAGCCAACGTTTAGGATAGCGTTACAGTGAACATCATCAGGGCAGATATGAACACTGATGATGGACACTGTAGCGCTGTAAATTTTGAGATGACCCTATGTTATGGCGGGTGAATTTTACAGATTGAATTTTTCATAATATGCATAATAATTATTATTAAATTATACAAGGTGGACTAAAAGTAATGTCATGATGTGAATGTGCCATTTTTTTGCAAATGGCCTCAAATGGTAATAATGGTCAAAATGGTACTGTGCTATATTCGCGTAGACTATCGACACATAATATATGGGTTAGATTATAGTGGTTATAATCTAGGCAAGTATGTGCCTATGTAAATTAACGCTCTGTTCGCTAAAACTAAAAAGATAGGTATTCGCCAATGTGACTTACGGAAGAGTTGGTTATTTTGGTAGTGCTCGTATGGTGGAGGAATTCACAGGCACTCGTATAAGATTGAGCTAATTATAACTCCGGATAAAATTCGAATTGACATATCGGTTGTTTTATCGGTACGGTGTTTTGGTCAGTTGTCATAAGATGACGTTTTCGCTACGGCGCCGACGCGGGCGGCTAGATTCAACTCAAAGCAACACTGCGCAGATTCAAACCAGTAAAATTTGAATCCTAGCCTCCTTATTGGTTGGAGCGGAAAAAGCGTTAAAACAATTCAGCGTCACGAAACAGGTAATGCATATTATCTCCACATATAGTTTGTAATAACATTTAGAAATAAGATCATTCTTGAAATATACTATATATTTGTACAGCGCCCTGGTGATTTTGCAAAAAAACGGCGCTATACAAATCATACAAATATTATCATTATAAATGTCACTGTGCTTTGACATTTATATTGTAGACAGATAGAGAATTAGTTGACAACAAGCAATGGAGCGAAACACACCTGTAGAACGCTTATTTGGCAAATTTTTGTTCTGTTGTTTTAACGCAGTTTGGGCAAAAGTAATGGTATAATGTAAAATGAAATGAAAAAATCACCTCTGTTTTCACGGAAAGTTTATTTGAAGGTTGGCACAAGACGCACAGCCAAACGCTTGTTTGTTCGCGCACATGGTGGTTTCATCAATCCCCGTTAGCCTCAGACCAACCAATAAGAGGCTGAGGAGAAAAGTGTGACACTATAGGTCAGCAGATTGGTTAGCTCTTTGTTTTCGGACTTCGGACCCTTCAAGATGTGCCCAGGACATTGGTGAAGTCATCAAATCGGCGATGGATGGCTTCATACAATCGACTACTAAAGAAACTGGTGTGGGCTCAAAGCCGTGGTTCAGTCGACAATGCTCCGAAGCAGTTCGACAAAAAAACGCGGCTTACCGAGCCTACAACACATCTCGAACGCCCGAAAGCAGATCAGCATACAACAAATCGGCAAAGGAATGCAAGAGAATCATTAATAGGTCAAAATTCGAACACGACCTGCAGATCAGCAAAAAACTAGCTGCCTGCCCGCATAGCAGCAGAGCATTCTGGTCGCTTGCGGGCTCAATAGGTCGGAATTTTCGCAAACCCAGTTTGCCACCTCTTACCAGACCTGACGGCTCACTAGCAAACACCGCCACCGAAAAGGCTAACTTATTAGGGAAAATGTTTGCGGAAAACTCGATCCTCTATGACGGAGGTGCTCTTCCGCCGTCGGTTTTTTTTCACTGCGGCTTCTATATGAAAAAGCTGAGGATCCGGCATCGGGATGTACTCCACGTCATACGGGGGCTCGATGTTAACAAAGCTAGTGGACCTGATGGAATACCTGCCCTGGTATTGCAGAGGTGTGCTGCGGAAATAGTTCCAGTTTTGACAAAGCTCTTCAAAATGTCCCTGAAGTGTGGCACTGTGCCCTCTGGTTGGAAAAAAGCTGTCATTCACCCTATTCCCAAGAAAGGTGACCGCTCCAACCCGGCCAACTACCGCCCCATTGCGATCACATCAGTTCTGTCCAAAGTGATGGAACGTGTGATCAACGAAAAAACTGCTCACATACCTCGAGAAGAACAAAATTATCAACGACTGTCAATACGGATTCCGGCGGAACCGCTCGTGCGGTGATCTTCTCGCGTATGTGACGCATGTTTGGGGGCGGTGCCTGGAACGTCACGGTGAGACCCAAACGGTCGCACTAGACATATCCAAGGCCTTTGACCGGGTCTGGCACCGAGGACTTGTCAACAAATTGCATTCTTACGGACTTCCCGCTTCCCTGTGTACGTGGATTGCTGACTTTTTAAGGGATAGGTCGATTCAGGCGGTTGCTGATGGTTTCACCTCTTCCTCGCACTCCATAAATGCTGGCGTCCCACAGGGATCGGTTCTGTCTCCGACTTTGTTTTTGTTGCACATCAATGACCTTTTGACATGTGCACCGATTCATTGTTACGCGGATGACAGTACAGTTCATGATAGCTTTTTGTTTGACAAGCCCCCAAAGGGCACACAAACTCCAACGGCTCGGAGGGCTTTGAAGCAGAGAATGGACGGTTATCTCGAGAGTATTTCCTCCTGGGGTAAAAATAATCTCGTCGAATGTAATGTTTCAAAGACCCAATCCTGTCTGATTACGTCTAAAAGGGATCCAAATGATAATCTAGTCTCCTTCAACGGAAGCAATCTTCCGAACAGGCCTTCCATTGATATGCTTGGTATAACTATAAGTGACCAGCTCAGGTACGGGGGCTCCATCGAAGCCAGAGTAAAGTTGGCCTCTCAGAAGCTGGGCGTACTGTACAGTAGTGTACAGGGCCCGCAGATACTTTAATAATACACAACTGCTGACCCTGTACAAATCGCAAGTGCGCCCTACTGTCGAATTTGGTAGCCATCTCTGGTCCGGAGCCCCTAAATACCTGAAAAAAACCCTAGACTCTGTGCAAAAACGGGCGGTCCGTTTGATAGATTCCCCAATCTCAACAAACGGACTGCAATCTTTAGAGCACAGGCGTCAGGTAGGTATGCTGTCCTTGTTCAATCGGTATTACAATGGAAGATGCTCTGAGGAACTAGCGTCATTGATCCCTTCGGCACCGGTGTGTAGTCGGGATACACGCCAAACGCGCGCCCAACATTTGTACACAGTTGAAACTTGTCACATGAGAATGGGTCGCTTCTACGATTCGTTCTTAAGTTCAAAAGCTCGGCTGTGAAACGAACTGCCGGCCTCTGTGTTTCCTCCCTCCTACAACATGGGACTCTTCAAGACTCATGTTCACTCCTTCCTCTCCACAAAAAGACCCTCCACACAGCATCCCCAAAGATGATATAGGCCCTGAGGGAAATTATTTTCTTCAGGGCCTCCTGTGTGGAGTTAATATAAAAAAAAAGGGCGTCGAGGAAAACGACGTCGAAATTCACGCTGCGTTAAAACAGTCAAACAGTCCGGAAATTGGTCAAATAAGCAGTAACAACAATTCCGCGTTATTCCAGTGTATATCGCTTCATTGCTTATGGTCAATTAATTCTCTTTCTGTCTACAATATAAATGTTAAAGCACAAAGACAATTGACATCATTTGCAATAATTATGGACAATCACATTATTACATTACTTTTTCCCCACCTTGTACAATTCAGATTTATCTAGTCATAAATATTTAAAATAGTTTTAAAGAAAAAAAACATGTAGGGCGAGGTTTTGTTATTCATTAGTATTTGTGCCATCAAAACAAGTTGCAGTACCTACCTATCTATGGTCTTTGAATTTTTAATAATAAATCTTAGGATGTCAAACTTATGTCGAATTTTCTGTCCTGGTCTATGGTCTTTAGAGAAAGGGAGTAAATCTGTTTATTAGTACCTACTTTCCTCAACAAATTTTATTATTATTATAAACGTCATTGTGCTTTGACATGTATGTTTTAAATAAATAGAGAATTAGTTGACAACAAGCAACGCTTATTTGACCAATTTTCGTTGTTGTTTTAACGCAAGTGGGGCAAAAGTACTGTCATTATGTTAAATGAAATGAAAAGTAGAGAAAGGAGAAAATCTATTTATCAGTACCTACTTTCCACAACAAACTATCCTTAAGCTCTTGCATTGTGAAATTATATGGACCATCGCAATTATTTTCTATGGCGTAAAAAGCCTGTTCACATACAGAATCTATGAAATAGATGATGATAATCTTCAGTACTTGTAGGTACTGAAGATTAGTGTAGAATACCATTGAACGTTAAAACTAGTACCTACATACACTATTTCCAAAATTGACAAAACACTGTCACAGACCGCTATTATTAATTTCACTAAGAACATAGTAAGACAGTACAGTTTATAAAATGACCAGGGGTGCACTCCGGTTGTGGGATGTCGCCAGTGGCGTCTATTAGAGTGGTGGCCACGTACACCCCTGGAGTCTGTTGTGGGGGAGGCTTCTTAAGGAGAGGAAATAAACCCTGGGGACAAAGACTGGCTCTTGACACCTTGAGACAGTGGTTCCCAACCTTTTTGTCACCGCGGACCGGTCAGCGTTTAATCATTTTACCGTGGCCCGTTGAGGGGGGTTTTGATTTAAAAATGTAATTGTATATACCTAGGTGTCATTATTTATTTATTTATTTTTCATTAACGCCCTATAGAGCTTTTACAGAGTTAATTGACGGTTTATGAAAATATAAATATATACATGTTAAATACAGTAAAGCCAAAAAAGTCTCCTACATTAAAATTGATTGGAAATGGCGTTTTATTGCATAAAAAAAAATATATATTTTAGGTGAGGAGGGGAGGAATAGGAATTTAGGATAAGGATAGGAGATGCTCTGGATACATTCCATATCTACTATTGTATTAGTTTTCGATCGTACGTGTTACTTCTAATCGATATTTGTGAAGTATATTGCTAAAAATGTCTATGTTATGAAATTTAGTATTATATTGCGCACATATACGAGGAATTGGTGATTTTTTTCTAAAGTTAGTTCTATATGTAGGTAAATGAAGCAAATGGGATTGCCGTGTTGATCTTGTTGGAATATGAATATGTATTTATTAAATTGGTTAGCTCTGGTGAGTCGAGGCCATTGTTAAGAATTTTAAAGAATAAGATTTGGTCAAAAATCAAACGTCGTGTATGAAGGGAGTTGAAGTTGTGGTAATTAATAGAATCGGTGTAATTTGAGAAATGTAAGTTTTGTTTATAATTAATGTGTTTAAATTTTTTTTTTGAATTATTTCGACTATTTCAATGTGAGCTTGGTAAAAAGGAGTCCAGATCTGTGTGCAGTGTTCTAGGTGGGGACGGATGAACGCTGTGTAAAGGGAATATAGAGTCTTGGTTTCGTTAAACGTATTATAAATCATAGCATTTTGTTGGCTTTGTTGATGATTGCATCAGTGTGTTGAATGAAGTTTAATTTCACATCCAGTATTACCCCAAGATCTCTGATAGATTTTACTTCTTTGATATGTGTCCCGTTTAATGTACAATCAAATGATTTTTTTTTTTGGTACGTGTAAATGATTATTTATTGCACTTTGAGGTATTTACTATAAGTTTATTTGATTCACAGTAGTCAAAAAGACGATTGAGATCTTCTTGAAGTTTAATGCAATCTTCGATTGATTTGATAACTAAGTAGATTTTTTATCGTCTGCATATGCTAGGCAATTGGCGTGTAAAAAACATTTGTTAATATCATAAATATAAACATTAAATAATAATGGCCCTAAATGAGAACCTTGAGGTACACCGGAGGGCACGGAAAAGAAACTGGACTTAGTTCCCGCAACTGATACACATTGAAGTCTGCTCCAAAGGTATGAAGTGAGCTATCGAAGTAAGTCACCATGGATGCCTATTTGACTTAATTTTTTTAATTAGAATGAAATGGTTTACTTTATCGAAGGCCTTTGAGTAATCAGTGTAGATTACATCTACTTGGTTTCTATTTTCCATATTGCTCGTTAAATATTCCGTGAAATTTACCAAATTTGTTAGTGCCGATCTTTTTTGTAGAAATCCGTGTTGTTGGTTTTGTATGTTGCGAACAATTGTTGTATAAATTTGATCGTAGACAATTTTTTCAAAGAGTTTACTAAATACCGTAAAAATTGAGATTGGGCGGTAGTTTACAATGTTGCTTTTAGAATCTGTTTTATGAATAGGGATTATAGTTGCTTCTTCAAACTTTGTAGGAAATTTTCCTGCTTTTAGTGACATTCTAAATATATTAGTTAGGGGGTATGAAAGATTTTTTGCACATTTTGAGACAAAGTATGGCTATATACCATCACTGCCAGCACCCTTACTATTGTCTAATTTCTTCAGGTATTTATTGTACAAAAAATTGTTTATTTGTACGTTCCAAATCGGGTTATGATTATTCATATAGGTAGAACTATCGACTATACTGGGATCATTCGTGTCCTTATCATTAACGTAGGTGGACTGAAAGTCTTTAGAGAATAGTTGACACACTTGATGAGCACCGGTGCCTGACTCAATACATAATACATGGATAATATCATAACTAGATACAAAAAAAAAAAATCAAATGCTAATAGGTAGGTACTAAGATTAAAATAAAATCCAAATAAAATAATATTGTAAATAAAGAAAAGTTTCAAGTATAAAGTAAGTATGATTCATATATGCATTTAATTATTCATGTTTGTTGCAAAACCAGTAAGACTGAAAACTGTACCAATTACGTTGGGAGGCCCATATTAGCTCCATAACAAAGAGACTTCGGAAGTTAGGCTATATTTTCTACTCTCTTCGATCAATTCTTGACATGAAAACTTTAAGAAGTGTTTATTTTGCTCTATTTGAATCGTTAGCAACTTATGGCATTATAGGATGGGGGGTTGTACAGCATCCATTCTCTACCCTCTAGTGACCGTTCAAAAACTTGTGCTGAGTATCATCTTCAATTGTTGCTCTTCTCATCCATCAGGGTCATTTTTAAGGAAACTCGCAGTCCTAGATATTCGCCAACTATACATCAAAATAATTCTCACCCACATCTGGAAAAATGGTTTGATAAACCCTACAAAAAAAGATATACATACACGCTACTCAACGCATATAAAATGCTAAATTCCTATAACAAAAACCCCCTTTTCACAGAGACAATACTCATATATCGCACCTAAAATATTCAACGCACTAAATAATGACATCAAAAGATCAAGATCAATTACTCAATTTAAAACCGATGTCTTAAAATGAATATCTGAAAAGGGGCGAAATTTTTGTTATTTATTTATTTATTTATTGGATAATTTGTAAAGCGCCGCTTTTGTGAGATATCACCTCAGGGGCGCTTTACAGTTGATGCAGGTATTGCAAAATATAAATATTACAAAAATAAGTGAAATTAAGTTAAATAAAATGAAGTACATGAACAGGTGATGAAGTACAGGAATAGGTGATACGAAGATAGAAGATGGAGACTGTGCAGCAAAAATCTTAGGTGGTGAGGAAACTGGACCAGCTGCTGCAGCCTGAGAGTGCACCGCATCCACCAACAGTGCCAGCACGAGGTTCGTTATCCGTCCAAGTATGTGTCTGCTGCTAATAGAGCGCTGGCACAATATCCTCTCATAGATAACAGACCTTGGCAGCACCGCTGTGACGTTCGGCAAGGCCATCACTCATCTTCGTGTAATCTTGTTCCTGGTGATTGTGTTAGTAGTGCATTGTGACCGCAATAAAAGGCGACGGGCGGGATAATAAATTACCCTGGGCTTAAATAAACATTTCTTATGGCCTTCAGAGTTTCCAAGAATTCCATTGAAAACATCTGGCGTACCCACAGTAACCGATCCTCGTCCCAAGTTCAACTTCATCGAATTTCGAATATTTTTAGCAGAATTTTCGATTATTCATTTTTAACACACTGCACTCTAATCACATTACTATAAAGTTCGGATTACTAATATTTAAGTGAATTTAAAATGTTGATTGACTGATTTACAAAATAATTTCAAAGGTGTGTTGCCTCATTTCCCTTGAAAATACTAAAAATAACACAAAGCGGTTGGAGTACGCGAGGGCGTGTCCGGCTGCCACGAAGGGCACTACAATACTGGAACATATGAATCTATACCACCACAAAAAGTTTTCGTATTTAAATTACAATAATATTAGCAGAAAGATTTACTATTTTTACATCAATTATTAAGAATGGTTTGACACCTCTGATACTTTCATGTACCTAAGGATCGCTTCAGTATTTGTTAATAACAATATTGTGACAATAATTTTTCACTCTAGTATTATAATTATTAGCCGGAGTTCAGATAAGAATCTATACTTAAAATGCTGAAGAATAATGTATACCTACACATATGTCACTGTAACTCGCACATACCTACTTATCAACAGTTTTACCATATTTTTACATTTAGTTTTAAACACTCACTTTCATGCTATATGTATATAATTTTAATAACTTTTATATATTTTCTTTAAATTCTTTACTTTTTACTATGTCTTATATTCTACACTTCTTTTTTATTCTTTTTAAATACATTGGATGAAAAAGTTATCGATTAGTTGAAACTCTACACTATTTACCAAATTCTTGCAAAAGAAGAGTCAAACCTAATTTACGCTATTTTTTAAATGATACCAACTAAGTCAAGGAGCCGGTGGTATTTTGGCAGCTCCAATAGGGGAGAATGGAAAGGAAAAAGATAGGGAATACGGGTCGGTAAGCAATCGGCTGAATGCTGCAAGACCCTCCGCAGAAAAGTTCCACACATAGCGAACTGCGCAATTTTCTGCGCAAGGTCTTGCAGCATTCGGTTTATTTTCATTTCTTACCAACTAATCAAATCCAGCTCCTCAGAGAACGGAGATACTTAAAGAGTTTGGTGCTCTAGTCCCACTTGCTCCGGGTAGAATTCTAGTGCTGGGTGACATCCACCAATCCATTTATTATTGTAGGTAATAGCTACTAGGTAATAAAAATAACACTCCATAAGTACCTTTACCCAAATACGTAGGTACCTAATTAAAATGCAAAAAATCGATCATTCAAAAATAAAGAAAAAAATATTTCAACTCAAGCTCATTCATCCGATCTTAATAATTCAGTCTGTACCTACCCAAGTACCCAGTCTCCAACACGTGACAAGGAAACTCCCCCAGGATCGGACCCTCTTGCGGGAGCGATCCCAGACGTGATCTTGTGAGATGGAATTCGGGTGTTGGGTGGAATTCCTTTCCGCTACCCCCTTCTGTCTTTCAAGGGGGGTGGGGGAATTGTCTCATACACGGAATTAATTGCTCGATCTTATTGAAATCTTGTAGTGGGATTGTGGACGGTGAAAAATGCTTACCAGGGCCGTATTTGCTGGCACTACAAACAGTTTAAAGTTTTTTTTTTCATTTGATACAATAACTTTACATATTTATAAACATTATTTGATAATGTGGGCCTCACTGGGTGCTTTACCCGTGCTGAGGCCCCCATTTTACAATTTAATAATATTCAATAAGGTCTAGGTCTGATTTTAAAAAAATCGTGTAAAGCCCGGGTAATCGTGTAAAGTTTATATTCGGGGGGGCGGGTATGGGTACCACCCCTCCGGAAACCATAAAACCTTTATTTATTTATTTATTTTGGTACAATGGGCCTTCATTTTATAATATTATACCTATACATAATACATTGAAAGAGAAAATAATACATTTAAAATATAATCTTGTGTGTTTGTGAGTGATGTGTGTTTTATATTGGTTTTGTGTGTTACGTGTAGTTTTTTTTTTATTTTATGTTTTGAAATTTTGGTAAAATTGTCTTTTTTGTTCTTTAATCCATTTTGTAAGTTTGTGTCTAAATTTATCTTTGTTTTCCTAAATTTAATTTTCAAGTGTTAGACTGTTGAATGTTTTATTGGAATGTTGAATGGAAAAGGTTAACCTTTTCCACTCTGACCATTTTTTCTCAGAACCAATTGGCTACTCGGACTAAAAATTAATGTTATATTTTTGATTTAAATGTGAAATTTTTGGTTCAATATTTTCGTGGCACCCTATCTGGTAATTCGTGTGACCATTATATGTTTGGTACATTTTGCATAAAATAGTTGTTAAATCACACCTTAAGTAACTAAAAGATAATACGTTTGATTTCAATATGTTTTATTTAAATAATTTATTTTATTGCGTAGCGATAATTATGTAAATTATGGGAATAATATACAAAGAATCCAATGTAAGTCCTTGTAGAAATTCCTTTCTAATTGTCCTGTACCGCACAGGGGTTGACCGGTGACTACCTGGACCCGATTGGCTTAGGTTTTATGGCTAGTACACGGTTTCTTATTTTGCATCGGTTATATTATTTTAGATTCCGACTCTCATTCAGGAAACAAAAGATAGACCAGCCCACAACACATAAAATCTATAATAAATTTGGCAAACATTCTACACGGTGATTACAAGTTAGAGTTTTGTACATACTATAATTATAACTAGTAATTTAAATCTACGACTTATATTACTGGCTTACAACTAATTTTTACAACTATTACTAGTGACTAACAACTAAGACTTATATATAAATAACTATGCATAGTATAACAATGTCACATTTTAAGTATATTTATCACAATAAAAAACTCACGATTCGGTCCAATGTCATTATAAATTTATCTTCCTTACTTATTATATTATTACTAAATCATCATCACTTATAGTTTTTTTTAAATATGATATTTTTCGAAGCATTCTCCCACATGAAGTGCCGGTTTGTTATCACAATTTTTACAGTTACACATTGTTCATTTTCTTTGCCCTCCCTCTCTATTAGAACCGCAAACGACGCAATCCCTGTACTTTTTCTGCGCATTAGGCATTAGGTATTACATGTAGATTCACGTGATTTAACCGCTGTTCTGGATCTACCGAATGTCTTCCTTTCCTTGTTTTTACACCTTCTCTATATTTTCCAACCAGTTGAATTATTAGCCTATCCACAAATCGAAGATGACTCATTGGCTTTTCATTTTTTCAAACTTTTTTTCCTTGTACAAGATGTAAGCATTTACCACCGAAACTTCTAAACCCCAAAAAAAGAGATTGCGCCAGCATTTTAATGTTTTCCCTAGGAAGCAGTATAGAAGGTTGTTGTGGAATCTCAATATTCTCTTCATTACTATCTGCACTGAAATAAGCACATCTCTTTATTTTGGGCGGCAAAATGTCACTTCCACTATCTGTATCATTTGGGTTATTACCCACTTCTTCACTATCACTTATTATCACATTACCATTGTCATTGCAATCAATATTATTAAATGTAAAAGGGTCCTCATCATCACTACTAGCGACGCAATCACATTCCTAATTATAACTAAACTGCGCAGTAAAACTATCATTCTTTTCCATGACGTTTAAATAAATATATTTTTTAAATACGTAAATTATATAGAAATATAATAGTTCCACAAAACGAAAAAATATGGTCACAAAAAGTGGGAGTAATCTCGGAGAACCGTCGTAAACGCAGTACAACAACTGACTGTTCCGAAAATATTGGAATAAAACAAGCATTCAGTACGTTAAAATAATGCATCTATTTTTACAAGAACATATCTAATAAACGGTAAAATTAAATGAATAAATTTTGGTTTAGACAACATTTTGCGACCATTCTTTGTACTTATCGGAAATAATAGTTCTTAGAATGTACTTAGGTACATAAAAATTGGTGATTAAACTTATGCCTGCACCGGGCCAGACCCTCTGGCCGACGGAGCTGTCTACCGAAATCGTATGGGCCAGAATGTGTGGCCTACAGAGTGGAAAAGGTTAAAGGTTTTAAAATGTAATAAACTTCCTGCGCAATGGAAGCTAAAATCCGTTCCATTGTGGGTCTCAATATTGTGTAGCCCAGATTTTACAAGATACATATTTGGTAAAATTTTATTTATAAGTATCAACCATTTATACGCCCATGGGGCTATTTCATACATGAAATGCTTAAAAAAATTACATAAGGGTTAGTACCTAATAAGCAATGGTTAACAATTGAACAAAATTTATGTTTATAAAAATTAAGTTTTTGAAATTTAAATTAAAAATATCGTTATCATTTTTAAAGTAGCTTTAAAAAAATGTAAAGAATAATTTAAATCAATACTTACATACATATAAATAAAATATTAAGCGGTAACCTGCTATTTAATGATTTTCCTTTTATTCCAACTTTAAAAAGAAAATGTCAACATATTATTTTTGATATTACTGGAAAAATTTTGCTAATTATCAGATATCAAAAAAATTTAATGCCAGTTGAAAAAACGTCCCCAGAATAAACAGGCAATTTTGCTCCATACACTAAAGAAAGAACGTTTTTACTTCCTCCGTCAGACACCACCCGATAAACCGAGGGGTGGAGGTGAGAACCTTGCCGGGGGGAAAGAGCCTTATTCCCTTTTCTCCCTCCCCCCGATGCCCCCCCAAAGCCAAGCTTGAGTATCGGGGTTGTACGCTTTTTACGCGTAGCTGACGTCACGGGGCACGAGACGAATTCTGAAGTGTCACGTGACCAAGTCAGCGCAATCAAGTAACGGCAGTTTTGCAAACAGGGACAATTGTTGTTGATACTCGTTGTTACTGCTGATTTGTCTGTTATTTCATCGCAAGCTTTACATCCACATAGTGATTAGACTTTTTAAACATAGAAACTCGCCCAGGCCTGAACTCTAGTGACTCTAGACTAGGCATGGGCCAATAATAATAAATTACTTGACAGTAACACTTTTGTAAGCTTAATTAGCCTTCCATAAAAATAAATCAATATAGATGGAGGCTAAACTTAGAGAAACTATCATCTTCTCTATCCCACCTGAAAATATTTTGCTAAAATAAGTGAATAGGTTCATATTATAAATCTATTGGTTTCTTTTGATCGTGATTATGTGATTTACGTTAAAGGTATTTCCACCATTTAAAATTTTTTTATCATAAAGTGTGTAGCCAACCTACCTTATATTCCCATGTTAAAAGTTTATAGTAATAAGCATTTCCCGAAAAGTACTTGTTCATAGAAAATTTAAACATAAAATTTTGTTTACAAAACTACCGATGTTGTAATTTTTGCTCCGGAATAAAATTAGAAATGCTCCCTAAACATTGAAAAGCAAAAAGCCTACAGTAATAATTTGTAATAAAAAACTAAAAAATATATGTAAAATCTAATACCTATGACCGGTAAATTTGTGGTAGGTACCTACCCTGTAATTCAATTTATAAAAAGTGAACAAAAATAAACATAGGTAGGTATAGATCCCTAAATATACAGATCCATAAAAGCACGAATATGTAAACATATAAATATAATTACAATAATACATCAGATTTACCAACTCCCACCCTTGCGAAAAAGTTAAAAAATCTTTTTTTAAACCACGTTTTCCAAATATTATCTTATATTCTTTGTAAAAAGCACCACACTAAAAAAACACTCATATTCCGGACCAAAGCAAAAATGTATGGCGTAATTATTATTATTTTAAATAAAGAATTCCGGTACTTTTCGTTCTGTACTAGACTTCTCCATAAGTGGCTTCGCGCAAGTACCACGTTGAAGTACGTGTGAACGAGATAGACCTACACGTAACATATCGTGTTTAAGTGAGACAGCGTAAGAGGTAACGGCCGAACCCCAAAGATGAACCCCCGTGTATAAATTGAAGGAGTTGTGTAAAAAAGAAACAAATATTAGGATTACGTAGCATTTTTTAAATTTAATCTTTTTGAGGAGGTGCCGTCTACTGGTTTGGATTTTTTTTGTGAGGAAAATACTTGGACTTGGATTTGCTCGTCGTATTCTAGTATACCGCAACAACTTATTTATTTTATTTTGTTCAGAAGCAGATGGTAAGGGAAGTGGATGGAATATTGTGGAAAAGTTGAAAACAATGAAATACATTTTTTTTAATATTGGCGATATTTTTTTCTTTATCAGTGTAGTAAATTTTAAAGTATGAACCAACATTATTCTTGTTCGATTAGAATGTAAATGAATTAATTACGTGGTTAATATACTTTATTTAAGACAGGAAAGGAATAAAGAAACATTATAACTAACTACAATGTGACATATTCTTAGCGGTAATAAAAATACAAGTATTTACTTAATTTTCGTCAAAGATTGGAATATCTCCAAGTCACGGACATTTAATATGCATGATTATGGAACTTCAGTCCCAGAGTCGAAATTCCTTCTTTTGGAAAAATCCTTTAAAAATACACCTTTACTGTCCGTGACGATTTAACAAATGTATAAACAATTTTTTTAACCTAATACCAGCCACACACCTATTTTAACTTCAACTTTACGAATAATTCTATAAAAAAATATTTCTTCAGAAAGAAAGATTTCCCTTTGAAAAATTAAGTACAAAACATTTTTGGCCGCTCGGGATAAATCGGCGTCTTGTTCATAACCGTAACAAACAATTAATTAAATAAGTAGCAAATAATTTAATTATCTATAACATTAAATTATATTCATTATTTTCAAACCCGTCCCACAATATTATTTCACAGCTTGGGGGCTACTGGACTTACACTGACTGGTTTGAGCGAGCGAGACACAGCATGTTTTCCAAGGGAACGTGTCGTAAGATGGAGCGAGAAAGAGTTATGAAATAAACCACTTCGGCTTCAGTACGTGTCAGTCCGTCGAGGGAAACGTACGTCGTGTCGTTTTCGTACATTTTCGCGTGTGTTACCGGAGTATCAATTTCGTGTTCGATATATTCAAACAAAATAACAACTCAACCGTCGTGTTGTGGATGTTTGGTGATTATCTGTGTTAGTTTTCTTTGTATTTTAATGTATTTGATTTATTTTGTTGTGGTTCTTGTTTGTTTATTACAATCTGTTGTTGAATGAAAGTGGTTGCGACGTGCATTTCTAAGTTTGTGAATTATTTTCTCGTGTTTTTTGGTATGTGGAAAAGAAACGTGCGGTGTTTGTGAATAAGTGGCCCTCTTTTGGATTACTTTCTTGAAGTTCCTGTGAGGATTACCAGCCCCAAGTATCTGAAAACTTCCCTACTTTTTGCATTCTTCAAAAACTAACACTTTAAAGAGTTACATGGATTCTAAAAATTGGGTACCTTCATAAATCTTGTAATACATGTACTCACATGTGTCTGTTTTCAACTGTTTTAAATGATTAAAACAGTTTAAAACACGAGAAAACTTAGCTTATGTTTGGTACCTACATACCCAATTGAACGCTTTCAGAATGAATAGGTACCTGGTGTAAAACGTAGTTGATAAGTAGTAGAAGGTTATGTAGGTACTTACCTAATCACCGATTATCCATTATCTGATGTTTCAAATGAAACGCCAACAACTAAATGACACCGCACTCTTTTAAAAACAGTCTCAAACAATCACTTTGTTCGTTTGCAAAAATAAAATGAAAAGCAAATTCCTAAGCTTGCTGCAAACCGTACACAATCTGCCTGGCCGTTTATCGACGCCGCTTGAGGGTCATTTTTCGCCGGCGGGAAACTGGCGAAGCGGCTGTAAAAATAAATAAGTCCTCAGGTTGTCGGCTAATTGCCGGGAACACATGCTGCGGAAGTTTGTCGATCAATCACAGAAAAAGAAGACTACAATGGAGTCGAAGATTGAAATAAAGAATTTGGAAATATTATATTGCCTATTAGACTCTTCAGTACCTACCTAAGCATTTATTTGGAACGTTTACAATAAAACTTCACAGCACGAAAATGTATGTTTGAAACTATCCATTGTCAATGGTTTCGTTAGATACCTACCCACTTTCCCTTTTAAAATAAGAAATGACTTGAGTATTTTAAATAAACAGTATTTGCTCGATGTCCTGTATAAATGTTAAAACTAAACAATGCAGGTGAGGCTTCTATTGTTGGTATGTGTTGATAAAACAATGTGACACCTTTACCACAAAAACGATATCGATTGAGATAGTTTTCTACTTTATCTACAATTGATGTATGGATGAGTTATTCATTTTAACTGACATTAGCATCTTTCTAAAGCGTACTTTTTCCATATTTAGCGCTTTGAGAGGTAGGCAGTCAAGTTGTATTAATATGTTGTATAATTATTACAAAATACTACATTTTAGTCCCCTTTGCCTATGTCCGGATGTTTCAAAGATCCTTCCCATAGGAAACGTTGAATCAAAGACATAACACATTTTACTTAGCACACTACTATAATAATTTCTGAAACGCGTCCCATCCATTATCAGTTAATAAATCCACTATCACTTCACAGACAAATCTTATCCCCAAAAATATCTGATAGCAAACGCATGTTTTATCTGTCAAATACTAAATACCTTATTCTGTTATTATGGGGAATTAAATTTGATTTCTGCGAAAATACTGTTGACTTACGATCAAATACAAGCGATGTCTACAAACAAACATAACGTAGAAGGTACCTACTGCTTCACTTTTTCACTGTCATTGTCATGTCACTTATTTTGGTAATCACGTTAGATTAAAGTACACAAGTACCTAGTATGTACTTAATAAGTTCCTACCTACCTTTAATATTTAACTTGTGGTATTTTTCGCATCGACTAATAGATAAGAAAGGGTATGAGAATGTGTTGTCTAGTGCCTACGTACGATGCCAATTTAACAAGTCCATACAAAGATAAAATAGCTTGGTAAAGCCTCTATTGTAAGTTTATCTGAAAAGATGGAAAGTAAAGTTTAAATAATTAAGTCCCCTTGTCACACCGCGTCGTCAGTCAATATTAGACAGAAATCTTGAACATCACATGTTGTGTACCTATATTTATGTGTGTAAAGTAGGTAGTATTCGTATATAAACAGAACCGATTTCCGTTCACACCTTTTCGCGGTAAAACTTCTTCGCGTTTAGCAAAAGCCATTATAGCTCCCACACTAATATACCACGGACCGTCATTGTACACTTCACATCGTATTGGTGTATGGATCAAACTAGTAACAACACAAAAACAATTTGAAAATACCTCCGCCAAAAGCGTAGTTTTTCACACGGATTGTTTTGTCACGATCAAGTTTTTTTGATGAGGTGTCTCGTAACTTAACTACATACTTTGCTGGGTCCCCCTAGTCTCAGCACTCCGGAGTAGTCCACGTGGACTGTACGCCGCTAAATATAACCCGCGATAAACACAGGGTCGCTTTAAAGCGATCGCACAATCTCATCGCACGTCTGGAGCGCTAGCCTTATAGTGTTTACCTTGGAATGTGACGCTCGGTGTTTTTATCGGTATTCGTGAATACGGAGCGGGTTTTTTCGTAGCCGGCGACGAATGGCGTGTCCCGTTTCGTTTGGAGTTCTGTTTTTATTTTAAATTATACGCTACCAAACCACGCCCCCTGTATAATTTTTAATGTGGGCATATTTTGTTGGACTCACTTCGTAACTGAAGTACGCATTATAAATGGCTGGAATAATGACTGCCTGGGTTTAGAAATATGGCCTTTTGTATTGATTCTCCTCAATTCCTTTTGATTTTGCCGGAATTACCGACTTAATTACTTGCGCGAAGGAAAGAGCATTAGAGAGCTAATGTTTATGATGCATCTTACCTGGACTAAACCTTTTTCCTAGGATAATGTATCGTTTACCTGTTTGCAGAAGCACCTTCAAGCCCAATTCATACAAAGCCATGTCACCGTTTGTTACAGGGAACCAACCTAGACTTAAGCAGATAATATCTGTCTACAGACGACCTTAGTTCTTGGAAAATATTTCATCGTGTAATATTAACATGTTGAACAAGGAAGCGTTGTCCCATTGCCAATCATCAGGCCAATATTCAGATTGTCTTCCTCTAATAGGGACTCGGACCTCTATCAGTTGGTTAATTATGACATTAGTCTTTTTCCTCTGTGCATTATTTTTTATTTATTTATTTTTTGGACAATTTGTATAGCGCCGCTTTTGTATCACCTCAGGGATTTGAAAGTAGTGGCTTCAATAAACCATTTAGAATCATTACACGTTACTGATTACGCTTTCAGCACATATGTATTTGTCTGCAATATTCGAAACGTAAACATACCTAATAAACCGCTTCCAAACATAAACACACACACAATATGTGCGGATAAATAATACCTACGGAATTGGTTAGTGCCCCAAGTGGGATGGTATTCACAGATTTTTTCTTTCTTCCGCACGAAAATGTGTGTTTTATTGCGCATTTTTATTGCGGAGGGTCCCCGCTTATTTATGTGAAGCGACTCTCCCCTTTCCGGGGCTTTTGTGTTCCCCCGTCCCCCTCCCCCCGCCGACTCGCCACCCCTCGCCCACCACCCCGGGCGCTAAAAGGGAAAGGTGGGGCCGCTCTGCCGAATCGTATTCCTCTGCTAATATTGCACGGTCACCTCTCCCCCAAAACATGGATTGAAACATTAGCATTTACTTTGTTCGTACAATAATTTGTATGTTTTTTCTTATTACTGGGCATTGTTAGTTCAACATTTAACCGATAAAAATAATTGAATACATGTTATGTGATGTACCTAGGTTGGATAGGTACCTACCTACCTATATAATCGTGTTATGGTATTATATCATTTAAGGTCCTACCGGCTGTAAGTTTTTAAAGCACCCGAACTGCTCTACACACGATGTGCAATACCTAGAACTAGATCTGCAACATCATCAGCTGTAGGCAGACTGATGGAACCTAAGTGCAAGCCAAATACTAAGTTTGGTGATCTCTGACGCGCTTTCGTAGTATCTTGGCCGAAGGCTGGAATAAACTCTCACCGGATCTAAGATCCTTAACAAGTATAACAAAATTCAGGACTAAACTAAAAACTTACCTTTTTAAGCTGTTATACCTACCCTTAAATTAAATATACCATTCCTGAGAGAAAGTCCAATTACATCCAATTTTTCAATTATGTCCTAAATCCTGTATTTAAATTTCGCTAATAAACAATTAGTTAATGTTAATTAAGTGTTAATCTCAAGTGACCTACCAGGTAAGCATGGTACTGTATGTTATCTCCATATACCTATAGTTAGTAGATCATTGTAGAAGTGTATTATATATGTGTACAGCGCCCTTGAGGTGATTTTCACAAAAAACGGCGCTATACAAATCATCCAAATATTTATTTTATTTCGACTTATTGTCCGGGTTAAATCTTCCCCATAGGAAAAACTAAACCCTTCCACACACTTTTCCACAAATGATCAATCTAGTCAATCTAAATTATGCAAGTGCATTATATAAGCATAATAAATACAAAACAATACAAGAACAACACGTCAACCCACCAGAGATCAAATGGGATAATAATTCACCGACTCCAGATATTTTCATATCCTAACTGATCCCTCAATATAAATATTTTAAAAAATCTTTCGTAATCCTACATGTATTTAAAATGACTGATTTTTGCATTTTTATATATAAATTCTTTGACAGATCTCTAATACGCCTAATTTTTATATTATTATCAGGGATAAATATATTAATATGATATATATATATACACATCTACATGTAGGTAAGTAAATATATATTAAAATTAGAGTAGCTCCCCAGTTAGACCCAAAAATATTTCTTTACCATCTGGTTAATTAAATTAGTTACTTATGTAATATATTATCAAGTTGTACCTTCACTCTATGATTTCAATAAAAAAATGTTTATTTACCACTGGTTAGGTACCCACTTTCCTAATAATAAAATATATTGAGAATGTAATTTTTTAGCCAAATTAATTATGTAAGTACCTATTAGTGTAATGATTATGTGTAACAATGTAATGAATGCGTAGCTTATTGCGTTATCGCATATTAATACCAGCGCTACTTGAGTGATAGGTAAGCTACGGAATGAATACGTAATATACTATATTAATGTTAATATATATAATATTATGTACCTACCTATACATTTTAGCAGATGTTTAAGTAATTAATGGCAAAACCCTTTTAATCTACACCCATCAATATATATTATACCTTTACTCGTGGTGCAAGGGTCGGCGCGTCGTGCCTTTGCAATAAGCCCCTTTGATAAACGGGGTGGTATTTACCTTACCTCACTTTAATTCAATACACATTTATTTAATTTTATGATTTATTTATTAAAGGTTAGTCGATACATACATTTTTCTCACTACTTATAAATCAGTATTAAGACGAGACAATACCCTAAAATAAAGTCGGAATCTCAACGACGTAAGTGAAGAAGCGACGGTAGGAATCTCAACGACGTAAGTGAAGAAGCGACGGTAGGAATCTCAACGACGTAAGTGAAGAAGCGACGGTAGGAATCTCAACGACGTAAGTGAAGAAGCGACGGTAGGAATCTCAACGACGTAAGTGAAGAAGCGACGGTAGGAATCTCAACGACGTAAGTGAAGAAGTGACGGTAGGAATCTCAACGACGTAAGTGAAAAAGCGACGGTAGGAATCTCAACGACGTAAGTGAAGAAGCGACGGTAGGAATCTCAACGACGTAAGTGAAGAATCGACGGTAGGAATCTCAACGAAGTTAAGTGATAAAGTTGCGTAAAAAACAATATATTGTTTTTTACGCAACTTTAATAATAATACAATATACTAAATCTCAAATGTGTCTAGAAAAATCAAACCTGGTGCTTACCGCTAATTTTATAGTTGAAACACGTTTTATTGAAATTTCAAATTGTTTTTTATAAAATATTTGAATTGCACTTTTTTATTAATCTTAAATATATAACTTTTCTATAATATAAAAATATATGTATATTGTCGTTACGAATTCGTCGGAATTAATTAAAACGTGAACTTCGAGCAAACCCGAAAGTGACAAAATGCAATAATCCTGCCCCTATGCAGACATGAATATTATATGTGGGATCTGGACAAATAACTTGTTAATAAATAAATTATAACTTACCTATAAATAAGTGCCAGAATAACATAGGTAATTATTTAAACTTTTAATTGTGACATTAAAACAATAACTATGTAAGTAGGTACTAAATAATATTTTCGCAAAAAATAACTAGCCCTTCACTAATAAACATGTTTTAAATTTTACATAACTGATAAGCAACCATTTACCCTATATCATTGGTTGTTGATAAACAGTTTTCAAAACGTTAAAAATATTAAGGCCCTACGTATTGAATGCAATGTATCGCAATATAATAAAAGTTTTAAAGTTTTATAACAATGATATAATTTTCAAGTCATAAAACAACATATCAGTACAATTAAGTAATAACGCAATAACTGAAACGTCACGCAAGTGTCAATCGCATAATAATGATGTAAATGTACCTAGGTGTACAGGTAATTATGCCTATTACATTTCTAACATTATTAATTATATGGAAATCTATAGGTAGTTGTTCTGTCGGTAGATAACTCCGCCATCCCTAATTACTCTGGCGAGTTAATTACAGTTGGAAAAGACACATCGGAAAAGAATTAACCGCCCGAAATACAACTTGATACATAATTACGATCCCCGCATTAGATTACAAATAATAATGTAACACACCCGACTCTTGAAATGTTCTTTATTCGTTACAAGCGTTACAAGCACAATAATAATATAATTGAAGGCGAACTCTCCACCCGGCGCAGACGGTTGGTCGTAACAACTAATCATGACACCTCTCGTCCAGCCTGCCCCGGTGGGAATTTCTTCTTCCTCCTCTGGAGAATGAAAAATGGACAATGCGGAATAAAACCGGCTATTAAAACTGAATAACATATTCCTACTTCATTGAACAGTGCTTTTAAGCATTATCAAAAATAATAAGCATACTAGTGACTTATAATAATAAAAAAAATATATTTTATGTAGCGCCGTTCAATTTATTATGAGTTCCTAGGCTCTGTCTATTTTCAAAAGTGTCCGACTTTGCACGCAGAGAACACTACCTATGGTAAAATCATTGTTTGCTATTTTGCCCCCCATTCCTATAGATATTACATTTGTTACAAAATTAGTGGCCAAAGTACAGTTGATATTTATTTTAAAAGACTGAAGCAATTAGGAGGGGAGAATTTTAAAGAAATTACCTTAAAAAGCTTACAATGCCGCGGTCTGTGAAGGGGAAAGGTTTCTGACTTTATATAGATATGACTGTCTAAAAAGGTGATTTTAAGTTTAGCTCTGAATTCTGTCGAGTCTGTGATCATTCTTAAATCGTGTGGCAATCCATTCCAGGCTTTAGGTTCTGACACTCCTAATGCAAGCTAACAATGAAAATGAATACGGATGTGACTGAATGCACATTTCCTATAATATTAGTCATTCACAATATATCTGAACACGTGTTCACGCAGGTGGCCTTGTCCTTATAAATATAATGAACGAAATGCGATAACATTATTATTTTTAAGAACACGTGTTCTGACTTCCTCATAACATATTCGTACTTTACTGATAGTTTTCTATGAAATCTGTCAATTCATCCGTTAAAAACATTCAGTCCCGTTTTAAACAGGAAAACGAATAATTTGACCAGATTTTTAATAAATGAACATGATTTAATATCAGTAAATTTTCTCCGTGTGTAGATACGAAGATACATAGATATTTTGTTGACTTTAAGATAAAACCAACCTCAACTGTATGCTTGCTGTTTTATGTCGTCAGATGTCGTCCTTAGTTAGGTTAAGAAAGATCACTCACACGCAATACAAATTAGCCAACGTAGGTATTATTTAACCTGTTGGTAGCTTTTGAAAAGGTTATGTAGGTAGGCATATTCTGGAAATTTTAAACCTACTAATAACGCTAAACTCGGGAATAAGCTTTTTAGTAGGTGTACTTACGCAGGACCCGTAATTTTAGATCGGTTCTTATATTAAAATTAAAAAAATCGCCGCAGCATCAACTGCTTGAAAGGCAACTATGCTGACCGTACACCACCATTTCTTGTAAGAGCGGCGGCATAAATTCATCTTACGTACCGAAATTATAAAAATGATTTTTTGAATTTTAAAATGTATATCCGAAATTATTAGTACTGTTTAATAATACCGGTGTCATACTAATTTCACAGACAAATAATAGAAGAAATAATTAAAATCATTAATATTTATAGCGAAAAAAATAATATGAGTACCTACTCCCTCATTGTAACCCCTCTAACAATGCCGACGTTAATTCCCCCTATATCTCATCCACACGCTCGTACCGAAGCCATTCCTACCGGCGCCGTTCGTCGAGTGAATCTACAATTAGATGGCGGTTTGCTCTCTTTACACCCCCGCCTCCCACTTACCAACACCCCCACCTCAGGACCCCTAAACCTGCCACCCCCGGTCTAATAACCACCCGTCTGAGCCACGCTAAAGGGCGGCCGACCATACCGAAATTAGGACGACATTCCCATTTCGCAGGCACGTTCCATAGAGCGTCTCGTCTACTCATTTCGAGGCATCTTGACAATTTAACAAATTGTCTTATTTACTGAATTCGTTGACGTGGCCCGTTCAATTAAAATTGTTGAAGATTTCTATGAACTATTGCAGTTACCGGCTGGGATCAATTATCATTTTTAAAACTAGATGACTATTTTATACAAACGTCTGGGTCGAAAAATGTTGTCATATTTATTGCACATGATTAATCCTTCAAGCCTCGGAAGGACATTACTTACTTTTTTCTACTTCGTTTATTTGTAGTAAATAATAATTAAGGCAATGCCATGCGTAGTAATGCAAAATCATGTGTTTTTGGTTTGAAAATTTGGTCGCCTAGAAATGTTTCAGATGCTTTAATTAAATACTGCGAGAAGAATACATCTTGGCCTTTGAAATAATCGAGTATTTTTTAGATAAGTCTTTTTATAAGCCTCGAAAAAAATAAAGGCCTATGAAAATTGCTTTAAAGTTCAAAATCTCCTACTTACGAACCCATTTTCGGTTATGATTTTATTGCATAATGTGTCAAATTAAGTAATTTATAAAATATTTATGCCTGAACATTCACAAAATAAAATAAAAGGCACTTTTTGGCCATGTTTTTTTCTTGCATAAATCAAAACAGGCGGATGGTGTTAAGCGGGAATTTAAACCTTATCGCCATCTACGTAAGGGTTGTTATTGATAGCGGCTCAATTTAAAATATTACACGACGTAATGCATGGCCTTAAGTAGCACATTTTAGACACCTCGGGAACATTCCGAAATTCCAAGAAATTTCACCGTGTCGCGTCGTTGGGACTTTGGAAAAATATTTTAAAACCTGAAGGGTTAAACTACCAATATGTATTTATTAAAAAAAACGGAGTCATAATATACACATAACACGTGTTCGGGGAGTAAAAAAAAACGGAGTCATAATATACACATAACACGTGTTCGGGGAGTAAAAAAAAACGGAGACATAATATACACATAACACGTGTCCGGGGAGTAAAAAAAAACGGAGACATAATATACACACAATGTGTGTTCGGGGAGTAAAAAACGAAGGCATACCTAATAGGTATGCATAACGTGTGTTCGGGGAGTAAAAAAGAGGAGGCATAATACACACATAAAGTGTGTTCGGGGATTCAAAAAAAAAACATGAAGATTAAAGTCATCTTTCGGAGTTCAAAATTTTGTTAAAAAATATTACTGTGTATTCACGTACGTACGAGTACCTATGTAGTTTTAACCAGTAAGAACGCGACCTTACTAAAAACGGGTTTTCAGTGTAACATATATTGACAGGAATAATAATATTTAATAAACATTCTTTAATCTTGTCTTATCAATTTAGACAGTTATGTTTGAAAAGCTAGAGTTCACACTCTCCATTTAACCATATTGCAGACATTTATCTTGTTATTTGTAGGGAGGGGATTGAAATTTGCAATTATGTTTGCATTTGCAAACAGATCTACAAATTTACACTGTTTATGTTTTTATACCCGTTGGATTATAAATAATTATTCGATCAGTTCCGGGAATGTTGGAAGATGGTTGTCAAACTATTGTCTTTCTGCTTCCAATGTTCTTTTGTTCTGAGGTCTGAAATAATCCTGTTACCGAACTCTTCTAAGAAATATAAGATAGGAACTGCCCTTTTTGTTTTGGCACTTGTCGGTCTGGGTGTTTAGTTGTTTAGTATTTAAACAGGTAAATTACTACCATAAAGTATGACAATTCAAGTAAACTTAATAAAACAGTATAGCCCCCAGACGATAAACCAGTTAGGACGAGTTGTTTCACTAAATTTGAACAATTCATCAAATTTCAAAGATAATGGTGAAGTTCGTTGAACGTCTTATTTAAGTTCTGTTATTATCCCAGTACTGTGAAACAACCGAACTGTGATTAAATAATAACAGAACTTGAATTAACCACTTGAATTTGGTGAATTGTTCAAATTCTGTGAATCAACCCGTCCTTAGTATATTAACACTCATTCAGGTTATTTCCAGACACCGTCTATATTCAATAATATATTGTTTCATTTATAAAGAAAAAACAGTTTTTGTAAACAAGTTCTGCTGTGTAATTACAATTACGCGTAACAGCTGTTTCGCCTTCCGAAGGCATTATCAAACTGTCGAAGTTTTCGGATGACGAAACAGCTAACAACGCGTAGTAATATTTACACAGCAGAACGTGAAATTTGTTTTTTATTGATTAAATAATTATATTATTGAACATATAATAGAAAAAAACTAAAATTAAAGTGTAGTTCTAGGAAATTAAACTTGATTACAAATAAAAATAAACCAAGTTAGGTAGGTACCTGATGATTAAATTTTGCATTCCAAGGCGCTCCTAACGCCTTATTAAAAACTTAAAGTTAGGGAAAAGGTGTTTGGCTTTATTCATAGATCTTCAAAAAGCTTTTGACACAATAGACCATAAAATATTACTAACTAAGCTAAAAAAAATAGGAATGGCCGAAACAACAATGAACTTATTAGAGTCATATATAACAGGGCGAGAACAACAAGTACAAATTGGCAAACAAAAGAGCAAACTACTATCTTTAAACTATGGCGTCCCTCAAGGAAGTGTACTGGGACCGATCCTATTCATTATCTATATCAACGATTTAACTAACCTTACCATTAAAGGAAACATAATCAGTTTTGCTGATGATACTGTTTTATTATTTCAAGAAGAAAATTGGACGGATACATTTAATGAGGCTGAAAAGGGGCTTAGTGCACTTCAAAATTGGCTTAAAATCAACTCGCTTACCCTTAATATAAGCAAAACAAAATATAAAACATTTTCAATAAACGCAAGGAGCCAACCAATAAAATCACTAGAACTAAAACTACACGAATGCCATGGAAATAATATACAATGTTACTGCCCCGTCATCGAAAAAACACAAAACATAAAATATCTCGGAGTAATAATCGACGAAAATCTTAGATGGGACCTACACATCAAAGGTATTACGGAAAAACTCACAAGCCTTATATATTTCTTTAAAAATCTAAGAAACATATTAAATAAAAAGGATATGAAAAAGGTCTACTACGCATTATGTCATTCTCGAATTGAATATGGAATCATAGGATGGGGATCTGCTACACATACGTACCTACACAACCTGAATACGATTCAAAAAGGAATCATAAAGACCATATTGAAAGTACCAATTAGAACGCCTTCAATTGAAATATTCAATTCCTTTGACGTACCAAATGTACAGCAAATATATGCCAAAAATATATTATTGAAGCTCTTCAAAAATAACAAATCCTCTACTAGACTGTGTATGCATAACACTAGATCGAACAAAAATGATATAAAAAATATTCCAAGTTATAAAACCACATTCGGACAAAGAAACTATACATACTTTGCAACAAAACTCCATAACATCCTTCCCCAAGACATAAAACTAATAAAAAATCCTAATGAATACAAATCATTAATTAAAATATGGCTGAAAGAGGTCAATGAAAAAACCCTAATGAAAACACTAAAAACGATATAGAAGACACTAAAAACGACATAGAAGACACTAAAAACGACATAGAAAACAAATAAACCATATTTAAATAACTTTAGTCCGCCTCGGCACAGGACCCCCTAGTGAGGAGGACTAAGAAATACAATATTTTATACTTAATTTCACCATTATATTTTGTATGTAACAATTATTTTATATAGTCGCTAAAATAAAAAAAAAAATAAAAAAAAAGGTACCTGAGGATTTAATCTTCAATACCAAGTTGCTCCTAACGCCTTGTTAAAAACTTAAAGTTAGGTACCTGAGGATTTAATCTTCAATACCAAGTTGCTCCTAACGCCTTATTAAAAACTTAAAGTTAGGTACCTGAGGATTTAATCTTCAATACCAAGTCGCTCCTAACGCCTTATTAAAAACTTAAAGTTAGGTACCTGAGGATTTAATCTTCAATACCAAGTTGCTCCTAACGCCTTATTAAAAACTTAAAGTTAGGTACCTGAGGATTTAATCTTCAATACCAAGTCGCTCCTAACGCCTTATTAAAAACTTAAAGTTAGGTACCTGAGGATTTAATCTTCAATACCAAGTTGCTCCTAACGCCTTATTAAAAACTTAAAGTTAGGTACCTGAGGATTTAATCTTCAATACCAAGTTGCTCCTAACGCCTTATTAAAAACTTAAAGTTAGGTACCTGAGGATTTAATCTTCAATACCAAGTTGCTCCTAACGCCTTATTAAAAACTTAAAGTTAGGTACCTGAGGATTTAATCTTCAATACCAAGTTGCTCCTAACGCCTTATTAAAAACTTAAAGTTAGTTACCTGAGGATTTAATCTTCAATACCAAGTCGCTCCTAACGCCTTATTAAAATTGTTTTCTAGCATTCTTCAATTACATTTTACAAACATCGTCAATTCTCAAACTGATAAAGACGGAATTAGCTCCAAAGAATAAATCCGAGATTGTCTAGCCCTACCCGAACTAATTCGTATGGAAATGATGAGAATAGGTTATTACTAGGTATTTAAATAATGCATTCTTGCCACCGTTCTGGAACGACGGCCATCTTAAAGAGCCTCTATGGTCCTTGCACACCCGTGTGAAATTATGTTCACTGGAGCGTTATTCTCTGAAAAGTACCTACCTGCTTCGTACTCGCACTTCTCTCTCTATCTCTCTTCCTTCGGAGTCATGCCAGGCGTAAAACATTACAATGCAAGGAACATGTTCCAAGCTATCTCGGTATCAAACCGGCTACACAATCTGACACGTTTACCTGCCTATCTGCGCACTCGCGTCTTTTATCTGCATTGCTACCTTGGCGAGTCGAATGGGTTGGATAGATACATTCGCATTCCTGCTTCTTACGGTTGCTCATCTTTGTTATGTTATGTTGTGATGAATACAACACTACATGAGATGACAAATATTCATTGGACTTGTAACTCCGATCAAGTGGTTGTAAGAAATGACAGATAGGTTAAATATGCCATTGAAATTATTGACACTCTATAAAAAGCCAAACATTTCTTGATTCCGTCAGCAATCATGCAATGTTCTTCATCATTATTTGTTACAAGCCAGTAGTCTAAAAACAAATCAAATAGTGGCCATCAGTCATTCCACAAAAGCGCTGGCTTCAAGATAATCAATCAGCGAAGCTAATGTATTTAATTATGTTCCTTAGTGTTGTAAGCCTATCGGCAGCAGTTAAGTCAGTTAAAAATGAAAGATCTATTAAACCTAACAATCGTCATGTCATCACAATATCCATAAACATTTCAATTTTCGAGATCCAATTTTTTTCGTTTATTTTTGTGGGTATCTAGAAGCGCTTTGGAAATAACATTTACTCTTTCAGAAAGACAATTGATATTTTCAGTTTTTCTTCCAATTAACAGATAAAAAATACATAATAATAATGATTGGATCATTTGTATAGCGCCGTTTTCGTGAGAAAATCGCCCCAAGGGCGCTTTGTTTATATATGTATATATATTGTCCTGCGAAATTGCGACAATAGGAATTAAAAATCTCGACATGCCTCTTCGTGTTTCCTTGCATGTAGAATTTTGGCAACTTGTCAAAAATGTCAAAAGTGACGTGGCCAAATGTCGAACACGTCACTGTTCGACGTTACGAGACATAACTACCTGGGACATGATACATTAGTTATTTGTGTCACTTGAATGAAATGTTGATAGTGTTTCCTTCTGTCTACCGGAATAGATTGGATTTGGCATCATCAGGGCGCCTATAATCAGTCTTTACTTGTTGGTATTTAAGTTTTCCGTCGTACATTACTTAGAACCCATGCCATCATGCTTGGCTGTAGTGCTCTTACTAACCATCTCACCATTTCTCTGCACGAACATGTAGAGGAGATGATGACTTCGATATTTGATTCAGTCTATCGTACTATCCTACGTCTTCCTTAGGTTTCTTCTTCCGTCATCTACACACGCCCAAATCATGAAATCGTTCCTCTTTTAGGCCGTTTAACTGATTTTATATTTAACCATAACTCACATTTCGAACCCCGTTCTTACATTTTCCGCATTCCTACCACCGTCGTACATTGTTTAACAACACATTCTCATTTCTACGGCATTCAGTCAACTTTCTTCCCAGTTCCAGTTCCAGTTCCGTGCCTCACTTATACTTATAATGCTGAAACAGTGAGCTGACCTCGTCGCGGGTCACGGCACCTCGTTACGTCTTTATAATGATTATTATCTACTTAATAATTTGACGCAACTTGTCACTTGTCAGTCTCGTCACTAGTCACCAGTCACCAGTCACCACGCTCCGCACCGGCTCCGCACCGTTAAGTCACCGGCGGCGCTGCCACGGTAATCATCAAATCACCCCGGTGCGGTGGTGGTGCCACTTATTAATATAATCATTGTGTAGTCGTTGGGTATCATCAGGGCGTCTGCAATCACTCCTTGGCGTATCATCCGGTCACACTCTGTTTGGCTGGCGACATTTTAAAGAGCTAATTAATTCCGTCAACCGTGGCCGGCGCCCGGGTAATCTTATGCTCTATTGGCTATGTTTGCGCACCTATAATTGTTTGTCTGCGACAACTGGCAGCTTTCTTGGCCGATATCTCTCTAATTGGTGATGTATGCGCTTGTTTTTGGGCCACTTTGAGTGTTTTAGTGATGTTTGTTCTTGTGTCTGAGCGGCGTTGACTTTTATTTGGTCGTTTTCAAGTAGTAACCGAGTCACTTCATGTTTTAAAAAAAATCATGTTAGCTCCTTCTAGAAGTGTGATCTATATCGAATTCAAAGAAAACCGATATTACTTATAAATTTTCGACTCGTGTGACCCAGACATGACTATGAAATTGAACAATTTTCTATAATTTCGAATTTTATAATATTATGCAAATACATCACAAAAAAATTGTCGTTTTTTAAAGTTTTATCCCGTTAAACTACAATTAAGCGGTTTATGAACAGGATGTACATTGTTAGGGTTGCCATCCGTCCCGATATATCGGGACTGTCACCTTTATTGAGCTATCTGTACCGACGTCCCGACAAAACCCTTAAATGTCCCGATTGAAATTACGCAATGCAAATTTCAATTTTCCGTGCGTCCCATAGCCCAGAGACTGTGGAGTCGATTTTACAATGTCAAGTCAATTATAGCATGACTTGTACAGAGTTCTATAATTATGTTAAAAGGTACCAAGAATTGTTGAGAAAAGCGAAATCTTCTGAAAAGTATGGCCAGCCAAGTACTTCTGCTAGTACCTATTAAAGTAACCTATAAAACAAACATATTTACTTATTATAAAATAAAGAAATTATTTAAGTATTACAAAATTTTTATTTGCTCCATCCTGAAACGTCCCGACGAGACCCTGGCCGAATATGGCAACCCTATACATTGTACATGTTCAATTACAATGTAAATATGTATAGGTACATAATATTATTACTAATTATTGAAATTATTATTATTACTATACCTATACCCTAAACCTAATATTGTTGCTACTTATAAGATATTCAGATTATTATTATTGGCACACATAATCTAAAATAACACTAAATCTACATGCTAATAAATAACAACTATTGATTGATAGCGATGATTAGTATAAAGTATTTCTACTTATGATACATATTTTCAGCACATATCTGAATCTATTTGGGATTTTATAGTGTTTTTCTGTTACTTGGCGACATGTTGAACATTTTAGCACGTTATATTCTAGGGTTCGCTGTCCGTATTTATTGTTATACTTTTGCCTTCATTCTTTGTGAACCTAGTTAATTAAGTTAAGTTAAGCAATTTTATATACGTAGGTAACCTTTTGCAAGGTTTATAGTACAGTTTAGTTACGTGTCTCAATTCTCAATGTGTCTGTCTTTCTCAGACACCACGACTTTTAAACATCTCGCTGTTGAGAACTCCATTGTACATCGTTTATGAGAGATAGTGGGAGTTAACAACTCAGCTCAGGTAATGTTTGTAACTTGCACGTGTTTCCAAACCACTTCGAAAAACAAATAACTGTCTGGTCTATTTAAAGCCATCCATTATTTACGATTCGTTGATTTTGGCCATCGTATGGACACCGAACAGGTATCTGTCAAGATTTATGAAACTCTCTCGTGGTATTTGTTTGCTCTCGAATCCGAGCCGTTGACACTTTATTTGTCTTGGTTCAAAGAGCGAGGGACAGTTTCCACGTATTTTTCTGTCAATACTAATCATTCGATTTTTCCTTTCAGCACACAATGGTCCATGTTTTATTCGACACGCTAATCGGTAATCCTAACAACTTTAAAGTATCGCGAATTTCTAAATAAATATTCCTACCTACGTGTCTTATACGGGGTTAATCCGGCATAAATAACAATAATAACAAATAAAATAATTCGGAGACTCTATCCACACATCTTAGAAGTAAGCCACTGTAATCATTTGCATGTTCTTAGAAAGAAAACACCATGTTATGTGTCTTTAGGTACAAGTAATGTTAAATATAGAAACTAGCCCGTGATTTTGTGTAAAATACATAATCTTTTCAAGGAACCCGGAGTGATTATAATTATGTTTTCGTGATTTTGTTTATGGAACTTATACCTTCAAATCTGAACATCATTTCTAATCTTATATAATGACCCCGGTTTCGCAATTTAAGATGATCTATCTAAATCTCAAAACATTCGTTAATTACTTTCTGCTATATAATAGCTTCAAAACAATAGAGAGCAAAAAATAAGAGACGAAAGATGAACAGATTAGCTAAGCAGGTAGTAAGCGTTATATATTCCTGCCGTTGATAGTTACGATGTAACCCCTCTTTCTAATACTTCCTTCCCTTATGAGAAAGAAGGAGATGTTACAAAAGAGCTATCAGCGGAATGACTCTTCATGCACAAGGGAGGACTTCTTGAGGTTTGAAGATGAAACGGTATAGCTTACATATATATATATATATATAGTTCCGTTGTGGCAGTATACAGCGTTGCTTTCAGCGGCAAGACCACCAACGGAAGATAACGCCGGTGCTGGTGATCGTGACGTTGTCGAGGCACGTGGAAGGGAGAAGTGGGTAGGGCGGTAGTAGTGTAGCTGTATAATAATATTTGGTTAATTTATATAGCGCCGTTTTCGTGAAAAATCACCTCAAGGGCGCTGTACAAATGTATCTATTAAATAATCAACAATGTACTCGAATGTGTGAGAGTTTTCCCCGACTTGGTACATTTGCTTCTCTCCGTGATAAATTGGCACGGCTAACCGCAACATGCAAAACAGGGGACCGATTTTCATACCGAGTTATATTTTAAATAAATTTCTTCCATTACCTGAGAAGAGAAAGTACATTTTAGTGCTCATTGATTAATCTACGTATGTTTAATACTCGGAAAAGTGACAAAATTCTGATCGTTTTCACCGTAAACAATTTTTGGCACGCCGTGTTGGCAAGATTTTTCTGCCAAGCGTCTTTTCGTGCAGCATTTTAACATACATATAAAAATGATCACTTTATCTTCGTCGTATTATAACATGTTGATTAAAAACTGAAAAGAATTAAATAGTTGTTTAAAAGTTATTCATTTTATTAAAAAAAATCAATTAAAAAGAGACAAGTTCAAAAATTTTAAACTTTTTATTGCAGTTGGTTGCAGTTATTTGTCGTAATACCAACTGCAATAAAAAGTTTAAAATTTTTGAACTTGTCTCTTTTTAATTGATTTTTTTTAATAAAATGAATAACTTTTAAACAACTATTTAATTCTTTTCAGTTTTTAATCAACATGTTATAATTTGGGTCATTACCTACATTGGGTTAAACTTTTCAATCCTCGAACAACAAGGACTGAAAAACGGATCCATTCGTCCCACTGAAGTAAGTCGACTGGCACTAAAGATAATAATAACAGGAGCTCAGCCAAGGATTCGCGGTTTTCCACAGGGTACGCTTGTAGTGCCGATTTTATTACCTGCACTTTTTATTCCGAGTGACACCCGACGTCGCAGAAGGTAATGACTAATGAGACTTAACAATGGACAAAACAGTAGTTTAACTACCTACGTACATAGTAATATTATTCTTTGAAGACAAGTCAATAGCGAAACCAGACATTTTCACGTTGAACCATATTGAGTCGTGTCATTGTGAAGATTTGGGATGCGGTTTTTCATAAGCCTCACTTATAGTGCCGGTTTTATTATCGGTTATTTTGAAACGCCTACATTTTTCGTAATATTTATGTACCTACTTTAAAAAAAGATGAATAATGGTACAGCGTGATGGTTCCTTTAAGCCGGATTGTATTAGGGCACTAATAGTAGGTACCTACTATTCTGTCCACTCAATGTCAAGTCTCAAAACCTCAACTGACTACTAAACTGTTTCCCAATGTCAAGTATCATTTGACTTGGGAATCATAGTTCGCACCGTGGAGATTTTGGTCCGCCTTTCCGCAAGGAATAATATACATATACATGTTATGGTTAAGGTTTTCACGGGTGTAAGATGTAGAATGATGTTCTCGGTTTACCCGCGTAGAACATCATTCTACATATAGGTATATATAAACATATTATTATGTGCCATTTCATTTCAGTATGTTTTAATTGGCGTTGGGAAACAGTGGTATTGAGACTTGACAGTCAAGTGTTCAAAACGGTAGGTAATACCTACTTCCTGTATAAATAATACATATCAAGAAGTTGAAGAGAAGGTAATAGGAAAATCTGATTTTCCATTTATACCAGATTATGTAAAAGAGTTTCGGAACACGGTGTTCCGCGAGGTACACTTAGAGTGCCCAGTTTATTATCTCCACCATATATACAGGGTGTATCGGCACTAACCCGACAAACTTTAACCAGCTATTCCTTAGCACATTTGGAGTAAAAAATGTTATGTGCACTTTGCTGTCCGGTAACGTTTTTTTTTAATAAAAAATTAATTAAACATATTTTCACCACATGTCACCACTGTTTTATCCTTTGTCAAAATTTGAAAGCAACATCGCAACTCTCGCGTGTTGCTGCGAACGAAGCCCGTATTACATAATCCAGTACCAGAAAAGAAATATTTTATTTAACAATAATGATTATTCACATTTTTCGTATGCGAATCACTGATTGTCTTCTTGTATTGTACACATCAGTTTTATTTTTGTATCTAAATTGTTTCACCTCTGGAATGCTTTGGTTTCACCTCTTACGCGTTTCACGTATTAAATAGTCTAATTTTGAAACTAAGAAACTAATTAGTAGATTTCCTGAATTTATAATCGAAGTCCAATAATTCTGAGCACTTTTAAAAACAA